>NC_064640.1:350921503-352234487 GCF_023864345.2 Schistocerca serialis cubense | reverse complement strand
ATGGTCACGTGCCCATTCCAGTCATTAAAGTGTGATCGTTCCGCCTTAGTTCGCCGGCTATCCTGTGTTTTACCAGTCTCCCCAGCCTACGACGTCCGACATTTGCACTGACGGTTCGTCGCCCAACTCCGCGACGTCTGGACGTGGTTTCACCTTGACTTCGCCACGTGTTGAAGACACACACCACAGCGCTCCTCGAACAACCGACAAGTCGTGTAGTTTCCGAAATGCTCATGCCGAGCCTCCGGGCCGTCACACTCTGCCATCGGTCAAACTCAGATGGATCGAGTGCCTTTCCCAGTCTACACATGGACTGCACACTCACTGATACCACATGTACCGTGCGTGTGCCTGACTAGCAGTCATTTCTCACCAGGTGACGCTGCTATCGCCTGGACGGGTTTATATCGATAATGTTCTGGTTAATCAGTGTCAGCAAAGTAGGAACATGTAGTTCTTACTTAAAGTCAGAAATGTGCAATCGTTACTTCAAGTATGCAGCATTGTTTTCCACTTACAGACATATTCATCAAATGAGTGCCTAACACACGATTGTAAACTTTAAAGTAAATACTCCAGTGCTATTTCCGTGCTTCAATAATTACGGATAAAATGATAAATTAACAGTAGACATTAGAAATCAGGTTTAAAAGAGCCATGTTGTAAAACTAATCTGACCAGGCTTGCAACACCAGAAAATACGTGTTAGTTAAAATACACTCCTGGAAATGGAAAAAAGAACACATTGACACCGGTGTGTCAGACCCACCATACTTGCTCCGGACACTGCGAGAGGGCTGTACAAGCAATGATCACACGCACGGTACAGCGGACACACCAGGAACCGCGGCGTTGGCCGTCGAATGGCGCTAGCTGCGCAGCATTTGTGCACCGCCGCCGTCAGTGTCAGCCAGTTTGCCGTGGCATACGGAGCTCCATCGCAGTCTTTAACACTGGTAGCATGCCGCGACAGCGTGGACGTGAACCGTATGTGCAGTTGACGGACTTTGAGCGAGGGCGTATAGTGGGCATGCGGGAGGCCGAGTGGACGTACCGCCGAATTGCTCAACACGTGGGGCGTGAGGTCTCCACAGTACATCGATGTTGTCGCCAGTGGTCGGCGGAAGGTGCACGTGCCCGTCGACCTGGGACCGGACCGCAGCGACGCACGGATGCACGCCAAGACCGTAGGATCCTACGCAGTGCCGTAGGGGACCGCACCGCCACTTCCCAGCAAATTAGGGACACTGTTGCTCCTGGGGTATCGGCGAGGACCATTCGCAACCGTCTCCATGAAGCTGGGCTACGGTCCCGCACACCGTTAGGCCGTCTTCCGCTCACGCCCCAACATCGTGCAGCCCGCCTGCAGTGGTGTCGCGACAGGCGTGAATGGAGGGACGAATGGAGACGTGTCGTCTTCAGCGATGAGAGTCGCTTCTGCCTTGGTGCCAATGATGGTCGTATGCGTGTTTGGCGCCGTGCAGGTGAGCGCCACAATCAGGACTGCATACGACCGAGGCACACAGGGCCAACACGCGGCATCATGGTATGGGGAGCGATCTCCTACACTGTCCGTACACCACTGGTGATCGTCGAGGGGACACTGAATAGTGCACGGTACATCCAAACTGTCATCGAACCCATCGTTCTACCATTCCTAGATCGGCAAGGGAACTTGCTGTTCCAACAGGACAATGCACGTCCGCATGTATCCCGTGCCACCCAACGTGCTCTAGAAGGTGTAAGTCAACTACCCTGGCCAGCAAGATCTCCGGATCTGTACCCCATTGAGCATGTTTGGGACTGGATGAAGCGTCGTCTCACGCGGTCTGCACGTCCAGCACGAACGCTGGTCCAACTGAGGCGCCAGGTGGAAATGGCATGGCAAGCCGTTCCACAGGACTACATCCAGCATCTCTACGATCGTCTCCATGGAAGAATAGCAGCCTGCATTGCTGCGAAAGGTGGATATACACTGTACTAGTGCCGACATTGTGCATGCTCTGTTGCCTGTGTCTATGTGCCTGTGGTTCTGTCAGTGTGATCATGTGATGTATCTGACCCCAGGAATGTGTCAATAAAGTTTCCCCTTCCTGGGACAATGAATTCACGGTGTTCTTTTTTCAATTTCCAGGAGTGTACTACGCTAAGCTGCCAAGTACATAAAAAACTGGCTTTCTGATTTAGTGGAAGAATGTAATTAATTATGCCTACTCCTGATGTGAGTCACAGTAAAACCTCCAGTTAACTAATTCCGCTTCTAAACTGTTTTCAAGCACGATTTTAGCGGGGGTAAACATAATGCATCGTCTTACATACTAGAAAAATGTAATCAGTGATATTGACTGTCAGTTACTGCTTTTATTACAAATTATTGCTTTTATTACAAATTACAGTTTAAGACGACCAAACAGCTTAAGTTCATCAGTCTCTCATTCACTCCCCCCCCCCCCCCCCCCCCACAGGACAGAAGCAGTGTACCCAATCTGTCTGCGTATAGAGTAGATTCTGTGTTCAAGTGTGCGTGAAAGTGTTCTAAAGGTTTGCGTACCGTTTTTCTGAGACGGAAATTGCGAAATAGCCCAGTATTCACCTAGTGGTATGCAAGAAATCTCCAAAATATCACACACAGTCTGCCCGGCACACCGACCCTTCGATTCGCGGTCAGCATACTTCCCTGTCCCAGAAGCGGTCAGGTTAACATGTGTGGCTACCCAGGAAGGTGCAATATTTACCAATCGGAACTGTCGTGTCAAGGCCATCTAAACGTATATTGATTGTACTTCCTAGTCAACTATGAAACAGCACCAACATTTAATGAAACGCGATGTGAAAACACACACAAACACAACATAGTCAAACGACAAACTAACTCAGCAAACGCCATATTAGGAAGGAATGAAGGAGTAGTTTCGACGATTTTATTGCGATGTAGCACTCTAATTGCATACTTTTGTAATACACAATGAGAAATTCTACTGTTTAGACACACATCAAAACCAAAGACGAGGACAGAGTTGAAATCTTTCTCCAGAGAAGATAGTGCAAAAAGACGGAGATGCTATCTAGTAAACGCTTTGATAAATTTATTTATCCTTTAGCGAGTATAGGAAAACACACACACAATATAAATATATACCCGGGGAGTTCTACGAAAATTCTGGCGCAACAAAGTTGTGTTATTTCTCGACTACTAAGGATTTTACACACTTTGCCAGCACAATGGACCTTCAAGTTAAATACTTCCACATCTAAATTATGTGTTGCTTATTAAAATACACACAGCTTGCTAATTGGTACTACTTCAGTAAATTATATGTTAATACACGACTATATTTCGATATTTGTGCAATGCACTAAATTCATCCAAATTCATAAAAATTCGTTGCAAATACATCCTCATGAAGATCTACATTGATGCGTCAAACAGTATGATCACCTGCTTAATGGCTTGTTTGTCCGTCTTTGGAACTAAATACATCACTGATCGTGCCTATCAGGGATCCGACAGTTTGTTGGTAGATCTGTGGAGGAGTGTGGCATTATATGTCTATGCACAGGTCATGTAATTCGCGTAAATAACGAACCGCTGATTTGCTTATGCCAGATGGGTTCCATAGGAGTTACATCAGGTGAATTTGGTCACCGGGATATCAACGTGGGTTCAGTAAAATGCTCCTCAAACCACTATAGCATGGTTCTGGCTCAGAGACACGGACAGTTATACTGCTGAAGGATGACATCGCCGTCGGGGAAGACATCAAGCATGAAGTGATGCAGGTGACTGGCAGCTGTCAGCGTGTCTTCGATTAATACCACAGGTTCCATGCAAGCGTAGGAGTGTGTCTCCCATAGCATAATGCTGCTTCCACCAGCCTGTGTCTGTGGTGAGCTGCACGTTTCGACCCACCGTTCTCCTAGGTGACGGCGTTGGCGAATACGACCAGCAACCTAGTGTATCAAAAATGTGATTCACCCGAGGAGCCGACACGTTTCCATTGATCGACTGTCGATCTCGAAGGTATCGGCCCACTGCAGTCGTAATTCACGATGTCGTTGGGTCAGCATGTGAAAAGATGGGGGTGGTCTCCTGCGGAGCTCCGTGTTCAGCAGCGTAGATGATCATGACTGTAGCACGTGAACATTCGACCAGCTTTGTTGTTTTCGAGATACTCGTTCACAGGCTCTGCGTCATAATAATCTGCTCTTTGTCAAAGTTGCTTATCTCAATGGATTTCCCCATTTGAAGCCCATACCTTCGCTAGGGTGATCTTCTCCACTTATATATAGAACGTTTTTTACCGTGTCACATGCCCGCAGCGCCACGAGGCGGCATCCAACGTCGCGATGGGCAGTGGTCGTAATGTTTTGGCTTATCAGTGTAACTTACAGCTTACAAACCACAATGAATTACTGTTACTCTCGCATTTAAAACTCTTGTCTACAACTGTGTTGCCAGACGGGGTGGGGACTTTCTCTGGTTGGGACAGGGTGGATGCATTGTCTTCATCATTTCATCATCATCGACACGCAAACCGCTGAAGTGGCATCAAATAAAGATACTTTCGCCAAGTGACCAAACTTCCCAGAAGGGAACTCCCAGCCAATTATGCCCTATGCAGACTATAATTTTTCATTCCTTTAAAGCGCTACTGCAGATGTCAGTTACAGCCAGAAGTGTATCGAGTGCTAGTAAAATAAATAACGACAACATCGCAAAAAGCAATTCATCATACATCATGCATTGCATTTAGCGTAGCTATATGATCAGAATGCCTAACACTGGAATAATACAAAATATTATCATCCCCCCCTGTTACAGAGTGGAAAACTGTATTCCCTCTGTAATACGTATTACAGTGAGGCGAAACAAATCATGGCTAACTCCTAATACCCTGCCGGGCTTCCTTTTGTCCGGCGTAGTGCAGCAACTCAAAGTGGCATGAACCCAACAAGCCGTTGTAAGTCGCCTGCAGAAATGATGAGCCATGCTGCCTCTATAGCCGTCCATAATTGCGAAAGTGTTACCGGTGCAGGATTTTGTGCACGAACTGACCTCTCGATTATGTCCCTTAAATGTTCGATGGGACTCAAGAAAATGGTTCAAATGGCTCTGAGCACTATGGGACTTAACATCTGCGGTCATCAGTCCCATAGAACTTAGAACTACTTAAACCTAACTAAGCTAATGACGTCACACACATCAATGCCCGAGGCAGGATTCGAACCTGCGACCGTAGTGGTCGCGCGGTTCCAGACTGAAGCGCCTAGAACCGCTCGTCCACAGAAGCCGACGATGGGATTCATGTCGGGCGATCTGGGTATCCAAATTGTTCGCTCAAATTATCTATAATGTTCTTCAAACCAATCGTGAAGAATTTTGGCCCGGTGACTAGGCGCATTGTCATCCATAAAAACTCTACAGACCGCACCATAATGGAGAAACCACCAGCTCGCACATTGCCTCGTTGACAACTTGAGTTCATTTCTTTGTGGGGTCTGCGTCTCACTCGAATCCTAGCATCAGCTCTTACCAACTGAAATCAGGACTCATCTGACCAGGCCACGCCCGCATCTCGTGGTCGTGCGGTAGCGTTCTCGCTTCCCACGCCCGGGTTCCCGGGTTCGATTCCCGGCGGGGTCAGGGATTTTCTCTGCCTCGTGATGGCTGGGTGTTGTGTGCTGTCCTTAGGTTAGTTAGGTTTAAGTAGTTCTAAGTTCTAGGGGACTTATGACCACAGCAGTTGAGTCCCATAGTACTCAGAGCCATTTGAACCATTTTGAACCAGGCCACAGTTTTCCAGTCGTCTAGGGTTCAACCGATATGGTCACGCAGGAGAGGCGCTGTAGGCTATGCCGTGCTGTCAGCAAAGGCACTCGCGTCGGTCTTCTGCTGCCATACGCCATTAACGTCAGATTTCACCTTATTGTCCTAACGGATACGTTCGTAATACATCCCACATTGATTTCTGCTGTTGTTTCACACTGTGTTGCGTGTCTGTTAGCACTAACAACTGTACACAAACGCCACTGCTCTCGGTCGTTGAGTGAAGACCGTCGGCCACAGCGTTGGCCTTGGTGAGAGGTAATGCCAGAAATTTGGTATTGTCAGCACATTCTTGACACTGTAGATCTCGCAATACTGAATTCCCTAACGATTTCCGAAATGGAATGTTCCATGCGTCTAGCGCCAGCTACCATTTCGCGTTCAAATTCTGTTAATTCCCGTCGTGCGGCCATAATCAAATGGGAAACCTTTTCACATCAATCAGCTGAGTACAAATGACAGCTCCGCCAATACACAGGCCTTCTATACCTTGTGAACACGATACTACCTCCATCTGTATGTGTGCATATCGCTCTCCCATGACTTTTGTCATCTCAGTGCATAATGTTGTTGCGCCATTAAAGTGAGCATTACAGAGAGAGGAAATACTGTGTAACCTATTAAAATCAATGTGTATCGGCAGTAAGTATAAGCTGCTGGATGTCAGTTACTGAGGGTGTCATCTACTTGGTCACCTACTGAGTATGTCAGCTATAGGAAGAAATATTAGCTACTGGGCTGTTAGCTTCTTGTTTTCCAGCTGGTACATCATAAATAGGAGGGATAATTGTTACAGTATTGCTGCAACATGGTTTAACTGTTACAGTATTGCTGTAACATGATCTTAATAAGGGAGGTTGATTGTTACAGTTGGAACATCTCAGTACCTGACACCCCAGTAGCTCATATCGCTCCCGGCAGCTGATATATTCAGTAGCGGTCCCCTTCCCCAGTAGGTGGCACCCCCCCCCCCCCAGTCACTGACAAACCCAGTAGTTGAAGCCCACTGCAAATACACACTGCTTTCAATAAGTTTTCCAGTATTTCCTCTCTCTGTAATGCTTACTTTAATGAGGCAACAACAATATAACATACAGGGTGTTAACAAAAAGGTACGGCCAAACTTTCAGGAAACATTCCTCACACACAAAAAAAGAAAATATGTTATGTGGGCATGTGTCCGGAAACGCTTACTTTCCATGTTAGAGCTAATTTTATTACTTCTCTTCAAATCACATTAATCATGGAATGGAAACACACAGCAACAGAACGTACCAGCGTGACTTCAAACACTTTGTTACAGGAAATGTTCAAAATGTCCTCCGTTAGCGAGGATACATGCATCCACCCTCCGTCGCATGGAATCCCTGATGCGCTGATGCAGCCCCGGAGAATGGCGTATTGTATCACAGCCCACAATACGAGCGCGATGAGTCTCTACATTTTGTACCGCGGTTGCGTAGACAAGAGCTTTCAAATGCCCCCATAAATGAAAGTCAAGAGGGTTGAGGTCAGGAGAGCGTGGAGGCCATGGAATTGGTCCGCCTCTACCAATCCATCGGTCACAGAATCTGTTTTTGAGAAGCGTACGAACACTTCGACTGAAATGTGCGGGAGCTCCATCGTACATGAACCACATGTTGTGTCGTACTTGTAAAGGCACATGTTCTAGCAGCACAGGTAGATTATCCCGTATGAAATCATGATAACGTGCTCCATTGAGCGTAGGTGGAAGAACATGGGGCCCAATCAAGACATCACCAACAATGCCTGCCCAAATGTTCACAGAAAATCTGTGTTGATGACGTGATTGCACAATTGCGTGCGGATTCTCGTCAGCCCACACATGTTGATTGTGAAAATTGGAATGAAGCCTCATCCGTAAAGAGAACATCTGCACTGAAATGAGGATTGACACATTGTTGGATGAACCATTCGCAGAAGTGTACCCGTGGAGGCCAATCAGCTGCTGATAGTGCCTGCACACGCTGTACATGGTACGGAAACAACTGGTTCTCCCGTAGGACACTCCATACAGTGACGTGGTCAACGTTAACTTGTACAGCAGCAACTTCTCTGACGCTGACATTAGGGTTATCGTCAACTGCACGAAGAATTGCCTCGTCCATTGCAGGTGTCCTCGTCGTTCTAGGTCTTCCCCAGTCGCAAGTCATAGGCTGGAATGTTCCGTGCTCCCTAGGACGCCGATCAATTTCTTCGAACGTCTTCCTGTTGGGACACCTTCGTTCTGGAAATCTGTCAAGTTACAAACGTACCGCGCCACGGCTATTGCCCCGTGCTAATCCATACATCAAATGGGCATCTGCAAACTCTGCATTTGTAAACATTGCACTGACTGCAAAACCACGTTCGTGATGAACACTAACCTGTTGATGCTACCTACTGATGTGCTTGATGCTAGTACTGTAGAGCAATGAGTCGCATGTCAACACAAGCACCGAAATCAACATTACCTTCCTTCAATTGGGTCAACTGGCGGTGAATCGAGGAAGTACAGTACAGTACATACTGACGAAACTCTGGCTCTGAGCACTATACGACTTAACTTCTGAAGTCATCAGTCGCCTAGAACTTAGAACTAAGTAAACCTAACTAACCTAAGGACATCACACACATCCATGCCCGAGGCAGGATTCGAACCTGCGACCGTAGTGATCGCTCGGTTCCAGACTGTAGCGCCCAGAACCGCACGGCCACTCAGGCCGGCATACTGACGAAACTAAAATGAGCTCTAACATGATGGAAATCAAGCGTTTCCGCCGGCCGCGGTGGTCTAGCGGTTCTAGGCGCGCAGTCCGGAACCGCGCGATTGCTACGGTCGCAGGTTCGAATCCTGCCTCGTGCATGGATGTGTGTGATGTCCTTAGGTTAGTTAGGTTTAAGTAGTTCTAAGTTCTAGGGGACTGATGACCACAGATGTTAAGTCCCATAGTGCTCAGAGCCATTTGAACCATTTTTTTCAAGCGTTTCCGGACACATGTCCACATAACATCTTTTCTTTATTTGTGTGTGAGGAATGTTTCCTGAAAGTTTGGCCGTACCTTTTTCTAACACCCTGTATATTACAGCGGAATACATTTTTCCACTGTGTAACTCCAGAAGATGACAACGTGCTGTATTACGCTGGCGATAGGTATTCGATCATAGAATTATACTAAATGCACTCCAAGATGTATGGAGAGCTGCTTCTTGCGATGTTGTGATTCTTAGTTTTCTAATTTTTGGTGTAATTTGAGCTGGAAGTAAGATGTGCAGTCTACCAGTATTTTAGTAAGTTATACCAAAATTAGATATAGATATTTTGATAAACAATACCACTTTAGTTTGCTTGAATTTTTGTAGAGGTCTGTAACTATACTTGCAAATTACAGCAAGCAATCAAGCACAAGGACGCGCTCGCGCCTGTGTGTGTGTGTGTGTGTGTGTGTGTGTGTGTGTGTGTGTGTGTGTGTGTGTGTGTACACACTATGTGATAGGTTGAAAAATGTATACAGTTTTTTTTTTTTAAGTTATCACTGATGGCGAGGGAGGGAGAAGGGGGATGAGTACAATGCGCAACTAGCTTAGTTTTACCATCTCGGATCTTAAACAAAAAAAAAAAAAAAAAAAAAAAACACCTTTCCCAGCACATTGCATTTTTTAATTTTCTGTTAGCGCCATCGTGGATTTCTTGAGTTTCCTGACGTTTTGATGACGTCATTGCTCCTGCATGGGGGGAAGTGGGAGGAAGCCACTGTCCATATGTGTAGGTGACCTGACAGGAAAAGTGAAAGTGGACCGCAACCGTCATAAACATGCTACTCCAGTATTCCATTTACATGTCAGTGAGCTGACTGGACAAGATATGATGCATGTCACCCATTGCAGCTGCAGCGTTTACTGTCACACAACACTACTGTTACACCAATCATCAGTAAGTTATTGTCCAAACGCCGAGAATCTATGGTAACATGTAGCTATATTTGCATTACACTGCTTTGTTGTTGGTTCGTTGGAATTATTTGAATCTTTGATCTGAGACTGATGGTCTGTCAGCTAATATTGGCGAATTCTGTACTGCGACTAAAAAATTAGAACTTGCAATCGTGTGAGTTACGGAAATGAAATAACAGGCACACGAAATGGATCTTAATTCAGTTAACCGTCCCTGGAAAGAGTTACGGTTCTGGCTGCGAGTGATATTAGACTGCACCAAAACGTCCTCGCAGATACTGTAAGAGTAGTGGTGATACCACTTGTGACGCCGCAACTTGGTGCGAAGTGTTCCGTGGCGATCAAGAGTGGGCTAGCGTCATACGGCCTCAAAAAATTCCATGTAACTTCAGTTTCGTGTGTTCGCTGTTGAATGAAAATACAGCGTATTCTGAAGAGCTAAAGAATAAATTTTATTTTTAAGGCGAGCCAACGAATAGCATATATTTTGCCGATTGTTACTGATGGAATATGCGTTTTAACATTGTGTTACATTTAGTAGGCTCGTCGCCAATAAATGTACGAAAGTTCCAACCAAAAATATATCCGAGTTCAAGCAGCATAGAATTGTAAAATTGAATGAGACTTTGCTTTCGTGATTACCTTAAATTGTATTCTCGTATTTCTGTGACTGAATGTACCATAATTATCGTACTGTGTAGATTTAGGAGTTTTGTAACTAGGGGAAATCGCTCAAAATGCTAACCTTCTTTTCCAGTCACTTGAGAAGGACATACACTGATGAGCCAAAACATTATGAGTACTGCCTACCGCGTGGCCTATGCTGCCTGGTGGCGCTGACGGCACGTGACGCCGTAGGGGAAATACATGAGCGGAGCGAATGCGGAAATCTGCCGACTTAAGCGACTTTGACAAAAGCCAGATTGTCGTTACCCAGTGCCTGGGTGCGAGCATCTCGGAAACGGTTAAGATGGTCGGCGGTTCGCGTTCTGCTGTCGTGAGAATCTATGGAAAGTGGTTGAAGAATGCTGAAACGAAGAGTAGTAGAAGTCAGACAGCCATACCTCATTACAGAACACAGGGATCGGAGGCTTTCCTGCTCTATAAATCAGGATAGTTGGCGATCTGTAGGAGATCTGACTACAGAGTGCAGTGCTGGCACGAGCACAAGTGTTTTAGAGCACAGGGATCCGCGCACAGTGTCGAATATGGCGTTTCGTAGCAGGGGACCCCTTCGCGTTCCCATGTTGATCCAAAAACATCGTCAGTTATGATTACAATAGGTCCAGGATCCTCGAGACTGGGCCGCGAGTCAATGGAATCGTGTCACCTGGTCAGATGAATTCCATTTATTGTCAAAACAGGTCGTCGGTAGTGTTCAGACACGACATTCAATTGGGCTTCAGTGGGACCTGCGGTAGTAATCTAAGGCACTATGACAGCTGTTGTCTGCGTGTAAATTATTAGGGACCACCTTATGCTCGATTTCTTCCCCAACAGCGATGGGCTCTTCCAGCAGAATAACTGTCCGTGTCACAAGGCCAGAATAGTGCTGCAGTGGTTTGATGAGCGTAATAGTGAACTCGTGTTTATGTCTCTGCCATCAGATTCGGCTTACCTGAATCCCATGCCTATCGCGCACAACTCCGCACCCACAAACCGACCGCCCGTAAATTACGGGAAGTGTGTGACCTGTGCGTAGGCATCTGGCGCTACAAACCTCTGGAAACCTTCGGAGTACTTGTAGAATCCGTGGCACGCAGAATAACTGCCGAATTGCGTTCCAGAAGTGGACCGACACGCTTTTAAGTGGTCACGTTTCGACTCATCAGTGTATAGATGATAAAGAATCTGGCAACTTTAATAGTTGGACGCTAAATTCCCGGATAGAAACCACGAGAAGAACACAATATGGCAGATTCGAACAGTATTTGACTTCTCGTCAGTGTAGCATTATTATCGTGTTTGTCATTATTAGAGTGCCTCCGCTTGCAAGAGGGAGACAGGAAAACAGTTAGAACAGCATTTGCAGTTTACGTGGGCGACGCTGGCGATAGACGAGGGCTGAAGTGGGAGGGTGAGCGTGTGCAGATGGCGCGCCCCGGCCGGTGCGTGTCCGCGGAGCAGCTGCAGCCGTGGCTGGAGGCCGCGCCGGGCCCGCGCGACGCGGCGCTGGCGCTCGCGTCGCCGCGCTTCGTCGCCCACCCGCCGCTAGCCGCTACCGCCACCTCCCGCTCCAGGGCCCGGGCGCGCGCCAAAATCCCGCAAACGCTCAAGATCATCTCCAGGTAACACTCAGCTAACCGCGCATACTGGTACCGCCTCTCGAGCATCACTAAAATCTGACCTTCGTTCTTCGGCCTCTAGCTCATCGCCAACTTTTCTCTTTTCCGTGATGGCTTCTGAATCGTATCGTATTTTCAGTTTCCACTTTCTGCTCGGACTTTTATAAAGTCTCTTAATTCTGTGCATTATAGAGTACGAGATTTATCCTCACTTCCTCTGTTATGCCTGCAGCTGTGAGTCAGCGTTTCACGTCATACATCATCTACTCTAATTTTCGTGTTGTGAAGCTAATGCTTCTCATCTCTTTAGCTTCGTTTGCACACAAATTTCATGTATTCTGTACGTTAGATTATGTTACGATATGTATCTCCTTCTACACAAAAAAAAAGAATCTCTATCCCAAGATTTATTTTCACGCCGCTCGTACCGTGAGTAGTGACCCGCACAGGTACACATGTTTTGTCGCTCCCTTCCTGGAAAATGGACCGTACATACAAATTAGTAAAATAAAGAACGTCACGCCGACGGAAATTAGCAGTGTATTTCCCGAGCCGGCCGCGGTGGCCGTGCGGTTCTGGCGCTGCAGTCCGGAACCGCGGGGCTGCTACGGTCGCAGGTTCGAATCCTGCCTCGGGCATGGGTGTGTGTGATGTCCTTAGGTTAGTTAGGTTTAAGTAGTTCTAAGTTCTAGGGACTTATGACCTAAGATGTTGAGTCCCATAGTGCTCAGAGCCATTTGAACCATTTGTATTTCCCGAAGGAATCGTCCTCGCACTTTCCTCGAGTAATTTTTCTTTCCAGTACTTACAGGAACAACAATGTCGGTAACTGACTGATCTACCTTGTAACATTATCTTATATGGTCTCGCTGTGTTGGTACTGTGAAAAACTGAAAGCAACGGGAAACTACAGCCGTTACGTTTCCGAGAACACGCAGCTTCACCGAATGCTTTAATGATGATGGCATCCTCTTTCGTAAAATATTCTGCAGGTAAAATAGTTCTCTATTCGAGTCTCTCGACTGGTACAACTGTAATCAGGAAAAATAAATCTACGGGTCTCCTAATCAGGTACTATGTACGTTACGGGTAGGTTGAACTTGGATATAGTGAGAATTAGTGATGTACGACGGCAGAAAGAACAGGATCTCTGTTGAAGTGAGTACAGGATTATAAATAGAAAATCAAATACGGGTAATGGAAGAGTAGGCCTAACAATGAATAAGAAAAATAGGAATTCGGGTAAGCTACCTCCGCAAAATTTGAGAAATGTAGGAGATTAAAAATATGCAACCGGTATATACTGAAAGAACCACAGGTTGTTGAGAGTTTCAAAGCGAGCGTTAAGCAACGATTGACTGAAACAGGGGAAAGGAATTAGTAGATATCAAAAGCGTAATGTTGAGAGATGAAATATTGAAGGCAACAGAGGATGAAACAGGCAAAAAGATAAAGCCTAGCAGAAATACTTAGATATCACAAGACATACTGAATTAAACTGACACAGAGAGAAAATATAAAGATGCAGCAAGTAAAGAACCCAATGGAGCGAGCAGGCGTCGGAAACATGAGCTCGAGAGAGTGAAAAATGGGTGGAGGAGAAATACAGGGCTGTAGGTGCATGTACCTGGTGGTTATAGTTAAAGTGCATAATTAAAGTTCTTCATTAATACATTAGGATATGTACCAACTTTCGCTGACAACCAATAATTACAGCGCACAATGGAACTTGGCGTTTAGCTGCACTTTAATTATAACCACCCAATGTGACTAGGGGAATGGGAGATGACACTTCCTGCAAAAGTAGAGAGATCTTTAAAGAAAAGGAAAGTTTCTGAATGAACATTAATGGCTCACGTGACAAGCCAGTACGAAACGAAACAGATACCGTAACTTTGAAACTTGAAAGGCTTGCATAGAAGGTATATAGACCTTCGGACTAATGACATTGTTAAGGAAACGGAAGTTGAAGCAAATGAAGATGAGATGGAGATATGATAGTCCGAGAATAATTTGACAGACCGCTGAAACGATGGAACTGTACTAGACGGCAATATTAAGATATTTGGAAGAGACTACGGTGGCAACACTGTTCCTCCTGGTATGCAGCGTAAGGAAACAGGCGAAATACTTCCAGACTTCAGGCAGAACGTACTAATTCCAATTACAAAAAGACATGTGATGACAGGTGTCGACATTACCGAAATATCAGTTTAATAAGTGATGGCTGCAAAATACTGGCAAATTGTTCGTGGAAGTATGGCAGAGGCCAACCTCGTGGAAGATTAGTTTGGATTTCGCAGAAATGCAGCAAAACGTAAGTTTCTAGCACTTTTATATTTTGAGAAAGTATAGGCAATGTTGACTGGAGAAACATTTGAAATACTGTAGGTAGTAGAGATGAAATATAGGTAATGAAAAGTTATCTAGAACTTGTACAGAAACCAGACTACATTTGTAAGACTCGAAGGACATGAAAGGGAGTGAGACAGGGTTGTAGTCTATCCCCGATTTTATTCAATCTGTGCATTGAGCAAGCCGTGGAGGAGACCGAGGAGAAATTTGGAAAGATAGTTAAAGTTCAGAGAGAAGAAATTTAAAAAAATTGAGGTTTGTCGATGACATTGTTATCCTGTAGCTACAGCGAAGTACTTAGAACAGTTGAACGAAGTTGACAGTGTCTCGAAAAAGAGATTATAAGATGAACACTAATCGAGGCATGAGTACAGTAAGCAGGTTCAAATGAATTTAGGCTGCAGTAGTTACTCAGAGATAAAGAGGCTTTCAGAAGATGGAATAGAGTGAGAGCGGTATCATACTAGTCTTTGGACTAAATACCGGAACAGCAACAGAACTTAAAGCATATTTTATTCCATCAGTAATGTGCTCACAACTACGAATTCATCAGCCTGCAGTAGTAGCCTCTAGTTATTTAGTTTTGCTGGTCAATGACTTCTGTGTTTTTCCTGTAGACCATCTTCTATTCTTGAAGTTAGCTGAGGAACATTCTCAGAGCAAACTAGCTGTTCGGTATGAAGGTGCAACTAACTTTTGTATTCACAGTACGTCGGAAATTAATCTTATATATGAAATAGAAAGACATTCCGTACTTACATATGTTTCCCTTTGTGTGTGTGTGTGTGTGTGTGTGTGTGTGTGTGTGTGTGTGTGTGCTGGGGTGAGGGGGGGGGGGGGGGAGGTTGGCGAGATGGCCAGTCCCAAGGTTTCAGTGTTTCGGAGCATCCTCCTCAGTGACGTAAATTTGTATCTTCGACGTCCTTTGCGTTTTTGCGATCGTCAGTCTTCCATAAACTTATTATTGTTGTTTTATTCTTGTTATTCCTGTTTTCTTTTGAAGACTTCATCAGTATTGAACATTGGAACTAATGCAAGTTCTTCCTTGTATGTACCCTCCAGCTATAACATTGTTATTTTCAATCTGTGGTTAACCTACCTACGAGCAACATAAACACACACAAATAGAGACGGAGAGAGAGAGAGAGAGAGAGAGAGAGAGAGAGAGAGAGAGAGAGAGAGAGCGCGAGCGAGCGCTAGACACGCAATACTTCGTAATGACGTTAAGATGTTGAACGCTGAAATCAGTGGTTATGCAGTCAAATTTCTTAAAATGTAATACTTCAGGTTTTGGTACTTCTCGAAAGACGATACCTGTATGTGCTTGGTTCATGCGTTATGAGCCATGACGTTGTGTGGTTATGTTTGACCTGCTTGATGCCGATATCCTGTATGCAATAAATATCGCTTACCAGTTGAAATCTGTCGAAGTACTGGTAATCAACAATGTTTTCCGCTCAAAGTAGAACCCTTGTCCATATCGCTAGAAGGACGTAACGCTTTAAAAAGTAGTTCGCTGAAGAGCTCTAAGAAAACAAGAAATCTCTCAGCATTTATGTGACATTGACTATGCTCAGAAACATTTTGCATAAAAGAGTACACTTCCTGAAATTCTAGGAATATCAAAATTTGAACATGTCACAAACTAAACAAATACCTTAGTATTTACAGTGAAAAACGTGAGAGTTACAAGAAAGTAACATTAGAACAAATTTAACAGTAGAAAATGTGAATTTATACTAAGAATATTTATTTTGTTTGATTATTGAACACAACTATCTTCTCGAAAGCGGTAATCTGGATCGTTTTTCTAGCTGCATATCAAAGCAAGGAATAACTGTAGCCGGCGTGGTGTCCGAGCGGTTCTAGGTGCTTCAGTCCGGAACCGCGCGACTGCTACGGTCGCAAGTTCGAAGCCTGCCTCGGGCATGGATGTGTGTGATGTCCTTAGGTTAGTTAGGTTGAAGTAGTTCTTAGTTCTAGGGGACTGATGACCTAAGATGTTAAGTCCCATACTGTTCAGAGCCGTTTGAACCATTTGAATAACTGTAGCAACAGTTTTAGTGCGTTGCAAGCTTTGTAACATGTTGACGGAAATCGGAGGGATCGGGGGCAGTTTTAAATTAATAATCTTCCGGAACTTCCTGGAGGCGAAAATGGCAGCATACCAGTTAGGCTGCATATTAATATTTATTTAAAATTGGTCATCGTCATACGGGTCCAGAAACTGACATGATGGTATGGGATGCCATCAGGTACACACACAGCCATTTCTTGTTGACATAGCCTCTAATATGGGCAGTAGCCGTTACATTTCTGACGTATTAAGGCCAGTGGTTGCGCCCTATCTTCGAGAACTTCATGACGTTATCTTTCAACAAGATAACAGAAAACCTGTTTCCCGTGCTGTCCTGACATACCACAGTAGAGAAGGCGTTAGACTGTTGCCCTGACCTGCAAGTTCTTCACATCTCCCACCCATTGAAAATATCTCGTCATATATCGGCAAGAAACCGCAGGCACTACACGTCAGACTGTGACACAGAGCTGAAGCAGCATGGAATGATATATCTGTCATCCAAGCTTACTCCGACTCGGTGCACAGCCAGGTTAGAGTCATGGCAGCTGTTAGAAGTGGCAGCTCTGTGTAGTAAATTTTGCACCCTGTATACCCCGAAATCACCTAGAGATTTAATCATATACTGACAATGCGTAAAATAGCATTATTTGATATCATTCAGGGTGCTTTTAATTTCCAGCTCTGTTCATCCCTGCGATGCAGAGAAATCGTCTGGTCGATTCAGCCTGCAGTATAGAAAAGAGAGAGATTACTAAATGTACGTGATTGTGGCAGCTGGAGATGAGTGTTCTCGGGAACTGCAAGTCTCGTCCAGTATTCTCACATGTTTAGAAAATTAGCGAATGGGATTGAATCCGCTATTAGATGATAAATGGTTGGAATTTCGTGTCTCATCCAAAAACAGGAATGTCTGTATAGCAGAACTGAGTGCAATCTGTGAATCAAGTGACTGTTAAGCAAAGTACCATGAGAGACAGTCCTATTTCAGAACACACCATTTATAGCATATTGTAGCAAATGGGGCCCCACAGCAGACGATATATGTGCCATCCCCTATTGACCGATATCATCTTCAGTTACGATTGCACTGGAACCGAGAATATTGCTTTCGTGCCATGTATTCATGAAATAAATTCCCTAGCCCATGAATCATGTTTCTTGTTATAACATTTCAACTTTCATGTCATGATATACCGTCATTCATGATAATTCCTGTTGGACACATGTTCGGCGGGTTATAGAAATTTCAGAAGGAAGAAAAGAAAGATTATGGTTGAACGTCCCGTCGACGACGAGGTCATTAGAGACGGAGCAATAGCACGGGATGGTTAAGGATGGGGAAGGAAATCGGCCGTGCCCTTATCAAAGGATCCATGCCAGCATTTGCCTTAAGTTGTTTAGGGAAATCTCAGAAAACTTAATCTGCGTTACCGGACGGGGATTTGAACTGTCATCTTCCCGAATGCCAGTCCACTGCGCCACCTCGCTCGGTAGAAAGAAATTTCGGAAGTGGCTGTACGTTGCTACAGCAGAAAGAATTGGCTTTACAGGTCACTTATTTTATATTTATAGAACAGAAGTTTTAGATGAAACTGTGGTAAGATTGTCGCTACTAGTTTAATGCTTTACCAGCTATAGCAGTTATACCAACTAAGAACAAGTGGTGACCTTAACTAATAGTACCCTGTCTGTTTCTCATATATATTGACAATGTCACATGACCAGAATCATGCTAGATTGGTTTCACGATTGCGATGATAAAATTCACCCTCTGTTCCGCAGCTCGTATTTGTCGATTGTTTTTGTGTTGTCGTCGACTGCCACGTAGGAACCTCAAAAGTATGTAGTGGCAGTCAACATAGGATTCCGTAGACATATGATGCCATCTATTCTAGCCATGTATCAGTGGGCTTGCACAACGTCTACCACGATAAATTCTGCTGTTTTGCTCGCAAATCCATTAGTTGGATGGCTAGTTCCCATCTGTTGCTATAGAGTTGAAGGTTTTCTGGCTTCAGTTAGATGTAAAGGATACTTGTTGTTCGTAGCTGGAGCATCTCGTATATTCACACTGTGGCTACATGAGTTAAGGAACAAGCTGCGTTTCCAAAACCAACTAACAGCCGCGACACTATTAATATTAGTTTTCTCTGGGCTCGAAAATTTTGCCGTTCGAACCTATATAATCTTCAGAAGACTCAGTTTTCTGTTTCTTTTAATACCCATCTCTGGATTAATGATGGAAATGATGTAATGTGTAAAAATAATGTTGCCACAGCAGTATACTCACATCGTCCGCCGGCCGGGGTGGCCCAGCGGTTCTAAGCGCTACAGTCTGGAACCGCGCGACCGCTACAATCGCAGGTTCGAATCCTGCCTCGGGCATGGGTGTGTGTGATGTCCTTAGGTTAGTTAGGTTTAAGTAGTTCTAAGTTGTAGGGGACTGATGACCTCAGAAGTTATGTTCCATAGTGCTCAGAGCCATTTTTGAACCACATCGTCCTTTCCTTGCACCAGTTAAAATGAAGACCACATTGACTGTTTCATGCCAGATTTCTTAAGTACTTTGCCTGGTTTTAAATTGCCATTCATTCACGACTCCTTTTTGTGGACTTCTTCCAATAATCCCGTCAGTTCCTTGTAGTTCGTGATGGAAAATCACGCAGTTGTTGTAGACAAGCCTGTTTCCTTCTCTAGACGTTGTCTCCTCTATCATCGTCTATAAAGCCCACTCCACAGAAGCGAGTAAAGTTGTTTCAGTAACCTTAAGTTTCCTGTCGTTCGCAGTGAGCTCTTCTGGCCTGTAGCAATTTTCCGACTGAGCAAAGTATGAATAGTGTATTTTTTACGGAAATTTCAGTATCTTTACTATAATATATTTAAATCGAAACAGTGTTGTTGGGTAGTTACTGAGCTAAGCAAGCATAAGGAGAAAACTTGTTCACTTAGCTTTTCTGTGGCTAGTTCTGTAACTTTGTGTGCTGCATCTGTAATTATAACAACAGTAATAAACAAATTCTTATGTGATGAATTAACTCTTTCTTTACATTAGGTGTGCTTAGTAACAACATTACGTTTTTCGTTTTAATAGCTGAAATATTTCCAACTTAGCCAATAATTTTGACATTATTAAGGCCGAATATGTTAAATCGTTACATCAAGTGTTATGGAGACTACTAAAGTTTTTGTTACGGAGTTTGAGATATACTACTGAACAAAAGATAAATCAACATTCTGATATGTATACCAAATTTTGAAAATAATTGATGTCGATAAAAGGATTTAAGAAATACAGTATCTCATATATAGAAGTACTATTCACTTCATTTCTCGCTAACTCACTCAAGCCACTTAGTGTTTTTGGATGTTATTCCTGTTTCATATTTAATTTGGAGTAGGCATTCCTTGTAAATTGTAGATTAAATAGCCTGTCGCTCACATCAGCAAAAAAAAAACACATGATATTCATATTAAGACTTTCGGGTGGAATTATTTGATTAGCTACGTGAACTTAACATCAAATGTACTTTCACTGGCAGCAACTGAAATTGCTTACGTATTTAAACATTTGAACGAGACGGATGCCTTGTAGGAAGTATTTATCCATGGTGAATTGTACGAAAATGAGGCATTAGGATTCCGCGTTTCCGATTCTATATAGTTAAAAACATGCCCGCTCCATTCTATATACTTACAAACATGCCCGCAAAATTTGAAAATCGGTCGTTGTATGTAAAGGTACGTACAGATAAATGCGTGTGCCCCTTGACCATTTCTGTTTACTCGTTTCTGCTTGGATATCAATTCCCCTTTCTCTTACAGAACTGATGGACGTACTATCCTAATCACAAGTCACAGAAACGTTAACTCAGTGGAAAGTTCCTAAACAGGTAATCCGTAAATACTTTGCAAGGTCTTCACACAAAGTAATGAAAGCGTTGTGGCTGTCTCCAGTTCATAGTAAACAAATGCAAACAGGCAAAACACTGGCTGTTGCGAGGAAACGATAAAAAAGCACAGTTACGTGCGTATACTTCACCCGATTTCTAGTAGCGCACTTTGGGATCAGAGTCACTAATTCTTGGCAAAAACGATTTCATTTTTAATTTTATTCCCAAGCGACAAATTCACACGTATTGTCAAGTATTTTATCGTGTTTGTGGACGATGTGAAAGTTACACCATGTATAATATTTTCGGATGCATCTGCAGCTTCTAGCATTTCATAGATTGCGTGCTGTGGTTACTACCAGTAAAGAAATATTTTGTTTCGATGTTCTTTTGTTAGGATGTAGGTATGCGTATCATATGAAATCAAAAAATGCAGGGCTTCCTCATTTGTTGTACTTAGATATCTTACGAGGAAAGATTCTATGTGATGCCTAAACTTCTTGTGAGATTCCTTCTAGAATCACAGAGTTGTTTAATCTTAATTAAAAGGTGCTGAATTATAAGTGGATTGTGGATTAATATCTTCTTTTGGAGAATAGATAAGATACCAGCAACAGTTTTCTACGACACCTGTTATTTCTAGAACATAGGAGACTTATGTTTGTGTGTGTGTTTCATGGCCAGTATATAGGTCTATTGGTTGCAACACAATTTAGTTTCATATAGTGGTGTCACTAACGCTTTTTGACACTTTGGTTTCAGAACGAAACTCTTGGGTGCGATGTTACCAGTAGTGCTTCAAAACATGGCTTTTTAGTTTGTCATGTTGTAAGACCAACTCGCTTATTATTTCTTAGGCAACTATGATGTAAAATAGGTACTGTATGTGTGAAACCCTGGTGCGATGTAAGAGAGAGCTTGATGACCCTAATCAGATCAAGTTAAATAAATAAATAAATCTGGTTTTAATAATAATTTTCATTCCTATGAACTTCCCACATTTCAGATAGTAGTTAGGTCAAAGCTGATCTTTTTGAGTGTGAACCACAGGCAGTCCTAATTCCATCGTAGAGGAACCGATCGTGTTCGTTCGTAAAGCTTTTTAAGTGTTGTTAACTTCCTTCAAAGCGAGGCCACAGACAACAGTTCTAAATTGGAGTAACGTCAGTAAATTGCTTTATACAATTTGCCGCCCACAGCTGCAGACAGCATTGAAGGTTCATTTCATATTCCGTTTTGCTCTTTGGAGATCGTAGACCTTATGTGTGGGAATGATTCGCGTAGAAAAAATTATTTTATTGCGCCAATCATATAGGTCTTTAGTTCTACTGCTTCGTATAAGACCGTCCGCCTACTTATCTCAGTGGTGACGTCTTTGTCTACCATGCAGTGGGTTCGGGTTCAATTCCCGGCCGGGTTGGATATTTTCTCTGCACGTGGAGTGGGTGTTGTCCTCAGCATCCTTTCATCATATCCGACATGCAAGGCGCGCACTGTGGCGTCAACTGAAAGAAGGCTTGCAGCCCGGCGGCCGATCTTCCCTGGATGGGGCCAGTCGGGGTCAATGCCACACGATCATTTTTTGTAGGAGACCATCTTTGTGTATACGAACGAGGAAATAAAAACGCATGTCAGACTATTTGAGCCCCCTTGTACTATTTTGTTTTCTAACTATGTCGTTCAGTCAAATATATATATATATATTTTTTAATCTGTAGGCAGATGAATCGAATTCTAGTGCTGGAAGAATTTCCCATCACCAATATTTATTGAAGGTGAAGGGTGGAAGGGAAGGGAAAGGAAGGGAAGGGAAGGGAAGGGAAGGGAAGGGAAGGGAAGGGAAGGGAAGGGAAGGGAAGGGAAGGGGAGGGAGGGGGGTCGTGTACCCTTCCTGGTCACCATACGGTGCGCCAGAGTATCTTGCATTGAATCCCAAACCTGTGCGAAGCGGCTCATGGAGCAAACTTGTATGACACTTCTGATGGTAATCACTTCGCCAGAAGAAAATGTTATGCTCATCCCCGTGTCAGGTACACAACTGACTCCATATACGGAGGAAAGAAATCGGATCCTACCTCATTATTTTACTTTGTCTTACTAGAGGCCGTTTCCTTTTCATAATATCTCCCAAAAGAAGAGCACATTATGGTGAATAACGGCTCGCAGTGACATCTCTCACCGATACACTAGCGTTGAGTGGATTTTATATTTTTTGTTCATTTTATTTTGTTAGTATGGTGTGAATCTAATTTTCTCGTTATGTGGTATTATTTTGTGTTGGTGCCTAGCAAGCTGAGCGTTACACATGTACCAATATCTCTGTTCCTGTGAGGTGTACTCTTGGAGGAGCATCCATATTTTTGGAAATTTGTCGTTGTTGTGATTCTTTTAGTGCATCTGAAGAGCTCTAAATCAATTTGGCAGCGTTTTGTTTGTATGCACTACCCTCAATTTCCCTGTAGTCTGATGAAGCTTTGAAATTTACCTTCCTTAATAATTTGGAGAACTCACTTTCATTTTCTGCATGAAACCTAATGGGTTTTTTTTCTACGATCTCTTCTTCACATCATACACTCTTAACAAATGTTTCTTTATAAGCTGAGGATTAGAGTCTTCCTGACTTTTTGTTCTAGTTACAATCGTATCCGTCGACGCTGTTTATACATAAAATGCAATTCAATAGGACTCTTTCATATACACTCCTGGAAATGGAAAAAAGAACACATTGACACCGGTGTGTCAGACCCACCATACTTGCTCCAGACACTGCGAGAGGGCTGTACAAGCAATGGTCACACGCACGGCACAGCGGACACACCAGGAACCGCGGTGTTGGCCGTCTAATAGCGCTAGCTGCGCAGCATTTGTGCACCGCCGCCTTCAGTGTCAGCCAGTTTGCCGTGGCATACGGAGCTCCATCGCAGTCTTTAACACTGGTAGCATGTCGCGACAGCGTGGACGTGAACCGTATGTGCAGTTGACGGACTTTGAGCGAGGGCGTATAGTGGGCATGCGGGAGGCCGGGTGGACGTACCGCCGAATTGCTCAACACGTGGGGCGTGAGGTCTCCACAGTACATCGATGTTGTCGCAGTGGTCGGCGGAAGGTGCACGTGCCCGTCGACCTTGTACCGGACCGCAGCAACGCACGGATGCACGCCAAGACCGTAGGATCCTACGCAGTGCCGTAGGGGACCGCACCGCCACTTCCCAGCAAATTAGGGACACTGTTGCTCCTGGGGTATCGGCGAGGACCATTCGCAACAATCTCCATGAAGCTGGGCTACGGTCCCGCACACCGTTAGGCCGTCTTCCGCTCACGCCCCAACATCGTGCAGCCCGCCTCCAGTGGTGTCGCGACAGGCGTGAATGGAGGGACGAATGGAGACGTGTCGTCTTCAGCGATGAGAGTCGCTTCTGCCTTGGTGCCAATGATGGTCGTATGCGTGTTTGGCGCAGTGCAGGTGAGCGCCACAATCAGGACTGCATACGACCGAGGCACACAGGGCCAACACCCGGCATCATGGTGTGGGGAGCGATATCCTACACTGGCCGTACACCACTGGTGATCGTCGAGGGGACACTGAATAGTGCACGGTACATCCAAACCGTCATCGAACCCATCGTTCTACCATTCCTAGACCGGCAAGGGAACTTGCTGTTCCAACAGGACAATGCACGTCCGCATGTATCCCGTGCCACCCAACGTGCTCTAGAAGGTGTAAGTCAACTACCCTGGCCAGCAAGATCTCCGGATCTGTCCCCCATTGAGCATGTTTGGGACTGGATGAAGCGTCGTCTCACGCGGTCTGCACGTCCAGCACGAACGCTGGTCCAACTGAGGCGCCAGGTGGAAATGGCATGGCAAGCCGTTCCACAGGACTACATCCAGCATCTCTACGATCGTCTCCATGGGAGAATAGCAGCCTGCATTGCTGCGAAAGGTGGATATACACTGTACTAGTGCCGACATTGTGCATGCTCTGTTGCCTGTGTCTATGTGCCTGTGGTTCTGTCAGTGTGATCATGTGATGTATCTGACCCCAGGAATGTGTCAATAAAGTTTCCCCTTCCTGGGACAATGAATTCACGGTGTTCTTATTTCAATTTCCAGGAGTGTATGATATGTATTGTTCCAAGTACACAAAAAAATGAGACCATCAAAACTGATGTTTTCCAAGAGGGGTTATTGAGCATAAAATCTTCCAGCACCGCAATAGAGCAAAGATGATCTGCTGCAGATGGGTCACACTCATTTCACCGATAACTTTCATAGTCACAGAACATTGCATCGTCAGTCATGATCCGTAAGAAATAAATGATACCGATTTGAAGCATCTGTCACTTATATTTATAGACAGCGTGGGAGACCCTAGTGTGAAGAAAGATAAAGTGAAAGTAAAACTTTTTGGCTCTAACGTTGCAGCACGCCAACACATCCATTAAAATGACTGACTCTCTCTGAGATGCTTGGTCTTAGAGCGAATAACTTCAGCCAGTATTTGCCAGCTACCAAGTAAGTCCTTATCTGAATCCACTGAAGTTTCATAGATGACAGTCTTCAGATTTCTTCACAGAAAGAAGTTCAATTGTTCGACGTTAGGTGATCGATGAGATCAATCTACAGTGTCACCCGTACCCATCCAGTGTTAACCAAACAACCACCTGGTCTGGCAGAGAAACAAAAACGAGGGGAAGCATACAATAACCAGTAAAAAATCATATAACGTATCGGTCTGTAACCTCCCCCTTCCTAATCGGCCTATAGATTGCGATATAACTGACAGTGATCGCATATGCCTAATTAAATTTTATAATGAGTAAGCCCATCGTTACTGAAGGAAAATAACGCCGGTTAGTTGTGAAACGGGTGGAGTATAGTGCAATCGCTCACGAACCGCACAGGGGGAAAAAGGATACCACGTAATATTTACTACAAAAATCACTGCTAAGACAGAGAAAACACTGATTAGCTAAAAAGTGAGGAAATTAAACGGCCGCCAGCCCGCTAGGGCAATGAATGTCCAGAATCTTGAGAAAGGTAGTAAGAAAGAAATTTAAGCAAATCACCGGAATGGCAACAGAAGGTCCACGTCACAACAGTTCACGAGAAAATAAATGAATCAGTAAGCACTGAGTTTGCAGTTACTTATTCTGAAGTACTAAATTTTGAAAGTAACGTTAAATGAAATTACTGGTTAAATAAATGACTGGCTTAACTTAAACTTTGTTATGTAAAAAAATAGCTTTCAATAACCTTAGTGTAACGTAGGGCAAAATTTAGAAAAAGGCAAGCAATTTACTTTTGATTATTGAAAGACTGAACTGAATTTACTTTAAGCAAATAAGTAATTGGATTTACTTCTGAAATAACAACAATAAAATACCTACCAAGCCAGCAGAAGTCACTCGCTAAGCTAAATACAGAATAAATGAAATTGCACACACTTAATTTGTGCTCTATCTGTAGTTATTAGTTTTGCCAGTGAAATTTTACCTTACTTTAAGTAGCCTCTGTCGTGCAAAACAAGAATGAACAGTTACTGAGGTAGAAAATTTACACTGAAACTGGTCAGTAGCAAACACACAAACTGGCAGTAAATAGTTAATCAGTTTTCATATTATTATGACACTCGGTGATTACTTGGAAAGGAAAAGGGAGCCTGGTTGGTAATAATGTCTGAGGACAATGACAACACAGGTGCCGTACAAGTTTTGACTACTGCAAGTTATTATTCAAGTTATTTATACTTTGTGAAAGGAA
This sequence comes from Schistocerca serialis cubense, assembly GCF_023864345.2. NCBI lineage: Eukaryota > Metazoa > Arthropoda > Insecta > Orthoptera > Acrididae > Schistocerca > Schistocerca serialis. Next base: position 352,208,333 of record NC_064640.1, on the reverse strand, counting down.
TGTTGCTGGACAAAGCCTCTACATTACTATATTTGTCAGTTAAGTCTTAAGATGTTGTAGCTGTGCGGTCGACGAAGAATGTAGCCGACGACAATGCTGAGCTGTCGTTGAGTCGTCTCCAAAGCCACGGATGATTATGAGACAGGCAATAGCTGGAATTGCAGCTTCCTCCGCCTGTCTACTCCTACCGTGCCCCCAATACTCGCCGGTTAACAAATCAAGCGCATTAACATTACCGCGAGCATAGCTGCACACCGCTGTGGCGGAAGCGACCAACAAACACTTCCGCACTTTTCCATGACTCAAGCTGCTCAGCTTCCTCTTTGCTTCCAACGTGACAGTGTCTCTCCACACGCAAAGACAGAAAACGGCACAGCTACTACCATTTCGTCATTGCTATCGATACGTTTCAGTAAAGTTGCCTTGGCACATTTATGCACAGCCAAAAATAAATATACTAGTACATTGATTACATATTATGTAATACAGCATACAGCTTCAGAATCAAAAGTACAGTGCAAGTTATCAAAGGATAGTAAATGACGAAAATTTTGGATGGTGTAGAAGGTATTTTCTCTGCATTTTCGGTGTTACAGGTCCTCAAAATTATTGTGAAATTATTTATGCGCTCCCTGGTAGATGGTGTGAAGACTCCAGTTGGTTACAACCTTATCCTTACTGTTGGAACACACTTAGTAGGTGAACAAAATACGCGAAACATAATTCGGTTGCACTGCACAATATTGCAAATATTGCTACTGGACCCCACGTGTGCAGCAAAATCAAAAGGTCCCTCTTACCAAATGAAATGGATATTTCGATTTTTAATGCACTTTTCTTCAGACTGTGATGTGACTACTTCAAAATCCGTGTGCCCCCTTCTTCGAATAGGCGTTGATGAAGAACGTGAGTTACAGCGTAGTGTGGTGTGGGTATCATACGCTAAGGGGACAAAAGTCGTGGGATACCTCCTAATATCGTGTCGAACCTCATTTTGCCCTGCATTGTCCACCAGCACAACGTGGCATGGACTCAACAAGTCATTGGACGTCCCCTGAGAAATATTGAGCCATGCTACCTCTATAAGCGTACATAATTGCGGTGGTGTTGCCGTTGCAGTATTTTGTGTACGAACTGACCTCTTTATTCTATCCCATAAATCTTCCATGGGATTGATTTCGGGCGATCTGGGGTCCTAATCATTCGTTCGAATTGTCCGGAATGTTCTTCAAACCAATACGAACAATTGTGGTCCATTGACCTGGTGCATTGTAATCCATAAAAATTCCATCGTTGTTTGGGGACATTAAGTCCATAAATCGCTGCAGATGGTCTCCAAGTAGCCGAACATAACCATTTTCAGTCAGTGATCTATTCAGTTGGCCAAAGGACCCAGTCCATTCCATGTAAACAGAGCCAACACCGTTATGGAGCCACCACCAGCTTGCACAGTTCCTTGTTAACAACTTTAATCCAAGGCCTTGTGGGGTCTGCGCCACACTCGAAGCCCATCATCAGTTCTTACAACTGAAATCGGGACTCATCTGACCAGGCCACGGTTTGCCAGTCGCCTAGGATCTAACCGATATGTTCACGAGACCAGGAGGGGCGGTGCAGGCGATATCGTGCTGTTACCAAAGACACTCGCATCGGTCGTCTACTGCCGTAGCCCAATAACGCCACATTTCGCCGCACTGCCATAACGGACACGTTCGTCGTACGTCCCTCATTGATTTCTGCGGTTATTTCAAGCAATGTTTTTTGTATGTTAGCACTGAAAACTACGCGAACGCCGATGCTCTCAGTCGTTACGTGAAGGCCGTCGGCCACTTTGGTTCCCGCAGTGAGAGGTAATGCCTGAAATTTGTTATTCTCCGCGCACTATTGACACTGTGGATCACGGAATACTGAATTACGAAATCGAATGTTCCATGCGTCTAGCTCTAACTACCATCCCGAGTTCAAAGTCTGTTAATACCCGTTGTGCGGCTACAGTCACGTCGGAAACCTTTACGTGTGAATCACCTGAGTACAAATTGCAGCTCCGCCAATTCACTGTCCTTTTGTACCTTGTGTACGCGATACTACCGTCATCTGGATATGTGGACGTCACTATCCCAGGTCTTTTGTTACCTCACTGTATAATTAAATATGTTTTTCTGTAGATGTTGCACTACGCACATCGTTGAACCCATCTAACACTATCAGGCTAACTGCTGTAAGTGGCGGTTGTTATCGTTCGGCGTGGAGTCTGACAGCAGATGCTGAGAGGGGGTCCTACGACTTGGAATTGATTTACATGTCGCTGTCCTCTGTATTAAAAAGGAAGGAAGTGAAATTTAAGTTACAAGTAACCTTATACGACGGGCAACCACAGTTAAAGAATCTGTACATAATATGAAGGGCAATCAGGCAAATTCAAATAGGAGATCGTAAAACAGTTTATATTAAACTGAGTGAAAGTCCAAATCCGCTAGCACGCTGGACTCGCATTCGGGTGGACGACGAGTCAAACCCGCGTCCGGCAATCCTGATTCAGGTTTTCCGTGATTTCCCTTAATCGCTTCAGGCAGATGCCGGGATGGTTCCTGTGAAAGGGCACGACTGACTTCCCTTCCCATCCTTCCCTAATCCGATGGGACCGATGACCTCGCTGTTGCCGGCCAGAGTGGCCGTGCGGTTCTATGCGCTACAGTCTGGAACCGAGCGACCGCTACGGTCACAGGTTCGAATCCTGCCTCGGGCATGGATGTGTGTGATGTCCTTAGGTTAGTTAGGTTTAATTAGTTCTAAGTTCTAGGCGACTGATGATCTCAGAAGTTAAGTCGCATAGTGCTCAGAGCCATTTGAACCATTGTTGAATCTCGCTGTTTGGCCCCCTCCCCCAAAGCAACCAATCAACCAACCAACCAGTCCAAATCCGCAATAACTGTTTGTTGTGTTTCAACACTGCATGGCGACCGGTTTCACACCATGGAGATATGTCTTCATATCTGCATATAGAATGAAACTGCGTAAGTAAAAGGGCGAAATTAAAATTTTTAGAGATGGAGCAGCTGTTCAGTTGGATAAGAAACGCGAATAAATCGCTCCCGTATGTGTTTTTGTGTCAGTCTAAAGCGATTCGAGAAAACAACGGAAACCTAAATCTGAATGGCTGGCCGAAGATTTGAAATATGTTCCTGAGGAAAAGTGTCCAATGTCATAACCGCTGCACATTCTGTTTCAGTTTGCCATCCAGTGTTGTCATCCCCAGTTACTTTCCACATTATGTTCCTCAAGGCGCAGTCGCCGGCCGCTGTGGCCGAGGGGTTCTAGGCGCTTCAGTCCGGAACCACGCTGCTGCTACGGTTGCAGGTTCGATGATAATGATGTTTGGTTTGTGGGGCGCTCAACTGGGCGGTTATCAGCGCCCGTACAAATTCCCATCCTTTGCTCAGTCCATTCTCGCCCCTTTCATGAATGCTGATGAAATGATGAGGACAACACAAACACCCAGTCGTCTCGAGGCAGACGAAAATCCCTGACCCCGCCGGGAATCGAACCCGGGACCCCGTGCTCGGGAAACGAGAACGCGACCGCGAGACAACGAACTGTGGAACGCAGGTTCGAATCCTGCCTCTGGCATGGATGTGTGTGATGTCCTTAGATTAGTTAGGTTTAAGTAGTTCCAAGTCTAGGGGACTGATGACCTCACATTTTAAGTGCTTAGAGCCATTTGAACGATTTTTTCAAGACGCTGTCTGCAATAACAGAAGGTAGACGGTATCTTTTCTTCAATGTGTGTAAATTGCCCTGCGTAATTATGGACATTTGTTTTTTTCCTAATTTTCGACAACGTAGACCTCCAGCAGTTACTTCAGACTTGAAATTTGAAACATGATATACCCCAATGCAGAGCCGCTCGTCAGGACACAATGACAAGTCCTAGTTTGCCCAGGAGTGGTAAGTAGTCGGCAAAGATTATATACGAGAAAAGCCTAATTGGTGAACATGTATAGGTAACCAGAATGAGATTTTCACTCTGCAGCGGAGTGTGCGCTGATATGAAACTTCCTGGCAGATTAAAACTGTGTGCCCGACCGAGACTCGAACTCGGGACCTGAAGCTGTGGGGACCGGGCGTGAGTCGTGCTTCGGTAGCTCAGATGGTAGAGCACTTGCCCGCGAAAGGCAAAGGTCCCGAGTTCGAGTCTCGGTCGGGCACACAGTTTTAATCTGCCAGGAAGTTTCATGTATAGGTATGGTTGTCTTGAGAAACAGACGTCATGCTTTAACAATTGCTTCTGCACCATTCTATTTAAGGTATGTCGTGTCGCGTGACTGTTTATCATCTATCAACATGTAATATATTTTTACTTTCGTATAATTCCTTTTTTGCCAAGAATTAAGACAGTTGGTTCCAAAGTGAACCGGTGCCACAAATGTCCACGTATGATTTCGGAAATGAAATTAAGGTATTTACATATTTTTGTGTTGATTATCATCAGCGTTGCACAACCAGTGGTATATGTTTTTATCTACGTACAGGGAAAGTACAAAAATGTAGACTTTCTGTTGGTCATGGTTTTTTCCACATTACTGTGCTTGCAGTTAGCATTTAAAAAATGCTAGATGTTATCAATTTAATAACAGCTATAATACTTTAGGTACTAAAACAGACTACTAAGAACGAGCTGTAAAAGTGGTTACTTCTTTTAAGTATTGCAAAATATTAAATTTTACAATAATTTGTCATCTTAAGATTCATTGATGAGTAATTAATATCATTGTTATGAAATATTTGTGTAACCTGGCTGTATCTTTATTTGGTATTTATTCTGATGCGACGCAAAAGAGCCAGAACTTTTATTTTTAGTCTATTCACTGAAGTATGTTATTGTACTACTGGCTGCTGTTTGCGGTTAATATAAACCGTTGCTATCTCCTTTCTGAGGTTGGCCTGTATATATTATCAACCTCTTGATTTACTTGATGAAATTGTGGACGAGCAGCACATTGCAGGCTCGATGCTACGGATGACGTCATATCAACGGCCTGGTTGCACCAATCAGGAGCCAGCATTCTCCACGACAGCCCGCATTCCGTCAAAGACAGCGCGCATTTAGCTCGAGCGACTAACCAGGTCCAGGTATCTGGTGTTTCAGTAGAACTTGCTCCAGTATATTCAATCGTAATAGACTAGTGTAGGCATATATTATTATAGCCTAGTGCTTGATACTTTAGTTACATGTGTATCATACAGGGCTGGCCACGTCACAGGACTGTCAGAAAAAATCGCGTAACTCGGTGAAAGTACACAGAAAACAACAGTCGCTCTTTGTTGCTTGTTTTATCTGAGTAGCACAAGCATATGTTGTTAGTATGGAAATATAGTTATGTGGTTCCTTGTCTAGTCATTTCTCCATCTTATTTCTTGAGTAGTGTCGTTCTAGATTAGACTCGTATGAGGCAAGTGCATTACCTGTTAGCTTTGATGTTCCGTAGTTGCTCTAATATGTTAGTAGACGTAGTCTGTTATTAATGTGTATGTACAAGAAAAACGATGCGCTCTAACTTTACGATTTCTGAAGTTGTTTTAGATGTAATAATATGTGTGTTTTCGTGTGTGACCGAAATGTTTATCGACGTACAACGTTTGAATCATACGATAACTTGAGACTAAGGGTAAAGGAATTAGTTACTCGTATGGACAATTTTATGTACTTTTTCCGAGTCAAAATTGTGAATAATTTCAGTAATTCGTGGAAATGATTTAGTTTAAAAATTTTCATGTAGAAAACTTACTGGTCACTGATGATTTGAGATAATACTATTTACAGATTATTACAAAGCAACTAGTAGCTCCAGTATGACGTGTTTAGTAGCTACAATAAACATAGTTTCAGTGCCTATCGTTCTCGCTGTATACTGTGTCGGATTCAAGGTCTTACTGACATTATTGTTTTATGTATTGGCAGTACCGTAACACTTACATAATAATTTCACGGCCTTTTGTAAAGCAGGATATCTTTTTGCCCAGGATATTACAAACTAATGTTTGATAAACAATATGCTCAGGAATTTTCTGCCACTGTCTGATTCCTTGCTGAGCACTGAATTTCTTAATTATTATTTTGTTCTGCAGTTATTCATATATTTTCATATATCCTTACTGTTATGAAAACTAATCCTTACTTTAATTCTGAGTTTCACACATTGTTTGCATTATGAAACCCATGACCAACTATTTGTAGGTAATGTTTTCAGAAGCTAGCAACAGCGCCATTTCCTCAATGAAAATAATTATAAATCCCCCATAAAATTATGCTTTCCGTATCATTCCGAATTCAGTGAGGAGGTCCATTGAAAACCTGACTACTTCTTCCTGTAGGCCCTTAAGTGTCAACTCTTAACTTTCTCTATAACATATTAAAATGGATACTTCAAAAGAATATTTTATGTAATTAATCTTTTCATCTGTTATCTTCAATTGTTGAATTAACTGAACCACATGAGTATTTTTGTGTCAAAACAGACATACGCCAATAAATAAATCACTCAGGACCAAAAAAAAAAAAAAAACGTTCATTCCGAATTATGGAAAGAAAGGAATTGCGCAATGTGGGACAAAACTTTTTCTTGGAACTTACGTGTATCCGCCTGTTTTGTATACAGAGATGACTATTACAAGGTGAAACATTATGAATTGTAACTGTGAAGTGTCTGGATTTTAAAATTAATAAATGATCTGTCCGATTTTGAAAACACACAAACATGCTGAACATGGAAATCAATTCTTTTTATCGAAAAAAGTTCCAACTTGAGTCTGTTAATCTTAGAATATAAGGTACTCTACTTTATAAGCAAGCTTACAGCGGTCTTTTTCCTTATAAGAACATACTTCATCTGTGTTGACCTTCTAACTTCAGATTTGTCTATTACTCATAAAGAGAGCTGAGAGAGCTGGGACAACGGCATATTTACTCTTACGGATCTCGCTTCGGCCTTGGTCCAGGCGACTGTCGGAGCAGACCTTGGCTCGAACACCAAAATTTCACTTGCAGTGCGTGAAATGTTTACGTCGCGGACGCTGGACATTATGCCTCCAGCACAAAACTTTCCACTTGTGCGTGGCGTGCTTGAGTCCATTAACATATCACAAAATGGCACGTATCTCTACTACTGGGTGACCATAAGAGGTCCCCTCGAGACATAGATATTACTGATCTACGACTTCTTCATCCATCAGTCTCCGCCGATTTAACGCACTTGGTTCTCCTTGTGGGTAGACATTGGGCAATACATAATGTGGCCAGAGGAAGAATAGCGGAGTGTGCCTGAGAATGCCGTGAGCAATTTGTAGATGATGATGATGATGGTTTATTTCGTCGTGGCGTTACACCAGCATACCGTCCGCCTCCATAGCGGAGCGATCAACACGATCAACACGGCTCATATAGAGGGATTTTTCCTTGTTTGAAGGACTGGTAGTGGTGCACTCAGCCTCGTTATGCTAACTGAGAAGCTACTTGACCAAGTAATAGCTCCTCCAGGTCACGAAAAATGACTACGGCTGGGAGTACGATGTGCTGACCCAATGGCCCTCCACCTTCATACTTTATCCAATGAAGCTGGAACGGTGGGCTCGCCAGGATCCGTGAACCGATTTTATAACCAGCATTCCACGTATCCCATTGTTTGCACATTCTGAATCTCACGCTATGGTGAATACTGACATTCAGTTATTCGTGCGAAGTGTAGGCCTCGTACAGTTGACAGCGAATGGTTCGCTACTGGTACAGAACTTGACTTTCCACATCTAAAGAAATACTTTTTACATTGCTTACTTGATTCAATGGAATGATTCCTCGTCAGTGGTCTGTGCCTGTTCAGTTGATTGATGCGTCCAGTATGTCAGTCTCACTATTGATCTGCTGTTAATTCCTAAAAAGTGGAGAAATAGGTAAAATGACATTATAGTGTGTCACTTGATACGTTCCTGGGCAAACGTGACGGTAAATAACTACTCGTCGAAGCGTGTGGTGAGAGCTGAAGCGAGTGCGATCCAGACGGTGTAGCGGGTGAGTTGTTGCCAGAGCAATGAGAACTAGCGTTCCAGCAGAGCGCGTAGCTGGCGGGCCGCCACGGACCACGTGGGCGCCTGCGCGCCCTCTCTAGCTATTTTTGGCAATCTGGAACGGGCTGTCTGCTTTTTGCTCCCCCTGGCTGACAGTCGCGTGGCGGCAGCCGCCGCGCCGCACCGCCCGTTGCTCGAGCCGCGCCGCACGCTTCCAGGTATTGCGCCGGACCTGTGAAACTACCGTTGCCTATCAGTCAACAGCCCGGGACACATTTTATCGATAGAGAAAGCTGTGCTAAGTCGACTGACTGTAACATTCGGTTCCACTTTTTGTCAGACTTTAATCGGATGTATGAGTGAGTCACACTATTAAGTTGCTGCACGTAACGATACTTCAAGTGCTTTTATTTTTATTCCTCGTTATACGGTTAGATGTATACGTCGATTATCAACACGGATCTCTGTTAAACGACGAGAGGTTGGTTAAAATACAGGGTGTTTCATGTATAACATGAGTGCCGTTTCCGGCGATAGGCGGGAACTGATAATGGGAAGGCAGTGTGCGATTGCAGTGTATGCTATGGGCCGCTGCGCGGACTTTGCGACGTGACGTATTAGTTTCTAGCTTAACTAGACGAGTTAGGAGCAGAAATCTCTACGTCATGTTCCACTTCAAACTGGTGTGTTAGCAGCATGAGTTCGCAGGGCTGAAACCTTATAAAGTAATTGTAGTGCATCAGCTGACAGATTAACGTACTGTTGCTTGACGTCAGTACTGCAGTTGGCTGTTGCAGTCTGCGCATAAATGAGAGGTTCATCTTGAACTCCTCTTTTGTCCGATTAAGTATAGTTACATTTATCAAGGTACGTGAACTCGCAAAACAGTCGACTTAGGATTTCTAAAAATCCTCATTCGTTACATAAAGAGCTTGTGCGTGATGTGGAAACAGAAGTATGGTATGCAGTTAGAGCAACACGAATTACTGGATCGATCATTTCCCACCAAATAGTAACTTCTGATAGGTATGTAAATAACATTTTTCCACAGAGCTAATAAATAACTAAATGACCTACGGTTACTTCATGCTGCACTGTACAAGAATATACATTGCCAGTTCATCTGTAACAGCATTACTAGGTATTTTGATGAGTACTGTTACTAGGCACCGAATTATTCACTTGATCTGCCGTGTAAGGTTTCAGGTGCGTTTCTGCACAGCCCTGTGAGTAGACAATGATGACAAGAGTCTGAAGGGCTAAATGGTACTACGATTTTCTGGAATTTATTTTCAAGTTCGCCTTAAACCTGTCTAGTTCGGTTAAAGCCGATACGCTACCTGCCAAATTCCGAGCATAAATACAGCGATGGGAGATAGGATGCCCAGCACTATTTCCTGCTCAACATCGGACACGGCGCTTCGGTTGTACGTGTGACATGCTACTTATTCCTAATGAGGCATGTGGATAACAACTCGTTACCCTTTGTTTTAAACTTTGTTTCTACAGACTGCGGTACTTTTATTTGCGAAATTTATGGTATGAATTTTTGCACTTCGCTTTCGGGAGTTTTTTTTACTGTGCATTTCTGGCTTTGAATACCCCCTGGTAAAAAGACACAAACCAGACAACAATAATTCAAAGGGAGACATTTCCACCTAAGTTTTTGTTATATACAAATACTTCGTTCAGCGGTACTGGACAGTTTCGATCTTAGCGCAAAGTGAAACAAGTAGATGGATTCTCGTATTAGGTACATGTAACAAATCACATATCGTACAAATTTTACCTGACATAGGTATAAATGGACGCAACAACGAAACCAATAACAGGTAACACATTTTTATAGGCTAGTCACATGTGACTGTCACAGGTATGCGAAGAAAAGTGTACATCTATAAGCTATCTGACCAAATAGTGTTTTTTTTCTGCTAGCCTTGGTACACTGTCTCCTCTTTCACAATAGGTCTTCTGTTGAAATTTTGAAGTTATCGTGGATTTGGCGCCCTATAAGAAATAATGAATCAAAATAATAATTGTTGATCGCGTCTGAGATGATGAAAGTGAAAGAATGGTAACAAGGCGGAACTCTGCAGGAGCCACGAATTTAGTCGTGTAACGATGTTCAGAAGTTTTGTCAAGCTACGAACATTCGACGAGGAAGCTTCGAATAGTATTGTACAAGTTTCAGATCGTTGTCCTAAAGAATTTTAGCTCATTTTCTTTTCTTTAAACATAACACTATAAATATTTACACCAGTTCCCAAAAATACAAAATTTTATCTTTAGAAACTGAAGACATCTACTGTTTCAGATATTTCTAGCATATGCATTAGATGCATTCGAACAGTTGCATTCCATAAGGAACCTGAAGAAACGAAAGGTAACGATACAAGTGAATCTCCTGGCGACTGGCCCATCTCTTCTCACGGCATCTGCTCTCGCGTTTCACATTTACTGGCGCGAAGAAGCTACTTGAGCCACAAAAAGAATACATTTGCGAAGTAGCGTTGCTTGAGATTTCTCTTACGTTCAGGCACCATTCGCGGTTTTCCTCTTTAAATGTTGGTTCACCTGATATTTATGTAACAATAATATGAGAAAATGTATTCTAATAATTTAAGAATACGATCGTTGTTCAGTTTTTTCGTATTTCGATGATCTCACAAATAATATTTGAACTTATTATCTTCAGTTTTTGACCCTATCTGAATACCTACATTCTACAAAGATTTGTTACGCTTTCAAACGAAGGGATCGCGGCATTAATGCAAAAATAATTCACAAAGTGACGACAGTCGAGGAAATGAATTCGACTATTTTTCGTTGATCAACCCTTGTTATAGCGTTGGCGCGGCTGCGCAGCTGCGAGAGCGCCAACAATAAACCGCCCTCCCACTGCTGCTCATTTACCGGGTCATTAACAGGCGCCTGTGGGCCGGCCCAAACAAACAGCACAGCACGTCTTTGTCAAACAGTGCTGCTGCGGACTGCAAATTTCATTTCAAAATAACAAAGGACAGAAAACAGCGTTTCGTCACATTTAAGACGTTTTCATTTTGCGTTACGGTCGAGGAATCGTACCCTGCATCATGTTATTCCTGTACTGCGTATAAGCGTTCGCTCTTATTAGTTTCTAAGCTAGTTTAATTTAATAGGCAGATGTGTGAGATACATGTAACATATTCCAATTAAATTTCTCTGTTGTTGACTGTACTTAGGTTCCACGTTTCTCTCTCGTTTGATCATCGCTGTGTGTAATTCGTAATAAGGAGGCGATAGGTTAAAGAATTGTTCCATACTGGTGTAGCTAGAAATAGGTCACGGGAAAGACTTTCCGTAGTTGGATAGGAGTGATTTCTCTCTTTTTCAGTACATGCGTGATAATTATAGCACGCTCTATTTATCATTATTATTATTATTATTATTATTATTATTATTATTATTACGGGAGACATCCAGATAGGAAATTCCTTTCCAGATCTGCGATTCGCAATTTACTGCTTTACAGCAAATCAGTCACATCGAACGCAAAGACGAGCATTATTTTCATAAAGAAGTAACATCAATATTTAAAAAAAGGAGTGGACACAAAATTTTGACATAAATGACGTAAATAACAAATAATCTAGTGAACGGAACTCAATAATGTATTATTAAAACCATAGATCGTTTTGTGCGAGAATTTTCTCCGTAAAATACGTACCGTGACTGGTATGTGTTGTTGTGACGTTGGTCTTCTGCCCGAATACTGGTTTGATGCAGTCTCCACGCTAGTCTTTCCTGTGCAAATCTCTTCATTCTTCATGTTTGCACAACTCCTGTAACGTACACCCATTTGAACCTCCATACTGATTTCAATCCTTAGTCTCCCTCGAAAATTTTACCCCTCCCCCCCCCCCCCCACTTCCTTCCCCCACTTCCTTCCACTCTAAAGTTGACAATTTGTCGATGTTGCAGGATGTGTCCTGTCAACCAATCCCTTCATTTTTGTGCCACAAATTTCGTTTTCCCGCAAGTCGATTCAGTACCACCTCATTTATTATTCGATCTACCCATCTAACCTTCAGCATTCCTCACTAGCATCACATTTCCACGGCTTCTATTTCCATCTTGTGTAACCTGCTTATTGTCCAAATTTACATAAATTCACGGCTGCACCCCAAAAGAATACCGTCAAATGCGAACATTTTAGGCTTCGCTTTACTGTTACTGTTATTGATATCGAATCAGCAGTACACATAATGTTTCATTCGACGTCAAATACCTTCACGAAAGACTTCTTAATATTTCTTGATGTTAACACCCCTCTTTTTCAGAAATGCGTTCCTTGCTGTTGCCAGTCTCAATTTTATATCCTCTCTACTTCGGCCGTCATCAGCAAAACTCGTGTACTTTAGCGTCTCATTTCCTAGCCTAATTCCCTCAGACTCGCCTGATTTAATTCGATTACACTCCATTACCACTGTTTTGGTTTTGTTGATGTTCGTTTTATAATCCCTTTCCAATACATAAGTCGACCCGTTCAATCATTCTTCTGAATGCTACTACTTCTCGAATGCGTACAGGCGAATAAAGATGCTACCGAGTATTCCCGGAACAAAAGAAAAATTCGTTTACAGAGATCTGCTATACATTCAGATCAGTAATTTAAATCAAGATAAACGTATACTACACGGTCCAGTTGCATCAATGTGACATCCCTATGTTCGACTTACCGTGCAGTAACCACTCACAGGCGGCAGGTGGCAGCACAAGCAATGGAGATTATATAAAGCGTGTCGGGTGGACTGGAAAAACAGTGCAGTTGTTGTCGCGATGCGGAAACGGAGTGATTTATCTGATGTCAAAAAGGGCATCATCGGTGGCTTTCGGGTGAAGAGTGGGAGGTTTTCCGAAATGGCTAAGTTTGTAAACTGTTTGCGTGCCGTCGTGGTTAAAGTATACCGTGCACGGCAAAATGGCGCTATCCGAAACCGAGGCCGAGGCAACTGTGGTTCACCACAGGTCATAAATGGCAGGGGTGAACGACGGCTGCGCAGATGTGTACGGGCGAATAGACGTGCAACTGTTGGGATGACCGCCCGGATGAACCAAGGGGGCACCAGCAGTGTCGCCCCAACGACAGTGTAACTAACGTATGGGCCTTCGCAGCAGGCGCTTGATTCATGCACCCATGCTGACCGCAGTTCATCGGCGACGAAGGCTGGAATTTGCACGCTAATACCGCAACTGGAAGTCCACTGAGTAGAGACAGGTGGACTTTTCACGTGAATCACTTTTTATGCTCCATCGGACAGATGGCCGTTGACGTCTACGGCGTGAAACGTCTGAAAGCAAGCAGGTGGGCAGCTTTATCATCAGGGGAATGTTTTCGTGACTTTCCGTGAGTGATCTCGTCATTCTACAAGGCATAATGGATCAACACAAGTTTGCGTCTATCCTTGGGCACCATGGCCACCACTAAATGCAGTTTGATTTTCCTTGGCTTGATGGCATCTACCAGTAGGACAATGCAACGAGTCACGCAGCTCTGTGTGCATGAATCGTTCTAAGAGCACCAGGGTGAGTTTACCGTATTCCCGTGGGCGCCAAACACGACAGATTTAGACACAATCGAAAATGTGTGGGACCATCGTGATCGAACTCTTCGCACCATGGATCCTCAACCGAGAAATCTAGCGTAGCTGTCCACGGCACTATAGTCAGTATGGCTCCACATTCCTGTCAGTACCTTCCAGAACCTCAGTGACTCTCTTTCTTCACATCTGGCAGCGGTCCACGCTGCAAAAGATGGTTAGTCAGGGTTTCGGCTGGTTGTCATATTAATGTTACTAGGCAGTGTAGTTTCCAAAAGTGAAAGTAAGAAGTCTGGAAGACTCCAGACAAACAAAAGCCGACAAGAAATAAGTAATTGTTCTGGACGTGACTTAAATCTCTGAACGAACGGTCACAAGCCGACGTCTGCCGTTCAACATCCGCATCGGTCGTGAGGAGCAAGCGTCCTTCCTCACCTCACTGCTGCTTTATCTGATCCAAAAATTAGCTCTCACCTAACTGTCGGCACTAAGTAAAACGTTACTGTAAGCAATCAGCTGCTCAGCAGTTCTCAGACTTTACTCAAGTGTTGCAGTGGGAGTACTATGCGTAAAATAGTATGTTTCTGTAACTAAAATAACAGCACGAAACTCGTGAGACGTTAGTCCGTCTAACATTTTGCAGGATCCTTCAGTGGCTTACTGACGCATTAACAACTCATATATTAAGCTACCGGTATGTACACTAGTGTCCAAAATTAAACCGAAAACCTCTATTTCCCCGTCCTGTGTCTAATTCACGATATAATCATACAAACTGTCAACAGATGTCCGCACTATCGTGTTCTGCATGGAAAACGGTATTTCGCTCGTCGCAAAACCACGCCAATGACGACGTCAGGGCACCCATCAAACGGAGTAGTGTTTGGCAGGTAGTCCCACATACGCAGTCGCTGCGTACACAGTCACAGGCGGAGCAGTATGGCACAGAGAAAACGCCTACCAGACACTCTGCTAGAGAGGGCCGTAGGAAGAATGGAAGCAGGACAGTTTCAAACTCCTGTGGCCCGATGGCTTAATGTGAATCGCTCTGTTGTTTCTCGGATATGTCAAAAATTTATAGAGACCGAAACTGTATCCCGAAGACCAGGGCAGGGCCGACCAAGTGTGGCAGAAAGATAGGACCGTTAGTTGGTTGTGATGGCACGATTGTGTCGCCGTAGTACTGTGGAGCAACTAGCATCTGACCTCGCAGCATCCACTGGACGTGTTTTATCGAGGCGAACGGTGTAGAGAAGACTTCGACAGAGAGGGTTTCATTGTCGGAGACTTACTTGATGTGTGCCTCTGACGCGTCTTCACAGAAGGGAACGTCTAGAGTGGAGTCGTCAGTATGCCATCTGGACAGTCGAACAGATCGATATCAAGGAGCAGCGCTAATGGTGTGGGCAGGGATTATGTCGAGACTCGAAAACCTCTTCATGAAACTGTAGGGGTGAATCTGAAAGGCTTAAGTGCTGTCGGGTATCGTGAAGAGATCTTTGGACCTATTTTGTGGCTGTTGAAAGGTGCTGTGCGCCAAGACTTCTTACTGATGGACGAGAATGCTTGACCTCATAGATCACGAGTGGTTGATGTCTTTTTGGAAACGGGAGATACTGCACGCATGGCGTGGCCTGTTCGCTCTCCCGATTTGAATCACATAGAGCATATCTGGGGTGCACTAGGGAAATGGGTTGCATAACGTCAACATCCACCAACCACTCTCAAAGACTTGCGAGCAGCTCCGCAGGAAGAATGGGCGTTATTGCCTTAACATGACGGCACTGATGACATTATTCACAGCCTTCTCCGTCGTTATCAGGCCTGTATTGCTCTGAGAGGTGGCCACGCCCCATAGTGAACACATTAATTAGCTGTCGGAATGTGGGTGCAAATATGTTAAGTAAGAAAAAAGAACATTTGCGTCTTCTGTCATGCGTGTTGCAGTTGTTTACGTTCTGTATTCTGTACATTGTTTCTGCTCTGCTATCACCTGTTTCTACTGTTTTGTGGCAAAATAAACGCAACCTTGTAAAATTTCCGTTTGTTGCTTTAATTTCGGGCACCATTGTAGTTCTAATAGCTGGCCACATCTCTCGCGTACTTGTACACGGAAGATCTTATATCAGCAAAAACATCTTTATAGATTTCACATTGAGGGAATCCAGACACTAACGACCTCGTCGTCGACGGGGCGAAAAATCTTAAGCTTCCTTCAGTACTGAATGACCCAATGGCCAGAATTTTTTCTATTTCTTCAGAATGGGAAATACTGAACGTGTGGATATCAGCCTTTTGCCTTGACTCATGACGTCATCAAAATGGCAAACACAAATTTCTCATCGAAATCCAATAATCGTAAAATAAGTGCTCTAATAAGAATTATAATTAAACTCATGACATCACATTCTTTGACTTCACCAAGTCAACAACCTCCTCCTTGCCTAGACCTCAGACTAAGATGTACACTGGTATACAAAACTCAAGGACGACAGTAACTTTCGTGTGATTTGTCACTGCTAAGTGACAGCGCTAGATGGAACGTGGACCATACATGGAAATAACTACTACAGTATGTTCCAGAAGTTAACTGAAAGAATTGCGCACTGAGACGAACACAAATAACACTTTTATTCGAAGACAATAACTACAACTGAAGTCACCGCGATTTATGACGGCCAGTACGGCCATGCAACATTATGGCTCCCCACACCCGAATACCTGGACTACCAAAGCGACCATTGTGGCTAATGTTCCTGGGCGTATTACACATTCCCACATCTCCACATGTGAACGTACGTCCAGCATTTTCGAAGGTGATCGGTTTGGTGGTCCAGTTGTTTTGTTGTGGCGCAGCATAATATTGCACTGGCGTAATGACCTGCAGATCTTTGAACACGGTATACTCATCTGTCAACGTTATTGTGATACTGTACTCCACCCCTATGTGCGTCTTTTCATGGGTCCATTTGGTCCTCACTTCATTTTCATGGCCCCCCAGGAGGCCCACAGTCCCTTTTGTGGGTACATGTGTGGCGTGCACGGGGCCCCAAGCTATTGCAGTGTCCTTCCTTTTTCCAGACCGCATTACTGTTCCTGATCCTCTCCTTCCCTGTCCTTGCTCCTTTCTCCCTGCCCCTTCCTTTCCCTCTTGGTGGACTTCTTTATATCGACCTGGCTATCCTCCCAGCTTTGTTTTGGTATGTGCTATTGTTTAGTTTGCTGTTTCCATCTCCTTTTCGACGTTTTTGGTCCCCTTGGGGTTTGACCTCCATTTCCAACGTTTTCTGTTCATTGTGAGCCATTTGGGGATGAACTCCCTACCTAGATTCCATGGTGCAGGCTCCTCTCCCCCTCCCCTCCATTTTCCCCTTGCACCCTGGCTCCCTTCCTCCTAGGTCACCAGCATGGTAGCCAGTCCGTGTGGTGGGGCTGTTAAGTATCCACTTGGCTGAGCCCCCTGACAACACAGGGATCACATTGCTAGTACCTGAGCTGTTAACGCCTCGTGTATGCCAAAGAGTTGATGCTCATCAGTTTGGGGCATCAGAACTCCCGGCAATGGCTGCCGAGCCAGACGGCCCTTCTGTGGCTGGGTGGCGCCCATGGGACGAGCCCCTGGTCGGAGTAGGTGGTACTAGGGCGGACGTCTTGCACATGAAGCCCCAAAGGATTCAACATCCTGGCCATTCTGTGGCCGTCTCTAAGAGTGATAGTAGAGATGACACTCCTTCTGATCCTTTGGCGTTCCCCTCCCTGGTCACCCCCTGGGAAGAGGGTCAAGCTCGCCGGCTTGAGTTGAAACCTTTACCTCGGTACCTCGTTTGTACCAGGACAGATGGCGAGAGTTTTGCCACAACCAAGCCTTTCTTTTTCGTGGAGACGATTGAAGATGAGTATAGCGAAGTGGAATCCATGACTAAAATGCGGTCCAGTTCTTTGCTCATAAAGACATCTTCTGCTGCCCAATCTGCAGCCCTGCATGCTTGTGACCATCTTGGTAACATCTCAGTCTCTGTCACACCCCACCAATCTTTGAACTCGGTACAGGGTATCATTTTCCACTGGGATCTTCTTCTCCAAACTGACGAGGAGCTCCGTGCAAACCTCGAGCAGCGAGGAGTCTGATTTATCCGCTGAGTACAGCGACGCCCTAAAAACAATCGCAATGATACAGGCGCCTTTATCCTGGCCTTCGAGGTGGATACCCTCCCAGAGAAGGTAAGGGTGATGGTGTATCGGTGTCATGTAGAACCTTACATTCCACCACCGATGAGATGCTTTAAATGCTTATGGTTTGGACACGTCTTCCCACTGCACCAATGATCGCCTTTGCGGTGACTGTGGGGGTCCCATCCATGGGGGAGTGCCTGTGCACCCCTACCAGTGTGTGTCAGTTGTAATGCACAGCATCCTCCACAGTTGCCAGCAAGCCTGATGTATGTGAGAGAACGACTAATTCGAGAGTAAAAGACTTTAGATCGACTTACCTACACTGAGGCTTGCTGAAAGTTTGACTGGCTCCATCCCGTGCCTCTAACTTCTACTTTTGCTTGTTACGTCCATTCCCCCTTCTATCTCCTCCTCTTCCAAGCCCCACCCAATTCGCCCCACACCTTCCCCCTCACCCTCACCCTCACCCTCACCCTCACCCTCACCCTCACTCTCCCACTCCCCCTCTGCCTCCTCATCAGTACCTATACCCACCCCTTTGGGTGCTGCTCGCCCTACCCCGCCGGAGAAGCGCTCCCCTTCTTTGGCAGCCACTGGTACTGGAGCTCCCTCCCAGGACTCCTCTTCCTGGCACCCCCCTGAAAGGCGATCTGCAGCTCCACATCAGCCATGTGATCTGCAGCCGGTGGGCGCAAAGATTGCCAGGTGTAATGCCGTGTCCCACCTTGCTGCAGTCTGCCCTTCTCTTCCTTCACAAGAGAAGAAGCAGAAGCAGAAGCACAAGAACAAGAACAAGGGCAAGGGCCCTCCAGTCCCCCCTGAGGTGCCGGCTTCCCCTCCTCCAGCCAATGAACCAACAGTCTGACCCCACCTATGTGGACATTACCCCATCCTTATCAGTGAAGGATGGTGACTCAGCAGCGTGACCTGCTCCAGTCTGTTCGCTTCCCATTTGGACTCCAGCTTGAGAATCCTCCAGTGGAATTGTAGTGGCTATTTGTGTCACCTCCTGGAGTTGTAGCCCCTTCTTTCCTCCTACTCAGCTGCGTGTATTGTTCTCGAGGAGACCCATTTTGTCAATTCTTACTCACCCACCTTCATGGATTCCACACTTTCTGTCGAAACCAAATTGGCCCCTTGCGGGCTTCTGGTGGTGTATGCACCTTGGTCCACAAGGACATTGTTAGTAAATGGGTTCCCCTCCATACAACTCTGGAAGCAACTGCTGTCAGGGTCTATCTGGCCACGCCAATCACAATCTGTAATCTCTACCTCCCACTTGACGGGCCACCTACATCCCTTGCCCTAACCACCCTTCTTCAACCACCCTTCTTCAACCACCCTTCTTCAACCACCCTTCTTCAACCACCCTTCTTCAACCACCCTTCTTCAACCACCCTTCTTCAACAACCCTTCCTTCTTCTAGGGGACTTTAATGCCCACAACCCTCTTTGGGGTAGTAACACGACTACTGCCTTTGGCAGGACAGTTGAAGCTGTTCTGGCAGGGCTTGACCTCTGTCTCTTAATCACTGGCGTTCCCACACACTTTTGTGTGGCACATGGCACTTTCTCTGTCATTGACCTCTCTGTATACAGTCCTAGCCTTCTTCCCTCCATTCAGGGGGGTGTCCACGATGACTTATGTGACAGTGATCATTACCTGATTGTTTTGACCTTCCTTCAGTATGTCTCGCTCCATCACCCTCCCAGGTGGGCCGTCTCTAAAGCTGATTGGGGTGCCTTCTCCTCTGCTGCCATCCCCACTGTACTACCACACAGTAGTATTGATGATTCTACCCAGACTTCGACTGCCGCCATTCTTGCTGCAGCTGTTTCAGCCATCCCTTCTTCCTTGGGTTCCCCCCATCAGAAGATGGTCCCATTGTGGACTCCAGAAATTGCTGTGGCCATAAAAGGCTGCAGCCATGCTCTTCAACACTTCAAGCGGCACCCTTCTACTGCTCTCCTTCTGGTCTTTAAACGATTCTGCACCCAGACTCATTATGTAATCAAATTTCAGAAACGGATTTGCTGGAAACGATAAGTGTCTGCCATAGGACCGCACACCTCCTCTTCACAAGTCTGGGCGAAACTGATGCGAATTTTTGGTCATCGTCCTCCCGCCGGCATTTGCAGGAATTTCTGTGCATGGTGTTGTTCTTACCGATCCGGACTTTGTCGCAGAGCATTTCACTCAACACTCTGCCCAAGCCTCTGTATCGACTCAGTGACCGCCCATGTTCCTCCTCCTTAAAGAGCGCTCGGAACGACCGCCTTTGCCTTTCGTTTCTCGCTGCTTGGAGCCTTATAATGCCCCATTTAGCGATTGGAAATTCGCCAGCGCTCTCGCCCTTTGTCCCGACATGCTCCTGGACTGGATCAGATACATAACCAAATGCTTCAACACTTATCAGTGGCTGGCCACCATCGTATACTGGCCCTTTTCAACGGTCTGTGGAGTGAGGGGGTATTTCCTACCCAGTGGCAGGAAAGCATTGTTATTCTGGTGTTGAAGCCTGGGAAGCCACCTCTTCAGGTGTATAGCTACCATCCAGTTAGCCTTACCAACACCCTTTGCAAGCTTCTTGAACGCCTGGTGAGTCGGCGGCTGTTTTGGATCCTTGAATCCCGCGACCTCTTGTTATCGATGAGCTTCCCTCTCTTTCTCGTCGCCATTAATGGACTGGTGGCGCTTGCTGGGCCGGCAGTGTCCCTCTCTTTGTATGCTGACGATTTTTGTATCTATGTCGCTACTTCCATCATAGACGCTGCAGAACACTGTCTACAGGGGCAATCTATTGGGCGCAACCTTGGGCGCTCTGCCATGACTTTCTGTTTTCGGTGGCCTGGTCATGCGTCATGCATTTCTACCGTCGCTGTACAGTCCATCCCTATCCGGACCTGTTCTTCAATGGCCAGTCCCTCGCGGTGTTGGACACCCAACGCTTCTTGGGTCTGGTCTTCGATGCCCAGTTGACATGACTCCCTCATCTTCGCCAGCTGAAGAGGATGTGCTGCTTACATCTCAATGTTCCTAGATGTCTGTGCAATACCACCTGGGGTGCAGACCGCTCTATTCTCCTGCGACTGTACAAAGTGCTGGTCCAGTCTCGTTTAGACTACAGGAGTCCTGTCCATGGTTCTGCGTCACCTTCGACATTGCAGATACTAGACCCCATCCACCATTGTGGGGTCTGACTCGCCACTCGCGACTTGTGCCTTCCAGACTAGCCCCATGATAAACCTTCTTGCAGAGGTGGGGATTCCACCACTGCGAGTTTTGTGCCAACAATAGCTTATATCTTATGCACTCTGCACGCTTTGCACCCCAAAGTACCCTAATTATGGTCTCCTTTGTCCAGACAAAGAGATCAACCTTCCGTGGCAGCGGCCAGGATGTGGGCTTACCATAGCTGCCCGCATTCAGTTGCTTTTTTCTGAGCTCCAGCACTTCCTTTTACCGCCGCTTTTCCTCACTCAAGCATTTACCCCTCCATGGTGCGTCTCTCGGCCACAGCTCTGTCTTGATCTCTCCATCAATTCAAAGGATTCTATCCCTCCGGAGGCCCTTCGCTACCAATTCTACTGTCTCCTCAGTTCATTCCATGGTTCAGAAGTGATTTATACTGATGGTCCATGGTTTCTGGTCACACTGGTTATGCTTACACCTATGCGAGACACGTGGAACTTTGTTCCTTGCCAGATGGCTGCAGTGTTTTTGCTGCAGAATTGGTACCATCTTGCGCGCACTGGACCATGTCCGCTTCTGCTCATGACTGTCCTTCACTATCTGTAGTGACTCCTTGAGCAGTTTGCATGCTATCGGCCAGTACTTCCCTCACTATCCATTGGTCATAGCTATCGAAAACTCCCTTTCTCGCCTTGATCAATGTGGATGCTCAGTGGTTTTCATTTGGACCCCAGGCCATGTTGGGATCCCTGGCAATGACCTTGCCAATCGACTGGCTAAATTGGCTACTAATGGGCCACCTCTTGCTATTGACATTCCGGAAATAGACCTTCACTCGGCATTACGTCGTCGGGTTTTTGGACTTTGGAATGCAGAATGGCACACTCTTTCTTCGCCAAACAAGCTGAGGGCGATAAAGGATTCTAAAACTATGTGGCGGTCCTCCTTACGGTCCTCTCGTAAAGCCTCTGCAGTCCTTTGCCAGCTTCGCATCGGCCATACTTAGCTGACTCACAGTTATCTCCTCCACCGTGAGGACCCCCCTCTCTGTCGTTGTAGAGCAATGCTGACTCTGGTTCACCTCTTACTGGACTGTCCCTACTTAGTCGCCCTGTGACGGACTTTTAGCTTTCCTGACTCGCTACCCCTGGCGTTAGCTGACAATGCCTCAGCGGCTGATCTAGTTTTACGATTTCTTCGTGATGGGAGTTTTGCTTTATTTTAGGGTGGTACCTTCAACCTTATCGGTGGGTGGAGGGGATGACGGGCTGTCTTGCTCCCCCCTTCGCCCCAACTGGACTGGCTTCGACTGGGCTTGGTGGTTCTCTCCCGCCCCCTGCCTTCCCACTCCTTTCTTTATGAGGTCTGTTTTATCTTGAGTGTCTATCTGTGCTTCTTCCTTCATGCCCCTGTCATTAGTCACTTTCTTTCCCTCTTCTCTTCTTCCCCCTTCTTCCTTCCTTCTCTGTCAATAAATTGTAACTTTATGGTCATTGTAGTTACCTCTCATAGTGTGAGGTTTTATCAGTTTTTGTTATTCCAAGGTCGGAGGGACTGATGACCGCATAGTTTGGTCCCTTTCTCCAGTCTAACCAACGATCGTTTTCATGGACGACATTGTGCGACCGAATCGAACAGCGGAGGAGTTGGAGGAGTTGGAGGAGTTGGAGGAGGTGGAGGAGGTGGAGGAGGTGGAGGAGGTGGAGGAGGTGGAGGAGGTGGAGGAGGTGGAGGAGGTGGAGGAGGTGGAGGAGGTGGAGGAGGTGGAGGAGGTGGAGGAGGTGGAGGAGGAGGCATTGGCGACTACTGGAACGAAAGAATATTCAGCGAATGGACTGACTTATCCGTTCCCCCAACTTAAATCCCATTTAGGACGTGTGGGATGCGTTGGGGAGACCTATTGCAGCACTTCCACATGCACCAACTACCAGCAGTTGACAGTCGCGCTGGTGGAGGACTGGAGCCCCCGACCACAAGAACCCATTACCAACTTTGTGACCAGCATGGCAGTACGTTGCAGAATATTAACTGACGTCCGTGGTGATTACACACGGATTGAGAACCATGTCCCGACTTTTGTTATGTGCAGGGCACCATCATGAATGACGGTGACTTTAGTGTAATCATTTATTTCAAAGAAGTGCCTTTTCTGTTCTCCTCATTGTGTATTTCCTTCATTTACCTGCTGCACTGTACTGCAGCAATTCTTTCTACACAACTGGCCATTAAAATTGCTGCACCAAGAAGAAATGCAGATCATAAACGGGTATTCATTGGACAAATATATTATACTAGAACTGACATGTGATTACATTTTCACGCAATTTGAGTGCATAGATCCTGAGAAATCAGTACCCAGAACAACCACCTGTGGTCGTAATAACGGCCTTGATAGGCCTGGGCATTGAGTCAAACAGAGCTTGGATGGAGAGTACAGGTACAGCTGCCCATGCAGCTTCAACACGATACCACAGTTTATCAAGAGTAGTAACTGACGTATTGTGACGAGCCAGTTGCTCGCCCACCATTGACCAGACCTTAGCACTGTTCAAAGTGCAGTCAATGACAAAAAGAGGTGAACGATACGTGTAACCAATGGCACCCAATACCATCACGCCGGGTGATACGACAGTAGGGCGATGACGAATACCCGTTTCACCGCGATGTCACCAAGCACGGATGCGACCATCATGATGCTGTAAACAGAACGTGGATTCATCCGAAAAAATGACGTTTGGCCATTCGTGCACCCAGGTTCGTCGTTGAGTACACCATCGCAGGCGCTCCTGTCTGTGACGCAGCGTCAAGGGTAACCGCAGCCATGGTCGCCGAGCTGATAGTCCATGCTGCTGCTGATAGTCCATGCTGCTGCAAACGTCGAACTGTTCGTGCAGATGGTTGTTGTCTTGCGAACGTCCCCATCTGTTGACTCAGGGATCGAGACGTGCCTGCACGATCCGTTACAGCCATGCGGATAAGATGCCTGTCATCTCGACTGCTAGTTATACGAGGCCGTTAGGATCAAGCACGGCGTTCCGTATTACCCTCCTGAACCCACCGATTCCATATTCTGCTATCAGTCATTGGATCTCGACCAACGCGAGCAGCAATGTCGCGATACGATAAACCGCAATCGCGATAGGCTACAATCCGACCTTTATCAAAGTCGGAAACGTGAAGGTACGCATTTCTCATCCTTACACGAGGCATCACAACAACATTTCACCAGGCAACGCCGGTCAACTGCTGTTTGTGTACGAGAAATCGGTTGGGGACTTTCCTCATGTCAGGACGTTGTAGGTGTCGCCACCGGCGCTAATCTTGTGTGAATGCTCTGAAAAGCTAATCATTTGCATATCACATCATCTTCTTCCTGTCGGTTAAATTTCGCGTCTGTAGCACGTCATCTTCGTGGTGTAGCAATTTTAATGGCCAGTAGTGTATGTATGGTCACATTTCATTGAGCTATGTTACTTGGTAGTGACGTATCACGAGAAAGTTACTTTCGTCCTTAAGTGTCGTCACAACCTACATTCCACAAAATAAAATATAAGCAAATCAGATGTTGTCGGTGTTCTGGTCTGTCAGTTTGAACACACAAGTCGTTACATGCCACATCATTAGGTCACGGGTGAAAGCCGACGTCCTGTATCAGTAGATCAAAGCCAACTGCACAACGCTCTATCAGCAAGCATACCGCACATATGAAACGTTTCATAATTTTTAGAATATTGAATGCCATCAACGGTTTCCAGTTCTCTACACGTCTCCGTAAATAGTGGTGCCAAAATACTCAAACGGGACCACAAGGTAATCGGTTTTTTGTGTGCTTTTATATTTATCGTACACGAAGTTCTGAACTCAAATATCAATTATAGAAAGCAGTTCAATGCAACTCTGAAAAACTCTGGACAAATTCGACTTTTTTTTTTTTTGAGTTTGACACCCTGATTTATGTCCCTCGTTTTGGAGTGACGTAGTGGCTGTGTGGTGGAATGCTCACCTGCCTTGTAGGCAGCCCAGGTTCGATTCCAGGCTCTGGTAAGCTTTCAAACAAAGGTCCAAGTTTCCCTGAAGCGTGAAATATATGAAGATTAAGAAATAAATTTAATTTGTAACTTTTTTTAAATCCAAACAATCTCTAGTAACAATCTTTTATAAAAGATCAGCAATTAATAATTTATATTTGAAATGAACACGTAACTGTATGTATGACGTGTAATTAGAAGTAAGAAGACGTGCGTTTCTTGTGAATATTACAAATAGATATGTGTTAATCAGCATATATTTGACGAATTTTGTATTTGACATAGATAATCGAAATGAAAAACAAAAAAAAAACAAAAGATAGTAACTGAAACGAGACTCGAACCGGCGATTACCAGACTCGAGGGCTACCGATTTTTTTTCCATCTTTATGCATTTTACACTTCGCGGAAAGGCCCGTAGAACAAGCACCATTGTTTAAAAATCAAATCGACCAGGAATCGAACTCAGCCGCGAACACAGCAGGCGAGCATTCTGCCACAGAGCCATACAGTCTGTCAAATGGATCTTACTTTAGGATGTTGTAGGCGCTCAGAACACTTCAAAGTCGATTTTCTCCAGAATTTTTGAGAGTAGCGTCTAACTGCTTTGTGATATAAATATAAAAATGACAAAACTCCATTTGCCGTATTGTCTCATTTTCACACGAAAAAATCACACATGTTGGGAGCCACTAATCTGAAAAGTGTGATGACTAGCAGGCTCAATTATTTCGTATATAGCGCTCCATATCCGCAATTTCCTTCGAACGAAGTAACCAGTACTACGACTGAATTCTTAAATTAGAGCTGCGCAGTCTGTTGAGGGACTTAGCTACTTCATCTGTTCCTATTAGTAGCACTCGAACCTGCGCTGAACGCTGACGTACTGTTAGTCCTCGTCTGTTGCTCTAGACGTGTAGACAATTCTCAATAATCGTCGCTACCCGTGATCGTGATACAGCAACATACGAATGTCGCACACGACTGTGATGGGTCGCGGTGTATACAGGGGATGGTGCCGCGTCACGTCATTACCCGAGGCTTTTATCCTGTTAGTGTAATGAGTTCATTTTCTCTGGCGTTACTTGTTCGCTTATTTCTGAAGATAGTCCTAGTTTTACTTAAGTAGTGTTCCAATCGATGTAGGTATCAACGTGTCACATTTCGCGCCGAATCGGTTTTCTGACACGTGTACGAGAAAACCTGGCCGCCAGCAAAGGTTTCCGTCTGTGTGTGCTGCGTACTCCGGATGCCGCCGGCTATTACTAGGAGAAAAGACGCGAGTGGAGGCGAGTTGTGGACAGCGTGTCTAGCGGAAGCGGCAAGCTGAAGCTGGCCGCATGGACGTGTGCCGTGATGTGGCAGGCGGCGCAGCACGAGGCGCCTCCGCTGCCACCGCGCAAGTTCGGCGCCCGGCCGCAGCGACGCCAGCGCCGCCGCTCGACGCAGCGCAGCCGCCGGCTGCCGGCTGCGGCCGCCGGCTCCACGGGCCTGCCCTCCTGGCAGCAGGTACGCTTTATGGCCGCTTCCATTAACACATCATCCACGAAATTGTTAACGAACTGTATTACGCCACGAGGAACACTAAAGGATGAAGACGATACAAATTCTGTTTCACTTTCCAGAATAGCTAAAAATTCCCCATCTGGCAGTCCTGGTTTAGCTTGCCGTGTTTTCCTTAAGTTGCAACAGATGCACGTAAGGATAACGTCACGGCTGATCTCTTGCTCCAGTATTGTCGAACGGAAATAGTGCTTCGTCTTCAGAGATCTTTACGATTACGCCTCCAGCATGCCTTGGGATCACTAAATAGTTTGTTAGCCGACGGTAGAAATAGTGTGTAATGTTCTCGCGGGTTTCTGAACTCATCTGTCATTTTGACACTGAGGAGGGAAAGTAGTCCTACAGCGTACCGACGAGACGACAATAAATCATTAGCGGCGGCAAAACATGACGCCTTAATTCAGTGGTGTTAAAATTTCTGTTTTCTTGTGGCTGCGGAAAGAAATAGTCTTCACTTATTGTGATTATGGTACTGGCAATTATTATCCAATGGTCATCATTTTAGCTCCAGAGAGCCGGTAATTCGCTGATAAACAACTGCCGGCCGCGGTGGTCTCGCGGTTCTAGGCGCGCAGTCCAGAACCGCGCGACTGCTACGGTCGCAGGTTCGAATCGTGCCTCGGGCATGGATGTGTGTGATGTCCTTAGGTCAGTTAGGTTTAAGTAGTTCTAAGTTCTAGGGGACTGATGACCACAGCTGTTAAGTCCCGTAGTGCTCAGAGCCGTTTGAACCATTTTTGATAAACAACTGGGCATTTGGACATAGGATACAGACATTGTTACCTCAGAAGACAACCTCAGTAAGTACACGTAAAAGACAGAAGAAATTCTACTGTATGAAGTTCCGCAAACATAACTCGCTACTTGCAACAAATGAGCTATGCTGTCACAGACAACGACCGGAAAAGCCAACATATTTCTGAAATCGACTACTTTCCATAGACAGCGCGAGGTGTCGCAGTGGGAGCGTAGTGGTTCATATCCCCTCCCCCACCCTCGACATCCATATTTAGGTCTTCCATAATTTCCCTAAATCACTTAAGTAAATACTGGGATGGTTCCTTTGAAAGGGCACGGCAATTTCCCTCCTCAGCCTTCCTCAACCAGAGTAGGTGCCCCATCTCTAATGAACTCGGTGTCGACGGACTTCCTGCCCTAATACTGCTTACTTTCTACCCTAATATTGCTTCTTTTCTTCGCTACGTTTGTAAGCTTATACACGTCATCTCCAAATACTCCGTCGATTTCATGAAACAACTGCGCCTCTGACTTGCACGTAAATTGTCTGCGTCTCCATATCTGGTCCTCATACAAAGAAAGCACATCTTTTTTTTGCAAACAATCGTGTAGTAATACTTAACAATTTCGCTGAAAGTCAGGTTGCGTGTTCATTCTACGTGACCACACGATAGCTTTCATATGTGTAGGTCGTTTAGCCACACAGAACTATTTAGATGTGGTGTTACTGAACCTGCCCTGAATATCCTGAAGGATTGAATTTTGTTTTAACTGTACTTGAACGAGGTTAATCATCTAAAATTATTGAATCTTGTGTTTCATCGATATAGTGGAGACCAGCTCTGACACGGCTAGAGTTCTCTGGTGAAGGCAACTGCATTTATAGATATGAAAGTTACTCTTGACAGCCCGTAAGTCATTCCACATAACATGCTTCCGTACCGGAAATCGCTAATACCTATTTATACGGTTGTGCCCGCTTCGAACGTAACAGCGTGGAAATCTTGTGAGATAAAAGGAAAAAGATTATCGCCAATATTTGGTTGCCGATATGAAGAGAATTGTTTTTTTTTTTTTTCAATGTCTCCACCGTGTCTCAGTGAGTCAGGGTATGTGATGCTGCTGATGGTTTCTACCGTCGCCGAGAGTCGTTAAGCACGGTTCTATTCGAGTCGTGTAGGCTGTGCGCTAAAGTCGGGTTTCACCTTTCCCATTTTTCCATCGTTACTAACATCAGTAAACTCCACAATACATCGATACAGCTAAACTTCAGACACCTGACATGCAACATACCCAAGTGGGGTCAACTAGAAACGCTTTAACAAAGCCACGAGCCACTCGCGCAGATCAGTAAATTACAAACGGACTAATACTAGTGACGTGCAAACGAAAATTAGTCTACCATTCCTCAGTTTAGAATTTCATTGGTGGATAACGTTCAACTCGTGATTTTTCTTGTTGACTGTTGACAGCTAGCAGATTATCTTTGACATTCCACAAGGCTTTGATAGGATTTTTTACGTTATATTCAACTTAGTATGAATTTAATGACTGCATATCAGTTATAAGGTGAATTTGAATGGATCAGATGCAATTGCCCGAAAATTAATCATTCGAGTATTATGGAATACGTGTCGACGGAATTTTTAAGAAACGGCTGAAACACAAATTTCATGGAAATACTGTAGATGTCTTGAGGTTTCTGTGTCGTCGAATATGTGTGATCTTCTTTCATGTGACTGTTTCTTATGTTGAAACGGCCTTGGATGCTGCTTTCAGTCACTTGGTTTGTGGAACTGTCCCTAAATTCCGCTTGCCATCTTTTATTGTTAAGCCAAAATTAATCATTATTTTTACTCTACATTACATCTGATCCTTTGATATGAAAACTCACACATTTTTAACATGAACGTATTCTAACTCGTCTGAATATAATTGAGAATATAAAATGTCTGCTACGTAAAAATCTTTTCTGTACACACACACACACACACACACACACACACACACACACACACAGTAATGCATATCCGTGTCATACTGACTTCACGTTAAGCTAACGCGCCCTCTCGGTTTAGTGTTATTGGTGTTTCCGTGTCAGTGTTTGTCGCACCCAGTCTGAGATTTTTACCTTCTAATTTAAATTAGTTGACTCCTGACGTTTAGAGTCTGGAGAGGCGATCTGCATACAATCATCCATCACAGAGCTCTGCCCTCCATCGCCATAGAAAATCACTTTGAAGTCTGGCTCCTACAAAATTAGTGTCAAATATCTGAAATTCAGGTATGATGTCAATCGCTATAATTCCCATCAAGCATGTAAAAGATCTGTTCTTAACTTTAATTACAATTATGTTTACTCACTTTCTTCCGTACAGCGAACTGACGACACAGGTTATTTGGATCTTTCTCCGCAAAATAATTTAGAAAAATTTGATCTAAAATGTGGCCTGTAATACGCTGTATTGATTATAAACAAAATTGTTTTTCAACTTAGTCGTTCTGGAAGTTCTCAATATTTTTTAGGTTAGTCACATATCAGTGCCTTGGAAATTTTCTCATACATAGGATACATCCATACCTACTCCTCAACACACCACAAGGTCCATGGTCGAGGGTACCTTGTACCATTACTGGTCATTTCCTTTGCTGTTCCACTCGCAAGTAGAGCGATGGAAATAAGACTGCCTATATGCCTCCGGACAAGCCATAATTTCTCGTGTCTTCATCTCCCTTGTGCGAAATGTACGTTGGCGTCCATAGAATCGTTCTGCAGTCATTCACTCCAGTGATTACTATTTCAGGTCACAATGTATCTCCTCAATGCTCGCGTGTTGATCGAACCTATCGTTAACAAATCCAGCCGCTCGCCACTGAATTGCCTGGACTCCTACATGATGCGGATACCAAACACGCAAGTAGTACTCGAGAATAGGTCGCACTAGAATTCTATACGTAGTCTGCTTTATAGATAACCTACACTTTCCTAAAAGTCGGCCGTGCCCTTTCAAAGGATCCATCCCGGCATTTGCCTGGAGTGATTTAGGGAAATCACGGAAAACCTAAATCAGGATGGCCGGACGCGGGATTGAACCGTCGTCCTCCCGAATGCGAGTCCAGTGTGCTAAGCACTGCGCCACCTCGTTCGGTTGCTGTGTGTTTTCTGCTGTTTGTGTGTTGTGTTTCACAGGCGGAGAGAGTGAATCGGAGCGAGAAATCGCCTAAAATCCACACCCAGGTCGACCTGTGTACAGGTCGAACAGTCATTTATACGTCTTGCAGACTTTACTAGCTAGCGTTTCACTTCTATCTCTATAGGAATGCGCTCCTTAACGTTGTCAAAATATCGGTTTAATAGACAATGTGCTGCAATTTATTTCATTCTGCACAATTTCCAAACTGCATCGAGAGAGGTGGCACAGTCGTAAGATACTGGGCTCGCATTAGGGAGGACGTCAGTCAAGTCGTCCCCGTCCGACCATTCACATTTTCCTAAATCGATGAAAGCAGATATCGGGATAGGTGCTTTGAAAAAGGACACGTTGATTTCCCATCCTAATTTAAGCTTTTGCTCAATCTAGTGATTAAGTCTTCAACGGTATGTTAAATCTTTGTTTTTCTTTCTTCCTTTCTTGCTTTCCTCCTTCCATCAGTTCAACTTTGCTTGTTCTTTCTTGAGACAATTGAAATATATGGAGGTGAAGGGGTTCTCGGGTGTTACTTTCTCTTCACACGAAGGAAGCCAACATTTTTTTTGTCGCTAGATGAAGGAATATTTTCTGTTCCAGTTTCATTCTTTTTATCCGATTTTCATGGTTACTCTGATTTATATAGTCGTTGCATTTTTTGATGCCTAGACTTAATATTTTTCTAGCAATATTTTCTATGTTTGTTGTCACTGCACGAAGAAATTCTTATTACCAATTCTTTTAAAAAATGTATATTATCGATTTCAATGGCACAAAGTAATTTGTGGAGGAAGAGACGCACTGGAAAAACGTATTTCATTTTACTAGTAAGCCAGACACACACATAATCGGTAACAGGATTTTCCGTCCTGTGCACCGCATGTGCAGTTAACTGATGTGGCTTCGGTGTTTCCCTATTGACACATCATTTAGTTGACCTAACCAGTAAAGTCAACTTTAGGTAGACACAGAAGCTCATTAAAGCGATTAACGAATTCAATGTGCGACATCTTGCAAATCGTGAACACACACCAAGAGGTAGGTACAGTTTTACTAAAATTACGAAAGTTATTGTACAAAATACAGCAGTGTCGACTGATATGTGTGAAACAGATTACGTCGAAGTATGTCACTGGGTCGAAAAGTTCTTTACGGAAAAAATGCAGCAGGAGATCGTGAGGATGGTAACGTCGCCTGTACACGATATTCTCAATAAATCTAAAAAACATCAAAAGAATATGTGGCACTCTCAGAATGTTTGTTGGTCGTACAATTTTGAACAACGGGATGTCATCGCAGAAAGGTTGGAAAGAGTTCTAGAATGGTATATGATTCGTTTATGTTTGGTGTAATAAATAGCAGCTCCCTTTAAATGTGATTAATTTCAAAAATAGTGCTCATAATTAGCAGTAAAATCTCGTATTATTCTAATAAAACTTAACTGATAAAAATTCTGATCCATAAACATCAATGAAATGTTTAGGGTACAATGAGTGATACAAAACGTTGTAGACATATGAACTCAATTTTAGATAGAGCAAAAAGATCATCTTTTATTCACGGCGCTATAACTGCTCCATTAAATTTCTGATGTGCAGCCCCACGAGTTCCACTTCTTCTTTTAATATTTGAGTCGTATACTGTTCGGCCATCTTCACACTGAGCTGCTACAGCACACGCTCCATCCTTTTAAATTCGCGTACCGCGTCACTGCATTCAGCCACAGATACATAAGCGTCAGAGACGTTGATCGGCGGCAAACAAGCATGGAGGTACATACTAAGTAGCCAACGATTTATGCTGTACGTTTCTTTAAAGCCGGCGCCCACATGTTAGGTGCCCCAAATCATTAACAGACTACTGGTTATGGTTGCTTCTTCTTCTTCTTCTTAATTTCTGTCGTGTGCACGCAAAAATTGCATGAAATAGTGAATGGTACAATGCTTTCGTGAGTAACATAGTGTCACGAAAGCATTTTCAGACGATTTTCTGGCATTAAATGAATATTTGATCCAGTAACACGACGCATTTTGCCTCGTTAACGTAACTTTCTTTTTCTTATGCGTTTCAAATAACCGAGAAGTACGTGCCACGAAAAGACTGCTTTCGTAATCCAGCATTTTCCTTTATACGGACTGACTAAACTAATGTTCAGTCCTAGTCCTCTTCCGGAAAATACAGAGAACATATTTACATGAGTTGGGTCGGTTTTAAATATTCCCTTTTCACAGCGTACATCAAGAGAGTTTTTCTAGTTGGATTGATAGGAAATCGACAGTCTAATGACAGAAATAAAACCACTACAGTAAAAACAGAGCAACCAATTCGTGTGTTAAAAAAAAAGTACCGCTTGAACAAGTCCACTTACGAATGAAACGTGACTCCTTTACAGTTGTTTAGACAGTAATAAAAACGATTAGAACATCCGTAAATGACACAAGCCGGCATTTTTTATACTTCCACCAAAAAAACTAATGTTTGGGGCACCTAACATGGCGGACGTCCGCTTAAAGTCTGTGACTTCCTGACAACGCCCTGTATTATACCTCCATACAGAGAAGTGTTCAGGAATTTAATCTGTGGCTACGCGGTCGATCCACACCGAGAAGTCATTAGGAGCTGCACTGTGCCGACGTCTTTGCAAGTTT
Source organism: Schistocerca serialis cubense (assembly GCF_023864345.2). Classification (NCBI taxonomy): domain Eukaryota; kingdom Metazoa; phylum Arthropoda; class Insecta; order Orthoptera; family Acrididae; genus Schistocerca; species Schistocerca serialis. The sequence goes on along the minus strand of NC_064640.1, from coordinate 352,175,166 downwards.
ATTAACACATTAACTGCCGCGAGGCCGCCGGCGGACACAGTTTTTACGCCTGGTGGTGTGTGCCCGTCCACGGCCAAATGCTCCTCTCTGTTTAGTACAGTGTATCTTCGGTCTACATCTACACTCTGAAAATCAATGTGAAATGCATGGCAGAGCGTAAGTTACGTTGATGACGACGACGATGATGATGATGATGATGTTTGGTTTGGGTGGTACTCAACTGCGCGGTTATCAGCACCGGTACAAATGCCCAGTCTTTACTCAGTCCAATCTCGCCATTTTCATGAATGATTATCAAATGGTAACACAAACACCCAGTCCCCGGGCGGAGAAAATCCCCAACCCGGCCGGGAATTGAATCCGGAACCCCGTGATCCAGAGGCACACGTTACATTGAGTCAGTTACTAACGATTTTTCCCGTTCCATTCACGTATGGAGCGTGAGAAGAATGACAGTTTGAATGCCTCTGTGCGCGCTGTAATTAATCTAAACCTGTCCACACGATCCCTACGAGAGCGATGAGTAGGGAGTTGTAATATATTGCTAGAGTCATCATGTACAGGCGGTTCTGGTAATTTTGCAAGTAGGGTTTTCGGGATAGGTTACGTCTGCCTTAAAGTGTGTGCTGGTTCAGTTCTTTCAATCTCTCTGTGACACTTTCCTGAGGGTCAAACAAACCTGTGACCATTCGTGCTGCATATGTTCCATATACCTTGTTAGTCGTATTTGGCAGGGGTCACGCTCACTCGAGACATAGTCTACGATGCCTTCCGCGAGTGATTCGTAAGCAAACTGATCGCATGTTCCTTGTATTCAAACAATACCCAGAAGTCTGCCACCAGCTTTCTCTACGACTTAGCCTACGTGATCGTTCCATTTCAATTCCCTACGAGGTATTACACCTACGTATTTGTGTGACTCATTAATATTATATTCATAGGATGCTATGTTTTATCGTTGTGTGAGGTGCACAATTTTACACTTCTGAACATTTCAAACAAGTTGCACTAGTTTGAAATCTTATCATGCTCTGACAATATTTGCACAGTTTCTTTTAGAGTGTACTTTAAGATGTCTGCATCAGTAGCGAAAAGTCTAAGGTTGCTATTAATATTGTCCGCAAGGTCGTTAACATACTTTATGAACAGCAAGGGTGGCCCAGCACACTTCCCCCGGGCACTCCTGAAGTTGTTTCTACATTTGTTGATGACTCTCCATCCAAGATAACATACAGTGTCCTACCCTCCAATAAATCTTGAGTCCAGTCACTAAGTTGGCATCATAGCCCATACGATCGTACTTTCGATAATAAGCGTAGATTTTAAGCTTTTCGGAAATCGATAAATACTGCATTTATCTGACTACTTTGATCAATGGCTTTCAGTATATGATACGCGAAAAGAGTGAGTTGGGCTTTACATGATCGATGTTTACGATATCTATGCTGGTTGGAATGGAGGATGTTGTTCTGTTTAAGGTATATCACTACGTTTCAACTCAGAATATGTTCTAAGATTCTACAACAAATGGATGTCGGCGATATTGGACGGTAGTTCTGTGGGTCGCTTCCTCTGCCATTCTTGTAGTAGGTGTGATTTGTGCTGTCCTCCAACTACTAGACGCGGTTTTTTGTTCGAGGGGTCTATGATAGCTTGTAGCTAGAAGAGTAGCAGCAAATTCGGTATAGAATCTGACAGCGATTCCATCGAGTCCTCGTGCTTTTTTAATTTTAGCTACTCCAGCTGTTTCTCAACACCACTGACACTAATATCTATTTCACTCATCTTTTCAGTGGTACAAGAATTAAATTGGGATTTTATTCCCGGTCTTTCCTTTCTGAAGGGACATTTGAAAACCGAGTTAAGGATTTCTTATTCTTCTATGCTACTCTCAATTTCATTTCCAAGTCCGTGAGTGAAGAGAGACTAATTCTGGAGACACTAATAAAGTGAATGGTGTGAAAAGCTGGAAAGAAAGAAGTTTGAAACTTAGAACAAAATATTGTACCTAATTTTCAGTACAGTGGAGTCAACTCAGCCCCCCCCCCCCGCCCTCTCTCCCAGGGGTTCCACAACTCTTTTGTTGATGCGTGCGTGGCGAGCACGGGACCCCGAGCTAGTGCAGCTCTTTCCTTTCCGGGCTACATGCCGTCCTTTTCCACATCCCTCCCCGTCTCTGATCCTTTCCCCCCCGCCCCTTCCCTTTCCCCTTCTCCCCCTCTTTGGGAATACGTTTTGTGCGTACATCCAGAGACGGACACTTGTGACTGTAAGACATAGTTTCTCTTATTTGCTCTCTATGCTGGAAAGTCTCTGTCCTCCCTTTGGTCTTCTTTTCCTTGCCTCTTCTCTTTACCCTCTTCTCCAATGCGGCGTTTGAGACCCCTTTTTTCCTTTTCTTTGTTATCCCTTTCTCTTTCTTTCCCACACGTAGCCGGTGACTGGGTAACGCGTTATTCCCCGCCCCGGGTATACAAGTAGGAGATGTACATACCCCCTGGTAAAGGCCAGGCCCAGGGAGAGGTGATCACCCGATCTGGTACCTTCCAAACGTGCCAATTGGTCCCTCCGTCTGTTTCTCGGGAGGTGTGATCTGAGGTGTGGACGATCATCTAAGGCGGGAGTGCCCTCAGAGAGGGGCCCCCATGAGGAAGGAGCGCGCCATCGGAGACGCCGGTAATCATTGGGGACACTTGCGCAGTGGTGTCCTCTACTTCTACTACTTCTGCCCACAAGAGAAAGCTAGGTGAGTCTCAGCCGCGGACACTTCTTCCATCAGTGCCACAGTTCATAGTTGTTTCTTGGTCTGACGAAGGTCAAGACTTCTCTATAGTCAACCCTGTGTTGGCACAACTGCAGGTCCTGTAAAGTCTTGTTCCAGGTTACGAAATGGCACCTTGTTGTTAGAAACAGTCAGTGCCCTCCAGGCACATAAATTGCTGCGAACTACACTGTTACACGCCTTCCCTGTCCAGGTGGAAGCGCACTATACTTTAAATACATCATGCGGGGTGGTTTATACCCGCTCAATCGACGGATTATCCAACGAGGACATTCAAAATTACCTGTCTGACCAAGACGTAACGGCCGTACATAGTCATGAAAAGGATTGACAAGGACTTGGTACTGACCCGTACTCTCTTCTTGATGTTTGACAGAGTTCAACTTCCATCGAACATTAAAGCAGGATATGAGATCAATTCAGTTCACCCTTACATCCCCAACCGAATGGGTTTGCTATCGGTGTCAGTGGTTTAATCACATCATCCAGTAGTGTTCCAATCCGGCCAAATGCGTTACATGTGGCAGGGATGCTCATGAAGGTGATCGTCCACCTCCATCCCCTCGTTGCATCAACTGTATGGGCGACCACACTGCTTCCTCTAGAGATTGCCTATTTTCAAAGATAAACCAATTATTCAGGAAATCTGAGTGAAGGAAAAGGTGTCTTCATTTGCTGCTCGTAAGTTATGTGCCAGTAGAAAACCCACTGCTCTCCCAGCGGGTAACTATAGCACTGTCCTTGCAACTCCTTGGCCTACTAAGGAGGTAGCTACACAGAATTGCGATCTCACCTTTAGCGCCACGCTAGTCAGATCGGCCAGCCCATAGATAACTTGCCCATCCTCCTCACTGTCACCTGCTCACTGAGGCTCACCCTTCATCGGCTCCAGCTAAATCACGGGCCCCAAAATCGGACGCTCGGACTTCCAAAAAAGAGCCTGCTCGCAAAGATTTTTTACGTACCCTGACCTCCCAACCATCGATTACTCCCTCCTATCAACGTCCTGCTTCCAAAAAGGCTCATACAAAAGTAAGTTCTTCTCCTTCTCTGCCACAGAGTGTCTTATCTAAAACGCCACGCAGTGGTAGGTGCCCTCAGCCATTTTCCGTGTCGCTGAGACGAACCGCTGGCAGCCAATCAACCAGCCAATGACCGGTGGCAGGAGCAAACCCCCAAGCAATCTATGGATCAGGATCTTCTGCCTTTGGCTGAATGCTGTTCCATGCCATCGGACCCCCTGTGGGTCCGGGGATTAGAATAGGCCCAAGGTATTCCTGCCTGTCATAAGAGGCGACTGAAAGGAGTCTCACACGTTTCAGCGTTACATGATGGTCCCCTGTAGGGTTTGACCTCCATCCTTCAAAATTTTCCTGAAGAGCGAGCCAACTGGGGAAGGGCGCCTTACATGTTGCATTGTGTCCATTGTACATTGAGATCTTTAGCCCACTTTCCCATCATCACATTGCAGTCTCGCCCATTCTCCATCTCTTGGGCGAGGACACCTTTCTGGTTGCGTTTTCCACCAAGCCCTATGCAGTGTCGCTTTCTGCATCGACGATGACCATGGACTTCTTTGCACCTTTGCCAGTCCGTTGTGGTGGGGCCACCATGTACCCTGTTGGTTGTAGCCCTTACCACACAGAGATCACTCTGCCAATGCCTGCACCATTAACTCCTCATGTATGCGATGGAGTAAATGCCTGCCACCCTGGGCATTGAGAGTCCTGGCAATCTGCATCCTGCCAGGTGGCCTTTGCTGTGGATGAGTGGCGCCCATGGGGAGTGTCCCTTGTCAGAGTGGTTGGCATCAGGGCAGATGACATGCAATGAAGTGTAGTCCATCACCTCTTGCTGGTGGTGAAACACCAGCAGTCTCTAAGTGTTCTGGAGCTCATTTCCGTGCACAGAAGTACGATCCCAAATCATTCACCTCCTTGGCCTTATCATGGGAGGAACATCACGCTAAGGTTGGCAGTGGATCTTATTTGCCCCGGTACCTTATATGTTCGAGAGGTAATGGGGGAATCTTTCATCACAACGAGACTCAGTTTTTTGTTGAGCATTTAGAGGACAAGTTTAGGGAGGTGGATGGCTTGCCAAAAATGAGAGCTGGGTCAGTCTTGATCAAATCAGCATCCTCTGCCCAGTCATGGGTGTTACTCGCTTGTGACAAGCTGGGGGATGTTTCAGTAACCATCACGCCCCATAAGAGCTTAAATATGGTCCAGGGTATCATATTTTACAGGGACATTCTTTTGCATTCTGACGATGGGCTGCGCGCCAATTTAGAGCGGCGAGGTGTAAATTTCGTCCGGCGTGTCCACTGGGGTCCAAGGGATAATCAGGTTGCCACTGGTGCCTTCATCTTGGCCTTCGAGGGTGATACATTGCCGAGAAGGTTAAGGTGATGGTCTACCACTGTGATGTAAAGCCATATATCCCTCTCCTGATGCAGTGCTAAAGTGCTGAAAGTTAGAACATATGTCTCCCCACTGTACTTCCAGTGTCACATGTCGAGATTGCAGACGCCCATCACATCCCGATACTCCATGTGCCCCACCTCCCATCTGTGTCAACTGTGATGAGCACCACTCACCTTGCTCGCCAGACTGCAGGATTCTCCATAAAGAAAGGAAAATCATGGAGTACAAGACCCTGGACCGACTGACCTACACTGAGGCTAAGAGAAAATTTGAACGCCTGCATCCTGTGCATATGACATCGTCTTACGCCGCTGCCACAACAGTTCTGGCACCATCGGCTCCAACAACCCCAGTCACCTCTCAGAGCCAGAAGACTACACCTCCCACTTGATGGAGGGGGGTATTTTCCTCCCTGTTGCTCGTACTCCACCTACTTCAGGAGCAACACCCCCAACCAATGGGGACGTCTGTCCCCACTTCTAAGCGAGAAAAGTGTAATTTTCCTTCCTCTTCTCTCGCTAGGAAGAGGTTCCTTCGGTCACTCCCTTCCCAGGTTTCTGCTAGTGGGAAAAATGACACCCGCCAGTGGCTGAAGAGCCCAAAAGCAGCTGGTCATAGGGCTTCACGCTCATCCGCAGTCCTGGAGACTGAGCCAATGAAGGCCTCCCAGCCAGGGAAACCCAAGGATCAGCGAGATAAATCCAAAAAGAAAACCACTAAGACCAAGGAAATTGCGGTGACACCCACACCACCGCTACCTACAAGCTCTGCATCTGAGGATGGGGTGGAGATTTTGACGTCCGCTGGAGACCTAGATCTCGCCAGACCCTCAGACAAAATAGATATAGACTGCTCAGGCAATAAGTCGGTGGCAACAGGTGACTCTGTGGCATAAACTACCTCATTGAATGTTCCATGCCTTCCCAGTCTCACGATGACGTTATCCTCCAGTGGAATTGCGGCGGTTTTTTCCACCACCTGGGTGAACTACGGCAACTGTTTAGCTTTACACCTGCTATCTGCGTTGCCCTCCAGGAAACCTGGTTCGTGGCAATGCAGACTCCCTGCCCTCCGGGGCTATAAGGGATATTACAGGAACCATAGCGACTATAATCTAATGTCAGATGGAGTTTGCGTTTATATCCTAAACTCACTCTGTAGTGACGCTGTGGCTGTCGGAATAAGGACGACGCAGGAAATAACTGTCTGCAATGTGTATTTTCCTCTAGGTGGTGCAGTACCCCTGAATGTATTAGCTGCACTGATTGATCAACTCCCTAAACCTTTCCTGCCGGCCGCGGTGGCCGAGCAGTTCTATGCGCTTCAGTCCGGAACCGCGCGACTGCTACGGTCGCAGGTTCGAATCCTGCCGTGGGCATGGTTCAAATGGTTCAGAGCACTATGCGACTGAACTTCTGAGGTCATCAGTCGCCTAACTAACGTAAGGAGATCACACACATCCATGCCCGAGGCAGGATTCGAACCTGCGACCGTAGCGGTCGCCCGGCTCCAGACTGTAGCGCCTAGAACCGCACGGCCACTCAGGCCGGCCGCCGTGGGCACGGATGTGTGTGATGTCCTTAGGTTAGTTCGGTTTAAGTAGGTCTAAGTTCTAGGGGACTGATGACCTCAGATGTTAAGTCCCATAGTGCTCAGAGCCATTTGAGCCTTTCCTACTTTTGGGAGATTTTAACACCCATAACCCCTTGCAGGGTGGCACTGTGCGTACTGGTTGCGGCAGAGATGTCGATACTTTACTGTCTCAGTTCGACCTCTGCCTCTGAAATACTGGGGCCGCCACGCATTTCATTGTGGCTCATGGTAGTTACTCGGCCATTGATTTATCACTTTGCAGCCCAGGACTACTTCCGTCTATCTACTGGAGATCGCATGACGACCTGTGTGGTGGTGACCACTTCCCCATCGTCCTGTCACTGCCGCAGCGTCAGGCCCACGGATGCCTATCCACATGGGCTTTAAACAAGGCGGATTGGGAAACTTTCACCTCTGTGCTGTCACTGTTGAATCTCCCCCACACGGTAACATCGATGTGACGGTTGAGCAGGTGACTACAATAGTAGTTTCTGCGGCAGAAAACGCGATCCCTCGCTCTTCAGGGTGCCTGAGGCGTAAGGCAGTCCCTTGGTGAACGCCGTAAGTCGCTGAAGCAATTGAGGAACGTCGGCGAGCTCTACAGAGGCATAAGCGACACCCTACTCTGGAGCACCTCATAGCCTTTAAACGGCTACGTGCCCGCGTTCTCCAAATTACCAAACGGCGGAAGCAGGAGCGTTGGGAGAGATACGTCTCGACCATTGGGTGCCATACGTCACCTTCCCAAGTCTGGGCAAAGATCAAACGTATTTTCGGGTACCAGGCCCCAACAGCTGTCCCCGGTGTTACCATAAATGGCGAGTTATGTACCGACGCAAACGCGATTGCCGAGCACTTTGCTGAGCACTTTGCTCGAGCCTCTGCGTCGGAGAATCATCCCCCATCTTTTGGCACTCTTAAACGGTGGCTGAAAGGGAACGTCCTCTCATTCACTACACGCCACAGTCAATCCTATAACGCCCCATTTGCAGATTGGGAGTTCCTCAGTGCCCCTGCACATTGCCCTGACACAGCTTCTGGGCCTGATCGGATCCACTGCCAGATGATTAAACATCTCTCATCTGACTACAAGTAACATCTCCTCGTCGTCTTCAACCAGATCTGGTGCGATGGCGTCTTTCCGTCGCAGTGAAGGGAGAGCACCATCATTCCGGTGCTCAAACCCGGTAAAAACCCGCTTGATGTGGATAGCTATCGGCCCATCAGCCTCACCAATGTTCTTTGTAAGCTGCTAGAACGTAAGGTATGTCGGCGTTTGGGCTGGGTCCTGGAGTCACGTGGCCTAATGGCTCCATGTCAGAGCGGCTTCCGCCAGGGTCGCTCTACCACTGATAATCTTGTGTCCCTCAAGTCTGCCATCCGAACAGCCTTTTCCAGGCGGCAACACCTGATTGCCGTCTTTTTTGACTTATGTAAAGCATACAACACGACTTGGCGACATCATATCCTTGCCACATTGTAGGAATGGGGTCTCTGGGGACCACTCCCGATTTTTATTCAAAACTTCCTGTCGCTCCATATTTTCCGTGTCCAAGATGGTGCCTCCCATCCATATCCAGGAGAATGGAGTCCCTCAGGGCTCTGTATTGAGTGTGTGTCTATTTATAGTGGCCATAAAGGGTCTAGCAGCAGCTGTCGGACCCTCCGTCTCACCTTCTCTGTATGCAGACGACTTCTGCACTTCGTACTGCTGCTCCAATACTGGTGTTGCTGAGCGTCGCCTACAGGGAGCCATCCACAAGGCACAGTCACGGGCTCTAGCCCACGGCTTCCAGTTTTCAGCCGCAAAGTCGTGTGTCATGCACTTCTGTCAGCGTCGTACTGTTCATCCGGACCCAGAACTTTGCCTTCATGACGATCCACTCACTGCAGTGGAGACATATCGATTCTTAGGACTGGTTTTCGACGCTCGATTGACTTGGTTTCCTCATCTTCGTCAGCTTAAGCAGAAGTGCTGGCAGCACCTCAATGCCCTCTGTTGCCTGAGCAACAGCAATTAGGGTGCAGATCGCTATATGCTGCTGCGGCTCTACAGAGCCCTTGTCCAATCCCGAACTGACTATGGGAGTGTGGTTTATGGTTCGGCAGCGCCCTCAGCGTTGCATTTACTCCACCCTGTGCACCACTGCGGGGTTCGACTAGCTACAAGAGATTTTAGGACGAGTCCGGTGACCAACGTACTGGTGGATGCTGGGGTCTCTCCATTGCAGATCAGAAGTGCACAACTGATCGCCAGTTACGTTGCACACATTCGTAGCTATCCTGAGCATCCGAATCACCGTCTCCTTTTCCCACCCGCGGCAGTTCATCTTCCGCATCCGCACCCCAGGTCGGGGCTAACGATCGCGGTTCGCGTGCGGTCCCTTCTCTCCGAACTGGAGTCCTTCGCTTTACCACCTCTACTTGCGGTCCGATCACATACGCCTCCATGGTGTACGCCTCGGCTGCAGCTTCGTCTGGACATATCACATGGCCCTAAGGACTCTGTTAACCATGTGGCTCTCCGCTGTCACTTCCTCTCGATTCTTGATCTGTTCCGGGGCCCTGAAGTGGTTTACACCGACGGCTCGATGGCTGATGGTCACGTAGGCTTTTCATATGTTCATGGAGGACATATTGAACAGAACTCCTTGCCAGATGGCTGCAGTGTTTTGACTGCAGAGCTGGCGGTCATATGCTCTTGAGCACATCCGTTCATGCCATGGCACGTCATTTCTGCTGTGTACTGACTCATTGAGAACCTACAAGCTATCGACCAGTGCTACCCTCGCCATCCTTTGGTAGCGTCCATTCAGGAGTCCATCTACCACCGGGATCGCTCCCATCGTTCAGTGGTGTTTGTGTGGACCCCTGGACACGTCTGAATCCCAGACAACGAACTTGCTGACAGGCAGGCCAAACAGGCGACGCGGAAACCGCTTCTGGAGATGGGCATCTCCGAAGCTGACCTGCGTTCTGTCTTATGCCGCAAGGTTTTCAGGATTTGGGAGACGGAATGGCATAACAGTACGCACAACAAGCTATGTATCATTAAGGAAACGACGAATGTGTGGAAGTCTTCCATGCAGTCATCTCACAGGGAATCAGTGGTCCTCTGCCGGCTCCGCATAGGCCATACATAGCTAACGCATGGTCACCACCTCCGTCGCAAGGACCAACATCTGTTTCGCTGTGACTCCCAAATGACAGTAGTCCACCTCTTGCTGGACTGCCCACTTTTAGCCGCTCTTCGGCGGAATTTAACTTTCCCAGCTCCCTACCTTCGGTGTTGGGCGACAATGACTCAGCAGCAGCTTTAGTTTTAAGTTTTATCCGTGATAGTGGGTTTTATACTTCTATGTAGGTTTTAGCTTATGTCCTTTGCCCCTCTGTGTCCTCCACGCAAGTGCTTTTAGGGTGGAAGTTTTAATGAGTTGCAGAGTGGCTGGCCTGCCTCGATGGTCTAGCGGTTCTAGGCGCTCAGTCCGGAACCGCGCGACTGCTACGGTCGCAGGTTCGAATCCTGCTTCGGGCATGGATGGGTGTGATGTCCTTAGGTTAGTTAGGTTTAAGTAGTTCTAAGTTCTAAGGGACTGATGACCACAGCAGTTAAGTCCCATAGTGCTCAGAGCCATTTGAACCATTTTGCAGAGTGGCTGGCTTCTCCTTTTTATTCTCGTGGCCGGCCAGGCACTGTAATCTGCTTTCTTGTTTTACTCTTTTCTGTTTCTAGCGTCTGTGTTGTTTTCTTCTCCTCTTTTGTTTCTTTCAGGGTTCGTTGCCTTTCCTTCGTTCTTGTAGTTTTTCCTTTCTTTCCGTTTTGTGTTATATGTCTCGTCCGTTTCTCACACTTGTGGCAATGTTTTATTAGTAACAAGGGACGGATGACTTCGTAGTTTGGTCACTTCCCCCCTCTTTTAAACCTACCAACCAACCAAGCCATCGGCCACTGGTCGTTGAGTTGACGGCAACCGTGGTGAGATTTTTCCCTTTTCTGTCTGCCCTATGTCAATTACCGATTGGAATATCCGCGAAATTCCCTCCAATCGGGATGAATTGTCGATCCTCTTACGATCCTACTTCTCCGTCGTCTTCTGTCTTCAGGAAACAAAGCTATGTCCCCATGATCGCTTTGTCTTCCCTCATTTCCAATTGGTTTGGTTTGACCTCCCCTCTGTTGATGGCACTCTGGCACACGGGGGACTTACGATTCTTCTCCATGATACAATCAATTATCACCGAATCCCCTTAAACAGTTCCTTTCAAGTTGTCGCTGTCCGTCTTTCCCTTTCTGGATACACCTTCTCTCTTTGTACCGTATACATTCCATTGTCCACACCAATGGCAACATCCGATCTCCTTCATCTCCTTGGTCAGCTCCCGCACCCCTGTTTGTTGGTTGGGGACTTCAATGCCCACGACCCGCTTTGGGGATCTCTGTGTCCTTGTTCGCGGGTCTCCATATAAATTCATCTCTTCCACCAAGCGGATCTTGTTTGCCTCAACATTGGGGAACCTACGTTTTTGTCTGCCTCCACGTCAAACTTCTCTCATTTTGACCTTTAGGTCGGTACTGTTCAGCTAGCTCGGCACTTTGAATGGTTCGCTCTTGCTGATACACACTCGAGTGACCATTTTCCACGTGTCCTTCGATTGTAACCACAACTGCCATCTATGCGCCCAAGGTGTTGGAAGTTTTCCCAAGTCGATTGGACACTTTTCTCCTCTCTAGCGACATTCGATGACCGTCAGTTTCCTAGCATCGACGATCAGGTCACTCATGTTACGGAAGTTATTCTTACAGCAGCGGAACGTTCAATACCTCGTACCTCCCCTTCCCCCCGGCACCACCCACTTCCTTTGTGGAACAAGACGTGCCGTGACGCAATACGCGAGCGGAGACGTGCTCTTCGAGTTTTCTGCCACCATCCTACTTTGGTCATTGAATCCGCTATAAGCAATTACGTGCGCGATGCCGTCGCATCATCCGCGATAGCAAGAAGGCAGGCTGGGACATCTTTACCACCTCCTTTAACACCTTCACTCCCTCATCTGTAGTTTGGAGTCGAATTCGATGGTTATCCGGCAAGTCTAATTTCTCCCCGATCTCTGGGCTCACTGTCGCGCATGATACGTTAGTCGATCCAGTCGCCATTTCTAACTCATTGGGTCAACACTTTGCTGAGATTTCGAACTCTTCAAATTACCCGCCAGCCTTTCTCCCGAAGAAACAGGCAGCGGAAGTGCGACCTCTTGCTTTCTCCTCTCAAAATCGCGAAAGCTATAATACCGTTTTTTCTACATGGAAACTCCAACACGCACTCTTCCTCTATCTCTTACGCCACATGACCGGATTGCATCCACATCCAAATGTTGCTGCATTTATCATACCGTAGTCTACGTGACCTCCTTCGCCTTTATAATCAATTTTGGAGCGACAGTACCTTTCCCAGAAGGTGGCGAGAAGCTATCATCATTCCTGTTCCGAAGCCTGGAAAGGACAAACATCTTCCCTCTAGCTATCGCCACGCATCTCTCACGAGTAGTGTATATAAGGTTTTGGAGCGTATGGTGAATTGCCGTTTAGGCTGGTGTCTGGAGTCCCAAAACCTTTAGCACCTGCCCAATGCGGTTTCCGAAAACATCGTTCTGCAGTTCACCATCTTGTTGCTCTCTCCAGTTATATCATGAACAATTTTCTCAGGTAACGCCAAACGGTAGCAGTATTTTTTGATCTGGAGAGAGCATACGATACCTGTTGGAGGACAGACATCCTCCGCACACTGTTCTCTTGGAGCTTTCGAAGTCGGATACCCCTTTTTATTCGTCAGTTCATGACAGTGCGCACATTTAAGGTACGGGTGAACACTACTCTTTCCCGTACTTTCTCCCAAGAAAACGGGGTGCCCCAGGGCTCCGTGCTCAGTGTTGTACTGTTTGCATGGCCGTCAATCCAATTAAGGATTGACTTCTTCCCGATATCTCGGGATCCCTCTTTGTCGACGATTTTACAATCTACTACAGCTCTCAACGGACCAACCTTCTTGAACGACGTCTGCAAGGATGTCTCGATTGCCTCCCCTCATGGAGTATTGAAACCGGCTTCAGCTTTTCTCCCACTAAGACCGTCATTGTAAATTTTTGGCTTCGTACGGAGTTTCCTCCGCCTTCCATACAAGGTCGCCAAATTCTTGTAACTTATGTTTGACAGAAAATTGTGCTGGTCTTCCCATGTTTCATATTTTTTGGCTCGCTGTCTGCGATCCCTCAACACCCTCCGTGTTCTGAGTGGGGTACCTCCTAGGGAGGGGCCGAGTGGTCCTCCACCGCCTATATCGCGCCTTACTGCGCTCGAAATTACACTATGGATGCATAGTTTACTCCTGTGCACGGCCGTCTACTGTTCGGCGTCGGGACTCTTTCCAGCACCGTGGATTGCGTTTAGCGCCTGGAGTTTTTTTACACCAGCCCCATGGAGAGCCTTTACGCTGAGACTGCTGAGCCTCCGCTGTCCAATCGGCGAGCTGTCCTACTGAATCGTTACGCTATTCATCTGTCTTCCATGCCTGCCCATCCGACTCTTGCCCTATTTTTTCGACGCCTCCTTGGATTTAGGGCATTCAGCCCACCCTTCTTCTCTACTACCACCAGGTGTCCGCTTCTGTCAACTGCTACTAAAACTTTTTTGGATAATGGGGCTACGGCGCCACCTTAGCTTCGTCACCAGACCTGCCTTCTCCGTGACCTTTGTTAGCTTCTTAAGGATAGTACCCGCCCTATAGTTTACCGCCGGGAATTTGCTGCTCTATGCACACAAATGGAGGATGCTAGATTTATTTACACTCTCGGCTCAGACCACATTTGGTGTTGGGAGTGCCTGTATTGTTGATGAAACCCCTAATAGATTTCGGCTTCCCGACCAGTGTTCAGTTTTTACTGAGGAGCTTTAAGCTGTTCTCCAGGCTGTCCAATACATCAGCTACAGTACATTATATGCTCGGATTCATTCAGCTCTCTTCTCAACCTTCAAGCTCTTTATCCCGTGCCGGCCGGAGTTGCCGTGCGGTTCTAGGCGCTACAGTCTGGAGCCGAGCGACCGCTACGGTCGCAGGTTCGAATCCTGCCTCGGGCATGGATGTGTGTGATGTCCTTAGGTTGGTTAGGTTTAATTAGTTCTAAGTTCCAGGCGACTGATGACCTCAGAAGTTAAGTCGCATAGTGCTCAGAGCCATTTGAGCCCATCTTTATCCCGTCCACCCTCTGGGCCACCGGATTCTGGACAGTCTCCACTTGGGGGGGGGGGGGGGCGGCGGCGGCGGCGGCGGCGGCGGCTCTGTGTCATTTCTTTGGAGCCCAGGGCACGTTGGTATCCGCGGAAACGAGGCAGCCGATATAGCTGCCAAGGCTGCAGTCTCTCTTCCTCGGCCCGCTGTTCGCATGGTCCCCTTGCTGATCTACAAAGCGTTTTATGTCGTCTTGTTGCTCTTTTATGGCACACACATTGGTCTACACTTCCCGATAATGAATTACGGAACGTAAAACCTCTTCCCTGTACTTGGACTTCTTCCTCTCGGCTTCGTCGTCGGGAGGAGGTAATTTAACTAGACTCCGGATAGGGCACTATCTTTTCAGCCAACGACATCTTTTAAGTGGAGATCCTCCCCCGCTTTTCCCCATTGCTCTCAACCGTGGACGGTGAGACACCTTTTACTTCAGTGCCCCAATTTTACTCCGCTACGCGCCTACTATATCTTACCTTTTAGCAGATGACACGCGCTGAGCCGGTCGCGTCCTTGAGTTTATCAGTGTCAGTGAGATGACATCGGTCATTGGAAGCTCCTTTTTCGGAGAATACACCCCCCCTCCCTTTCAAAAGTAGTTTTGTAAGATTTCCTTCCGTTTTAGTTTCGCTCCCATTGCTGCTGATTTACCATTCGGTGTTTTACCCTTCCCTAAGCCACAGAATGGGCGCTTATGGCCGTAGCAGTTTTACGCCCTAAAACCATAACAAAAAAAGAATCGTCTCAGTACTGAACTATGTACTGCTATAAACATAGGCCTCCGGAAATAATGCAACACCCTCAAGGACTGTGTTCAGTGAAAAAATGAAACGATCGTATGGCATTGATGGCCGCCAGTCCCCACATGAGGAAGTTCGGCCGCCGAGTTGCAAGACTTTACGGTTGATGCCACCTTGGACGACTTGCGTGTTGATGATGATAACACAACTCCCAGTCCCAGAGCGAAGAAAATCTCTGACCCAGTCGAGGATCGAACCGAGATCCGCTGCTTAGCAGTCAGACACGCTAACCACTCAGCTAAGGGGGCGAAGACTATGTTCTCTGGCACAAGGGTATAATAATACGCGCATATTGAAGGGTTGTAGTTTACTGATACATTTGCCACGGTCATCGGTAATCAAGTGGCGTTCAGGTGGCCTGTCTGTGCACCCTGTGTTTTGACTCTGCAGGCAGTAACTGTCATGAGTTTAGAGATGAACAGTGTTCTCAACAATCACTCTAACAAAAGAACCATTCCCGACTGTCGAGTATGTTCTCTTGTTGAAAAGCGGCGTCGCACTGTGGGCCTGCGGGAAGATGAATGGACATACCTACGGATTGCTGCACATGATGAACGCAGTGTATCGGTGGTGTATTGCTGCTTTCAACAGTGGTCTGTGGAACATTCCCACGCTTGTAGACAGTGTTCTGGACGTCTGCGTACTACAGACGCACATCAAGATCGACGTACTGGATAAGCAATTGTGGCTGACCGAACATCATCCAGGTACGAAACCCGCGAACATGTTGCACCTGCTGTATCAGCGGGGACCATTGGGAACCTTCTGGCTGCAGCAGGATTAGGATCACGTGTTCCTCTGGCCGGTCTGTCGTCACCACGACACCGCCAAGCATGGTTACCCTGATGTCGTGAAAGAGAAGAGTGGAGAGGGGACATTCGTTCTTTCGTGTTCAGCGGTGAGAGTACATCTTATCTGTATGCGGGTGAGGACGTAAACGTGTATGTTGTAGACTTGCTGAGCCGCGTATTGCAGAATGTATCCGCCCGCGACACAGGTCCCATCCCAGGCTTCGTCGTGTGGGAAGCCACCAGCTTCAGCTTCTGGTCGCATTTGGTGTTGCTGCAGGGTAAAGTAACCAGGCTCTTAGCCCAATGACACTGCTGTTTCTTCTTCAGGAAGGTGATGTGCTCTTTCAGCAGGAAAATGCACGTCCACAAACTGCTGCTCTTATACAATATGCTCTTCGTTGTATACAGTAACTGCCCTGACCAGAAAGTGCATCAGATCTCTCGCCGACTGAACACGTATGAGACATGATGGAGCGGGAACTTACTCGTTCTCCAGAGCCTGCAAGAACCGTTGCCGAAAAGCAACAAACGGTGCGAGATGCATAGGACAGTATTGCAGGATGTCATTCGGTGCCTTTATGATCGTTTGCATGCGAGAATATACGCCAGATTTGGCGCCAGGAGGGGGGGGGGGGGGCACGGGGTATTAAGCCGACTGTTTGAGCACCTTTTACAGTGCTGTTTTTGGTCTGAATTTGTTATCATATACTCCTACAATGATGAACTACGTGTCACTTCATGTGTCAATCAAATGACCTCGTCCTTGAGGGTGTTGTATTTTTTTCCGGCTGTGTAGTGGAGCGTGTGGCCGTCGGTGGCCATACGGCGTCAGGCGTGAACTTCTGCTGTCAGCCACCGCCCGCGTGGCACCCATCATGTTTAAGAAAGCTCTTGTATGCGATGACTTGTCCACTCTGAAAACGCTTTCTCTATTACTTTGCCAAAGTTCTTTGTCAAAGTGGGGATTCAATGCTGACAGAAGCACTTGAAATTCGTTTAGCGACGAATTAAGAAAGGTATAATAGAGACAACAGTTACAACTTGGATAGGATATGGAATCAAGCACTTCTTTAATAAATTTGCAAAGACGTCATCACAGTGCAGCTGATGATGACACATAGACTTGCTAGCATAGATCGACCGCATAGCACAGATTCAGTTCATTCATACTGTAATCCTTTGCCGCCGATCGACATCTATATGGGTTGTGGATCTGAGGCTGCATGCGGACTGACGCCGTCTGTTTAAAACGACGGAACGACTGCAGCAGCGTCAGTTTTTCGGCTTCCTCCGTAGATGGCCGAACGGTATACGGCCGAAATATTAGAAGTGGAATTTATGCGGCTGCACGGCCGAAATTTAACGGTGCAAAAAGAAGACCTGTTAGTCTGAAGAATCCTAGGAAAGTTACAACACATCTGCAAGTGAGGAAACGTAGGATAGAACCAACTCCTGTGACTTGTTTTCGAATACGGCTCGTTTGTTTGGCATCTTCATCTAGTTGATGTTAAGGAAGAGGCTGGAGGCTTTGCGTAAGTGCCGTAAAGATAGAAGAAGAGCGTTTAGCGTGTCTACTGATGAGTACAGAGTCATATTTCCCTGTTGCATAAGCAAATGCAACCACAACCGGAATGCCTGTTATACACCCTACTGTAGATTGTAGTGTATATGCACAGAAATATCCTCAGTTTACGTAAATTTCTTGTATCAGGTAACGTACCTTCCGTTAGAATAAAAAAGGTCCGCATAAATATTTTCCGTCGACGGTGTAGTACGAAGATAATAAGATGATAATCTTGCGCGAAGAATATGCCGTTTTCTTGAAATTTCAGTATCTGTACATCACGTGCGTTCGTTCTTGCCTTTCGCTATTTAAATGCCCCTGATAGTGATTTCAATCCATTCTGTGCTCTTCCCAAGAGCAGTTTCTTAATGAGACACACTCAGAGGGAGATTCAACCAACTTATTTCACAGAGTCACACTCCAGTTGTAAAACGTCATGCAGTGGAATTTCATACGTCTTCCAACTGATTATATTTTCACGTTAATGCCGATACATCGTACAGAAATCCTCAACCACGTGAAATCACACATGTTAAAAAAATAAACTTAGCACCTTTTTAGGTTCCGGAGGCTGTCTGGAGTATACAAAAATTTATTAGTATTGTTCGATATAAACTATAATACCAATTAATTTCGATAGTTGCTGCCTCTTGTTATATTGCATATCAGCATAAACTGCAAGAGAACGAAAATGAAAGGTAATGAATGTAAGAAAAATATTGAAACAAAAGTAAAATATTTCCATACCGAAATGTTAAAAATTATTGTGAAGAATAAAGGCCCATCATCTTGTGG
Organism: Schistocerca serialis cubense; assembly: GCF_023864345.2. Lineage (NCBI taxonomy): Eukaryota > Metazoa > Arthropoda > Insecta > Orthoptera > Acrididae > Schistocerca > Schistocerca serialis. Next base: position 352,157,135 of record NC_064640.1, on the reverse strand, counting down.
AAAACCTAATTACATACTATTAAGAATTATACTTCATAGAAATACACGGAAATGTTATATGTCGTTCGCTTGTGATCATTATAAGTGTTATGTACATGGCAACGACACTCGGGAATAATTTCGAGTCCCACGCTCGTTGCCATGAAGATTGCGAAGGGCGTCGGAGCGAACATACGAGGGCCGTTCGGAAAGTAACGTCCGATCGGTTCGGGAAATGAAAACCACAGTGAAAATAAAAAATTTTTTATTCGCAACAGATAGCCAAACCTTCCAGCTACCTCTCTAAATAGTCGCCGCTCCGACTTGAACATTTGTCGTCACAGAAAGCAGCCGCCTGAGCTTTCCGCCAATTCTCTACGCTGGTCTGCCTTTTGTTGTTTGTGACAAAATGTTGTCTTCGTAACTGGCGGTTCATGTGAGCAGAGATGAATAACGGAGCGAAGCAATTAAGGGCTGTATGGTGGATGATCAATCACTTCCCATCGAAAACGCTGCAAGAGCGTCTTCATTGCCACTGCAGAATGCGGCTGAAAATTGTCTTGAAGAAAGAAACGCATGACATTTATGTTATGTGGGCTACATAGCTTCAGGCGAAATCTCTCACCAGATCCACGTACTTGGCGGGAGACACTGTTGTTTTAGGCACTTCTGCGTGATCACTTTGTGCTCTGAACTGAAAAGAGCGACGTGACACGATCGACATGCACACTAAAGGCACTGCCCAACACATCTGTGCAAAATTCCACATTTTCACAGTGGTTTCCATTTCGCACCTAATCGGACCTTACTTTACGCATCGCCTCTTATAATGCTCGCCAAATTTAAATTCCAGCAACTTCGATAGGGCGTAGTACCTTATAAGCTTTCACATGTTCATATGGCGCAACTCCGTGACCGTTAGATACGAAGTTGTGGGGAATAAGAAACACCCACAGTATTGGAATAGTCGTCCTGCATGGTTGCTGTGAAGTAAAAAAGATCTTATTACAGGTTTGAGTGAACTCAAAGCCTTTTTAACAAAAGATCTGAACGAAGAAAATTTAACATAGGTAAAGCAATGCGAGAAGTGTGCGAGGTTACATACACCATCAGCGACAAATTTTACTGTCCAATTAAGCCACCGACTCTGTTAAAATTGAAATACTAACACTAACAGAACAGCGACAATCTCGACACGACAATGTGCACACGAACAGACACGAATGTTCCCCAAACCTTAACGGTGTCAATCATTCCATAAACTCCACTAATTATTCGAAATAAAATCGACTACTTATTCGAAATAATTGTAACTCCGAAAATTTCACCAAGATGTCCAATAGTACAAGTTAAAAATGTTTCAAAAGAAACTAAAGTCTTTTGCTGACGCAGAATGTCAGTTGGATACAACTAAATCTTAGAAATGCGTACACCTTCTCCGACCTGGCACCAAGCCTAAAACTGAACTATTATGAAGTTTAGTGGTGGGTAAATGTAAGTACTCTGTTCAGAAACAGATTGCTGGTCGCCAGCCCCGTCCTTAATTTTTTTATCAGTATAATTTGCTTCATTTTCTAAACAATCGATAAAACTAAATCTTCGAGAAAGAATACCGTGAAACAGCTCGTGGTTGTGTGAAGATCAGACCACTTCTTACTAGTTCCACGACCAATAGTGTCCACCGGCAACGGCCACACGCCAACTGCCACCTGAAGTCAGGTGCCGCCCGACAAGATGAACGCCGCGCAGTGCACCTTGCCATGTTTCTGCTCTCGCACTGATCATCACAATAGTCTTTTCCCCTATAGTTCCATATTCCGCATGAAATATCCGTGATAAACAGAGTGAAAATCGTGTAATAACATGACGCGCGTAAGTTGCTATGAGCGAATTTTTTAATTGTCATTTTCTTCTTTGAAGTTCTACAATCTGTCTTACGGGTACATATTGGATTTTGCACACCTGAAACTTAAGAATGTTATTTAAGCGTAATAAAATGGAGTCGCAGCAGGAGAAAGGCCAAATACATGCAATACATTGTTTCCTTTGCGTTAAATAGAGGGACGGACGCAGCGGACTCATCTCGATGCATTTGTAATGTGTGTGACGGGAATGCTGTTAGGAAAATCACGTCAGAAACATCTTTCTGGCAGGAATGATTTTCCACATTCAGGAAGTCTCGGTAATTGCCATAGCATATGAACTGCGACCATTTAACCGTCGTGCAACATTTACATTCAATAGGCGAGGTTCATAAGTCTGGCGCTGGAGTACTGCAGGCTCTAATTCAAAGTAACAAAAATCAAATACTTCATTTTTTCTTGAACGTTGTGAGTTCGCTCACTCAGTATTCTTACGCAGTATTGTTACTGGTTAGGAGTTACGATGCCTCTATGGTAACTTCTTAATAAGATTAATGGCTGAGCTCCAACGAAAGACACATACTCGAGCAATGGGCAGTGTGAACATAATATTTTGCATTTGGTGGCACAGAAAGGCTGCTGAATACTATGAACTCTTCCCCAGAGTGTACCCATCTTGGTGCAAGTAAATCCCTTTATGACGTGATAGCAATCGCCCCACACACAATAAAAAAAGCATCGCGTTGACTCCGCTATACTCACCCCTCTATTTAACGCAAAGCAAACAATAATGCCAAATGGAGAGGACTCGTCAGCACCCAGACCCGGCAGTAGCTGGAGCGGGATTTGGATATAGATAGATAGATAGAAAAAATGTATTGGATATATTTGGCCTTTTTCTTCTTGAGATTCCATTTTATTACGCTTAAATAATGTTGATAATTTTCAGGTATGCAAAATACAATATATAACTGTAAGACAGATAATAGAACTTCAAATAAGAAAATGACAATTGGTACGTTCACTCATAGCAACTTACGCGTATTGTGTTATTGTCTTTCGGTTTATCAAAGTTATTTCACGCAGAAAATCGAACTACAATAAGGAAGACTATTCTGTTGACCATTGCGAGAGCAGAAACATGCCACGATGCACTGCGCGGCCTTCATCTTGCCGTACAGCACCTGATTTCAGTTGGCTGGTGGTACGTGGCAAACGAACACTTACCTGTTGACCACTTAGCGCGAGGAAACTCTAGAGAGTAAACTGTTACGATCTTCACATAGCCACGAATTCTTCTGAGGATGTGTTTCCGGAAGGTTTTGATGTTACGGATTGGTTAGAAAATGAAGCCAACTATGTTTATTGGTTCATCTTACAGGTACCTTTACAGACAGCCGAAGTACGGTTAAGAAGTGAAGGGACACGCAACTGCCGGGCTTTGTGGCCGAGTGGTTCTAGGCGCTTCAGTCTGGAACCTCGCTGCTGCTACGGTCGCAGGTTCTAATCCTGCCTCGCGCATGGATGTGTGTGACGTTCTTAAGTTAGTTAGGTTTAAGTAGTTCTAAGTTCTAGGGGACCGATGACTTCAGATGTTAAGTCCCATAGCGCTCAGAGCCATTTGAACCATTTGGGACTTTGCGTTGGGTGACAGATTAGCTATAAATACAAGCTATGTAAGGGGACACCGCAGCAGAGTACTCTCTGTAATACCGAACTGGGGCTCCATTCGGACCTGGTGACTTATTTGTTTTGCACTCTTTAAGTTGTTTCTGTACGTCAGATATTTCTATGTCCTCCATGCGGTTGTCTGTGCGACAATCAAATGACAGTATGTGTGTACGATCCTCCTGTGTGAATGATTTCTTAGATGTGAAATTTAAAACTTCATCTTTCTGAGCTTTGGCTGACTGTGGGCGACAGAGCAGGTGGCGGCACGGGGAGTCCGTCGCCTCGTGTTGACATCTCGGGGCAGGGAGGTTCCTACCGGCGTGAAGCAAGTTCTCATGATAAAAGTGGAGGCAAGTACGATGAGCAGTTGTGCGGCTAGACAGCATCGAGAGGTGCTAGTGACCCAGTACATCTCCAAAGAGATCAAAATGGGTGCTATCTGGGAACTCTCGTTGTTCATTTAGTGAAGTAATGTGGTTACTTTTTTTATCGGCATATATTTTAATTTCTTCCAATACGTTGGGTTGAGCACTTTTTCCTTCTCGATTTTTGAATCCGATTGAGTATCGTTCATAGTGCGCCAAGTCGTAGTTAATTTATATGCTCGCCAAATGCTGTTCTGTTATTTTGCGTATTTATAAGTGTGTTCTTTACATCACGTAAACAGAATAACACTATTGGCATGGGGGTAACATCGTGTTCAAGGGTCGTACGGATTTTCACATCTTCGTCGATAGCCGACAGAACGGAGATGCAAAATGACGGACCAATATTAACGTCGGTCTGTTGCAGAATCCTTGAGCATTTTCTCAACTCTGATATAGTGACTTGCAAATCGTAGATGCATGCCAACAGACAGCATGCATATTCCTCGATATATGGAATGAATTTAACAGAGTATTATACTGTAAACTGTTAAGCTTTTGGAATGGGTTCTCATCTGTGTGGATTGTCTGGAAACTTGTTGAGTGATACAACCAAGTACGTTTTCCTGAATGGCAACTGATCTTGCGAGACTCAGGTAAAGTAAGTATGAAAGATCTGTCTCTGTTCTCCATGTGTATAAGCAATCTGTGGGATAAGGTGGGCAGCAGTTGCTGTGTTCCCTGATGACGCTGTTGTCTACCGGAAAATGTCATTGTAAGGTTACTGTAGCGGAATTCAGTTTCCTTTGAATTTTCAGAAGTTGGTAGGAGAAACAGTTACGTGATTTTCGAATTGAGTATTAAAGGTATGCTGGGTGAGTGTCAGGTCGATGAAACGTCTAGTTGTAACGACATGAAATGGAAGGGACACCTAAGGTTAGTTGTAGGGAAGACGAATTGCCGATTACGTTATGTTAGCTGTGTCCTGGGAAAGTGTAGCGCACCTGCGAAGGAGACCGCGTGCAGATGGCGTGGCAGCCCTTTCGTAAGTATTATTCGAGAGTTGATTGGATTTGAAGGAAGACATCGAAGTAGTTCAGAGGCGTGTTGATAGATTTGTAACTGGTCGGTTCGAGTAATACAAGTGATAAGGAAATGTTCCGTAAGTTAAAAAAGGAAATCTTGGGGGAAAGACGATCATTTCACAAAACACTATTTTTGAAGTTTAGAGTACAGTTTTGTGACAGACTGGAAAACGATTCTACTGCCTCAAACGTCCGTCTGTGTCAGGGCCCTAAGAACAAAATTGGGAGAGTATGGTTAGTACAGAAGCATACAGGCAATCATTTTTCCTCGATCCATTTACGATCAGACCTGGAAAGGACACGACTAACAGTAGTAAAAAGTACCCACAGCTGCGTACTACGCAGGACATAGCGGAATATATGTGTAAACGTAGATAATCCCATAGAGAATAACACAGGACAAGTACACAAGTCGTAAGAAGATGTGGCTGAGCGCCCACTGAGAGCATGTCTTAGTTAAGCTGTTTGTCGCCGACAATTTCGGTTGCATATTGGAACAACGGTAGAAAAGTCAACGTACGATCCAAAGTTACCCACAGAAACTTCCGTGTATGGCAGTGCCCCAGTTTTATGCCTTTTTTTTTACGTGTAATGTTCTGCTTACTTCCTGGTTTTTGAAGTGGAAGGCAGAGGGTTGGATTTTGCGGTAGTCACGTTTTAGCTGATTCTTCTTATAATACTGTTGCATTAAATCCACAGCTTTTGTCACACCTATCTCAACGGGTTCAATAGTCAACCTTCGGTTGTAGTTTGCAGGTAGTCGGTTGTTATTCATTAGGGAACGTATTTTAGCCCGTTGGCAGACCGTGAGGAATGGGATCGACGAGCATTAGAGTGCTTGAACCACCCCATGAAGGGAATATCACATCATTTTCAAGCATATGTTCCGTTATTAACTGATTTGCAATTTTGAGGGACATTATCTGTCTTCGATACTTTTACAATGTGTGCATTCAGCTTCAAAACTACTCCAATAAAACTTCTCGCCGTATACGTGAAGTCTGTAGAGGTTAAACTTAATGTGTTTCTGACACACTATCGATATCCTGTTCATAAAATATGCCCTTATTTCTATTTTATGTCCAGGTATCTGAACTGTTGTACAACGGCGTTATCAGTAAAGAGTATTAACCACAGGAGCTTCATTCAAAAGACATAGACACAACTTTTTTTCTGCATAGAGACGACACTACTGAATACAAGGAAGAATTAGACGAACATGCAACCATTGATGTTTTAAACGAATAAAACGAGACTTGTAGGATACAATATATTAGCACTTTTGGCAGTAGCAAAGACAGATTTTTAAATACATTAAGTAAGTATAGAGCAACTACGGGCAGCATGGCCACACAAATGAATAATTTGTTCTACGTTAACCATTTTGTAACTGCTAACTATGTTTGCTACTCATTAGTGATTCTACATGAGTGTTCTACGTATTTTAGATCTATTTTATTTCTACTCAGTTACTATAGGCTATTATATAACATTGACAGTTTCTTTTTAATGTAGTTTTGCCTGAAGACCAGTATGTGCCGGAAGATCCGTTTTATGACAGTAGAGGAAGGGGCGAAATTTTGCTGTACTTTTAGAGGCTTTAGTGGCAAATAGTAATGTTTTGGTCGTTGCTGATGCAGGTGTGACCTTTTTTTCCAAACAGGTTTAATGTCGTCGGTTCTTGATCGCAAAATTATGTCAAGACACAGCTGGACATGGCCGAATAGGAACACGTTATAGATTACATAACTACAGTCACTTCCAACTGACATACCCTTAACTGGAATTTACGGAATAACGAGTGAAGTTCTACATTCACTGTATGGTGCAAGGGTTAGAAGTGTGTGTCTGAAGAGGGGGATTTCAGATAAACACTTAAATGTATAAATTTTTTGCCATGCACGCAGCTTCTCTAACTCACACGTGCGCACATATCTTAAAATACTAAGTCACTTAAAATGAGACACATACTGTGTTCACTTATTCATTTTCAGAAAAAAATATGGCAGTGTAAGGCACTGAGATATATACATACAATACACAGCTTCAGATTGCAGTGAACTGTGCTGCATGAAGTGTTGCATACAGTTAGCGTTGCTGATTACCGGGCGTTGCCCTCGTATGTATTTACTCCAGTCTTCTATTAGTTCATCTCCTCCTTCCTCTCTCTCTGTCCATGTCTTCTTTCTCCCTCTCTCTGTTCATCCCCTCCTGTTCCTCTCCTTGTCCATCTCCTCTTCCCTCTCTTTGCCCATCTCTTCCATTTCCCTTTCTCTGCCCACCTCCTCCTCTCCCATCTTTCTGTCCTTGTCCTTGTCCTCGTCCCCCCTCTCCCTGTCCATCTCCTCCATCCCGCTCTATCCATTTCATTGTCCCTTATCCTATCTCCATGTTATCAGCACCATCCCAATAGGAGGTACATGGTTCTTACCCCACAGTATATCTTTCCAGGCGGTAACATGTTTACAAAGTTTGTATGAGACCGATTCAGTGGCTTAGGTACAGTTTTTAACCCATGGCTTTGTCCACGTATGCATATGTCACATGTATTTCACGTATATTTAACATACTTCAACATATTTGCAAAATTATTTCACATGTATTCTAGCGAATTGAGCGCTGCAGTTTGGTTTTCACACAGTTCCATGTTTATGACGTCATATGTGCTCAACTATGTGTCATACATTGATGTAATTTGCTTGTATAGCCAGTGGCAAATCTTTATAATATCTGAGAAATGTTTTGCGAATAGAGTTAGTAGTAAATAAGTAATAAATTAAAACGTCATGCCTGATGTGACTGTTGTAAACGATAAACTTTTTTCTTTTCTTTCATCATTTTGTGTGGAATATGAGCAACTAAGTCTCGCAAAGGTTTGGAATGATGTGTAAAATACGTTGCAAGGCACCAAGTGCTCTCATTCTCAAGTAATGCATGAAAATAGACTGGCTACTTGCACGTCGTGAGCTACGCTCTTTTTTTACCCCCAACCACACCCGTTTGAGAGGTAGGTTGAAATCGACCCAGTGGTTTAGAAGGAGATGTGGAACAAATGGACATATATACGTGCCATTTTATAGTATAAGGGGCGATGAAAAATTTTTCGTTCGAATGCCACACCACACAACACCTTGCCTACATGTCGGGGCTTATACGCCCACATAGGAGTCGCGCTGGGTTGCATATACGCTGCAGAAACACTCGCAAACGGAAACTAAATTCCTTATGTTTGTAATGTTCGAATGTTGTGGAATATTCTGTGCTCGTTATAAACGTGTTTCTAGTGGCAGGGCCGGCCACGTTGGCCGAACGATTCTAGGCGCTTCAGTCTGGAAACGCGCGGCCGCTACGGTCGCAGGTTCGAATCCTGCCTCGGGCATGGATGTGTGTGATGTCCTTAGGTTAGTTAGGTTTAAGTAGTTCTAAGTTCTAGGGCACTAATGACCTTAGATGTTAAGTCCCATAGTGCTCAGAGGCATCTAGTGGCAGGTGTTGTACTTCACTGACGACCCTGCTTTCGGATTTGGGCTTGAATGTCGTAGCGATGTGACGGTGTGTGTCTATGCGAATTGATCATTTGTGAGACCACAGTATGGAGATTATGTACAATAAGACCAGAAGGTACGCGAAGACGGAAATGGTCGGTCGCCATCGACAGTGAGGTAATACTATCACTAAGCGGCTTGTTTTGTAAGTGCAGAAGTTAAAATACTTCTTGTGCAACTGAATAGAAACAGTTAGGGTCATGAAATGGCAGTGTGGTACGCTACGATACACTTGCTGACCTGCCGTGTTGTGATGCAGCAGTTCTGAGTCTATGCTGCTAGACCACAGTCGTCACAGTACGTTTCCGTAATAAATAGAGATTTTAAACTGAGCATTTAACTAACTAAAACGCCGGATTCTTCCAACGTTCATATAAAGTTGGAGATTTCAAATTACAGTGGGACCTCAAGCAATCTAACGTTTCATGTTTGTAAAATGTCGTCCAAGGCAACGCTTTCTCAGTTTTTGTTTTCTTAAAATTTCTGGAAAGAATGGCATTACAACATAGAGGTGTTTTTCTGGTTTGTCTAACTGGTTGTTATACAGCAATCATTTACGCTTGTTTGACTTCTGTCATCATACAGTAACAAAGATTGTGTGTGCCTTAACAGTACTGCTGCAGACATTGTTTCCTCAGAGAGGAAAGTTAGTCTGTGTTAACATTTTTTGGAAATAAAATCGTACATTACATTAATACTTGTTCCACAGATCATGAATACGACATTGGAACGTGTCAATTTAACATAAGATTTCTTTATAAGATAGATTTCAATTCTTTTTTACAATTACAGCTTCGTATCTAAAAATATCTATCAGACTTTTAATGCTATTTGGTAAGTGACGAAAGACTTTTGTTACAGCATAATTCACCACTTTTGTACCAAAGTCAGATTTAGCACAGCATAGTGAAGAACGTAGTTTTATTAGTGTTCTAGTGTTGTAGCTACGCACTTTGCTATTATTTTTGAACTGGGATGGGTTATTTGTGACACATTTCGTAAGTGAATATATGTACTGTAATGTGTGTATCTCTAGTTCCCTAAACAAATGTCTGCTAATTGATTGTGGATGGTCTCCATATATTACTCTGATTACACGCTTTTGTACAATGAATACTTTTTATCTTGATGATGAATAACCGCAAGATATGATGCCATATGAAAACAGTGAGTGTAGTCACAGTAGACTAATTTACTGATATGTTTATCACCAAAATTTGCAGTAACCCTTATACCATAAATAGTTGAACTCAAACGTGTCAGCAGATCATCAGCAACAGACTTCTCTTCAAAATCTATGTTTATCGATAGTTTTATGCCATTTACTGTACAGAACTATATATGATGTGCTCTCTTTTGCAGAGAACCACTTAATAATTTTCTGAAATGCATTATTTACAATTTCCTGAGCTAGTTCTTGTTTGTTTGGTGTGATTACTATACTTCTTTCATCAGCAAAAAGAACTAGCTTTGCAGCTTCATGAATATAGAGTGCCAAGTAAGAACAATAAGGGACCCGAGACTGAACCCTGTGGAACAGTGTTCTTGTTACCTCTCCAGTTAGAGGACTTTGCTGAGCATGTATATTTTCAACCTTCTGTATTCTTCCAGTCAAATACAAATGAATACCAAACATACATGTTGTTAGTACTTCATTTTTACAAATATGTGAATTTTGAATAAAAATGTGATAAGGGAGATTAGGCAATAGTTGTTAGCATCAGACCTATCCCCCTTTTTATGCATGGTTTAACAGTAGCATATTTCAGTGTATCTGGAAAAATGTCATGTTTCAGTGAGATATTACATATGTGTTATCTGTTGGTTGACAAGCTTTTAGTACTTATTTGGAAATGTCATCAATTTCATGTGAGCTTTTACCTTTGAGTGAATGTGTTATTTTCCTGGTATAAGTAGGATAGGTGGGTTGAATTTCAATTTTAACAGATTGCATAGGCATTGTCTCTTTCCTATTGAACCTTGCATTTTCTAATAAACAGCTGGATCCTATTTCCTCTACAACACATAAATAATGATTATTAAAGATATTTTCTACTTGTAGCTTTTTGTTAACAAATTTTGCATTGAGTTTGATAGAAATACAGTCTTTCTGCGCTCTTCGTTGCCCTGTTTCCCTTTTAACGATAGCCAAAATTTTTTAATTTTCTTATCAGTCTCACACCTAATGCATATACTTATGCACTTTTCTTTAATACAGCGCAGCATTTTTTATAATGTTTGACTGTTTCTGGATCTTCTAGCTATAAGATACACTTCTTGTTGACAAGATTTTTATCCCTTTAGTAAACCACGTATTTTTAGATGAATTCTTACAATTATGTTTCACTGTGTTCTTAGGGAAACTATTTTCAAATGTACTCCCAAAGGTATCACGAAATAGATTAAATTTTAAATTAGCATCCCATTCCCTAAACACCTCATCCCAGTCCAACTGTTGCAAGCCTTACCTAAAATTTGCAATTGTTAAATCTTTAATTGAATGCACTATTTTGGAGGACTGTTTTGCATTACCATATGGAGCTACGTTATATACTGTAACTAGCGGTGTATCATGATCAGAAATATCATTCGTAACAGGAAAAGTTTTATTTTATTAAATTTATCTTACTGTATAAAAAGCAATGACACAACAGTTTGATGTGTCAGTGGTGGTACCCCAACAGCGTCTGTTCCATGTGTTAGTGGCAACTGATTATTATGGCTAACAACCATAGTTGTAACACGGAGCTTGCTTCACTTGAGGTTGATAGCCTCTGACAGTCAAACATGGAAAGGTCTTTCAGAGAAAAATTTCCACCGTCCAACCCAGCTGGGAAGGAGAAGACTGTATCGGATTTGGTGAGAAGCCAACTAGAAGACTCCATTGAATCAGAGCATTTGATATCGATCAACTACCGTTAAGTGCATAATGCATTGCAACACATAACATTAATTCTTTACTGAAAACTGAAAAGCTGAAAAACCTCACAAGTGGATTGTCGACTTCAGTTTATTCATTTAACTGTGACCCACAAATTTTGATTGCTGTATCACTTTTATAAATGCATAACTACCTATGTAAGGGAACGTATCATAACCAATTCCATGTAACTTAAAGCTCACAGTTAGTATTTATTCATATTGTAAATGCGGATGTAAGTAAGTACATATGTTTCATATTTCCTTCTAAACTCTTGGATCGATTTTAACCAAACTTGATGCACATATCACTTACTGTCTGGTAAGAACCACTATGGTCATAGAACCGCCTGCATCTCAAACATGTGGGGGTGAAAAAGGAGCGTAGCTCGCGATGGGCATATAGCCAGAATTTATTCATCCAGTATTTCAGAATGAGCACACCTGGTGCCACGCAACCAACTTTACACGTGATATAAAACGTTTACGACACTTTTTCTTGCTGATACTCCTCCTCCTACAAAATTATGAACAGAAAAAAGTTTATCGCTTACAACAGATTCTCTGTTCATGTAGTAAAACTGCCAAATAAGGCATTACATTTCAATTTATTACTTCTTTACTACTTACCTTATTTGCAACACATTTTGTAGGTGGTATTCACATATACCACTGAACGTATCTGCAAAATTATATCATTGTACGACACATGGTTCAGCAGATACGACGTGATAAACATCGAGTTGCGTGAAAACCAAACTGCAGCGAGAAATTCGCTAAAATACAGGTGAAATATGTTTGCAAATGTGTGTGAAAAATATTAAATATATTTGAAATATTTGTGACATACGCTTATGCAAGCAAAGCTGTCGGAAAAGCTCCTCCAAAACACTTGGATTGGTTTCAACCAAACTTGGTAGACATGTTACTATCTGGAAAGAAATGCTGTGAGGGTATGAAACAGCAGTCTCCTATTGGGATTAGGCCGATAACACAAAGATAGGAGGTGGGAGGGGAGATGGGCAGACATAGAGGGGGGAGGAGGAGGAGGAGGAGGAGGACATCAACAAGGAGAAGAGGAAGGAGGAGATGGGGAAGGAAGAGATGGACAGAGGGGCAAGGCACAGGTGGACAGAGAGAGGGAGGAAGGAGATGAGGGAGGAGCGGCAGATGGACAGAGAGAGACAGAAGGTGGCGCTGGCAGAGAAGGGAGGAACGGGAGGTTGGACAGAGAGAGGGGTAAGGAGGAGATGGACAGAGGGAGGTGGAAGGTGATGCTGGACAGAGAGAGGCAAAGGTGCAATTGGACAAAGAGAGGGGGAAGGTGTAGTTGGACAGAGAGAGGGCATAGGAGGAGTTGGATATGGAGAGGAGGAAGGCGGATTGGACACAGAGAGGGGAGAGGAGGAGTTGAGCAGAGAGAGAGGTGTAAGGTGGTGGTGGACAGAGAGAGACGAAGTTGGAATTGGACAGTGAGGGGGGGGGGGGGAAGGTGGTGTTGGACTTAGAGAGGAGGAAGGAAGATATGGACAGAGAGAGGGGAGAGGAGGAAATGGACAGAGAGAGGGGAGAGGAGGAGATAGGCAGAGATAGGGAGAAAAGGAGGTGGATGAAGAGAGGGAGGAGGAGGAGATGATGAACCAAGTGAAGACTGGAATATGTACATACCTGGGAAACACCAGGTACTCATTATCTGAATCAATACATGTATCAGTATTGTGATCCTGCCTGTGATAAACTAGAATCAAAGTTATAAGGTATTCATTTCCATTGTGAGCAGGAAACAGTGAATCATTTTCAAATTTAAGTGATCTTTCTTTTTCTAAAAAAAATGTTCAAATGTGTGTGAAATCTTATGGGACTTAACTGCAAGGTCATCAGTCCCTAAGCTTACACACTACTTAACCTAAATTATCGTAAGGACAAACACACACACCCATGCCCGAGGGAGTACTCGAACCTCCGCCGGAACTGGCCGCACAGTCCATGACTGCAGCGCCTTCATTTCATTTTCTAGACCAATTTGCGACTCCTGTGATAATTTACACAAATCTGCTGCAGGTAGTATCCAAAGTGATTTTTAAATTATCGGAGTGAAATCTGCCTAACATTTGAAAACCGGCCTATAATTTCAAGAAACGTAAAGATGGCCTGAGAAAATGATTTTGTCTTTAAAACGAAAGATTGAAAAATCTGTGATTTTGAGGTAATAGTTGATGAAACATACAGTTACTATATTTTCATCCAGTCAACAAATTCGATTAAGAGCTTCTGAGTGTAGATCGTGGAAGCTTTTTCTTTCAGATACTCTACGAACGTTTACAATTGTCCAGTGGTTGATAATGGTTTGGAGGAAGACATCAGTTTGATTAATCTGTACAAAAAGGTAGGAATGATCTTTTGTTGCCTTGATCTATTCAGATACGGTATTTTTACTGAACAGTTTTAAAACTAATTTTATTTTCTATTTTTGTCTCCGAGAAGGATGCAAAACTTAAGTGTGTGCGTGGCCCTACTTCATCAATGAATGTTTTCTTTCTCAAACAGAAATTACAGATGCAGTGTCTTTTTTCACACCCTGGTGTTTTTCCCAGTTATTCCTTCTGCAGTAATAGATCGAATGATTTTATTTGTGCTGAAAAGTTCGCCATTCCGTTCACACTTTTTATTTGCTACGAAAATAAAAACTTTGGCTCCAACGCCTTATAACATTCAGTACCTCACTGGTATTTGTACATATGTCATGTTGACAACAGGTATGAAACCACAAAGTCAACATATTTGGACTAATTACAAAATATCTAAATATACAAATACATACATACTCCGCGAGCCACCGTTATGATGCATGGTGGAGGTTCCATGTATAAGGACTAGTCACTTCTTTCCCTGTTCCGTAGTCAAACGGAGCGAGGGAAGAATGACTGTCTTTTTGCCTCCGTACAAACTCTAATTTCTCTCGTCTTCTCAGTCCTTAAGGGAAATGTACGTTGGCGGTAGTAGCCAAACGCGAATGCTGGTTCCGTAAATTTTCTCAATAGTGTTTCGCGAACAGTTCGTCATCTTCCTTCCAGGGATTCAAATTTGAGTCCACAGATCGTCTGCAAAATACTAGCGTGTTGATCGACCTTGCGGTGACATTTCTCACAGCACGCCTATGAATTTCTTCGGTATCTTCCTTTAATCTAAACTGATGGGGATGCCAAATACTCAAGCACTACTGAAGAATGCCGGCCAGGGTGGCCGAGCGGTTCTAGGCGCTACAGTCTGGAACCACGCGACCGCTACGGTCGCAGGTTCGAATCCTGCCTCGGGCATGGGTGTGTGTGTGATGTCCTTAGGTTAGTTAGGTTTAAGAAGTTCTAGGGGACTGATGACCTCAGAAGTTAAGTCCCATAGTGCTCAGAGCCATATTTGAGTACTGAATAATGCGTCACACTGATGTTCTATGTGCGGTGTTGCAATAAACGGAAATAGACCATTCGCCTTCCCTACTACCGACCTTACCAGTTCGTTCCATTTCATATCACTTTGCATCTTCACGCCCAGGTATTTAATCGCTGCCCGCATCTCGTGGTCGTGCGGTAGCGTTCTCGCTTCCCACGCCCGGGTTCCCGGGTTCGATTCCCGGCGGGGTCAGGGATTTTCTCTGCCTCGTGATGGCTGGGTGTTGTGTGCTGTCCTTAGGTTAGTTAGGTTTAAGTAGTTCTAAGTTCTAGGGGACTGATGACCATAGATGTTAAGTCCCATAGTGCTCAGAGCCATTTGAACCATTTAATCGCTGTTACTAACAAGCAACACACCACTAATAATGCATTCGAACGTTGCTTTTCCTACTCGTGTGCGCTAACTTATATGTTTCTACATTTATAGCAAGCTGTCATTCATCGCTTCAAACACAAATTCTGTCTATGCCATCCTGTATCCTTCTACAATCACTAAACGACTATACTTTCCCGTATACTACAGCCTCATCAGAAAACAGTCGCAGATTGCTGCTCACCCCGTACTTCAGATCATTTATGTACGTAGCGAACAAAAGAGTGGTCCTGTCACATTTCCGTGGAGCACTCCGTACGATTCGCTTGTCTTTGAAAAACATTCGCCGTCGAGGACAACATACTGGGTTCTACTGCTTAAAAAGTCTTCGAGAGTAGCTGGGAACGTCATCAGTATGCTCGGACTTTCGTTAAGTCTGCAGCGGAAAACCACGTCATACTCTTTTCGGAAACATAGGAAAATGGAATCTGCCTATTTCTCTTCATACACGGCTCGCAGGGTATCATGTGAGAAAAGGCCAAGCTGTGTTTCACACGAGCGTTTCTTCTTAAATCCGTGTTCTACATCTACATCTACATCTATATCTACATTTATACTCCGCAAGCCACCCAACGGTGTGTGGCGGAGGGCACTTTACGTGCCACTGTCATCACCTCCCTTTCCTGTTCCAGTCGCGTATGGTTCGCGGGAAGAACGACTGTCTGAAAGCCTCCGTGCGCGCTCTAATCTCCCTAATTTTACATTCGTGATCTCCTCGGGAGGTATAAGTAGGGGGAAGCAATATATTCGATACCTCATCCAGAAACGCACCCTCTCGAAACCTGGCGAGCAAGCTACACCGCGATGCAGAGCGCCTCTCTTGCAGAGTCTGCCACTTGAGTTCGTTAAACATCTCCGTAACGCTATCACGGTTACCAAATAACCCTGTGACGAAACGCGCCGCTCTTCTTTGGATCTTCTCTTTGTGGACAGGAGCTTTTTTGTCTCAATGAAATTTATTACCTTTTAACTTAGAATATGGTTGAGAATTCTGCATCACACCGATGTTAAGGATACTGGTCTGTAACTTTTCGGGTTCTTTCGTTTACTTTTCTTGCATGCAAGAGTTAACTACTGGTTTTTCTAACGCACTGGACTTCGCGCTGGGCGAGAGATTCGCGACAAATGTAAACTTAGTAATACCACATACAGTTGCGATGCGTTAGCATATGCCTCAGCACTAGGAAAATTACTTCCTTATATTTCACCAGACTTACCTGAAAGCTGGGCTAAACACAAATTTAAAGTGTGTCACTTTAAACATGGACATTTTTTTTCATAGTCAACAAATATCTCTCTCTCTCTCTCTCTCTCTCTCTCTCTCTCTCTCTCTCTGTCTCTCTGAAAATCAATGGTTCTTTGTGCTACTGCGACGAGGATGCTCTTATGAATTAGAACGATGTTAGCTGAAACTAGCTGAAGCCATCTCTGTAAGAAACTAAGAAGAACAAAAGACCAGCGGCTTTGAAATAAAAGCCATAAGGAAAAGAGGAAAGCCTCTGTGTTCCACGGAAGCCGTTTCCCGAGGCAGGAAGCCTGTCAGCTGCGCCCGTTGCTCTGGGTTCCTCTGTTCATTATTCCACTTCGGTCACTCTCACTTACGAACTCATCTGCAACACATTAAGCACGAAATAACAAGTATTTATGTTCCTTCACTGCAAGGAGGTTTATTAATAGATGACCTTTTCGGTCTTCAGCAGCAGAATAGTTTCTTTAGCTTTGTTACACCATCAGTGATGTAGACATCAGGGTTAGTAAATACTCCCACGACTAAATCAGTCGCTAGCCCACCGAGATGAGGGCAACATACAGTAATATAACTTCAGAAGCGCCGTATGGCGTAAACGAGAGGCCATATCTGTTTTAAGTAACTACCAAGAATCATTCAGAATGCGTAACTACTGCTCCCCAGAGCAAATGAAAGCGAGTGTCCTTTCTCTCTTCGGCTCCACATTTAGGAAAGAAATGGCAACATTAAAGAAAATACTGTGTTCCAATGCGGAGTCGGTGCCTAGAAAAATACAGCCGCATTAACTCCTGCCTTACTTCACACATAGTGGGTGGACTCTGCGCCAAGATCCAATACACCCCTCAGCTTTATGAATTTAAGCATGTACCTGGAATTTACAACGTTAGAAAATCAGTCATAGGGGCAGAGGAGTAAATGGCTACCCAGTCCGTGGAACTGTGTCTCCGTACAATGGCTACTAAGTCTACATCAAGTAGTTACTACAATGGCAAGAGCGGAAGTAATTGCATGAGGCTGGATGATTCGCAATGAAATGGATCAGACTTGCCGAAAGCAGTAGCTGTGTCAACATGGTCATCTCATAAGATAGAAAACAAAGTTTTAATGCAGAGAATGAAAATGCTGACGTTATCTCTTCTGAATGAGAGCCAGAAAAGAGGAAACGGACTCAGACATTTCGCGCAATGTTTGGTATGCTCCAGAACTGAAGGATGATATTTCACGTCAACGAACTCGCCCTCCTTCACCGAACATATTGAGAATAAGCTTGGCCAAGGTGTTGCAACAGAAATGATCGGAAATGCATATCTGTTGATTAAAACGATGAACACCAACCAGTCACAGACCTCTTAGACCAGTGACATACTTGAAAATATGCTGGCCACTATAACTCTTCATAATGTGATTGAAAGTCTCATTTACCATCAAGACTTTTCATTATTAACTGACGATCTCCGTGTTAAACTTGAGCAACGTGGAAATATTATCATCTTGATAAATGATATGGAGCACGAAAAGAAAACGTGGTGAGTACTGTCTTTTTTACTCTAACTTTCAGAGCAAAGTTTTATCAGAGAAAGGTAAGAATATGATACATAGGCGAGACCTCAAACTTTATTACTCCTCCAATGTGATTTTATAGGTGCTTGATCACACATGTAACATCTCGCTGCGTTAATAAACCTATCTGTGAGGTCTGCGAAAGGATATGACAAGAGGTAAACACCTTGTAAACTCCTCTTGTATGCGTTTTAATGACCAACAATGGCACCTGACAGAGCTTCGAATGAAGGCTGCCTACCCTGGTGTCAACGTGGCAGTAAAGAGAGAGGGTTTACAGAAAACCAGCACTATATAGACAGAAACTATCATGTCTGCCATGAAAAACAAAACCACGCTCATAGGTCGTGTAGAGATTTATATAGGCTAATACGTTTCATATCTCCTCAGATAGGAAGTTGCCCTAACCACCGTATTAGAAACTGCAGCAGTCGTTATACATATATCCGTCAGGGTAAAGGTATGTAAGATATGTCTTCCCTCAAACAAAGAAGTAACACACCACGAATTAGTGAACCTAGAAGAACGAGTGCATTTTCAATTGTTAGCAGCTTCAGTTTGTTCAGCCCTCTGTGGAGACTCCAATAGAGGTCAATTAACAGTGCAAGTTATCTTTGAGTCGGAACTCTGTCTGCTTAACACGGGAACTTCAACGGACTTATGTAAAAGCAACTGTCGTTTCGTTAACAGCGTGAAATATTTTCGATCAACTGAGTTTACACTATGTAGTAACAACTACTTTGTAACCAGTGCTCACACAGCGTATGAGTATATGTGAGGTCTTTTTTGAAACAGCACTTCGGGTAACAATCGAATTGGCGCCTAGATTAACCATCTCATTCTAGAGTCGGTTCGAAATTCAATGAAATAACAAATGCAACGCTCGTACTGGCCGCTACGACCGTTTTATTTGTGGGGCAGAAGCACTATTTATGTAGGTACCATTTATTCGACGTGCCACTTACTCGTAAGCAACAATACTTTCCTATTTCCTTTGCTGCTCCAAAAAGCAAAACACCAAAGTCCTCGTGACCGATAACCGCACTGCTGAGTGCTTTAACATACTCTCATAGTTGAAATGTGTGTCTACCGCCATTTGCGTCTCATAGCACGTGATTTGCGAAACTTTGAGCAAGGTCCTTCTTGTGTTCGTGTTTGCCATGACAAGCGAGACGACTACTAATACGAGGGAAACAAAGTTTATTGGAGCCAGAGGTAAATAATCTTGGGGCTATACTGACTTTGATTTTACAGTCATTGTAAATATTTTCCTTTCCATATTATTCTTACGCAGCAGCTAAATAGTTTTCCTATCGAATTTGTCACATTTTTTTGACTCTATAGGTTAAGGTTCCTCCTTGATAATCGAACACAATGAAGAATTAGACGCTGTAGTAAGAAGTTCAACGAACTATGGCCACAAATTATTTCACATCGTTTGCGGCTGAGAGCTTCGCCGGAACGACTCATTAAAATATCAACAGCGGAAGTTTGTAACCTTTCTAGACTGGGTATTATGTTAGAACTCACCTAAGAAAAAGCGAAAAAAATGTGTTCGTACCTGATAGTGACATATTGTGCATCTGAAGTGATAATGTACCAGCAAACAATTTGAAGAAGATATTCCTCTTTAAATTCTTTTACTGGTAACATGATCCATACATTTGACGAGAGAAACGCTTGGAAAAAACTATAAAACAAGCCGCTCTATCCGTGATCCAGTAAACCAACTGGAAAGAATGTTTATGTTCTACTGGAAGGAATATGTGCCTAAAACCAATTCATAATTTAGGTAAGATTGTAAGAACCTCTGTTGTCCCTCAGACCTTCATATTGAGTTAAAATATATATACTGGATGTACTCTGTGAGAGTCGTTACAACCGGGAAACTTGCAGTATAGCAGTTCTTAGCTGGGAGCAGCCTATCTTCTATGGAAAAAGTTTTATTAGCACGACGTGGTAGCTCATGGTTAGCATCTGTAGCTCAACTGCATTATAATTAAGTTTAAGGGACGCTTGTGTTGCCATTGCCACGTGACCGGGTGCTCTGCACCTGTGCCGACATCCAGTATTCGTGAGTGAAAATAGTGTGTGGCATTGTGCCGAAATTCAGCTCTCTCCAGGTAACGGAGCCTGGCCCGATTCCCTGACACTGTGGCTTCCACAGATACTCAGCCCAGGTAATCGTTGTAGCCGCGTCATATGATGTCACAAATATCCACGACACGAAAATGT
Source organism: Schistocerca serialis cubense (assembly GCF_023864345.2). Lineage (NCBI taxonomy): Eukaryota > Metazoa > Arthropoda > Insecta > Orthoptera > Acrididae > Schistocerca > Schistocerca serialis. The sequence continues at coordinate 352,136,846 of NC_064640.1, read as the reverse complement.
GTGTGATTTAGTTATCTCGACCTCTTTTTCATTTATCATTATTTTTCAGTATCTTACTTTCAGCTTTTGTATTCTACGCATTATCTACTAGTATGATTAATTTCGTCCACTTCGTGTGTTAGAGGTAATACGTACGGAAATTAGTGCTTTCACGACCACCATGTTGCCTGCGCGCTCAGCTTTAGAAGCTGAAAAAATAAGATGTGTGGGATATGGAGAAAAGGCTCTACAATCAATACATAAAACACATACATGCACGTCACAGCACAGCGCAGCGCAGCGCATCGCATTTGCTGTCTCTAAATTGACTCAACATAAGACAGGTTGTGTGGAGGTGAAAAGTTGAGACAGCACCCAGAAAGCTAGCAGAAAAGAAGATAAAGAGGAATCATTACAGTGTAGTGACTGATTAAACCAAATATAGGAATCAGTCACGTTTTCACTTTTTTAGAAACTGTGTTTGGAGTGGTCTAGCATTACTCTCTCTCTCTCTCTCTCTCTCTCTCTCTCTCTCTCTTTCTTTCTTTCTTTCTTTCTCTCTCTTTCTCCCTCTCCCTGTCTCTCCCCTGTAACACCAGTGGATAGATTATGCCAGAGGTTCTCACTAATCTGTTAGGATTTGCCACAACTTTATTTCATTTCACTTTTTTTTTAATTTAGTTCTCTGTCTTTCCCCTTCAGTTACGAAATGCTGGTAAACTGTTATTTAGTAAACACAATAGAATTATTTGTATATTATATGCAAACAAAGAAGCAGACTTAACCTGCAAGTATAGTGATGACACTGTTATTTGAAGCTTACCTTTAGTAACTTTTTGATGTTGTTGTTTTGACCTTCAGTCCGAAAACTGTATTGAAGAACCTCTCCATGTTAGTTGATCCTTTGCAAATGTCTTCATCTCTGTGGAATTGCTACAACGTACATCCATTTGAACCTGCTTATTGTTTTCAAGCGTTCATCTCCCTCTAAAACTGACGATACCTCAGTGTCCAGTCAAGTAAACCCTTCTTCCAGTCACGTTGTGCCACAAATTTTGTTTTTTTCTCGATTCGGTTAAGTATCTCCTCATTTGTTATTCGATTTATCGATCCAATCTTCAGCATTCTTCAGTGGCATTACATTCATTTTGTGGAAGTTCAAAGCGATTCTTTTCATGTAGTTCGTAAAAGTTAAGCGACTTAGCAAGTAGTGCATATTTTCCATATTTTTACACATCAGTAAAACTTATACCTGTGTAATAAGATCACACACCAGACACGAAGGTAATAGTGCGCTACAGGCACCGTACGCGTCCAGCTTTCCTCGTAAATGTTCTCTGTTCTCGGATGTGTTTTAAGTTTCCATTTGATCCCAGGAATAAAGATAGTGAACCTTTCCACTCCGCGATTGGACCCTGAATTAATATAGTGTCTCCTGGGAACTTTCAGAAATGAGGAAGTAAACGGCCTACCATATGTCATGTGCTCATTATTTATCGCCTTTGCGGCCAGTTTCAACAAGGCCATTTTCATTGATTTGTAATAAGCTTTGTCAGGTCTAGCGTGCCTGTCTTTTCCCTAGTGTTTGTCTTTGGTAGTAATATCCCCTCTGCGTGTCTATCGATAGACAAAACAATGGTTATTCGCCGTTGAGAGTATCTTTGCGGAAGAGCAGAGTTGGTTGGCCAATACTGTATGACTTCCGCGTCTAATAATTCAAACAAATTTTCAAATGGTCGAAGCTAAGAACTGACTTGTAGAATTTATAGCGAGAATTTTGACAAGCAGCTTCCCACTTCAGAAATCGACGACGTATAATATAATTCGTCAGTTTGAAGCTCTTGAAAAAATAGTCTGTTTCTAGATAGTGAAAGGTACGATGCTTCGATATAAGTTCGACGGACAAAGTGTTGGTCACCTACTTAAAATATCACACTGGACGTAATGGATCGCTGTTGATGGCGTAGACAAAGTACCAGGCGGTCATGTGACCATTCACAGCTGACGTAAGGCGTTACGATGTAGTGTATGCATGCCAATAGGTCTTACAGAATTAGCGCAATAAGACGGTGAGGGTACAGATGTGACAGAATGACAGGAAGGAGCAAACGAATTGAGATGTGCCCGTGACCACGATGTGGATGAAGTTACTCGAGTTGTTGGTGCCCCAGAGAAGTATGAAAGAACCACTGTTACTTTTTATACACAAAAATGGTCTGGCGGACATGGTCAGCAGCAGTCTGCGGCTGTTTGCTGATGATGCTGTGGTAATAGAAAGGCGTCGTCGTTGAGTGACTGTAGGAGGATACAAGGTAACTCAGATGAAATTTCTAATTGTTGTCATGGATGGCAGCTAGCTCTAAATGTAGAAAAATGTAAGTGAATGCAGATGAGTAGGAAAAACAAACCCATAATATTAGAGTGCTGCATTAGTAGTGTGCTGCATCACACAGCCGCGTCATTTAATATCTAAGCATAACGTTGCAAAGCAATATGAAATGGAATGAGCATGTAAGTCTTGTAGTAGGGAAGGCGAAGGGTCGACATCGGTTTGTTGGGGAATTTTAGGAAAGTAAAGTACACCGTTTATAGGACACTAGTGCGACCTATTGTTGAGTACTAGAAATGGCTCTAAGCACTATGGGACTTAACATCTGAGGTCATCAGTGCCCTAGAACTTAGAACTACTTAAACCTAACTAACTTAAGGACATAAGACATCCATGCCCGAGGCAGGATTCGAACCTGCGACCGTAGCAGCAGCGCAGTTCCGGACGGAAGCGGAAGCGCCTAGAACAGCTCGGCCACAGCGGCCGGCTGTAGAGTACTGTTCGAGTATTTGCGTTCCGCACCACATCAGATTAAAGGAAGTCATCGAAGCAAGTCAGAGGCTTACTGTTAGTTACCAGTAGATTCGGACAAAACGCAAGTATTGCGGAGATGCTTCGGGAACTCAAGTGGGAATAACTGGATGGGAGGTGACTTTCTTTTCGACGAGCAGTATTGAGAAAATTCAGAGAACCGGTATGTGAGGCTGACTGCAGAATGATTCTACTGCCGCCAACGTACATTTGGCGTAAGGACCACCAAGATAACATTAGAGAGATTAGGGCTGGTACGGAGGCTTGTGGACGGTTGTTTTTCCTTCGCTCTATTTGCAAGTGGAACAGGAAAGGAATTGACCAGTTGTGGTACAGGTTACCCTCTGCCACGCAGCCTGCGGAGTATTTATGTAGATGTAGATATCGAACGCAGGCTGTGAAACAGGTCTACAAGGAATAGTGTACACCACGCGCCTGTGTAACACGGTGTGAAGACAATGGTTGTAAAGACATCCTAACCGACAGGGAACTGAAACGGGGGTTACGCCTTGTCACTTCAAACCTGACAGAAATTTCTGCTGCCAATGAATTCAGGTCCATCAACCCAGTTCCTGAGTGTACATCGCGCGGAGAACAGCATGGAAAAGTTTGGAAATTTGTTGCAAGTTCTATGGGACCAATCTGCTGAGGTCATCGGTCCCTGGGCCTAGACACCACTAAATCTAACTTAAAGTAACTTACGCTAAGGACAATACACACACACACACACACACACACACACACACACACACACACACACACACGCGCCCAAGGCAGGACTCTAACCTTCGATGGTTGGAGCCGCGCGATCCCAAAGTGCCTAGACCGCGCCGCTAGAACAGCATGCAATCAACATTCGGACTCTGGTATCTCACGAAACGCCATTTTTCACACGGCCACATAAATCTTCACGTCTTCGGTAGCCCAAACAACGCAGAAACTAGACAGATGGCTGGAGGCGTATAGCGTGGTGCGACGAGTAGCGAGTTTTCCTCTTTTCAAATAATGTAAATCGTTGACTGCACCGACGGCCAATGGGACGTTTAACCCGCAGTGTGTGGAGGCTGTAGTTGAGACCACATATGGTTCTGAGGCGTTCATACCATTACTTGACTTCACTCATTCATGTTACCGTGAACATGAACAAGGAGTTCATTTCAACATTATGTTGCTGTTTCTTCTACAACTTCACGCTTAAGCTGTTGACGCGCCGTCCTCAGTGATGACAATAGTCGTGTTCTCGAGACTGCATGCATACGTCCCTGATTTGCCCAATACTCGAGCAACATATCCCATCTCAACTGGCCCGCTAAAGAACTCCATCGTATGCCCACAGAAACTGTTTTAGACTATTTGGAACAGCGGATGAAATACTGCAGTCAACTTCCCCGCAGTTTGGTAGCTCCATCTAGCAGATAATTCGAATTCCAAAGAAAGCAGTTACTGACAGGTCTGCATATTGCCGAACTACAAGTTTAATAAGTCATGGTAGCAAAATACTAGCGCGAATTCTTTACACAAATATGGAGAAATTGGTAGAAGCTGACCTCGGGGAAGATCAGTTCGGATCCCGGAGAAATGAGGGGAACACGCGAGACAATATTGACCCTACGACTCCTCTTAGAAGATGGGTTAAGGAAAGGAAAACCTACGTTTATGGTGTTTTTAGACTTAGAGAAAGCTTTTGACGATGTTGCCTGGAATACTCTCTTTGAAATTCTGAGGGTAGCAGGGGTACAACACAGAGGGTAGCAGGGGTACAACACAGGAAGCGAAACCAGACGGCAGTTATAAGAGTCGAGGGGAATGAAAGGGAAGCAGTGGTTGAGAAAGGACTGTAGACAGCGGTGTAGATTATACCCGATGTTATTCAATCTGTACATTGAGCACGCAATAAAGGAAACAAAATAAAAATTTGGAGTAGGAATTAAGTCCAGGGAGAAGAAATAAAACCTTTGTGGTGTGCCAGTTGACATCGTAATTCTGTCAGGGACAGCAAAGGACTTGGAAGAGCAACTGAATGGAATGGACAGTGTATTAAAAGGGCGATGTAAGATGAACATCAGTAAAAGCAAGACAAGGACAATGGTATGTAGTCTAATTGAAGGAGATTATGCTGATGGAATAAGATTGGGAAACGTGACACTTAAAGTAATAGGTGAGTTGTACTATTTGGGCAACAAAGTAACTAATGATGGCCGAAGTGGAGAGAATGCAAAATGTACTGTCACGGGCAGAAAAGCGCTTCTGAAGAAGAGAAATTTGTTAACATCGAATTAAGATTTAAGTGACAAAGTCTCTTCTGAGAGTATTTGTATGGAGTGTAGCAATGTATGGAAGTGAAAAATGGACGATAAACAGTTCATACAAGAAGAGAATAGATGCTTTAGAAATGTGGTGCTACAGAAGAATGCTGAAAATTAGATGGGTAGAACACACGTAACTCATGAGGAGGATGTTCTTCTTCTTCTCTCTCTCTCTCTCTCTCTCTCTCTCTCTCTCTCTCTCTCTCTCTCTCTCTTTCCAGCGATGACAGGCCCTGTAGACCACGCACTGCATCAACGAAATAGAATTGAGGAGAAAAGAAGATTTTGGCATAACCTGACTAGAAGAACGGAAAAATTGATAGGACACATCCTGTGACATCAAGAAATCACCTATTTAATACTGGAGGGAAGTGTGTGTGTGTGTGTGTGTGGGGGGGGGGGGGGGGTAAAAAACGTAGACTGAGACCAAGAGATGAATACAGTAAGAATATTCAGAGGGATGTAGGTTGCAGTAGTTATTCGGGGATGAAGAGGCTTGCACATATAGAGCTGAAGACAATAACAAAACAACAACAATGGATTTAAATCATGAACGAGTGGTTTCATATGGATATGGCATCACTGAAGGAACTTGTGGACTCTCGTCCTTGCCTAATTGAAACCATAATCAAGTCGATAGGCGCTGTTACTCGGTGTCAGCAGGGTATGTCCTGGGAGTAATTATTTTTTTAATTTGGTGTGGTTATGTAATATTCGAGCAACTTACTTAACGCAACATTGCATTCTGTTGTTGAAACTGCTAACGGTTATGTAGGAAAAGATTACTTTTTGCTTACTGGAGAGTCATAGACACCTTCTATTATAGTTATTTTCGTCATCTTGTGTCCACCATTTAAAAGAATGGTGTTAAAAGTGTTTATCAAAGGATGTATCAGTAACATATGTTACAAACTGTTTTAAAAAACCACGGAATGTAATAGATCATTTACGTGAAGCCACTGTAAAGCTACTAAATTTAGTCGAGAACTACTTATTCGTAAGTACCATACTTTTTTTTTTCTTTTTTGATATTTTGTGTTTCTTCATAATGACATATGTGACCACCACAAGCATGTGTCTGCTTGAAAGGGACCTTGCTGTTCGAGGGACCAGTATAGTTCCTGAAAATCAAAAGTCGAACAATTCAGTGGTCTGAGTACATCGACGAGGAGTATTCACACATCACCGAGTAAGAGAGATGGGATAAAGAGATCGTCAAATGGATCTTTAAAAAACGTAAGACAGACAGGTAGTGAGTCAGGAAGTATTAGTCGCAGTAAGGCAAGGGGGACGTTCCATAACATGTCTTTTTTTTTATTTTATTTATTTATTTATTGTTCCGTGGGACCACATTTAGGAGAAGTCTCCATGGTCATGGAACGAGTCAATACATGAAATTATAACACGATTGTAGAAACAGATAAAATGAAATATAAGAAACATATTCAGATGACAAGTCGTTAGTTTAAATAAAGAAAATCAAGAATGTAACACTGGAATTTGCTTAATTTTTTAGCTCTTCCAGGAGCTCCTCGACAGAATAGAAGGAGTGAGCCATGAGGAAACTCTTCAGTTTAGACTTAAAAGTGTTTGGGCTACTGCTAAGATTTTTGAGTTCTTGTGGTAGCATATTGAAAATTGATGCAGCAGAATACTGCACTCCTTTCTGCACAAGAGTCAAGGAAGTGCATTCCACATGCAGATTTGATTTCTGCCTAGTATTAACTGAGTGATAGCTGCTAACTCTTGGGAATAAGCTAATATTGCTAACAACAAACGACATTAAAGAAAATACATACTGTGAGGGCAATGTCAAAATTCCCAGACTATTGAATAGGGGTCGACAAGAGGTTTTCGAACTTACACCATACATAGCTCGAATAGCCCGTTTTTGAGCCAAAAATACCCTTTTTGAATCAGAAGAATTACCCCAAAAAATAATACCATATGACATAAGCGTATGAAAATATGCGAAGTATACTACTTTTCGTGTTGAAATGTCACTTATTTCAGATACTGTTCTAATGGTAAATAAAGCGGCATTTAGTTTCTGAACAAGATCCTGAACATGGGCTTTCCACAACAACTTACTATCTATCCGTACGCCTAGGAACTTGAACTGTTCCGTCTCGCTTATAACATGCCCATTCTGTCTGATTAAAATGTCAGTTCTTGTTGAATTGTGGGTTAGAAACTGTAAAAACTGAGTCTTACTGTGATTTAGCATCAAATTATTTTCCACAAGCCACGAACTTATATCATGAACTACATTATTTGATAATGTTTCAATATTACACACAAGATCCTTCACTACCAAGGTGGTGTCATCAGCAAACAGAAATATTTTTGAATCACCTGTAATACTAGAAGGCATATCATTTACATAAATAAGAAACAGCAGTGGCCCCAGCACCGACCCTTGGGGAACGCCCCATTTAACAGTGCCCCATTGGGACTGAACATCATTACCACTCTCAATATTGCGGAGGATTACCTTCTGCTTTCTGTTCTTAAAGTAGGAGGCGAACCAATTGTAAGCTACTCCCCTTACTCCATAATGTTCCAACTTCTGCAGTAATATTTTGTGGTCAACACAGTCAAAAGCCTTCGTTAAATCAAAGAAAACACCTAACGTTCGCAACCTTTTATTTAATCCGTCCAAAACCTCACAGAGAAAAGAGACTATAGCATTTTCAGTTGTTAAGCCATTTCTAAAACCAAACTGTACATTTGACAGCAAATTATGTGAATTTAAATGCTGCAGTAACCTTGTATATACAACCCTCTCGATAACTTTAGCAAACACCGATGGCATAGAAATAGGTCTATAATTGTCAACATTATCCCTGTCTCCCTTTTTATAAAGTGGCTTCACTACCGAGTACTTTAATCGGTCAGGAAACCGACCACTCCTAAAGGAAAAGTTACAGATATGGCTAAGTACTGAGCTAACATATGTGGAACAATACTTCAGTATTCTGCTAGATACCCCGTCATATCCATGAGAGTTCTTGGTCTTTAGTGATTTAATTATTAACTCAATCTCCCTCTTGTCAGTATCATGGAGGAGCATTTCAGGTAACAGTCTCGGAACACTTTTTTCTAAGAGCGCTATATGATTCCCTGTTGGGACTAGGTTTCTATTTAGTTTACCTGCTATACTCAGAAAGTGATTATTAAGTACTCTACATATATGCGACTTATCAGTAACACGGACATCCCCACTACGCACTGATTCTATATTCTCGACCTGTCTCTGCAGACCAGCCACTTCCTTTACGACTGACCATATGGTTTTAATTTTATCCTGAGACTTAGCTATTCTATCTGCATACCACATACTTTTTGCCTTCCTAATAACTTTTTTAAGCACCTTATAATACTGTTTGTAATGGGCTGCTGTATTTAGATTTTGACTGTTTCTAACGTTTTGATATAATTGCCACTTTGTTCTACAAGATATTCTTATCCCTTTAGTCAGCCACCCAGGCTGCCTGTTTGTGCTAGTACCCTGTTTTGAACGTTCTAACGGAAAACAACTTTCAAAGAGCATGAGAAAAGTCTTGAGGAAAGCATTATATTTATCGTCTACTGTATCAGCACTATAAACATCTTGCCACTCTTGTTCCTTGATAAGGTTTACAAAAGTCTGTACAGCAACTGGATCAGCTTTCCTAAAAAGTTGGTAACTATCTTTAACATGTGTTGCAGCACAAAAATCTTTTAGACTTAAAATTTGTGCATCATGATCGGAAAGGCCATTCACCTTTTTGCTAACAGAATGCCCTTCTAATAATGACGAATGAACAAAAATATTGTCTATGGTTGTTCTACTGTTCCCTTGCACTCTCGTTGGAAAGAATACGGTTTGCATAAGATTATATGAATTAAGGAGGTCTACCAGCATCCTTTTCCTTGCACAATCACTTATACAATTAATATTGAAGTCACCACATATAACTAACTTTTTGTATTTCCTATAAAGTGAACCAAGAACCTCCTCTAGCTTTAGCAAAAAAGTTGTGAAATCGGAGTCTGGGGATCTATAAATAACAACAGTAAGAAGTTTAGCTCCACTAAATTTAACCACACCTGCACAACATTCAAACACCTTTTCAGTGCAGTACTTTGAAACATCAATTGACTCAAATGGGATACCGTTTTTCACATACATGGCTACTCCCCCACACCGCAAAGAGCTCCTAGAAAAGCTGCCAGCCAACCTGTATCCTGGTAAAGGAAGCCTCTGAATTATCTCCTTATTTAAGAAGTGTTCAGATATACCAATAATTTCAGAGTCAACATCTATAAGCAGTTCACTAACTTTATCTCTAATACCTTGTATATTTTGATGAAATATACTAATTCCCTCATTAATCGGATACCCAAGCTTTGTAGAAAGTGGCTTCTTTGTTAGAGAGACTTCCCTTAAGCAGGAATACCTATCAGCTGACTTCAATCTAAAAAAGGTACAGCTCTAACACCCACAACTACCGGAATTTTCCCATGAGTGATCCCACCACCCCCACCTATGCTGTCACCTACAAGTTTTGCCAACCTCCCCTTCCCATACCTGTTGAGGTGCAGGCCATGTCTAGTGAAACCCGTCCTACTGATAGACTCCACCGACACCACTGAAATGTGACTCATGCCTTCTGTCATCAGCGCACCCCCAAGTCTCATGTTATTACGCCTGACGGCTGTATTAAGATGAGGCCGATCGTGACGCTGAAACAGTTCCACGAAATGCACATTCGTGTTGCCAGTCTGAGTGGCTATCTTTTCCAGGTCACCATCTATGTCATACTCCCCATCCCTATCAATACTATTACCAGCCCCACCCACAATCACTACCTGATCCTCTTTAGTAAAATCCCTACATAACCCCCCTATGTTAAAAGTCACCTGAGCCAATCCTGCATTAGGCTTCCTCTAGTACACACTGTGAAGGGACTTCATATCGCACTTCACTCGTGTAAACAACTGTTTCTGTTCAGTCAAACAATCTTGTGAAGAATGAGAATTTCAGGTAATACGAAGTTACTGGAGATTTACACCACAACATAAACTTCAGTAAAAACTTTTTCACATACATTGACTCACGAAGGTAAAGGTAACAGACAAGCAGAAAGAATTGGGGGGGGGGGGGGGGGGGTGGTGAAGAGGAGTGTAATATGCAAATGACTGACGGTAAAAATCAAACTCTTGCATTAACTTTATTTCCCATTCCTGGCAGAATACAGGAAGTTGAATTAATCTACCTCAAATACAACCCCACGATATGTTTTTCAAGTGTCTGAACGATGGCCGTAATATACTGGCATATAAAGAAAAGTTAGTTGTAGTGAGGAAATGCTACATCTGATAAAAAAAAAGGGGGGGGGTACATAATAAGAGAGGTGAAAGTAATTCAGCAAAGGAAACAGAACTGACAAAAAATACTCCCGAGGTTATATCAGAAATCAAAGTGAGAATATTATAAGAGAGAGAATCGTAGGGGCCTAATGACCTCAGCAGTTGAGTCCCATAGTGCTCAGAGCCATTTGAACCAGTTGTAACAGTTGTGGGCCAACTTGCCTCAGGAGAGGATACAACGGCGATGTGACACCCTTTCCAACCGACTCAGTTAATGCATTCAGACGAGAGGGGGCGCAACGTTATACTGAAAAGTGGGCTCGTACTGCCAAGTTCTTTCAAACTTTGACTCGATTTTTCTAAGCTTCGACGTAACATCACATGCCTTCTCCGTCCATGAAGTTTCATTTAATTTCCTCCTCCCCTTCTGGGTTCCTCACTTTCTTTTTGCAGTTTAGTTCAACATGCGAGACCGTTTAGCTGATGTGCAGTGGTTATGGAATGACTGCTCGTGAAACAAACCATTCACATTGGGGTTCAGCCCCTTCTACAGCTAAAGCAGCCTGTAGTTCGTGTTGTGGCTTGGCACACCCATACATAACCCAGTTGACAAACTAACGCCCCGGAAAGTTCTTGTAGTATCATGAGAAAGTTCAAAAAAATTCTTGAATACTGGACAGGCCATGAATTGATCCCGAAAGCCCACTGTGCTATGCATGCCTCCTCCTCCCCCGCTTGTGTTATGGCTGCCAGCAAAGGTAGCATTCCAACTGCAACTCAATTTCCGAACATCTCCCGAAAATAACTGTGATGCCTGCTGCTTTTATTAATGGGTATGACGGTCCCGTGAACCCTTATTAATCCAACAAAAATATTCTGCAGATTGAAACATGGATAGAAGTATTACTTCTCTGTCAGCACGTTCCACACAACTTACAAAAGATACATTACTTTCCATCTTTATTGACTATGTCCTCTCGCTTGTAAGCATGCGTTTCTCGTGGGATTACACTTTCGGACACCCGAGTAGCTAACTTGTATCGAATTGAACACTACCATCGAACGCTGACGACTCTTGAATGACCAGTGTCTGAGCAATACCCAATTTATAGCTCGCTTCTCAAGTTGACCCTTCAAGGTGAGCGGCATAATCCATTGTGAATAGCAATAAGAATTGGAGCTCACTGATGCCCCGCTATACTCCACTCGGATCAACATCGGAGAAAAGGTGAACCACCTGAAAAATAACTTTCATTTACACAGCATAATTGCAATATTAATCTAATTCAGTTATCATCTTGTTAATATACTGTTTATTATGATTATTGTCACTTTTTCTGCTTTCATTAAACTACACCTATATTCTTCATTTCACTTTAAAAGATTTGCACATTTCATTATATATTTCATTCAGAGCTCTTCTCTTTCCGTAGATGGAAGGAGAGCGTTAGATTCTGGAGCTTTGCGCCGCAGGGGTTGGCTGAGGCATGCTCTCAGGACCCGATAGGGCTCACCAAGTTCGTTCACTCGCCCGGGACGTTTCAAACAAATAGAGGGTGTTTCAAAAAGGACTTTACAACTTTAAAAATTCATATAAATTAATTCATAGTAACTACAAAGGTGATTATAGTGTCAATTTGCAGGGACATGCATCAAGTTTCGTCTCGCGTAGTTCGCTAGGGCCGAATCGCACCGTAAGGAGCGCTGGCGGCAGTTGCGTTGAAGATGGCTGCTGCCTTCACTGGACCCGAGCGTGCTGGCTGTGTGTTTTGGTTTGACGAATCGAAGTCGGCGACAACAGTTCAGTGTAATTTTCGTACCAAGTACGCTAAAGATCCTCCTAGTAGGCCTACAGTTTATGAATAGCATAGATGTTTTGTAGAAACAGGATCTTCGTTAAGACGTGGGAAATCATCAGGTCATCCAAGCACATCTGATGACGACTTTGAGCGAGTGAGACAACATTTTGTCAACAGCCCTACGAAATCGACCCGGCGTGCTTCTCGCGAACTGCAAATCCCACATACGACTGTTTGGCGTGTGTTTAGAAACTGTTTGCATTTGAAACCGTACAGATTACAATCGTACAAGCAATAAAATTTCTCGCAAGAACTTATGTGCGGATACGTTAAATCGATTACATGAGGATGAACATTTCTTGAACAAAATCATCTTTTCTGACGAGTCGACTTTTCACTTAAGTGGCAAGGTTAACATACATAACTGTAGGATTTGGAGCAATGAAAATCCACATCAGACACTGCAACATGTTCGTGATAGCCCTAAACTGAGCATTTTTTGTGCATTGAGCAAGGACAAAGTGTATGGCCACTTTCTTTTCCGTGAGAGAACGATCAATGGGACAGTGTACCTGGATATGTTACAACTGTTTTTGATACCACAGATCGATGAGGATGACCAAGAACGAAATGTTTACTTCATGCAAGATGGTGCACCACCCCACTACCTGGCTGACGTCTGTGATTTTCTCAGTGACCGCTTTAAAGGTCAATGGATTGGCCGCGATGTGTAGACCGCATGGCCCCCGCGTTCCCCCCACCTGACACCATTCGATTTTTTAATGGGAATTCATCAAGGATATCCTGTGCCGGCTTCTCTGCCTGAACTTAGAGCAAGAATTTACGCCGCCACTGAGCAGGTTACATCTGCAATGCTACAGCGAGTATGAGGAGAATCCCACGTGATGTGTGCAGGATAACCAACTGGAGCCACATACAACATCTTTAGTTTAAGTAAAAGAACTTGGTGTTTCCCTACAAAATAATACTAAACTCAGCTCTATATCTTCGTACAATAAATTTATACGAATTTTTATAGTTGTAAAGGCCTTTTTGAAACATCCTGTATATTGATATTCATACTGTTTCGTGTACGACAAAATCGCTGATCTGGCCTGTGCTTAAAACCCAACACTAGGAAAGCAGCCACCGATCGCCAGATACGCACAGCTCTGTGTGCGGATGCTACATCTACATCTACATTTATACTCCGCAAGCCACCCAACGGTGTGTGGCGGAGGGCACTTTACGTGCCACTGTCATTACCTCCCTTTAATGTTCCAGTCGCGTATGGTTCGCGGGAAGAACGACTGTCTGAAAGCCTCCGTGCGCGCTCTAATCTCTCTAATTTTACATTCGTGATCTCCTCGGGAGGTATAAGTAGAGGGAAGCAATATATTCGATACCTCATCCAGAAACGCACCCTCTCGAAACCTGGCGAGCAATCTACACCGCGATGCAGAGCGCCTCTCTTGCAGAGTCTGCCACTTGAGTTTATTAAACATCTCCGTAACGCTATCACGGTTACCAAATAACCCTGTGACGAAACGCGCCGCTCTTCTTTGGATCTTCTCTATCTCCTCCGTCAAACCGATCTGGTACGGATCCCACACTGATGAGCAATACTCAAGTATAGGTCGAACGAGTGTTTTGTAAGCCACCTCCTTTGTTGATGGACTACATTTTCTAAGCACTCTCCCAATGAATCTCAACCTGGTACCCGCCTTACCAACAATTAATTTTATATGATCATTCCACTTCAAATCGTTCCGCACGCATACTCCCAGATATTTTACAGAAGTAACTGCTACCAGTGTTTGTTCCGCTATCATATAATCATACAATAAAGGATCCTTCTTTCTATGTATTCGCAATACATTACATTTGTCTATGTTAAGGGACAGTTGCCACTCCCTGCACCAAGTGCCTATCCGCTGCAGATCTTCCTGCATTTCGCTACAATTTTCTAATGCTGCAACTTCTCTGTATACTACAGCATCATCCGCGAAAAGCCGCATGGAACTTCCGACACTATCTACTAGGTCATTTATATATATTGTGAAAAGCAATGGTCCCATAACACTCCCCTGTGGCACGCCAGAGGTTACCTTAACGTCTGTAGACGTCTCTCCATTGATAACAACATGCTGTGATCTGTTTGCTAAAAACTCTTCAATCCAGCCACACAGCTGGTCTGATATTCCGTAGGCTCTTACTTTGTTTATCAGGCGACAGTGCGGAACTGTATCGAACGCCTTCCGGAAGTCAAGGAAAATAGCATCTACCTGGGAGCCTGTATCTAATATTTTCTGGGTCTCATGAACAAATAAAGCGAGTTGGGTCTCACACGATCGCTGTTTCCGGAATCCATGTTGATTCCTACATAGTAGATTCTGGGTTTCTAAAAACGACATGATACTCGAGCAAAAAACATGTTCTAAAATTCTACAACAGATCGACGTCAGAGATATAGGTCTATAGTTTTGCGCATCTGCTCGACGACCCTTCTTGAAGACTGGGACTACCTGTGCTCTTTTCCAATCATTTGGAACCCTCCATTCCTCTAGAGACTTGCGGTACACGGCTGTTAGAAGGGGGGCAAGTTCTTTCGCGTACTCTGTGTAGAATCGAATTGGTATCTCGTCAGGTCCAGTGGACTTTCCTCTATTGAGTGATTCCAGTTGCTTTTCTATTCCTTGGACACTTATTTCGATGTCAGCCATTTTTTCGTTTGTGCGAGGATTTAGAGAAGGAACTGCAGTGCGGTCTTCCTCTGTGAAACAGCTTTGGAAAAAGGTGTTTAGTATTTCAGCTTTACGCGTGTCATCCTCTGTTTCAATGCCATCATCATCCCGTAGTGTCTGGATATGCTGTTTCGAGCCACTTACTGATTCAACGTAAGACCAGAACTTCCTAGGATTTTCTGTCAAGTCGGTACATAGAATTTTACTTTCGAATTCACTGAACGCTTCACGCATAGCCCTCCTTACGCTAACTTTGACATCGTTTAGCACCGAGCGAGGTGGCGCAGTGGTTAGACACTGGACTCGCATTCGGGAGGACGACGGTTCAATCCCGCGTCCGGCCATCCTGATTTAGGTTCTCCGTGATTTCCCTAAATCACTCCAGGCAAATGCCGGGATGGTTCCTCTGAAAGGGCACGGCCGACTTCCTTCCCCATCCTACCCTAATCCGATGAGACCGATGACCACGCTGTCTGGTCTCCTTCCCCAAAACAACCAACCAACCAACATCGTTTAGCTTCTGTTTGTCTGAGAGGTTTTGGCTGCGTTTAAACTTGGAGTGAAGCTCTCTTTGCTTTCGCAGTAGTTTCCTAACTTTGTTGTTGTACCACGGTGGGTTTTTCCCGTCCCTCACAGTTTTACTCGGCACGTACCTGTCTAAAACGCATTTTACGATTGCCTTGAACTTTTTCCATAAACACTCAACATTGTCAGTGTCGGAACAGAAATTTTCGTTTTGATCTGTTAGGTAGTCTGAAATCTGCCTTCTATTACTCTTGCTAAACAGATAAACCTTCCTCCCTTTTTTTATATTCCTATTAACTTCCATATTCAGGGATGCTGCAACGGCCTTATGATCACTGATTCCCTGTTCTGCACTTAAAGAGTCGAAAAGTTCGGGTCTGTTTGTTATCAGTAGGTCCAAGATGTTATCTCCACGAGTCGGTTCTCTGTTTAATTGCTCGAGGTAATTTTCGGATAGTGCACTCAGTATAATGTCACTCGATGCTCTGTCCCTACCACCCGTTTTAAACATCTGAGTGTCCCAGTCTATATCTAGTAAATTGAAATCTCCACCTAAGACTATAACATGCTGAGAAAATTTATGTGAAATGTATTCCAAATTTTCTCTCAGTTGTTCTGCCACTAATGCTTCTGAGTCGGGAGGTCGGTAAAAGGAGCCAATTATTAACCTAGCTCGGTTGTTGAGTGTAACCTCCACCCATAATAATTCACAGGAACTATCAACTTCTACTTCACTACAGGGTAAACTACTACTAACAGCGACAAACACGCCACCACCGGTTGCATGCAATCTATCCGTTCTAAACACCGTCTGTACCATTGTAAAAATTTCGGCAGAATTTATCTCTGGCTTAAGCCAGCTTTCTGTATCTATAACGATTTCAGCTTCTGTGCTTTCTATCAGCGCTTGAAGTTCTGGTACTTTATCAACGCAGCTTCGACAGTTGACAATTACAATACCGATTGCTGCTTGGTCCCCGCATGTCCTGGCTTTGCCCCGCACCCGTTGAGGCTGTTGCCCTTTCTGTACTTGCCCAAGGCCATCTAACCTAAAAAACCGCCCAGCCCACGCCACACAACCCCTGCTACCCGTGTAGCCGCTTGTTGCGTGTAGTGGACTCCTGACCTATCCAGCGGAACCCGAAACCCCACCACCCTATGGCGCAAGTCGAGGAATCTGCAGCCCACACGGTCGCAGAACCGTCTCAGCCTCTGATTCAGACCCTCCACTCGGCTCTGTACCAAAGGTCCGCAGTCAGTCCTGTCGACGATGCTGCAGATGGTGAGCTCTGCTTTCATCCCGCTAGCGAGACTGGCAGTGTTCACCAAATCAGATAGCCGCCGGAAGCCAGAGAGGATTTCCTCCGATCCATAGCGACACACATCATTGGTGCCGACATGAGCGACCACCTGCAGATGGGTGCACCCTGTACCCTTCATGGCATCCGGAAGGACCCTTTCCACATCTGGAATGACTCCCCCCGGTATGCACACGGAGTGCACATTGGTTTTTTTCCCCTCTCTTGCTGCCATTTCCCTAAGGGGCCCCATTACGCGCCTGACGTTGGAGCTCCCAACTACCAGTAAGCCCACCCTCTGCGACCGCCCGGATCTTGCAGACTGAGACACGAGTCAGAACTGCTAAATGGCGCAGCTATTTTCTCCCACTTGTTTCCGAAGTCGCTCCTAGCTTGGCACCTACGAGGTCAGAGGAATGGACCAGAGCATTTCCAGTGATAGCAGCCTGTGGTTCCCACGAATCGCCTGTCTCAGCGTTTGCGTCGTACGTGAAACGCATTGTATTTCACATAGCTCAAGAGAAAACGTCTTAATCATATTTTACGTACTGGAATTATAGGTCATATTTCATTTAAAGTTATTAAATGAAATAAACTGCTGAAACAAATTACTGTAGGATAGCGATCATGAGATAATATCGCCGAACGTATATGAGAGCAGCAGACCCGTTGCAACCGTATTTGTTGTAGGACAGCTTTCCTCAGACGGCCAACGTAATAAGCCTCATTTCACCTTTTGCCAGCATTGTAGGATAAACAGGTTTTTACTAACAAAAATGTAATTCTCTGTCTTTCTTTATGGCCGCGCGGGATTAGCCGAGCGGTCTCAGGCGCTGCAGTCATGGACTGTGCAAGCTGGTCCCGGCGGAGATTCTAGTCCACCCTCGGGCATGTTTGTGTGTGTGTGTGTGTGTGTGTGTGTGTGTGTGTGTGTGTGTGTGTGTGTGTGTGTGTTTGTTTGTGTCTTTGTGTGTGTCCTTAGGATAATTTAGGTTAAGTAATTTGTAAGCTTAGGGACTGATGACCTTAGCAGTTAAGTCCCATAAGATTTCACACACATTTGAACTTTTCTTTTTTTCTTTATGATTCAATGGAGGTTACGTTTAGCAGTTGTTCGTCGTTTCCATAGCAGTAGCGTAAGTCTCGACCCAGTATTTTTTTTATTATGCTTATCACCATAGTAAATTCTGCTGTGATAGGCTTCTGAGAATGCTCACTAATGAGGTCGCTTTCGGAAACGTCAGCGTCCCAATTTGCGGCGGTCAGCATCAAAAGCAATTCCGCCCGGGCGGACCCTCACTGATCCGGAATCTTTTCAGTTTCTCCCTACGACTGTAGTGATACACACTTTTTCGCCATTTTGGTTAAATTCTCGTGCGAAACAAAGAAACTATTGATTATGTGTGTCATCATTTTAGCATATTCGAAAGCCTGTTAGTGACTCTTGATGAGCATTTGGCGAACTGTTACAGTATTCAAATGTAGGCTATGCAACATTTTGTGAGTGATCTATTTCATAGACGAGTTGATTTAGCCAACATATTCCTTCTGCTTGCTTTACTCTCTTGTGAAAGAGTGTGAACTTTCATTTTACAAATGGAAGATGGCTGTAATACATTAAATCTATGCTAATTCATGCTACGTTTTTATATTTAATGAGTGGTGCAACATTAAATTTTTCTGTGTTTGGATCTAGTTAAGAGTCTTCGTGTCAGCCTCAAATCCTATCACAATGTGATCGCATATTCCTGTATTTTCAACAGTAACAATTCGGTACTGAATGTGCTGAAGCAGACAACGTACTTCAAATATCGTCGCGATAGTTTTGTGATCGGATAAGCTATAACGACCTATTGAAATGTGTGACAAGGACGAAGTACTTGAAATACTGGCAGTCCAGTTGATGTCACACAATGCCACATGCTAGTATCAGATGTTGTCCAACGCATATGAGAGTTCATGTATCCCCGCGAGACTTCACTGAATCCTGGAATGTAATTTCATTGAAGAGTTCACAGATGGCAGTGTAGTAAACTCATTTCGAGTATTATTGATAAATTTAAAAAATGTAAAATTACAGCCTTGAGCTGCTGGTAAAATTCTTTAATTACACAATCAGTTTCGGGCGATTGGCCATCACCAGATTCATAAAAGGATTCACAGCTTCATGTTAGGCGAAATCTAAAATTATTGTGGTCAAATGATAACGCCATGAATTAGACATTGTCAGGAATTAGACACTGCCAACATATCTTAAAATAAATTGTATCGTCAGTCTATAAAAATGACGCTAGGTAATGTACTCATTCATGAATGAGTACACTAACTACCACCGTTTTTATAGACTGACGACGTAATTTACACTGAAGCGCCAAAGACACTGGTGTAGGCATACGTATTCAAATACAGAGATATGTAAGCAGGCAGAATAAGGTGCTGCAGTCGGCAACGCTTATATAAGACAACAAGTGAAACTTCGTGGCAGATTAAAACTGTGTGTCAGACCGAGACTCGAACTCGGGATCTTTACCTTTCGCGGGCAAGTGCTCTACCAACTGAGCTACCCAAGCACGACTCAAGCCTCGTCCTGACAGCTTTACTTCTGCAGTACCTCGCCTCCTACCTTCCAAATTTCATAGAAGCTCTCCTGTGAGGACGGGGTGTGAGTCGTGCTTGGGTAGCTGAGTTGGTAGAGCACTTGCCTGCAAAAGACAAAGGTCCCGAGTTCGAGTCTCGGTCCGGCACACAGTTTTAGTCTGCGAGGTAGTTTCATACCAGCGCACATTCCGCTGCAGAGTGAAAATCTCATTCTGAAGACAAGTGTCTGGCGCAGTTGTTTGATCGGTTACTACCGCTACAATGGCAGGTTATCAAGATTCAAGTGAGTTTGAAGGTGGTGCTGTAGTTGGCGCACGAGCAATGGGACACAGCATCTCCGAGGTAGCGATGCAGTCGGGATTTTACCGTACGACCATTTCACGAGTGTATTGTAGATATCAGGAATCCGATATAACATCAAATTTCCAACATCGCTGCAAGAACGGTACCAACGTCGACTGAAGAGAATCGTTCGACGTGACAGAAGTGCAACCCTTCCGCGAACTGCTGCAGATTTCACTGCTTGGCCATCAACAAATGTCAGCGTGCGAACCATTCAACGTAACATCATCGATGTGGGCCGTCTGAGCCGAAGGCCCACTCGCGTACCTTTGATGACTGCACGACACAAAACTTTACGCCTCTCCTGGTCCCGTCGACAGCGATGTTGGACTGTTGATGACTGGAAACATGTTGCCTGGTCGGACGAATCTCGTCTCAAATTGTATCGAGCGGATTGACGTGTACGGGCATGGAGACAACCTCATGAATCCATGAACTGTGCATGTCAGCAGGGGACTGTTGAAGCTGGTGGAGGCTCTGTAAGGGTTCGGGCGTGTGCAGTAGGAGTCATATGGGACCCATGAAACGTAAGTAATCATGCTGTCTGATCACCTGCATCTATTCGTCCATTGTGCACTTGAGCAATTCCAGCAGGATAATGGACACCCCACACGTCCAGAACTGCTACATAGTGGCTCCAGGAACACTCTTCTGAGTTTAAACACTTCCTATGGCCACTCTTACAGATTTATGAAACCAGACATGAACATTATTGAACATATCTGGGATTCCTTGTAACGTGCTGTTCAGAAGAGTTCTCCACCCCGTCGTACTCTTACGGATTTATGAACAGCCGTGCAGGATTCATAGCGTCAATTCCCTTGAGGACTACTTCAGACGTTAGTCGAGTCCATACCACATTGTGTTGCGGCACTTCTGCGTGCTCGCGGGGGCCGTACACGATATCGTGCAGGTGTACCAGTTTCTTTGGCTCTTCAGTGTATATTGCAGTATAATAACAGTGTCTAATTCTTGATTTTATTAGCTGACGATAATGATGATAAATTTCGCCTAACGTGAAGCTGTGAATACTTTAATCAACATGATGTTGGTCACTCGGCCGAAACTGTTTCTATAATTATTTTCCCAGCAGCTCAAGGCGGTAATGTGACATTTTTGAAATGTATAAGAACTGTGGGACACTACCTCCTGAAAACATATCGCAAATATTGAATTTTCTACAAATACCTGATCACTTTTATCTGACAAACCTTAGTACCACTAAGTCTTACTCATTATGTACGAATGGGATCCGACGACTAGATGGTCAATGTGAAGCAACATTGTAGAAAGGGGCCTGAAAGGGAAATTATGAATTGTTTCGTCGTTGATGATTGTTACTGTAAACTGACTTAGTGCTAAGACTGCGTGTTCAGGATATCTCGTCCTGGTTTTACATTGTTTTTTGAACGTACAAATAAATTCCACAAATGGCACGGACAGTTTTGATACCATAGTTCTTTTATTGTTTGTGATAATGTTGCTGTTAGCTGTATGATTGCTCACTTCGGCATTTCTGGCATTCTAAAGTCCACTCTCAACTTTGCTGCACTCGTTACAAGAGTTAAGTTTGTAAAATGTTTCGTGTTGTATTTTCGTCTAAAGTGAAACTTGTTGCAGCTACAGCGATTACAATCACAGGAACGTAGTGGGAAGGGACGAAGTTGCACGAGGGCAATTTGGAAATTAGGGTACGACTGGTCGGAAATTGAAACCAGAGTGAAAATCAAAACAGTTTTATTTACAACAGTTGGCTACGTCTTGCAGCTAGTTATGTACATAGTCGTAATGTTGGTATAATGCAGCTGCCTGTGCTTTCCGCCACTTCTCTACGCTGGTGTGCAATTCACAGTCTTTGCCAAAATGTTGTCTACACAGCCAGCGGTTCATGTGAGCAGAGAGAAACGTCAGAGAGAGCCAAATCCGGGTTGTATGGTGGGTATTCAAACACTTCCTATCGAAAACGCTGCAAGGGCGTCCTCATTGGCTCTGCTGTTTGAGGCCGAGAATTGTCACGAAGAAAGACATGCATGACAAACACGATATGTAAGGTTGCATGAAAGCAGGCGAAACCTTGCAGCAGGCACCCATACTTGGAAGGAGACACTATTGTTCTGGGAATCTTTACGTGCTCACTGTGTGCTCAGAACAGAAAAGAGCGACGCGACGCGATCGACAGGCATACTGGAGACACTGCCCAACACAACTGTGCAAAGCTTTATCAGATTTTCACTGTCGTTTGCATTTCGCGGCCTATCTGAACTTACTGTCCGAATAGCCCTCGTAGATAATGCGGATGAGGCTTGCGAAGACATCATATTCGTATTTAGTGTTCGGAGGAATACCTTTAATACTCAGAAGTAAACCTAACAAGATAAGAACTTGGCCGGAGTTGAAATTTGAGGTCCGCACCATGTTACTAAAAGGCCAGTTGCATTACAACTGTGCTGTAATGCTCACAGAAGTAAAGAGCACTTGTAAATCTGAATGTGATTCAGGCAACTACATCTTGGGACTTAAGATGAACACGCGCCCTCTGAAACCAGAGAAGAAAACCTGCACCCTTTTCTTCCCAAGATTACAGACCCGGAAAAGACAGTAGATGTGTGGAAATGTATTCAAGGGAACAAAAGAGACAAGAAGTAGCTGAATGTTAATGTGGCTTCTGTAATATTTTAGTAAGTCTATGGATTAGTCGTTGGTGTGTTTAACTTGAATCGTAATTCACTTAATTTTTTTTTTTGACTGTTTAACGTGTTTCATCAGTAGATAGGGGAGAAAATAGAGTTCAAAGTTATTATTAACATATTTTTGCTCACAAAAGACTACTGCATGTGGTTTCGGCTTCAGTGACCATATGCATCCTGTGAAGAAAATCGTCCACGAAGCTGGCAATAAACTGATATTATCATTTCCTGACAGGCTATTAGTGGATCGTTCTAAAGCTCATCTCGAGACTTCGTAGAAGATATGATCACTTTGCTTTTATCGACCAGGTCTTCTCTCTCCATGGACCTTTATTTGACTCTTCGAAGTACAGTATAAGGGCAAGCTCGATTTTTCCCTACCACATTTTGTTCGCTGCCAAAACTGTGTGTCATATACAATTCACTTATTGACAAGGTGGGAACAACAGTTCCATCAAGAAATATTTTCGGAACGTAGTTGTTGGTGGATGTTCGCCGTGATGCGGAGTCTTTTCTCGTCGCTGTTGCTGCCCCAGTGTATTTCCGTCGCACAGGCAGACTGTTGTCGCTAGCGCCGAACACTGGCCATTGATGTAAAGAAACATTGGGTTTAACGTCCCGTCGACATCGAGGTCATTAGAGATGAAGCACAAGCTCGGATTGTGTTAGGGATGGGGAAGGAAATTGGCCATGCCCTTTCAAAGGAACCATCCCACCATTAGCGATTTAGGGAAATCACGGAAAATCTAAATATGGATGGTCGGACGCGGGTTTGAACCGTCGTCCTCCCGAATGCGAGTCCTGTGCTAACCACTGCGCAACCTCCCTCGGTGCCGTTGATGTAAAACCAGTATTCGATCCATAGTCAGTGAAACTGGTCTGTAATAGGTTAAGATTTTTTTTAAAAAAGATTAAAAGTGCATAATAAAACATTTTTTGATACTGACATTTCCTCTACACAAACTAATAAAATTTTCAAACGTTTTATGGCTTATTACTGCTCAGCGGCAGATAATCTCTTAATTGAGTTTCTTCTTACTCCGCCGCGGAGTGTGTTGTTATGGAAGCAACCCTTAGACTGTGGCTGAGTCCCCATCGCGCATGATCCTTACGGCAGCGACACAGAGGAGGCTGAAGTATATTCGTCAATTCTTCACTTATTACCTGTTCTCGAAATTTTTTAAGTAGGCCTTCGCAGGATGATTGGCGCGTATCTTCGAGCGTTTGCCAGTTCCGGTTTTTAAGCATTGTCGCAACACTCATACAAACCTACAACCATTCGTGCTGCCCTTCTTTGACCGTATACAAAGTAGAGCAGATCAGGGAACAAGAGGCAGCCGCTTTAATGCGAAATCATCCAAGCAGCAGTTGGTGCCCATATTACCTTAAGAGATGTTCCAGAACAGCTCTGGAAGGCGAGGTGTTCAGAGGAAATTATTCACCATTAATTCAGTTGGGAAAATATTTTTGAATGGAAGTACTATTACTGGCGTGTGAGTAAGTGAAGTAAATTATGTCCGAACTGGCGAACAGTGTCCATGCTGAATCACGTGGATGCGGTGATAGCGAAGCATCAATACAGTTAGTGTGGACCCTCTAAGTTGGACAGAGCTATCCACTGACGAGCACAGTTTCTCTCAAGATGTCAACCAGTTCTTATGAAACCCCTTGTACTCGTACCACAGTGTTTATGCTGGCGACATCAGTCTCTTAGTGTTCCGAGAGACGATCACGCGTTACCTGCACTGCGTAGTTATCCGTCTACAAGCAACTTTAGTGGTGATCGCCATTGGGTCTGCCCAGTGCCTTCGCTGTTGTCCAGAAGGGCTCTCGGATATCAATGAATCCCATACATCCCTCAAATACTACCGTAGTGGAAACTATTAGCATGCAAAAAGAATAAATGACCTATTGTTTGAAAATTTTCTTTATGGCATGAATGTCAAACTCGCAGCCTGCTGGCCGCATTCGTCTTTCTTGTCCCATTATCTTCTAAACGTACCAAAATGAACCTACATTTCTATGCAAATTACAGTGCGTTGCAGCCCACAAGATTTTATACCACATTAGCCTCAGAGTTTAACACGTCTGTTCGACACACTGCCAAAAGCCTACAGTGTTGCTCTCCAAAGCAGAGGCACTCAAGTTTATTGCCTCATTGGTGATCAGCTCTATTTCAATCATGAGGCAAGTGGATATTTTATTTTCACATCTATATCTACATAGGTACTCTGAAAATCACACTTAAGTACCTGGCAGAGGGTTCGTCGAACAACCTTTACAATAATTCTCTATTATTTCATTCTCGAACAGTGCACGGAAAAAAATGAATACCTGTATCTTTCCTTGAGAGCTCTGATTTCCCTTATTTTATTATGATGAGAGTTTCTCCCTATGTAGGTTGGCATCAGTAACATATTGTCGCATTCGGATGAGAAATTTGGTGATTGAAATTTCTTGAGAACATTCCGCCGCAACGAGGAACGCCTTTGTTTTAATGGTGTCCATCTCAAATCCTGTATCATATCAGTGACACGCTCTCCCCTATGTCTCGATAATACGAAACGTGCTGCTCTTTTTTGAACTTTCTCGATGTTCTCTGTTAATCCCATGTCGTAAGGATTCCACACCGCGCAGCAATACTGCAGAAGAGGACGAGCAAGCGTAGTGTAGGCAGTATCTTTAGTAGAACTGTTCGATTTTCTAAGTTTTCTGCCAATAAAACGCAGTCCTTGGTTTGCCTGCCCCACAACATTTTCTGTGTGTTCTTTCGAAATTAAATTGTTTGTAATTGTAATTCCTAGGTATTTAGTTGAATGTTCGGCCCTTAAATTAGACTGATTTATCGTGTAAACGAAGTTTAGCGGATTCCTTTTAGCATTCATTTGGATGACCTCTCACTTTTCATTATTTAGGGTCAATTGCCTCACCTTTACTACATCGTCGGTCCCTTATCTTAGTCCTTAATTCTCTTGCTGATATTACTGGTGCTCATTTATATCTTTGAAATATCTCCCTGTTCCATATGTTGTAATGGCCTATTCTTTATATCTGTAGTATTGTTTGTATGTAATTACATGAACAGAGTGGGTTAATTAGGGTAATTCAGCGATTGTGGTCTTTACGTACATCACTAAAGAGTATACGTAATTTTTAGGTTTCGCGTAACCCTAAAGGTAAAACAAACAAGCATGTTACTTACAGGGCAATATGTGTGCTCAGCAGAGAATATAAGAGCACGAGATATCGTAGTGCTTCCTCTGTGGAATATTTGAGAGACTCTCGTGTGTGCGCAATTCGTGAAAAAGTCGATCGTATATTTTACGTACATAACAAATAAATTTAATGGACTATATATGTAGTAAACTTTTTTCAAGCTTATATTTCGAGTCTTACGGAAATGATATGGAAGCAGATAATAGCCTGTGGAATTACTTACCATTTTACGATTTGCTTACGAAGGCATAACAAGAGAAAGAAATATTCTGTGAAATTAAGTACCATGTGTAGTTCTCGTCGCAGTTGTCAGCAGAATGAACATTTCGCAGTATTTTCAAGTATTTTCTAGGTTGTCGACTGAACTTAGTAGACGTACAGTCCAGTATTCCGATAGCCTCCTGTAGCGTGTCACACGTGGCTACTGACTGCCGCTCGTAAAAATAGGGGGCACAGTAAGCTGTAGACCTGCTGTTGAATTATCAATGCCTCGTGTAGCTGCCTGTTATGTCTTATCAATGTGTGTTTGGCGATTATTACGATTACAGCATCCTAATTACCATGTAAAGTTTTTAAAAGTCAACAAAATTATTGATTGCTACTGTAAACTTCCTTGTCATTCGTAGGGCATATATATTTCGCACGATTTTGATTGAATTAGCTTTTATTATAATTTTTTATTCGTCGATATATTTATCGCATGCATGACTGCCTTATGTGTGTATTGAGACTGCATTTATGTCAACAGAGGAAATAAAATTTCTTCTAACGTGTATGTTTATTATATTTATGGCATCTAGAGTAACGTAGTTTACTAGTTAGAGATACTTTAAACGTCCTCTCATTGCAGCCATTGCATATACATATCGTAGTATTCATTTTAAACCATATCATTGAAGGTTACTTTGGTGCATAAACAGAACTGTCATTACTCTGTCTGGATTAACTGCAATTGTCTCGTATTGTGGACCTTCTTCCTATATTGTTCACCTCCTCCTTGTCTGTTCACAATTGACTTCGTTCTTTCAGCTTGAAAAGCATATCGTTCGAGAATAGTAGTAAGGCAATAGCTGCTCGTGCCTGGCTGCTAATGTTGGTGGTTTGGTTGCAGGTGCTGTCGCTGGGCGCCGACGTGCTGCCCGAGTACAAGCTGCAGTCGCCGCGCATCCACAAGTGGACAATACTCCATTACAGCCCCTTTAAGGCGGTGTGGGACTGGATCATATTACTCCTCGTTATGTATACCGCCATCTTCACGCCGTACGTCGCTGCTTTCTTGCTTAACGAAGCCGATTTCAACACGAGAAAAAGCAAGAAATACGGTGAAGATCCTATCGTCGTGATCGACCTGATCGGTAAGTGAATAAGTCTAGAATTCCATAAGTAAAAAGTGTTCGTACTGTATCTGCACGGATCCTACACAGCACTGCGCAGTCGCTCACCAGTTGAGACGCATGTTCTGTGTCACCTACTTGCTTTGTCCACCCATAAAGATAGATTCGTATTACATTTTCCAACATAGAATCTATTTCTTATTGGTGTATCACGTGAACATAATCTTGCAGGCGCAAGACATTAAAATGTGGCCCAAAAATAAACGAAAATATAAAAGAAACGGTACCTTTTTTAAGGAATACGTGAACAGCTTACATGTTTTTACCTTGTCAGAATATATGTCCAATAACAAATAAAGTGAGTTAACTGACGGTGTGTCTATAGATGCTCTCGATTCAAGTCAGCTCGCAGTACTATAAATTGGGTAGAATATATTGCTTTCTTTTAATTTTAAAATGCTGACACAAAAGTGAAAAATAAAAATGTTATTTAACTACAAAACATAATTTTATGGTAACTGAACTTCCTTCATCTACACTTCCTCTCTCCCTTTAGTCACAGAAAAGTGATAACTGAATTTCATTTAGCATTATATTTCTGAATTTGAATTCAGCGTGCAATATTCAGTGTACAGCCCAAAATGTATTCAGTGTGTTGACACTGAAGATGTATGGTTAAATCAAATCCGATAGTGGTATAAACGAAAATCAGTGTGAACAATGAGTGTGGTCCAAAACAGCTCATTAAATGTGAAAAACTTTGACTTCAGAGGCACGTGCAAACACTAATCAAATAAACAGTGTCCGCAGCTCGTGATCTGGCGGTCGCGTTTTCGCTTCCCGAGCACGGGGTCCCGGGTTAGATACCCAGCGGGGTCAGGGATTTTCACCTGCCTCGAGATGACTGGGTGTTTGTGTTGTTCTCATCGTTTCATCATCATTAATGAAAGTGGCGAGACTAGACTGAGCAAAGGTTGGGCGCAGTTGAGAGCCCCACAAACCAAACATCATCAAATAAGCAGTGTGTAGATATGCACAGACGTAAAACAACTTTAAAATATACACTTGTGGTGTACGTTGTATCTTTACCACCATAATGTGATTTGTGATTCCATTTATTTAAACAAAGTCATATCTATCTGTGTCCGCCCCGATAGCTGAGTGGTCCGCGTGACAGATTGCCGTCCAGGGGCCCGGGTTCGATTCCCGGCTGGGCCGGGAATTTTCTCCGCTTAGGGACTGGGTGTTGTGTTGTCTTCATCATCATTTGATCCCCATCCGACGAATGTGGAATCGAATGTAATAAGACCTGCACCATGGCGGCCGGACCTGCCCCGTAAGGGGCCTCCCGGCCAATGACGCCAAACGCTCATTTCCATTTCCATATCTATCTGTGCACTGAATAATTAGTGGGCTGCTGAGGTACTCGTGCAAATGTCGATAAGTTAACTGCAATAAATCTAAGAAAACTGCAACGGAACTTAAACAATCATTTACGGTTTTCATTTCACTGGCCTCTATGCTGCTATCCCGTCTCAGGCATGGCTATGGGTTTCCAATGTACAGTTAGTGTGTGACTTATACAACCGAAGAATCAAGAGATGCGTATACATGTGTGCTCGAGGCAGACTAATCTGCAATATCCTTCAATTACATGAACACCGAGTTTCTAAGATACGTCTGATTTAAGCCTTGTGGGTTCGCATCTGGCTTTAGGGATTATACTAAAAGGCATGAGTTTAAATGAAGCAATTATTGTATCAGTCGTAAATATACTCTCTCACAAATCCATTTGTTGTTGACAACTGAGCAGGTATGTTTCAAATATGCGGTTGTGTAGTCACACTTATAACTCTGAACCGAGCGAGGTATTGCAGTGGTTGGCACACGGGACTCGCATTCGGGAGGACGCCCGTTCACACCTGCGTCTGGCTATCCAGAGACGTTAAACACTCATCTCCATCCCTTATTATTCAGTTTCGAAATATTCAACTGGAAGACAGTTTTATGCTCGCAGCTGCTATTCTCTGCGTCTTTTATAGGAAGGTATTCATAATGGAGCTGGTGCATTCAGTTTTCGTTCTCTGCACCAGTATATGAGTTTCGTGTACAACTGCAGCTTCTGAGGGACTGTGCTCTTCCAGACCATACTGTCATAAGAGTAACACTTGGCGTCGCGCTTTCTACATCACATTTCTATTAATAATGAAACAAAGAAATGAAATCAGTATTTCAATATAAATGTCACAAAGTAGCAAAGATAAAATATCTTTACAAGAAACAGATTATCATTTAAGATAATGAAATCGTGATAATCGAATATTCATCCGCAGTTGTCTGTTAATGCGTTATATTTGGAAGATTTGAATCCACTACAGAATCAGTAGCATTTCCTGATATAAGCACAGTAGACTCCTCGTCTGATCTACGGGTCTGAGCTTTGCAAATGTTTTTTTAGTAGAATTGGTGAGTCACTCATGACGTTACGGTCTCATCAGGTCACACCGATGCTGTAATGACGTACATCACTGCTTGTGTGGATGCTCTACGGCGACGGTTAGTTAATTTGTGTCGCTACTTGGATGAATAATAGTCAACGAAAAGTTGTTGAACAGCATAGACGCCCATTTTTCTTCAGATTTTGTTGGATTTTCGAGCCGTTGTTAGGAATCGAAACGGGTTGCCTGCTAGACCTTCAGCGAAACATAGCTACGCATGCCTCTGCAACTGCTTAGTGTGCTGGAGGAGATTGAGGTGACAGAAAATACTATACTCTGCCCTCCTTACAAGGCGTAATGCTGTTCAATTCGTTGCTCTCACAAGCTGCAGAAGATAAGACGAGAGTTCCTAGGGCTACGGGATCTAATTGTTCGTGCCTGGTTTATTAGACAGAAATTTCCTGAAGGTGAAAACATGTTTTCAGCGAGGTCTTCAAATTTTCGCTGGTTAATTCCTTTAATTCATTTTAGGTTATCGATCTGTGCCCATAACGTCATTGTACAGGCGTTCGTCAGTGATTCAGTAACTATACACACAGATTTGTGTTGACAGAGCCTCGTACATTCCACGAACAATTTTACAAACAGATCCCACGCTAGAGTGGTGTCCACGGGAGTCAACGAATAGAGCGTTCTCTGAAGGCATTTGTTTGTCTAGTTCGGCACGGAATCCACGGTTTTGAAGTGTCGCATTTTGTTGCACGAGTTCCTACTTGAAGCAGGTAGTCGGATGTGATAATGATACAGCTTGCGTTTTAGGGAACCTAGCAGAGAGGTGCAGGGTGCGCTTGTAGTGGCGTTGGCACTCTGTCCATTGCTGCCCACTTCACGCCGTAACCACAAACGTTTCACCTCTCCCCCTAGCTCTCAGCTCCTTGCATTTTGTATCATCAGCTGGACGGCATAAACTGGTACTGACCCTGCGTAACTTTGTTCTGTAGTTTGTTGCACTCTGTTTATACACTCGACCTACAATCTACTGGTTTGTGTAACCCGAAACCTGAACAACTCGGGTACATACTGTTACCAGCTGAGAATGTCTATACTGCCATTTCCTGTTCCTCGGGTTCGCCTGTACACTAAGCTAGCTCGACCAATCTCCAAATTAGGACTCTCCATCCCTGTTTATGGTTGGTAGTTAGAATCAGGTGGTGTAATAAGTCTGCTGTGACTCTGGCCAGAGTCTGTCCACACTGCTGTAGCACGTTGCAGTAACTAGTGAGGAGGACAGTTGAAATAAATGTGGCAGGTTGTCATTAAGTAACAGTACGCAATACTAGTTATATTGAAGATCTGTCATTGTTTAGCTTATTTAATCCTAGATTACTAAACCCTCGTAAAATTTACGATTTCAGTTGGTACTCACTCGCGGTTCTCTCCAATCTAGTATTCGTGATATACCACTGAAGATACTATAATTTACATTGATTTAGTAACAGTATAACATCCCCCCCCCCCAATTAGTGTTTTAGGGTTAATTCCAAAGTCTATTTATGTAGTTACAAGTGTTCAGTTGTGGAGCGAATGTTAATTTTCACTAATTTCAGTGGCATGGTAACGTAGCACTGATTTAAGAAATAATGTTAATGTTTCTCTCAGGGTAGACTTCGTTGCTGTACCACAAAAATGTTAATCCGCAATCCGGGGCTGTAAAATTATTCAAAGAGCTGCATTCATTCGAAAATTTCATGTGGAAGTGCCTTTCTCTCACGAATATCTTTAAATACGAGACAGAGGTTTAGACTGGACGAAATACGAAGTCCACGCATGGCCAGCTTGCATGCCAGTGTTCCAAGTTCTGTGACCCACGACAGCGACAACAATTGTTGCCCTCCTTGTTCTGTGTCCCGAAAATTATACATACTCCTCATCACGAATCATTGGAAGACTGACGATTTCTGTTCAGAAACTGCCTGTTTTACGAAACTTAATACAACCGAAGTTCCATAGACACACTAAAACAATAATAATATTCGCGCTAAGTGTGCTAATTGCAACGGCACCAGACACTTAACAACTAACATATTTGCTTATAGCATAACATTTTGTTTTAGTCGTCTTGCTGTATCTAAATAATTTAACAAAAACAATCTCTATCAATAGCATAGAAACAGGAGGTATTTACTCCATAGGATTTTCCTCCCTTTTACAGCTGGTGCCAATTGAATCACCGTGTCTTGTATCGTTCATTCATTAATCATGCTGATTACAGTTTGCGATTTCTGGGATCATTAACCACAATAAACGCTTGTAAACACATGCATATGAACATACTATCTTCTCCCTGAATTTATCCTATGCTGATGCATTTCTGTGTGCACTGGTTTTTTCTTGATTAAATTAGCGTTATGATTGATTGATTCATTCATTTTATTTGCCCCTTGCAGTGTCGTATCATGCTTGTACATAATGCACCCCGGAAAGAACAGTGACAACTAAAAAATTCACTACTTGAGAAAACTCGACTTAAGGAATTTATTCTTTAAAACTTACAGTGAAATAGTATAAGCTTTCTTTAAATTTGGAGTTAGTGTTTTTGGCAGTAAATTCCAGTATACTTTCGTGCACGTTGGGGCACTTTACACGTATTTTTCAGTGAAACTGAAGATGTCGTTTTCCGACTCCTGTCACTTTCGTTAACGGGGTGACATATGAGTTGTTTGGCAATTTGATTAAGTAACGATGGTGGTTTGTGAATTGTTGATTAAATATAGCAGTTATTGAAACTAGGTGGTATAGTTTTTAGCTACGTTCTGATACAAAACCGTCATTTGATTTTACGAAAATTGATAAGAAATTTCGTATTAACATAACTCTACAATAGCTGATAACTATCAATAGGATAGATTCAGCAATTATTTCATGAATTTAAACTCAGTTGTCCTTTTCGAAAGTGTTTATACATTTTGAATATTTGAGTTGGTTCAATCTCCGTATCGTCCGTCTTAAGATAGGAAATGCCTCTGACTTCTTAATAGGTGAGCGAGCTTCCTGACAGCTGTCATTCATCATGCGACCGCCGGGAAATGCGCCACACCCACCCTTGTCCGACCGTAAAATGGTTCAAATGGCTCTGAGCACTATGGGACTTAACATCTGTGGTCATCAGTCCCCTAGAACTTAGAACTACTTAAACCTAACTAACCTAAGGACATCACACACATCCATGCCCGAGGCAGAATTCGAACCTGCGACCGTAGTGGTCACGCGGGTCCAGACTGAAGCGCCTAGAACCGCACGGCCACACCGGCCGGCTATCCGACTGCAGAAGCCCTGCGTCTCACCGCCGTCACGTCACACGTAATAGATCACGCCGGTATTTACTAGCAGCCATTTCACCCAGCCGCCGTCTGTGAATTGAATGGAATGGAATGGAATGGAAAGAAGAAAAATGTAAATATATGGTGTAATAAAATATATTCTCTGCTATGCAGTTCAGCATAACAAATATAAAATTATTATTTTTGTTGGTCTTTTAAGTCCAAAGACTGGTTTACTGCAGATTTTTAAGCTAAACTCTACCGTCCAAAATCTCTTCATTTTTGCACAGCTATTTCTTCTTACATCCATTTAAAACACTTCCCTGCAGGCAAGCAGTGGTCTCCCTCTGCAACTTATACTCCGCCCCTCCCTATCACTAATTACCAAATGGGCCGTTCCTTCTTGTCATCCTATCTAGTGATTCCGTCTCTTGGATAAGCTTTGCCGTAAATCATTTTTCTTCCTAAGCAGATTCAGTACCTCCTTATCAGTTACCCGATTCACCCATCTAATATCCGGCATTCAGCTGTAATATGTCAAATGCTTCTATACTCTTTTCTGTACAGTTACCTTCAGAATAGGCTGCTTAACACTTCAATCTATATACTATTTTCACATATTTTTTCCTGTTCTTGCTGTTGCTAGTCTACATTTTAGGTTCTCTCTAGTTCGGCCATCTTCAGTTATTTTGCTGGCAAACAGAAAACTCATCTAATAATACTTTTAGTGTCTCATTTCCTTGTGTAATTCCTTCAGCATCGCCCGATTTAATTCGACCACACGAAACGTGATACTGATGCTACAACATATCTTAGAAGGTAGGTCAAAGAAAGGAAAACTTACGTCATCGTGGTCGACATCATCTTCCATTCAAGGATAAGGCTGTTGCCTGTTCCGAAGACTCAAATAAATTCATTCCCATCTTTTTTGATAATGATGAGTTGGGTTGAGGGGGCACTCGACATCACGGTCATCAGCGCCCTGACGAAAAGTCAACATGAAGTCTCATGGGTGGGGACGAAGGCTGTCCCCACATGCAGAGCAGTTTATAACGTACTAAAGTCTGCCGCCCTTCCCCACTAGTTTAGGGATGGGGCCTAATAGTTCACAAAATTTCACCACTCTGTTAACACTGGTATCGGTATCTGCGAGGACGGTGGGCAGATCTCCAGCAAGACCAAGGGCTACCCCGCGCGGGATTAGCCGAGCGGTCTAAGGCGGTGCAGTCGTGAACTATGCGGCTGGTCCCGGCGGAGGTTCGAGTCCTCCCTCGGGCATGGGTGTGTGTGTTTGTCCTTAGGATAATTTAGGTTAAGTAGTGTGTAAGCTTAGGGACTGATGACCTTAGCAGTTAAGTCCCATAAGATTTCACACCCACCCATCCATCAAGGGCTGCCCTAATATCAGTATACAGGACACACGTAGCCACAATATGCTGAACTGAAAGCGGCACGCCACAAACTTTACAGAAAGGTGGATCTTCCCCCCCTCCCTCCTTCCCCCCCCCCCCCCTCCCCAGGAGGAGGAAGCCATGTGTGAAAGGGCTATGCCCGATGCGCAGTCAGCCGGCCGGAGTGGCCGTGCGGTTCTGGGCGCTGCAGTCTGGATCCGAGCGACCGCTACGGTCGCAAGTTCGAATCCTGCCTCGGGCATGGATGTGTGTGATGTCCTTAGGTTAGTTAGGTTTAAGTAGTTCTAAGTTCTAGGGGACTGATGACCTCAGATGTTAAGTCCCATAGTGCTCAGAGCGATTTGAACCATTTTTGAGATAATGGCGTGCAACGGGATGGGACATTGATGGACAACACCATCCCAACATGCTTCCTTGGCAGCTTTGTCAGCCAAGTCGTTACCCTATATCCCAATATGGACAGGTACCCTGCAAAAGATCACCTCCTTGCCACGGCGTTGGAGCCGCTGTAAGCAGTCATGGATGAGCTGAATCAGTGGGTCTACCAGATACATTTGGTGAAGCACTTACAATGCACTAAGAGTGTCGGAACAGACAAGAAAACTCGTACGGTGATGTCTGTGAACCCTCTCCAGTGCCATTAGAATGTCATGTAACTCCGCATCATAATTTGTAAATTGTTCTGGAAGACGCACTCTAAAAACCCTATCAGGGAAAACCACAGAACAACTGAGAGCATTCCCCTGCTGGGCTCCATCTGTATAAATAACGATAAAACTATGGTACATACTTAAAATAGACGAAAACAAAGTTGTAAAAACCATATCTGGAGTACAATTTTTTGGGTACTGCGTCAAGCTTAAAATCATTTTGGGCCTCCGAAGACACCAAGGCGGCAGTGCGTTTCATCCCTGGGTGTGTATATTCATGCCCGAGAGATACAGATCCCTGAGACAGTGTGTAGCACGTATAACAAATGGCTGGGTCGC
Source organism: Schistocerca serialis cubense (assembly GCF_023864345.2). Classification (NCBI taxonomy): domain Eukaryota; kingdom Metazoa; phylum Arthropoda; class Insecta; order Orthoptera; family Acrididae; genus Schistocerca; species Schistocerca serialis. The sequence continues at coordinate 352,101,644 of NC_064640.1, read as the reverse complement.
TTGGGGCCGATTCCTAAGCCGTTCGAAGGTGGGTTGGATCACTGAACTAAATGCCAATGACTGGGGTGATGCTGATATTTTTAGCGCCTGTCGAGCCAAAAGGATACGTCGCCGAATCCAGAGTGGTGGTTCACCAGCCTCTGCATACAGACTCTGAACTGGGCTGGTCCGAAAGGCTCCAGTCGATATCCGAATGCCTGCATGGTGGACAGCATCTGACATCCGGAGGAGGGAAGGAAGGGCCGATCCATAGGCCACCTGCCATAGTCTAAGCGTGATCGAACAAATGCCCTATAAAACTGTAAGAGGCGGGACCTGTCAGCTCCCCATGTTTTGCCGCCAAGGCATTTCAAAATGTTCAACAACCGGAAACCCTTTGTTCGCAGGTCTTCCAAGTGTGGGAGCCATGTTAATTTCGAGTCATATTGAGAGGTGGCGTGATCCCCCTCTCATATTTCTATCTTACTCTGAGTAATTCGATTTTCCTCTCCAATTGCATGCGGTGAGAAGTTGCTATTCCTTCACACGTGGACTTCCCACACAGCGTCTCTCGTCACCCGGGTGGTCCGGTGACAGGCGAGTTCTGCTGAGCTTGAAAGGGTTAAGCCGACAGGTGTGAGGGAGTCGAGTGGATGCTTTCCAGATGCCGACATTGTCATAAGAGTGGGAGCGACACGCCCAGAGGGCCCAGAAGGAGTGGCTGGGCTCGAGATTCCGTTACTTCGCAGAAACTTAGTGAAAACACTTTCTGGCGGCCTATCAGCGAGGCGTTGGAATGACTTGTGTTCCCAGGCAGTCTTGGCGGGCAAATTCCCGCGTTTTCTGCAAAATTGTAACTGTGATTGGCTTGCTCAGGGCATAGCTCCGTGACGTAGCAAAATCGACGCAGAAATTGGCGCCAAGGATCTCCATTGGTGGAATGGTAGTGCTTCAGCAATAGAGTGGAATTTTCCGCCGGTTTTCGAGTTGCTGATTGGAACGTTTAACCACGGCCACTGTTGTGGGGGCGGGAATTTTCTGTTTGTATGGGTGCTCTTGAGAGTCGGCTCTCGCCTTTCGGTCGGGGTAGGTTACAAGACTGAGCTCTTGCTGCTCTGGACAGTCTGCCTTCCGTTGGCTGTCTAATATACTTTCATTTAATTGTAACTGTTTGACGAAGTTGCTGAAGTTTCGACTTCAACGTAACTTTCCGGGTACAGTTGGCAATTGAGCGTTCTGCGTACAAGCGGCCTATGTTGTCCGTCGTGAGCAGTTTTGGCTAAAGTTGACTGTATCGGAGTTACTGTGTGACTTTGCTTGTTAAAATACATCACTGTACCGTCAGTGATTGTGTGGCGAGCCTTCTTCGTCTCCCTCAGAGACGCATTTGCATCGATAGGAAGTCTTTAGTCTGGAACAACCAGACCAGGACAATTTGTTTCGGGCTATACTGGCGACATTATCATCACCACGACGGGACGTCGAAGCAACCAGCCATCGCTTCCAGTACGCCAGATCGTGTCCTTGTAGTTAATAAGATAGCTGTAATGTATGGCCGCAGCACCGGCAGATTAGGGAATTTGCTCTGTGATAATCAGAGCTCAGCAGAGCGTGCCTGTTCCCGTCTTTTCTTACGTGGTTCTGTCTTGGATGTTCATTGCCTAAGTTCTCACTACTGTAGCAGCAATTAATGTTGGGTTGGCTGGGTGTTTCTCTTAAGATTTGAGTTGCAAGGAATTGGCTCCACATAACACTTGGTCACAAATGTCACAATCTAGTTTATGGACAACCTCACTTTCACAGCATTTATTTGAGTATCCAATTTTTATGTATTGTAAATGTTTCATGTGTTTTGTTTACTATTTTGAGTTTAGCCATAATAAATAAAATTGTTATTTTGGACAGAACTTTCATTCTGTTAATCGGTAGAGCAACCCTTTCATTTCTCACTATGTTAATGAAAATTTCCTTTATCTAATTAATTTATATCAAATTAAATTATTGCAGGTGCCAAACTTTTTTCTACTCCACTTGCAGCGTCGATTACAGTCAGTTCGCGTTTCTTCTTAATCCATGTGCAACAGCAAAAGTCGGAGTTTGAAAAGAGGGGGGGAGGCCTTAGAGCATCATTTCCATATGAAGATTCTAGTAGAGTTTAATGTTAAATACACTGCTACCCCGGCTCCTCGCAATATAATAAACCTAAAAAGCGCCCTGTGTCTTGAAAAAGTAAAATACGGTCCCCTATTGTGAGCTCTGGTTGTTTACTCCGACGAACACGATTAAAATTGACACACACAGTCTTCTCAGGTAAGAACCGAAAACCAGTTGTCTGGGCCCAGGTTTCTAGCCTCATAATGGTCAGTTGTAGCTGCCTTGTCGTCGTAAGATCGGAGGAAGAGTAGAAGATTGCAAAGTCATCCACAAACAAAGGGCATTTGACAGGGCTCCTGACTGGAGAGGAAATGCCATTGATAGCGATGGCAAACAATGTGACACTGAGGACACTACCCTGTTGCACACGATTCTCTTGGACATAGCAATCAGGCATGGCATCGCCAATGCGATAACGCCTGTTCTCGAGAAAGGATTGGATCAGAAGCGGCAGGCGTCCACGTAGTTCCCATTCATGAAGTTGGCGAACCTCCAGGTAGTGTCATACGCTTTTTCGAGGTCAAAAAACACACAAACTAAATGGTTTCGGCGTAAGAATGACTCCTGTATCGCCGTCTCCAGTGGAATTAAATTGTCAAGAGTGGAACGGTAGGGCCTGAAACCACACTGGAAGCGGCTCAGGTAACCTCGGGACTTGAGCAGCCAGACGAGGCGGCGGTTGACCATGCGTTCAAGAGTCTTATCCATACAAGTAGTAGGGCGACACTCCAGTAACTGTTAGGGGCGCTACGGTCCTTACCTGGTTTCCAGAATGGAATTAAGATTGCCGGTTTCCAGAATGGAATTAAGATTGCCTCCTTCCAAGTCGCGGGATACTGTCCATCAACCCAAATCTGATTGAAACAAGATAGGAGAAGACCTTTCGCTTCAGGTCACAGATGACGAAGCAGGGTATAATGGATCTCATCATGTCCTGGAGCAGTGTCACTGACTGCATATAAAGCTGATTACAATTCCCACATGGAGAATGGAAGGTAGTCGACTTCTTCATTATACGAGAAAAAATTGAGTTCCCTCATTTCTGCAGTCCGACGGAATACCTGAACATCAGGAGCGTGTCTGGATGACTTAGTAACAGTAAAATAGTGTTCAGCTAAAATATGAGCCATCTCTTCTGGCGTGTCCACCAAGACCCCATTATTTGACAAGGTCGTAAGGGGATGTGGAACGCCTTGCCTTAAACCCGTCTTGTTGATTCCCAAACGTGCGCAGCGGAAGGAGGCCGATTAATGGAAGTCGTGAATTCCCTCCAGGAAGCCCTCTTCCGTTCTTTGATCACTCGCCTTGCATGTTCTCTCGTAGACCTGAAGACATGAAGATTGTCTGTAGTTGGACCCCGTTTGAAGTTCCGAAGAACTGTCTGTCTGGGCCTGATTGCCAATCGAAAGTCGTCATTCCACCACGGTACACGCCGTCGTCCGAGGAGGTTACTAGACCTGGGGATGGACTCTGCGGCAGCCCTTTGGCTCTCATGAGTGATATAGGCCACCGCCTCTTGTGCAGAATCATTTCGTTCAAAAATAGCCTGTCGACTGTACTGTAACCAATTTGCCCTTTATATCATCTACCTGCGTGGTCTCCTGCTGGTCACTGTTCTAGGCAGCAGACGAATCCACACTGGGAAGTGGTCACTAGAATTTAAATCGGGAGCCACTTCCCACTGAACTGAATCTGCAATAGCTGAGGAACAAAAGCAAAGATCAATAGCTGAAAAAGACCCTGTAGCTGTGGAAAAGTGAGTCATCTGACCTGCGTTCAGAAGGCAGATATCCTCAGAATGGACTGGAGCAAGTAGTAGCCGAGCCCCACAGCACATTGTGGGCATTGAAGTCCCCCACGAGAAGGAATGGGCGCGGGAGTGCCTGTAAGAGGTCTGCCAGTGCGTCCGCATCCAAAGCGTCATGGGGGGGGGGGGGGGGCAGGTACAAAGAACACACTGTGATAGTAAACGGTGAGGGGGAGATTTCACAGCAATTGCTTGGATGGTCGTGGTAAGAGGGACAGGAGAGGAGTGGTATCTGTCATCAAGAAAAGTAGCCCCTCCACCTTTAGCCCTGCCGATAGTAGTATCTTCTTTCCTGTATATGTGGTAGCCCCGCAATGTAGGTGTGTCTGTGTCTGTAAGATGCGTTTCTTGTAAGCAGATGCAGAAAGGTTTATCCTGGACCAGCAGCTGCAACTCTTCCAAATGTGAGCGATATCCATTCAAATTCCACTGCAACACAGAAGTTCCTATGGAAGCCATTGGTTAGCGATGGTGGTTCTTTCCTTTCTCCCTCGGAGGCGGTGATTTACCGGGGAGGTCAGGGGGAACGTTAGCCGGTTCCACGTTCTCTAGTTCCTCCGATTGGAAGTCCATATCTTCATGAGCATAGTCGCCATCAGAAAGGTAGAGCGCTCGTCGATCCTAAGGCTTACATACCGCTTTCTTGGACAGAACTACTTTTAGAAGGACGTTTTTCTTTACTGACACGAGGAGGAGGCTGCCTGGGTAGCTGGGATGACTTAGGTGGCGTCTGAAGTTGGGGAATGGTATGTGGCTTAGGTGGTAAGTATACTTGTGACGGCTTTCGAGCGACATCAGTTGCAAGTGGAGCGTTTCCCTCACAGGTACAGTGACAAGTGCATGTGCTCGTACTTGAATCTGTGGTCTGAGTTTGTGTGAAGGCATCACACTTAGCTATTGGTGTTTTAAGGGCTGATGCAAAAGGAGTTGCAAAAACCGGTGGTTGCATGGCTTTGTAAGCCTTTTTTAGCCTCACCATAGGGTATGCGTCTCAACTCTTGAATTTTCTTTTACTCGTTGTAAACCCCACACTTTCTGCTAAACACTGGGTGTTCCCCAGAGCAGTTAACACATTTCGGAGGAAGTGTACAAGAAGTCCCTGACTCGTGAGCGGAGCCTCCACAATTGCCACAAGTAGCCTTACCATTACATCCCATAGTGTATGACCAAATCTTTGACATTTATAGCATCGCATGGGATAGCAACAAACGGGCAAACCTTAAGGCAGATATAGCTGGTAAGAATATGTTCCGGTAATTCGAGAGTACTAAACGTCAGAATAATCGTTGCCGATTTTTCCAATTTGCCATTGACTCTCCTCATATAATTCTGCATCTCCGTGACGCCCACATTCTTTCACTCTTCACACAACTCCGCGGGGTCCATCTCTATTATATCGGAGCAGGTAACCATGCCCTTACTATAGTTAAGGCCGTTATGCAATTCAGCCTCAATTGGGTAGTCGCTTAAGGCCTTACATCCCAGAAGCTTAGATATTTGGGTGGATTTATCAGTTTCAACCAAAAGCCTTCCATTACGTAGTCGTTTGACACATTTCAGAGACCCAGCAATACCTTCTAATGCCTTGTTAATATAGAAAGGGGATATCTTCTCAAAGCTTCCCCCGTTTCCCTTGATTACAATGAAAGTGTTATGGCACACTAATGCCCTGTGACTATTACTCGGAGACTTCTTTCCGGGAGGACTGACCAACCGAGCTCTCTTTGAGGAGTGGGTGTAGGTGTTGCCTGACGGTACTCCCATCCCGTCAGTAGTAGTAGTTTCATGAGACAGTTCCATAAGGATCCCACGAGACGCTGGGGAAACAACCATCGACCCAGGCAGAGCCCTGCATGCCTGAGCAAGCATGATTCAATTGGGGTGCGGCAGGTGCCCCAGATGTTGCTCGCTAAAGACTGTTTCACCTCAACAGCCATTCACCTCCTCAGCACGTAGCACACCTTGAGGTTGAGTATATATATATATATATATATATATATATATATATATATATATATATATATAGAGAGAGAGAGAGAGAGAGGTGGGTACCTTCCTCGCAGTCCAGGCGGTGAAGCCAAGACCCCCGTTCTCCGAAACACACAACATTCCACCGCTGCGCCGCACAGTGCTCGTTGAAGTATGACCAGAGCTTACGGTGACAGAGGGCTGGTGGCGCTTACCAGTCCTCAGCTCAGGAACCCCGGGGTCGCCAAGCCCGTGCTCAGCAAACGAATGCTGAGCCCCTGAGGGGATCTTTTTCGAGGTCTTCAGATATCTCTTTTTTCCCATCCGGCTTGCAGTTCAAGATTTTGTTGGGAATTCTGTGACGTGACATGCCATTCTCATGAGGTGTTTTCTCCAATCTTTACAATATTTTTGAAGTTTTTCTTTCATGTTGAAAGTATTTAATTCTGCTCTAATATCTTCATTTCTGACCAGGTCTCTTCTTGTGCAATCCTTCGTCTTACTTAGGCAAACTTAAGTTTATAGCATATATAGCTTTAGGAAAGCGTTTGACATTTTCGGCTGGACTACAGTCTTTGTAATAGTGAAGGTAGCTGGGGAAAAAAATACAGGTAATCAGGAAATGAAACGCTAAAAGTAGTAAATGACGTTTGCTACTGCGGAACCAAAATAACTGGTCATTGTCGAAGTAAAGAGCGTACAAAATGCAGAGTGGCGTAAGCAAGGAAAACATTTCTGAGAAGAAAAATGTTACAAATAGATAATAATTTTTGGTTTAGGAAGTCTCTTCTGAAAATATTTGTCTACAGTGTAGCCTTGCGTGGAAGTGAAACGTGGACGATAAACACGAAGGGAATACGAGCGTTTGAGGTATAGTGGTAGAGGTCAACGCCAAAGGTTAGATGGGTAGATCGAATAACTAATTGAAAGGTACTGAAACGAACTGGAAAAAAAGAAATTTATGGTACAACCTGACTAAAAGATGGGATCTGTTGTCAGGACATATCCTGAGACATCTAGACGTTCTCAATGTGGCAGTAGGGGCAAGAGTGTGAGTGTGAGTGTGTGTGTGTGTATGTGTGTGTGTGTGGAGGGGGGGAGGGGGGGGGTAAAAATTGTAGAGGAAAGCCAGTGATGAATACAGTAAGCATCTGGGTGGAAGTAAGTATAGAGATGAGGAGATTTGCACAGGATGGATTCTCGTGGTCAGCTGTATCAAATTAGTTCTCGGAACCAAGACGACGACGACAACAACAACAACAGCAACAACAACAACAACAGCAACAACAACCACCACCACCACCACATACCTACCTACCTACCTACCCACCTACCTACCTGTCCTGTTAAGGGATCTAACATTGCACACTCCGGCCCACATAACGCAAGTTTTGTTTTTCCTTATGACATCATTCTCTGTAGTAGTCCCCACCTGAAAATACTAATGGGGGATTATCTTCGTTATGCATTATTTTACCCAAGAAGATGCCATCAGCATTAGGCCATAGGACTCCTGTAGAGCTGCATGTCTTCGAGAAATATAACTGCTGTAGTTCCTTGTTGCTTTCGGGCATAACATATGAAAAAGGATAGCGGACATAACTAGATAGTTTACGAGTTTTCCATCTAGTGCCGGTTTGGGAATATTTCCCATCTACATTTAGATTTTATTGTTGTTGGCGCCTCATTTCAGGTACATGCTCGTAGTATAAGCTATTTTATAGTCAGAGATTCACGACAGATCTAGCTTTCCGAACCCGTGTCTGAAATTGACCTGTTGCAGTCTGCGGCTCTGAAACAAAAGTCTAAGACTGAAATAGACTCAGTCTGTAGCTAAAGGCTTCATCATAAATCGATCTTTTAACTGTGATTACATTCATTTTTTGCAGAAATGGGGTACTGGAAGGAAATAAGTGGCGTGCCTGAAAGGTCTTATGGTTGCCTTGTTCAAACCATATAGAAACTCGAGATTTTCAGGCGATAAAGTTAGAATTTGGATACAGACCGAACCTCCAGTCGTAAACATTTATGCCACGTAGATCACGCCTTCATTTCGTAATTCGAATACCTTACGCTTTATCAAGCATCTTCAGATACAAAACAGTCAAATATTATTACTATTATTTCAAGTAGATTCATCAGATCATGGAAGGCTTTCGAAATCATTATAATTTAAAGCAGTTCTTCTCGCTACATGTTAAACTTCAACTGTAAATTGAAAACTTTCGCTCTTCAACTTACTTATTTAGGTGATCCAGTTTGTTTCAAAATAGTGTCCTCTACTAATATTTAAAAATAAAACTATGTATTTACAGTTTTCTCTTTGTTGTTCTCCGTAATGAATGTAACTACTAATGATTTCAACCAGAAAAAATGTTTCATTTGTATGAGTTCTTGTGAATTTGTCTCCTTTGATTTCACCATACTTTCAATGTTAATGAAGAGTATTAGAAAAAACTGGATGAAAGGTCGAAATCAGTAATGCCTTACCAGTCTGGTCAGTAATACCAGAAATACAGTAATACCTTAAGTCCAATTTCTGGGTCATTTCGCTGGTGTATCGTTGGTTGTTTCGCTTTGCTCTGGGAAGGGATGGCATCTGGTTCTGATTCGGAGCCCCTTGTCCTCGTCCCAGCATTACAGGTAACTCTAGCTGTCATGACTGCCGCGTCGGTCGTAGCGTGATGCGGTTCCGTGTTTACACATCGTTTTGGTAGGGGAAGAAAGGCTCTTCCGCCGACCGCGAGCGAGTCGGTTTGCTCGTCAGCGTCAGTACGTGACAAAGTGCACCAGCCCACGGCTGATCGCCGGAGATTGCTACCTGGTGAATTTTGAAGGACATGTAGAGGAACTCAGCTTAGAGAATCCAAGTCTGTGACAGTAGGTCGCACACCTACGTCACCAGAGGCAAAAAATGATAAATCAATGTTTAGAGGGGGGAAACCGTTCACAGAAAAAGCTTCACCAGCCAGTTGTCTCTTACATCGCTTTATGACGAGAGCTAGTGCTTCAGTTATGAGGTGTATCCTCCTTGTCTGAGGTGGAGGTACAGCGAAGGAGGTACATTTTCTTAACGGATTACACAACTGCCTGTGGCAGCGAGGTAACATTGTTCCTGCAGCTGTGCAGTGCACATTAGCCATAGTCTTGTCTCTTTCCAGATATAGCGCCTTTCACTTAAGAAGTGTTGGTTAGGTTCTTTTTGGGGGAAGAGACCAAACAGCGAGGTCATCGGTCTCATCGGGTTAGGGAAGGACGGGGAAGGAGGTCGGCCGTGCCCTTTCAAAGGAACCATCCCGGCATTTGCCTGGAGCGATTTAGGGAAATCACGGAAAACCTAAATCAGGATGGCCGGACGCGGGATTGAACCGTCGTCCTCCCGAATGTGAGTCCAGTGTGCTAGCCACTTCGCTCGGTTACCTTAAGGAGGAGCTGGAAAGTCAGCTACTTGAACAGCGCACAGCTGAGGAAACTGTCGCAGATACATAGGAAGCAACGCTATTGAGTTTCTCTCGTGATGTAGCATAATCACCGGTAGTGACACCTATAACCGTATACGACACTACAGAAACTGAGACAGAGAAGAATCCATTTCTCTATTTTTTCAGGAACGGTAATCTATGCGACAAATTCAGATATCACCGGAAAAAAACCACGAGCAACACCATTAACTCTAAAAACACGGAAATCAGGAACGAGCCGATAGTACGATTGCAAACGGTGTATGTTTCGGGAGCACGGACAATCGTGGAAAAGAATTTAGAGCTTAAAACCAGGAACCATATGTCGTACGAACAAACAGACAGATACTTAAAACTATGGATTAAAGAACAAGGATGACTTTCGGACAGCGCAAAGGCTGTTAATAAGACCATCGGTACACTGACCGTGTGCTTTCGAACGCCAACGTTGAACATGCCGTGTTCATCGTGTTGGTGAACGCTCAGAAACGCTGCGCCTTGTTGCTAAGGTAAGTGTGTCTCATTGTGGTAAACGTGATCGCAGCGCGCTCCAGCGGCAGTAGTTGGAGGAGGAGGAGATGGTTAATGTTTAACTTGGTCAATAGCGACAGAGCAGAAACTCGGATTAGGAAAGGATGGGGAAGGAAATCGGCCGTGCCCTTCCAGTCACGGAAACCTGAATCAAGATGGCCGTACGCGAGTTTAAACCGTTGTCCCCCCGAATGCGAGTACATAGTGCTAATCACTGCCTCACCTCCCTCGGTGCGGCTGTTGTCGGCTATATCTGGCACGCAAATCACACTGTTTACGAAACAGACGGGCGTAAAATTCTCACGTTGGCTCCTTTGTCCATATGCTAGACATTTTGTTCTATCTGTACTACACATAAATAGAAACTTCAGTATCCTTGAACATGTTATCAGGCCAAAAGAGAAGTACCATGTTCAGTCAAAAAGGACATTGGCTCAGAGTTCAATTGCAAATAGTGCCATATAAATTTACAATATTTGTCCACAATAGATAAAAATAATTTAATCATTCTCACTTTTTAATTAAACCAAAAAACCATTCTTCAGTAGCAGAATTTTTACAACACAATGAATACAAAATTTGAAACAAGAAATTGCAAAAATATCTTACTGCAAGTAGTGCAAGCTGTCTTGTCGATAAGCCAATCGAGCAAACTCACTCCTTGGAATGCGAATATTACAAAATATACTTAAGTTACACTCATAAGAAAGTATTAGATCCTATTAGAAAACACGAAGTTTACTAAAAAAGAATTGGATCCAGCGATAGGCGAACCAACAAGCAAAATTTTATACATTACTTCTGTGTGTCTACTTCGTACGCTACACTTACCATACGTGACTTACGATCATACTTTGCGTCTTACCATCTCCTGAGAGCGTTAATCATATATATGTCATCAAGTGACATTTAATTAATTTAATTATAACATATTGCACCAAGAACAATGCGTTTTTGATGGATCTTCAATATTCCTTTGCCTTGAAATGACATAATTTCACAGTACGCATGTTGCGATACTTCTTTAACCACTAATATGTCGTTCCCTATCGTTTTATTACAGAAACCGTCGAATTAACGACGGGTTTTCGAGAGCTCCGCTATTTCCTGGAGCTCAAAAACGGCGTAGAGGTGGCAGAAAATAACTTAACTGATAGGAATAACCAGTTACTGAGAAGTAGTAGTTAGTGTTAACCACTCATCTGATACTAGCAGTCTTATAGTTACTGTCAATAGTGCGAGGCGCCATCTGTTTACCGAAGTGCGTACTACGCTTCCGTGTCATCTGAGACCCGACCGCGGATAAACGAACAGAGCAGAGGGCCTGACCATTTGTAAGGTATTCTATAGATCATAGAAATAACTGTCGGACTGCACGCCATGTGTTTATAGAAGTAGTTACGTTTAGTGAAATCTAACAACGCCAAGTGACCTTACGGATTTCGTACGACTATTGAAGTTACCGTCAGTAGATGAGTATTCCTGGAAGTTGTTTTTCTGTGGCAGTTCTCGCTCTAAGTTCTTTTGGAGAGTTACGGGCTACCGTTACAGATAACCGAGAAGTTGATAACAGTATCCCGGACTTCAGGAGGCCGTGGCAGGCGATATTTCCAGAGAGGAGGGAGATTGTAGGTAAACAAGTATTTTCTATGGAAATAACTAGCGCCGGCCGGTGTGGCCGTGCGGTTCTAGGCGCTACGGTCGCAGGTTCGAATTCTGCCTCGGGTATGGATGTGTGTGATGTCCTTAGGTTAGTTAGGTTTAATTAGTTCTAAATTCTAGGCGACTGATGACCTCAGAAGTTAAGTCGCATAGTGCTCAGAGCCATTTGAACCATTTGAAGTAACTAGCGGTCGTCAGGGGATTACACGGTTGATTTCAAGTTAATTTCCCGATGAGCTACAGATCTGAAACTTTCAACATAATTTAGAAGTGGATGATAATGCAATATTAATTGCCTTCTTCTCTGGTATGTGGCGGAGGGTACTTTGTTTCTCTGCCTGGGCAATTTTGGTACAAATTAGTTTAAAATCAACTTTCCAATGGGGTACAGACATTAAACTTTCGATATGGTTTAAAACCGGATGACAGTGCGATATTAACTCGCTTTCTTTGTCTGATGGGTTTCGGAGGGTAGTTTGTGTACCACTGCTGTTTTCCACTTTTCCTGTTCCAGTCGCAAATATTTTGCAATAAGATAGATTGCTGGTAAGTCTCCATGTGACCTCGAATCTCTTTAATTTTTATCTGCACGGTCTTACAGCGATACGATATATATGTAGTAGAAAGCAATATAGTGGATGGCTTAGATGAAGAGAAATTGAAATCTGGAATTTACGAACTCCATCTGCTGCAATGTCATCAGAATGTTTGAAAAATAAACACGACCAAAAAACGTAACATAATTATTTAAATAAAAAACCTGTTAATATTGCAGGTTTTTAAAACGGACTAAAAGGTCTAAAATCATTTCATCTATCTCCATAGAAATTTCTAACCTCCAACTATAGTCCTGAAAAATTAGTGCTTGTGATTTTTAATAGCTATGACAATGCTTCTAAAATTTAAAACGAAAACTGTGGGGCGCTTGCAATAAGTAATAGTAAGGAGCGTAGAGAGTAGCTGTCGTTGAGAAAGATCACAGAACAGTTGATACCACTTACAAGGCAATAAAGCTGTTAGTCACTTAGATGAACTAATCATACATGAATTACCTATTACATGTGCCCAGGATTTTTTCTTTCTCTTTTCTCAGGTATAGTCATACCTATAAGAAATTCAGAATATATTTTCAGGACTATCTATGTGGTGTTAGGAATCAGTATGGAGCTAGGAGAAATTATTTTATACTTTTTAGCCCGTTTGAAAAACGGATCGTAAATAACAATAAACGTAAGAGAGACACAACATTCTGAAGGCTTGGAGAAGTGTAACTAGTCATTCTCACACTGAAAATTAACACCGTGAAATTTTGCAGAAATCGAGCGGTTTCTAAAATCTCACATGAAACTTTATTGTGCTCTCAATTTTCTCAAATGGAATATCTTGCACTGTAATAAACGAATCTATTATGTTATGTTTATTTTTATGTTGCATTACACGGCCCTACACTTACTGCACTAAGTGAACAACACTAGAAAGAAAACTTGAAAATTTGCCTACAGTATTCTGCTTACATACTAGTTCATATATTGTCAAATTGGAAGACAGGCGATCTGTTATGTTAAAATGTGTAGATAAAAATCGTACGTCAAGGTCGGTAAGAGCTCGCTGACGAGCCATCTTCAGATCTCAAATACAAGAAATTGCCAAAAACAGGTGAACATTAGCATAATACATTTCATATCTAAACATCCATTCTACGATAAATACATACCAATAAACATTATTACTTCATTCCTTATGTATCAGCTACCAGGCATTACACATCATCATCTGTTGAGCTGTCATTAACACACTGAAAATTTATGTATAGATAGTGACGAAAAAGACACATAACGTACATTTGTTAAGTGGTATAAAGCTATAATCTTAGCTAAAGTAGGTCGTAATGACATGCATAATGCACAGCATTAGCTACGTATGTCTCCAGTGCTTATATTGCCACACCTGTGTTTAAATGCAACGTGACTGGCAGTGGTAACTATCATACAGTCCATGTGTGGATGTAAATATTACGTATGTCTCGCAACGCTACAAGAACAAGAAAGTAGCTGTATTGCGGCTGTCAGAGAACTGGCCATATATGTCGTTGTGTCCTGCCCACTCGTCTAATATGGGGTGCGTGGGCAATCTGCTTTCTCGGATCGCTAGACAACAATTCCAGGAAATCATATTAATGGATTTTTATTACAGTTAGATAAATGAGAATACTTAACTTTGACAATTTAGAATGGTGTCGCAAGCAAATGGTGACAGACAAATAAGAAGTCTCTTCAGTATAAACTCCAATACAGTGAAACAATACGTTTACGAAGTCGCTGCTGTAGATCTCGCAGAACGGCTAGTCTTCGACTCCGCTGCGGCCGTTTTTTTTTTTCCCTTTATTGTTACTTCATGCCTCAGTTGAGGCGGACCGGCAGCGGTCGACAGACGCCGCTCTTAGGCCAAAAGACACAACATATAGACACGGAAGACATAGGCGGGATGGGCATAGCAGAGGATGGGGCGGATGCGGGATTTATAAGTGTGGAGGATGGTGGAGGGGTCCACATCCCATGTGCGGCGAGAGAGGAGTTTGATGAGGCGGAGTCGGGAACGTGCCTTGGCTTGGATCGTCCGGAGATGGGGAGAGGGGAGAGGGGGCAGGAAAGGCGGCGGTCAAGAGTCACACCAAGGTACTTGAGGGTGAGGGTGAGGTTAATAGGACGGCCATAGATGGTGACATAAAACTCAAGGAGGCGGAGGGAAGGGGTGGTTTTGCCTACAATGATTGCCTTGGTTTTAGAATGATTGACCTTGAGCAGCCACTGGTTACAGTGGTCTCCTACTGAGGTCGCTGGTACGGAGTACCTGGCAGTAGGTGGCAGCACAATGCACCTAATATGAAAAACGTATGTTTTTGGGGGTGTTCGGATACTTTTGATCACATAGGGTATATGGCCAGTTCTGACAGCCGCAATACAGCTCCTTTCTTGTTCCTGTGGCGTTGCGAGTCATACTCCGTATTTACATCCACACATGGACTCTCTGACAGTTACCACTGTCAGTCACGTTACATTTAAACACAAGTGGGGCAATATACGCACTGGAGACAATTGTGGTTAATGCTGTGCATTATGTATACCATGATGACTTACTTTAGGGAAGATTATAGCTTTATACCACTTACCAAATGTACTTTGTATGTCTTTCCTTGTCACTACCCAAAAAAAGTTATCGGTGTGTTCATGACACCAAGAGCGATTCAGATCAACAGATTATGACGATGTGTAATGCTTGGTGGCTGACAGAGAAGGAATTAAGTAATATTTTTTATTAGTATGTGTCATAGAATGGAAATTTAAGTATAAAATGTATTATGCTATGGTTCACCTGTTATATGCAATTTTCTATATTTGAGATCTGAAGATGGTCTGTCAGTGAGCTGAAACTAGTAATCAGTAAAGGAGTTTTAGCGATCTTGACGTAGGATTTTTATCCTCGCAAATTTAGTTTTTTTAGTAGTGCGTCTAGAGAGCGCACGTAATAGAGCAACTAATTTATATTTCTGAAATGAGAATAGAAACCTTGATTAATTAATATTCACAACAAGTACTGACAATCGATTGCGAATCTTTACAGTCGCAGGTAACTGATCCAAAGTCGCCAGATGATAATCAGCGGATAGCATATTTTGACCGAAAACACAACACATATCATTATTTGAAACGATAACTTAAATAAACAATTATCGTTAAAAAGATAAGCTGCTCACTATGTTTTTGCCTTCACGATGAAAACTACTTGTGTAATTTGAATAGTGCCGAGGAATCTAAACACTATGAAGAATTAATTTATTGTTCAAATGGTTCAAATGTCTCTGAGCACTATGGGACTTAGAACTTAGAACTACTTAAACCTAACTAACCTAAAGACAGCACACAACACCCAGCCATCACGAGGCAGAGAAAATCCCTGACCCCGCCGGGAATAGAACCCAGGAACCCGGGCGTGGGAAGCGAGAACGCTACCGCACGACCACGAGATGCGGGCAAAATTTATTGTTATCAACCATGGTCTTGATCCGTAAACTCAAAGATAAAAAAGAAAAATCGGGATAGTAAGAAAAGAAACAGTCAGTCAATGTGTAGCACCAGACGAACTTCTCGAAGTTGTATGTTCGCAAACACTAATGACTTTTGTATTTCTTATTTTTGATTAATAACACCAAAATTAAATTTCGTGTGTCAGTAACATTCAGTCCTCATTTGCTGCGAGTCTCATGGTCTAATCTACACTCCTGGAAATGGAAAAAAGAACACATTGACACCGGTGTGTCAGACCCACCATACTTGCTCCGGACACTGCGAGAGGGCTGTACAAGCAATGATCACACGCACGGCACAGCGGACACACCAGGAACCGCGGTGTTGGCCGTCGAATGGCGCTAGCTGCGCAGCATTTGTGCACCGCCGCCGTCAGTGTCAGCCAGTTTGCCGTGGCATACGGAGCTCCATCGCAGTTTTTAACACTGGTAGCATGCCGCGACAGCGTGAACGTGAACCGTATGTGCAGTTGACGGACTTTGAGCGAGGGCGTATAGTGGGCATGCTGGAGGCCGGGTGGACGTACCGCCGAATTGCTCAACACGTGGGGCGTGAGGTCTCCACAGTACATCGATGTTGTCGCCAGTGGTCGGCGGAAGGTGCACGTGCCCGTCGACCTGGGACCGGACCGCAGCGACGCACGGATGCACGCCAAGACCGTAGGATCCTACGCAGTGCCGTAGGGGACCGCACCGCCACTTCCCAGCAAATTAGGGACACTGTTGCTCCTGGGGTATCGGCGAGGACCATTCGCAACCGTCTCCATGAAGCTGGGCTACGGTCCCGCACACCGTTAGGCCGTCTTCCGCTCACGCCCCAACATCGTGCAGCCCGCCTCCAGTGGTGTCGCGACAGGCGTGAATGGAGGGACGAATGGAGACGTGTCGTCTTCAGCGATGAGAGTCGCTTCTGCCTTGGTGCCAATGATGGTCGTATGCGTGTTTGGCGCAGTGCAGGTGAGCGCCACAATCAGGACTGCACACGACCGAGGCACACAGGGCCAACACCCGGCATCATGGTGTGGGGAGCGATCTCCTACACTGGCCGTACACCACTGGTGATCGTCGAGGGGACACTGAATAGTGCACGGTACATCCAAACCGTCATCGAACCCATCGTTCTACCATTCCTAGACCGGCAAGGGAACTTGCTGTTCCAACAGGACAATGCACGTCCGCATGTATCCCGTGCCACCCAACGTGCTCTAGAAGGTGTAAGTCAACTACCCTGGCCAGCAAGATCTCCGGATCTGTCCCCCATTGAGCATGTTTGGGACTGGATGAAGCGTCGTCTCACGCGGTCTGCACGTCCAGCACGAACGCTGGTCCAACTGAGGCGCCAGGTGGAAATGGCATGGCAAGCCGTTCCACAGGACTACATCCAGCATCTCTACGATCGTCTCCATGGGAGAATAGCAGCCTGCATTGCTGCGAAAGGTGGATATACACTGTACTAGTGCCGACATTGTGCATGCTCTGTTGCCTGTGTCTATGTGCCTGTGGTTCTGTCGGTGTGATCATGTGATGTATCTGACCCCAGGAATGTGTCAATAAAGTTTCCCCTTCGTGGGACAATGAATTCACGGTGTTCTTATTTCAATTTCCAGGAGTGTATAAGGGGTAGTCAAATGAAAACGAGACAGACGAAAAGAAAGTAAGTAAACCCCTTAGTATTTCAAAAGTAATCGCCGTAACTGTTAACACATTTATCCCACTGTGAGAGAAGACGGTCAATGCCTCAACGGGAAAATGTTTGTGGTTGCCTAAGGAATCATGATTGTACCCAAGCCCTCTTCGTCCGAAGCAAATGGAAGGCCATGAATGTCGTATTTCAGGGCTCAAAAAAATAAGAAAATCGCATCCGGAGATATGGAGACTGTGCGGACGGTATTTAAGGACTACTGAGCGAAACATCAGCAGCGCATTCAAAACAACCCTAGCAACATGATGCCAATGTTGAGGCTGCAGAAGTTTCCCTGGGAAGCCCTTACACATCTCCGACGTTTCACCATATAAACAATCTCTATTCCTGTTGGTAGCAGGAGAAATCCTGTATAAATCGGTTTCGAAGAACAGTGCAACATAGGATTTTCAATTGGTTTTTTCAAAGGTGAAGAACGTCTTTTGAGGCGTGATAAATTTTTTGACTGTAAGAATCGAATATGAGATCTTCGTAGCATTGCACAAAAACCAATCCAGCAGATGATCTGAACACATATAAACCCAAGCAGAGAAACAAAGATTTATGTTGAAATTATTTGAAACTTGGAGCGCATTCTTTCATCATACTTCAATCCGCATTTCCTCTGCTAAAAGTATCTGTCTGACGGAACCACAGAGAAAATTTATTTTACTATCTACCTGCCAGTAACAGTAAAACCTTCCAAAATCATTTTTGCTGATGGGTTCGCGGTTATCTGACCGTATCACAACTCCTGCTCAAGAGATTCCTCTTAGATATAGCAGGCGACGTCCACTAGCCACCGACTGCCCAAGTGATCGCGACTGTTGCCCTGTGGTGCGCCTATGATCTGTCACGTTGCTACACTTGCGTTTGCGAACATAAAATTATTTATTACATTGGTAACAGCAACTGTGTGACCATTGCTCACTCACCACATGAGGCGAGGATATTAAAGTAGGTAGTCAACCATTGCGAACAAATTTCACCGGATAAGAAAAGGGTTGGTGGGCAAGTTCATGAAGTTTCTGTTTGGCGTGTTGATACGCAGGTTGCTATAAGTATTTTTTATCAACTCCCATTTTTAATTTGAGGTTCTAGTATCATTGTTGTGGTGACATACTGAATGTTGCGTGTTTGAAGATTATGAAGAGTGATGTTTAAGCGTTAGAGAAGGGAGCGTTCAATGGAAGATGAATGTCATCCCTCACCGCTCTGGCACATTCAAATGTTTACCCTTTACGCCACTTATCGAACAACCATCAAGAATATGCGCTTAAAAGTCTCTGTAACTCCAAACTAATAAGTTTATCAAAAATCTACCCGAGCATTGTCAGACTGTTTTAGATAATGAGGGAGAATATATTGTGATTAATTTATCTCTTATTTTTATCTATAAAGAAAGAACTCTATAAATCATGCACTGCACTAATACAAATGACTTTCACGGTGAAAGTCTATTTTGCAAATTTTGCTTCTATATATTCGTGATAAGATTTGTTTTGGGTACCATTGACTAGCTTTCAAATTACTCTATGATCACTATTAGAGATGGGCAGACTCTTTCGTCCTTAGGAACTAGTTCACTGGTGGTCGCTCTTTTTTGGGAACCGTTAATTTTTACTCGTTCATCGTTCATTGTGCTTGGTATATGGTTCTTATGAATGGTTCAAATGGCTCTGAGCACTATGGAACTTAACATCTGTGGTCATCAGTCCCCTAGAACTTAGAACTACTTAAACCTAACTAACCTAAGGACATCACACACATCTATGCCCGAGGCAGGATTCGAACCTGCGACCGTAGCAGCCGCGCGGTTCCGGACTGCGCGCCTAGAACCGCTAGACCACCGCGGCCGGCGGTTCTTATGAAAAATTGAAAATTACTAGCATAGTTGACTGAAGATGGAAGGCGCAAACAGGGGGCACTTGCCTGCCCCCTGGAGTACAGAGTTTTTATTCATAATAGAATTCTCACGCACTTGTTACTTTCGTGATTCTGCAAAACATCTCGTTTAGCCGACTGTAGAGTTATGTGGCTGATCGCAGTGAAATAATATAAGGTGCCGCACGAGAAACCGGCCGCGAGTACAGATTGCTCGCCAGTTACGCACGGTTTTTTTGACCGCTACGAGCAGGATAGATAAACATGTAATAATTAGGCACTGAAGCAATAACAAATAAGCTAATGCAAACAACTTCAAAACAACAGATGACAATTGGTAAGCGACAATGAGCAGTCTAGTACTCAGGGCAGAATTTTCGTGCGCTATCCTGTACCACAGAAATAATATTGTCGGAGTTATCATATTCTCTTGACAAAATGTGACACCATACACTCGATTACGAAGCGCGGGCTCAAGTCGGTCTGCCTTCCATAACAATGAACACGCTCTTTTACCCTGGATCAAAGAAAGACGGAAAATGGCCACTCGTGTGTGCCGTGCCGACGTCCTTTGCATGTATAATAACAAAAAATGTTGCCTTTTCACAAGTATTTCTTCTGCTGTTTATCGAAATAGTGAAGTAAGCTTATACGCCGTTACCTGGAAAGATGTATGTATTACATACCACGTATTTTTATGTAATTTACGTAATTATAAAATACATTTGAATTACCGACCGTGGAGCTGAATAGAATATGAAAAGAACCAGAAGTTCAGAGTTCAAAAAGAGTTTGAAACAGATCTAGAATGGGCGTGCGAAGCGAACGAAACGAACATCGATGCTGGACCAACTATGAGCAGTCGGCAGCAGAACTGCGACGAGTGGCCACGCAAAGGAGGACGAGTTCCACAGGGGGGAGCGGGACCTAGGCCGGAACGAGACCGGCCGACATGCCGTTCGGGAACGAGACCGACCGTATCCCGTTCCCGGGAACTATAAGAAGAAAGCCGCGCTGAAGTGAACTATGAAAGACCGTTCCTTAGAAATGGTTCCTCGCTCGTTCCGTTCATCTTGGTGAACCATTCCTTTGGACCCGTTAGTTCGCGAACGACCCATCTCTAATCCCAATCAGATAGAGGCGGTACAAGAACTTTGTCTGGTCCAGATAATAAATGAATGTTAAGAAAAATATAAAAAATCGGCTGGTTGCAAATCGTTCTCGAATAAACCGCCAATTTAAATAAGAGTTGCACTTCGCTATTTATAATGGATATAGTGAATTTAAAAATCTATTTATACGGAAAAGTGTCAGTAACACGACTGGCCCAAACTCCACAAATTATCAAAATATCAATAAATCCCCGATTCTTTAAAGAATCGAACTCTCAAGTACAAAATCTTTTCAAACATCTGATTACAAATGAGTTAATGTGTTAAATACTTGCCTTTAAGGAAATAAGGGAGGAAAAGTTTTCTTTATGCCTCAAGTTTCTTGGAAGTCGCTAAGTGCTCTCATTATCAAAAGCTGGATGATTATAGTCTGGGAACTTGCACTCCATTTTAAACAAAGCTAACTTTCATGAATCTCAGTGTCTGACGCCATATCTGCTGACCTGTGTGTCGTACAATGATATGGTTTTGCAGGTACACTATGCGGTCAAAAGTATCCGGACACCCCCAAAATCATCCGTTTTTTTGTATTAGGTGCATTGTGCTGCCAACTACTGCCACTTACTCCATAACAGCAACCTCAGTAGTCATTAGACATCGTGAGAGAGCAGAATGGAACGCTCGGCGGAACTCATGGACTTCGAACGTGGTCAGATGACTGGGTGTCACTTGTCATACGTCTGTACGTTAGATTTGCACACTCCTAAACATCCGGAGTTCCAC
Organism: Schistocerca serialis cubense; assembly: GCF_023864345.2. Lineage (NCBI taxonomy): Eukaryota > Metazoa > Arthropoda > Insecta > Orthoptera > Acrididae > Schistocerca > Schistocerca serialis. The sequence continues at coordinate 352,080,538 of NC_064640.1, read as the reverse complement.
TGTTTCCGATGTGATAGTGAAATGGAAAAGTGAAGGGTCACGCACAGCACAAAAGCGTATAGGCCGACCTCGTCTATTGACTGACAGAGACAGCCGATAGTTGAAGAGGGTCGTAATGTGTAATAGGGAGACATCTATCCAGACCATCGCACAGGAATTCCAGACTGCATCAGGATACACTGCAAGTACTATGACAGTTAGGCGGGAGGTGAGAAAACATGAATTTCATGGTCGAGCGGCTGCTCATATGCCACACATCACGCCGGCAAATGCCAAACGACGCTTCGCTTGGATTAAGAAGCGTAAACATTGGACGATTGAACGGTGGAAAAGCGTTTTGTGGAGTGGCGAATCACGGTCACGGTACACAATGTGGCGATCCGATGGCAGGGTGTGGGTATGGCGAATGCCCGGAGAACGTCATCTGCCGGCTTGTGTAGTGCCAACAGTAAAATTCGGGTGGCGGTGGTGTTACGGTGTGGTCGTGTTTTCATGGAGGGGGCTGGCACCCCTTGTTGTTTTGCGTGGCACTATCACACCACAGGCCTACTTTGATGTTTTAAACACCTTCTTGCTTCCCACTGTTGAAGAGCTATTCGGGGATGGTGATTGCATCTTTCAACACGATCAAACATCTGTTCATAATGCACGACCTGTGGCGGAGTGGTTACACGACAATAACATTCCTGTAATGGACTGGCCTGTACAGAATCCTGACCTGGATCCTATAGAACACCTTTGGGGGATGTTTTGGAACGCCGACCTCGTACCAGGCCTCACCGACCGACATCGATACCTCTCCTCAGTGCAGCACTCCGTGAAGAATGGGCTGCCACTCCCCAAGGAAACTTCCAGCACCAGATTGAACGTATGCCTGCGAGAGTGGAAGCTGTCATCAAGGCTAAAGGTGGGCCGACACCGTATTGAATTCCATTATTAGCGATGGAGGGAGCCACGAACTTGTAAGACATTTTCAGCCACGTGTGCGGATACTTTTGATCATATAGTGTACATTCAGCGATATATGTACATACTGGATGCACAGTGTGTTTACAATAGAGACATCAGTAAAGAAATAATAAATTAAAACGTCATGCCTGATGCTAAGGTTTGACTGCATGAACAGCGAAAATGTAGTAAACGATAAACTGTTTTCTTCTGTCATCATTTTGCATGGAATTTCAGCGAGAAAATGTTTCGTAAAGGCTTGAAATGATGTGTTAAGTTTAATGGATGTCGTTAAGTGCTCATATTCTCAAATACTGAAAGAATGAAATCCGGGCCGTCAGTTACGCTGCCTCAAGACAAACACACTGTAATATTTGTCTTATTATGTTTAGCTTTTAACATAAGATTATACCTCTTAATGATTACATTATGACAACAATTTAAACTTTTAAATTCACTCAATAATTACGCGAAATACAGAAAATTGAGTTTATGTTGCATCTGCGCTGCACCTTTTACCAGGTTCCGGGATAGCGTCTTAGTAATACTAATGATGCTCTTCTGCAGCGAGACAGTCTGAGTGTGTGTGCAGTCCACAGTCGTACTGAAGTCGCGTTGCAGGATTACTATGAAAGCATGGAAATTAGCCAGCGGGAGCAGACGTAAATGAATTATTCAGTGCCACAAATAAGTTAATAAAATTGTGTATTCGAGAAAAAGCTGAAAATTATCTCTACAGAAACAGAAAAGTGGTGGCATTAACGAGTGTGTAGTTATGCAAGTTTTTCACCTTTAGGTCTACTGGGTACTGAATAAAGGTAGCGGGAAGACTAGTGAGGGAGAAGATTTTAAGATTTCCTTACTAAGTGTAAATTTGGTTGCTTGTAGCTCTGTCACTGGAAAGGTACAAATGCGGTCTCCATCGAAACCGGAACCGACACCTACAGAATCCTGGGCTTTGAAGTGCAATCGTGTTTCCACTGAGATCGCAGACAACTACGGAAGGCAACCCTCCCACGATGGCCTAGTTATGGCTAAGACATAATTCACAACGTAAAAGACGAGATTATTTGTGGCTTCGGCTTTAAACGAACGTCCTGACTTAAAAACACAAATTTTCTAAATCAATGAGTATTCCTTATGTGATTATTATTATTATTCAGAATACTTAACATTAACGAAAAGAAAATTTCGAGTGAATATACACACATCAAAAGAAATTTTGCATCAACTCGGTTCCGAGAGTTTCGCAATCTGTACAGAAACATCATTTCCGCCCTTTTTATTGCTCATGAAAATCACACATTGCATGTTGTACCACCATAAAGCGACACCTTCAGAGGTGGTGGCCAATATTGCTGTACACACCGGTACCTCTAATACCCAGTAGCACGTCCTCTTGTATTGATGCATGCCTGTATTCGTCGTGGCACATTATCCACAAGTTCATCAAGGCACTGTTGGTTCAGATTGTCCCATTCCTCAACGATGATTCGGCGTAGATCCCTCAGTGTGGTTGGTGGGTCACGTCGTCCATAAACAGCCCTTTCCAATCCATCCTAGGCATGTCCGATAGGGGTCATGCCTGGAGAACATGCTGGCCACTCTATTCGAGCGATGTCATTGTTCTGAAGGAAGTCATTCACAAGATGTGCACGATGGGGGCGTGAATTGCATCCATGAAGACGAATGCCTCGCCAATATGCTGCCGATATGGTTGCACTATTGGCCGGAGGATGGCACTCACTTATCGTGCAGCCGTTACGGCGCTTTCCGTGACCAACAGCGACGTACGTTGGCCCCACATAATGCCACCCCAGAACAGCAGCACTCGCTGGACAGTGTGTCTAAGGAGTTCAGCCTGACCGAGTTGCCTCCAAACACGTCTCCGATGCTTGTCTGGTTGAGGGCATATGCGACACTCATCAATGAAGAGAACGTGATGCCAATGCTGAGCGGTCCATTCGGCATGTTGTTAGGCCATCTGTACCGTGCTGCATGTTGTCGTAGTTGCAAAGATGGACCTCGCCGTGGGCGTCGAGAGTGAAGTTGCGCTTCATGCAGCCTGTTGCGCACAGTTTGGGTCAAAACACGACGTCCTGTGGCTGCACGAAAAGCGTTATTCAACATGGTGGCGTTGTTCTCAGTGTTCCTTCGAGCACTAATCCGTATGTAGCAGTCTTGCTTTGCAGTAGTAGCCCTTAGGCGGCCTGGGCGAAGCATGTCATCGACAGTTCCTGTCTCTCTGTATCTCCTCCATGTCCGAACAACATCGCTTTGGTTCACTCCGAGACGTCTAGACATTTCCCTTGTTGAGAGCCCTTCCTGGCACAAAATAACAATGCGGACGCGATCGAACCGCTGTATTGACCGTCTAGGAATGGTTTAACTACAGACAACACGAGCCGTGTACCTCCTTCCTGGTGGAATGAGTGGAACTGATCGGCTGTTGGACCCCCTCCGTCTAATAGGCGCTGCTCATGCATGGTTGTTTACATCTTTGGGTGGGTTTAGTGACATCTCTGAACAGTCAAGGGGACTGTGTCTCTGATACAATATCCACAGTCAACGTCTATCTTCAGGAGTTCTGGGAACCGGGATGATGCAAAACTTTTTCGATGTGTGTAGTAGGATAATTCTCAGGCGCTCCAGGAAGTAATTTGATGATCGCAGTGTTGACGAACATACTATGAGACGTTGCCACATCTATTACTCTAGTGGCAGGAAAAATTTTTCCACAGCTGAGCAATTTTTAGTGTGTCTCGTAGTTGTGCTTTGAAGAGGTAATGCAGGTTGCTGCCGAGTTGACAAAACGAAGAGGCCAATGAGTTTATTTGAAGCTGAAGCGTAGCTAAGCATAATATTCAGGTTCGCCTGCTGTAGCCTGAACACCGAAAATTAAGAGTAGGGATAATTATTTGGGCCACCTTCCTCTTAAGTAAAAGTCGTAATTATTTGTGTTTTTCTGTCTTCTCATTCTCCGGACACTCCTTTTTTTTAATTATTTTCTCAGCAGCACCAGTGATCTACTGTAATCATTATGAGTAGATAATACTTTTTGATCATTTGACCACTGTAAATTTGAAAACAATTTTTGTTAAGAATACTTTCATTGAGACTCTCCGATAATTACGAATAGCATAACATTTCAAATCAGGAAAGTCAACTGGGCTCAGAACTTGCAAAGAAGTGAACCGAACGAATGTCTGCAGTGCAAATTTGAATCAAGACAGCGCTAATATGAATTTTCTTCAGAACATGTAACAAGCAACACAAAACTCTGATAGTACTGTCTAGAATATGTCGTCATTAATGAAACTTTCATTCATTCTACAATAATCAAAGGAATGGAAAGTGTCATCTACTCTTAATGATTAAAATACGTCGACTTCTATTTATTGTTTGTCAGTAAATGCTAAATGCGTCTGATAAATTGGCTTGTCCACCTGCATTACGCTTTGGACGGAGAGAAACCAAATAACAATTAGAGGTCCACCAATCTGGGCGTGAGCTGTGTCTCGTAGTGTGTAATATTCGATCTTCATTTCTCAATGGTTTCACACTAGCGAAACCTTTAGTCTGTTGGGATATTTATATGAGACTTACAAAGGTGTGACTGTTAGAACAGAAAGTTCAGTTACATGGAACTATTACTTGTGAGTAAATATGACTCAGTTGGGGACGCTAATTTCAATTTTATTGCATCCGCTGACGATATGCAGAATGATTTTCGAACTGCTATGCATATTGCGTTCCCTACCTCGTGAATGTCGCCTAGACGATGTTGTGTCGGCTGACAGTCAGAACTGGTTGCCAACATGGGGTAAGTTCTTTACTGTTGTACTAGATTTTCTTCTTACCAACTTGTTTCTCAGTACAGTAATTGTTGCGTACTAAGTTTGGTGTGATAGGGCACGAGCTACAACATCAGTAAAAAACTTTTTTGGTAACAGAGATAGCTATAGATTGAAAAAACAGTATGGGAAGGCTATTATCTGACGGAAAAATAATCTCGACTACAGATTTATGTTGTTGTTGTTGTTGTCTTTAGTTCGAACACTGATTAGATGCAACAGTGCAATCTGATCTGCTCTGTGCATCCTCATTTCTAGGTAACTACGGCAACCTACAATCATTTCAAACTGTCTACGGTTATGTAAACTGAAAGTGGAGGGGGAAGAAAGGGACTGATGATATCAGCTGTATCGGGACTTCATGCAGGATCGGCGGCGACGATTGAAAATTTATGCCAGACCGTGAGTCGAACACGGGATCTTCTGCTTACTAGGCAGTGGCTTTAACCAAATGGTTCAAATGGCTCTAAGCACTGTGGGACTTAACATCTGAGGTCATCAGTCCCCTAGACATAGAACTACTTAAACCTAACTAACATAAGGACATTACACACATCCATGCCCGAGGCAGGATTAGAACCTGCGACCGAAGCAGCAGTGCAGTTCCGGACTGAAGTGCCTAGAATCGCTCGGCCACAGCGGCCGGCTGGCTTTAACCACTGCGCCATCCGGACCACATTCCCATCTTGCGCCACCTATCTGCTGTCCCCATCCATGTCTTCCATGCTCTCTAATTGTAGATTCCCGCTGAAGACCGAATGATATTGTGCATCCACAGTGAATGTTGTGGATCCATTGGCCATCGGGGCAAACCAATTATATAAGTGCGTGGTGTCTGTTCTTTCGAACTTGTCCGAAAGAACAGACATTACGTATTCACTCCTCGATCTTTCTTTATTATTTGTGTCCCCCTACCACCACACTTCTTTCTTCTATTATCGAATCGACGATTCCTTGATGCCACAGGATGTGCCCAATGAAACAACCCCATCTTTAAGTCAAATGGTGACAGATTTATGTTCTTTCTAAATCGATTCAGTTCCTTCTCATTATCTGGTCTACCCCTCTGATCTTCGGCATCCGACTACAGCACAACATTTCGAAAGTTTGAATTCTCTTCTTGTCTGAACTGTGTATCGTCCACATTGTACTTCCATACAGGCTACAGTCCAGACAAATGATCTCCAACTTATATTAGATTCCAAAACGTTTCTCTTCTAGAGAAGTGGCAAAACAGGAATGGTTATAAAACCAGGCTGTAAAAGCATGTATAATTATGGGAGGAGGAGGAGGAGGATATTAGTGTTTAACGTCCCGTCGACAACGAGGTCATTAGAGACGGAGCGCAAGCTCGGGTTAGGGAAGGATGGGGAAGGAAATCGGCCGTGCCCTTTCAAAGGAACCATCCCGGCATTTGCCTGAAGCGATTTAGGGAAATCACGGAAAACCTAAATCAGGATGGCCGGAGACGGGATTGAACCGTCGTCCTCCCGAATGCGAGTCCAGTGTGCTAACCACATAATTATGGGAAAGATAAATGACGCATATAGGAAAATTAGACTGACCGTTGGAGAAAAGAGAAGCTGCTCTACGAATATCAAGAGCTCAGATGGCAAGCCAGTACCAAGCAAGGAAGGGAAGATTGAAAGGTGGAATGAATATACACTGAAGAGCTAAAGAAAGTGGTACACCTGCGTAATATCGTGTAGGGTCCCGCAAGCACGCAGAAGTGCCGTAACACGACGTGGAATGTACTCGAATAATGTCTGAAGTAGTGCTGGAGGGAACTGACACCACTAATCCTGCAGGACTGTCCACAAATCCGTAAGAGTACGAGGAGGTGGAGATCCCTTCTGAACAGCACGTTGCAAGACATCCAAGATATGCTAAAAAATGTTCATGTCCGAGAGTTTGGTGGCCAGCGAAAGTGTTTAAACATAGAAGGGTGTTCTTGGAGGCACACTCTAGCTCTTCTGGACGTATGGGGAGTCGCGTTGTCCTGCTGGAAATTGCCCAAGTCCGTCGCAGTGCACAGTGGACTTGAATTGATGCAGGTGATCAGACAGGATGCTTACGTACGTGTCACTTGTCAGAGTATCTAGACATATCACGGGCTCCATATTATTGCAACTGCACACGCCCCACACCATTACAGAGGCTCCAGCAACTTGAACAGTCCCCTGATGACATGAAGGGTCTGTGAATTCATGATGTTGTCTCCGTAACCATACACTTCCATCCACTCGATACAATTTGAAACGAGATTCGTCCGACCAGGCAACATTTACGGTCATCAACAGTCCAGTGTGATGTTGAAGGGCCCAGACGAGGAGTAAAGGTTTGTGTCAAGCAGGCATCAAGGGAACACGGGTGGGCCTTCGGCTTCGAAAGCCCATATCGATGATGTTTCATTGAATGGTTCGCACCCTGACACTTGTTGACGGCCCGGAACTGAAATCTGGAGCAATTTGCGGAAGGGTTGTACTTCTGTCACGCCGAACGATTCTCTTCGGTCGTCGTTGGTCCCGTTCCTGCAAGATCTTTTTCCAGCCGTAGTGATGTCGGAGATTTGATGTTCTACCGGATTCCAGATAGCAAATATATCTCTGTATTTGAATACGCATGCCTATACCAGTTTATTGGGCGCTTCAGTGCATAATGGGGATCTACGTGGGAAATGAAACTGAAGTCAATATTATTCAAATGGAAGAGAAAGTAGATAGATATGTGATAGTAGATACAGCACTGAGAGAAGAATTTGACAGAGCGCTGAAAGAAGTAAGTCGAAACGAGGCCCCTGGAATGGACGACATTCACGATGTCCATAAGGCAGGCCTGTCACGTATAAAGATTTTTAAGGGCAAAGTGTAGCGATTCAGAACCAAACCGCTATGTCAGGAAGCGAGCCACTAAATTGATTTTGGCTGTGAATTCACCCTCCTGTGGTTACTTAATTCACAATTAAATTCATTTTATTGATCTGAACCATAAACCATCTAGTTCACGTGTAATTGTTTGATCTCGTCAGAGATTAAAGTAGTTATGGTCTGTTAAGTTGCTCAATGGATGTAGGTAGCAGCATTTATTCGGAGATGAAGAGGCATGCACAGAATGTACTGAGAAGAGATGCGTCAAACCAGTCTTTGGACTGAAGACCAGAACAACAACAACAACAACAACAACAACAGTTTTCGCGATCTCTCAGTATTATTAAAACTGCACATGCATTTCTCTTAGTAATACAATAAATTAGTCAGCAGCGTATCTTTTTATAAAAACTTGGTGCTTTGAGTTGTCAATTCAGTTAACGATGTGTTAGTATTAGGTCTGATAACCATTAATTATTTTTAACATAATGACGATTTTGGATCATATGGCTGCTGCTAATAAAGGTTCACATTGCGTCGGGGCGGTTATTAGCTTCTTTGTTCGCTAGCACTAAGTGAAGCAAGCTGCAAAAGTAATAACCACCTACCTCAGTATAGCGCTGGTTCACCGTCCGTTGTTCTGCATTCGTAGGTACTGTGCAGACGATGTTAAAAGCAGCGTTGAAGAAAACCATCGTCCATACTTACAATTGCATAGTCCGCGTAACTCGGGTAACAAAATAAACCTGCAAACTCTAGTAATAACGGGCATAAGGGGATACTTCCTTCCTTCATTGAAAATGTCTGCTTATCGATACTAATGTTTTTATTGTCTTTTAGCTATTGTGTCAACAAACCCACATTTACGTCGATATCACATCCACTACTAGTTCATGCAGCTTATGTCACACACAAGAGAGCCAGAAATGTGTAAGTCCAACACGAAATATTACAAGATTAATACAGTCAATACTCTGCTACGAAATGGGTTTCACACTCGGTCCTTTTCAGTGGATTCTTCAAATGAAGATGCTCACCAAAAATGTTCTGTAAATGCATACTGAACATGCCACGGAGAATTCTTTACAAAGGCCGATAGTATCTCACACGGTTTTCTCTACAACAAACACTCTAAAATCTCCCAAACTTCACAGAACTGTCCGTAACTGCATCTGCTTGCACGACGATACTAACCGAACGCGATATAAGTCTTTTCTTCATTTTATAAATAACTTTTTCGGACACGTCTAACATGACTTTCTCGTCCGGCAGGCAGTCCACGACTGACTGAATGCCGCTGCCTTCAGGGCATATAACTCATTCCAATGCGCGGGAAAGACTTTACTCTGGTTGTTTGATCAAAACGAACAGCCAGTCAGATTGATCTTGCATGATCATACTCGCGCTCAGACTGCTTTACTCCAATCAACATTCGCAGATGCATGTACGTCATTTCATGCTGCAAGTATTAACAAAATGTTCCACCGAACAAAACGAAACGAAAACTAAGAGAAAACTATGCTTGAAATATACTTTAGAACTGATTACTTTCTTACTACTTCTCTGGCTCCCTTATTACAAAAGCAAACACTCCTAGACATATGTCATCCGCCAGTTAGGGGGATTCACATTTTCTTCATGACATCCTGGTGGCATAACACTTTCTAGTTCAAATGGTTCAAATGGCTCTGAGCACTACGCGACTTAACTTCTGAGGTTATCAGTCGCCTAGAACTTAGAACTAATTAAACCTAACTAACCTAAGGACATCACACACATCCATGCCCGAGGCGGGATTCGAACCTGCGACCGTAGCGATCACGCGGTTCCAGACTGAAGCGCCTAGAACCGCACGGCCACACCGGCCGGCACAGTTGCTAGTTACATAAGGTGTAATACAATGTAGAATTTAAATTTGGCGTATGTCCCACATACACTCTCACATTCACTCTCATTTACTCCCACCCTAACACAAAATATAAATATTAACTTTTAAACTGTTATTTCCATTACGAATGAAAAATTATCGAAAGTTTTGAATTGAAAATCTTTATAAAATAAATCAGCACACTAAGAGTGCTACTACTGTGTTCAAATAACAAAAGAAATATAAACTGTTATTATTACTATCTGAATTTATTTTCTTAAGTGTCGGTTAAGTACTTTTTAATAGGTTTTTTATATCTCTGAATATCAAATTTCGACAAAAAGCTCGTCTGAATGACAAAAGGTCATGTATCAAATTTGGAATAAAACAGCTAATACTAATATTTAACGTAGTTATTTAGTCTCTTAGGTGAGGTGAATAAGTGATTTTAGTACGCGGCACAGTCAGCATTCTCATGGTCCGTTTTAGCGACAGGTTCGGCATACGGCAGGCCACATGCCGCCACTCGCTGGCCACCACCGAACAAAACAGCTTGCCATAACGTAACAAACTTGCTGCAAAAGTCTGCAGTCGCGTAATAGCTGCGACGCTACAACATGTACTGTCAATATTTTTAGTTCTGGACAGTAATGTTTGTAAATTGGGACCAAGAAGTGGCGCAAGGGTTTCTTCACATTTTAGAAATTAGAAAATTCATATGCCTATCATTAGCGTCATTCAAAAAGCAACTAGCCGGAGGCTGTAAAATGAAAATCGCTGAAGGAATCGTAATGCCACTACCCACGGAAGGATGTGTGGTTGGTATAAGAGCGCTGAGACCCAAAACCAGCTGCTAGAGGGGCATGGGCACACACCTACGTGACTACAGAGCGAGCACGTGCACGCGTCCGACGTCCACTGCATTCACTTGTGCTCAAAATAAAGACTTCAAAAGAAGAGTAAGGGGTTTAGTGAGTTTCCTTACATTGGAAGGAACCGGGAACGGAAAGTCATTGAAGAATGGAACAAGTGTGCGTAGAGAACAGAACGTCAGCTGCAGTTTGCAATTCCGACTCTCAGTTCGACCTCTGGGGCAATGGCTGCCGCCGTAACTCGCCTGTTTCCAATAATGAGGGCATCCACCTGCTGGATAGTACTATCGATTATTGCGGTGTAGAATTCCAGATAGAGTATCATCGGCGAAAGACATCCGTTGTTCCTTAAATCTCTTGTGCCCCACTTTGAGCCTTTGCAACAGGCATCCATTGCTCTTCGTACACTTGTGCCATCTTTGCTAAATTTCCGTTCTGCTCACTCCTTACGCCGTCAGCAACTACACCCCATTGCTCTTCTTTTAAAGCCTCCTTAACTCTGTTTTCAGCGCGACTGAACGCTGTGTACGGTGTACGCATGCACATGCTCGCTCTGTCATCACTTGGGTGTGTGACCATGTCCCTTTGTCCCTTTAGTGGAGAGTTTGGGGTCTCATCGCTTTTATAGTGTCTACACCTTCTCCCGTAGACAATGGCATTACGATCTTTCACCAGATTTCATTTTACAGCCTCCGACGGTTTTTTTTTACCCTAATACGTGCACTCTCTTCTCACTGTTAATAAAACTTATCGCCACTGTAGACTACAACTCAGTGGTTAATTGTTCTGTGGATATCGATAGAAATATTGTTTCCTCGTCGACCCACAATTCCCGGTAGCCTACTGAACTGACAAAATTTCTGTAATGTAAATTGTCATCAATCTCTCATAGCGTCAATGTGTCGTAAATTTATTTGCCACAGCTACACCAAACGTTGAAACTAGTGAATATGATACAATGAAATTTTCACCTAGGAGAAAACCACCAACGACCTACCACACCAAACGGCTGTCACTTTTCTAGTGCGTGAAAGAGCCGCTTAGTGGAAACTGTCACATGCCTGTGTGGAAAAAAAAAGGGAGGGGGCTCTTTTGTCTCTAGTGATTCATACTAGAGCGTGTACAGCAGCATACATATTGCCTTTCCACCAACGAATAAGTGAGTATAGCAGTAGTGGGAATTCTAAGCCGAATGACGCTGATCTCAGCACTATTCGGTGTCAGCATTTCAGGAATTGGACTGATGTCAGAAATTTTTGGTATCAGTGTTCCAGGAACTCGTAATTTTAGCACATTCCAGTGCCAGCATTTGCAATGCTGAGGCAACACATCCTGTTATATTGAAAGTCACTGAAACCCGTTCCACCAAAACCATTTGGCTCTCAGGCAACTGTGAAACATAGATGTCATCATTCTCCGAGCCAGACGCCCCACAGCTTTCTAGCAGTTTTCTGTCCATTCTATCTCTGTACTCTGTAGTGAGAAGGTCAGGGTGTGATTATTTGCTACAACAAATTAATATTTTGTTCTTATTCCAACTATGCAAATCTCATCATTCACTATAGTGAGAAGACCATTAGCAGCATATTGACAACAATAGTCAAATTTAGAGCCAAAGTGTGAGCATCGACTCTGTATCGAGCGACATAGAATGGTGGTGCGTCGAGGACAAACGAATGTGCTTGTGAAGCTGCTTGGGACGTTCAGAAAAACTCCACTGCAGTCAGTATATACTGTTCTCGTAATGTACCCGATACACATCACTATCAACTAAACTGCGAATGAATATTGGCTAAACGAGGGAAAACTAAAGAATACCGAAAGGGTAACTGGTGACAGGGTCACCAACGATCTCCATTAAAAAACTTGGGTGTGTAAAAGGGCTGATACCTGGAAGAGTCACTGCCACAATATTGACAAGAAGTGACGGGATTAGTTGTTGTGGCGTAACAAGCTAGTTACGCCACACTGAGAAGGGAGCCGAAAGAAAGGCACGCGTACACACACGCCGACTGGCGTCAAGTCTGGAACAGGATACGTTATGACTGCTATAAAGAAAATACGTAGCTTTAGAATATACTTAACTTTTAATCACTCCTTGTGATACATCTCTCTTGACTATACAAATGAGACTCGTAAGATACATGCACTGTTACAATTGGCGCCTTGCTAGGTCGTAGCCATGGACTTAGCAGAAGGCTATTCTAACTGTCTCTCGGCAAATGAGAGGAAGGCTTCGTCCGTATAGTCGCTAGCAATGTCGTCGTACAACTGGGGCGAATGCTAGTCCGTATCTCGAGACCTGCCTTGTGGTGGCGCTCGGTCTGCGATCACACAGTGGCGACACGCGGGTCCGACATGTACTAAATGGACCGCGGCCGATTTAAGCTACCTCCTAGCAAGTGTGGTGTCTGGTGGTGACACCACATTCCTCCCCCGCAAATCGGCGAACGGTCGGGTTATAAGGCTTCCGCCCGCCGTGCGGAGGACCCCATGTTGACATTTGCGATGAGGTGGGGAGCCTAACAACAGGCGAGGCTGTGCCACCCGCACCCGGCCATTCGGTCCGAGGGGAGCTAGGAAACGCCTGAAAACCTAGTCCAAGGTGCACGTCAACATGCGGTGTATGCGCCCGTAAAGAGACAGGAGGGGCCGAAGGGTCGACCTCCATTGCGTCGGGGTACCCGACGCGCGAAGACGCAATGTGGTCCGGAGCGGGCAAGAGTTCCATGGCGGAGGACAGCTGGTCACGGGAAGCGATCGGCGGCGCGTGACCCAGGGAGGCGCTAGGCGGCTGCAGCGAGGTGTCCACTGCGGGCGGCGCCGGCGGGAGAACAGGCGGCGGCGGCGCGTTGCCATGGGGCAAAATGGAAGGCATCGTCGGTAACACCTGGGGATGAGGCGAGCCAGTATATGGGTCCCCAGGGCGCTGACCGGACGGCACCGTCGCTGAAAGCAGACTGGGAGCGGCAGAACCCGTGCGACGACAGAGGCGCAGCTGATCGAGATGCCGACGCACCTCACCAGAGGCCCCCAAAACCAAATACATCGCGCGGCCGAGGCAGCGAAGAATGCGCCCTGCGAGCCAACGCCGTGAACCTCGATAGTTGCGATAGAATACAACGTCGCCTGGAGCAAAAGCAGGAGTCTGCCGCTGCACAGGAACCTGATGCGGCGGATGCAGCAAACACATCAAGGTTCAATGAGGACGACCGTGGAGCAACTCAGCCGGCGAGCGACCATCTCGGGGCTGAGAGCGATACGATGACAAAAAGAGCAACAAGGCGTCCTCCCGAGAATGCGACTCTTTCAACTTCAACATCTGTGACTTGAAAGTCCGGACCAATCGTTCAGCGGCACCGTTTGACTGAGGTGAAAACGGCGCGGATGTCAGATGTTGAATACCATTGGCCTGGCAGAACGACTGAAATTCTGTGGACATGAATTGTGGGCCATTGTCGGAAACGATAGTCTGTGGTAGACCTTCAATGCAAAAAATAGCGGACAACGCTTGGATGGTGGCAGATGACGTCGTGGAAGACATCCGGACAACAAATGGAAAATTACTGAAGGAATCGACAACAACCAACCATCTAGCATTCCAGAATGGACCAGCAAAATCAATGTGCAAGCGTTGCCAAGGAGAAGTGGCTTTTGGCCACGCAAAGACTTTCCGCGGCGGCGCGGAATGTTGTTCGGCACACGTCATGCAAGAAGAACACATATTCGTAATCGCAGCATCGATTCCGAACCAAGTACAGTGCTGACGAGCAAGTTGTTTCGTTCGCACTATACCCCAATGTCCTTGGTGAAGAAGCCGTAAAACAGAGGACTGTAACGAACGTGGGACCACGACTCTGGACTGATCATTATCAGAACGCAACAACAAAACACCACGTCGAACAAAAAGTCTCTCCTTATGAGCAAAAAATCGGCGAACCAACGGATCCTCGATCCGAGACTTTGACAAAGGCCATTGCGTAGCAACAAAACGCAAAACGGTAGCAAGGACAGGGTCAGCAGCTGTGGCTGTAGCTACACGACGAAAATCAATCGGAAACGAGTCGACCACTTCATCGGTTTCCGAATCAATGAACATGCAAGCAAGTTTGGAAGAATCGAATGCTTTATCCTCAGCAACAGGCAAACGGGACAACGCATCGGCGTTTCCGTGCTTAGCAGTGGACCGATACAAGATATCGTAGCGGTACTGCGAGAGGAAAATAGACCAGCGAATGAATTTCTGCGCTGTACGTGGAGGTACAGGCTTGGTCGGATGAAAAAGCGACGTCAAAGGTTTGTGGTCTGTGATGATGGTAAAGTGACGACCATACAAGAAATCATGGAACTTAGTAACACCAAACACGAGAGCCAAAGCTTCTTTCTCTATCTGTGAGTAATTTCTTTGCACAGACGAGAGCAATTTTGACGCAAAGGCAATAGGGCGATCATGCGAGCCAACTTTGTGCGCAAGCACAGCACCGATCCCGAAATCCGATGCATCTACCATCAACAAAAGGGGTTTCTGGGGATCGAATGGCGTAAGACCAGGATTTGAAAGCAACGCCGATTTCAACTGGCGAAAGGCGCGTTCGCATTCCGTCGTCCAGACGAACGGAACACCTGTACGGCGTAATCGATGAAGCGGAGCTGAAAGGGAAGAGACATTGCGCACATTCACTCACACCTTGTGATTCTAAATCGTTTAATGTTCTAGCGACCTGATCACGCAATGCGTGGGGGACATTGCGCGCTCGGAAAAATTTCGGTTGCGCGTTGACTTTCAGTTCCAAATGTGCTTCATAGTTCTTAGCGCAACCAAGGCCCGGTGCAAAAATGTCTGCAAATGCTTCACATAGCCGAGAAACACTGTCGGAAGGCACAGTCTGATTCACTGATAGGACCTGATTTACGATAGACATGTTAAACAACTGAAATAAATCTAAACCAAACAAGTTCACTGCAGTAGAAGAACGAAGAATGTAAAATGACACAAGTTTTGTTTGTCCCTTGTATGTTGCAAGAAGGCTGCACTGTCCTAACACAGGGATCCGCTGTCCTGAGTAACTTTTTAACTGAACATTTGTGGCACGCAACGGAGGTTTGCCCAGTGGTTTGTACGTGTCGTGATTGAGCAATGAAACTGCAGCTCCGGTATCGAGCTGGAATGGTATGACCTTGCCATTAAAGTCCAAATCTACAAAAAGTTTATTGTCCTGCTGACGACAAGAGCGACTGTTTTGGGCAATTTGAACAGACACTGGTACAGAACCACTTGCTAATTGACGTGATTTCCGGCGACGTCGACGCACAGTGTTTGTGGGACGAACACAGTCACTGTTAGAGAAAGTGGCACTGGATGGGGTGGAAGTAACTACATGAATGTCCATGGGCGAAGGTCCACGAGCCTGAGTGTCCTTGGTTCGATTCTGGCGCGAAGCAAAGGGCCTGGAATGGGTGCGATTGTCTGATCTGAGCTTTTTCTGGCAAACACTTTGAACATGTCCTTTCCTATTGCAGAAAAAGCAAATAGCTTGGCGTGACGGGTAATGTTCACGCGAATGTCTAGTAGCACACCGCGGGCATGATTTCACTGCATTTGTGTGCTGGCGCGGCACACCTGGTTTAGAGCGCGGCGGCAGCTGCGTCGAAGTGCGCGAGGGCAGGTGACCGGGCCGCGCAGCTCGCCTGGCGGGCCGCTTAATGTTACACACTGCTGGCGAAGTTTCAAAAGATTCCTGAGCACAGTCAAGTGTGTCTTGTCTATCCAATATGTCTATCACTTGTTGAAGGGAGGGATTAACTAGTTTCAAAATTTGCTCCCGTATGCGAACATCAGAAACGTTCTGTGCAATTGCATCACGTACCATTGTATCTGAATAAGAAAGGCCACAGTCACATTCAAAGGCACAGTCCCTAGTAAGTCCTTGCAATGTTGCTACCCATTCCCTATTAGTTTGACCGGCCGTACGTTTCGTACGAAAAAACGTATACCGTTTTGCAACTACATTAACTGTTTCTTTGAAATAGGCATCTAAAGCAGACAAAATTTCTTCGTAGGACAGAGCTGCTACGTCGCGTCGGGGAAACAATTTCACTATCACACGGTAGGTGGACACACCGACACAAGAAAGCAAAAACGGCTGCCGCTCATTACCTTGAATTCTGTAGACGGCTAGATGAAAGCCAAACTGTCGGGACCATTCTGGCCACGATTCTTGGGTTGAATCAAAATTACGGAAGGACGGTGCAACGGCGTTTTGTGGCTGCGGTAGCGATGAAGCGGCGGCGGCCGCATCGGTTTGCAGCGCACGTTGACCCTGGACGAGCTGTCCCAGGGCATCCAATAACGCCTGTGTCTGCTGATTCTGCAAGCGATAAAATTCGGACAGTACATCTGGAGATTGTGGCGAAGCCATGACACAATTAATTCAGAGCAAAGCAAGTAGAAAGAACACGATCATTTAAGCCTCGTCGCCAATCTGTTGCAGCGTAACAAGCTAGTTACGCCACACTGAGAAGGGAGCCGAAAGAAAGGCACGCGTACACACACGCCGACTGGCGTCAAGTCTGGAACAGGATACGTTATGACTGCTATAAAGAAAATACGTAGCTTTAGAATATACTTAACTTTTAATCACTCCTTGTGATACATCTCTCTTGACTATACAAATGAGACTCGTAAGATACATGCACTGTTACAATTGGCGCCTTGCTAGGTCGTAGCCATGGACTTAGCAGAAGGCTGTTCTAACTGTCTCTCGGCAAATGAGAGGAAGGCTTCGTCCGTATAGTTGCTAGCAATGTCGTCGTACAACTGGGGCGAATGCTAGTCCGTATCTCGAGACCTGCCTTGTGGTGGCGCTCGGTCTGCGATCACACAGTGGCGACACGCGGGTCCGACATGTACTAAATGGACCGCGGCCGATTTAAGCTACCACCTAGCAAGTGTGGTGTCTGGCGGTGACACCACATTAGTCTTTCTGGTTTCGTTTTCACACGATGCATACGCGACGGTAAGACACTGATAAAAGTGGCTTATAATTAACAACATAGCGAACAAGTTCTCCAGTAGATAGTTTGTTGAATGTACCCGAAAGTTACTGCCACGAACTTCCGAAGATTCAAAAAATGAAGTAGGATCTAGTAGTGATACTGAAACCAGTGGTGTCAATTCATCGCAGTTGCATACCGCATATGAGAATTCCTGCACCACCTGACTGATCGGTGCCCTCTCCCAAAAGCGGAATGACTCGTCTTACGTGGTTTTCTACGTACTGCTCGTTTCCAGGTGTAACACGGTTTGCAAGTCGAGGCGACTTTTGTACCTGTACGTGCCTTGAAACGTCATTTTTAGTGTTTATGCGTCCGCACCAGTCTCTCTGGCTTGTCGTGTGGTGAACAGAGGTACACACGTAGGGAAGTAGCTTCTATATCGTTTAGCGAGGAACTGGTTCTTAATGAAATGAAATGGTTTCTGAGTTGTTTTTGTTATCCAGCATTGGATCGCTGCAGTGTATCCCGCCTACGCTCTGTTAAAAACCGCTTCGTCAGTGGCGACTCCTATCATCATATTGTACACTTAGAGCTGCCGTTCCTGATTCATCTTACAAGTTAGATCCCGCTCCATTTTTTTCCAGTAGCTTTCGTAATGGATAGGTCGTGCAAAATGCTAGGAAGCTTTGATGTTGAAACATGCATAATATTCTCAGTATAATCGTCGACAGTAAATTACTGTTTCGTCATCGACGACTTTTCTGTGCTGTGATGTTTTTATTTCTCGTTGGTTCCCTCGGGTAGTACGTTTGTTCTGTGATAGAAGGCACTTCGTCCACTCATCGAATTGACGCGTGGGCCTTCAAGCTATCCACCCGTACTTGCGACTGGCACCCGCAGCTTCCGCCCGTAGTCACCTTCAGGGTGGTTCGTTGTACTCGTATATAGGCATCGCTCATCAGCACTGTCGATTGTCGACATCTGTTACGTGTGTTCTTTCATTGTTCCGTGAACGATTATTAACTGTGCGCCACTTGTTTGAAATTATTTAACAAAATTTCTAACAGAGAATCCTCTTTATTTGTTGTCATCTTAATAGGCCACCAGCCACATATTTAACTTTATTCTCTTATATCTTTTCGACACTATTCTTCTGGTCGCAGCGTCCGTTTTTCCATAACACGCGTGAAAACATAACGTTGATGGCATGCCTACAGGAAAGTATTTTATCACCCATCATGTGAAAACATCCTCCGACTGATTTCTCTCGAGTACAAGGTACTTGGGTAAGTGTGCTTCACTTATCTGTGGAGTGGCCTTAAACTGGAAAAAAAATTCCGTGCAGTTACGTATTAGAGAGATCACCACTGGGGAAACGTGCACCACACGCGAATCCTATGGATCAGTGCCACGCTCAACTTAACCACTGGCTAGGTGTTACTTTATTTGTCCCAGCAGAAGATAGTAATACATTTAATGTAAGTGGAGACTGACCTGTCAAGTTCTTTCTGTGAAATGAGGGTACCTTTGGTAATTTAGTAAGTTCGTTGAAAAACTTTTTACCGCTAATTCTAAATTCGTCCTGAATTTTTCCAAAAATTTTTTTGTCACGATCTGGGACATAAAAAAGAACGAATACAAACTACTGTCATTATTATGCCAAATTTGTTGAACTACGCCCTGTACTTAGCAAGTTACATTCGGAGACGGCCGCGCTCTGTGTTATGAATTTGCTCACTGAAGCAAACCGGTAAGTGCCCAGAGCTAAATGAAGCTGCATCACCGAGCACATGTTTCGTGAGTAAAACTGTAATTTATAATTCTGACAGAGTACAAAAAAATAGTTAACCATTTAGGAGCGTTCCTTCGAGTTTACAAAAGCGATCGTTTTCAAATGACGAAGAAATTTTACTACAAACGGAAGTATTCTTGACACCCAATTTCAGTAACGCACTTTACAATTTCAGTAACGCACTTTATACAGCACAGTCATCCCGCGGATGAAATGAACTTTAGATGGCCAACTACCAGCAGACTGTAGCTGTGACTCTGTGGGAATCCTATTAGCGATCGTTTAATAAACTCGTGCAGTACTCAAATTTATTGGAATAAGGAAGAAAAAAATTCGGAAGAAATTAATAATAATCAGGGAACGTCACAAACAGAGTAGTATAGGAATAGTCACATTCGAATAGAGAATGAGGCATTGGCAAGACCCAATAACATTGTCAAAAACGTTCTCTCGTTGTCAAAAAATACCGGAAAACATCGAACTTTTTGTAACTTAAATCTCGTACATTAAGTTGCACGTTTGAAATTTTTACTCAGTCCACCGAATTTTAACACGTGTCCCTGGATATGTTTTGCACTCCACGGAATAAAATGATTTTCTTAGTGTAACAATTTCTACTGTTCTCCACTTTGCACTACTGAATCCTCGCATTGCCCAAATAAAAAGGGCACGGGATTTTTTAAAAATAAGTAGGTAAACTATCATTTTTGCAGTGTCCACAACTTATGCCTCATCTCATTCTCTCTTCCTCCCCCCCCCCCCCCCCCAAACATTGTAGTTACGTTTCCTAAAATGCGAGTACATTGCACACGTTCCTCGCGTATTTCTTACACTGTTCGGGAATAACAGATAAACATGTCTGGGGTACCTTTACCGAGCTCTTCATCTATGCTTATATGTAAAGAGGGCAGTATAACAAGCACATTTATTTAGCTAAACGTTACATCATTTTTTATAAATTTTTCTTTCGAAGTTATCAGGCACGTTGTTATACAGCTTATCTTTTAAACTTGTCACTGACGATGCAGATTAATTAGGGATCTTATCCACTATCTACCTCTGTATCTATACTCAACAATCACTGTATTTATGAGGCGGAGTGAGTTTCATGTGTAACTGTCATTTTCCCCCTTTTCCAAATAAATTCGTGAGTGGAAGAATTCGATACACCTCTGTGATAGCTCAGTTTTTTTTCCATTTTTGCTGTCGTAGTCTTTTGGCGACGTAAGAGGAAGGAAGTAATAATTTATTCTTTACCTCTTCCTGGAACGTTTGCTTTATGATATTTCTGCGTATTACACATTTCATTGGGATTGCTCCAATGTATCACATTCTCGTATCTGTCTTCCTGTTCTGTCCGTAAGTGAAGTTAACGAGGTGACATAGACACTTCTACATTTATTAAATGGTTAAAACATGAGCATATTTATTTGCACCGTTTACAATATGTACAGATGAATTATATAAATACATGACTTTATTATCCTTGCGTATAACTGTTCCACACACTGACAGTTCGAGAGTACTGTGGATCATTGGTTCTCAGTACAATGCTCAATCATTTGCTGATTATCATCAGATTGGTAGCGTCGTACTAGGTCGTATTCTTAAATGTGAGTCTTCTGAGATCTAGCAGGAGCCTTTTTTTTCAATCTTTGTGCTGAAGTGCTACCGACTGCGTTGCTGGACTGTGTGTGTGGCGAGTGCAAGAGCAACTGTTCACTTTATTTGCTCTTAATAATGGCTCCTTTAATCCTTCTATTGTGTTGGTTTTTCACATCTAATGTTACTGGGGAACTTCTACGATGGCACACGGCACCCTGACCTGGTGCCAGTGTTCGGGTGCTACTGGTCCTGTGGACTCGAGCTGTCTATATGGAGGTCTCAGGGCATCTATGTTGTGCAAGAGCTTCTACGTCGTCTGGATGATAGCCTCCCGGGTCGTTAGTTGTTGTAGTTCGTGTAAATTCAGAATCCTAGTCCACCTAAGATCACTGAGGATGAGACGTAGACACCTCTGTATTTGGTCTTAATTTTGAAATACTGGTTGTCCCTCAAGCAGAACGACTATATAAGGTCGCAGGAGGACCGTTGCTGTATAAAATTTGAGTTTGTTGGAGCTGGCTATTAGTGAGTATAGTTGGTCAATGAGGTGGAGGATCTCCACCCTCTTTTCCTAGATGTGATATTTAAACAACAATTTGCTGTCCAGGATGACCCCCAGATAATTGATGTGATCGCTTCCTGCTGTAGCCGGTCGTGTACTGTTAGTTGATCCCGTAGGTGTGGTAGACGGCGTATGAACACGATTGCTCGAATTTTTCTTTGTTGCGAGTGATAGCTTTAATCTTCGCCCATCGTTCCGTTAACGTAAGTTGGTATTTAAGGCTACTAGTTAAGAGAGCAGTGTCATCCACAACTTGGGCGAGGACAGCTTGTGGCAGCAGCGGTAAATAATTTATGTAAATGACGAGCAGTGTGGGAGACAACACCGTTCCTTGTGGAATACAGTCTGTGCGTTATTTAATGCTAGATCTTTGTCCTTTCGTCTTTACCGTTAGTTGTCTATCCCGAAGAAAGCTAGATAGGAGTCTGATGCATTAATCCTGTAGTTTCGCCAGGAGTTTGTCTTTCATACGCGGTCGTATGCCATCTCCACGTCTAAAAATGCAGCCGCTGTGTAGTTGGAGAACTTGAGATTATAAGCAATGTATTCGGAGACCCGCAGAAGTTGAAGTTCGGCTGATTATCTGGGTTGAAATGCAAACTGGTCAGATTCGATTATTTCCTGGTCCACGATCGGTTGTCTGATTCGATGTAATATAAGACGTTCGAAAATCGTAGACACTATAAATAATAGACTTACAAGCCAAAGTTCAATGACTGGCTCAGGCCCTTGCCGGGCTTAGGAAGTGACACAATACTGGCGATTTTCCAAGCTGCTGGGAAGTATCCCATAATATAAATACACTGAACATCAAAACATAATTAATGTAAAGTAATCAAATTTCGGAAATACATTTGTCTAGGTAACATATTTAAGTTACTAACATTGGAAGGCCACAGGTTAATATAAGTGTGAGATAAGCCATTGCAAATGAGAAACGCTGTTACATAAAAAACCGGTGTAATGGAAATTTGTGGTAAGGTTTTATGGGACCAAACTGCTGAGGTTATCGGTCCCTAAGCTTACACACTACTTAATCTAATTTACACTAAGGAAAAAAAAAGACACACACACACACACACACACACACACACACACACACACACACACACACACACACACACATATATATATATATATATATATATATATATATATATCCCCGAGGGAAACTCGAACCTCCGACGGGGAAAAACCGGTGTAAGAATGTTGAATGCAAGCATGCTGACGTGCATGCATTGTGTTGTACAGCTCAGTTGGTTGCACTCGGTCGGTCAATACAGGGACGGTTAATGCTGATTGTGAATGCCGCTGGAGTTGTCCTCTACCGATGTCTCAAATGTGCTCGATTGGAGACAGATTTGGTGATCGAGCAGACCAAGGCAACATGTCGACACTCTGTAGGGCATGTTGGATTACAACAACGGTATGTGAACGACCGTCATCCTGTTGGAAAACACGCCCTGAAATACTGTTCATGAACGAGAGCACAACATGCCGAATCAGCAGATTGACGCTCAAATTTTCAGTCAGGGTGCGTAAGATAACCACGAGAGTGCTACTGCTGTTATACGAAATCGCGCCCTAGATTTTAACTCCAGGTGTGGGTCCAGTATGTGTAGCACGCAGACAGATTGGTTGCAGGCCCTCAGCTGGCATCCTTCTAACCAACACACGGCCATCGCTGGCCCAAGGCAGAACCAGCGTTCATCAGAAAATATAATAGGCCTCCATCCTGCCCTCCAATGAGCTCTTGCTTGGCACTACTGCGGTCGCAAATGGGGGTAGTGTGGGGTCAGTGGAATGCACGTTACTGGACATCTGGCTCTGAACTGTCCTTGAAGTAATAGATTTGTAACAATTCGTTGTGTCACTGTGGTGTGAACTGCTGCTCCAGTTGCTGCTGCATATGTAGTACGATGCGCCAGAGCCGTACGCCAAACATGATAATCTTCCACGTCTGTAGTGCGAAGAGGCCGTCCGGAGCCAAGTCTTCCTACGACCGTATATTCCCGTTATCACCCTTGCCAGCAGGCAAGTACAGTGGCTACGTTCCTGACAAGTCTATCTGTAATATTACAGAAGGAATATTCAGCTTCTCGTAATCCTATTGCACAACCTTGTTCAAACACAGTGCGGTGTTGATAATGGTGTCTTTGTCGCCTTAAAGGCATTCTTATTAGCTCACCAAGTCCAATCTCAAAGGTAACCAACGCTCACAACCGTTACAGCGTGTATTTAAAGCAATCTAATTTGCATCAACATATTCGTCCTTCTAGCGCCGCTCTTGTGCGACTGGCGCGAAATTTGAATAGATACCATCTTTCAGATGTAGAAACACGCCTACCAACTTCCGTATGTAGCTCAACTCATTCTTAGTGCTGCGATTTTTTTATACATCTGTAATGCATAAGCTTAGTCTTAATAAGCATCCCATAACTATGCAGCTACTGAATATTCTCGTTAGGAGCAAATGGTTCAAATGGCTCTAAGCGCTATGGGACTTAAAATATGAGGTCATCAGTCCCCTAGACTTAGAACTAATTAAACCTAACTAACCTAAGGACATCACACACATCCATGCCCGAGGCAGGAGTCAAACCTGCAACCGTAGCAGCCGCGTGGTTCCAGACTGAAGCGCCTAGAACCGCTGGACCACAGCGGCCGGCCGTTACGAGCACCAACGTCTTCCATGGTAGGTGTTTAAGCTGGTCATTGGTAACATTATTTGCTGAGTGGGTCTCAAGGTGCAAGATGATCTTCCGGATTACAGCTGGGGTGGTGCGTTCAGGTCTCATGATGCGAATTGTGTTGCGGATCTCCCATGCCATGCATTGAGTTCGGATTACACCGTCATTGTCATCGTCGAGGTCCAAGGTGTTTTGTGCCTCGTACGTATTGACAAAGATCTCTGCCGTGCCCAGGGGGTTATATATGAAGCCAGCGGGACCTTGGATGGCCAATTTAGATGGCTTCAACTGTCGCAGATCCTAAGCGAGGTTCCGTTCCTTCTGTGACTGTAATATCATGATCGACGTCTTCTTTTTCCAGACTTGGGTACGATGTTCCACAGCAAAGAAATGGAGTTCTCTGGATAACTGCTTCATTTCTCTTCTAGTTTTGTAACAGAGGGGAGAAGGATTCGAGGTAGATAGGCTGGTAGATTGTTCTGACCAACGCTTTTGGGTAGGCTCGTATAATTTTTCCTGTCAGTAATGTATTTTGGTTCTGATAAGTGTTTTAGTAAATGTTTAGATCTATTTGAAGTATGCGTTATCTCTATTCTTTGTACCCTATCTGTTAGGTATGATCGAAACCAGGCATTAGCTTACCCCTCTTATTCCTAATGCTTCTAAGTTATTTAATAGAATCTTGTGGTCGACTGTATCAAACGCCTAAGAAAGAGCCAGAAATGTGCCTGCGACACACTCATCTTTATCAGGAGCATCATGTACAACTTTTGTAAATTCTACTATGGCTGACTCCGTGTTTTTGCTACTTCATAAACCAAACTGTGATTCGCTTAAAAGATTGTATTTATTCAGGTAATTCATTACTCTTTCATAATTGCTTCTACTATTTTTGAGAATGCTGACAGCAGGGAAATGGGCCAGTAATTTTCTACGTCTTCTGCATTACCTTTCTTAAGCACAGGTACAACTCTTGCCTGTTTTAACTGCTCTGGAAATGTCCCTGATGGGAAGGATTCATTTGTTATATTTGTTATGGGGCCTTGTGTGATCCCTATGCATTGTTTCAGTACACACATTGGTACTTCATCTGAGCCTACTGACTTTTTATTTTTTAATTTTTGGACGGTTTTATTAACTTCATCCTCTGTGGTTGGAAGTAAAATCATTGTATTTAGTACAACATTACTTACAGGTGTTCTATTTGCTTTGGGGAATTTTTCCTGTAACGTCTGTGCAATACTTGAAAAATGCTCGTTTACATAGTTTGTTAAGCGTTGTGGATCATTTATTACCTTCTCCCCTTCCGTAGCAGTACGTTATTCTGCGTTTGTTTGCCTCTCCCCATTTCCTTTTTTATAACATACCAGACTGCTTTGCTTTCATTATCTGCATTATATATTATTTTTTCATTAAATGAATATTTTGCGGCATTCAGCACCTTCCTATAGATCTTTTTGTATCTATGATAGAAATTAAAGAATTCTGTATCATTGCGAATCTTTTTCATGGAACTGAGGTGTTTAATTGTTTGGGAGGACTTCTTAATACCTGCTGTTATCCATCTGTTTTTGTGAGATGTTCATACAGACATGCATACTTTTGGAAATGCCTTTTCAAAGTTCAATTTAAACAATGTGGAGGATTTAATGATTTCATATTCACATTGGTTTTCTTATACACTTCATTCCAGATTTGTATTTCTAGTTCTTTTGAAAAATCTTTTATTTTGATTTCTGATGTATGTCGTTTGTGAGCTTGTAGTTTAGGGAATGATTCGATGCCTGATTCTACTGCTGTTATTTGACAGAGATGGTCTAATAGTCCGAGATCTTTTACAGCTACATCACATTTTTCCCTGTCCATATTTGTGGCCACATGGTCGATTACTGATGCAGTCATTGTAGTAACCCTTGTTGTACTATTGACTAATAGGGACATGCCAAAACTTTGAAGGATATTTATAAAGGTGCTGCTGGATTCATTTATGATATTAGTGTTGATGTTAATGTACCCACACAGAATCATGTTGACCGTTGTACTTAAGACTTTATCTAGAACTTCTGTTAATTTATTGAAAAAAATAGGCCCTTTGCTGGTTATCTATATAAACGATTTAGGAGTCAATCAGAGCAGCTATCTTAGGTTGTTTGCAGATAGCTCAAATGGTTCGAATGGCTCTGAGCACTATGGGACTCAACTGCTGAGGTCATTAGTCCCCTAGAACTTAGAACTAGTTAAACCTAACTAACCTAAGGACATCACAAACATCCATGCCCGAGGCAGGATTCGAACATGCGACCGTAACGGTCTGGCGGTTCCAGACTGCAGCGCCTTTAACCGCACGGCCACTTCGGCCGGCATTTGCAGATGATACTGTCGTTTATCGTCTAGTAAAGTCATCAGAAGAGCAAAACAAATTGCAAAACTATTTAGATAAGAGATCTGTAGGGTGTGAAAATTGGTAATTGATCCTAAATAATGAAAAATGTGAGGTCATCCACATAAATGCTAAAAGAAATCCGTTAAACCTCGGGTACACGATAAATCAGTCAAATCTAAAGGCCGTAAATTCAACTAATACCAAGGAATTAGAATTACGAACAACTTAAACTGGAAAGGACACACAGAAAACGTTATGGGTAAGGCGAACCAAAGACAGCGTTTATTAGCAGGACACTTAGAAGATGCAACAGATTTACTAAAGAAACTGCCTGCACCACACTTGTCCGTCCTCTTGTACAGTATTGCTGCGTGGTGTGGGATTCCTACCAGATAGGATTAACGGAGTGCATCGAGAAAGTTCAAAGGAGAGAAGCACGTTTAGTATTATCGAGAAATAATGGAGAGAGTGTCACTTATATGATAACAGGATTTGGGGTGGACGCCAGTAGAACAAAGGCATTTTTTATTTCGGCGGAATGTTTTTCACGAAATTTCGACCAACTTTCTCATTAGAATGGGAAAATATTTTGTTGACACCGACCTACATAGGGAGAAACAATCATCATCATAAAATAAGGAAAATCAGAGCGTGCACGGAAATGTATAGGTGTTAGTTTCTTCCGCGCGCTGTACCAGATTGGAATAATAGAGAATTATTGTAAAGGTGGTTCGATGAACCCTCTGCCAGGCACTTCAGTGTGTTTTTCAGAGTGTCCATGTAGATGTAGATTAATGTGATGGCCTTGAGGCGCTCTTCTAAGCTGTGTAGTTGTCCCCTCCCCATCCCCCTTCGAGAATTCCACCCGTAACGGTTAGCGTTGAAATCGCCGCACAAGAGTATTTTGTTTTAACGATCAAATTTATTTATGGCGTCCTCTTGGTGGAACTACTGTAGGGAACTGAAATACGCTGCGATCATTTTGATAGTTCCATGAGATGTTGATATATAGACCGCCGTTGCTTCCAAGGATGTGAGTTGTGGCAGGACAATAGGCAGGCAGGTGCGTGGTAGTCTTCATGAGAAGAATAGCTGTGCCAGCCCTTCCAGCCCCCCACCACCCCATCCCTCTCACCTCCGGCCGTTGGTTCGGTCAGTCCTATACCCAACCATATTTTTCAGCTTAGAAGGCTGAGTTGGCTGCAGATGCGTCTCTGTCAAAAATAATATGTCCAGGTTTTTTGCCGGCCGCGGTAGTCTAGCGGTTCTAGGCGCTCAGTCCGGAGCCGCGCGACTGCTACGGTCGCAGGTTCGAATCCTGCCTCGGGCATGGATGTGTGTGATGTCCATAGGTTAGTTAGGTTTAAGTAGTTCTAAGTTCTAGGGGACTGATGACCATAGATGTTAAGTCCAATAGTGCTCAGAGCCATTTGAGCCATTTGAGCCATTTGAACCTTGAAGGTTTGTGGACCATAGCTGGGGGCAAAGATCTTCATGGCGCTTTCGAACGGCGTAAGTAGTTTTGAAGAAAATCTGGTGAGATGTTGAAGTTTCGTAATGTAGCTTTGAAAATTTTAAAGATATTCTAATGTCGGAGCGCAGTAATATTCTGTGATCCTGGAAAACATCTTTGTGATTCCCGAAAAGTCAAACGTATCTTGCCCAGTGGATAATAATGGTGATATTTGACGTCCGTTGCCTCTGGTGTGGGGACGTGATGTGCTTGTGGGTGATGATGTCCTCGTAGCAATGGAGGAAAGGTCCGTTTGGCCGTCCGTCCTGGGAGGTGCTGGAGCCGCAGTGGATTGCTGTTGTTGGGCTCTTGCGGCTTCGTCATTTGCGGTATATGTCCTTAGAGCATGCTGAAACCTGGGGCAATCCCTCTAGGTGGCAGGGTGTTCTGCCACTAGTTATAAAATTCCATTTTTGGTTCTGCTGTTTTGGACAGCTGTTTGAAGGATGGTGACCAGTGCATTTAACACAATCTGCTGGTAGACAGTAACAGTTGGCTGTTGGGGGGGAAAAAGTTGGCGACGTTTACAGTGAGGTGGTGGATGGTCCATCTTTGGAGTAGTACGTTTCAATTTTTACTTTTGTGTCCAGCCGATGTCAGACATAATATATTGATTCGTTGGCGGTGATACGAAATCCTCTGATTGTGCCAAAAGTTAATTTTTCTCGTCCCAGGATTTGAACTGGTAGACTGACGCTTGTTGGAAACCCTGGATTCCAAGTTCTTGGAGGAGGAGGGAACGAGTCTAGTGTGCAGTGAATTAAAAAGATGACTTAAAAAGACGCGTAGAGGATAACATTTGGTTGCAGTGAGTCAAAATGGTGATGGCGTCCTCTGGTGGCGAATGTGGCGCCATCCGTCAGAAGCCGTTTAGCTCTGGAGAGAGCGAGGCCCGGTGGCGGCGCGCTGGCTGGCTATTTGAAATCTTGTCTTTCACGGCGATGTGTACGGCGCGCGGCGCGCTGTGTGCCGTCGACAAGGACGACATCGTTATCGTATTAGCCCCCCCACAAAAAATAAATTGTGTATCTTCGTTGTAATAGTGTGGGTTCATTGTAATAGTGTGGGTGTGGCGACGACGCGGGTGAGGTCGATGATGTAGTGCAGCTGATGGAGTTGCCTGTATCGCGATGCCAGCTGGCGCCAACAAACTCGTGTCCCGACATTCCTTGTGTACAACGGTAACATTTGCCAAAAAATTGGAGGTGAGGCGACCATCCTGCTGCACAAGTGGGTGCAGTACTGGCGTTGTTGAGGAAGCTGAAGGTTGAATTTTTGATGCAGGCTCGATGTCCATGACTGAAGTCACTGAGAATCGCGACTAAGGCTGCAGCATCACAATAATCACGGAAACGTAACTGGCGTTGTTGCCGTCAGCCGAGCCTGATTTTCCATAAACGACATAATGAGCTCGTCCAGTAGTCTGAACGACATTGCCGTCCTGCTAATTGTGAGGCTTATTATAGACATGATAGAATAGTTTGTCCTTCGTGTGGAACTTCGTTGCAAAGCTGGCATCTGAAGCAGGATGTCAAGGGTGAAATAGATGCAACAAACTGCGGCGGCCATTGCTACGTAATAACTCTGACGGTGAAGCATTGGCTCTGAGCACTATGCGACTTAACATCTGTGGTCGTCAGTCCCCTAGAACTTAGAACTACTTAAACCTAACTAACCTAAGGACAACACACACACATCCATGCCCGATGCAGGATTCGAACCTGCGACCGTAGCGGTCACGCGGTTCCAGACTGAAGCGCCTAGAACCGCACGGCCACACCGGCCGGCTGGTGAAGCATTCTGGAAACGCCGTGCGCAGCGATACGAAATAACAAAAAAAAAAAAAAAATTCCCTCGAGTGCGAGGCATGAAGTTAGGACATTTGAGCCTTGAAAGTGGGAACAAAATGTTCAGCTTCGCCATTCGATTGAGGGGAGAATGGTTCTTTTCGGATATATTGAATTCCATTGTGTTGGAAAAAGTGTTAAAATTCCAACCAAGAAATCTGTGGGCCATTGTTCGAAATAAGAGTTCGTGGCAAAACTTCTAAAGAAAAGCAAATGCTTTGATAGCGCTAGCTCTAGTAGTCCAGTTCATTGAAATGACAATGGATATCTACTGTATGCATCAACGATAATCAGCCACCCTGTGTTCCAGAAAGGACCAGCAAAATAGATGTGGATACATTGCCAAGGATCGTCAGTTCAAGGCCATTAGTAAAATTGTTGGTGAGACGCAACCTAGTTGTCCGTGCATGTGTTGCAGTGGGCACTCATCTGTTCTGACTGGTTACAGAGCCCGAGCCACGTACAAATTTGGCGTGCTAGCAGCTTAGTTTCAAAGATTCCCCAATGTCCCCTGCTGAAATGTTGAGCCAATCATGACCCACATTTGATCATTAGGAGAATGCAATATAATTACACCATTCTGAAGCGAGGTGCTGTTGCATTGCACATGGTATTTGTGTACAGCTGCATCTGAAATTTATTTTGGGTTACGTGGAAAACCCTTGACCGTAGTACTTGAGCAATCGTAGTGATTCATTTTGTTCAGTATTTGGGCGATCTGCCGAAAATAACTGGGAAAGTTTGCAGTGCTTGCGAATCTGGTTGATTAATTTGAAACCTAGAAGCTTCTCCTGTATCTAATTCCGGATCTTTTCCCATAGGGACGCGGGGCAGAGTGCTTGAGTTTGCATGCTGTGGCATAGGGCGATGAGGAATTCCACACTGGTAATTTGTAAGAAGTAATAACCAACGTTGCAGCTTCTGTGCTGTATGATCAGGCACATCTTTCATACGAGGAAAGCGAGAAGTCAGTAGTTATGAACAATAATGAGAAAAATTTCTATCATGCAGATATTGACGAAATACTGTGACACCATAGATTATGGGTGAGGCTTTCTTTCCCAGCTGACGGTAATTTCCTTCGACCTTGATCAACGTCTTAAATGCGTCTGGCTTCTTGCAGCTTCTGTGCTGTATGATCAGGCACATCTTTCATACGAGGAAAGCGAGAAGTCAGTAGTTATGAACAATAATGAGAAAAATTTCTATCATGCAGATATTGACGAAATACTGTGACACCATAGATTATGGGTGAGGCTTTCTTTCCCAGCTGACGGTAATTTCCTTCGACCTTGCTCAACGTCTTAAATGCGTCTGGCTTCTTGCAGCTTCTGTGCTGTATGATCAGGCACATCTTTCATACGAGGAAAGCGAGAAGTCAGTAGTTATGAACAATAATGAGAAAAATTTCTATCATGCAGATATTGACGAAATACTGTGACACCATAGATTATGGGTGAGGCTTTCTTTCCCAGCTGACGGTAATTTCCTTCGACCTTGCTCAACGTCTTAAATGCGTCTGGCTTCAGCAGTGATGAGGCGAATACGCCTTGTTAGCCTCTCACCTGTTGTGTTGCGTGTGAGGGATCGCGCGCTTGTTTCCATCCGCGTAGCGGCTTGTCTTGGCCCTGCAACGAACTTGTGAGGTCACACTAGTAGGCTTGTCCGCCACACCTCGCAAACGCTCGGCTCCTCGCAAGGCCGGCACAAAATCTATTTTAATTGACAATGTGGCCACTATAGGTCTTAATATTAAAGTCGTCAGAAATAGCTAGTAGTTCCCCGCCGGAGACGGCTGCTGGGACTCGTAAGACCTGCCGTGTCACGTGCTGTGACGTACGCGCCACAGTCTGTCTTTCCCGTGGGCCTCGTCAGCGACCATCATGACTTTTTCTTACCTCCAACCCACGACTAAATTAACTTTTCCTTTGCTCATGAACGACCGAAGGCGTATGAAGTAGAACGATTTATGCGGTACGGTGCGTCTCCCGCTGCAAGATAAACTGTGCGACGACGTTGTGCAGCGCCACGATAATGATCTCAATTTTCGATATTCTGACGGACATATAGGGACTGTCGTGGTTGATCACGCCGCTTCTGAACGTTAAGGGTTTTCGAACACCTGTCTGAGGTGCCGTCGGACGTTGTGGTGGCAGCCTTTAAACCTTGCAGCAACGTCGTCACTCACGGTGCTGAAACGTGGAAGATGTTCGAAACCTACCGTATCCTCAATGGTGTCTGTCAGATAAAAATTTAACTGAAAAAACACGTGCCTTCCTATACCTGGTTATTTCCAGCTGCAGGACCGTCGTCGTATACGATGGACTGCCGCACACTTGTTTAGTTTGTGGCCAGGAAGGCCATGTTTATTCTGAATGTTTCCGACGTAGACTGGTTCAGACGCCGATCGGAGACGTCGCTTTCCCCACGGCGCCCACTGTGTTACCTATGTCTTACGCGTTCATGGCGGGGGCTGCACCTGCGCCCAGTCTGAATCAGCCGGCACCGGCCTCGACTCCTCTCGACGACGCGATGGACGTTTTGCCTGTCTCTCCTACAGTGCCGTCGGGCCAGTACCAACGAATGATGGCTATCAGCAGATGCAAGCCGTGTGTCCTGACCCCAGTGTCGTGGATCATAGTCTTACTAAGCTCCGCTATTATGCCCCCTGCCTGCATGTCGAACGACAGTCACCCACCGTCCGACACGGAACAAAATGTTAGGAAGCAACGGTTGTCGGGGAAAAGGAAGAGAGAACGCCGTACCCCTTCTGCTAACTGCCTCCATCGGATGTGTGCACCGGATGACGACCCTCCTACCGATGATGTGCTATCCTCTGACACCCTGACACTGGACGAAACAACGTCTCTCCCTGCCTCTATCTCCAGTCAGCATCCACCTATGGACACAGACCTTCCCTCGTCTGCGTCTGATGCGGTTGCCTCCCCTTCTGTGTCTGACGCTGTCTGTGGGCGCATCTCTGATGGTGTTCCACTGAACCAGCCCATGAGACGGCTGTCTCCTGAGCAGACGATGTCGATGCTGAGGATGGATGTTCTGTAGGTGTACATTGATGTGCCCTTCCACTGGGGCCTGACAAGGAGCTCCCTCTGCTTCCCTCATGTTTGCAACGCGTCCTCCTGGCAGTGGCAACTTTTCAAACTTATCGTATAGCCACGGTCAATGTCAATACCTTTCACACACGCCATAAAATGGCTTTACTCCATGAAATACTGTCTGCGGTAGACGTTGACGTTTCCCTCTTTCAGGAGATACATGTTGCAACTTTTTGTGCTCCCCATGGCTTTACGGCACACCTTTCCCATGCTTCCCCTACTGGTAGTAGGGTGGTGATCTACCTGCATTATCGCATCCTCGCTGATTCAGTTGCCTATCTCGCTCATGACAGAGGTATGGCTCTCACATTTAGTGGCATCAGGATCATCAATGTCTGTGCGCCACCTGATTCGGGTCGCCGCCGTGAACATTCCACTTTCTTCTCCAAGGCAGTCGCACCTCTCTTTCTGTGTCAGCAGAAAGCATTGATCACGGGAGGCGACTTCATCTCCATCCAGGCACCCGAAGACCAACTACCGTGTCACTCTCAATACGCCGTGCTAGCAGCAGTTCCCCAGCACCTCTGCCTTGTGGACTCTTGGGAGTGTGTTCATGGTGATCGTCCAAGGTTTATGCATTTTACTAGCCATTCTTCCAGTCGCCTCGACCGTGTTTGTATCTCTCGCGATATGGGGTGCAGGCTGCTGACAACTGACCTGTTGCATTCTTTGACCATGATGTATATATTTGTACTATCACTCTCTGCCACCAAAGGGTGTGGCATGGCTGGAAATCATTGAAACTGAACACGATCCATCTTACTTCACCCGAATGCCGGCAGCTTATAGAGACCGCGTGAACAGCTTGTCGTCAACACCGTGATGCACATCAGTCTGCCCTGTCATGGTGGGTCTGTAATATCATAGTCAGTTTCTTCTGTCATGATGCATCAGTGTATCAGGCGTTCATGACTAAGACGTCATGACTGAATTGCTTAATCTTCTTCAACTCTTGCAGTTAGACTCGTAATAAATACACTCCTGGAAATGGAAAAAAGAACACATTGACACCGGTGTGTCAGACCCACCATACTTGCTCCGGACACTGCGAGAGGGCTGTACAAGCAATGATCACACGCACGGCACAGCGGACACACCAGGAACCGCGGTGTTGGCCGTCGAATGGTGCTAGCTGTGCAGCATTTGTGCACCGCCGCCGTCAGTGTCAGCCAGTTTGCCGTGGCATACGGAGCTCCATCGCAGTCTTTAACACTGGTAGCATGCCGCGACAGCGTGGACGTGAACCGTATGTGCAGTTGACGGACTTTGAGCGAGGGCGTATAGTGGGCATGCGGGAGGCCGGGTGGACGTAAAGCCGAATTGCTCAACACGTGGGGCGTGAGGTCTCCACAGTACATCGATGTTGTCGCCAGTAGTCGGCGGAAGGTGCACGTGCCCGTCGACCTGGGACCGGACCGCAGCGACGCACGGATGCACGCCAAGACCGTAGGATCCTACGCAGTGCCGTAGGGGACCGCACCGCCACTTCCCAGCAAATTAGGGACACTGTTGCTCCTGGGGTATCGGCGAGGACCATTCGCAACCGTCTCCATGAAGCTGGGCTACGGTCCCGCACACCGTTAGGCCGTCTTCCGCTCACGCCCCAACATCGTGCAGCCCGCCTCCAGTGGTGTCGCGACAGCCGTGAATGGAGGGACGAATGGAGATGTGTCGTCTTCAGCGATGAGAGTCGATTCTGCCTTGGTGCCAATGATGGTCGTATGCGTGTTTGGCGCCGTGCAGGTGAGCGCCACAATCAGGACTGCATACGACCGAGGCACACAGGGCCAACACCCAGCATCATGGTGTGGGGAGCGACCTCCTACACTGGCCGTACACCACTGGTGATCGTCGAGGGGACACTGAATAGTGCACGGTACATCCAAACCGTCATCGAACCCATCGTTCTACCATTCCTAGACGGGCAAGGGAACTTGCTGTTCCAACAGGACAATGCACGTCCGCATGTATCCCGTGCCACCCAACGTGCTCTAGAAGGTGTAAGTCAACTACCCTGGCCAGCAAGATCTCCGGATCTGTCCCCCATTGAGCATGTTTGGGACTGGATGAAGCGTCGTCTCACGTGGTCTGCACGTCCAGCACGAACGCTGGTCCAACTGAGGCGCCAGGTGGAAATGGCATGGCAAGCCGTTCCACAGGACTACATCCAGCATCTCTACGATCGTCTCCATGGGAGAATAGCAGCCTGCATTGCTGCGAAAGGTGGATATACACTGTACTAGTGCCGACATTGTGCATGCTCTGTTGCCTGTGTCTATGTGCCTGTGGTTCTGTCAGTGTGATCATGTGATGTATCTGACCCCAGGAATGTGTCAATAAAGTTTCCCCTTCCTGGGACAATGAATTCACGGTGTTCTTATTTCAATTTCCAGGAGTGTAGTACGTGGAACAGAACATAAATAGGATTAATTAAGTGCTAAAAAATTATGCCTAAGGTTTTATCTTAATAATATGAATATTTATATATGTGTTTGGAGAGAGAGAGAGAGAGAGAGAGAGAGAGAGAGAGAGAGAGAGAGAGAGAGATTGATTTTTGATTGAGACTTTACTTTAAGCCGTAACTGGTACCTGAATTTTGGTTGCTGCCTCCTTAAATTATCAGCTTCTGCACCAGTTGGTGACGTATTATAATTTGGAGGAAGTTATTGTTCTTTAAGATTTAAAGTACTAGTCTGTTGGTTACTTGGCCATATTGCGGATAGCTTTGAGCCCAAGTTTTCTTAGCTTTTCATACCTAAGGGACCACTGTTGTAAGTAAATAAGATCAAACAGCAATCTGCTTTTCGTGAGAAAAGGAGATTGCTTGGCACACAAACTTCCTTCAAACTACACATCCTGCTACATCAAAATTGGTCAGTGGAGTTCAGCACCATACTATTATACGAGAACATAATTCAATTACTGTAATTAAAAAATTATTAGAGATCGTTACGTATTGAATGAAAACTATAGAGAATGCATTTCCTTTCCTGTATATAAGTGAACTTTGTACACTTACAATTCTGTCGATTGATAGCCGGCGACGACAATGAAGTTAACTTCATTTTCCAAATACAAGATATTTCTATTCTTCACTTCCAGAAAATTTGTATACATAAATGTTTGGCAACTCTTACACGTACTTTACTCCGTTTTATCACTGAAATAGCAATTTTCATTAAATGTAACAATACGTTCTGAGCGACGGCCTAGCAACACGTCCTCTTTCCACAAGATACAGATTAATAGTCATCTTTTTTTAATAATTTTTTTTAGAGTCCATACTGAACGATTCACAACTACTATCGTTGCGGGATTGCGCGCTAGAGAGTTTCTTGCTGTCCAGCTGCGCTTCACTTCAAGTACTTTTTGAATCAAATTTACATTTACAGTTTTACATACACTACTGGCCATTAAAATTGCTACACCACGAAGATGACGTGCTACAGACGCGAAATTTAACCGACAGGATGAAGATGCTGTGATATGCAAATTATTAGCTTTTCAGAGCATTCACACAATGTTAGCGCCGGTGGCGACACCTACAACGTGCTGACGTGAGGAAAGTTTCCAACCGATTTCTCATACACAAACAGCAGTTGACCGGCGTTGCCTGGTGAAACGTTGTTGTGATGCCTCGTGTAAGGAGGAGGAATCAAACTTTCATAAAGGTTGGATTGTAGCCTATCGCGATTGCGGTTTATCGTATCACGACATTGCTGCTCGCGTTGGTAGAGATCCAATGTCTGTTAGCAGAATATGGAATCGGTGGGTTCAGGAGGGTAATACGGAACGCCGTGCTGGATCCCAACAGCCTCGTGTAACTAGCAGTCGAGATGACAGGCATCTTATCCGCATGGCTGTAAGAGATCGTGCAGCCAAGTCTCCATCCTTGAGTCAACAGATTGGGACGTTTGCAAGACGACAACAGTTCGACGACGTTTGCAGCAGCATGGACTATCAGCTCGGAGACCATGGCTGCGGTTACCCTTGACGCTGCAACACAGACAGGAGCGCCTGCGATGGTGTACTCAACGACGAACCTGGGTGCAAGAATGGCAAAACGTCATTTTTTCGGATGAATCCAGGTTCTGTTTACAGCATCATGATGGTCGCATCCGTGTTTGGCGACATCGATGTGAACGCACATTGGAAGCGTGTATTCGTCATCGCCATACTGGCGTATCACCCGGCGTGATGGTATGGGGTGCCATTGGTTACACGTCTCGGTCACCTCTTGTTCGCATTGACGGCACTTTGAACAGTGGATGTTACATTTCAAATGTGTTGCGACCTGTGGCTCTACTCTTGATTCGATCCCTGCGAAACCCTACATTTCAGCACGATAATACACGACCGCATGTTGCAGGTCCTGTACGGGTCTATTTGGGTGTCCATACCCTGTCAAGTACAGTGTCGACGCGTTAACTGTTTCGTATGAAAAATCGCCCAATGTTCTTGGTGAAATAACTGCAACACTTCTTTTTGCAAAGCTTTAGGGATCAGCACACGTGACTGTCCACGTCACACCTTTCTGTAAAGCGAGGTTACGCTGACGTGAAAAGTATCGGCGCACTGTAGTGTTATTTATGCTATGCAAGGAACGAGGCCAAGATGTGTGAATGTATGTTAGCAAAATGTTCAAATGTGAATCAGCTTCCGTGGCCGGTGCAATTTTTCTATAGTTCAGTGGAAAAAATTGAAGCAATTCAGAACAAAAATGGCTCTGAGCACTATGGGACTTAACATCTATGGTCATCAGTCCCCTAGAACTTAGAACTACTTAAACCTAACTAACCTAAGGACATCACACACATCCATGCCCGAGGCAGGATTCGAACCTGCGACCGTAGCGGTCACGCGGTTCCAGACTGAAGCGCCTAGAACGCACGGCCACACTGGCCGGCAATTCAGAACACTCAGCATCGATGTGACCACAAGATGCAGCAGAAGCGTCAACGTCTGTATGAGGGCCAATCTGAAGACTTGAAAGTGCGTCCGCATTACCACGTTGAGCTGTCGGACGATACACAATATCTTACTGGTATTGAGACAACAACAAAGCCCATGTTTGCAATTTTTGGGCGGTTCATACAGGAACTAGTTTCGTCGGATGAAACAAGGACTGTAAAGGCTTGTAATACGTACTAAGTAAAATTTTCGGCCATACATTAGTGGTCGAATTTTGTGACACTATACATAACAGCCAAAGCCTCTTTTTCAATTTGTGAGTAGTTACACTTAGCATTGGACAACGCTGTTGATGCGAAAGCGATAGGCCTGTCTTTATTTAGCACCAATTCTGTGCGAAAGCACTGCACCGATTCCGTAAGAGGAAGCGTCAACTTGCAATACAAAATGGTTCAAATGGCTCTGAGCACTATGGGACTTAACATCTATGGTCATCAGTCCCCTAGAACTTAGAACTACTTAAACCTAACTAACCTAAGGACAGCACACAACACCCAGTCATCACGAGGCACTTGCAATACAAATGGTTTGTCAGGATCAAAGTGAACTAAGCATTGATCACTAAGCAATGCATCTTTAAGTTTTTGAAAAGCTACTTGGTACTCATCTATCCAAACAAAGGGGCCTTTTTTGCGCCGCAAGCGATGCAATGGAGCTGCGATTTGTGTAGCATTGGATATGAACCGAATACAATAGTTAATTTTCCCTAAGACTGACTGCAATTCTGTGACCAAGATACTGCAACTCAGGTTTTTAAAAAATCACACTTGTCCAGTCTACACTTTACTCCTGCATCAAATAACACACATAACAAAACATGCACATTTGCAATATGTTCTTCAGGTGTACGATATGCTACGATAGTATCCTCCAAATAGTTCGGACAGTTTGGCATTTGAGTGGTCAGCTGTTCCAAATACCGTTGGAAAATGGCAGGTGCGGAAGCACTGCCAAAAGGCAAACGCAGATATTTAAACAAACTCAAATGAGTATTCACTACCCACACTTTATGAGGTTCTTGATCAAGCGGTATTTGAAGATACGCGTAGCACAAATCAATTTTTGAAAAGTAGCGACCAGCGCCTAATCTGTCCATGAGATCCCATTTGCGTGGCAATGGGTAAGTATCAATCACACAGTTTGTGGGTTGACCGTAGATTTAAGTCAACACAGAGATGAACGCGACCTGAAGGTTCGGGATACAGAGCCAGTGGACTTGCCCATTGACTACCTTCTATGGGCGCAATAGCTCCGCTATCTTGCAATTCTTTAAGTTCAGCAGCGACTGCGTCCTATAATGCAATGGGAACAGTTATGGTCCAGCAAAGTTTTGGCTGAGCATTGTCTTTCAGAGTAATACGTGCAACAAATTTGTTAGCCTTGCCTAAACCTTCAGAAAAAGAGTTCAGGGAATTCTTTCAGCAAGCTAGCTACACTGTATTTTGCATGGAATGCAGACACTGACAACACATTTTCCTGAATGTTAAAGCCAAACAAATCAAATGAATTAAGGTCAAATATTTCTCACACTCGCGTGATTGTAGCACCGTAAAAGTCACTGTTACCGTGTGCGAGTGATACCTGGCAGGCAAAGTAAATTTTCCAAGAACCGGAATGTCTTGTCCATTATAAGCCGTTAGTTGCGTGCTAATTTTAGAAAGGCGTGGGAAACCCAACAATTCATGTGTGTGAAGATTCAGCAGTGTAACAGAGGCACCTGTGTCCAACTGCAATTTCCCACATTTCCCACAAAGAAGCAAATGAACAAAAAGTTTGATGGACTGGCGTAGCACTGAAAAAACTGTTTGCTTGCTAGTTTTGCTAATGCAGGTTGCAGATTTTGAATATACTGGATTAATGACATGGGCCTTGTGACTAGATTTTTGTGAGTGAGCCAAATTCTTATGTTTGTTCCGTTGCAAACATATGCATTGCACATGTCCTTTCACGCCACAAGCATAACACTGTGCTTGTCGAGAGGGGCAGTCTTGGCATTTGTGCCCTGAATAACACCAAGGGCATAACTCAATTCTGTTCGCCTGTGTAACCGCATATTTAGCGAGCATCTTACGTGGCGTGGAGAGTTATGTACACGGCGTGGCGAGCGCAAGCTGCCACTGCCCAATGGGTTACCCGCAGACAAGGGACTCAACCCGACAAATTGTTGGTTTAATAATCATCTTGGGGAGGAAGCTCTGTTTTTTCGTGTTTACTTTATCAATACGTATGTTTTTGGATAGTGTCCGCCTCTAGCAAAACACAATTTTGTTTTTTTAATCCAAACATATTTCACTGCAGTTGCAGCATCTTCAGTGGGCTTTTATTTTTCATCTGTTAATGATAAAGAATGTTCTTTACATGTAACTATTAGTTTTTAAATCGTAATTACAGATATTTGAAAAAACACGTGAATTATGAATTCATACCTTTTTAGCCCATGGTGTGGTTTTCCTGATGTGTTGTGTTACTACAGTGACTGTTTTGTTCCACACTTTGTCATCTGCAACCACTTACACCTTAAAGTAGATAATTGTTCAAGCCAAAATTACGATTTGAAAATTGTTACTTCTATGCCTGAAATTAATTAATTCTCTCTCTCTCTCTCTCTCTCTCTCTCTCTCTCTCTCTCTCTCTCTCTCTCTCGTCTGTGTGTGTGTGTGTGTGTGTGTGTGTGTGTGTGTGCGCGCGCGCGCGCATGGTATGACAACGAAATGCAAATTCAAATGTGCTTGTGATGCACACACACACACACACACACACACACACACACGGAATTAATTAATTTCAGGCATAGAAATAACAATTTTCAGATCATAATTTTGGCTTGAACAATTGGCCGGAGTGGCCGAGCGGTTCTAGGCGCTTCAGTCTGGAACCGCGCGACCGCTACGGTCGCAGGTTCGAATCCTGATGCGGGCATGGATGTGTTTGGTGTCCTTAGGTTATTTAGGTTTAATTAGTTCTCTAAGTTCTACGGGACTGATGACCACAGCTGTTAAGTCCCATAGTGCTCAGAGCCATTTTTGGCTTAAAAAATTTATCTACTTTAAGGTGTAAGTGCCCGCCGATGTGGCCGAACGGTTCTAGGCGCTTTAGTCCGGAACAGCT
Organism: Schistocerca serialis cubense; assembly: GCF_023864345.2. Taxonomy (NCBI): domain Eukaryota; kingdom Metazoa; phylum Arthropoda; class Insecta; order Orthoptera; family Acrididae; genus Schistocerca; species Schistocerca serialis. The sequence goes on along the minus strand of NC_064640.1, from coordinate 352,039,547 downwards.
CTGCTGCTACGGTCACAGGTTCGAATCCTGCCTCGGGCATGGATGTGTTTGATGTCCTTAGGTTAGTTAGGTTTAAGTAGTTCTAAGTCTAGGGGACTGGTGACCTCAGATGTTAAGTCCCATAGTGCTTGGAGCCATTTGATCCATTTTTAGGCTGTAAGTGGTTGCAGATGACAAACTGTGGAACAAAACAGTCATTGTAGAAACGCAACACATCAGAAAAATCACGCCATGTGCTAAATAGGTATGAATTCATAATTATGCGTTTTTTTTTCAAATATCTGTAATTACGATTTAAAAACTAATAGTTGCATGTATACAAACAGTATAGAACATTCTTTATATGTAACAGATGAAAAATAAAAGCCCACTGAAGATGATGCAACTGCAGCGAAACATGTTTGGGTTACAAAACATAATTTTGTTTTGCTAAAGATGGACCCTATCCAAAAACATACAAATTGTTTGCTGCTCAAATTTATTGGCCGACAGGGCTCCTAAATCGTACTGAGATAGTATTTGTACTACTTGCTAAAATGATGGATCGGACTGTTTCAAAATCTGTTTTCTGAGTTTGACATCAGTTACATTGTACATGATCGCATTGCGCAACATAACATCTGAATGTAAAGCACCACAAGCACATTCGAATTTGCATTTCGTTGTCATACCATGCAAATCTGTTCCTGACCATTTTTAGAATTAAATATTTGATACTGAGCTGCTACCACATTCACTTCTTGATCATAATAGTTAGTTAGCGAATCTACAACCTGATCATATGAAAGTTCACTCTGAGTGGCGTTAGGAAATAACTTCTGTAGGAAACGGAACAATGCGCTTCCTACTGTTGAGAGGAAATAATGGCTTTTCACAGTGCTGGTACGTTGTCAGCAATTACGTGGGCTTCAAACTGTTGCAACCACTCGAGCCATTTTTCTTCGTGTTCATGAAACTGGCAAAAAAGTGGTATAGCACTTTGAGCTGCGGTAGGTGGTGTTTGTTCCATCTAATTCTGGCAGCTGTGGCGCCTGAGCAGGGGGTGGGATTGGTGGGGTGGGCATGTTGGAAGAGACAAATGCACGAAACAGACAAGGCAAGTAAGAAAAATAACTACAAAAGCAAAGAAAATGTCTGCAATGTCCATCTGAAAACTCTGATTAGCAAAAACGCGATAGTACGCTCTTAAACAAGTAAACACCCCTCCAAAGAAAAGACAAGCGAGAATTAAAGTTCCAGAGAAACACACAACAACATTCTGTGCCGCCAGGCACTGGGTTCTTCTTATAACTTGTCGCCAATGTAGTATCCTGCCCACTCGTCTAATATAGGGTGCCTAGGAAGCTGTTTTCTCGTATCTCTAGACAACAATTCAAGCAACTCGTATAGTTGGAGTTTATTACAGCAAGTGAAATTGACAATATCTAGCTTTGCGTATTCACAAAAGAGGTGTCACAAGCAAATAGAGACATGCAAATAATCTATGTCCTTCGGTACATACAATTTCAATGCAAGCAAAACAATCCAGTTCGTAAGTCACTGCTGTTGTGTTATAATGATGGATCATCTTCCACTCCACCCGCGGCTAGGCTGTGCGGCGCGTGTATTCTTTTCGTATAAATGCTGCTTCAGTCATGGTGTCGTCATAGTCAGTGTACTAATGGCTGATGTCATCTTACAGCCCTCTCTACGCTCTTGCGTTCTTGATCTTCATGCCAGCGCTTCTCACTATGCTGGAACAGTGTCTTTCTTAACCCACTCCGTGGTTGGGGTGTTACTGCAGTGATGAGTTGATCCACATCTTTTCCACTCTGAGAACTGATTATTCTCTGGTCGAGTCTGGCGACCTACCTCTCCCCCCTCATTGCAACATCGGTTTCCTACTATTCTCGTTGGTATTAATTATGATTAAAAAGCAGACAAAGAAGAAGTAAATAAATAATTGATGTTCTTCGTGTCTGTGCTCCACGTTCCCTAAGCTTTCCTAGGTTTCTGGGGGAGGAAGCGGGACGTGGTGGCCAGGCTTTGGGTTGCAACCCATGCCCCCTTTGCCCCCTCACCTTCCTTCGGGCGGCAGGAATGTTTCTTTGGAAAAAAAAGCATGCAAATGCTACAAGGCGTTTAGCGTTTCCTATCTTGTGAGATAAAATTGCTCCCATTCCCTATGATGATGCATCAACTGCCAGCACTACTGGTTTCTGCAGATCAAAATGAATTAGGCATGTATCACTAAGCAACGTATTTTTCAGCGTTTGAAGTGAGTGTTCACACTCTCCAGTCCTTAGAAAGGAACATTCTTTTCGCCAGGCGATGCAAAGGGATAACAATTTTTGCTGTGTTCAGAATGAATTTCATGTAGCAGTTTACTTTTCCAAGAACAGCATTTAATTGTCGCACGTCTGTAGGAGAAGGTAATCTCCGAATGGCCTGTAAATGCTTAGCCAAGGGATGCACCCCAAGGTCGTCAATGAGATGTCCCAAATATTCGATTTCTGTGTTGAAAAATGAACGTTTCTGCTTTTTCTACGTGGATTTTAGAAAAGAATCGTCCAACTGCTAGGCGACGTTCTCAGACACTTTATTATCAAACTTGTCTTTTAACCTTGTCACTGACGATTAGGAGTGATAGGGATCTTAACCACTATTTACATTTGTATCTATCCTCAGAAACCACCATATCATGTGTGGTGGAATTCGTTTCGTATGTAACGGTCATTTTTTCTCTTCCAAATAAATTCGTGATTGTCCATACACATTCTTGCAAGCTCGACTTTTTTCTGATTTTGCTATCGTAGTCGTTTGAGGAGATATGAGGGAGGAAGTAATTAATTCCTTGACTCCTTCTGGAACGTTCACTTCCTAGTAGTTTTGCCGTATTATACATTTAATTTGGATTCACCCAACATATCGCAGTCTGGGATCTGTCTTCCGGTTATGTCCGTAGGTGAACTAGATGGCACGGACACTTCAACAATTATTAAATGATTAAATATGAGCATATTGATTAGCACCGTTTACAATGTGTACGGATGAATTACATAAATATTTAACTTTGTAATCCTTGGCTGCAACTGCTCCACGCACTGACACTTCGAGAGTGCTGTGTATCATTGGCTCTTTGTTCAATGTTCAATCACTTGCTTATTATTATCGGATTAGTAGCATTGTTCTAGGACCTTTCATTCTTACTGCAAGTCTTCAGAGATCTGGGCCGAGCCAGGTGTGCGGCGACTTACGAAGACGCGTGGAGGATTACATTTGGTTGCAGAGAGTCGAAGCGCTGACGGCGTGCTCTTCTGGCGAACGTTCCTAAACCCACCTGAAGACGGTGAGCTCTGGAGGGAGCGAGGCTCGTCAGCTGCGCGCTATTGGCCTATTTGAAATCTCGGCTTCCATGGCGATTTGAAGCTCTTGTTGCATTTCCTAAAATTTTCCTGTGTTGTGAATTCCCTTCATGTAATAGCGGTAGCTTCAAACAGAAGCACGGAGCAGATCATTTGTATACACTGGTGAGCCAAAGTATTATCATCTCTACCCACTGCGAGACAGAGTGGCACCTGTTGGAGAGGGCACGTGACGCGATAAGGAAAGTAGATAAGCCGAGCAGACACAAGTGAGAAATTTTCTAACGACGATATGGGGCACGAATAGGGATATCCATTGAGGTAAGGGACTTTGACAAAGGGCAGATTCTTATGGCCCAGCGCTTGGGAACGCGCATCTCGGACACGGCAAAACTGGGCGGCTGTTCACGTGCAACTGTTGTGATCATCTGTAGTAAGTGGTTGAAGGATAGTGAAACCACGAACAGGCGACGGTGTGTTGGACGTCCACGCCTCATCACAGATCGTTAAGATCGGAGTCTTGGTCGCTGTGTGAAGTAGGACAGACGGCGATATGTGGCAGATCTGATGATAGAGTACAGGAACAAGTGTTTCAGAGCACACCTTTCAGTGAAAATTACTGAATATGGGGGCCCGCAGCAACGAGCCATACGTGTTGCCATTCTCACACAACGAGTCGTCAGTTATGATGACAGTGAGCACGAGATCATCTAAATTGGACCGTAGATCACAGGAAATGTGTTATCTGCTTTTATGAATCCCATTTCTTGTTACATCAGGTCGATGATCGTGTTTGGATACAGCATCAACAAGACGTCTTGCTGTTCGAAACATGCACCACACCACGGATGAAGGCCAGTGGGAGAAGTGTAATGTTGTAGGCTGCTGTATCTGTGTCGTTAGACAGTCTGTGATGTACACTGAGATGACATAAGTCCTGGCTAGTGATATACATATATGCAGGTGGCAGTAGTACCGCATGCCCAAGGTACAAGAAGTCAGCGCATTGGCCGACCAGTCATTTGTACTCGGGTGATTCGTGTGGAAAGGTTTCCGACGTTATTATGGCAGCACGACGGAATTAAAAGACTTTGAACGCGGAATGGTAGTTAGAGCTAGACGTATGGGACGTTCGGTTTCGGAAATATTTAGGGAGTTCAGTAAAACGAGACCCACAATGTCAATAGTGTGTCGAGAATACTAAATTTCAGGCATTACCTCTCACCACGGACAACGCAGTGCTCGACGGCCTTCGCTTAACAACAGAGAGCAACAGCGTTTGCGTAGAGTTGTCAGCGCTAACAGACAAGCAACACTGCACGAAATAACCGCAGAAATCAATGTGGGACGTACGACGAACGGATCTGTTAACACAATGGGGCGAAATTTGGCGTTTATAGGCTATGGCAGCAGACGACCGACGCGAGTGCCTTTACTAACAGCACATCGCCTGCAGCGCCTTTCCTGGGTTAGTGACATATCAGTTGGATCCTAGGCGACCGGAAAACCATGGCCCGGTCGGATGGGTCCCGATTTCAGTTGGTAAGAGCTGATGGTAGGATTCGAGTGTGGCGCAGACCCCACGAAGCCATAGACACAAGTTTTCAACAAGGTTCTGTGCAAGCTGGTGGTGACTCCATAATGGTCTGGGCTTTGTTTACATGTAATGGACTGGGTCATCAGGTCCAATTGAACCGATCGTTGACTGGAAATGGTTAGTTCGGCTACTTGGAGACCACTTGCAGTCATTCGTGGACTTCATGTTCCTGAACAGCGATGGAACTTTTATGGATAACAATTCGTCACGTCACCAGGCCACAGTTGTTCGCGACTGGCGTGAAGAACATTCTGGAAAATTCAAGCAAATGATTTGGCCACCCAGATCACCCGACATGAAGCCCATCGAACAATTATGGGACATAATCGAGAGGTCAGCTAGTGCACAAAATCCTGCACCGGCAACACTTTCGCAATTATGGAAGGCTACAAGGCAGCATGGCTCAATATTTCTGCAGGGGACTTCCAACGACTTGTTCTGTCCATGCCACGTCGAGTTGCTGTACTACGCTGGGCAAAAGGAGATCCGACACGATATTAGGAGCTATCCCATCACTTCTGTCACCTCAGTGTAATCTTCACCTGCGGCCAGTAAGAGGCACCCTTGAGCAATCACGTGGGCCTTACCTCGGACATAAAACAGGCCGCCGTGCCGGAATGAAATTACTTTCGCATCGTGCTGTGCTCTAGTATCTATCTCGCTCACGCTTTGCATACGTGACGAGACTGCTTATCGGATCTCATTCGGACAACTCTGTGGACTACAATAAACGGATGCTGACGGACTTTCGTGCCCACAGACTATCTGGATTCTTCTCTTGGGGTATGTCTACTGCTTTATAACGACCCGGCGCGGAATGATTTTGTGAACTATCAAGTGATAGTTTTGCATCCATCCTTACTATACAGTAAAGAGTGTTTCTTGAACTTTACCAAGTGTCAAAGTTGCACCGAGGACTCGAACTTAGCATGTGTTTGTTATGACAAAAGACGAAGTTCAGTGATCATGAATCCGGGATTCATGAAAGTGTGGCACCAACTACAATTCCACCATCAAGCGAAACAATAATATCAATGAAAGCAACAACTGTAACTTCAAACTCAATAGCAGGAACAACAAGAAGAACTACAAAAGCGAATAATGGAACAAGAACAAAAACAGCAAACGGAAATTATGGAACAGCAGCAGCTTATACCGCAACAGCTCATGAAATCGAAACGACGACGACGACGACGACGACTACTACTACTACTACTACTACTACTACTACTACTACCACCACCACCACCACCACCATCACCACCACCCGTTCCATTTCATCCAGAAAATGAATATCGTACGGAGACTCATAGTACATAAGTCTTTAAGAGAGTATCACGACTGACGTTGGTAAGCAGTGTGCTTTTCTGCTTTATTTGGTACAACATTTACGTCCTCTCACTAATTCTGAGTGTTTACAATTGTCAGAAATCCATAGTTTGCTCTCTCAGCATTACGAGCAACAGACGCATGTGGCAGCATTTAGGCTCGCATTTCTTGGTTGTTGCGTAAGTTACGTGCTGCGTGGGCAGCTACTCTCAATAGGTCTGAGCCGAAAGGGTCGATTTTATGTGAAAATCAAAGTTATAAGAATCTTATGTCGAATCGCCAGTGTATGATGTAGTCATTATTTACTCAGCTGATAAAAATGTTTGTGCACAGTAATTCTCTCTGCTGCACTTGTCGCCGCATCCCACATATCTGCCGCCATCGTTTTCTATCTCCCCTACTTTCTCGTCTTATTCTATTCCTTTTTTCTCCTGTTTTTCTGTGTCCCATCTAACAAGTCAACCTTCGACCTTCCTCTTCCCCGTCTTCCCTGATGATGGTACATCAAAATCTTTTTTGGCCATCTGTCATTTGCGTTGTATGTCCATACGCAGGCACTCTGCCGTTCTTCTGTTCTTTCTGTGATGCTCATTTGTGTCTGGGTCATTTCCTTAATCGTTTTCTTACGTTTTCTCGCCGAGATACTCTACACTATCTTCTGAAATAGTTGTTTCTACAACTCTCAGTTTGTTTTTAATTTTTTTCCAGTAAGTTACCAGCACTCGCATCCATAGGTCGTTATAGATTCTACAATACTTCTATAGAGCACCTTCTTTACTTTTCAAAGTATCTTAGAAGATCATAAAAGAGTGTTCAGCTTCTGGATTGTTGCTTTCTCAAGAGGTACTCTTTGCTGTATCTCCCAGTTACTTGTTCCGCCTTCCGACAGGATGCTACCTAGATTTTTTACATGCCTTGATGTGCTAGCTCTCTGCTATTACATTTCCAACGTTTTCACTACAGTTTAGATATGTAGTCTTTTCAAACTTTGCCGGCCGTTGTGGCCGAGCGGTTCTAGGCGCTTCAGTCTGGAACCGCCCCACCGCTACAGTCGCAGGTTCGAATCCTGCCTCGGGCATGCATGTGTGTGATGTCCTTAGGTTAGTTAGGTTTAAGTAGTTCTAAGTTCTAGGGGACTGATGACCTCAGATGTTAAGTCACATAGTGCTCATAGCCATTTGAACCATTTTTTTTCCAACTTTCCTTGCTGTCCCACTTCTCATATTCTCCTAATAATTTACTTAGCACAGGTATTGAATATAACAAATCCTCATATGTCTGATCCAGCACATCAGTATTTTGATGAAAGTGACGTATCTGCAGTAAAACTGCGTTCTCATTAACACGATAAGTGTGATCAATTCTCATCAAGTTCATCTTCGTCATCGTTCTTGGGATTCAAATTCCGACGTCCATTTAGGGACCAAGCAACAAATCAACAGCGGCATTTATTCGACTCTCAATTTCACGTAATTCCTCTGCCACCCATCTTCACTACAACAACAGCAGGACTCAAGGTCAAGGGGGCCAAGATGGTTTTTCTAAACGTAGGGTCGCTCACTGCCCGCACAAGGAGATGCGCTGTGAGCAATTCGGTAATACATGTCGCGGGTATTTGCAAATGCCGCACCGCATTGCATCAGTAACTCCACCTCTGTGTAAACATGCTACAACCATAGCTGAGTCCTTTCACAGAGTAACCCAGAGAAGTTTTCTGTCCCACTAACGATCAACATTCAGCTAAAAAGTTCCTTGTTGATACAGGTTCACCAGTTTTTATTACAAATATGGAAACCTATGGTTCTCCGTCTCAGCAGTTGGCACCAAGGAAATTACATTCCTACAGCAAATACCGCAGAATTTAGCACGGTATGTGCACAGTGACTGAGTTGTTCAAGAAAGGCAGCTATCTAATTGCTTTCGTAGTTGTGCCATAACGTCAGGCACAAAACAGTTTTTGGTGTGGACGCTTACTCATCTTTCGGTTTTAAAATAATAAATGACATCAACATTGTATTGGCAGCAGTGCAATTCAATCGTCTTGATTCATTTTAGCCGGCTGAAGTGGCCGAGCGGTTCTAGGCCCTTCAGTCTGCAACCGGTCGACTGCTACGGTCGCAGGTTCGAATCCTGCCTCGGGCATGGTCCCGGCGGAGGCCCGAGTCCTCCCTCGGGCATGTGTGTGTGTGTGTGTGTGTGTGTGTGTGTGTGTGTGTGTGTGTGTGTGTGTGTGTTTGTGTGCCTTACGATAATTTAGGTTAAGTAGTAAGCTTAGGGACTGATGACCTTGGCAGTTAAGTCCCATAAGATTTCACACACTTTTTCTTCTTTTCTTTTTTCCGGAATGGATGTGTGTGATGTCCTTAGGTTGGTTAGGTTTAAGTAGTTCTAAGTCTGGGGGCTTGATGACCTCAGTTGTTAAGTCCCATGGTGCTCAGAGCCATTTGAACCATTTGATTCATTGTGCACTAAATTTTCAAATCTTATTTTCACCAAGCTTAGACTGTGCAACTAATTATGTAGCTCACATTCAGTTAATATTCTGCGGCAACTCACCACTCTAAAGCTAGACCAGTGCCAGTAGCTTAGTGAGATGACCTCAGGACGGAATTAGATCGTCTGGTGCAGCAAGACATCCACGCACGCGTCACATCAAGTCAGTGAGCAACGCCGGTGGTAATTATATGCAAATCAGATGGTTATCTCCATATTTTTGGTGATTTTAAAACAACCATAGAGTCACAATCAGAGACTGATATCTATCCCGTCCTAAGGACAGAAGAGCTCATGTCACACCTGTCAGGTGGCCCGTATCTTTCTGAAATTGATTTATCCCAAGTATATTTGCAATTGCCGCTTGGCGAACGGTCACGCCAGTTAACGGTTATTAACACGGATTGTGGTTGTACAGATGTAACAGACTGCCATTCGGAATTAATAGTGCAGCAGCAATTTTCCAACGTTTTTGGAGAAATTGGTTCAAAATAATCGAAATACGGTAAAATATAAAATATTTGGCGCGTGCGCGCGCGCACACACACACACACACACACACACACACACACACACACACACACACACACGCTGACACAAACCACAAACGCGCGCGCGCATTTTCTATCACCCCTCTATTTACAAAGTCATGGCACAGAAAACATTCAAGAGGGAACTCAAAACTTACATATTAGGGACGGTATAGCCACCATTGTTGTGCCCCTCTCATCTCTTTCTTTCTCCTCTCCATCATAGCTTCGAATTTCACCATTATATTTCTCTTCCTCTAACCTATCTACCTCTTCTATATCTCTTTCACCCCATTCTATCGTCTTATGTCTCTGCTTGATGAGAATAACTCACAAGCTGCAAGAACATAACGAGAAAATTCCCAACTAGCAATAGGACTGACATTCATAAAAGAAAAATATGTTTACTTTCATATACATAGTCATTACTATTATTATTATTATTGATTGTTATAATTATTTCTATGATTGTTATAATTATCATTGTACTACTGTTATAATCTCTATTTATTTTTTCTTTAACATTAATACTGTATAACACGTTATATGTCCTTAATGTTCTGTAGAAACTGTAACTCGTTCAATCTGAGTATACCTGGTTAGGTGTAAGAGAGGGCCTGAAGGCCCTAATCTTGCCGGGTAAAATAAATGCACAAATAAAAATAAATAAATAAAAACAAAAATTTTAAAGCATGTGTATACAGGATGTTACAAAATTATACCGACAAACTTCGAGGGGTTTTAGAGTGCGTAGTGAGGAAAAAATTGAGGACAGGAATCCCTGTCCGGAAACGTTATCCAACGACGCTACGAAGCGTCGAAATTATTGGCACCGGCGCCTACCTCTAGACCACCCCTTCGGCAGCAAACATAACTTTGTACACTGACAGGCCACAGGTGGAGCGTCTCGCAACAGACCTCTGTTGGCTGTTATTCAATGATTGCGGCTGGTTGTCACAGTCGCCAGTGGAGAAGATGGAGATACCTCCTGAATAGAGAGACCTTGTCTCCTATGAATGCGATGCTCTGTTGCCTCTGTGGATGACAGTTTCGGACACAAGTTTGCATCCACAGCTTATTTTTCTCCTGGAACCTTTTAAAACCTCCAGTGTTTTCCGTATACAGAAGAAAAATAAACTGCGGATGGAAAAAGTGTCCGAAACAGTCATCCATCGAGGCAACAGGACTTCGCATTCCTTGGAGACAAGGCCTCTATACGCAGCAGCTAGCTCCATCTTTTCCACCTGCGATCGTGGCAATCAGTCGCGATCACGGAATAACAAACAACATTGCGACGCGTTCCTCCTACGGTCCGTCTTCGTACAGGTTTGCTGCCGAATGGGTGGCCTAGTCGCAGGCGCCGGCGCCTATAACTTCAACGCCATGTATCGTTGTTGGATGACATTTCAAGACACGGGTTCGTCTCTTCAATTTGTTGCTCACGACACCCTCTACAACCCGTCGAAATATATAGGTATCGTTTTGTAATTATCTATATATTCATTTGCAATGTGTCTAGATCACCCAGTCCAAAAAAACATTTATGTAACGACAAAACCGCCTGTTTCTCGTGCGAGATTTTTCATAGCACTCTTGAACAACCCCAATATGTGGTGGAACGTACCCTTGCTTGGATGCAGGCTTGAATCCGTCGTGGCATACCATCGATGAGATCACCAAGCCAGCCCTGGTCCAAATTGTCCCACTCTTCTCTGTTGATTCGTCGTGAATCGCACAGAGTGCGCGGTCGTTGTTGACGTCCAAAAATAGCTCGTCTCAGTCGGTCTCACACGTGATCGATTGGGTTCATGTCCAGGGAACATGCAGGCAGTCCACACTGGTGATCCTAGCATACTGAAGGAACATGTTCTCGACAACAGCACGGTGAGCACGCGAGTTATCATCCATCAAGTTGAAATTGTCACGAAAATGTTGGCGATGGTTTGCAGAATCTCACCCCTGTATCGGAGAGCAGTGTGGTTGCTCCCAACAACCGCTAGAGGTGGATTGTGGCCCCATGTAATGGCATGCAGAACATCACACTACCACCAACATGTTGCACATGTGGAACACAGTGTTGGAGGCGTTCTACACTCCTGGAAATTGAAATAAGAACACCGTGAATTCATTGTCCCAGGAAGGGGAAACTTTATTGACACATTCCTGGGGTCAGATACATCACATGATCACACTGACAGAACCACAGGCACATAGACACAGGCAACAGAGCATGCACAATGTCGGCACTAGTACAATGTATATCCACCTTTCGCAGCAATGCAGGCTGCTATTCTCCCATGGAGACGATCGTAGAGATGCTGGATGTAGTCCTGTGGAACGGCTTGCCATGCCATTTCCACCTGGCACCTCAGTTGGACCAGCGTTCGTGCTGGACGTGCAGAGCGCGTGAGACGACGCTTCATCAAGTCCCAAACATGCTCAGTGGGGGACAGATCCGGAGATCTTGCTGGCCAGGGTAGTTGACTTACACCTTCTAGAGCACGTTGGGTGGCACGGGATACATGCGGACGTGCATTGTCCTGTTGGAACAGCAAGTTCCCTTGCCGGTCTAGGAATGGTAGAACGATGGGTTCGATGACGGTTTGGATGTACCGTGCACTATTCAGTGTCCCCTCGACGATCACCAGTGGTGTACGGCCAGTGTAGGAGATCGCTCCCCACACCATGATGCCGGGTGTTGGCCCTGTGTGCCTCGGTCGTATGCAGTCCTGATTGTGGCGCTCACCTGCACGGCGCCAAACACGCATACGACCATCATTGACACCAAGGCAGAAGCGACTCTCATCGCTGAAGACGACACGTCTCCATTCGTCCCTCCATTCACGCCTGTCGCGACACCACTGGAGGCGGGCTGCACGATGTTGGGGCGTGAGCGGAAGACGGCCTAACGGTGTGCGGGACCGTAGCCCAGCTTCATGGAGACGGTTGCGAATGGTCCTCGCCGATACCCCAGGAGCAACAGTGTCCCTAATTTGCTGGGAAGTGGCGGTGCGGTCCCCTACGGCACTGCGTAGGATCCTACGGTCTTTGCGTGCATCCGTGCGTCGCTGCGGTCCGGTCCCAGGTCGACGGGCACGTGCACCTTCCGCCGACCACTGGCGACAACATCGATGTACTGTGGAGACCTCACGCCCCACGTGTTGAGCAATTCGGCGGTACGTCCACCCGGCCTCCCGCATGCCCACTATACACCCTCGCTCAAAGTCCGTCAACTGCACATACGGTTCTCGTCCACGCTGTCGCGGCATGCTACCAGTGTTAAAGACTGCGATGGAGCTCCGTATGCCACGGCAAACTGGCTGACACTGACGGCGGCGGTGCACAAATGCTGCGCAGCTAGCGCCATTCGACGGCCAACACCGCGGTTCCTGGTGTGTCCGCTGTGCCGTGCGTGTGATCATTGCTTGTACAGCCCTCTCGCAGTGTCCGGAGCAAGTATGGTGGGTCTGACACACCGGTGTCAATGTGTTCTTTTTTCCATTTCCAGGAGTGTATTTACCGGGTCGTATCCAGTCACGTTGTCTGCTTCAGGATGCAAACAGATCCGAGTTTTCTTCCATAAATCACACCCGATGCCATTCCTGTGGGCGTCCGTTTTGCGTAATTTCTTGCCAGTTTGTAACTGAGTCCATGGTGTTGTGTTGTACGACGTGGTGCTCGTCATGGTCATCGGAAATGAAGGTTCACCTCATGAATTTGTCTCCTAACAGTTTGATCCGATTCATGTCCTATAGCCACTTCGCACGCCCAATTCATTTCTGGAGCACCGAGCCGACTGTTTCTTTGACTTACACGTCGTAGATATGGATCATCCTGCACACCTATCGAACGTGGACAGCCTGTGCGGTGTAAGTACTCAACACTACCTGTCAATTGGAACCGATTTCATGTCCACATCACATCACATCCGGTGCACACGTCGAACAACTTCCCTTGTCTGCAAGCCTTCTGCGCATAACGTTATGATGCGGATCCAACCATTGGTTGATACTGTCTTTCGTGGCGTGATTGATGTTCACTGTACTGTTCCACAGACGTCTCTAACGCGTCCCTAGTGACAGTTTACTTTCAGCTGAAATGTTGCAATCCATTCGAGTGAAGCGCTCTACCTATAGGTAGAACTCATGTTAACTTTGTGTATGCTTACAAACGACGTCAGGGATGACCTTTCGATCGGTACAGGAACATCCACGATAGTAACACACCTGCACGACGTATCAGGGCAACGAAAAATTTTTATTGATGAGTGTAGTAAGTGGTGCTAAGAAAGAGCAACGTCTTGCAAACTTCCGTCTACTGTTCCAGACACTGCAATAAAATTGACAGAGGTACAACTTACAAAATGTGAATTCTTTCAAGAGTAAGTAGGGTACTTGGGCTACATATTGAGTCTTTGAGAACTACATCGAACTCTGAAACGTGTGGAAGCCATAGGAAAAAATAAACTTTCTGGCACCTAAAAGCTCTTGAGGCATTTCGTGATAAAATTAATTACTATGCCAAATTAATACCAAATAGCTCCCAGATTGCCATTTTCTGCCACCTAAAAGCTCTTGAGGCATTTCGTGATGAAAATTAATTACTATGCCAAATTAATACCAGATAGCGCCCAGATTGCCATACCTCGTAATAATTTATTCAGAAAGGTGGAAAATGTCAATAGTCAAAGTAATGTCGGAATAATTTTCAAAAGTTAAAGCAATAGCTAAAGTTCGCTCCTTGTCTGGCGACCTATGACCCGTCCACACGCCTTATCCAGACCACTGACACTCCGAAAATAGCATCGAGGCCATCCTTTCTCACAGTCGCTGATGAGAAAGAAGGTATAAAACGTTAATCTCAGCCAAGATAAACTATTCTAAATTCGAAAAAGAAGTCCTTGTGATCATATTTAGAACTCAAAAATTCCATACACTTCTTTACAGCGCAAAAATTACCTCGTTACTGACCATAAACTACTGATTTTCTTGTTCATCCACAAGAGCCGACCTCTTGCAAAAATGGCCCAACGCCTCCAACATTGAGCCCTCTTCAAACAATTATACAATTCATTATAGGCCTGCCACTGCATTTGCTTGTCATAAACCTCCTGCACGACGCTGACCACTGGGAGATGACACACAAGGCAGTGCACACACTGGCTCGACATCACAAGGACATACAGTGCCTGGCCAATGCCACAGTAACCATGGGAATGCATGCATGTGGAGTTTACCAGCTTATTCGTGTGAGAGATGTGGCCCATTATTATTTATGCATACTCAAGATTCCCATATGACATTCGAATTCTCAATATCGCAACAAGAGACGAATGAACACCTTGCAGAAATATTCGATACTGAAGAGGCCCCATAAACAATCGTTTCAGACAATAGCCTTCAATCCTCACCTGGTATATTTCAGGATTTCCACTCTCGAAACAGCATAACGCACCTGATAACTGCGCCTTTCCACACAGCCTCCAGTGGTGAAGCGGAGTGGTTAGTCCATATCTTTAATGTGCAGATGCGAAAAATCGTGTCAGCCGCTTCCAAAGCCAAGGTCCTGACCCATTTCCTGGCCTCCTACAGAGTCATACCAATCCAGAGATGCACTCTGGGACCTCCCACAGCCTACAGCACACCCACGTCAGTCCAATAATTGTCCTGCTACACCAGCACCAGCTGAGGACGCCCCTACTGCAAGCAGAGGACGCAGCACGACCATAGACACCAGGCAATTCCAAGATGGTCGTTGAACCCTTTGCTGGCGTGCCCACCCACACCTCCCCCCTGCTGGTATAGCCATCTTGCTACTGATAGGGTCACTTTCGACCTATGGGGCAGTTCTGTATCTTAATGCAGTGACGTCGATAGCCTGCATTATACACTGCCAAAGACTTCAGATGTGGCTGGGAAGAGGCAGGCATGAACAGTCACGCAGGAAATAAAACTGGCTGCCTTGCCACCGTGAACTTACTTTAAATTATGCTGTGCTCTCGTATCGCTGACGCTACGCATACGTGCTTGAACTGCTTATTGTATCTCACTTGGACAACTGTTTGTATTGCAGTACGCAATGTGTCTCTATAACTTTACATCGCCCTGCTATGGACTGGTTTTGTAAACTGTAGGGTGATAATTGTGTATCCATCCTTACTGTGTAACAAAGATTGGTTGTTGCGCTTTAAATAGTGTAATATAGGGGACTTTCACATGAGCTTCAATGAGACATTTGGTATTAATCGAAGACACCTAACAGCTATGGACTATGTGAACATTATTGCAGACCACCTGTATCCCTTCATGCTTGATATTCTCTGATGGCAGTGGCATCTTTCAGCAGGATAACTGTCCATGTCTCAGGGTCAGAATCGTTCTTCAGTATTTGAGGAACATGATAGTGAACCCATAT
Organism: Schistocerca serialis cubense; assembly: GCF_023864345.2. Taxonomy (NCBI): domain Eukaryota; kingdom Metazoa; phylum Arthropoda; class Insecta; order Orthoptera; family Acrididae; genus Schistocerca; species Schistocerca serialis. The sequence goes on along the minus strand of NC_064640.1, from coordinate 352,023,840 downwards.
TGACATTTGACCACCAACTTCGCAAGATCTGAACCCATTTGAACACATCTACAACACTACTGTGTGCCAGCTGTATGTCCACAGACCAGTGGCTCATAATTTATGGGAGTTGTGTGACTTGGGAGCAGATCTCCAGAAGCCTACCCTGAGCTTGTTGAATCCATGTTACGCAGAATCACTGCTGTTAGTGTTCAAAATGTTGACTAACACATAATTAAGTAGGTAGTTATAATGTTTTTGCTCATCAGCCTATACCATTATTACAGGGCAGGTATAGTATGCATACTGTCATTCTGTATTGCATCCACGCAATTGCAGAGACTGCTTACAAATCGGTGTCCAGGAGGGGAGGGGGTAATATTCGTCATCGATGAATATCGCCACGAGACTTTCATCCCTCTTCCCAAAGAGATCAGCCATTCTGTGGAGGCTGTAACCCCAAAATATGGGGGTGTCATAACTGAAATAAGTTTCTTGAAGAGACCGGTGCAGGGATCTGCCCTATGGCTCTCCAGCAAGGCAACTCTTGTAGGTATAGTTTCTATAGACAAGGCGTATGATAGTACTTCTTGAGGTACAATATTCTCATTCAGTTAAGTCAATGGTGTTTCCGTGAAAGACCACACATACTCGTATAGTCCTTCCTATCATAACCTTTTTTTTTTTTTTTTAAATACTGGGTTACTTAAGTTCAGTCTGACAGATTTGGCCAGGAAAATGGTATCCCTGAAAGCAGTCTTTTAAATGTATCTCTGTTCTCAATTGCTATCAGTGATATAGTGTCCAACATAAGGACCGCAGAGCAGTGTAGCTCTGGAAGTGTGTGTGTGTGTGTGTGTGTGTGTGTGTGTGTGTGTGTGTTGGTTACAATGATTTTAGATTTTCTACAGATTTTTCTGTGTGTGCGTGTGTGTGTGTGTGTGTGTGTGTGTGTGTTTTGATCTAAACTGTTCTTGTCGCATTGTAATGTGCCTAGCCTGCAAATGAGGAATCCAGTTTTAAATTTCAAACATTTTAGATTTTGAGTGAGGTTTCTAGGCCTCATGTGCGATATGTAGTAGTCATGGATATCAGATCTAACACAGACCAAGGATTGGAACCGACTGCCACATTGGCTACTGAAGAGGTCTAGAATAATTTTAAACTTAGCATGGTATAGAAGAGACTTCACTCCTGCATATGTTGTTAATTTGAGTTTTTAATGAAATTTAAAATGAGCACCACAACTTTTTACCTGCGTTTATAGACAGATATAAGCAGGAAGATCATTTGGGCTGTTCAGTCGCTTTTCTTGAGTGCGTCCTCAGCATTCGTTTCCAGAACAAATTAACTGTGTATGGTGCAGAGTTGGTGCAAGCTTGTGGGCATTGGAGCAAAATCAAAGTGCCTACTAGAGACATAGCATTCAGAACTCCCTTCTCCATGTGCAATGGCTTTCTGATGGGTATCAGTGCACTGGTTTTAGAAGAATGGATTTAGCAGATGTGGCAGCCAAAGCTTCGTGTATTGTACTGTAGGTGGCTCAGTGTGCTGTCCTGGTGCATGCCATACCCACACGATTGTGGTACAGGGTCATAAGATGGTGGGAATGAGACTGGTTGGAAGTAACAGACAATAAGCTATGGGGTTAGCCAACTACTTGGCCATGGTGTACCTCCTTCTGGCCACTGAGAAAATATGAAGTACTTATTATTCATTTTAAATGGATAGATTTTATATTTGGATAAGAGGGCAGAGGTTGGCCTATCAGCTGATCCATCCTGTATTTTGGTTGACAATGACACAAGTATGGTACAGCTTTAAATTGTTTATGATTGGGTCTGACTGGATAAGTGAATGTGAGTAGAAATGAGACAAACTGATTGTAATTATGCGCGAAATTATATGGTAGTTTTAGTTCTTTTAATCCATTCGTCTAGTGCTACTTTAGCAAATGTATTGTACTAATAACCTTGCTGTTGAGTGCCCTAAATAAACACACAGAATGTAGGCACTTTATTTAGTCAATTGCAGCTCTCGCCATTAGAGCTCTACTGGAAGGTACTGCTTCCTGCTACAGCTTCTGAAAAGTTGCTTTCCAGGTGGATCTGAAAAATACTTCCCGTCATGAAAAGTCCCAAACCCTTAAGCCAACCTGATAAACCCACATGACAACCCAATTTGAAGGATTACAAAAAGCTCAGCCCATTACATCCACGATGGGCAAGGCCTCCTTCCCCCAGATTTAATTTGTAATGTTGTTGATAATGTAAGAGGCTTGTAGTCACTGTTTCTCTCTTTACGTCAGATGAATCATAAACTTAGTGTCTGCTTGTCATAAGGAAATCCAAGATTTTACCCTTCATGTGTCGGTTATTTAAGTAACTATTCAAATTAACATCCTGGTACAACTTTTAAAAGTATCGTCACACGGTTTCCTGTCGTTTCCGCCCGGCCTAATCACGTGTCTCCCATTCTATAGCTTGTGTTTTCAAATCAAGGCCAATGGTAGGTTCTTGATTGGTGGGGAAAAAAAAAAAAAAACGAAAATCAGAGTGGAAAAAAAACTGCAACCTTTGGCGCGAGTTTGTTGAGTAAGTAACTAGACAGACAATTTGGCTTTGTTAACGTCACATATGACCAATCCTCTTTTTTGGACGATTGGTAATAGACAGTTGTGCGTGATGGATCCCTCACACACCAAGAAACTGTTTCATAAAAACCAATATCCCATTCTGAGAGCTGGTCTCTGCCACATTAAGTCTGGGTTTGAAGAAAAAGTAAAAAAATAAAAACTTGAAAAACAATTGATGAACATGTGATACAAGACAGCAGTTTCTGTAATAATGGGGCTATGTTTTTAGGGGGATAGATTGTGATTCGAAGAAATGTAGTATAGAATCAAACTTCACATTCACTGACAAGCAAACCTGATTAAATTAATTTGTTATCAGTGATTAGTGAGAATTTTCATATTTACATTTCTGTGAAGATGAGCGAAGTAATTAAAATGTATCAACTTTTTAAAGTAGTATAACAGTGCCAAAACATAAAGAAGCTAGATTTACATTAAAGAAAATTTAGTGTCGAAGACATTTGTATCTGTGTGCTATACAGATAGTAATCAGAAATTAGAAGCCCCACATATAGAAAGTTCACAGATCCCATGGTAGAAACATAAAACATCTTGACACACATTGACCATGATCTCAGGAAGCTTAAGAATACAACATGCAGAAAACAATAGTTCTGGTAATCTGTGAAAATTAAAGTATCACTTTCTGAAATCACAATCCTCATAGAAAAAATTCTTAAATATCAACGGAACCTATATCTTCTATGCCACAATTAGTGACACTGTGTTTTATTACATACCTGTACTGGGGTCTCTATATATAGGCAAAGACACTTCAGTAAACTTGACTCTTGGTTACCATGATCACTTTTGATAGTTGCTAACAGTACCTACAGGTCGTATCTTACCTAAAGAGACAATTATAATCTAAAATACTAATATTTTTCTAGTAAGTGAAATGTTGAGTATTTGCAGTATCTACTTACCAACCAGTCATGAAATAGTGAACTGGTTTATATATTAGTTCTCTTTGCAATAAAAAGCTAAGTAGCGAACAGAACATTTTCATCCATTGATGTGAGACACCTTTCCCAAAAAAGTAATGTTAAAAATGGGTTACATCAAGGACTAAGGTAATTTGTAAAAGTTAATGAAGGCCTTTAATTCTTTCTAAAGCAAACAGTAGTTCTTTTTTTTAAATACTTAGAAATACCAATAGAAAAGGCGATATTAAATCACATGATTAAAGAAAGAAAAACAAGGAAAATAGGATGGTACCGTATATTATGCAATCATCAAATGAAATAAAATTCACATGAAAAGCCGTGAAGAGCAGACTGGTAAGAAGACAAGCTGCTACTATTGTTGCTAATGCTAAAATAGATTTAACTCATTTTAATTCATACTAATTACTGAAACAAAAACTTGAGAATGCATCAGATATAACATTCCAAGAACATACAGAGACTGTAATTTTAAAAAGACCACTGCTCATCAAACCAGTATTTATTGACGAAATTCTAAATATCGCGAAGGTTTTGAGACATAAATATTCAGTTGTTGTCATTAACGTCATAGCTTACTAGAGTCCGGATTTTTATGCAATTACATTTTTTTTCCATCGTTCCTACCCACTTGAAAATATTCACGAATTATATTTTCATTGTTGATATATTTATTTTTATCATTATGTAGATTTACATATTTCAATGTAATTACTTTTTTTTACATATTTTAGCTCTATGGTAAGTAAAATCTCATAACATCACATTTTTACCCATATTCGTGTTTCCCAACACCCTGGAAAGTAGCTCCCGTAGAAAAATGCCCTAATCACATCTACCATGAAAGTAAATGATTACTAAAAATCTTGATGTAGTGCAATAAAACATGGTTAACTGTGCTTTGAGTTGGATTATGAAGGATGTACTTTTGCTTAATATTCTAAGCGTTTAAATTTCAGTTCTCAAAAGCAGAACAGGTACAATAACAATGCCGTGTGTAGTATATTGTGTGTAGTGAAGGGCTTCGTGTGCTGTTCAGATTGATAGTGAGGCAACAAAAAACTAGCGACCAGACATTTTCAACTACGAGAGATATCTACCGATTCGGAAAAAGGGAGTGCTTGCACCAAGAAGACTTTTGCAAATAGTGCTTCTTAAGGGTTCACGACAGTTTGTGTTCATGATTCCACCTGTTGCATTAACACTATCATCTCCATTGGAATTTTGGGTTCCTGTGAGCGACGTTTTCACTACTGATGGAGTGACTGTTTTATGGCGAGTGTGCAATAAGCAAATTGAGTGGTCTATGAAGTCTCAACTTCACCAAAATATACATAGTGATGCGCACACGATCGTCTAAGAAGCAAGTATTATTGACGCTGATACGAAACACACCGGACCCCACAAATGAGTTCTTTCATGATACCGTACGTGCTACGTTACGGTTGCTGTGAACATTCCACAGCAATAACTTAGTGCCTGAATATCGCGTGTTTCTAAAAAAAAAAAAAAAAAAAAAAAAAAAAAAAAAAAAAAAAAAATTCTGCAGGCAATAGGTTCCTGATAAAATGGACAGTTGCGTTCACCAAATATGTTTGGTACCCAACATAATCACTGGGCAAAATCGTATAACAAAAGTAATCATGTTGGCAACACAATGAGTAATGATTAACAATCATTTATTGAAATCGTATACAGGGTGATTGATGATGTCATAAACTTTTTCGTCTTCGTTAGAGTGAAACACACATCTTCTACTGAACAAGTGCCCATACCTCTTACGATATGCATTTTAGAGCCCATATTTACTAGACTTCTTTCCTTGTTTTGGTCGATACTACCTTCTCCAAAAATATGGAAATCAAAGAGCTTACAGCAGCAGAGATCTGTTTCACAGAATCTAAGATGAACGAGTGCTCGTAGCTCTTAAGATGTGCCATTTAAAGGCCACTTTTACTTGACTCTCTATAGTTTTGGTCCATGCTACCACCTATGAAAGTTACCTACTCTACATTATTGGCAACAACGGTACCCGTACATGTATTACACTGTCAGAGGCATTAGAACGATTGTCGCTTATAACTTTGGACTCTGTAGTTTCCGAACCTTGGTCCCTTACCTCAAATAATTTATACATTTATCATTTTCCATCATCCCTGAAAGTTTGTGTTATCACCAAACAGTTACCCTGTATATACAAGTAATTAGTTTTAGTGTGATGATGATGCGATGACGTGGTACTAAGGTTAAATTTCTGAAAACTAATCTAAACCTAATTTAATGAACAACGACTAAGAAATCTGATAGCAGCTCCAGTCTGGCTCTGCTGTTCGTGACAGTCTCTCGAGCTCTAGCTCTTAATCACTCACCCTGCAACATTCAGTGTATACGATGACTGCGGCAAATGCTCAACAATAAGTGTGTGGCGGTAACTACTGGTTAACTGTTTGCTAATGGTGACAACTGGTAACTCTTAGACAACTGGCCGAGTAAAGCTGTGCGTACACTAAAATCTTTTACGGATGACTGTTCATTTGCCAACTATTTGTCTGGCGTCAGACAGAAGCAGGATGTAGTCGCTACTATCAGCACTCTTTGTGATGTCCGAGCACATCTGTGTCGTATGAATGTAACTTACGGCCGCTTAGTGAACACTTTTCCGTAGCAGTGACATAACATTTGGTGCCCCCCACTCCCTTCTTCGTATATTTTTATATATGCAGCTGAAAAGGGAGAAAATAACTTGTATGTGATGTGAAAGAGAGATATTCGATTAATAAAGTCGTGTATTATTCCTTCAGTGTATGAACGGACAATTTTTCCCTTCGGTAAAAACATATGAAAATTTTTCTCGCCTTTATCTTAGCAAACTTTAACAGTTCACACAAGTGTTCTTGAGAAAGTGTTGACCTAAGGTAGGCTACGTCTTTATCAACGTGAACCTCGAAAGACTCCTTTCACCACCAGCTACCAATAAAGACAAAAGTCAGTAGCATTCGAAAATTACAAAAGCATTGTGGAAAATGAGAACAAAATTGCTTTTTGCACTGTAAGATCAGCTTTTTGAAGAACTTCCAAGAGTAAGAATGGGCATTAAGATAGTTTAGTTCCATCCCCATAATAGTTACTTTCTTCACCATCACTTAACACAGGCTCAAGATTCACGCATGTAGTTTTTAGTGTACCATTATCCCACATCTCCAGATTACGAATTTCATGCAGAAAGGTGAAGATCGTACTATGACTGTACATAAGTTGCAGATGTATCTTTCAATGAGCAGGTAGCTACAGCGACAATCAGGTAGAAAAACTTTACCTTCAAAGAGTGTTCTGCTCGACCTTCACCAATAGGTTCATCGTTAAACTTGGAGATAAACCACTTCTTCACTCTTCTGGGAAGCTTTCTTATCTTTTTGAAAGCTTGAATGAGATATAGGTTTGTAAAAAATCACTTTTGCATTCGTCTTCACACCATTAAGAACCTCTTCCAAACTCATCATCTTCAAAAAACTGAACATTTTCAGCTCAATCCACTGTACCCTTGAAGTTTAAAGTAACTCTTTGCAGAGCTTTGGTGAACTGGTTAGTAGTGTAACAAGGGAAGTTTTGGAACAAAGGGGACCATTGTTCTAGCACACCAAAGTCACTGATGGGATAAACCGTCTTTTTCTGTTAATATGACTCCTATATTACATCGTTGTGCAGTAAAGCAATACCTACAGCAAAAGTTCCATGTATCGACAAAGTTTTATGATGTCCGTGAGTCACCGTGTCACACAACTCCCCCACCAAATGTATAGGACACACGGTGCTGATGTCACGATCACCTCGCCCCACAGCTTGTCACTGTTTCATATATGTAGACAACCTTCCAAGATAGCTAGGAACCATCATTTTATAATAAGCACACTGTTCATTTTTTTCACGTCCTATTAGAATGTGGAATGTACATGTGTGAACTTGATTCCTGCCCAATTAGTAGTAGTGCAATCTGCATTTTGAATATACTAGCTAGCAGTGCTGTCGCCAACAGGTCCCCAAAAATACCAAACGTCTCACACCACACTGAGCTCCAGGTAAGGCATACCCCAGCGCTTAAGGTGAAAGCGAGCGCATTAGGAATGATACACTGCTATTAACAAGCCATCATCCAGAAGTACTGTACTTAGTGAGGTTCTTCCATATAATGGCATCTGTTTGATCTCTGCAGTAAGTTAGACAAAAAGGTAAGAAATGAAAATGGTGATTTCCCAGACAAATAAACTGTTTATGCGTTGCACGTTATGTCACATATATTTACATTCTGATTCAACCCCCCAGACCATTTACTAATCATTGATTCTCTACAATTCGCTTCACTCTACCAGCATTTCTATAAGCAGCATACTTGCCTTTTTGTACACATACAATTACTCTGCACCCCAAAACACCTACTTAGGCAGTTAACCTAACTGTACACATGTACTGAAGTGACAGGTAAATTACATAATTGCTAGGAAAGCTATACAGACAAACACCCAGTGTATGTGTAGCATTTAAATGGTTCTGATCAGCAGTCAGAGACCTGTTTTATTTTATGTCTAAAAATCATGAAAATGCACTTAAGAAGCATGATAATTTCCTGAAACATGTCATTAAGATAAATAATTCTAATTTAGATCTGTCGAGGTGGATATTCTTAGATATTCTACAGAAATTTAATGCCAATAGCATAGTTAGGACTGTGCCACATATGTTATTTGTTTTGTATCGTTAGAGTAATAAGGACTCTGACATACTGCCATGGCAAGCAGGCTGTTGACAAATTACCTTTATAATGCTTCTTTTGTGTATGCTGTGGCCCTTGTACGACTGGAGGGGTTTATTTTTTAAGCTAAGATTGTCGAGTGTGAGCAAAACAATGCTACAGGCACGCAAGTGCCCAGCCCTGCAACCAGACACTCCACCAGTTGTGACCTACTGTAAATTGAAGTACATGAGGTTGCTGCCCCGCCTCCGAGGAACTATCGAAGTAAATCAATCACAGCGACCCAGACATGCCGTACAGCTCTGTGCTGAGACGATTGCTGATAGTGCCACTTGAGATTTCTACAATGTTCTAAGACTCTGGAAGTATTATGTTAACAGGTGTTGGCGGTGAATGCTTTGTAATTCTGATATGTAGGTGCTGACTGTGCGAATTAATGGTTCCAAGGAAATGATGAACAGCACTATTCATGATGCTGCTATGCCAGAATCTGAGCTTAATTGCAAGTTCCCAACCACATTTTTTGTGTTCAAACCCTCAATCATGTTTTTTAATGGACAACAGAAGAGTGTTGCACCTTTGAAGCTGTCATCTTTAAAATGCATGTTTGGTATTTACTGTCTCGATACAGACTTTCTAAGCGTGTTATAACACTTTAATGAGATTCTGGATTGAGCGGAAAATAGAGTTTTTCCAGCTGAAATTTAGCACCTGTGTATAATATCCATGTTGTCTATGTTAACAATCAATTCTTAGTTTATAGGTATACATATATTTAAAACTGTAGGTAGACTGAGAATTTCCCTAGTACATACATCAGATGTGAAACCTAGAACTCCAAAACAGAAATATTTTGCCAACGTTACAACTCGAACTGCGTTGTATCAGTCATAGAGATGAGTGTGCTTACATCCTTATATCTTGCAGTAATTTATGCATAACCCACCATGAAAAATGCATTTTAAATTTCTGCAGCTGACTGCAGACTGTTTTCATTGTTGTCAATGACATTCTGTCAAGGTGGGATAGAAAATGTGGCTAGTATGGACAGTTGTATCTCCCTTACTTCATTTGTGAGGGGAACAGGAAAGTAAACAAATAGTAATAAAAATTACCATAAGTTACGAGGCAGTACACTTCGAAAGTACAGTATTTGACTGTCAAATACACAATGGAATGTGAACTAGATAATTTTTTTAGATTTATCTAAGTGTATTCCAAAGACATAGTAAACTGACATATACAGTCATGATTATCAATGCCCATTCAATCAACCTCCATGTCAAAACATGTACGCTCTTACTCTATGATACATAGAATAATACAGCTCCACTATGCCAAATTAAAGTGAGGAGAGAATTAGCCATATTAAGATGGGCCACCCTTGTAAATGAGTATGACCTGCACGTTGTGAATACCATATATAACAAAATTATAAAGAAGAGAAAGAAAATACACGAACAAATAGTGAGCACATATTCTGGAGAAAGGGAGCTAAAATTATGTTCAGGACATCAGATTGTGTAAAAACTGAATGCGTCATAACTTGCCACATAAGAATAATAAATATGGAAAATCTGGGGTCTACAAAATACTATGCCATGACTGCAGGAAAAAAAAACAATTGGCCAGACAGGCAGGTATTTTGACACGATATTTAAATAGCACATCTATACCAGCATCCAAACAGGGTTAGGCTTACATATGCAAAATGTGGGACATAATATTGCTAGCACTGACAATCAACTAGAGATTTTACATAAAGTTGAAAAAGTAAATGTTCGATATTTTAGAAGATCAGGAGATTTGTATTATGAAATGCAAGGAACTAGATAAACTCCACAATGAGCAGAATGAGTTTGCAACAAATCCATATTTTAACATTTACGATGATTTTTTAGTTGTGGTAATCACTGCATCCTATGTACATGCTCTAGCTGATGATGGGGCCTCGCTGTGACCTAGTGCAGCTCTGTGCCATATCTGCACTTCCTAACATCTGCCCAGCAACCTGCAGCAGGGAACTGCCCTGGTCGTCTCTTCTAAGCTTATGCAATGTGACATAACCCTTTAGTAAACTAAATGGCAGCACCATCAGGCATTGAAATATCTATATGTTGCAAGAAGCTTATGAGAGGAAGTAATGTGTTGCAGCCTTACAGATTTTTTTTTTTTTTTTTTTTTGCGCAAAACTGCTATGGTCATTAGCGCCCGGTCCGTGACTTAGGAAACAGTAAAAACCGAAAATGGAAACTAGCAGCAATGGGAAAGAAACTCAAAAAATTGGAGAAACTAAAAGCAGAAGGAAGGCTTAAAAATCCACTACAGAAAGGGGTTGGTTGTCCCAAAAAAAAAAGCTCCAAATGACTGACGTCATTTCACTGGCACTAATAAACTCGAGAACGCGATCGGCCGAGCGTGTGTCATCTGCTAAAATTGACGATATATCAGGCGACAGCTGTAGACGGGCGCGTAACGGAGTAAAATAGGGGCACTCAATTAAAAGGCGTCTTACCGTCCACAGCTGAGAGCAGTGGGGACAGAGTGGGGGAGGATCGCCGCTTAAAAGATGTCGATGGCTAAAAAGACAGTGCCCTATCCGGAGTCTAGTTAAAATTACCTCCTCCCGACGACGCGTTCGGGAGGAAGAGGTACAAGCACAAGGAAGAGCTTTCACGTCCCGCAATTTATTATGGGGAAGTGTCGACCAATGTGCGTGCCATAAAAAAACAACACGACGACATAAAACGCTCCGTAGATCGGCGAAGGGAATCGATTGAATAGCTGGCCGAAGAAGAGAGACTGCAGCCTTGGCCGTAATATCGGCCGCCTCATTTCCACAGATACCAACGTGTCTCGGGAGCCAGAGGAACGCCACCGAGACGCCCCCCAGGTGGAACAAGCGCAGACAGTCCTGAATCCGGTGGACCAGAGGGTGCACAGGGTAAAGAGCTTGGAGACTGAGGAGAGAGCTGAGAGAATCTGAGCGGATAACATACTGTATCCGCTGATGGTGGCGGATGTAGTGGACGGCCTGGAGAACAGCGTATAGCTCCGCAGTATAAACCGAACACTGGTCGGGAAGCCGAAATTGATATGGGGTGTCACCAACAATATAGGCACTCCCTACACCTAACGATGTTTTCGAGTCATCAGTGTAAATAAGTGTGGCTTCCTTCATTTGTGCACATAGAGCAGCAAATGCCCGACGATAAACAAGTGAAGGGTTACCATCCTTGGGAAATTGACAAAGGTCACGGAGCAGGCAGATCCGGGGACGGAGCCAAGGCGGTGCTGTACCCCAAGTTGTCAAGAAGGTTTTAGGAAAGCGGAAGGAAAGAGAATGGAGCAGTTGACGGAAGCGGACTCCCGGTGGTAGTAGGGAGGAGGGGCGGCCTGCATACCCTACATCAAAGGAGGCGTCGAAAAAAAATGTCATGGGCTGGATTAGCAGGCATGGAAGACAGATGGCTAGCATAACGACTCAGAAGGACTGTTCGCCGATTGGACAGCGGAGGTTCAGCAGTCTCAGCATAAAGGCTGGTGTAAAAACACTAAACGTAATCCACCGTGGTGGATAGAGTCGAGACGACGAAGAATAGACGGCCGACCAGAGGAGTAAACTATGCTTCCATAGTCCAATTTCGAGCGCACTGAGGCGCGACAGAGGCGGAGAAGGACCACTCGGTCCCCTCCCCAGGAGGTACCATTCAGGACACGGAGGGTGTTGAGGGATCGCACACAGCGAGCCGAAAGATAGGAAACGTGGGAGGACCAGCACAGTTTTCTGTCAAACATAAGACCCAAGAATTTAGCGACGTCCGAAAACGGAAGGTTGACAGGTCCTAGATGTAAGGAGGGTGGAAGAAACTCCTTATGTCGCCAAAAATTAACACAAACGGTCTTACTGGGAGAAAAACGGAAGCCGGTTTCGGTGCTCCAAGAGTAGAGGCGATCGAGACATCCTTGAAGACGTCGTTCAAGAAGGCTGGTCCGTTGAGAGCTGTAGTAGATCGCAAAATCGTCCACAAAGAGGGAACCCGAGACATCAGGAAGGAGACAATCCATAATTGGATTTATGGCAATAGCAAACAGTACAACACTTAGCACGGAGCCCTGTGGTACTCCGTTTTCTTGGGAGAAAGTACGGGAGAGGGTAGTGTTCACCCGCACTCTAAATGTGCGCTCTGTCATAAATTCGCGAAGAAAAAGGGGCAGCCGACCTCGAAAGCCCCAAGAGAACAGTGTGCGGAGGATGCCTGTCCTCCAACAGGTATCGTATGCTCTCTCCAGATCAAAAAATATTGCTACTGTTTGGCGTTTCCGGAGAAAATTGTTCATAATGTAAGTGGAGAGAGAAACAAGATGGTCAACTGCAGAACGGTGCTTTCGGAAACCGCATTGGGCAGGTGTTAAAAGACTGCGGGACTCCAGCCACCAAGCTAAACGGCAATTCACCATACGCTCCAAAACCTTACACACACTACTCGTGAGAGAAATGGGGCGATAGCTAGAGGGGAGATGTTTGTCCTTTCCAGGTTTCGGAACAGGAACGACGGTAGCTTCCCGCCATCGTCTGGGAAAAGTACTGTCGGTCCAAATTCGATTATAAATGGGAAGGAGGTGACGCAGACTATGGGTTGATAAATGCAGCAACATTTGGATGTGGATACCATCCGGTCCTGGGGCGGAGGAGCGAGAAGAATAGAGTGCATGTTGGAGTTCCCGCATGGAGAAAACAGTATTATAGCTTTCGCGATTTTGAGAGAAGAAAGCAAGAGGTTGCACTTCCGCTGCACGTTTCTTCGGGAGAAACGCTGGCGGGTAATTTGAAGAGCTCTAAATCTCACCAAAGTGTTTACCCAAGGAGTTAGAAATTGCGACGGGGTCCACTAACGTATCACGCGTGACAGTGAGCTCAGAGACCGAGGAGAAACTAGGCGCGACTGATAACTGTCGAAGCCGACGCCAAACTTCCTAGGAGGGAGTGAAGGTGTTAAATGAGCTAATAAAGAATTTCCAGCTTGCCTTCTTGCTATCGCGGATGACGCGACGGCATCGCGCACGGAACTGCTTATAACGGATACAGTTGGCCAAAGTAGGATGGTGGCGGAAAACGCGAAAAACACGTCGCCGCTCACGTATTGCGTCACGGCATGCCTCGTTCCACCAAGGAACTGGGGGCGCCGGGGCAATTCGGAGGTGCGTGGTATTGAACGTTCCGCAGCTGTAAGAATAACGTCAGTAACATGTGTGACGTCGACGCTAGGAAAGTGACGGTCATCGAATGTCGCTAGAGACGAAAAAAGTGTCCAATCGGCTTGGGCAAACTTCCAGCGTCGCGGGCGCATATAGGGCAGTTGAGGCTGCACTCTGAGGACACATGGAAAGTGGTCACTCGAGTGTGTATCATCAAGGGCGAACCATTCGAAGCGCCGAGCTAGCGGAACAGTACTGACCGAAAGGTCCAAATGAGAGAAATTTGTCGTGGAGGCAGACAAAAATGTAGGGACCCCAGTGTTCAGGCAAACTAGATCCGCTTGGTGGAAGACGTCTAGCAATAGTGAGCCACGTGGACAAGGATGTGGAGATCCACAAAGCGGGTGGTGGGCATTGAAGTCCCCAACCAGCAAATAGGGGGTGGGGGGTGGAAGCTGACCAAGAAGATGAAGGAGATCAGCTCGTGCCATTGGTGTGGACGATGGAATGTATACAGTACAAAGAGAAAAGGTATATCCAGAAAGGGAAAGACAGACAGCAACAGCTTGGAAGGAAGTGTTTAAGTGGATTGGGTGATAATGGAGAGTATCATGGAGAAGAATCATGAGTCCTCCATGGGCTGGAGTGCCTTCAACAGAGGGGAGATCAAATCAGACGGACTGAAAATGGGGGAGAACAAAGCGGTCATGGGGACGCAGCTTTGTTTCCTGAAGACAGAAGATGACCGGCGAGTAGGATCGTAAGAGGATCGACAATTCATCCCGATTGGCTCGAATGCCGCGGATATTCCAGTGGATAATGGACATAGGGTGAACAGAAAATGGGGGAATGTGACCAAGGTTGCCATCAACTCAACGACGTCTCAGAGCTTGCGACCGACAGCATGGAATGGCACTCAGCCGAAGGCAGAAGATCCTGATCCATAGGTCGCTCAGGAGCAGCTCCTGCCACCTGCGATCGGCCGCCAGCAGTGCGCCTCGGCGACACAGAAGACGGCCGAGGGCGATTTCCGCCAGGGGGTGCTGTAGATGAGACACGCCTTGGCGGAGAAGGAGATGAACTGGGTTTCTTATTAGCCTTCTTGGAAATATGATGTTTAGATGAAGGAGGAACCGATGGTTCAGAAGTTGGGGTACGTAAAAAATCTTCACGAGTGTGCTCTTTTTTCGAAGTCTTGGTGTCTGACTTTTGGGCTTGAGATTTTGCAGAACCCGATGAAGGGCGAGCCGTAGAGTGGGCAGGCGAAAGTGGTGAGGTTGAACGGGCGATCTTTGCGCTGGCCAATCTGACGACCGCGGCACTAAAGGTGAGGTTGCAAGTCTGCGTGGCCGCCTCCTTTGTTGGCCGAGGAGAAGCAGGGACAGTGCTCTATTTTCCTGTCTGAGGCACGGTGGGCTGTCGACTGGCGAATAATTTTCGAGCACTCTGATTTCCTGGATGAGCTTTTCGTCTTTAAAAATGGGGCAATCTCGAGAGGAAGCAGCGTGGTCACCCATACAGTTGATGCAGCGAGAGGATGGAGGTGGACAAGCACCCTCATGGGCATACTTGCCACACGTAACACATTTGGCCGGATTGGAACAGGACTGGCTGGTGTGATTGAACCACTGACACCGATAGCAACGCGTAGGGCGAACGGAAATTATCTCATAGCCTGCTTTGATTTTGGATGGGAGTTGAACTTTGTCAAATATCAAGAAGACATTGCGGGTTGGAATGATGTTTGTCAACCCTTTTCATGACTCTATGAACAGCCGTTACGCCCTGGTCAGACAGGTAGTGCTGAATTTCGTCGTCAGACAATCCATCGAGGGAGCGTGTATAAACGACTCCACGCGAGAAATTTAAAGTACGGTGCGGTTCCACCCGGACAGGGAAGGTGTGGAGAAGTGAAGTACGCAGCCATTTTTGTGCCTGGAGGGCACTGACTGTTTCTAACAACAAGGTGCCATTCCGTAATCTGGAACAAGACTTTACAGGACCTGCAATTGCGTCGACAACTTTCTGAATAATGAAAGGGTTGACCGTGGAGAAGTCATGACCTTCATCAGACCGAGAAACCACAAGGAACTGTGGCAACGATGGAAGAACTGTCTGTGGCTCAGACTCAGTGAACTTACGCTTGTGAGCAGACATAGTGGAAGGGGAGGAAACCATTGCGGAAGAATCCCCCATGATTACCGGCGTCTCTGATGGCGCGCTCCTCCTTTGTGGGGGCCCTCTCTGAGGGCACTCCCGCATTAGGTGATTGTTCACACCTCAGATCACACCTCCCGACAAATGGACGGAGGGACCAATCGGCACTTTCGGAAGGTATCAGCTTGGGTAATCACCCCTCCCTGGGCCTGGCCATTACCAGGGGGTACGCACGTACGTACGGGTCCTACCTGTCTACCCGGGGCGGGGAATGATGCGTTACCCCGTCACCAGCTACGCACGAAAATGCGAGGGTCAGCCTTCAGACACGCACAGGGAGGAAGATAGAGAAAGGGAAAAACAAAGAAAGGGAAAGGAATGAAGAGAGATCTCAAACGCCGCAGCAGAGAAAAGGGTAAAGAGAAGAGGTAAGGAAAAGGAGGACAAAGGAAGGATGAAGACATACAAGCAGAGAAGGCGAAGAATGCGTTACATTTACGAGCATCTGTCTCCAGACGTGGGCACAAACCATACTCCCAGAGGGGGAGAAAGGGAAGGAAAGAGCCAGAGGTGAGGGGAGGGGGGGCGAAAATGGGGGATAGGGAAGGATGTGGAAAAGGAAGGTATGCAGCCCGGAAAGGAAGGAGGGCCACATTAGCTCGGGGTCCCATGCTCGCTACGCACGTATCCACAAAAGAGTTGTGGACCCCCTGGGGGATTACAGATGGTTTGATTCTGTCTACAGTTCCTACTTAGCCTGTCTGGCACAGCTAAATGTATACTTCACACCTGTCAGTTGCCTTTTTCTAGCAGAATATCTTACAAGTTGCCTTATAGAGGATGGTTTAAGTCTTCTTGATAGAGTGATTCCTTTAGGTATTATCCGTTATGATATACAACTTCCGTGTGTGTTATGATGCTTTAACACACACACACACACACACACACACACACACGCGCGCGCGCGCGATCTGATGATGTTAGGTAATATTTCCCACATGTAGGGGAATATGGCAGTTTCATCTTGACACCATGTTTCTCAAAAGCACTCTCCTGCCACTATTAAAGCAAGCACATACATATGGCATCATGCACACAAATATCTTGTACTTAACATTGTCAGTTCTGCCCCTTCTGCCACAAATTCCAATTACTCCCTCTGTATAATGCCGTTTCTGAGAACATCTGTAAATCATTGTAGACAAGGAATTATAACTGCTAGGTGACAGAATCAAATATTTTTCCATGACATACACCCCACTGCAGCATCAAGTCACTACTAGCATAGTGGAGTGTACATGGTACCTTGGGCATGCTATCTGCTCATTGCATAGCATTTATAACCAGATGATAGATACCCGACTGATCAGGTGCAGCTACCAAAGTTTCTATACAGGGTACTCAGAAACAATCTGAAAAACTTGCTAGGATGTTACAGCAGAGGTTGTGCCAAGAAATAAGTGCTAGGAAAAAAATTTGATGTGATGCGTCATTTCAGTGTTATCTAGCATTGAAATTAGCCAATCCAGTCATTGCATGTGCAAATTCAAGCACTTGAATGCACTAAAATGTGGCAATGTACAGGCATTTGTGGCTTTGTGAGTTACCACTTATTGAAATGCACATTACCGATTAAAATGTGCCTTTTGTGGAAGTGATCAGTTTGAGCTAATGGAGCAAAAGCTACATTTCTTTGGTTTGAAGCAAACCAAATGATGTACACGTTCAGCGACACTGCTTCTGGCAGGCTTCTTGAATTTACCTATGCGACAACCTACTACTGATGTAGTGCCCCTGCTCATTAGCCTAATTACTCATGGCATCTCACTGATGCATCTGCACTGAAGGGGTCATAGGCTGTCCTCACCTCAATTATGTATGTGGTGTCTGTTCTTTCAGGCA
This sequence comes from Schistocerca serialis cubense, assembly GCF_023864345.2. Taxonomy (NCBI): domain Eukaryota; kingdom Metazoa; phylum Arthropoda; class Insecta; order Orthoptera; family Acrididae; genus Schistocerca; species Schistocerca serialis. Next base: position 352,006,277 of record NC_064640.1, on the reverse strand, counting down.
TGTGGTGGCTGTTCTTTTGGACATGTTTGACAGAGCAGGCACCACATATATACTCAGTGGAGGAGGAGACAACACTTCAGCTGACATATCTCCAGTAATATTTCATCACCATCCTGCCGGTGTATAGAATATTTTCCTTCCAGAAAAAATTCTTTATTATCAGAAACATTCTGTTGCTGCAAAGAATGTGGAGAAGTACCTGGCTGTTCATCATGATTTGACATGAAAGGTAAGATAGGGTACCTTAGCAATTTCAGTGGGGATGTAACATTCTAATAAGCAGCTGTGAACGATTAAAATTTTATTTTAATGTTGCAATATAGACTTCCAAAATAAAGTCAAAGTAAAATGTACCTTCTTAATATACTTTTCATGTTTGTGGTATGTTTAAGTGCACTCTGATATTAATATAATTTCTATGGTGTAATTAAGAAATGTATTTTAGTTAAAATTTTTGTTTTATGTTAAATAGTTAAATAATTATTTTCATGATATTACATATTTTCAGACATATTGTACCCTTTTCGATTACATAAACATGTACATATTTTTCAAAAATACAACTAATTATTACTTACTGCATTGTAAAAATATCACAGCATATATTTACAGTTTTGTTATTCTCTGAAACCACTGCACCAGTAGGTCTATTGTCTGCATAAAAGAAAGGGCAATGAGCACTGGAAACTAAAGGCTTGTATCATTACTTTCACACTTTTAAAAAATTATGAAAAAGTGTTTTTGTCACAGTTGAGTGCCTTCCATAACAATAAGTATTGTCATTTCTGAATGTCACCGTGACTAACATTCACAGAGATTGACTGAAAATACTACTTTCAATATCACAAACAAGGAAAACTCCTCTGTAAGCCCAAAGAGAACTACTACTTAGGAAATGAGAATGTCACAACAATTACAAAAAAGAGTATGTTCCCTTACAAACCAGAGTCTGGAAATACAGATCTAGTCATTGTTGCAGAACATCCAAAGTAAAATCCCAAAAGTACTGTCAGTTATTGTCAGAAAATCTCATATTTGGAAGCTAAGTGTAGCTACAAATATGTTACTGATAAATTTCTAATTTTTTGATAGCAAGACAGACATGAGTGCACTGAAACTGGCAGTCTTTAAATTCAATGCGTTTTTGTGACTGAAAAAAATCGGAATCTACAGTAACTAGCTCCCCAGAAAAACTAAATAGCCATCTAGTCACCTATAATGTATACCATCTAAGGCAATTTTAATGTGCTATTACAACAAAATTATAAGAATTATCAAATACATAGAAAGAAATAGTTCTTTCATGTACAGTGATGTATCAAGTAACATATACACAGCATACACCTATATGTACAAGTACATGTACCACAAATGACTTAAACAAAATGGTCATTTAGTATGATTTGGGCCAAGAATGTTGTTGTGCATAATCATAATTTGCTAAGTGCTAATTAGTAAACAATGAATATTTATTGGTGCACATAACACTATTTTACCTGATCCATACAGTGTATGTTGTCTGTGGATCCAATAAACAACATGTCATGTCCAGACATGTTCACATATTGTAATATGGATAAAAATGAAGTTTTTCTGCTAAAATGGCACATGCTGAAGTGATATCAGTTCTCACTAATTACATTCTGCATCTAAGGTAACCAGTTTAGATTTTCTCTAGATTTAGCCAACCAGTTGCAAAAAAAAAAGTTTATTAGCCATTGGCCTGGGTTTTGATATTTCTAAACATATCTTCTTCAGAACGATGATGGTACATAGTGGCTCTTGTCATATATAAAATTGACAGAACAAAAATTATCCCAAGGCATGGTTTTAGATAGCAGCCAGATTATATTTAGTGTACTTCAGAATAAATGCCAACTGATAGAGGCTCTTGTCAACATAAAATTATAATAGGAGTCACAGGATAAAATATTTACGCAAGTTAAGTGTACATCATGCCAGAAACAAAGGTCAGCTCTTACAGTTTTATTTATTTTCACACATAAATATAAGGTCTATAAAATATAAAACTCTGATCTCAGAATTTTGTTAGGAGTAAACAAAAATATATTATGCATTAATGAACACTGGCTAAGTGCAGATCAATTGCAGTTACATGTACCACCTGGGTTTGACTTAGTAACAGATTACTGTAGATGAACGCAAAACTATTGGGGGGGGGGGGGCACTTGATATATACTGAAAACATTATGATCACTTACCTAATAGCCAGTCCGTCCACCTATGGCAGAGATAACAGTGGCAACGCATCATGGTGTGGAGGCAGTCAGGCCTTGGTAGATCACTATAGGGAGTTGGCACCACCTGCGCGCGCGCACACGCACGCACACGCGCACGCGCACACGCACACACACACACACTCTGACACCACCTTGTCACATTCCAGACGTGTTGGATTGGGTTCATATCTGTCTCACCACTCTGTCGAGCTTACAATGTTTAACATCTAAAATGAGGGGTAACCACCCAACTCCACAATTTCTGGATTTGCTTTCACCTCTGTTTCGCTACTTGTTGGAAGACACTCACCACAGCACTTCTCAAACACCCGACAAGTCATGCAGTTTCTGAAATGCTCATGCTGAGCCTCTGGGCCATTACGATCTGCCATTACATTATTTGTACAGACTGCAGAAACATACTAGACTTTGAGGAATGGCCTAAATATAGGATTTTAATTTTTGATGACAAATATTGACATAACGCTAAGGAAACTTAAAAAACTTAATCTACTCATTATGCTAGTGTCATGTGACCTGTATGATATTAATGATAACTCAACAAGATAGTCTGCCTGCCTTGGTAATGTAATTACTAATGTTGACACAAATCAGTATGAACTAGGGCTGTTACATACACAGTATGTAATAGACCATGAAGATATCTGCTTCAAATTAAAAACTAAAAATCTTGTATCTGACTGCAGTAAAATTAAGTAACTACATTAAGCTTCTGAATGAAGAGAACATTGATAATTATGGAACACAGCTAATGATGACAAACTGGAGTGACATTCCACTTGAAAGTAATCATATTGAAAATGCATTTGCATTATTCATCAGTGAACTGTCAGATACATTCAGAACTTGTTGCCCTAAAGTAGTGAGAAAAAATAAAGGAACTACCAGGAAACATGGTTTCAAATTGTGCATACCTGGTTCACATTTGATTGATAAAGGCTTTGAACCCTGTCAAGGGGACCTGGAACATTCTATCTTCTCTATGTTAATTTCACCAAATACAAGGAATATTTTTTTCTTGAACCATTAAACATATGGCTCTGAAATTTGGACAATATTTTCAAAGGGTATTTTTTCTACAATGTTATAATGCCATGTTAAGAAATATTTCACAATGTTTTTAAATGCTGCGAATTTTTCTCTGAAATTTGGCATCTTTTCTTCTATAACTTCTTAATTATACAACGTTTTTTTACAATTTGTTATAACAATGAAGAATATGAAATAAACAATATTGTATATAGTTTTGATTCACCTACAGTTAAGAGTTTTTGAGAAAATGTTTCTTAAATATGAAAATTATGAACTTGCAGGAAATGGCTTCCAAAAATTTTAAATACATTCGCACTCAATATGATGGATCATCAGCATCCTCTTCTTTTTCTAGTGTTAGTTTTCTTTTCACAGGTCTATTCTTCCTGCACCTCTTAGTCTTTCTTCGTCAGTTAGGCACATTGTGGAAATAGTGTTGTGCTGTTGTTGAAAACCGAAATCTTTCAGAACATCACATTTTATAATGTTTCCAGCATTGTATGTTGCAACTGCATCATACATTCCAAAGTACAATGTTTTTATCTGTACAAACACTGTTTTTGGAATCGTAATCCAAGTTAAATTGTTCACACTTTGATTGGGATTTTGTGTTTTCCCATGTAGACACTTTCCCAATAAATTTGTGACAGGTCTCTGAATATGAGCTTAATTACATAAATTACAGCATTTGGCAAACTGTTTTTATGATTCCTTTCCTGGTTGGTACTTACACTATGTGTCATCACCTGTGGGGCATAGTGCACGTTGTGGGCACTCATTTGTTGATGCAGTATGAAAAAATAATGCCCATACTGATTTCTTCATATACTCAGTGCTTCCTGTATTTTGCCTAATTGCACAGCCATAATACCTCTTCAATCTGTCAATTGTTTCATCTGTCAGTCTCTCTATTCCTCCAAGGGTCTTACCATCACAAAGCTTCTGGGATCATAATGTCTGCTTCAGTTTGTGCAAGCAAACCCCCATGTGCTTCTGCACAAGTTCTGTGCATTCCGGTTTTTTAATGTGAATTTCATTGCCATAAGGTTTGAATTCATCCACAGTTTTATATCCCTTAGAATCACATTCTTCAGATATTTAGTATATCGTACATTATACAACTCCTCTGATCTGGAAAAAATTCGTTTCACTCCCTCTACTTCCATCACTCCACTTGTTCCATGAAAATTTGCTTCACAACCTTCATTATGTTCCTCCTTGGTATTGGCCTTTCATCTACAATGTTTGGAGAGAATAGCAACATCAATAACTTTGCAACTGTCTCCACTGGTAGCTGTCAGGACTCCATTTAGAGAGTTATGACCTCTGCGTTGCCATGATCCATCTAAAGCAGGGCTTCACAACATACGTGCTCACGGAGCAAGCTGTGAGCAGCAAGGCGCGAGCATGGAGCAGCGCGAGCACGCTACCCCCACTACCGGACCAGAGCTGAGAGTCGGGAGAGTCACGTGGGGCACACAACAGCTGCCGCCAGTCAATGTAAATCCGCGGCCACCTGCAGGGATATCACTCACGAATTATTACTGCGACAAATGAAACAAATAAAGGAGAATGTACACGTGCCACATAATTTTATTAGCTTAGTGTATGCCTCTACATTCGTATTAATTTGTGAACTATTACACAATAAAAGGTGTCACTGAAGTGTGAGATTCTCGGTTATCTTGTACTTTTTGCCCTTGCATCGTAGGCGCAGCGTGCAGTTTAAATTTTGATCAGACAATGCGTTTCTCAGGCGCGTCTTGTTACATTTCAGTGCAGAGAACAGTTGTTCACAAACATATGTGGAACTGAACACTGATATTATTGTAGCAGCCAGTTTGTGCAAATGAGGAAATCTATTCAGAGGAAAGTGTCTGTAGAATTCCAAAATGTTTTTCTTGTTCTGAAATTTGTCTCTGTATTCTCTGTCACACTGCAGGTCAATAATTTCTAGTTGCAGCTCAGGACGAATCTCTTCAATATTTGCTGAATATGAAGAGGAGAACAGATCAAAATCACTGTCTAGTGCTGTCAGATCTTGAAAGCGTTGATCAAATTCTTCCTTAAGGGCAACTAAACTATGGGAATAACGTTCAGTCTTTGTGAACATCTTGCATGGATGATAATTTAGGAAAATGAGCTACATTTCCTGTTTCCAGCTGACTCACACAAAGTGTCAAATTCATTTTAAAAGCTCGTATTCGATATATGAAATGAGTAATTAGCAGATCTTTACCTTGTAGTGGAATGTTCAAAGCATTCAGATCGCTAGTTAAATCTGCTAAGAATGCGAGATCACATTTTCATGAAGGCTCTTTCAATTCAGGAACACACATGTTATTTATTTCCATGAACATATTTATCTCATCTAATAGGCAAAAAAATCGATTTAATAATTCGCCACGACTAATCCAGCGGACCTCGCTGTAATAAGGCAGGCTGCCACACTGGCTTTCTACTTCCTCAAGAAAGCTTTTAAATTGCCTGTGTTGTAGCCCATGCTTCCTTACATAATTGGTTGTACGAACAACAACACTCACTACATTTTTTAGAGTGATACTCTTTGCACATTAGTTTTCCTGGTGGATCACACAGTAAACGCCCCATATTTCATTCAGCACGGTCAGTTTTTGCATTTTCTACTTCAACAGCGCAACGAAATCTGATTATTTCCCTTTCATCGCTGGTGCACCATCTGTAGACACTGAAACTAATGAATTCCACGACAATCCTATATTTTCCAACACTTTCTTCAATACTACTTAAAATATCACCTCCGGTTGTAGTGTTCTTCATGGCTACTATATCGAGGAGCTCCTCCCTCACCTGAAGATCTCTTTTAACACCTCTAATAAATATGGCAAGCTGCGCTGTTCCAGTGATATCAACACTTTCGTCCAGAGCTATAGAATAAGCCTTAAAATCTTTACAGATATTTGCAAGCTGGCTCTGGACGTCGTCTGCCATGTCCTGTATGCGACGCATAATGCTCATGTTAGATAATGGCACAATCCGAAACTGTTCAACTTGAGATGGACGCAAATGTTCCGCTGCAACTACCAAACATTCATTTATTAAATCGCCATCAGTGATGGGGCGCAGGGATTTTACTAAAAGCAAAGCAATTTTGTAACTCACTCAGAGCTGCCTCAGTTTATTTTTCTTCGTCGTCCAGATCTTCTTCGGATAGCTTTCTTTTAAGTTTAATTACTTCCTGTGCACGATCTGGTCCATCATATTTTCCACTTCCGTAGTCTTTCGCGTGGTACGACATATAATGTCGCTGCAAATTAAATTTCCTAAAAGAATTCAGCGTTTTGTGACATACTAAACATTTTGCAACACCATCTTTTTCTGTAAACAGATACAATTCCTCCCAACTGCGAAAGCATGGTTGGGGTTACACAACGGCGACTTGATATGATTCTTAACCAGCGAAATGACTTTTAGAGCTGATCGTAGTACTTTAAACGTTACACAGTCGTCGCGATTTCAATAGGCAAGCTGCGGCCCTATTCAAACGTGCGCGCGCATTTCCCCTCCCTCCCCACCCCGCGACCTTGCACCTGCTCGCGAGCACGTGCCTGAGCAGACGCGAGTACTCGCGCTCAAAACCGGCCAGTTGTTAAGCCCTGATCTAAAGCAACAGCTAAATTTCTACAATTTCCATTATCAGTCACAGCCTCTTAAACTACTTGTTATTTGTGCAACATCTTCAGCAGAAGATCCCAGCAGTTCATTATAAAATCCAACCTTGTTGGTGTTATAACATCAAGTTGAACACACATTTCAAAACGACACAACACACGTAAGTCACTGAGCAAGTTGACCAGGCAAGATATGTGAACACGATAACATTCAAATGAGCACGGAGTCCAAGTCTAGTGGCCGCTGGCTGGTTGGCGGCTTAGGTGGCGCGGCTGCTGCATGGGTGGCAGACAGCGCCGCATGTAGAGGACGCGCGCAATTGCGTGGCGGTACTTTGAACGATCGGCGAGTCACAACACTTTTCCCCCCTTTGAAATTTTTGCACTGGTCTTGATGGAGTTGGCCTGTAGATTGCTAACATCCATAGGCGTTGTTTGAGTGGCCGTAAAGTCTGGAGGAGGCGGCTTCCTGTACGGACGGAAGTGTCCCCGATGATAACGGGTCGAGATGACAGGAGACGTAGGGGTCAAATCTGCTGGGGCCCCATGCACCAATCTGCCCATTGCGGCAAGTCCGGTTGATATAACAGGAGACATGGGCGATGTGTCGGCGTCCGTAGGAGAAGGAGGCTAGTAGAGTTGCTCCGACAGATGATGGTCATCTGGTTCCTGCATGGGCACGTCTCCTGGTGGCGTACGTTCTTGTGCTGGCACCGAGATGACAGTGAGATGACTGCGTTGTGAGTAATGAGAGATTCCAGTATCCTGAGCGTCAGGTAGAGCCGAAGATGGTGTAGTGGCATCTGGAACAGGCGCTGCCGGCACACGAGGCCGAAGCTGGTCCGAATGACGCACTGCAACACCCGTGTCCGTCTGGATTTCATACAGGCGTCTGCCACAGTGCCGTAAGATGCGGCCCGGACTCCATTTTGGCCACCTGCCATATCCCCATACCCATAGAAGGTCGTCGGCGGTGAACCGGCCAAGCGAAGGCACCCGCGGCCGTGAGGTGGAAGGCCGCAGAAGATGAAGTAGCGTGCGGGGCTGTCGGCCATGTAATAGCTCAGCCGGGCTGTGGTCACCCATGGGGGCGAAATGGTAAGAAGCCAGAAATTGGAGAAGCGCATCATCAGCAGCAGCAGAAGAAGTCAAGAGTTTCCTCATCTGAGCCTTAAATGTGCAGACCAGTCGTTCATCCTCACCGTTTGATTGTGGATGGAACAGAGGGGCCATGACATGCACGAAGCCGTGACGAGCACAAAAATCCGCAAATTCGGAAGAGGCAAATTGCGGACCATTATCAGTAACAAGAGTAGAGGGAAGGCCTTCCAAAGAAAAAATGCGGGCGATAGCATTTGTGGTTGCCGCAGTTGTAGGCGATGTGCAATGGACAATGAAAGGAAAGTTAGAGTAGGCGTTGATTACGAGGAGCCAATAAGTACCTAAAAAGGGTCCCGCAAAGTTAGCATGAATGTGCTCCCAGGGCTTTTCAGGCGAAGGCCACGGTGACAAAGATGACTTCGGGGCGGCGGACTGTGACGCACAAGGGCCGCAGGCAGTGACCATGTGTGCTATTTTAGAGTCGATGCCAGGCCAGTATACATGACAGCGCGCCAGAGATTTTGTGCGAGAAACACCCCAGCGCCCTTGGTGAAGCAGGCGGAAGACCGAAGCACGCAAAGACGCAGGTACCACAACACGCTGCGAAGCATTTTCGGTGGAAAGGAGAATAACACCATCCCTAGCCGTGAGGCGGTAGCGCAAAGCGTAGTAGTTCCACAACGGATAAGAAGTCTTAGCGGACGGATGATCTGGCCAACCCTTCTGAAAACAGCGTAAAACCCGGGAGAGGGTAGGGTCAGAACCCGTAGCAGCCGCCAGCCGGTTCCCGGTGATGGGGAATCCGTCCACAACCTGCTGCTTGGAAACATCCAGGTGGAAACACAAAAGTTCGTCCCTATCGAATGCCAGATCAGGACCCATGGGAAGGCGAGACAGTGCATCAGCATTCGCATGTTATGGTGAATTCTGAAGATTACACTTAAGACCGGCAGTCTGTAAGACGTGAAAAAGTGTGCGGAGGTTCTGAAGAGTTTCTTCAGTGGTGGCGCCAGTGACAACAATGTCGTCGATGTATTTGATACACCCAGGGACAGGGAGCAATAATTGTTCCAAGAATCGCTGAAAGAGAGCAGGGGCAGTGCCAACCCAGAATGGCAATCGTTGGTATTGATAGAGGCCGAAAGGCGTGTTAAGGACCAGAAACTGCCGGGAAGCAGCGTCGAGAGGAAGGTGATAAGCTTCCGACAGGTAAAGTTTAGAAAAATACTGGCCTCCAGCAAGCTTCGTGAACAATTCTTCAGGTCGAGGCATAGGGTAAGTGTCGATAAGGCATTGAGCATTTACAGTGGCTTTGAAATAGCCACAGAGACGAATATCACCATTTGGCTTAGCAACGACAACGACAGGAGAGAACCACTCACTGGAAGTGACAGGAAGCAAGACCCCTGAAGCAGTGAGACGATCCGGCTCCCGTTTTACCCTATCACGAAGGGCCACAGGAATGGGCTATGCCCGAAAAAACTTAGGCCGAGCAGTGGGTTTGAGCGTGATATGAGCTTCAAAGTCGTTTGCACGGCCTAACCCAGGAGAAGAAAGGGACGAAAATGTCGTCGATAAGGAATCCAATTGAGCGTAAGGAATAGCATCAGAGACGATATTGACAGTCATCTATGGAGAACCCAAAAACGCGAAAAGCATCGAAACCAAAAAGATTTTCTGCGTTACTTTGGTCGACCACAAATCTGGGAACAGTGCGAACGACGGATTTGTAAGATAACTCAGCATTAAACTGTCCCAAGAGAGAAATCTTCTGTTTATTGTACGTCCGTAATTGCCGAGTGACAGGTGATAGGAGTGGAGAACCCAACTGAAGATACGTCTGAGAATTGATGATAGTGGCAGCAGAACCAGTATCCACCTGCATGCGAACATATCGACCAAGGGTTTGGACTGTGAGGAATAACTTCCCTGAAAGGGAAGAAGTGCAATTGACAGACAACACAGAAGCAGAATCAGCGTCACAGTCATGAACATCATCTATGCGGGCGGATTTGCAAACGGAAGACACATGACCCTTCTTTTTGCAATTGTGACACACGGCCCAACGTTGAGGACAATCTTCGCGTGAATGTTTCGTAAAACACCGCGGACATGAAGGAAGTTGCCGGGGGTTTTGCTGCAGTTTCTGAGAGAGTTGTTTACGGTTAGGCCGAGGCTGCGCGTGGCAGCGTACTGCGGACACGTCGGCCGACGAGGACACGTCGCACGCATCGTCAACAGCGCACAGAGGTTGTATGTCCCCGACGTCATCCCACGCCTCTATTTGCGCTCCAGCGGCGCGAGAAATTTCAAAAGACTGCGCGATGGAGAGGACTTCATCTAGTGTCGGATTTGCCAGCTGAAGGGCACGTTGCCTCACTTCTTTGTCGGGCGCCGACCGGATAATAGCATCCCGTACCATGGAATCTGCGTAGGATTCTTTGTGAACGTCAGTAACAAATTGACACTTGCGACTGAGGCCGTGAAGCTCAGCAGCCCAAGCTTGATAGGATTGATTCGGTTGTTTTTGACAACGATAAAAGGCAACACGAGAGGCTAACACATGCGTTTGCTTATGAAAGTAGACTGACAGAAGTGAGCACATTTCAGCAAAGGACAAAGACGCAGGATCTATCAAAGGAGCCAATTACGACAACAATCGATACATTTGAGGTGAAATCCATGAAAGGAACAGAGACTTACAAGTTTGTTCATCCGTGACATGAAATGCCAAGAAGTGCTGTCGAAGATGTTTTTCATAATCAGACCAGTCTTCCGCCGTCTCGTCGTAAGGAGGAAAAGGAAGTATAGACAACGACGAGAAACGGCCCGCATTGGATGCCGCGACGAAATCGTGAATCGCCGATGTGAGAAGCGTTTGCTGTTCAATGAGACCTTGCAATAGTTGCTCTAAAGTAGCCATGGAAACCTGTGGGTCAACGATGAAAAGGAAAACTCCCATCCTCGTCGCCAATTGTTATAACGTCAAGTTTAACACATATGTTTCAAAACGACACAACACAAGTGAGTCACTGAGCAAGTTGACCAAGCAAGACATGTGAACACGATAACATTCAAATGAGCACTGAGTGCAAGTCTAGCGGCCGCTGGCTGGCTGACCTCTTAGGTGGCGCTGCTGCTGCATAGCTGGCAGACAGCGCCGCATGAAGGGGACGCGCGTAATTGCGCGGCGGCGCTTTGAATGATCGGCGAGCCACAACAGTTTGGTGGTTTTGGCAAGTTCATAATTCCACATAACATTGTTCCTGCAACACTGCCCTTTCCTATGTAACACAAGCCATACACTAGCATAAAATTTGTCATACACTTTCTTTCCACTTTTACCACTATGAGGAATACTATTAGAATTATAAAGCAAAACCTCTCCACCAGATTTGTCACACTTCAATAACATTTTACGTGCCAAACCAATGTGTGAAATTTCTTTGAATCTGGGTCCTCTTTGTTTCCAAACTTGGCATAATGCATTATGTTTTAAAATATTAGACAGCAAGGAAATGTTAATAATGTCATCACATCATTACTGTCAGTTTCATAGTTTTCAAATTCTTCATCGGTGTCGGAAAGTTTACTGCAGGAAGTAGTTTTATCACACAGATTTGGAGTGGTTGGTGAAGCAGATGGAACAGCATCTCCCTTCGAAACAACAAAGGGTTTCTTCTTCCACTCATTGCGTCTTTTCTTATACACTCAAGTGCTGAAACGGGACATATTTATACCCACAAACCAAACATGTAAAACAGATATGAGAAAAATTTGTCAAATATGCAAATTTCCTGAGCCAAACAACAAACACATAGCAAACTTCACAAGTCAACAAACACGGCATGCCATTTATGTTTACAGATATGAACATTCACTTGTCACAGAGATCAAGGTCTACAACATTAGTAAACAAAAGACTGGCGAATTATGCAAAGAAACGTTGCCTAAAGACAGCGAGCGGTGCCATCAGAGATGACACACCAACTCCCTACAGCCATTTACAAGGTGTGGCACATCAGCTTTGAAATGACAAAAAACACATGTAGAATTCACTTAGAAGAGTGAAACTTGATTTGTTTTGATCAAAAATCTCAAATAATTTTATAATGGAAAAAACTAAAAAAACTGTTAATTTTGCCATTTTCATCATTCACTCACCTTAATGATTTCGTATGACAAAGCAGAAAATAGTGCAGCAGAAAGAGCAAACCACTTAAGATTAAAAACAAATATAAGGCAGAAATCAGATGAAGCAGGTGCAAGGCAAATGATGATTATATTAATATGTCCCAAGCTAAATGTAAAGCTGTGTGGACTGTTGTCAGGACTCATCTGGGTAGAAATAAAGACGTTAACAAAATAATTCCTGTGATTCTGGTATCACATCAGAAGACAGCAGCACTTTCTTCATTAATATTGGCAATATGAATAACACTGTTGCAAGTGAATGTAGCCATAGATACAGCAATAACTCCGATCATAAAAACATCTACCTACAAAATTTCGAAGATGTAGTTTCTGTCTTTAAATGGAAAGAGGTAAAGTAACTAATATTTCAACACCAATAGCAAATTTGAGTTACTCAAAATTGAAAGATATTTATAGTCTCTCCAATGTTACAATAAAAAAAAAATTGTGGATGTAATAGCACATGCACTTTGTTGACTTATAAACCCTGTATTTGTCAGTGGCTGCTTCCCTTCATCCTTAAAAATGAGTCATTACTCCTCTGCACAAAAAAGGTCACAAGTCGTCTCTTAATAATTAATGCCCAATCTCTCTTATAACTATCATTTTGAAAGCAGTGGAATATTGCATACAGCTCCAAGTCAGTCAACATCCGCTGTGAATAATTTTCTTAGTGACTTTCAGTATGGCTATAGGACTGGCTTGTCAACAATAAAGACAGTTGAAAATATTGTTTAATTTGTTCCATTGTCTTGCGAATCAAGATTATCTGTTAATGCTATCCTTGTGGATCTCGGCAAGACATGTGTCTCTGACAGCCATAGAATACTACTAGGAAAACTCTGCTGCTATGGGTTTAGAGGATCAGAACCATCTCTGATTGTATCTGACGTGAATGACAGAAAACAAATTGTGCAGTCCAACAGTATTAGGTCAAAGATTTGATTAGATTACATATGATTTACTTTAATTCCAATTGATCCGTAGTGAGGAGGTCCTCCAGGATGTAGAACATTTCAGAAAAACAGCAATACATGACAAATATTTACAAGGCATGGTCATCATTTTTTAATGAATGCTCTATGAAAGAATCATTTTACAAATACTAATGCACTGAATTTAAAATAAAAAAGTTTTTTATTTATTTATAAGGTAATAAATGTGTAATACAACTACTAAATACTTATTTACAATGAACACATTACTGCACTGAAATTGTGCAAACTTATGTTGTACTATATATATATATATATATATATATATATATATATATATATATATATATATATTTTACACACAAATCAGTTGGTTCTACTGAGAAATTCATCAATGGAGTTGAAGGAGTTGGCCACCAATAAATCCTTTAGGATTCTCTTAAACTGAATTTCATTGGCTGTTAAGCTTTTGATGGCTGATGGCACGTTATTGAAAATGTGTGTTCCTGAATAATGCACACCTTTTTGTACAAGACTAAGTGACTTTAAATCCTTATGAAGATTATTCTTATTTCTAGTATTGATTCCATGAATTGAGCTGTTGGTTTCAAAAAGTGATCTATTTTTAATGACAAATTTCATTATAGAATAAATATATTGGGAAGCAGTACTTAGTATCCCTAGTTCCCTAAACAGGCTTCTGCAGGATGTTCTTGAGTTAACACCACATATAACTCTTACTGCACGTTTTTTTGCGTGGAAAACTTTAGCTTGGCTCAATGAATTGCCCCAAAAAATAATCCCATATGACATTATGGAATGAAAGTAAGCACAGTATGTCAGCTTTTTCATTTTTATATCCCCTATGTCTGACACAATTCGCATTGCAAATATAGATTTGTTAAGACACTTCAGCAGTTCTGTGGTGTCCTCCTCCCAGTTGAATTTATTATCAAGCTGTAATCTCAAGAATTTAACACTGTCCACTTCTTCTATCTGCTTGTCATTGTATGTTAGGCATATACTCATGGGACACCCCTTACAAGTTCTGAAATGCATGTAGTGTGTTTTTTCAAAGTTTAGTGACAAAGAATTGGCTAGGCACCAATGATTAATGTCCACAAATATTTTATTAGCTGACCTTTCTAAGACTACACTTGATTTTATATTTATTGCAATGTTTGTATCATCAGCAAACAAAATGAACTTGGCTTCTGGTAATGTTACTCATGAAAGGTCGTTGATATACACAAGAAAAAGTAAGGGCCCTAAAATGGAACCTCTGGGACCCCACATGTAATTAGTTCCCAGTTGGATGATGCCTGATAGCTTGATACATGTCTCTTTCCTAATAACACCCTTTGTTTCCTGCCAGAGATATAAGATTTGAACCATTTTTTTTGCAGCATTTCCTGTTACACTATAATATTCTAATTTACTTAAAAAGATATTGTGATTTACACAGTCAAATGCCTTTGACAGATTGCAAAATATACCAATTGCCTACAATTTTGTCTAATGAATTAGGCACATTTTCACTGTAAGTGTAGATAGCCTTCTCAATATCAGAACCCTTTAGAAATCTGAACTGTGACTTTGACAGTATGTTATTTGAGATAAGATGGTTATAAAGCCGATTGTACATTACTTTTTCTAAAATTTTTGAGAATGCTGGCAAAAGTGAAATTGGACGGAAATTTGATGCTATCTCTTATCTCCCTTCTTAAATAGTGGCTTAACTTCAGCATATTTCAACCATTTAGGAAATATTCCACTGATAAATGATTGGTTACACACATAGCTTAATATGTTACTTGACTCAGAATCACATTCTCTAATTAACTTTGTTGATATTTCATCATACCCACTAGATGTTTTTGATTTTAAAGATTTTATGATGGATATTATTTCTGCTGGGGTTGTGAGGGTCAAATTCATATTATGGAAGTTACTTGAAATGTCTGGTCTGAGGTATTCCACAGCAGCATCTACAGAACCTGACAACCCCATCTTGTCAGTAACAGTTATAAAATGTTTGTTAAAAAGTTCTGCAACACTATACACGTCTGTCACCAATGTATCATTTACTCTTAATACTATTTGTCCATCTTCGTGTCTGGTTCTACCAGTCTCCTCCTTCACTATATCCCATATAGTCTTTATTTTGTTATCTGATATGACTATCTTTTCCTTGTAATATATTTGCTTTGATGTCTGTATTACAGTCTTTAATATTTTGCAGTATTTCTTGTAATGTGCTATAGCATCAACATTGGAACTGTTTCGGATTGACAGATACAGTTTTCTTTTTGTTTTACAAGATACCCCTATTCCTTGAGTAATCCAAAGCTTTTTTTGTAGACTTTGCTCTAACCTTGATAAGTTTTGGGGAAAAACAGTTTTCGAATAAGGTAAGCACTTTATTAGCAAAGCTGCTATATTTTTCATTCATGCCATGAGCACTGTTAACATCAGTCCAGTGAATGTCTCTGAGGGGTGTCCTAAAACAATCAATTTTTGGCTTATTGATTACCCTCTTGAGCTCAGATTTAACAAATTTTATATCCTGTTCAGTATTAACATTTAACAGAAGCAACTGCATGTCATGGTCCGAGAGGCCATTGACTATTGGTTTTGTAATATAATTTTTTTCATTGGACTTTCCTATAAAGATATTATCAGTGGCTGTTTGTGAGCAATTGGCTACCCTAGTGGGGAACTTTACAGTGGGAATTAAGTTGAATGATGGCGTTACTAACTCAAATAGGTTCTTGTTGCGAGAGTCTTTAAGGAAATCTACAATGAAATCAGCAGCAACCACTATTTCTTTGTTTTTGGATGTTAAATGTGCCAGTACAGCTTCAAGGTGGTTTACAAACAGATTAAAGTTACCTGCAGGTGCTCGATATACACTTAATATTATGAAAGATTATTTTGTGAATTTCTGCTTCTGTTGCACTTGCTTCCATATGCTGTTCTAAGCAAAATTTATGAATGTCTGTGTTCTTAAATTTATGACAGTTCCTGATGAATGTGGCAACTCCTCCTTTCTCCATTTCTGCTCCACAAAAGTGAGATGCTAACCTAAACCCTGTAACACTTAAAAGTTCTATACCAGTGGTCACATGATGTTCAGAGAGGCAGATTATGTCATCTGGGTTTGAAGACTCTAATTCATCTATGCAGATAATTAATTAATTAATTTTATTTCTCAGTCCTCAAATATTTTGATGCGATAAAGATAGCTGACATTTCACATTGACTGAGTTAAAATTGGGTAGAGTTAAAATATCTGCTGACTGTTGAAAATTCTTAATCAATAGCTGTTTATGCTGATGTAATAAGCTAGAATTATGTTTTTTTGGTTTCTTTCTCAAACTGAAGGTT
The DNA here is from genome assembly GCF_023864345.2 of Schistocerca serialis cubense. Classification (NCBI taxonomy): domain Eukaryota; kingdom Metazoa; phylum Arthropoda; class Insecta; order Orthoptera; family Acrididae; genus Schistocerca; species Schistocerca serialis. The sequence goes on along the minus strand of NC_064640.1, from coordinate 351,989,717 downwards.
TGTCTCAGTCCTAACCTCTCTTAAAATTTGGTTTGTTTCTGTCCTCGCTACCCTAAACAAGGGTCTTTTCTGAACCCTATAACCACTGGTATTTTACCACACGACAGTGCCTCCCACCTTTAACTTTCCTGCTATTTTCCCAGCCAGTTTACCCTTCCCCTTCCTGTTGAGGTGAAGGCCATGCCTATTGTAATCCCACCTATTGAGAGAATCAACAGGAACCACACCAATGTGTGGCCCTGCACCCGACATAAGCAGCCGTACCAACTCCAAATTAACTTTCTTGACAGAAGAGTTCAAATGACGTCGGTCATGGCACCCAAGAACAGATACGAACTCAACACTAGTATGCTTCGATGCTGATGCAACCTTTGCCAGGTCACACTCTATACTGTAACCAGGACCTCGGTCAATACCATTACCTGCCCCACCCACTATAACCATGGTGTGTTCCTTAGTGAAATCTTTGCAAAGTGATCCTAAATCCTCTGTCACCTGCTCCAGACCAGCACTAGGTTTAAAAAAATTGGTGACCTGGTATTCTGACCCTAGTTCATCCTTCAAAAGTTGACCAACACCTCTTCCATGGGAACTACCTAACAACAACCCTTTCTTTCTCTTTACTGATCTGCCTACATTGTTACTTTTCAATTTGCTGCTGAAAGTTTGTTATGCCCTGTTTACACCTGCAACTGCTTGAGGCTAACCAGCTTCTAACTGAAGCAACATGTCAAATCTATTTTCCACATCCACCACGAAGCTGTCAGACAAAGTTCTAGGCCTGTCCCTCCTGTTGCCTGTTGCCTGTTACCACTTCCCACCTCTCTTTACCCTTCTCCCTCCTTAACCTGTCAAGGTCTCCCCTGGCCTTGTCTAACTCAGTCTGAAGGGCGGCAATTTTCCCCTCCTGTTCTAGTATCTTCCTATAAAACCACTGATGAGTCTCATTTACTTCCTCTATTCCCACGACACTGCAGTCGCCCACATGGAAAAAACTACAGCACCCATCACACCACAGCCCCGACCTAACAATTCTATGGCAAGTCAAGCACTTTTCACTCATGATAAACGTAATAGATTTTTAAGAATAAGTCAGTTAAATCACAGATAAATACGAAAATATGGTTCCACAAATTTTGCCTATATGCAACTGTGTGTAAACAAAAACAATTGCAAAGTTTCTGAATTAACAACTTAAATTTTACGCTACTTTCCAGGAATGCTACTTAAATAATGAAGAAGTACGCTACAGTTAAATTGCTGGAGAGAGAGCAAAGAACGACTAAACGAAATTCTATAGATTTGCTGTGGCAAAATTTAAACAGAAAATATGACTGTATAATATTTTCACATTTTCTGCTATATTACGCAAAGAAAAATGAAACCTTTAATGGTACACTTGAAAGGCACACTAATACACCTATTCACCAAGTAATCAGCAGTGAACTATATGTTTTGTAATCTAAAATGACTTATCTTTACGAGAACACCAAAACTCGTGCTAGTCACCTGGCTGCATAGCTGTCTTGGATATCGTGCAGGGCATGCCACAATGTTCTGTGTTTCGACCTTTAATCTTCATAATACACAGGATGATTCAGCTGCCCCTACCAATATCATTTTATGCAGACCACAATGTTATATCTGGCTCTCAGAAACCATGCATGAGATTTTCATATTCTCTCACTTACTACATGGAAACTGTTAGTCCTACAGAAAAAAAGAGCATCACCATTTTGTAGTAAATATAATGTAGTTAAATTTTGTATGAGTATATGTTTTCACTGGAGGCCAGGGTTTTCAAGTTATTCAAGAAAACTGTACAAAAGTGACATTCAAACACATTTCCACCCCCACACTCAGCCCTCACCAGTCGGGATTTCTGGTATGTTGTTCATGGCATTGTTCGTACTACTGCACAAAAATGCCCAACTAAATGAACTGTTCCCAGTATTTGACCTTTTTTGATCCCAGTTGTTTGGGATATTATGCCAACAGCACAGTTGACTATTTTGCTAACATTATTAACTTAAAAGTGTCAGTGAGGGTCATGAAAGGGAAACAGCTTTTGTAAAAGTTATGCTAAAACTACTAGGGCATGTTTAAATGTAATGCCTCTCAATTTTTTTATTCTTTTCTCCGTACTGGTTGAGGTATCACATGTCATGCAGATCACTCAGTCGACTTTCCCACTTCATGATTGTGGATGGGCAGGGCAGGGAACATAACTATGCTGGTGTGTGAGAAACAGCATACTGTAATCAAGTTCCAAATGTCAAGAGTTCCTCCATGCATGGAGCACCCTCCCATTCACTGTGATAGTGCCAGACCATGTACGAGTGTTGTGACATTTGCAACAATGTGATACCTTGGGTTCATTGTCAGCAATAAATCTACATATGGTCCCGACTTGGCCCCATCCAATTTACATCTGTTTTCAAGACTTAAAGAAGACCTTTAAGCCCTTCACTTTGATAGCGATGAAGCTGTGCAACCACAGCTGAGGTTGTGGCTCTATCAACAGTGTCAAACATTTGACATTGACAGTATCAATATGATTTGTCATTGGGAGAAATGGGTTCAGTTCCCAGAGTGACTATGTTGAGAAATAAATATGTAGACATGAAGAATAAAGATGCAGAATGTCAATAAAGTTTGTTTGAATTAAATAGCTTGAAGAAGTTTCACATAAAAAATTTGGAGGCATTACTTTCCAGCATGCTATCATAATTACATTGACAGTTGGATTCAAACTTAGCAATTAAAAGCACAGTAGTTTCATATTCAGAATCCCTGGCAATTATGGTGATGTAATTGTTTATTTTATGCTGCTAAAATTCACAAAATTGTTGGTTAAAGTCACTGAACACCAAACATGGTCAAATGTGGGAAATAATTCATGCAGTCACAAATTTTCGTACAATTTTAGAAGGAAGTGCCGATAGCGACATATTAAAAATCATAATTGGTGTGGGCGGAGTGTGGGAGTGGAGCTGGGTTTGAAAGTCACATTATTACATTTTTCTTGAACAACTCAAAAACTATGGGCTCTAGGGAAGGCATATCCTAGTACAGAATTTAGCTACATTAAGTTCCATGCAAAAAGGTTCTGTTCATTTTTTCTGTAGAAGTAGTATTTATATGTAGTGAGTGAGAGGATAGGAAAATCTTGCATGTGAGTTTTTGAAGGCCAGCTATGACGTTGCAGGTTGCATAAAGTGACACCGGTAGGGCACCTGAATCACCTGTATGTAAATGATGCTGATGTTTGGTTTATGGGGTGCTCAACTGGGCGGTCATCAGCACCTGTACAAAGTCCCAAGTTTTACACAGTCCAATTTTTAACTCAGTCCAATCTAGCAGCTGTCACAGGTGATGATGACACGACAACGATGATGACGCCAACACTCAGTCCCCAGCCAGAGAAAAACCCCAACCCGGCCGGGAATCAAACCCGTGACCCCTGATCCAGAGGCAGCAACGGTAGCCACTAGAACACGAGCTGCGGACCTTTATGTAAGTGACTTGCCCAGCATTATGCTGTGTAAATCTGCACTCTGTCCAAATGATAGCACTTTGTTACAGTTGGGAAAATACTTAGGAACATTAAAGCAGGAAAGAGTTATCTTCTCAGAGTAGCCAGTAGGTGGTTCCAAATCAATGACTTGAGTATTAACCATAAAATAAACTGTAAAGATCCTCTTCATCTTATGTATTAAATATTATAGCAATGATCATGCTTCAGCTAAACTACTTGGTATCCATCTTAAGTCAAAAATAAGGTGGAAGAGTCATCCTGATTATATCCCTTTTGGTATTACGTTCTCTAACATGTACAAAAGGAAACCACACAGTAAGAAACCATCATTGATATAACACACATCTAAAACAGCAGACTGACATCATAGTTGCAAGACTTAAGAAACCTCAAGATAGTTATGAGTACATGGGAGTGATACTGTTTAACATGTCAGTACAGTCACAAAATGTTTCACCAAGTATGTTTAAAAGTGTCACACAGAAATAGCTTCGAGAAAAAGAATTTTTTATACAATAGAAGAGTTTAAAATGTGCCCAAAAATGATCTTAAGCACTAATTTAGTTTCTTTTATATTAAACTTATATATTTGAATTTATTGAATATATCATGTGCAGTATGATGGGCAGTTTTGTATCTTGGTAGACAATAATTATTTGAAGTATCTTTTACAGTACATATTTTATTTGTGTAATTGCATATGTAAGTGTGTATGTAGACAAAATACAACATTGATTGGATTTTTAATACTTAAAGTGGATAATACATAAATCTAAACTTCAAATTACTGAAACATATTTTAATGACTAGAAAATTATGGGAACTCCACATACAAAATTCTTACACTGCAGTCCATTAATACTGCAACACTACAAAGGTGGGCAGCACACAGCAAATGTTAAATTTTAACGAAGTGTGTTACATGCTTGGATATACAAATTATTAGTGTTTCAACACATCTGCAGTAAGTAGGCGGGAGTAACACCAGCTACAATCTGTATGTAAGGAAAGATTAGGCAGTGGGTTTCTCATGCAGAAACCACATTTGATTGTTGTTTGTTTGTGAGAAGATCATAATTTTAAGCTTTGTGTAAGGAAAATAAACATTTTTAGGACATGTCAGAATTCAACAATGGCAACATCTTGCAGTTTAGCATTCCATGATACTACTGCATGAGACACTGTTTTCAATGGTCTTCTCACAAACAAACAACAATCAAATGTGGTTGCTGCATGAGAAACCCACTGCCTAATCTTTCCTTACATACAGATTGTAGCTGGTGTTACTCCTGCCTACTTACTGCAGATGTGTTGAAACACTAATAATTTGTATATCCAAGCATGTAACACACTTCGTTAAAATTTAACATTTGCTGTGTGCTGCCCACCTTTGTAGTGTTGCAGTATTAATGGACTGCAGTGTAAGAATTTTGTATGTGGAGTTCCCAAGATTTTCTAGTCATTAAAATGACATTGTTTGACTGGCCTTGCAGGACTTTACAACCGTGTCATGTACCTGCATATTGACCATTGTTGCAGTTTCCCCTAAGGTGGCAGCAGAGGGAGATGCACCAACAATGGTGCACCAAATGACAACACCATATTTAGGAATGATGCCAGGTCATCTTTTGGATAGGTCCTAGTTCCACATACATCGTCACATTGGACGTAGCCATTTGTGAAGGCTATGATGACAATGAATATTGCCAGATCACATTTGTCATCATTGTATGTACCCACCACCTGATGTGATGGTATTGAATGCCACTGTGTAAATAACACAGTCAACTCAGGCTTGCTCAGCCAGTAATTAGGACAACAGCCATTACATTTCTGACTTGTTAAGACTGGTGGCTGTGCCCTGTCTTTGAGATCTCTGTGACATTATTTTTCAAGAAGGTAATGCAAGACTGCAAATAGCCTGTACTGTTCTGAATTCCTTGATAAAGTGGGTGTTCAGATGTCGCCTCGCCAACAAACTTTTGAGGTCTGTAAACCTCTGAAAACATCTAGGCATGAATTGCCAAGAGATTGGCATGCCATAACTCTCCAGTCACTACCACTCATGAAATATGGCATAAAGTTGAAACAAAGCAGAGTGAAGTACCAATATCTGTCATTCAAGCTCAGTTTCACTTGATGCCTAACCAGATTAGAGCCATAATTCCTGACAGAGATGGCAACTGTGTACTAATTTTTGCACGCTACATGCCCCAGATCAGCTACAAATTTAATTGTGTTCTTCTGACTATACTTTATGCACACAATAAATAAGTTTCAATATTTTCTGCCCTTCCTGGTATTATAATTTAATGGCCAGCACTGTATATATCCAAATGTACAATCAGTTAATACAGAATGACCATATTTATTGGTTGCTCAAGAAACCTCTAGAGCAGTTTCTTAATACGTCATTTGAGAAATAATGTTGTCCCTATACTTTGCTTATTTCCAATTGCAGTGTGAGATTATATTGTTATTCCTAATTTAGGGCACCATTTTATGTAGTTATTACTAAACTTGTAGCCCTATGCTGGAATTTAATCAAGTTGTGAAAGATTTTCTAATTTATAAACAATTTAGGGACAAAGTAAGCAGCCACCTTAGATTGTTTGCAGATGATTGTCATTTACTGTTTAGTAAAGACACCATCAGACCACAGTGAATTAGAAAATGATTTATACTAGATATTGGCATGTTGTGAAAAGTGAAAGTTGACTCTAAGCAATAACAAGTGTGAGGTCTTCCACGTGAGTATCGGTACATGGCATTAAACTTCAGTAACTCAATAAATAACAAAAATTTAAAGGGTTTAGATTCAACTGAATCCCTAAGGTTTAAAATTATGGGCTACTTTAACTGGAAACATCACATAGAAAACACTGTAGGGAATGTGAAACAAAGACTGTGTTTGAGGTCCTATTCACACAGAAGTGATGTGACACAGACATTTGGTGGGGATGTGGCATTGTTTGAAGCCACCTCTGTGTTAAGAAATGAAGCAATTCACGCAGAGCTAGTCCTCACCATGTCCTTTTGTGGGTGTGAGTGGTGCACTCAAGCTACATGAAGCAGAGACTTTCAGGAGGCACACTGCTGTTTTCATTAATTTGATGTGTCAAATGTGAGATGATTTAGAGCTACATCCATCTCTGTACTTAGTTTCTCAGTTAAAATTTTTTTGCATAAAATTAAATACCAATTTTGCGATTCACACATGTTCTCCACTATGCAACATTTCTCATTTGATTTTTGGGAAACTATTGATAAAAATTTTTGATTCTTTCACACTGTACCATCTGATATAGCAGATGAACTCTCTTTTAGATAGTGGTTATAGTTATTTTGATATTTGAAAATTAAGTAAGTACTGTGCATATTTCGAAAACTTTGCAGTGCAAAGTGTAGTCATTGGCCAGTTAACATTTAGTACATTTCAGGTCCCTCATTGCTGAGAACAAAAGGAGCTAACATATTGAAATTGTTTCTTGCATTGGAAGTAGAGTCATATCTTTTTCCAGTCCTGAGTAAATAAGTGATATATTTTGCTGTGATGTACGAAGGCGATTTGAAAAGTTCTCGGAATGGAATAGAAAAAAGTACTTACATCACTGAAACTTTTTTTATTTTTCAATGTAGTCTCCTTGTAGATTAATGCACTTGGTCCATTGATGTTCCAGTGCCTTGATCCCATCTCGCATTGTCTTGATGGAAGATGACTTTCTTCCTTGTTAAACCTGGCAATTTTTCGCGTGTATTTTGTTGCAATTTATTCAGGAGGTTAGCACAACATTCTCCAGTAATTGTTTGCCCAGTGGCGAGATAGTCTACAAACAGAATACCCTTTGCATCCCAGAACACTGATGCCATGACCTTGCCCACCAAAGGAATTGTCTTTGCTTTCTTTGGTGGTGAAGAATCAGCATGTTCCCACTGCTTTGGCTGTTGTTTTGTCTCTGGAGTATAGTAGAAACACCCAAGTTTCATCTGTGGTCACAACCTGGCACAAAAAAATCTTATTCGTTTCTCCTAAAATGAGACAAACATTGTTCTGATATGTTGATTCTCATGCGGTTTTGATCCAGCATCAAGAGTTATGGCATCCATCTTGGAGATAATTTTTTCATTTCTAATTCATCAGTTAAAACGTGATATACCCTTTCAGATGGCATTTGGCAAGTTTGAGTAATATTATGCACTTTCAATTGGTGATCCTCCATGACCATTTTGTGCACTTTTGCAATGATTTCTGGAGTAGTGACATGCCTTGGCCAACCACTGTGCGGAGCATCATCTAAGCTCTCTCGACCAAATTTAAATTCATGTGTTCATTTGGCAACAGCTGAAGCAGAGCAGAATCCCCCAGTGTATTCTGGAAATCGGCATGAATGTCCTTTGATTTCATACCTTTCTTTACAAAGTAGTTAATCACTGCTCAAATCTCAATTTTTTTCTGTCTTTGCAAATCACAATGTGGGAACAACAACAGAGCCATGTCACCATCACAGCTATCTTCCAAGAGCACTGATATGGCACATGTTTACAGGCAACAGTCCAATGAACATTACGTGAACAACTCATAGTGCTAGTGCTGACTTCTCATGGTGATTCCGAGAACTTTTCAAACTACCCTTGTATATGGGTTTATGAAGTCATTTACAATCACATTTTAAGTTAACATTGCATTAAGAGTAGAATACAGAGAATGCAATCAGTTTATGAAGGAGATTGCATATAAACCACTCGTGCGAGTCATTCTGGAATATTGCTCAAGTATGTGGGACCTGTATCAGACAGAACTAATAGGGGATTTTGAATGTGTACAGAGAAGGGCAGCACAAATGATCATAGGTTTGTTTGAACCATGGGTGAGTGTCACAGTGATGCTGAAGAAACTGAACTGAGAGACTCCTGAAAATAAACTATCCCAAGATAGTCTACTTACAAAGTTCCAAGAACCTGCTTTAAGTGATGACTCTAGGAATGTACTACAACACCCTACTTATCACTCACATGGGGATTGTGAAGACAAGGTTATATTAATTACAGAACACACAGAGGCATTTATACAATCGTTTTTCCCATGTTCCATACGTGAATGGGATGGGAAGAAACCCTAACAACTGGTACATTGGGACGTACCACCTGCCACGCACTTCACAGTGGTTTGTAGTGTATTGACATAGAAGAGTTAGTTTGGTTAAAAAAAAAAAGAGATAGATGATTGCAGACCCAGTGACATAGTTAGGTATATGCTGTATATATCAACTTTTATTTTCTGCTCTAACAGTTTCATTCACAAAACATTCAATAACTATGCTTGTTCACATATTGTTGAACAAATGGCATGCATTCCAGCAAGCAATGAATGTGAAACAGGATTTTTTATTGATATAATGAAAGAATACTGTGTTGTGGATGTTTTATGCTTACCTATTAGTTTAGCAGTGCCTGTTTTATGTCCTATTTTGCCGTTCTTGATGCAGTCAGTATATATAAGGTAAAACACCATTTTCCATAATTGTTTTGACAGTTGTTACACAATTACATACATTTTTTTTAATAGTATTATTTTCCTGGTTGGACAATGTTGAATCTGTACAGTTGCAACATTGTGCTGCTGAAACTCTTATTGTGCTTTTTTTCCACAGTCACCTCATGTATGCAGTGCTGAAATGGGTCAGTATCTCAGGAGTGAAAAGAATTTTTATCTGGCAAAAAAGGCCATTATGCACATTGCTAGAGTAAGAAACCATGTATCACATAGGGAATACTTTATAAAGAGGTGAGAATACTGGAAATTGCATCCCTGTTTATTCTCAGTTGCTGGTGCCTATCAAGAAGAAACAGGACAGCCATGAACTGCAGAGGTCTATACATTAGTATGACACATGTCAAAAGCAGATGTCTGCTGCTCATGGTCTAGTGGCTAGTGTTGTTACCTCTGGACCACAGGGTCACGGGTTCGATTCCCAGCCAGGTTGGGGATTTTCTCTGCTCCAGTACTGGATGTTTGTGTTGTCCTCATCATTTCTTTGTCATCATCATTGTCATCATCATTTGTGACAGTGACTACATTGGACTGTGAAACAAATTGGACTGTGAAAAAATTGGGATTTTGTGCAGGTGATGATGACCGTGCAGTTGAGCACCCCACAAACCAAACATCATCATCATCATCATCATCATCATCATCAAAAGCAGTTTACTGACATCCCAGTTATTAGGCTTACAAACCCAAAATAGTTTTACATAAGAATACAGTTATTTGACGTGTTACCTACATGAATGTCTTCTCGAACATTATGAAAAGTTGACCTGATCAAAAAGCCTTCTAGCCTATATAATAGAGGAATTTAAAATATTTAATAAAAATGAGAGGAATTTAAAATATTTAATGAAAATGATCAAATCTCGTAAAATTGTTGTATGATCTGACCACTATATCCTATTATTTGAGCTTATCTTGAAGTGTTTATTGTCTTTATACTGTTATGCTTTCTTCTCATAAAACATTTATACTTATTTATTAACCTGTATCAAGCATACCTAAATATATGTTAAAACGTTTTTCTCGATACATAAATGGAGTGGAAAGAAACCTTGATAACCCTAATACTGTTTCTCCTTTCTCCTTTCATCATTCTGCATGGTACATTTATATTTAATGATTATTACATGTATCTAGTATAATCCATGTATATTCCTATAACATGTTCAAAATGTATGATTTATTATGCAGCTATACATTGTATGTTAAAGGACAACATGAGTTACATGGAAAATGCTTCAAGATGGATCAATAAATCAGTCAAAAAACTCTCATTTTTCTGTGTTACTTATTGCAGACTGGTTGCAATCTTATCTTCAGGAAAGAAAACAGAAAGTAATTTTAAAGAGCTCTGATGAGTCAAGGGATACCTCTGCTCAGTCTGAATGGACTTCTATTAGTTGTGGTGTGCCTAAAGGCTCAATTCTGGGGCCACTGTTGTTTTTGATGTTTATAAATGATTTACCATTGTGTGCAAGCCTGCCTTGCAAATTTACTCTCTTTGCTGACGATACCACCATCTTCATGAGTGGAAAGTCATATGTTAATTTTGAGGAGTCAGTTAACAACATACCCTCTGAAGTGATTAACTGGTTCAGTGTTAATGGTCTCTCTCTAAACTCAAGTAAGTCAAATTTTATCCAATTCCATACAAAAACAAAAAAAGTGAGAGAAATAAATGTAACATGTGGAAATCAACCAATAGAAAGAATGGATGTGACTAAATTTCTTGGAGTACATATTGATAGCAAAATGAACTGGTCATTCCATACAACAGACCCTAAAAAAATTGAGCTCGGCTATGTATGCTATCAGAATGATGTCTTCCAAGGAGATTTAACCACTATGAAGTCCGCATACTATGGGTATTTTCACTCCATTATGTGTTACGGAATTATCTTCTGGGGAAATTTAGCTTTGGCGAAGAAAATTTTTGTGGCCCAGAAAAGGGCTATTAGAATTATGTGCAGAGTACCCCCTAGGACATCATGCCGTAACCTTTTCAAAAGCTTGCAAATAATGCCCACTGTATCCCAGTACATATATTCCTTAGTCCAGTATTGATATCACACGAAATGTGTAGCCATACTCAATTATTTTGAAGGAGCCTCTGTGTAACCCTTTGTCTACTGCACTAAGGTCCCTGAAATCCTCTTGGTTGCATGTTGCAGACAAGGAATATTAGCTTTGCCAGTGACTTGAGTCCACTTATCTGGGTGGAAGGAACTTTTGTTCCTCTCCATAAGGGCAATAGCTCTGTCACATGGTGGGAAACTATGCCCTTAATGAGGACTTTCCAGTATAGAGCAGTGAAATATGTATGTATGAATGATCAGATTTTGGAAAAGTGCCCTAATATTTTGAACATCCCTCACAAAATCTGCAATATTTAGGCATACGTTCCAACAAAAATCATATGAAAAATAGGAATTATGATCACAACATTCCTGTTTCATTGCTTTTCTGTGGATGATGTAATCTACTTTGTCTGACACAACACAGAGACACTTTTGAGACATTCTGTAAAAATTCTGGAAATGGCTAGACAGCCTACACATGACTTCTTTCGTTATGTTGAATGTTCCCATGTTTCTTCCCTTTTTTCAGCCATAATGGATGTACCCAATATCTTTGCTGCTGAACATTTATAAGTTGCAAAAGGTCCAGTGAATCACTATCTTCATCAGATGAAGATGACATATTTCAATCCGTTTGTAGAATGATCATCCTGCATCTCTCTGACAGCACCTCTTCAGTGTGCATTGCTCATGTCCCACCCATACCACTTTCCTACCACACCATTTCTGTGTCAATTGATCTTAGCATTGCACGCTGAAGTGCTGCTATCAAGGAGATTGAGGACATTTGTGCTGTAAATAGTATCAGAGTATGGCATCTTCATCAGTCAGAGATAAGTGATGCAGTGGATCTTTCGCAATTGTAAATGTTCCGCAGCATGTAAGATACTGGGTGCATCTATTATGGTTGAAAAAGGGAGGAAATATGGAATAGGTATAGTTGACATAATGAAAGAACTATGCATCCTGAGCATTTCCAGAATTTTTAAAGAATGTCTCAAAAGTGTTTCTACATTTTGTTAGACAAAGTGAAGGACAGTAGTCAAAGGAAAGCAACAAAATGGAGGCAGCCTATTTGTCCTGAAGAGAGATTACAGTATTAATAACCCTGAGGTATGTTGACTAGAAAAAAATCTATGTTTGTCAAGGAAACATTTGTTAAAATATTTTCTAACAGAAAGAATGAGTAATCATTATTCATCAGTATACAAGTGAAATAAAAAATAGAAGAAATGCAATTTCATTGCTTTGCAGGTACTATGTTACTGGGCGGTAATTCAGATTCTATTCATTCCATATTCTGAAAGGCCATTCCACAGTTCAATCAATTTTATATGGAATATTACAGGTTTCATGCAAAACATACAGCCTGGAAATATGCCTACACCTTCTGTAGCAAAATTGGAAGGAATAACATATTGTGCCTATGCACTGTTGAACATGTCCAACAGTCTCTGATGTGCTGATGGCAAATGCTTAAGAATGAAGGTACCACCAAGCTTGGGCTCTGCTTTTTGTGAACTACAGTGAATTGTTTTTTAGTTGTGTTGTTAGGTGTCGTAGATGCAGATGGCATATTTGTAACAGTGGATATATGTGAATATGGACGGAATGGCAAAGGACAAGCTTTTTGGAACCGTAATTTTAGTGGAGCTTTGCATCAAGGACACCTATGTTTACCAGGCCCAACTCCATTACCAAGTAAAATGTACAAAGTTTATTTTTGTTTTGTGATAAATGCGGCATTCCCCTACATGCAAATGTAATGAAACATTCGTCATGGAATCAGTTGACGAACAAGCAAAGAATATTTAACAGCAAATTCTTCATTTGTGTGACCATAGTGTCCATAGTAGCTTTATAATACTTGAGGGTGTTTTTGGTCTGTCATTGCAACTACAAAAACATGTAATGTTTTCACCAGAAGTATTTCACTTTATTGATGTAAAGCATCGTCAGTGGTCTGTAATTAAGTTTTTTACATTTTGATTTGCTTTTTATATCAAAAAACAGTTCGTTAAGAATAGGTTGATTTGTACTTACAGTGATTTTTCAGCTGATTTCTTGCTTACATAGGGAAATGCGGACTGCTAGCACATTCATGTTTTTCTGTTTTTGACACTGATAATATTTGTCTAATTTTTAGATGTTCTGAAGCCCTATGTATTTCTCACCACTAGGATGTTTAAAGTGTACCAGACCACTACGATTTTTAAATGAAATGCAGGGATACATCAAGTGATAGAGCAGTCTGGGTCATTATGTAATCATTTTTTCAAAAGAGGACCATGTAGTGATAGTGGGCGGGTTCGGCACTGATGGCAGACAACATTGCACGTTTCCCTGGTGTATGTCAGGAGTATGAATAGTTGGGGTTTCACTAGGTCTGGCCTACACCTAAACAGGACTGGAAAGGGAAGATTAGTACAGTTAATTCATGAAAGTGTAAGGGGTGGATCTGGGCCACACATGGTCAAATACTTGTCAAGGGTAGGAGAAGTAAGTCTTTTTCTTTATAATAAATCCAGACAACAGGTTCCCCTGCCTGAAGAGTATCTCCAGCAGTTTAAAAAACTCTGGAACAATCAGTCACAAAGTAGGTCCTACCACATCAAATGATACAAATACTGCATGCTGTAAAGAAAAAAGAAACAATTTGAAAGAGTAACATGGAATGTTACATAGACATAAGAATTGAAATCAATAAAAAATAAAATACAACAGTTTGAAATGAGCTCCATTCTTTGCACTCTGCAGTAGTTTGTCTTACTGAGCTCTGGTACAGACACACATAAATCCAATATATAGTATCACCATTGTATGAAAGGACAGACTCTTACTGTAAGTCTACTTCATGCATTTGTTTCAGAAAAGCAACACAATTCAAAGCAATAAATGACCCTAGTATAGTGAGTGAAGACAAACATTTAAAAAAATATATCAGCTGTTGAATTAACAGGGCTTGATATGACCAAGAAATTCATAATTTTCTGTGTGTATCCATCTCCCAGTCATAGTGTGGACACCTTTTTCCAATAAATTAACAGAAGTTCTGGATAAAATCTCAAGTACAAAATTCAACATAATTTTGTGTGGTGACATAAACATAAACACAAATATCATAAATGAAACTAGTAGCACCCTCATAAATATCTTTCACAGTTTTGGCAAGTCACTGTTGGTTACCAGTGCAATGAAGGTTACAACAGTGACCTCATCAGTAATTGACCATGTGGTCACAAATGTGGACAGGAAAAAGTGAGATGTAGCTGTAAAATATCTTAGACTATTAGACTATTTGTCAAATAATTACAGAAAAATTGGGCATAGAAAAATTCCATAAACTGCAAGCTTACACAAGACATTTATCAGAAATCAAAATACAAGATTTTTCAAAAGAACTAGCTAACCAAAGCTGGTAGGAAGTGTATAGAGAAGCCAGTATAAATGTGAACTCCAAATTATCAATGTTATATAAACTGAACTTTGAAAAGACATTTTCAAAAATTCCCCATTTAGTATCAATGTATCACAAAAGCAAATGGTTAACAGTAGGTATAAAAAAGTCCTCCCCATCCCTTAAGTACTTTAACTCCATAAAAAAGAATTGTAATGAGGCAGAATTCTTAAATTACTATCATAGTTATGAAAGGATTGATAGGAAGTTACTGATTGCTGCAAAAAAATTATTTACTGACAAAGTAATTAAAAAATACAGAAAATAAAACCAAAACAGTCTGGGATGCCATAACAAAAGAAACAGGGAGAAACAAACAAAAGCATATTAACATACTGATAATGGAGGGGATATAAAGCAATAAATAATCCGCACCACCTAGAAAACTATGAAAATGAGTTTTTTCAATTATTGCAGAGAAGGTACAATAAAAATGCACAAAAACAAATATAACACATGTAAATAATCACGCACGAAGTACAATGATGTCACGAGCAACCACAGTATGTATACTGAAACAACGTATAGAGTGTGTACAAGCTCCCTTAACAAACATAATAAATTAATATTTTGCACCAGTACAATTTCCAGGGTGTTTAAAACAGGGAAGAGTTGTACCTTTACTAAAGAAAGGTAATGCAGAAGACATATAGAAAATTACCAGCCAATTTCCCTGCTGTCACCATTCTCAATAATAGAATCAATTATGAAATACAGATTCATGAATTACTTTTATAAATAAAATATTTTACGTGAAGCACAGTTTGAGTTCCGAAGTGATAGAAGTGTGGCAAGTGCCAGAATAGAATTCACAAAAGTGGTATTTGATGTCCTTGATAAAGATGAATGTGTCACAGGCATATTTTTAGATCTTTATAAGGCTTTTAATACTGTTGACCATAAGATTCTACTAAGTAAGCTGGAAGCATTAGGAATAAAAGGTGTAGCTAAGGACTGGTTCCGATCATACCTAGCAAATATGATACAAAGTGTAGGGGTTAGATATACCTTCAATAAGTCTAAACTTTTAGTAAAACACATATCAGAACCAAAACACATTAGTATACGATTTCATCGGGGTATCGTATTATGTCCAATGCTGATGCCGATGTACATCAATGACTTTTCCAGTAGTGTTACTCTTTGCTGATGACAGCATTATTATAGTCATGGAGAAAACAAGATAACTCTTTGTAGACAAAGCAAATGGAATGCTCCAAGTAGTTTACAATTGGTCAATAAGCAATAAAATGACATTGAATAAAAAGACAACTGATGCCATAAATTTCAGACTGAACTGGAAAAATGCCACTTAAATGTAGATTACATCTCTGCAGACTTCTAACAAATGGAAAATTCCTAGGAATGAACATTGACTCACAGTCAAAGTGGTGTGTACACACAAAGATACTTGTAAACATAATGGCAGCAACATGTTATGCCCTCAGTCCTGTCATCAGTACATAATAGCCAGTGTCTTTCAGTTACATACTATTCATGTTTACACTCAGTTCTTAGCTATGGTACTCTTTTCTGTGGAACAAATGCTCAAAATATCAACACAGTTTTCAAAATGCAGAAAAGAGTGATAAGAATAATAACTGAAAATATTAGTTGACCTCATTGTAAAGATCTGTTCAACAAACTAAGGATTTTAACAGCACAGTGTGAGTATATTTACTGATCAATTATACACATTAAGGGGAGTTGGAATGCCCTATCTCGCCAATGTTAAATTTGCTAACTTTGTGTACCTTTTTCTTTGGAACTATTATCTTCAGAACTTTGAAATTCTGGCAGAGGTTTTCAGCATATATTGTGAGCCCACTGAACTAGAACCAATGTTTTCTTTTTGTTGGTATAGTATTTATGAATTTTTTACCATTAAGCCATTTTTTATTGGAAAAAGTATAACATAAACTTCCCTAGTTCAGAGAATAAGCCAGTTCTTGTCATGATTCTAGTTCAGTGGCCTCTTTGAACTGTTTTGCAGCATTTCTGAAAATTTGAATGTTGTTGGTTGAGTGGTTTATGAGATAAAGGTACATGTAACACTAAAAATGTCAAATGCCAGAAAATGCGATTAAAGTAATTTATTATGAAAATTCACAAATACCTTTTATTCTATTATCAAAAGTGTCCAGCAGAGTAATCAGGGTCATCTTCTAGTTCTTCTTCTTCACCTAGAAGCTTTCTTCTCCTTGCTGCCCTTGCTTTTTTTGTATTAAATTCAGCTGCATACTGAGCCTTCCTTACTCGCACGCTGTCCAGAAGCTGAAGACCTCTGATGGTGTTGATACCAGGAGCAATGCCGAGCCTTGCCATGACCTTTAGCCTACCCATATGACCATCATTGAATGAAATAACAGCATCACTGACTCCCCATTTCAATGTTTTTATCCCAACAAATACATTCTTAGGTACACGAGTCCAAATGAGGTTGTTGAACGACTCGTTTTGATTCTGGGTACAACCATGAAGACATTTTCGCAGAAGATCAGGATGCCCCAAGTCTCTATATATTGGTTTAATTACTTCCATAACAGCCAATGGAATATAATTTTTATGGTGATAAGGATCCCCAGTAGCTTGAGATTTTCTATAATTGCACCATGACTGAGGACCATCTGGACAAGCAAAATGTTGAGGATTATCATCAGTTGATGATCGATGTAAATATGTGGCCCATACAGCTTGTCTCATTTCCTGCAAATTATTTGCATTATTTCTTATTGCCATACCATAGTATTGTTGTAATTCATTTATAATTTTATCTGACAGGCGACCTCTAATGGTTTTACCATCTGACAAAATTTTGTCCTTCAGATTCTGTTTCAGTTTCCTTAGACGAGTGCCCATTCGTTTCTGAACATGACCGACACATTCTAGTTTAGTTATTGTCTTATTGACATATGGCATGGATTCTGTAACACTTTTGTATGCCTTGGAGTCCCCATCTCCAAGGAATTTTGTGTAAAATACTCCCCGTTCTTTTTCTGATCTGCTAAACATTTTCACAGCAGCGGCAGCCTCCATGCCTCCACTCGTACCTTCATAATTCTTGCTACATATGTGAGCTGCTTCTATCTTACCAGATGCACAATGGTAACAATGTTTAGTGAGCACTTCATAGTCCAAAACTTTACCGCTGTCCACACTAGTAACAGTAGCAACAGCATTTTTGGATGTGTGACCCCTTTTCTGCCAGGTTCCATCAAAAGCAACAGGGATATCTGGGTTTCCTTCATTTATATATTTTGCTTCACTGGCAGCAGCTTTCATTGATAAATCTGCTACAGACTGAACAGCATCTCCTATCACTTCAGTGTAATTGTCAATTTTAGCAGGTGGAGGTGGAAGATTCATTATGGCACAAAATGTTTGAGCAGCAGTATGTCCTTTACCAATTGCTCTCATTGCATACATTAGCCTGATATTACTCTCAAACAAATTGCTACTGCATGTTTTAGAGCTCCAAAAACAGGTCTCATTTTCACAACTGGCACAAACTATAGCAATTTTGCAGGAAAGTCCTATAGATTTTGTTATGTTCATATCAAAAGAACCTCCACAAAGATTACAACACAAACATTTCTTCATAAACTCAGTAAAAACAGGAAAGTCGACTAAAACATATTGTTCATTAGAAGCTTCATCTGTAATTTCACTTGCACAGTTTGATAACTTCTTTTTTGATGCACTGGTGGGCGTGTCTCCTTCACACATCTCAGCTGTACAAACGTCAGAACTTTCACCAGCATCAACAGGTGCTGAAGCAGAATCACTTGAACAAACGTTATTTGTAAATCTATTACCGCGAAACTTTCGCTTTTTAAATAATGATGCACTCCTAGGCATCGTAGAAACTACGCACTCACCACTGAAAGTCAAAACAAGACAGATAACAAACTCCAAATGAGCGACAAACTAAACTCGAGGCTCAAAACAAACACTCACAGATCAAAAACTGAACAATAAACACAGCTAGTCGTAAAAACAATGGTACCTATGGAAGGATCAAAGATTCTACAACTGAAGAGTGAAATCCACAGCCTTCTATATGTAATGTTTTCGGAAATGCGAAGATTTAAATGTGTACAAATCACAAGATGGGTAACTTTGCTGGGCGCACATGTAATTTTGAAAAATTAAATAAAAATACTTCCAATTGGAATTTCTTAACAAATTTTGCACCATTTTAAGCAGAAAATTTCAAATTAAGTTATAAGGTTAAAAACTGAAAATGTGAATTTTTTCCATTTTCCGGCATTCCAACTCCCCTTAAAAATAACATTGATAATTAGTGCACAAACAGCTCTGTCCATGACCATGGAACAAGATCCAGTCTGCACTTACATTCACTGAAAAAGAATAAACATAAAACTGAAAACACCATTTTCTGCCTAGGAATAAAACTGTACAATGAATTTCAAAATGAAATTTAAAAAAGGCGCTGAAATAAACTTATTTAAAATGCAGTCTGTGTTAAACAACACATTCTATACACTGAAGGATTACTTAGACAACACAAACCACGGGATTTGTGAAAAATGTAACACAAACAAATAATAATAATAATAATAATAATAATAATAATAATAATAATAATAATAATGGTAAAACATTTGTCATTCTGCATAACACTTTCACACTATATTTTTCCCCTTTTTTCCCTTCAGGAGAAACCTCCTACCAAAGCTATGCAATATATAATAAATACTAATACCTTATCCTCTTTATGAATGTGACATATCACTCGTTATAGAGGGACACTAACTCAGCTTTTCAGGATAGTGATTGGGAAGTTGTGGTACAATACACAAAATGGTCAGCAAATAGTGTGTGTAATGTTATGAAGCACTGTATGTATAGTGTATGTAATGTGTGCAGTGATTAGGAGTGAGAAATGGACGAAAATTATAGCATTGACCTTCTGCATTATTAAATAACTTCTTTGTAAAACAGTATTTAGTTTAGGGATAAACCAAATGAACCAACACTATTTTAAATAGCATTGAGGGGGGTGGAAGCTCTGATCTTCATTCAGCCATTCTGATTTATGTTTTCTATAGTTTTGCTAAATTGCTTCAGGTAAATGTCGGGATGGTTCCTGCTATAAGGCCATGGTCAGCTACCTTTCACATTCTTGTCATACTAGACCTTTAAGTATATAAATGTCCATATATGTGAATTACTTTAATTTTGTTGTTCTTAATCTCAAATACCAAGATATGCCCCATATCCTTGTAAAAAAACTCCATGGATGAATAAAAGTACTACTACTGCTACTACTACTACTACTACCACCACCACCACAATAAGAAACCAAATAACCACTTAAATACAACCACATGAGACAACTCCACAGTATATGAGAGTATCTCCACACATACTTCATAGAATGCACTCCCATTCAATTTCAGGATAGATGTTGCAATCAGAGTATGATGCTTCATTTCATTTAGTTCTCCAGCAATGTTCTCCCATGCTCTGCCTTGCATACTACAATTGCAATAGTTTGCATGATTATGATCATACAACTGAGAATACTTTTCTATATATTTCATTTTATTTTAACTCAAAATCGTCTCACTTTTTGACACTTCAAATTTATGAAGACAGCAGCATCACACTTGAAAATCTCCATCATGTCTCAGTTCAATGTGCTGCTTGTGGCTACAAATTGACATAGTGCAGACCACAAAGTTGCACATTCCCTGTGCTCTGTTTCATTTGCTGGAATGGAGGTGGCTTGAAACAACACCACAACACTTCTGTGTGCATTGTAACTTGGAGATGCAACAGATCTATCAAAGAGACTGCCTAACTGTGCTTGCCCATCCACTTCTGGAGTGTTGCTCCTCTGTATGAAATCCTTAATAAATAGAATTGGTGGGTAGCACTGAAAAAGTTCAAAGAAGAGCAGCCAGTTTTGGATTATCATGAAATGGGGGAGAGTGTTTCACAAATTTGCCAAGTGAATTGTGATGACAATCCTTAAAACAAATACAGTTTTCATTGCAGTGGAATCATTTTCACCAAATTTCAGTCACCAACTTCCTCCTGCAAATGCTAAAATATTTTTTTGACTGCCACGTATGTAAAAGACATCAGATTTAAGCCTTTAGGGAATCGCCAAAGTCAGTATTTTATACAGGTAACTGCAGATATGCAATTTGTAAAAATAAAGCTTTTTGTAAATTAATATAAGGTGAAAATGAAAACAGTGTACTTACTTTGCACAAACCAAACTGAAGCAAAATGAACCTCTGCTCTACAAGAGAGCAATATTATTTACGAATTTCACAGAAACTCTTAAAACTTGCAATAAGTGTGAATTGTATGTGGCTATTTACTGGAAAAAACTGAATATTGTTTTAACACTGTGAAAGGATAGATGGCTACTCACCAAAACATGACATGTTGAGTTGCAGACAGGCATGACAAAAAGACTTGTTACATATAAGCTTTCATCCATAGTATTCCTTGGAAAGTAAAACACACATTCACACAAACTGGCACACCTCACATACACATGACTGCTCTCTATGGCTGCTCCAGATAGAATGCAACAGAAATATGTCAGACAGGAGCAGCAATCCGGAGTGGAGCAGGGAAGGGAGAGTGATGGCAGGGTATGGATGGGGGAACAGGAAACAACATTGCCTGGTGGCACGTTGAGGGACTAGAGGTGGCAGGACATGGCTGCCAGGAACAACATCGTGACATTGTGGAGAAGGGAGAGAGGTGGGAAAATGGCAAGCAGAAAGGAGAGGGTCAGAGGCAGAGAAAAGATCAATGGGTGTGCCAGCAAACAGCAGCACACAATGAGGGTGAGTGGAGGCAGCGTGAAATGTGAGGGGCTGGCAGTACAGAGGGGGCAAAAACAACTGAGTGGCAGTTGGCAGTTGTGAGGACAGTAGGGTACCACAGGTTGAGGATGGGAGGATTTTAGAGCAAAGAGTGTGTTGTGAAAATTACTCCCATTTATGCAACTCAGAAGAGCTGGTGGTGGAGGGGAGAATCCCTGTTGCCTGGGCTGTGAAGCAGCCATTGAAATCAAGCATGTTATGAATAGCTGCATATTGTACCACAGGGTGGTCCACTTTGCTCTTTGTCACAATTTGACATGAACATTCATTCTGATGGACAGCTGGTTGATAGTTATACCAATGTAAAAAGCTGAGCAATGGTTGCACCAGAGCTAGTCTATGACTTGGTTGCTTTCACAGGTGGCCCAGCCTCTGATGAGGTAGGATATTCCTATGACAGGACTGGAATAGGAAACACTGGGTGGGTGGATTTGGCAGATCTTGCACCTGGGTGTTCCTCAGAGATATGATCCCTGTGGCAAGGAGTTGGGATGGGAGTGGTGCAAGGGTGGACTAAGATGTTGTGGAGGTTGTGTGGACAATAGAACACTACTTTAGGAGCGGGGGGAAGGTCTGGGATAGGAGTCCCTAATTTCAGACCATGACAATATATAATCAAAGCAGTGACAAAGGTTGTGGTTCAGTTGTTCCAGCAGTCCAGGGTTGTCTTGTGTGATGAAAGGGACACTCCAGATTGTTGCTCCCATTCAATGTGTTTCTGCTGCATTCTGGCTGAAGCAATCATGTGTGTGTGTGTGTGGGGGGGGGGGGGTGCCCCATGAGCACACTTGCTTGTGTGAATGTGTGTGCGTTTTTCTTTTCATGAGGTTTTGGCTGTAGACTTATGTGTAACAGTCTTTTTGTCATGCCTTTCTCTGACTCAGTGTGTCATCTTCGTGGTGAGTAGCTCTCTATCCATTCATAATTGTTGATATTTCAACCTCGACTTTCCACCGTATGAATATTATTTTATTATTATATTTCACTTAACCAACATCTAATTTGAAACATGTTCACACTAAATTATTCTCATCACTTGTAAACTATCTCACTGTACCTGTTTATAGAAAAGACCAATTAACAAGTGAATTAAATCAAATCAGTGATATATTTGTTTTAATTTACTGTAGTGTTGCTGTAAAGTAAGTATTTGTAGTTGCATGAGTAGCTATTTTGTCACTGAAAATCACTATTGTATTCATGTTTTATGTACTTATGCAGAACACACACTGTGCCATCTAACAGAACAATGCAAATGAAAAATTACTTTTTATTAATGTAGCAACCTTGTTTTGTACATGCAGCTTACTAAAAAATGTAAAAGAAAATAAGACACTTGTCAAGCATTTCAAGTCTAGGGTAAGTTAAGCACTGATGTTAATAAGTACCACACATAATTTCTGCCCTTTTCATATATTCCTTGAGGTCAAATATTTGAGTGGATTGAAAACAAGACTCACTAGAAATTAAGCAATGTATTTTTGTCCAAATTTTCATAACAAAGCGAAGAATAGGATATGAACAAATGGGGTATTAAAGTGACCAGTCTGATAGGTCTAGTTCTGCAAAAACATGTAATTGCTCAAAAGTAATCATGGTAATTAAGAAAAATTTAATTAATGATTTGAGGGAAAACTGAAATATTTCCACAACAGCTGCTGCTAGCTATGTAAATGAAGTGTCTAAAAATATTAAATTACTGGGTAAATTGAAATGTCTCTACTTTCTCTTAACCTATTTACTCTTCACAATAATAGAATACCAATCAATATTGAAATATATTGTATTTCATGCTTTCTGAACAGAACTTGCAAAAAAAAATTGGTAAAAGGAAAAATGTTTTGTGAAATGATGTATCTAAAATTAAGAAATAAGTTAGATCATGCAAACATTTGATTCACTTTTGAATTATGCTCAAAATCATGTACAGCAAATGAGGGGAGATTGAGAATTTAAAGATGAGTGTGTAAATTAGAGTCTTAGGATTTTAAAGGGTAGTAGAGGTAAATTGTCTGGTGGAATGTCACTCAGTGACCTCATACTTGACTAACATATGGGAATCTCATCTACTTACTGTAGATTATTTTGAGCATCATTTGAATGCACAGCAAATGTTTCTCTAATCTATTTTTTCTTGGTTTTGGGCAAATCATGTAACCATTCTTTTTTTCAATTTTTTTATTATAAGGGGTGATCAAAGAGTTTCCTTTTGAGGGCATTGCTGCAGCGTATATGCAATGTAGCACAACTCTGAAGTGGTTATTTAAGCACTTCAAGTAGGCAAGGGTGTAGTGTGGCATTCGTGTCTTTCTGACATAGATGGTAAATGCAGAAATGTGAACTGAGCCAACATTAATACCAGTGTGTTGAAAAAGGGCCAGTATGGTGTTATTCTTTACAACACACAGTTACCAAATGGGTATCCTCAACCTGGTGCATTGGTGAGATGATTGCTTCAATGCTGATGGCAATTTTGCCTGGCTGGCATATTGATTATGGACTATATGGCTTTCTAATGGAAACTTTTTGATTACCCCTTGTATTTCCATATTCCTAAATTTTCTCCCCTATATTGAGATCCAAGGAAAATGATGGTGTTTTTGTAAGTAACTTATGTGCTAGATCTATTTTTATTCTTTTCATCTGTTTTGGAAAATTATGTAGCAGCTTTATCACCTAACTGAGGAAATATGTAGCTCATCAGTTTTGTGGATGCTAAAAATGATCATTTCATTGTCTGCACAGATTCCTGAAAAAGAATTCTTTGTCCCGCTAGACTTTTGTACTCTTTACTTGTACTTTTGTGGATTACTTTATACAATTATGTTAAGAGAACAACATTTTAATCTTTTTCAGTTGATGTAACATTCATCATAGACATACTTATAAATTTCCGCACAACATATGTGAACAGCAATGAAGAGGTAGTATCTCATCCAGGGAAGATTGCAGTGCATTACCTGAAAGGCTGGTTTGTAATAGACTTGGTGGCTGCTATTCCTTTTGATCTTCTTCTTTTCAACTCAGACACTGATGAGGTAAACCCTTTTTCTGTGCTCTTTATTTGCTGCATGGTAAGATGTATGTATTAAAATAATTTCTGAATTAGTGACTCTGAGGGAGTGAGACAGTCTTGCAAACTATTCTTTCATTTCCAAGTATTTGTTACAACTTCTCTTTGTTATTTTGTGGGCACTTTGATAAAGAATTTCATTAAAACAGTCCAAATAATTGCAGTTTAATGTCTGTAACTGATTTGGTTAAATCATAATCGTGCACGACAGGTAGTCGGTAACTAGCAATTCATATTGGTACATGTTCAGTAACCAAAACTACTTATGTATTTTACATTACAGTGATATGAACTGTTTTATTAAAAACGATCACTGTAATTTCATAAGAAATTATGTTTATAGTTGTTGCAGACATATATCAGTTTAATGAATTAAATGTTATGTGAGAAAACTGGCTACTTAAATCTGAATATCAGTGCCTTTAAGAAAAATTAATCTTACTTGAGATAGTGAACTGTGGTAGCAGAAATAAGCAGAACAATTTTTTTTAAATATATAATGAACCCTTCAGTCGTTTCACAGACGTGGAGGACATTATCTTCTACGTGTGCACAATTGAATATCAGAGGAGTAAATAAGAGATACTACATAATGAAGCTGAATTTATATAAACATCCATTAAAATATCTTATAACAATCACTATCTTGCAATGATTTACTTATTTGCTATTATTATCTGATATTTATTAACCATCTTCAGACATCATAAAGATAACAGAAGCTATTTATGCCTCATTTATTATTATTAAAGACTGATGCTCAAATCAGGAAAGTTCTCTATAACTGGTATTTATAACCACCTTAAACAAAGAGTCCACAATTATAGCCCAGTGGACTGAAATTGCAAATATATTTTTCTTTTCTGTAGTTAGCTCATTACTTCCTCGTCTCTGTTATTAAGCTGCCTGAGCAAATGTTGGTTCTCTGGTCACAGTGTATGGTACTTTTACTGATGACTATGCTGTCACTGTCCAATGGTTGTTACGTTGTGTAGCCTGTTGCAAGAGGTGTCATTTGTTCTGGAATCCATTGATTCCACTTTTTGTGGCTACTGTTGTTGAGACTGACGTAATAGCAAGCAGGAATACATTTTAATGGGAGCAAATGTATTATTTCTTCCACCAGAAGCAGAAAAAAAACATTGTGTGTGTGTGTGTGTGTGTGTGTGTGTGTGTGTGTGTGTGTGTGTGTGTGTGTGTGTGTGGTCCCCATCATACCTGAAAGGTATGTAGTTCTGGCAGACTTTGTTAAAGGTTAATGTTATCATGAATTGTCATATGTGCTATACATCTTTCTTTTGATTTTGATGATATAGCACTAGATTATAATTCTTAAATATACATGTCTAAACATATGAGTTTCTTAAATCAGCGAAGAACAACTGGGATGTTAGCTATGTACTGCATCATGCACAAATGTGAGAGATTACATGGTTTTTACAACTACTCTGTTAATCCTTTTTTTTTCAGCTTGCAAAAACAATATTTTTAACTCTTACATTCAAAAGTAAATTTATTATTCTCTGGGCACCCTCTCATCCTGCAGTAAGCAGTGTGCAGTGACATACAAAAGTTATAGCACTGTTATGTCAAATTGGCATGATCAAGTGAGTAGGCTACACAATTCAATTACATGTAAATGCACCAATCTCATCTTTTTGTTTCTAACTAGTGAATGTACACAAAGAATTTTCTACATTATTTTTGAAGGAGAATTTTATTTGTGGATACATGGATGAATATATTTTTCTGGAAATATCAGTTCCACAGCTACACTGTGTTGTTGGTATTTTACTCATTTATATTTCATTCTTTGTCAGGTTCCAGCTTGACAGCTTACAAGACTGAGTACTTCAGAAGGAAGCTGCAGTCCCAAAATTAATAAAATAGAAATAGTAAAGCAGGTGCAGCTGTGGAACTTAGATCAAAAAATGAACAGAGCTTCATAATGGCTTTCAGATAGAAAGATGTTCCATCAAATGTTAGGGACTGTGAAATTATCATGCATGGTTATTTTATGATCATATTCAGTCTAGTTCTACTTACATTATAGATTGCATTAAATGTGATCAATTATAAATTTGACCAACAAAGATGGCAAGCTACTTTAACTAATGCGGCATTATGTACTGTAGTAGCTATCATGTGTGAATGCAACAGAACATGAAGGTGTTCACAAACATCTATGTAGATTCAGCAGCTGATTCACAATATAACTGCATTGAGTTGATTGTAAAAGACTGCGTGAGACCATAACACCTGTTTGTGAAATGCACTATGCAGAGTGGTGCAGTCATTCATTTTGTACATGTTTGTATTTTTATCTTAGGGGATTAATGACACTAGTTGATCTACCTTTACAGCTCAGTTCATAATGACTACTATGAATGGTTGTTTAGCTGCCATTTCTGACCTTTACTGGATTACATTCTTTCAAAATGGCTGGATGTTCCATGAGGAAACATGTATATATAAGAGTACAAATGTTCAAACTCAACTGTTAGTTCTGAATTATTTGAATCCCTAGCCTGCTCAAATCACTTGTATATTATGAACCAAACTTACGGGGCATTCTGGAAAGGTTCATTCATACTTTTGATGGTTCACTTAGAAGTGCTTGGGAGATGCTAGAAATCTATATATTTCCACATAGGTTTCTTCTAGATACAAATTTACAGTTGTTATTCAATGAAGTACAGGTATCCATATGTTCTGTCTTACAGTATTGGCCACATTTTTTAGTTCTATACTCAAAAATATACCTGTACTGCAGAATAACATTAACATAATGTTCATTGTGTCTCATTCTGAACAAGTGCTCCAGAATACTTTATTTCATTGGCTCTTAAATTTATTTGTAAGGTTGCTTGCTTCAACTGATGGACTGTTTCAATTTATGATAGTATTATCCAAAAAATTATTTGTAGAATGCTTTGAAAGTAGTGGTCAACAATGTTTATTCCAAAACAGCAGAAAAATTAGGGGATAATATGACTGTTATCTTGATGTATTTATAAGGAAAGAGAGATAGAACAACAGAAGATCGTGAACAGACAGTATCACAAAAAAATTGTGTTAAGTATTTAAATTTGAGTTATGACACAAACTAAAAACTTGAAAGTGGAAATAAAGACTTGTGTGACCATAATTAATTTTAAACAAGTTCCGTGGGCTTTTTCCCTCTGACAGTGTTCATGTCTATGCTTTTTTCTCATTTTGTGAATACTTCCCCAAAAATACACTCCTGGAAATGGAAGAAAGAACACATTGACACCGGTATGTCAGACCCACCATACTTGCTCCGGACACTGCGAGAGGGCTGTACAAGCAATGATCACACGCACGGCACAGCGGACACACCAGGAACCGCGGTGTTGTCCGTCGAATGGCGCTAGCTGCGCAGCATTTGTGCACCGCCGCCGTCAGTGTCAGCCAGTTTGCCGTGGCATACGGAGCTCCATCGCAGTCTTTAACACTGGTAGCATGCCGCGACAGCGTGGACGTGAACCGTATGTGCAGTTGACAGACTTTGAGCGAGGGCGTATAGTGGGCATGCAGGAGGCCGGGTGGACGTACCGCCGAATTGCTCAACACGTGGGGCGTGAGGTCTCCACAGTACATCGATGTTGTCGCCAGTGGTCGGCGGAAGGTGCACGTGCCCGTCGACCTGGGACCGGACTGCAGCAACACACGGATGCACGCCAAGACCGTAGGATCCTACGCAGTGCCGTAGGGGACCGCACCGCCACTTCCCAGCAAATTAGGGACACTGTTGCTCCTGGGGTATCGGCGAGGACCATTCGCAACCGTCTCCATGAAGCTGGGCTACGGTCCCGCACACCGTTAGGCCGTCTTCCGCTCACGCCCCAACATCGTGCAGCCCACCTCCAGTGGTGTCGCGACAGGCGTGAATGGAGGGACGAATGGAGACGTGTCGTCTTCAGCGATGAGAGTCGCTTCTGCCTTGGTGCCAATGATGGGCGTATGCGTGTTTGGCGCCGTGCAGGTGAGCGCCACAATCAGGACTGCATACGACCGAGGCACACAGGGCCAACACCCGGCATCATGGTGTGGGGAGCGATCTCCTACACTGGCCATACACCACTGGTGATCGTCGAGGGGACACTGAATAGTGCACGGTACATCCAAACCGTCATCGAACCCATCGTTCTACCATTCCTAGACCGGAAAGGGAACTTGCTGTTCCAACAGGACAATGCACGTCCGCATGTATCCCGTGCCACCCAATGTGCTCTAGGAGGTGTAAGTCAACTACCCTGGCCAGCAAGATCTCCGGATCTGTCCCCCATTGAGCATGTTTGGGACTGGATGAAGCGTCATCTCGTGCGGTCTGCATGTCCAGCACGAACGCTGGTCCAACTGAGGCGCCAGGTGGAAATGGCATGGCAAGCCGTTCCACAGGACTACATCCAGCATCTCTACGATCGTCTCCATGGGAGAATAGCAGCCTGCATTGCTGCGAAAGGTGGATATACACTGTACTAGTGCCGACATTGTGCATGCTCTGTTGCCTGTGTCTATGTGCCTGGGGTTCTGTCAGTGTGATCATGTGATGTATCTGACCCCAGGAATGTGTCAATAAAGTTTCCCCTTCCTGGGACAATGAATTCACGGTGTTCTTATTTCAATTTCCAGGAGTGTAGTTAATAACACTTCTAGAATGCATGCATTCTTCAAAGTTAATGTGGTGCCATGTGTCTGTTTGAATAGTTGTGAGAGTTCGTTTTGGAGAAAGACCTTGAACCATCACTTCCAGTACAACGATAGCATTTGTTGAGTTTGAAATATGATTTCTTGGCAGTTCCTGTACTGTCAGAATATATCTATGATCATCACTTTATAAAATTCAGGACAGTACTTGAAAAGTATCTGGCAAATAATGAACTTTCTGTTGATGAGGATAATCTTAGTTTCAATTGAGCTTCTGATATAGATCACTGTATATAGCATACAGTAGTGGCAGTTGTAACAGTGTTGTGAAATGGACAACTTGGTTGTTCAAATGTATGATGGGAAAACTGCTTAATTTAGAAGCATTAAGCAATGAATGGATAATATGCATAATATCTAAACAAAGTATTTCTAATATGTGTGATACACTTTTGAAACTGCCATAATTAATGTGACACATCCAAGTAGTTCAAATTGATTTTCAACATACTAAAAGCACATCTAAATTAATTTTGAAACAAATTATATATGATTTAACATTAAAAAAGTAAATAACATATGGACATTAATTGCAGAAGCTGAAAGTATGTGTGAGACACTTGTGAGCTGTGGGAAAATTCAATAAAAAAGCTGTTTTATGTAAGATTAGATTCACTCTGCAGGCAAATGTCACAAATTCTCATGCATCACAACTATACAGTGGTTGCTAACACACACTTTCATGAAACCAATCTTTAATTTTCATTGATTTAAACAAAATCAATCCTTGTACAATAAGAGTTATTCAGTCTAGCTTTGGGAGTTGATGAATTAAAATTCCTCTGATATTGCTAACCTCTGAAGTTTTCACCTCCTCCTACTGTGTCCCATGCTGTCCTCCCTGATTCTAGCACACCCTTCCATATCACTTCAGTGTGTGTGTGTGTGTGTGTGTGTGTGTGTGTGTGTGTGTGTGTGTGTACATTTTGTTGAATTTTTTCCTCATCTCACATCTTAGTTTGTATTTCATTCAGGATTTTAAAATATTGCACAAATTAAATTGTTAATGATGATGTACAGTACATTACACCTGGAAATGGATGAGGATATTTTTAAAAGCATGCAGTGAGACACTGCAGTTTTAGTTTCACCAGAATTTAATGAATCGCTAGTTGCTTTTATATAGAACTGGCAAATATATTGTTTTGGGAGAATAGACATCAGTTTGATGAATTTCCATTTCTCCTGTTCATTACTGCTTATGTTTTATACATTCAGTTATACGGTTCTTTATTCTAAATCATGCACTGTCTCTTCTTTCTGCTTACCTTCTCTAAATTATCTTTTCTTTATTCATCTTGAGCATGGCACTTTTCTTAATTTTAGAGCAGTTACTTCTGTCTTGATATATGTGCAAAATGTTATGATTCATTAAATAGGTTTTATGTGATATCAGGATAGTTTTGACTCATCTGATATTTTAATGATTTATTGCTACAAAAATTCTGATAGGCAAGTAATATCACCCTATAAATTTAAAGAGTGCTTCCAAATAAATAGTAAGTTGTCCTCTTTCTCACTACTTCTAATTTCATTGTTTGTTGGTCATTTCATATTATTTTCTCTTGTTGTTCAGCGATTTAACTTAATATTTGATATTTTCATCTCATTTTTCTAGTATACCAAGCGGTCTTTCCTTATGATCGTTGATTATTCTGTATCCAAAAGTTTGTATATTGTAAAGAAGCTCAGGTGAAAAATCTAATAAAACACCTGAGTGCTTCAGCAGTATTTACTTCCTCTATTGGATAAATACCATTTTATAAACTTTACTGTTATTCGCATGATATGAATGCATTGTGTCTGTCTTTTCAGACATGTCCAAAGAAACATATACCACAGATTCATAAAATTGATATGCCTTGATGGGCTATGAATCCACAACCATCAGTGCAAATGCACATTTACGTTCAGTCTGCAGTGGGAGTCTAAATTTAGTGAACATGGAGGACACGGATGGGGACTGCAGATAAGTGGTGAGGCTAGATGGGAATGTGGGTTGATCGAAGCATGTGCCGAGGTAGTCTGTGCATTTTTGATTAACACTGTGGCTTGGTAGCCCAGTTCTTCACACAACTGCCTAGTAAGCAGGAGATCCCAGGTTCGTGTCCTGGTCCAACACACATTTTCACTCATCGCTGCTGATTACACATAAATTCCTGATCCAGCTGATATCATCAGTATCACTTTCCTTTCCTCCCCCCCCCCCCCCCCCCCTCTCCCTCCACCATCACTTCACATAACACTGTTTTTCACCAACATTTATTGATTTTATTTATTGTTTACATTCATTACATTCCTCACCCATAACAGTGATGCTGATTTAATTTTTTGTACATTTGCTGTCTGGCCTCCAATTAATTTTTTTTTTTTTAAGAAAACATCAATTATTTTCTAAAGTTGAATATTCACTGTCATATGTTGTATTCTACTCTGTGTTGTGCTACTATCTCTATTGTTTGTGAGATTTACAAACGTATCATTGCTGTTTGAGCTTATTGTACAACTTCACTATAAAATGATTTCATTGTTTGTAATAATGTCAGTACATATGGGCACAATATCTTAGGACAGTGGTATTCTACCTTTTAGAGTTTTTAATCAGCTTTTAATGTCGTTAAATCTTAGTCTTTCAACAAAATCAATGCCAATGATGAGTTCCCTGCTTCATCATCAGCTCTTTCAATCTTGGCCCAAGATTGGAAATTGTGATTCAAATCTCTTTCTCCACACTGAGTGAGATGGTGTGGTGGTTAGCACATGGACTCTGATTTGGTAGGACAGTGGTTTAAATCCCCATATGGCCATCCAGTCATAGGTTTTCCATAATTTCCTGAAATCACTCCAGGCAAATGTCAGGACAATTCCTTTGGAAAGGGAATGGCCAATTTCCTTCCCCACCCTTTCATAATCCAAGCTTATGTGCCAGCTATAATGACTGCACTCCCATAAGAACTGAGAACTCTAATCTTCCACTCTTTCTTCTCTTTCCCTGCATTCATGTATAATATATTTTTTGTGCTGATGACTTCCAATGCTGAGTAACCTACTTCACATAAGTAGGATGTTGCAAAATGTACTTGTAGAGACTTTTTACCTACTTGCACATATTCTTGCTTCACCAACCTTCATAACTCAAGCATTGATGAGCAAATGAAGTGAGATTTCATGTTGAGTCTGAAGAAATATCAATAAATTGCTCTTGCTCTTCAGTGGTAAGTGTTCATGCAAGTTCTGTACTGAAAATATCTTTGATCTAGTTGTGTTGTTCAACTTCTTCTGGAAAACACATAAGAAAGTACTACCTTTGTTCAGTTAAATAATATAAAAACATAGGCTTCAATTTTTTACCCAAAAACAAGTCATTAAAACTATTTGAAGAGCAGGGAAAATGTATATCTTTATTGCCTATTTTTTTTCCACAATAGTAGTTGCTTTCTGAAGGCTGCAATATTGTCTGACAGTTGCAGAATGCTGGTGTCATTATCTTCAAGGGATACGTTTGTGAATTGAGTTTCTTAAAGCCAAAAAAATAAGCCAGCTTCAAAATCAAGTCACTTCTACTAACTTCTCGGAACTCAAATGTTTCTCTTGAGCAAGGTAAAAGCGAAGTTCATTCCTGACTTTGTATACACTTTTCAAGATATCTCTACATGAGAGGCAGCGAGAGTTACTGTAAAAATTTAGGGAAATGTGTACAGCTCTCATAGCAATGCCATTTGATGAAAACATATTGACTTCAGTGCTTGAATTTCAAAGATATTAACCACTTCAGTCACTGATTGAAGAACCTCGTAAAGGACAGGGGTCATGCTACTCAGTGAATAAGATAGTGTGCCCAAGTAGCATGAGATGCCTCTTTATGGATCAGAGCTTGCAATCAGGTATAACAGCAAGTGATACTATGACTTTCATCTCTACACATGCCTACATAATTTTCCCAATTAATGTTGTTTTTGTACGTAAAATAGTATATTGTTCCAAAGAGGTATGTTTCATTTGAACCAGGACTTATTTTCCTGCAGAAAATAGGATCTTCAAGAAATATACAATAATGTATACACCACATGTAACAAATTAGATGCACATCATTGTGGTGGTCTGTAGCTTCATCTGACTCAGTATCCAAATCACCATTATCTTTGAATTTTCTGAACCAACTGATCATTAATGTCATCTGCGATATTGAATATTCAATGACTGATAGTACTGTCTGACAAAGACAGATTGGGCAGCTGACTAACTTATTATAGTAGATACCATGTCCCAAGTAGCTGGTAAAATAAGATTCTCCGCTACGATGTGAGGTTCCTTGCTCTTTGCTACACTGTAGGCAACTTTGTAAGATGAAAGAACTGCATGGGGGAAAAATATTTTCATGATTTGTTTACCAATTACCATGATTTTACCCCAAACATTTCACTTTATTAGGAAGTTTCCTCTCTGCAGCTAGGAGTTTGAAACAAATCACACACTTTGTTCATTCCCCATTTACTGCAGTAGAACACGTAAAACCAAAATTCAAGTCACTACTGTCACACTTCCTGCATTTTCATCTATTCATGTCTTCAGAACTGCATGATACATTAGAAGCTGCACTTAAATTTAAAAATTTGTATACACTGATAGAGAAACGCAAATTATGAAAGACAAACAACAATTAAAACTGAACTTGAAAGTTAGTAAGGTTGATGGAGCAGTTTATTACTCTGAGATTTATTGCACCTGACTACCATTATGACTAAACTGAATGCTGGAATGTTCACCTCAGCTTTCACAATCCCGTGTGCTTTCTGATACCAGTATGGTATTACTATGTTGAAATTGTTCTAGAAGGTACTAGAAACTTATCATTTTCCCATGCATCTGGTACTCCCATCTACATTTGGTCGTGTCAACCAGTGAGCCTTCCTGCTTGAGATGACTCAAAGCCTTCTATAATGATGTATCTGGGATTGTAAAACAGTTAAGATCCTTAGATGCCAGGAAGGCATCTGGCCCAGATGGTATCCCCGTAAGATTATGTGTTGACTATGCCTTCTGCATATAATTATGATTATTATTATTATTATTATTATTATTATTATTATTATTGAAGCTTTAAATAAAATTTCAAAATAGAGTCGGTATATTTTTACCGTACTACATAACGTAGATGCTACGTTACACCCCGCCTCCATTGTATTAAAAGATTCTAATCATTTAATGCAATAACCAATAAATTTTAAGATTTGGAACTATATAAGCAAACATTGTTAATTCAAAAATTATTCCACACTATTTCAGTCAAAACAATTAATTCAATTTATCACTTTTCAATAATCATATCAGATTTTTTTATACCATCACTGACTGATATTATTTAAAATCGGTTTTATAACATATTAAAAGTATCCCTGCAATTACTTGCTCTCAATCTTACATAGAATTGTTAAACACAAAATATGAAAATATTATATGTCATTTCAAAATTCATATTTATTACTGAAGATTCAAAAAATTAAATTCTGTTACAGCTCGTGAGCACACACATTTTTTGATAAATCATCATTAATTGCCTTTACCTTTGAGTAAGAAAATCATTTAAAACATATTTTACCACAAATTATAATCATCAAGAAAATTATAAATCTTGCATCCTGTGCAATAAGAAAAACCATAATTCTACTTAGTCATACTTTTCAAACCTTACATCTATTTCCAATCAATGTTTGTGATGAGCCTTAAATGATGGAGCCTCTCTTCATTTCAGAGCCTTTTTTGTCTCAGTTATCTATACTTCTCAATGTTATGTCACAGTTGAATATTCACTCAGTTTCTTCACACTTGGGTACTTCTCCTAACCACCTTGAGTTTTCACATGTTTTCTGCGTTTGCTGTGTTTTTGATTTATTTCGTGGCAAGCAGATAGTTTTCAAAATTTATACCTCAGGACCTTATAACTAATGCACAAGTCTGTTGTACTCTCATAATTCCTTGCACTTAACAACTAACAACTTCCTACCAAGGGTGGGATTTTTACATCGGTGCAGTCCTTTTTCATCCTTATTTGCTAATAAGGGAGGAATTTGTCCATCTCCACAGTCCTTTGACCTAGGGCCTTAACACTAATTGTCTCTAAATAAGACTTTAAATAAATACCCCATCAACCTTACAGACATCATACCTTAGAAGGCTGAAATTCTAAACCTAGATTTCAAAAACTCGTTTACGGTAGAAGACTGCAGCACCATTCTCCCTTTCAGTTATCAAACAAACACAAGGATGGCTGACATGGTGTTTATTGTATCTGGGATTGTAAAACAGTTAAGATCCTTAGATGCCAGCAAGGCATCTGGCCCAGACGGTATCCTCGTAAGATTATATGTTGACTATGCAACAAATATAGCACCATCCTTATCCATCATCTATCAGAGATCATTGGAGCAGTGGAATGTTCCACAGGACTGGAAGAAGGCCCAGGTCATAGCAATCTATAAAAAGGGTAGAAAATCAGATGCACATAATTACCGGCCAATTTCACTGACATCAATTTGTTGTAGAATCATGGAAGATATTTTGTGTTCAGACATAATGACCTTTCTGGACTCTGAGAAGCTCATCTCTAGAAACCAGCATGGTCTTAGGGAACAGGGGTCATGTGAGACACAGCTGGCCCTCTTTGTGTATGATATACAATGGGCTCTAGATACCAGCTCCCAGGTTGATGCCATATTTCTCGAGTTATGAAAGGCGATTGACTCAGTTCCACACTGTCGCTTGCTCCAAAAAGTGTGCACTTACGATCTATCTGATGATATATGCAGTTGGATAGAAAGTTTCCTAACAGGCAGAGAGCAGTATGTAATCCTGAATGGGGTGACTTCAACAGAAGCAAGCGTAACTTCAGGTGTGCCCTAGGGCAGTGTAATAGGTCCACTGCTTTTTATGATTTACATAAACGATCTGGTTGATGGTATTGATAGTGGCATTAGACTGTTTGCTGACGATGCTGTAGTCTACAGGAAAGTAGTATCACATGAAAGTTGTGAACGAATCAATGAGAATTTGCAGAAAACAAATGTGCGGTGTAATTACTGGCAGTTATCTCTCAATATTAGTAAGTGCAGCCTACTGCATATAACAAGGCAAAAATCTCCAGTAATGGAAGAGTACAAAATAAATGCCCAGTCTTTGGAAGCGGTAACATCTGTCAAGTATCTGGGTGTGATTATTCAAAATGATCTCAAATGGAATGATCAGATTACACAAGTAATGGGCAAGGTGAACCCTAGATTGCAGTTTATTGGTAGAATCCTGAAGTGATGTAGTCCTTCAACAAAGGAAATTGCTTACAATGCATTAGCTCATCCAGTATTACAGTATTGTTCATCTGTATGGGACCCTTACCAGTTGGGTCTGATTCAAGTGATTGAGAAGGTCCAAAGAAGTGCAGCAAGATTCCTGACTGGTACATATAGCCATCGCGAGAGCATTACAAATCTCATAGAAAGTTTGAAGTGAGACACAGTTGCAGATAGATTATGCGCTAAACGGAAGGAGCTGCTCACTAAATTCTGAAATCCGATCTTCACTGAGGATGTAGAGCATATATTATCACCACCAGCTTTCAAATCGTGCAGTGATCACCATTCAAAGATAAGGGAAATTAGAGCTCATACTGAGGTGTTCAGACAATCATTTTTCCCTCGCGCTATCCATGAGTGGAACAGAGGAGGGGAAATATGACTTTGGTACAAATTGTGCTCTCCGCCACACACCGCTTGGCAGCTAGCAGAGTGTATATGTAGATGTAGATGTAGACAAATATTTTCCTATTCTCAATAACTTTCACAAATACCTACTAAATCCTATTTCAACTTTACCAAATTCCAACAGATACTTCTCACCTACGTCATAACTTTCACAAATAAACCTCCATTCGGTTTTGTATAACCCTATTTTTAATTCTCTTGTGACCTTTGTCAGGAATACCTTTGTCATGAACGCTATTGTTTCAGTTTCAGTTGTGCATGTTCCAAGCTGTGAATAATACAGTTCTGCCACAACTGTGTGATCTTCTAAAGTTAAAATTCTTTACTTTACTGTGACCAAGATATCCATTTAACATTCAGCTAAACTTGTTGGTAAAGGCCCATATTATTTCTCTCACATTGGCTTTACTATACTTGTCTTTCTTGTACAGATAGTGTCATTTAAATAACATTGGCTCATAGTAATTTGTTCAGTGGAAACCTAATGGAAAAACTGTGCTTGCTAGCTGAACCCTACTTGTGCTTTGGCAGAGGTACCAAATTTTCCCTAACAATTAATAGCAAGGCGCTCCCATTACATTTGTTGCTGCAAAATTCCTAACTATATCTGGTGGTCACTGCCTGTCCCAGCCTCTTATCACTTCACATTTTGTTGACAATTTAATTCGTCTACAGCTACTTTATTATAATAGCTCCATGAACAATGCTTTATTATCTTTGTGTATCTGCATTTTACTTCATTTGTACTGCAACTTTATTTAACACTTCTATTTAATTTCAACTGTTGTTAATAGCCATTTCTTTTACCGTTTAGCTGTACCACCTCATCACATCTGGTCACTTACCTTAGCTCTTATCATAACTTAATATTTTTTTCCTGCCCTTGACTCTCATTCTCAAAGAATAATCATGAAACATTCACACGCATCAGAGCATCTTTTACTTGATTATTCGATGTTACTACCACTTACCTTTGCGAACACTCATTAATGTCATTCTCACTATTCATATACTATTACAAAAAAAACTCGTCGTGCGTGTAGATCTTAATTCTACTTGGTTCTCCTTACAGTCTCTCAGACTCCAAGAAATTCTATGGATCATGGGGATATGGGGAAGAGTGGGGGATGAATGATCATGTAGGACACTGAAAACTATTTGACAGCTGTCGATGCATGACTGCCAGATTGTGTACCAGTCACAGGAAGACCAATCTCCTACATATTTAAATGGGGCCAACCGTATATTCCAAAACCACCATGTAACATCTAAAGATGAAAGGAATTTAACACCATGAAATTATTGAAGCAACTGATCTACTTGCACTGGGCAGTTACTTCCTCTTTCTACTACATCACTGAGCCTTCTCACGTCCAACATCAAATGTATGCTCCTGTCACACTTTGGAACAATTCCCAGTGGGTTAATGTGTTGCTCAATAACTCCCCAAGCCAACATCCTGTCTACTTTTTCACAGCTTCCCTCTTTGAATATGGTACAGCATATTCCTTGGCACCATAGTTCTCATCAGGTTTTGTATTTAATTTACACTCAAAGTCCATAACCCGCCCTGGAGCCTCCAAAAATACCTCCCGCAATTTCACTACCAACTGTTTTAAGTCTTCTTTCTGGCTACTAGACAAAACTTTGTTAGCTACCTTATCCTCTTTATTTCCAAAGTATTCTTTTGTTCAAGTTCCTTCTGTACATTATATATGCTTACATATTTTGGTCCATTATCATCCTGGAACTGATCGATAAAGAAACTACCTGAGTTGTCCCTTTCACATTTGAATTGGTTTTTAAATGACACTACAAAATCTCATCCTTGCACTCACTGCTTCATTGTCTTGCCTTCAAAGTCCACTGAGGGTTTAAATTCATTTAAAAAATCCGCCCCTACCAAAATTTTTATGCTCAAATTTTCAATAACAAAGAAATTATGTTCTAATATTTTCTCATTCAGCACCATGGGTAACCATACTTCATGTTCAATGGCTCTGGCAACTTTCCCTGTCACACCTACAATTTTTACACCTGTAACTGGCAAAACTGAAAAATTTTATTTCTTTGGGATTGCTTCATAGAATTCTCTGGGGCTGACACTTTTGAACCACTATCTACAAGAATATCTGCTATGGCACCTAGTAATTGGGCAGTAACAATGGGATTCACATAATTCTTCACATTATCATTTTCACCATCTTCCACCAAAAGATCATTAATTATCTCTCTTCTACTAAAATCAGAAAAATTCCTTGACTCTTTATTATTGGTAACAATAGGTGAACAATGACAAAAACTGGCCAGCCTATCATGAAGCAGTAAGTTGCACAGGTTTTGTGCCTGACGCCACCCTTCTTGTACGTCCAAATTATGAAGTTCCTCATCACTAATAATCCTCTCAGAGACAAACTCAGGCTCCTCATTGGCATCTCCTTCAAAAATAAATTCCCTAACTTCTTCGTAATTATTAATAAGCCATTAAATTCAAAATTCTGTTCACAGATTATACTATTATCAAACGCTTACCTTCTGTAAATCTTCTTGTCATTGCTCTTCATTATCGGGAGACGACATGGCTGAAATTATGCGTACCCAAGGTGTCATCCCTTGATTCTACATTGAACATGTCTTCAGTCAATGGTTCTTTAAACAACTCAGAAAGGTGAAAAATGCTGTCTACATTCTGTTTCTCCATCAAATTAATTCCTTTACTTACATGCAAACTTCTATCATCTTTTAAATGCTGATTGGAGGTGAGTTCCTCTGAATGAGCGG
This sequence comes from Schistocerca serialis cubense, assembly GCF_023864345.2. Taxonomy (NCBI): domain Eukaryota; kingdom Metazoa; phylum Arthropoda; class Insecta; order Orthoptera; family Acrididae; genus Schistocerca; species Schistocerca serialis. The sequence continues at coordinate 351,949,882 of NC_064640.1, read as the reverse complement.
TGAGTGGATTAGGTTGAGTGACAGTCCCTCCTCTGCCTCTGTATGTGCGCCTTGGCTGCACGCGCATCATCTTTTCCTCAGCAGCTGACTGTCTTGCCTGTTGTTCTGCACCTGTAATTGCTCTACTCTACTAAGATAGTGATAATAATTCCCATAGGTATCTCACGGTGCTGGTAGCATTGCTTCCTGTACATCATATGGTAAGAGGCATTCTAGATTACAACTGAATGACTTAACATCCAAGTTGGTTTCAATTTTTGGAAATTTGTGATAAGGTCCTGTGGGACCAAACTACTGAGGTTATCGGTTCCTAGGCTTGCACACCACGTAATGTAACTTTAACTAACTTATGCTAAGGACAACACACACATCCATGCCCGAGGGAGGACTCTAACCTCCAACTATGGAAGTCGCACGAACCATAGTAAGTTGCCTCAGATCGCAGAGCTACCCCGCGTGGCTGTTTCAGCTAATTTTAACTTGCCCCCCAGTGTTCACAGAAATCTGTTAACGAACAGTACTGTGATTGACATGGCTCTCCACATAAAAATTCGTCATCAAATCATCTTGTATTTCTTCAAAAACCTATCCTGAAATTCCTTTACCATTTTACAAGAATCTGTGACACAATTTGCCCATATTATGGTATCGGCCTTTAAAAATCCTACTATAAATGCAATTTGTTCCTCCGCTTCTCACATGGCAGACAAAACCTTCTCAAAACTTTGAATAAATACTTTTGGATGCACTTTACCATTTGGAACAAAATAATCAAACGTCCTGCACTTAATTAAAGCTGCATCTGCAGTTCCAAAGTTTGGAAAATGCACAATTTTACATAATAACTTAATGGTTTTCTCTGCAAGATTAAATATTTGTTTATCAGGTACTTTGTTATGAGCAATTTGTGTTGACTGAAATGATTGCCTTTTATTACATTCCACACTAATTACGTTATTCATCTCAGAGACAGCACCTTTAACCATCTGTACATTTTCTTTATTCATTTCAGTACGCAAAGTTACTATTTGTTCATCCACAGTTTGCTCGTATTCTACCTGTTCAGCAAAGGTCACTTGCTGAAAGTCATTGCATTCTTTCTTATGCTCTTTAAACTGAGTCAGTGCTGCAGGTGTAGATTCCACAATTAATTATTTGCAATCGTTCTGAACAAATGTTACTTCTCCCATTACTTTAGTGTCCATTTCCAAAAATTTAGTTTCCCATTCCTTTCTCATTTGCATAGAATGCTCAATAAAATGAACATTCAATTACTTTTCCAATTTAGTCATTTTACCAGTAGGTTTAATTTCTACCTTCTGGAGCTCACTTTTTAACAAGGCATTTACCTCAAACTTTACAGATTTCATGTCAGATTTTATGGATTACACATTTGCATTTACTGTACTTATATGAATGCCCAAGGCACTTAGTACTGACAGATGTTGATTATTTCCCTCTCTAGCAAGTATCTGTTCTGAAATCTTTTGAGAATTTGAATTTTCCAGAATTTGAGTACTCTCAGCCATAAAATTACCTGAATCATCAAGAGTCCATTCCTCTAAGTAGTTATTAATTTTAATGCTAGACTCCACTTCCTCTACACTTGGCATCATATCATTTGCCAATTCATCAATACAATCATCAAGTGGTTCTTGTTTGATTGTAACATCTTTAAAACTATTGGAGGGTTCACCTAGCTCGTCAGCATATGAGAACATATCCTTGTCTGCTTGCTCCACCATTTTCTCACTCATAATGAAAATTGAGAATAGTTCTCTATCAATTAACTTTGCCTTGAGGCGGTCCACTAGGCTGTGATGGAATGGCCGATTTCGCAGAGTGGTTGATGCACGTTACCCGCCGTGCTGTGTGAGATCTCTTATCTGGTGCCCTAGCCTCCTGCCAGTGATGATGAGTGGTAGGCTTGCAGCACCCCAAGCATCACCTCACCTTTTGTGACGTCATATTCTGCCACCTGCTGTTGCCTATGGCAGCTCTCTCAGGACTGCTTCTGCTCATGTCCCATTATACTGTGTGCGATGTGTTCTACTCAGATCCATCTGCTGCTCCGTGCTTTACTTCCAGTAGAAAATGATTTCAAGAAATAGCTCACACTAAAACATTCTGATAATGTCTTCAAATTCGTAATATTTACTAATTACCTTGTGGATAATGTACAATTTTAAAACTGCCTGATTTATTTCACTAACCATTTTTATTTGATTTATTTTGTTGCCGGGTTCATTCAGTGTTACATCTGACATGTCACCACTGAAAATTTTTCCACACTTCAGCACCATAATGAAAATTTTGCCATTTGCCAGCTGATCACACCACATTAGAAGTTAGTAGGGTCGGTGGAGCAGTTTATTACTCTGAGATTTATTCCATCTGACTACCATTATGACTAAGCTGAATGCTGGAATGTGATATAAAATAAGTTACATACTATTATTAATGTATCAGTGCTAGTGGTTAGTCACTTGAAAGCCTTGCTGCCACATAGATCATATTATATCAGGCACGCTACGGGCCAACATCCACCTAACATTTGTTATGTGGCATATGCACCACAGATCACAACCTTTATATTTCTTGAAGATGTTTGGCTCTCAGAGATAGTATTGCTCTCTCGTTCTTGATGCTACTCACTGTAAACAATCTTGGGAAGCAACAAAGCACCCAAGTAATTTTGTAATGATAAAGGTTGTTGCAGCAAATCAGAACACAGATCTACCATGATAAATAAAATATAATTCAGCGACACAGTATCCTCCAATAAAGCACATGTTACAACTGCAAGGGATTGCTGTTACAGTAATGTTTGACACCTGCAGTTAATCCGAGAGCACACAAATAACAGAGTATCAGACTAACGTCTTCCCTTATGTGCCTTATGATGACACATCTCTTTTATGTTCATAAATTATCTTCACAATGAATCAGGCTCTATCCTTCAGAACAAAGCAATATATGTTAGCGCCTTCTAGAATAATCTGTATTCTCTTTACGTACATAGAATTTAGATACCGGTTTCACTCAGAGCCAAACAATTAATTTTGCACTGCCACACGGGACTTATAATGATGCAAGTTGAACAAACACTCACTTGCCTGAACATTACCACATTACACAATGAATTTAGGTTCATTTAACTGCACTCGACTGTGCAACCATTTTGCATACAATAAAACCTTGAAGACCTATCACAAATTCACACCAGCACCAAGCCATGCAAAAAATCACTTACACATGATGATGAGACTGCATCTTGATTGTGATAAGCGCTTCTGCCTTTGTTCTAAAGTTCATCACAGTTCCAATGAGACTTCATATCACACAATCAAAATTACTGTCTTGTGTATGCTTTCACTGGCATGCCAAATTGCGAAATAACCTGCTGCTACTCATCTGCAGTTCCAGACACTTGGAGCAGTGCCTGGAAAACCATTTTTACTGTAAAAGCACTTATTGACCGAATAATGTTAGCATTTCATCAGAGTGGTCAGATACGGGTCAGTCTATCAGAGCAAAAGTGCCAATGTCAAAAGTAATGCTTCCCACCAGTTTATTCATACTTCCACACCAATCAGTAATCACGTCATTACTCATTTTATAAACTAATGAAAGAAAATAGTAAGAGAGGAGATAATTTTCTTAAGCCCTGTCCTCAATTATGTGCTTTAGTTTTCATTTAAAATATATTTTTCTTAACTTGAATGGTTAAGAATAAGTGGGACTATTTTTTCTGTATGCCGATGTCTTGCAATATTGCCACTGAAACTCTACAGAGGAGGGGTTCCCCTCAGCATTCACAATCCCACATGCTTTCTGATACCAGAATGGTATTGCTATGCTGAAATTTTTCTAGAAGGTACTAGAAACCTATCATTTTCCCATGCAGCTGGCATTCTCATCTGCATCTGGCCACACCAACCAGTGCGCCTTCCCACTCAATATAACTCATTGCCTTCTATACCAATTGTTCAACATATGCCTGCCTACTGCCTTCTTCATACTCTCAATTACATTTTCTTTGATTAATAATGAAAATATATTAATTCACGTCACCTTATCGGTGGTGCAAATTATTTTGGTTTAAATTTGGGTGAATCCCTTACATTATATTATTATTATTATTATTATTAAAATTAAAATTAAAATTAAAATTACTATTGAAGCCTTTAAATAAAATTGCAAATTAGAGTGGGTATATTTATGCAGTACTACATAACATAGTTGCTATGTTAGAACCTTCATTCTACAAAATTATTGTTCATACTTATGTTACTGCATGAAAACAAATGGCTCATTTAATATTATTCAACTGGCAGCTACTATGCTGCTGTAATAAGAACACTTACCTTGCCAGCCTGCTGCATATCACTAATAGTGCACAAATTATTCCTTTACCCAGAAACAAAACTATTATTTTTGTGAAACCACTGCACTGTCCGTAGTGTAAGGCTGTGATGTCCCTGAGAGCCCAAGATGCTCACATTGTCTTAGGGTGGGGAAATTGGATTGAAATCAAATTTGAGCTGAAAAAATGAAGATACAAGGATGTCTAACACTTACATCTCTCATTCTCATGCCAATTCTATTCCCTGATTTTATATTCTAAATCAATTCAGTGGATAGAGCTTCTTATCACAGTAAAAAAAAAAAAAAAAAAAAAAAAAAAAAAAAAAAAAAAAAGAAGGAAAGAAAGTAAATAGGTATAAAATGTTAAAGAAATACAGTGTATGTATAACATTTTTCATTATAATTATAGACCATATCAGAGATAACAGAACAAAAACAGTTAATAAAGGAAACATGAAATTATGCAGTATTCAGATAGAGTGTATGTAAACAATATTATAAACAGAGTGGCCAAAATTTACTGGAAATGTCCATTTTGAAGATGTTCTATGTATGTTACCGTCATGTGGCGTGAGTGTAGATACAGTACCTGAGAAGTTTGTTACAAGCAGGTATGTAGCGAATATGGCAGCACATTGTGAGTTAACTGATTTTGAATGTGAGATGATTATTGCCACATTATGCATGAATCATTGTATATCAAGGATTACACAATAATTTAGGTTGAGGTCAGTAGTATTTTGGGTACATTTGTGGTATCATGTTATTTCAAAAGAACTTTACAGGGCCATTGGCAGTCTACTGCGAGAGAAATCTGTTAATTTGAATGTGGGGCATCAGGAACCCATTTCTGTCCACATTCTGTGGAGACAAATTTACCCCATAAGCATCAGCAGCTCAGTGTTCAGTGTGTCTGACTGCTGTGCAGGGGACCTGGGTTCAATTCTCAAACTGCTAGGGATTTTTCTTGGTGGGAGGACTGAAACAGGGTGCACTCAACTTTTTGAGGCCAAATTGAGGAGCTATCTCATTGAGATGTAGCATCTCTGAGATAAAAAAAACAACAATTGCTGGAAGAATGGTGTGCTGACCCTGTGCCCCTCCATACAATATCCAAATGATGCCTTTGGCAGAGGCTGACATGGCAGTCTGGGCCAGAATGTGACGCTATGCTTTGCTTCAGCAGCCCAATGACCAACATGTACCCTTTGCTGACACATCAGTGCAAAGCTCAATGACTGGCTTTGGCTTGTGGACAGAATCCCTGGACATCCAACCATGGCACAATGTGGCATAGTCTGTGTGGTGTCACCGCCAGACACCACACTTGCTAGGTGGTAGCTTTAAATCGGCCGCGGTCCATTAGTACATGTCGGACCCGCGTGTCGCCACTGTCAGGGATCGCAGACCGAGCGCCACCACAAGGCAGGTCTCGAGAGACTGACTAGCACTCGCCCCAGTTGTACGGACGACTTTGCTAGCGACTACATGGATGAAGCATTGCTCATTAGCTGAGCCAATAGTTAGAATAGCCTTCAGCTAAGTCAATGGCTACGACCTAGCAAGGCGCCCTAGCAATTGATAGTTATCGTATGAATTGTCTCATCAAGAACGCTGTGTACAAATAATGGATTAAAGTTAAGTATTCCAGCAGCTACATACTTTTCTTTATAGCATTCATTACTTCTCCTGTTTCAGACCTCAATCGCCTGCATGCTTAATGGCCGCCTCCCTTAAAAAATGTGCGTAGTGTTGGCAAACTGCCAACACTACAGTCTGATGATTTCTGGTTTCAGTTGTATTGAGCTGATCAGCATCTTAGAGTGTGGGATATGCTCCATGAAACTATGGGTTCTGTATGTCAACAGAGTTGTGTCTGGGCAGGAGGTGTCAGAGTTATGATGTGGGTTGTGTTCACATGACCATAATTAGATGCAGTTATCCAGTTACAGGGACCAGTGACAGGTGCGTGGTCTGTGGAGATTCATGCAGACCATCTGCATCCCTTTATGGCATTAGAATACCCTGATGGAGAGTATATTTTTTGTCAGGACACTGCTGCATCACTACTCTTTAGTTGCATGCAGGTGTCTCAATGAACACTCCAGTGAATTCATGGCTATGGCTTGTCATTTTTAGGATGATGATTATACACATGTAAGCTCAGTTTACCAGAATGAACTATACAAGAACAATTGTGGGTGCCTTTGAGAGAAACCTGGATCAGGAACTCTTCAGAACAATACCAACACTGAAATAGAGTGACCACTTAGACCTTTTACTACAGTTTTAATGGCTGTTGGAGAACCAGTTTACTATTAACATCACATTTAATATAATACTACCTTATGAATTTTGGCCATTCATTGTAAGCGAAATTACAGTTTTTCATTTTGCTTAGTAGTTTTTTAAGACAACAGAGGGTGAAATTTTCTATATTATAGTAATATATGTATGTAACAATGTAAAATCTTATTTCCAAATATATTTGTGATTCAAGTTTCATATGCTATTAAAAAGTTAGCAATTTTTAAGTTGTGCTGTTTGAGGTTCTTCCAAGATCATAACTGCTTGGAAGGATCAGGGGCATTATGTTTGATGGTGTTACGGAAACTGCATAATATTTCTCATCATCTTCAGTTTACAGTTTCCACAACATCCAAGAACTTTCCAAGTAGTACTTATATTAGTAGGGGAGCACTTAATGACCATTTCTGTCACTTTAAAAAGATTATAACATATTCTCATACCGCTTGTTTTATGGCTGAAACAAATTTTCTCATGATCAAATGATTATTGCCTATTTAATTCATTTACATAGCATAACATGATATTGTTGTGACAGTGAATAGACAATATTAAATCATGTAGTAAATCTGACTACTTATAAAGCAATGTTTACTTATGAAACAGAGAGAAGAAAGAAAAGGTGTGACAAATAAAGTGAATCTCTCTTACACAAACTAGATTCAACAGAAACTTGTATAAAAGGGAGAAAAAGGAAGTAAAATTTTTAGAAAACACAGGTGTAGGTGAGGCACACAAAATATTTGACTAAGACCTGTGTGATGGATGTTTCTGACAACTATTGGTTATATATTAGTCGAAAGTATAGTTACTTTAAGTTCTTTTTTTCCTTTCTATTATTTTTACTTTTGCAATGATTCTTCTCATTTTTTAGTTCAAAAATTATATTTACTTGTAATTTTTTATATCAATCATTGTTATTGCAGTGTTCCTATGTGATGAATATAGTTTCTGTTCATGTTTGACCTTTTGTATGAGAATTTCCATAGTACATTTCAAAACTGATTGCTTATCAATATTTGAGGTAAAAGAAATTGATAGGTAATGTAACAGAAAAAAATACAGCAGTGAGGTCACCAGTAATTATTATCTGATCCATTATAAGTATTCCAGTAAATACACATTCATTTGTGCTATTTCTTATGTCTATCATTTGTTTCTCAATATTTCTTGCATCAGCCAACTTATGACAAGACATTTTTCTTTTTGTAATACGTTTTACATGGCTAATGTTGCAGCCTTTTTTGTTTTCTCTATTTCTTTTGAAAAATAAGACTTAGAGCTCTTCAAAATATTTACTGCAAGATTTTTACTTATTAAAGTCCCAGTGATAAGTCATGTCAAAACATAATGTACCGGTACACTATGTTGCAAAACTTTCTGTACATAATGTTAAAGGAGATGAAGAATGCATCCAATGTAGTCATTTAGTAGTACTCTTAAAAAAGCAGTTATTGGGGGTCCTGTGAAATACTAGAAATTTTTCTTTATTGACATGATCTACTTACAAACATGGTAAACAGAATCACTGCCTAGACTGCAATGTTAAAACAATGATCAAAAATACCTTAATTGAGTTAAAGTACATTAACAAAGTTTTAGTGGTAAGAGTAATTTGCAAAATTATACAATGTGTTTCATTAAGTGTCTTATATATTAAATGACTGATATGTAAAATTCCATGATGTGATACATAAGTGTGTAAGACTTTCAAAAGTGGGTGACCAAGTGATAGGTTTATCCCAGTTTATCAGTTGGTTTCCAAAACTAACTGTCTGGTTATGCCTCCTGGGACTCTAAGGGTAAATCATACAGCAGCTATGGTAAGACTTATTTCAGAAAAATAATGTGAACATATGTGGTCTAGAAGTGTCATGAATGACATATTGATTTAGAATGAATGGTTGTCAAAAACAATAAAAATACATGCATTGAATATTCAGGTTGAAAATACAATATGTGAAAAATTTGTATTTGTGTAGAACACTTCAGCAACAGTATCAGTCTGCTTTTCAGTCTGCTATGGAAGTGGTGTGTGAAATACTTCGATAGAAATAATCAACACCCTCATACACTTTTATATACTAAAACTAAAAACAATATAACTGCACAGTGTGCAGGTGTTGCTCTGTTTAGGGTTGTATACAACTTAAATTATTGTTCTTGGACCACTCTCATAACATCAAAGACTTTCTTCTTGTCAGAAGCATGTACTGCTAGATCCTCTCTCTCTTCACATCTATGTTCAATGCAGCCCTTTTCTCTTTAATATGAGTGCACATGCATGAGCAACTGCTGGTTTGAAACTTATCTGTTGGGAATACACTGCCATTTCATTCACAGGTGCTTATCAATTTCTGTTGGCAGTTGTGACACCAGATGCATGCCAGCTAATTAACACCTTAAAAAATACTTTATTAGCACCATACATAAACTTTCTGCATGAATGCAGACAGCAAGGACTGCATCCTCTTCAGTATCTGATCATCAATTGTGAATATGTCAAACCGACGGTTTCATACACATAGCAAAATTCCAGTGGCTATGACGATGGGTTTATGTCCCTATCCAAAATGAGCTAGCCTTGGTTTTCTGTATCTCTTGTGTAATCTTGTACAGATAGTTTTGCAACACATTGTGTATAATTTGCTACTTAATGATTTAGAATTGTTAATGAATGATGTAATTGTTTATGCATTTGAAAACTTACAAAGGCTTGTTACCTCTTCCAAAAATTGGGCAGTAGCCTTAAAATAAAACCTGTTTTGTATGAAAATAATTATATATATACTGTTTTTCTCCAACAGATTTTAAGATTATGTTTTGCTCTCTTTTGCATCATTGCATGGCATACTGGTACATGATAGTTTGTCTTTGTTTCACTCATTGACTGTTCATGATAATAATGTTTGGAAATGATTGTGAAACTTTAGAATGTATCACAGATCTATGTTACTACTGTTTAGCACCATCTTCTTTGAATAATTAATGATGAATAATTTGAAATAAATGGTACAAAACCTATTAGGGGAAAAATATTAAACAGATCAAAGAAAATTATTTCAGAATATTTTTGTTCATTTCAGAGTGATTAAAATTTTTAATACTTATTCTGAACAGTCTAGGTAGCATGGCACATATTAAATGGATGGTGTTTAGTAATATTAATCCAGGAACCATGATAAAAAATGTGAAAATTAATTTCGCGCTTCGAGAAAAGTTTGTTTCAGCATCAGCTGCTCTAGATATTTCATTTCAGTGAAACTGAATGCTTCTTCTTCCATTATTCTCAATTTATAAAAATTGTCTGGTGCACAAACTACTTCCTACAGATCTTCCATTTCAAATATACACTCATGCTCATAAATTGAGGATAATGCTGATACATGGTGAAATAACGCTCTGGTGGGCTGTTTGTGGGTTTAAATCACCTCGGGGTATGACCATGTGGTGCATTTGACCTGCGGTCTTCGCACGGTGGCGCTGGCAGCAGTCCACATATGCGGAGGTGTGTTGGTTTATGTCAGAGTACGGTGCAGCGAGTAAGAGTGCAGACGTTTTCAGATGTGCTAATGGGGACTGTGTGTTGAAAATGGCTCAAAGAACACATATTGATGACATTATGAGGGGTAGAATACTAGGGCGACTGGAGGCTGGTCAAACACAGCAGGTCGCAGGACAGGCCCTCTGTGTGCCACAGAGTGTGATCTCGAGATTATGGCAACAATTCCAGCAGACAGGAAATGTGTCCAGGTGCTACAGTATGGGACACCCACATTGTAAAACACCACAAGAAGACCAATATCTCATCATCAGTGCCTGCAGACGGCCATGAAGTACTGCAAGTAGTCTTGCTCAGGACCTTACCACAGCTGCTGGAACAATTGTCTCCAGACACACAGTCTACATACGACTGAACAGACATGGTTTATTCACCTGGAGACTGCAAGGTGCAGTCCACTGACACCTGGTCGCAGGAGAGCCCGTAAAGGCTGGTGTCAAGAACACATTACATGGTCATTGGAACAGTGGTCCCAGGTTATGTTCACGGACGCGTCCAGGTATAGTCTGAACAGTGATTCTTGCCGGGTTTTCATCTGGCATGAACCAGGAACCGGATACCAACCCCTTAATGTCCTTCAAAGGGACCTGTATGGAGGTGGTGGTTTGATGGTATGGGTTGGGATTATGATTGGTGCATGTACACCCCTTCACGTCTTTGACAGAGGAACTGTAACAAGTTAGGTGTATTGGGACGTCATTTTGCACCAGTATGCCCACCTTTTCAGGGGTGCAGTGGGTCCCACCTTCCTCCTGATGGATGATAACACATGGCCCCACCAAGCTGCCATCGTGGGGGAGTACCTTGAAACAGAAGATATCAAGTGAATGGAGTGGCCTGCCTGTTCTCCAGACCTAAATCCCATGAAGCACGTCTGGGATGCTCTCAGTCATGTATCTCTGCATGTCTTCAAACCCCTACCACACTTCAGGAGCTCTGACAGGCAGTGGTGCAAGAATGGGAAGCGATACCCCAGCAGCTGCTCGACCACCTGATCCAGATTATGCCAAACTGTTGTGCAGCCTGTGTACATGTGCATGGTGATCATATCACATATTGATGTCAGGGTAGATGCGAAGGAAATAGTGGCATTCTGTTGCACATGTGTTTCGGGATGGTTTTCTCAACTTATCACTAATACCGTTGACTTGCAGAACTGTGTTGTGTGTGTTCCCTAAGTGCCTATGCTATTAGCACAAGTTTTGTGCAGTGCCACATTGTGTGGCATCACATTCTGCAATTATCCTTAATTTATGAGCATGAGTGTATTTAAAAATGAAGTTAACAAAAAACAAAACTTCCGGTAAATGATAAAGAAAACTGGAAATATTTTAATAGAAATACCAAATAATGTGTTATTTTGTCCCGTTTGGACATGTCCAAGAATCATTGCTGAAGACATAGACTGAAGACGTAACAATTCACAAAAAGAGGTATGTCCCACATGCACATGTAAGTTGCCTGCTCTGTTCGCAATTACATCATTGATAAGGATTCTCATTCTTGTAATTCGACAGAGATATTTGTGTGATGACAACATCAGATTCTTTTAAACTGACCGTTATTACCTTTATAATTGTTCTGTTTGTTGTCTCCAGTTTTACAAACATTATGTATGAGATATAATCTGTAACTTCTTTTGATCAAGTAAATGGAAATTTCTGGTTTGCAGTACTCAGTTGCTTCATGTGATTACCTTCATTTTCAAAATATAGTAGTCTTCTGAAAAGTATGAAAGTGATAACATCTGTTTTCTACAGCTCAAAACCACTATTGGGGTTCTTTTGTGTAAATCTACAACTACCAAATGCAGTTCTCTTTAAATTTCATTGGCAGTTTCAAAATGTACAACATTCTATCAGTTTGAATTTTATTTGGTGAAATATCATAGTCAAATCATTTTGAGAATAAGTACAATGGGAAATGCCAACAATGTCAGTACTTTCCAAAACATTGCTGGTTTTGAAGACAAGGTGCCTGTGATTTTTGTGTTGAAGTTCTGATCTCTCTTGGTACATATTTTCTTCTAAATGTGGCCGAAAGAAAGAAAGAAAGAAAGAGAGAGAGAGAGAGGGAGGGAGGGAGAGGATGGTTGTCATTAGTGTTTGTAGCAGAAAATGCACAAGAAAGAATAATATTGGTGCCAAAGAAGATGACGTACACAATATTTGTTTAACTTTGACACTGTCCTGTTTTCTTTGGCCTTAGTTAGTTTAAGCCTTTATACTGCACTGACTGCTCCATTGGTTCCAGATTTTGCCCATGAATACAGCTTTCATCACCAGTCATATTTATGAAGTGGATTATGCGGTCATGTATAAGGGCCCACAGCCATGATATATTTTTTTAAAGAAAATATTGTCCATTGTGACCATAAATTTTTCCATTTATTAGTTGCTATTGGTCAGTTTTGACTGAGAGGTAATTCTCAAGCTCGTACATAGTATGGGTATGCTACATACTGTAGGAGTTGTTGTGTGTGAATTAATCTACTTGGCCACATGTGCAACCACACATTAACACTGACATAATCTGTATCAAATATGAACAGAAAAATTGTAAAACATGTGGAAGAACCATGTGCGATACACTTTAAGGACAGCAATAACATCCATTCACTGAAGAACCACATTTTATCATGTATGAACCTCAACTTATACACTTGTCCCATCCATAATCATATTTAATGAATTTATAAGTTGAGATTGATGTACAATAAAATGTGATTGGATGTTAAGTTTGTCCTTAAGCTGTCGTTCATGTAGTTCTTCCACATGCTTTACAGTCTTTCTGTTTGTATTTGATACAAACCATGCCACTGTTAACGTGTGGTTCTACGTGTGGACTAATTTACATGCCACAGGTCCTACAGCATGTTGCCCAGTATATGTAGTTGATTCTGACTTGTCAGTCAAAACTGGCCAATAGCTGCTAAAAAATGAAAAAAAAAATACAGCTTGAAGTGGACAATGTTTTCTTTTGAAAATCTACTCTTTGACTTAGTGGATGTTCACACATAACTTCCTAAATCATTTCACATAGTTTTGTACCAGGTGTAATGAGTTTAGTACAAGTCTTAATGTGTTTACTGCTGAACTAGGCACTCCATGGTTGTGAGTACAGTTAGCCAAAATGTTCCAGCTTCATGTTACAAAATTAGTAAATATTATTACATTCATTTCCATCTCTTCCTGGAGAAAAAATCTAATGCAGGTCCTTTGTGGAAAATAGGCCTGCACCTGATGAATTTCCCTCAGGAGTGTTTACTCTCAAATCTCTATTGCTAAATGCCATCCAAATAAAGTATCACTTTAGTTTCATGTTAGATAGTACTCTCCATTATTTTTTGTAGTATACTGGCATAGCCTTTGGGGTTAATTTTTTTAAAAATGGAATGTGAAAGTACATACAAATACTTCTCTCTTTCTGGAGTCTATAGTCCAATGATGATGTAGAGTAGTTTTGATTATATACACAGTATGAATCACACAATTAGGAATTTCAAATATATTCTTTGAGCTCAATTCCACTGTGACTATAGCAATACATTATCTTAAAATTCATAATTATTTTTACACTTTAACTGTTTTCCCCAATGGTACAGGAGACATTAAAATAAACTAAATACTAAAACTTTTGGACATAGTATCTTCTCAAGAAGTGTAGTTCTGTACAGAGCAAGTAAAATTTTATTATTACTGATTTCATGAAGTCTATATCTGTTTAAAATGGTAGGCCCTATGCACACTGTAATTAATTCAACAACTATCACACTATATGGGGAACAAGGGTAATGTACAAACTTCATAATATTTATTCACTGATTTGCTACATACCTGATCAGGTGTTTGACTGTTGAATTCTTACAGTTTTCTTAAATTGTCATTGTTAATAAATACTTCATTCAGGCCAAATCATACCATACATTACTTTTGTACTTTTTTGGCTATAAGAAAGAGAATAAATGGCGGAAAAAATAAAATAACAAAAACCACCAAGTGACATGACATAACATACTATTTTTCAAATATCCATTCATACTTCTAATAAGTTTTCAACAATGATCGAGCATAATTACACATTGGTAATGACAGAGGAAAGTGTTACTGCAGTTGTGTGTGCTGTAAATCAGTGTAAACATCATGCATGCATTTTGCTCTGTCATTTCATTTAATGTTCATGTCATATAGGAAAAAGTAGCAGAAATATATAGTAAACAAAATCTTTTTGTGTTACTAGAGTTACTACAGATAAAAACACCCAAAGTATGGGGTAGAAATTAAAATTTCATCTAAATCTTGAGAACACATTTGGTTTTGTGTACAAGTAATTCTATTAGTAACAATTATTCCAGGAAACTTTAATAAAATGCTAGGGTTGCTAAATTATGACTTCACCCTCCTCCAGTCCCACTTTTCTTGTACCCAGCTGTGCTCCCTCATGATATTCCCCCCCTCCCTAACCACCATCATCCCTTGTGGGTTTCCTCCCCTAAGATACATTGTAAATGGAATTTCATTAGTATTTCAGAATAAGAAAAGAGAATAAATAAAAAAATAAATAAATGTTTGTACAGAATATGCAACTACACTTTTATTCCAAAAATATAACATTATCTCAAACATTTAGTACACTGACACATCATTGATATATGTTTGTAGATTCCACAACATTTGTCTTTCTCAATGGGCCTTCAGCTGCTATGTAATAGATCAGTGAATAAAGTGTTTTCCCATCTAATAACAACAGTTACCTAAACATTAATAGTGTATTAAAAAATATACATTTTTATACACTGTTAATTAATTATTAAATTTTATGATAGGGTTTAAAGGCTATACACCAGTTTATGAATAATAAACCAATGAGTACTTTCAGAAATAGGCATACAAGCTAAAACCTGAGAGATTAGATATTAATATAGTTCCATACAAATACAGGTAGAGGAAGGGTATTTTTTTATATTTTTTGAATCATTTAAGAATTTACCCAAATATAAGGCAACAGAAATGGCATGTAATAATTTTTTGGCATTTGTATGTGTCTCCTTCTTCACAGTTAGTGAGCATAATGTGACATGACAGACTTAATATGGTGTTGCTGTTAAGTGTTTCATGTGCTTGGTATGTAAATGTACTTTCTAAGCAATAGTGTGTCTAACTCTCCTTCATCATAGTTCTATAGATATCTGTCTTTTACTTCAGTAGTTTCTTGTCTAAGTGTGTTATTTTCAGTAGAATCTTACATTTTGCAGTTGGGCTTGGATGCTGATGAGGTTAGTTTTTAATATTATTTTAGTTTCTGTTATCTGCATTTAGTGATTTATAGTCATTGTTTATTTTAACCACTTAACTCTGGGCTGTCAGATTTGCTTGCCTACCAGAAAGTTGTGTGAATAGGAAATAGATGCAGAATGTGTGTGCTTTTACTAGCATGGTGAGTCTTTCTATGCTTCACGCATTTTGTTGTAGTATATGTTTAAAGATTATAACACTAATATCAATAAACAATAAAAATATATATAGATGAATAAAGTTTGGACAGTGATCATAAGAAATTGGAACCTTAAACTGGTACCAAATCACTCCAAACCCGTTTGCATATGCAGTTTCTTGGCATTTGATACATTTTAGTCTTATATCAAATGATGATTATTTGTATAAAATAATAAATATTTAGAACAGGTAAACCTCAGATGCTGAGATTAAGAGTGTTCAAGATGGGCAGACTGAAGAGTTTTACAGAATTTATACGAAGTATTAAAATTGGAAGCAGCATGTACCATAACGGTGCATGAAGAGTTATTTTGTGAACAGCTGTTTGGTATTGCCATAAAAGTTAAAGTTTGGCACACCAGTGAGCCTACCAGAGTTTTTCAGGTAGTATTTATGTGCAGTTAGGCAGCTGTTTGCGTTTTGTCTAAGTTTACCTCAAGCCTCTACAACACATACATTCAAACACAGGTATAAAACATGAAAATCAATACATAAAAAATAGAGAAAAAATATTTCCCCTACTCACACTTATGCAGACATAAGTATTGAAGTATATTCATAGTGTGTATGTTACAAAATACCTAGAATACTAATATCACATGGAAAAAAGAGGAGCCTATTGCCAGAAGATGCCACAGGCTTATGAATTACTGTAATTGAGAATGGTAGTAGTGTTGTACAGCTCTCCTTGCTATGTGTAATATCTTTGAAAACATCACATGCAGAAAAACTCTTGACTTTTCATTTCTTATTTATCTGGCATTCAAAGACTACTATTGTACTTACCATTCACATGGCAGTGCAGTAATCTGAAATATAATATTTCTGTTTGTGGCCAGTTTAACAACAGATGAGTATAGTTTCGGTTGGAAATATTCCTTCAGTTTCTTGTGTTATTAGATTTCATGAGCACCTACATGACAAGACTCTTTACTTTTTCCTGAACTTTCATTGCCCATTTGTAGAAAAGCTCATATGTTCTTCAAATCAGCTGAGGATTGCCACTTCTTTTAAATTTGAAAATATTCGTAGAAATGAATTATAGCAATACTCCTATTGTTTCTGAAAGGAATGTCCTGGAGTTTAACAGCAATGTTCTATTGTATGACTGGACTCTTGATAAAACAATCTGCGTAGAAATGGTGGAAGGTGAGACTGTAGAGAACAGACTTTCATGTTAGTAGTGTGACTACTTGCTGATAAATATTATCAGTGGGTAACAGACATTCAATACTGATGCATATACATGTGTGTACTTTCTCTATTGCATTGTCTGCAACTCACAAAGGATACCCAGCATTCTAGATATTTTTTTAAGTCTCTGACTGTGCTGAACTTATCAAGAGGCTGCAAATCAAAAATGCAACTGCTGACCACTTTTCCACGTTTTCATTAGACCTGGTTTCAACATGATGCATGCTGCAAAAAATAAGTTTTAACAATCTAAAAATTATTTTAGTAGTCATGTAGTCTGAAGTTTGTGATACTCTGTTTCCTCCAAAATAACTAGGATTTTTCCAATTCTGATATTTTGTACATCTGCACAGATAGTGTATGAACCACTTTGAAATTTATGATGGAAGATACTTAGCATAGTACTACATATTAGGGTTCCTGCGCATTCCAGTTGTGTGTGGAGCACAAAATGAATGACTGCTCAGATGCCTCTGCTCATGCTGTAATTGGTTGAATGTGTTTTGGCACTCTCCATGGGGACAAAATATTGGAGGCCGTAGTGTGGTTCTAGAGTCTTTGCTTAATACTAGTTCTTGAAGCTCTGTAACTAACGTTTAGCAGGCTTATTGGTATTCAGGTTTTTCAGCACTTCCATTATGGTCTCCCATGAGTGAAACATACCTATAACCATGCTTGCTACCCTTCTGTGTACACATTTCTTGTTGGTTTACCTGCAGAATTGGATCTACATGAGTCTGAAGATAAATGATAAGGACCACAGAAGTCAGAATGAGTGCAGGACATCATTTTCATGTATTGATATTTTGAATTCCTGTCTCTTAAAGGACAACATGCAGTGATCCAATTTCTGTAAATGAAATTTTTTAATTGCAATTCTTCTAGTTATGTTTAGTTTCTCGAAGATAGCTGCATCTTGCATAGCCCAATATTTTCAAGAATGTTTATTTGTATGTGACATTTTAAATTTTCATCTGTTGAAGAATTTTAACCAAAAGTAATATAGCCACATGAGCTCAGATACATTGTCAAGAATGTCTCAATTTCCATTCCAGATTATCTATGTCAGTTAGAAAGAAAATCTTTGTGTTATTATTGCATCAAAGACTACTCAATATCCAGCAAGTTGTCAGTTCAGGGGAAAGTCATTTTCATAGACCTGTGTGGGGAAGAAAATACCTGAATTAAAGGTGATAAATATTCTGAAGAAATGAGTAGCACTCATAGGTTTTGCAATCTGAAATGAAAATACAACAGTGGTTTTCTAGTTCTTATCACATAACACATCAGTCAAGAGAAAATGTGTTACAAATCATCTCTCAGATCATATTTAAACTTTAAATCCACATGTATGCTCTGCAAATCACCATAAATTATCTGATATAGGGTACTTTTTTAAGTATATTTTATATTAAATTTTATACCTGTTCTGTTCACATGTAGAGTATGGCAAGAAAGAATCATTGTATGTGTTTGCACTAGCTGTTATTAGTCTGTTTCTTTTCACCAGCTTTGTGAGAGTGACATACAGGGGATTGAAGAATACTTACAGGTTCCACCTGTAAAACCACTTCTTTGCGTTTTACATGTCTTGCCGAGTATGAGACATTTTAATTAGTGTCTGTCCATTTAGGAACACAACAGCTTCACTCAGCTGCATATAAGTCTCATGACAATTCATAATACTGGGTATATGAGGTAAGTCCCTTCTTAATCTAACACAGTGTGGATTGCACACAACAGTATCCAGTTAATAAGAGACAAGTGTTTTATAAGCAATCTCTTTCATAGAAGATTGGCAGTTTACCATTCCCCAAATAATCAATAGAAGTCTACCAATTTGCTTTTTCCTGAAAGATTATTTATGATTTGTTGATTTAATATCCTTACACATCATCATTCCCAGGTATTTGTCTGGTTTGCCTGACTCCTATTGTGGCCCAGTACATCCTGGCCAAAGGCTTTGTATGTGTGTGGAACATGATTTTTCATTTATCGAAATTAGGAGGTAGTTAAAATTCTTTAATGAGACTTTTATTCTGTTAGCACTTGACCACAATTTTTTATTGGATAACATAACCTTATATCCTTATAGTGAGCCACACCATCTGCAAAATGGTTGAGATGGCCATTAATTTCATCTGCTCATTAATCTGTATTTGTACTTTCGAATTAAAGGAAACCACTTGCCAAAAAGCAGAAGGGCCAAGTTGTGAATAGGCACACACAAAAGAAAGAAAATTTAGCACCTTCAGATGGACTGGTTCTGGTGAGGGTAGCATCAGATGGAGTGCATACAGGAAGAGGGAGATAGGAGGCTGGGAGAGGGACTTGAGGTGGGTGGCTAGTGGTTCGGAGGGAGGCTAGGAATATGGGAGGGAAGGGGTGGCAGAGTATATGGGATTGCACAGTTGTAGTGGCCACAGCAAGTGACACACACTGAAGGTGACATGGGTAGGTGAATTGAGAGGTGGTGATAGGATGGAGAAAGGGGAAACTGTTGGGTGGAGAGTGTGAGGCAGTGGGTTACTTGAGACTGAGGCCAGAATGATTACAGGAGCAGAGGATATGTTGTAAGGGTAACTCCCACCAGCATGGTTCAGAGAAGCTAGTGGTGGAGGGAAGGCTCCAGATGGTTTGGGTTGTGAAACACCCATTGAAATTGAACATGTTGTGCTTTGCTGGATGTTGTGTGACTGAGTGGTCAATTTTGTTCTTGAAAACAGTTTAATGGTGGACATTCATCCTGGTGGGCAGCTGGTTTGTAGCCATACCAACATAACAGGCTGTGCAGTGTTTACAGCAGAGTTGGTAAATAACTTAACTACTTTCATAGGTGGCCCAGCCTCTGATGGGGTGGGATAAGCCTGTGACAGGACTAGTGTAGGTGGTGCTGAAAGGGTGGATTGGCTAGGTCTTTCACCTTGGTCTGGGTCAGGGACATGATCTCCATGGCAAGGAGTTGAGAGTGGGAGTGGCATAGGGATGGACTAGGATGTTATGTAAGTTGGGTGGGCAGCAGTACACCACTTTAGGAAGGGTGGGAAAGATCTTGGGTTTGATATCCCTCATTTTATGGCAGGATGAAAGATAATCAAAGCTCTGTTGAAGGATATGATTTGGCTGCTCCAGTCCAGAGTGGTACTGGGTGATAAGGGGCGCTCCTTTGTAGCTGATTCTTGGGGGGGGGGGGGGGGGATTAGGGGTGTGTGAGGATATGGAATGGGAATATGTTTATTGAGTGAATTGCCTGTCTGTGAGTGCTTCAGCATACTGAGCATGGTAGTTATCATCACTGCAGATACATCTTCCACAGGTGGCTGGACTGTGGGACAGATTTTTTGTTATGGAAGGAATAGCAGGTGTCAAAATGCAGCTACTGTTGGTGGTTAGTGGGTTTAATGTGGACACAGGTGTGAATAGAGCCATGTGAGTGGCATCAACATCTAGTGGCATATTGGGTTGGAGGAGGACAAGGTGAAGCAGATGGGGGAAAGGTTTTGAGGTTTTGAGGTTGTGAAAAAATGTGTAAGGGGTGTTGTGGCCCTAAGTCCAGATAAGGAAGATGATATCAATGAACATGAAACAGACTAGGAGTTGGAAGTTTTGGAAGGCTAGGAAGGTTTCCTCTAGGCAGCCCACAAACAGGCTGGCATAGGAGGGTGCCATGCAGGTGCTGATGGCTGTGCCACAGATTTGTTTGTAAACCTTCCCTTCAAAGGAAAAGTTGTTGTTGGTGAGGATATAGTTGGTAAGGTGTACAAGGAATGAGGTGGTTGGTTTAGAGTCTGAAAGACATTGGAAGAGGTAGTGTGCAATAGTGCCAAGGCCATGGGCATGAGGGATGTTGGTGTATTGGGAGGTGACATCAGCAGTGACAAATAAGGATCGCAGAAACGTGTGGGGATGGTGGAAAGTTCGTGAAGGGAGTGGTTAGTATCTTTGATGTGAGAGACTAGCTTTTGTGCAGTTGGTTGGAGGTGATGGTCAACAAGAGTAGAAGTTCTTTGAGTGCGAGCACAGCAGTCAGTTACAATGGGGTGTCCAGTATTGTTGAGCTTGTGGATTTTGAGGAGCATGTAGAAGTTGGGTGTGTGAGGTGTTGTTTGGGGGAGGAGGAAGATGGGCTCAGGTGAGAGGCTCTGGGAAGGGCCTTTGGATTTCAATAGGGATTGCACATTATATTGGTCTTCTGGAAGACAATCACTCTGGCAGAGTTTTTAAGTGGAGGGAGTCTTCATGATTCATCATGACACTGATGGAACCTATGTCTTCAGGGAGGATGATTAGGAGTGGATATGTTCTCAGGTTGTGTATGGCTGTCTTTTCTTCTGCCAAAAGGTTAGTGTTCATAGGACGGGACCTGGGGAAGGATGATGAGGCCAAGTTGCAGTTAGGGAAGTTCTGGAAGCTGACTAGGGGGTGATTAGATCGGAGTGGGGGTCACAGAAGTGTTTCATTGTAGGGATTAGGAGAAGGAGAGTACATCTTTGACAAGTTGAACATGGTCAAATCAGGGTGTAGGGATGAAGGTTGGGACTTTGGATAGGACTGAAACTTCTGAGGGACTGAGGTTTTTGGTAGAGAGTTTAAGAACATTGTTTTGGGTGTGCTTGTGGGTTTTGTGGGGTGTTGGGAGGGAGTTTTAAAGGATGTGGTAAATTGAAGACATCAGCTCAGCAGAGGCTGGGTACTATAAGGAATTGAAAAGGGGGTTCAGTATGAGAAGGATGGGTGTTGATAAATAGTGGTGCTCCAAGGCATGAATAGGAGTGTAAAGGTTGAAAAATTTATGGAGGTAGTTTCTGGAATACTCCTCTAGGTTGATAATTTTTATTTTCAATGGAGTCACAGTCATGGTAAATTTTTGAATGATGCTGTTGCCATTTAACTGTAATAATTTTTATATGATCCAGATTGTGGCCTTAAGCCATTTGCAAGTACAAAAACGTATTTGTATGTCAAAAGACATCAGAATGGCGTGAAATACAAGTCATTGTCAAAAAACTATATCTGGTCATATAGGCGAGGTGCTGTCATAAGTAAAAGTAAGAACGTCTCTAAACTACGTAAATGTATTACAAACAGGTTTATTGGTTAGCAGTTTTAGATTACAGCTGTGCTATAGGGTCCAGAAGTGAAAGTCTGTAATACATTTAGGTGTTTTAGAAATGTTCTCACTCTTAATAATGACAGGTCTGGCCTATATGACCAGATATGCTTTTTTGACAAGGACTTGTATTTCATGCGTCTGATGTCTTTTGACATACAAATAAGTTTTTGTACTTGAAAATGGCCTGAGATTGCAATCTGGATTTTCAACAATAAAATAAAAATTATTAGAGTCAAATGGTGGGAGTATCATTAAAAAAAAAAAAAAAAAAAAAAAAAAAAAAAAAAAAAAAACTCCTTCAAGTCTTGGAATGCAAGTGTTTCTGTTTCAGAAATGTGTATGTAGTGAGGGTTGCATAGTAACAGTATCTTGCAGGGGGAATAGAGGTGATTGTGGGATGCCTGTGCCATGGAAAGGTGATTTTGCACTACCAGACTCATGAGGGATATGGACTGGCAGAACCTGAAAAGGTGAAGGTCATTGCCAAAGGAGGGATGGGATCCAGAGAAGGGAATTTTTATGGTTAGGTTGTTGGGGGTAAGGGATCTTGGTTTAGACAGCGTTTAAGGAACATAATGTGAAACTGTTTTTTAGCCAAGGGAAGTGGTATTTTTTCTGAATTGGTGCAGAAAGATGGGCAGTGGTCCAATGAGGTAGTGATGATGGTAGGAAATGGATGAGTGAAAGTTTTAGATGGTTATAAAGAGAACTGGATAATGTACCATGGGTTAGTGGAGTGAAAAGGATGGAAGTAATTGTGCTGGTAGCAATATGGTGGATTTGTGGTGTGACAACATTTAAGTTATTGTCATGCATGGGAAAGAAGAAGGAAAAATGTAAAGTTCTGGAAGGAGGAATGTGTGAGGGATGGGTGTATCCAGGGGTTAAATGTAGTGGTTGGTTGGTGGAATGGGTTATAATTGTAATCCAGCAGATATGTGTTACATAGAATGGCATGCAGTGCAGTTGTAACAGCTGCAATCAGTGCTATAGGGTGTAACAAAAGTTGCCTGCATGTGCATAACAAAGACAAGTGGGAAAACATATTATAAAAAGATACAGATGTACAATACAGGAGAGACAAATAGGATGTAAATTATGTATAATAACAAAGGAGGGACATTACAATGTTTGGAAGGAAGAGAGCCGCTAGGAGGTATTAATGTTGCTTGCCTTTGTTATCTATGAGCTTCACCTGTGCCAACCAACATAGTTATGTGCAACTTTTGTGACACCCTATAGCACCAGTTGTTGCCGTTGCAACTGCGCTGCATGCTGTTCACGTAACAGCCACCTACCGGACCACAGCTACAACACAATCCAGCAACCAGCCACTACATTCGTCCTCAGACTCCAACCATCCCTCCTCACACATTCTTCCTGTCTGAGTTTTTACTCCCTCCTTCTTCTTTCCCATGTGTGAGCATAACTTGAATACCATCGTTCCACAAAATGACCCTATTGCTCCCAGCACAATTACTTCTGTCCTTTTCACTCCATGAACTCATTCTCTATTATCCATTTCTTCTTATATCCACATAACACTTTCATTGACCACTTCCAGTGTCATTTCCTATTTACTAACATCATCCCAACCCCAACAGATCTCTGTCTCATCTTTCAGTGCCTTTTCGGGAAAGTAAACTCCCTGGCTAAAACTCAGTTCCACATCCTGTTCCTTAAATGCTGTCTAAACCATGGAATTCCCCCAGTGGCCTGACCATAAAAATTCCCTTCTCTGCAGCCCATTCTCCCTTTCATAATGATATTTGCCTTTTCAGATTCTGCCAGTCCCTATCCCTCTTGAACATGGTACTGGAAAAACACTTCTTGATGGCACAGACATCTCAGAACCACCTCTCCTCCCTCCTCCACATACTGTTTCTATGCAATCCTCAGTACATACATAACATCTCTGAACTCCAAAATGATACCCTTGCACTGCAGCACCTGGGGAAGCATTCCAGACACCACTTCCATAAACTGTCCAACCTGTTGACATTGTACTGTTGTCTTGGAGGACTGCTATCCATCAACACCCATCCTTCTCACAGTGAACCCCTTTGCCCCTCTGTCAGCCCCCCATAGCATCCAGACTCTGTTTACATGACCTCTTCAATTTACTGCATCTTCCAAAATTCCCAACCAGTACTTATCCTTACAACACATCCTCTATTCCTGTAATAATTCTGGCCTCAACCTCAGGTAATCTGCTGTCCCCGCTTTTTTTCTTTCATCCTCACTGTCAGTTTTACAGAAAACAGGAAAATTTTATTTATGGCTTATTAGCTTGTGATTAGAATACTACTGTGGATTCTAAATCATTTAAACTTTTAATTCTATACATTCCCAGATTAAAACTATGCAAAATACTGTTACTGAAACTACTGTCCTTACATATCCAGCAGCTGGAGAGGCCTATTTCATACCCCATGTACCATTAATCCCAACTGATTTGCCTCTTCATTTCAGGGAACCTCAGTTCCCAAACAGGGTTGCATTTGCAATAACAATGAACAAGGCTCGAGGTCAGAGACAAGGGTAAGAGAACAGAGAGGAGGGGTGGAGGAAATGGACATACAGAGGGTGGAGGAGGTGATGTACACAGAGAGGGGGGAGGGTGATGAGGAGATGAACAAAGAGAGTGGGGGGCAGGAGGAGAAGAAAATGGGCAGAAATAAGTGGGAGAAATAGTTTAGGATGCATAGCCAGTTCTGATACATATTTAGCAATTGCAAAGCATTGCCATGTTTGTAGTATTTAGTATGAACAGGTGTAGCTTGATCATATTTCTCTGACACATAGGAGCTACCCAAAATTATTTATATGGATAATATTTCTTTTAAGATAACATACGCAGTTTGTTTTTCAAGTCAGGCAGAACCCAAATGCAAAACTGCCAAAATTTCCAATACAAATGTAAGTTCATTATTAGATGCTACCATAGTACAAAACTCAAAAGCGTATTTGAAAATATAGAGAAATAATACGAAATGCCTAAAATTGAACCTAAGTACTAGTGAAAAGACTCTTTATACCTGAAATTTTAAATTAGTTATATGGAAAATTCAGATGGCCAGTGTGCAAACCAGCTTAAGTTTTTAGCCTACTCTTTGCGGCTCATTTTGTCCATTGTGTTCACAGAGGTTTTTATTTGCTGACACAACAATTATGAATGCACATGGTTTGCATGGAAGATGACAAATATGATGCTGAAATAAACATTTGTCACAAATTCAAACTATGTGCTGAATCAAGAATCAAACCCGCACCTCTGCCTGTCACTGCTAGTTCAGTACCAGATGTGCTATTGAAACAGTCCTCACAGACCAATTTGCCACTTGGTTATCTCCACAGATTCCAAATTTTAGAGGCACTTTCCAGAAATGCAGCTAGATGAGCACTTCAGGGGTATAGCTAGGAGTTTGATTTATCATTAATGCCATGGGTGTAACTGAGATTATGTGGTGTATTATGCACTTTTAGAAACAGCAGTTCCTTCTTTAAAAGCTATAGTGAAAACAGTATCTTTCACAATACCATTAGCACAATGAAACTACAGAAACAAACAGCTATGGTATTGGATTTGTGGTGAGGTTATTTGCACAGAAATTTTTGTTAGGAATGTTCACGAAATGTCTCTACTCATTTAATCAATTAAGATATAGTCCTTCACATGGCTGTAAACTGAAGTTACATAACTGTGCAACTAGGTGGATCTAATACCATATTTATATGCACTATTGGAGATTAATATTTGGGGCTATGCTATAGTCAGTGTGCTTTTTTTTCCCCTTAAATGATAGTAATATGAAATGTTTCTCAGTTTCAATTCCCTAGCAGGATGTTTGGGGAGGGAGGAAGGTGGGGGGATCATAGGGAGGAAGGTTACATTGCTCCAAATATGTAGTAGCTAGGTGAAATGAATTCATAAAGTGAATCACTATACAGGGTGAAGAAAAATGCCATGTTTCAAGGTCAGCATATGATTCCTCACCCAGATTTAGGACAAAAGTTTATATAGCAAAAGCAGATAGGACGCATTTTGAGGACACATGTATGAGAATGAGGAGCTGGTAACATCATGCAATGCATTGGAATGTGCAGAGAAACATGTATAACCCTGCACTACTGTACCAGCTGTCATACCTCACTGAGTAGACTGCTGGAACATTAAACTCTCATCTGCCATGGAGCTATTGTTCAAATCTATGACAGGTTCCTTTTTTATTTTTTAGATGTCCACTCCCTAGTTCTCACTGCTTATAAGCAGGACATCATTTTGTCACATGACAATAGCTTATCACATGACAGTGGGATAAAACAAGCTGCATGCATGTGTGTACTAACCACACAGTGTATGACCATAACTGGTCCTTTCCAGTTCATGTACAGTGGCTTCCCAATGGAGTACACAAGTGGTGACTACATTGATATGCTTTTGGTGCTGTGTGCTGCTCATGCATGTGCTGCATGGTCCCCTCAAAGGCACCATCCCGATAAGAATGTTTTTCATAACCTGGAGCAATGCTCTTGGGAACCAGGTAATCTTTGTCCACAAGTAATGGACAGAGGCCATCCAAGGACTAGACACAGTCCACAAACAGAGGACATTACTCTTGAAACTGCTCACCAGTCACTTTGGTGAAATACCCTTGATATTGAAAGGCAGTTCCAGATAGCTCAAAGACTGGTTGTTGAACTGTTGCATGGTGAAGACCTGCATCCATATCATTACACATTAACTTAACACCACAAGACTGCAATTGATGAGTACACTTTTGTGAGTGGCCTTTGCACCTGGTGGAAGATATCAAAACATTTTATAAACAATGTGATATGGACTGATGAACCTAGCTTCTCCTGTGAAAGTATTTTCAACCTTCACAACAGCCATTATTGGTCGAATCACAATGCACGTGTCACCCATGAATGTGTCTTCCAGGCACACTTTGCCATATACCTGTTGACTGGAATTGTGTGTTGCTAGATAAGTTGAATGCATCTCTGTATCATATGTTTCTTTGCAGTATTTTGCCTGAGGCATTAGAAAATATTCCACATGGTGTTCAGTGACAGCTGTGGTTTCAGCATGGTGCAATGCCACACATTGGAATGAAGGTGCATAATTATTTAAATGGAGCATACCCAGGGAAATGGATTATTCATGGAGGTCCATTGTTCTGGCCTACACATCCCTTGGACCTTAAACCATTAGATTTTTATTTATGGGGACATTTAAAGGAACAAGCTCTTAGTACTCCATCTGTGAATATACATGAACTAATAGATTGCATGTGTGCTGCTTAGAGAGTGGCATATATTGTGCAGGGTCCAGCAAAGTATTATGTGTAGTGTCTAGCAAAATATTATTCAGCATGTGGTGAAGTTTTTGCAAATGCAAGGTGGTCACTTTGAACATCTTCTCTAAAGTGAATGTTACTCGTACATGTAGATAATGCCTCTGTGAAAATAATCCCAGACATCCAACATACAACATACTGAACGGAGTTACTGTGCATAGCATAATGTGCACTCAAGTGTAGCCTACATATTTCATTTATTTATTTGCTTTTTTATGTCATTTGATATAGATGATGTTACTGTAGCCACTGTTGTTTTATATTGGCTTCATTTGTGTCGTGGACAAAAGAAAGTGGGCTTTTATGCCTGTAAGAAGAAGAACATGTTACGTCTGGAAGACACATTCATGGGTGACACGTGGGTTGTGATTCAACCAATAATGGCTGTTGTGGAGGTTGAAAATACTTTCACAGGAGAAGCTAGGTTCATCAGTCCATATCACATTGTTTATAAAATGTTTTGATATCGTCCACCAGGTGCAAAGGCCACTCACAAAAGTGTACTCATCAATTGCAGTCTTGTGGTGTTAAGTTAATGTGTAATGATATGGATGCAGTTTGCCAGAAACTTGTTTCTCAAATTCCATTTCCATTACACCTATTGGTGGGGCTAGGTTTTGTTTGATACATTTCAATAAAGGAAACAGTAACACAAAGAAATACACAAGAGACTGCATTGTGGAGGTGTAACTTGGACACAGTTTGATGCTAAAACTGAAAAAAATATTTTGCATGAATGCAACTCGAACATTCAGTGAATCTGCATATCCATTCCCCATAGCATTGCTTCATCTCATTGAGCTAATGGGACAGTCTTGGCACTGCACAGAGTTCACACTATCTGTTCTTGGCCATACTGCACACAGTTACAATGTTGCCAGAAACTTGTTTCTTAAATTTCATTTCCATTACACCTATTGGTGGGGCTAGGTTTTGTTTGATACATTTTTGTCATGAACTGGGATGAGAAATCTTATGCAGGTGCAGCATTTTTTCTTCACCCTGTATTCTTGTTCACAGCTCATGGTGTAGTGGCTAGTGTCACTACCTTTAGAATGCATGTTCCTATGTTTGATCCCAACTGAGTCGAATATTTTTGTTGGTTGGGGACTTTATTCTGTGTTGTCTAATCATTTTATCTAATTATCATCATAAAGACATGGAAGTTGCCAAAGTGGCATCAAACAGAAAGCCTTAAACCCGGTGCCTGACCAGTCTCAGTTGGGGTCTCCTAGATAATGGTGCTGTACTATCATTTCATTTCAATATTCGTCACGTAAAACAAGGAAACTGTGATGAAACTACTGTGAAAAAGGAAGTGAGGAAGATCTCGAAAACTAGACTGGCTTTTACATTTTTGGTAGTTACTTTCATGTTTTCTTTCTTTAATTTTCTCTTAAATTCATCAGAATAACAGCTTGACCACATCATTGGTGATTACAAAACAGGCTTCAGATGATCATGTCCATGATAGATCTGTAACCTGTACATGATTGTATGTATCTGACAATGTATCAGTTTGCCCTTTTGGGTGTCCAGACTGTTTTAGGAAAAGCACAGAGTGGACTGGAAGACCAAAAAACAAATCCATCAGAATACTCCAACCACAATGTGTGCAGTGAAATTGCTTAATAAATTCTCTGGCTCTTCTGAAGTGTGTAGAAGCATTTGAAAGAGAGATGATTTCTACTCCCTTCTCTTTAATCTAGTTCTTGGTGAGTTATCAGAGACATTATGTGAACACTGAAAAATCTGAATAAAAAGTGAAGGTGACATGCTTAGACTTCACTGATAACATAGCAGTCATTAATAAGATAAAAGAGTAATTATATATTCCAAGGAGAAACTTCACAATGTTTTAATGAGAGTAGACCTCCAGTTATGATGCAACAAAACCCACATGTGAAATATTAGACAGAATGATGATAGTAAAGATAAAGACTTAATACAGGCATCTGGTTATGGAAGTGCCCAACTGCTTAAAGAAACAGTAATAATTAGGTTTGGTGAAGAAAGTAAATTAAATGGCATTGTAACTGAAATATTTTCTGAAAAGGCTTTCTCCTGGCCATACCTTGTGCAGTATGATAATTAATGACATTTACCCAAAACATAAATTGTTATTGTGCAGGTTGTCATGAGCTGGAACTCCCAATGTCATTCTAATCTAATCTAATCTAATCTAATCTTTGTTGAAAACATGTAAACAGTCCACTGGAATACCAAAGAAGTTCTACATGTTCATTTGTTGGCATGTATTCAGTGACATTTTGTAGAAGATGTGCATATTCTTGTACATAAAATAGCACCCAGTGGACCTCATGAAGTGTATGTAAAATCCTTCAGACTGTAAGGTTTCACAGTTCCTCAGGTATTAAGACAGGATAGTGTCTCCTGTATTTCTGACAATTCAATGCAAGGTTTACACACATCCTTATATTCAGCAGTGTGCAATGTATACTTACCAACAGAAAAAACAGTCATTGGGAATAAGAACCCTAGTTGAGCTCCTGTACAGAACAATGTAAATGAAATGTAATGTGTCTGTTTTTCACTTTGTGTTACAGGACCCATAGGAGGTAATATTATTTGTATGTTACTTGAAACTGGTGTTGTCGGTACCAACCATTTGCAAGAGGACTAAAAAACATTTCTGATAGATACTTCTTTGGACTGCATCTGACTGACTGGGGTGTTATACTTCTACTGATGATCTCTGTAGCTGCGTGCACAGCATTCAGACTGTACATGAAGAGGGTTCCAGTACTGAATTTAAATGACATTGAATTTTTATTTCTCTTCTTGTTGAAAACATGTCTTGGGACTCAGTAATTGTATACAGTGATGCCATCACATGTATCTGCACCATCAACCAATAAAGATGTTGTTCTAGAAATCATAGAGGGTCATTTCCAGTGGGTGTTATGATAAAGCTGATATTAGTCTAAAATTTTTGTGACAGTTACACATGGGATGGCTCTGATCTGAAGCAACTGGCATTTGTGAGGCATAATAGGAATAATTACTGTTGGTGTGAGAATTCTTCATCATAGTTTCCATGACACTGTTTGACCATAGGAACAGTTATCATGCTAATGATGACAACAGTTTAATCAGAATAAAATACCATAGGAAACAGCAACAGTTGGAATAAATGCCTATTAACAATATGGGAAAATTGTTAATTGAACTTGTACATACAGTTTCCAGTTGTAGAAAAGATTCTGCACTCTTATAAAATTAGTCACATGATTAACAAACCCTTGTGGCTGACTTAAAAACTATAAAATGAAACATTCATAATATAATGTAAAGTGTGATGTTGTTGTTATTGCCGTGGTCTTCAGTCCAAAGCCTGGTTTGATGCAGCTCTCCATGCTACTTCATTCAGTACAAGGCTCTTCATCTCCAAATTAGCAATGCAATATACATTCATTTAAACTTTCTTACCAAATTCATCTTTTGGCATCCCACTACAATTTTTACCTTCCACATTTCCATCCATTACCAAATTGATGATTCCTTAATGTCTTAGGGTGTGTCCTATTAATGGATCCATTCTTTTAGTCAAGTTGTTCCATAAATCTGTTTTTCCCCAATTTAATTCAGTACCTCTTCATTAGTTAATCAATCTACCAATCTAAATGTCACTTTTGTAGCACCAAATTTCTAAATCTTCTGTTCCCTTTTTGTCTGATATGTCTGTCACCCAGATTTCACTTCTATACATGGCTACACTCCAGACAAATATCTTCAGAAAATAATCCCTAACACCTTAATCTGTTCAAATGCAAAGGAGGACAGCAGTCAGTCATAGAATCCATAGTTTATTACAGGTCTAGATTTTCACTCTCCAATGCTAAAATACAAAATCAGAGAGAATCAAGAACAGGTTCAAATTACATATTTAATGCAGTTATACTCCATATAAATAGGGACATAGCAATAGTATGTCATTTCCAGAAGAGTCATGCAGGCATAACCATGTCAGAGCATAAATGTGTGACAATAGACGCCAGCATTTATTGACAAAAAAAAAAAAAAAAAAAGAAAAAGGACTGAAGCCTTTGCTTAAGCAGTGCAGACAGCAAGAATATCTATCACCAAGGACCTGTAGTGCCCTGTATCGGGGTATACATCTGAATAGCTATAACTCAATTATATTATATTATTTTATAAGACCATACCTGTTAAGTGACTTCTAAACTACAATATGTCTGGGATATGCAAATTACTTATTGAATCACTATAAATGCATAAAAAGTGAACAGTAGAATTTAAATACATATAAAGTCATAAAAGACAGGAGTGGTCCTCTATGGGGTCACATCATGACAAAACCATGCCACATTTTATGATAAGACTAAGGGATTAAAAATCCATTGTATACAACATACCATAAGGACTATAAGGTGCTATGGACTAGAAGATACACCTTAATTTTTACCGAGTTTTTTTAGAAAATAACATGTTTACCATTTTTATTTGTAGATTGCAAATCCAGACAGAAAAAAATTCTTAGTTTATAAGACTGAACTGCCCTTTAAAATCCCTGAAATCGTCATATGAGCTTCCTTTCACTTCTTCTTCTTCTTTAATTCCTCCTCCTTCTCCTCCTCCTCCTCCTCTTCTTCCTGTTCATCATCATTGTTATCCTCTTCATAAATAAGATGGTCTTCATTGCCATCAAGAGCATTACTTATGCCACACTCCTTGAAAGATTTAACAATACTGTCTCCTCTCTCTCTCTCTCTCTCAACCATGCCTGTTTTGTCCACTGACACACTTGTTTGATTGTAGGTTGTTTGAAAGCTCCATTTGGAATGAATTCGTGATGGGTTTCATCCCTCATCAATTTGTCCTGTTCCTCTCTCATATACACTTTAAGTGGTTATTTATCGAGACATCCAGAAGTTGCAATTGTGACCTACTGAGAGTCCTCCTGGAAAAACAGCAAGCTCTATATTTTCCTGTCTCAGTATCTGTTTTACAGAATTTTTCAAATGCCTGCTAAACTGCTCTAGCACAAGAGGAGAACTGTTCTTCAATAGAGCACCTTTCCTTCTCTCTCACACCTTGTTAATCCATAATTTCATAGCAGCCTTGTCCATCCAACCCTTGTCATGTACATGAACAATGGCACCTGGCATTATTTCAGAAGGTTTTGGTACTGCTTGCACTTGAAAATGATCATTTGGATTAAGTTTACTGCCATCAGCACAACATGAGAAGACAACACTGTAGTACATTTTTCATGTCCATTTGTTTTGATAGTTACAGTTGTAGTAGCTTTTAAAGCAACAGCTCTGTTACTTGGTACATCAAATGTCAGAGGAATTTTGTCCTTATGTGCATAGTTCCATGCTGTTTTCTTTTTCCCCTGATGTTGAATAATAAAATAATGGAAAACTAATATTTTCTCTTCATACTCTTGGGGCATTTTGTGAGATATTTTGGTTTTGGTTTGCATGCTAAGTCCATGAAGCTTCATAAACCTGTAGCACCAACCAACACCACCCTTAAGGTCTGTTAAGTCTCACTGTAGCACTAGCTTACGAGCATGTATCTGAAACATTTTTGTATCAATTCCATTGTCATTTTGATGGTGCCATTGACTCTATTTCAATATGTCATTTTCTAGCTTTGGCCAGTTTGCTTTCAGTCCTCTATTTGCACATTTAGTCTTCCTCAAGTGTTTCAGTTCTTCTGTACTAGCCCTCCAATCATCAATGGTTTTTTCTGTTGGTGGAGGACCAAAATCTGCTCAGCTGCTCTGTTTCCATGTTGTTCTGCATTTGCTATTACTTTCAATTTATAGCCCACATCATATGAATACCTTTTATTTTGTTCTGTTACGAAACTAGCTACTAACAAAAATATTGTACTGTTACCAATAACACAAATCACTTTCAATATAAGTTCACTGGCACCATAGATTGCAATGATGCATCATAGGCTAGACAGTGTTCTAGGTTTTTGTTTGTGGGGTGGGATGGAGGCAGTGTTAGCAAGCTTGTGAATCCCCACAATTGATGTTCGTTGCATCAGTGCAGTCCTGCTGCCAGTTGAATCCAATGTTGCCAGTTAGAGACAGGTTTCCCCAGCATCAAATATATGGCCATTTTTAAGACTGGCAGGAATTTTAAATCAGGTACTGGACATTTTTATATTTATTTTGAATATGAGAGACACCTGAATTTTGGAGGCAATTTTTGGAAAAAAAAGTGCATTTCATAGTCCATAAAATACAGTATTTACTTAGTGAAATAAATACAAATGGCACACTTGTATAGTAAATTGCTTGTCTGTTGTATAAGGGAAGGCCAACAATGTTGTTCGGCATGATCGCTTATGGATTTAAATGCCTTTTCTTTTTGAAAACGCGGTGTCACCAAAGTAAGTTTCTATTCTATGCTCGGTCTTTCCCATGCAGCATGCATGACAATTGGTGCACTATATCTTTGCATTTGGAATTCTTGCATTGAGCCAATTAGGGATGGCTTATAGACCTTTTAGAGGAAGTCAAGATAATTAGCCATCATAGATCTATCGTCCATCTGATTAAAGAACAGATGTTGGTGAAAAATACCCAGTTTTGGGAGCAGTTTGAGGATCATTGTATCAAAAATAAAATATATCCTGACCCATAAGGGATATGTCCAACACCTTTTTTTTTCTTTATTGGGTGGGGGGGGGGGGAGGGGGGGCAGGGGGGGCTGGCAGCAGCTTAGGGTGCCGCTCTTTAGCCTACAGAATATTTAAAAACAGAATAAGAAGAAATAAACAATAAAAAAAGGTGGTAAAAACAGTGACATTTAAAACTATAAAATGGCAGAAAGTTGTGAAGTTAAAAATATAAAAACAAAGGGTTGGGGATGCTAATTAAGACACACAGTAAGCAGACAGACAATTAAAAAAACAAAGTGACAGTTTGGTTTCTGTTTGCAAGAGATAAGTCACACCTAGCAACAGTATGGCCTCTGTTCACAACACTTAAAAAAGTCGCACAACACTTAGCACGTAATAAACACTGCACTAAAGAGTAGACACGAAGATTGCGCACCACAGCCAGAGGCAGATGGGGGGGGGGGGGGGGGAGTGGAGGACCCAGACAGTTGAGGGGGAAAAAAGGGGGAGGAGAGGAAAAATAAAAAAGGGAGGGAAGCCGATGGAGGGAGAGGACAAATAAAGGGTGGGGAAGGCAGAGGAGGGGAATGCAAAAGGACTTGGGGGAGGGAGGGGAGTCAAAGAGAGGGTAGGCGGGGAAGAAACAGGATGGAAGGGGGGGGGGGAGGGAGCACAGGAGAAGGAGAGAGGTAGGGAAGGAGAGGTGAGGATCAGAGTTAATAGGAGGGATAAATGGAGGGTGAGAGTACATCATCCGGAAGGGAGAGTTAATGGAAGCCACCTTGGGAAAGGAAATGAAGGATGTAGAGGTGGAGTGAAGGTGGGACACAATGGTGAATGCACAACAGTGGGCGGGGGTTGGAGAGGAGAGGAGCAACCAGGGGATGCGGGGGATCAAGTCTGCAGGATGTGTAGAGGACTCGGATACATTTGAGGGAAAGGAGCAGATGGGGAAAAGAAATAAGGTCAGATGTCCAACAACAGCATTGGGCTACCATTATACAACATATTGTCAATTTCTGTGTGAGTGCACTGTTTGTACATATTTCAGTTTTGGTTATGCCTTCCAAATAATAGTCCCTTGTACTCATTATGACTTTTAGTGTCATTTGGCATGATAAATAGTGTAACCACATTTTTGTATTTGCTGTAATGGTTCCAATTTAACATCTTAGTAGATGACTTGATATTATGCTGCCTGTGAGGTGCAGCACTGTCAAAGATGAAAAAAAATCCTTAACTGTTATCATCATTGGTTTGTGCAGTGTCTTACCATGACAATCTATTTCTTAGAAAAAGAAGTTTTTTAAAAGTTTGTAATGGCTGTTTTGTAAACTTCTCTTATATGTCATGCAAACTCAATTCATAATAAAATTTCAAATGTGGGTTTTGTGAATTGCTAAGATTATGAAGGATATACCTATTAGCAATACCTTTATAGCTATGTAACAGACATAAATATGGAAGTATGTAAATGGAAATTTATCCAAACATTAGGTTCTTTAACATGAAGTGCTTTTGGATTATTACCTCCCTCAAATGTAATCTCAGAGAGGACACATCATTTTTGTTTTATACTATTTTATATTAATGCAGCTTTTTAAGTTTGCATTCACAATCTTTGTTCATGCTTATTGGACACACACTTATGAAAGATGTTGTATAAAACATCTGTATATAGATTTTTAATCTATTAGTCTTACTATAAAATCTGACACACTGTAATCACAGTGTAATCCCACTGGCAACTCTCCTGTCTTTTATGACTTTATTTGCACTTAAATAATGTTGATCACTTTTTATGCATTTATATATATTCACTATGTAATTTGCATATCCCTGATATTTTGTATTTTATGATTCATTTAACAGTTATGGTATTCAATAAAACTGAGCTATGTCTTCTCAGATGCATACTCCAATTGATGGCACTATGAGTCCTCAACAATACACATTCTTTCTGTCTGCACTGGTTGTAAGCAATGGCTTGAGTTTTGTTTCTGTCATGTAAATGCCAGTACCAGTTGTCACATGTTTATGCTTTGACATGGTTATGCCTATATGACTCCTCTGATGATGGTATGTTATCACTATGTTACCACTTAAATGGAATTGTATAACTGTGTTGTATAAGTATTTTGTACCTATTCTTGTTTCGTTCTGCTTTTGTATTTTAGCACTGATGATGACTATGTTAGAGCCGAAATCTAGCTTTGCAATAAATTATGGATTCTGCAACTGAATGACTGTATTTCTTTACATTTGAATGTTCAACAGTTGTTGTGCACCACCAGTATCCAATGAATTCTATTTTAGCTGATACTTTCATTTATATTAAATGTTAAAAAAATTCTCCTTTTCAGAAATGTTGGTCATACTGTAGCCAATATGCATTTCATGTCTCTCTGCTTTAGCCGTCATCAGTTACTTTGCTGCCCAAATAACAATACATATCTATAACTTTCAGTGTCTCTTTTGCTAATCTGTTTCCTTCAGCATCACCTTATTTAATTTGACTATATTCATTATCCTTGTTTTATTTTTATTGATCTCCATCTTATAACCTCTTTTCAAGACATTATCCATTCCATTCATCTGCTCTTTCAAGTCCTTTGCTGTCTTTCACAGAATTACAATGCCATTTGACAAATGTCAATTTCATATTTCTTCTCCCTGAACTTTAATTCTCTCTCCATATTTCTCCATGGTTTCATTTCCTTTACTGATTACTTAATGTACAGATTGAATAACATCAGGGACAGGCTGCAACACTGTATCATTCCCTTCTGCTTCCCTTGCATGTCCTTCGACTCTTGAAACTGGATTGTGGTTTCCGTAGAATTTGTAAATAACATTTTGCTCCCTGTAGTTTACCCCTGCTACCTTGAACATTTCAAATGCTTTCTAAGTCTGCAAATGCTATAAACTTAGGTCTGCCTTTTCTTAACATATCTTCTAAGATAAGTCATAGCATCAATCTTGTGTGGGATGTTCCTACATTTTTCCATAACCCACACTCACCTTCTTCAAGGTCAGCTGCTGCCAGCCCTTTTATTCTTCCGTAAATAATTTGTGTCAATATTATGAAACCAAGACTGATGAAACTGATAGTTTGATAATATTCACATGTGTCATTACATACCTTCTTTGGAATTGGAATTATTGAATTATTCTTGCAGTGAGTCTCGTGCATCTTGGACACCAGGTAGAGTAGTTTTCATGTCTCTAAATAATGCTGAGGGAATGCTATCTATTCCAAGAGCCTTGTTTCACCTTAGGCCTTTCAGTATTCTGTCAGACTCTTCTCACAGTATCATATTCCCCAACTAATCTCCATGTACTTTCCATTCCTTTTCCATGATATTGCCTTCAGGTTCATCTCCTTAAGTATTTTTCTTTGTCCTTTCAGCAGTCCCTTCCATATATACTACTTGATTGGCATGTGAGCTCTTGATATTCTTACTGCCTGCTTCTGTTTCCACCAAAGGTCTATATAATTTTCCTGTTGAGGCATTTATCTTTCACCTACATGTGCGACTTACAGCCTTGCATTTGTCATCTAGCCATTACTGCTGTGCCATTTTGAATATTCTGTCAGTCTAATTTCTTAGATTTGCCTGTATTCACTTTTTCCTATTTCATTATCTGTTTTTTTTATTTTCTCTGTTTTTCAATTAAATTCAATATGTACTTTGTTAACCAAGCATTTCTACTAGGGTTTGTCTTTTTGTCTAAGTGGTCCTCTATTGCCTTCACTATTTCATCTCTCAAACATACCCATACAACTTCAATTGTGTTCCTTTCCCCTGTTTCTGTCAAACATTGCATACTGCTCCCTTTGAAACTCTCAACAGCCACTGGTTTCTTACATATATCATGGTCCCATCTGCTTAATTTCTAAACTTTTTGCAATTTTGTCAGTGTTACTGTGCAGTTCATAACCAATAAATTATGGTCAGAGTCCACATCTGTACCTTGGAAATGCCTTGCTGTGTAAAATCTGATTTCAAAATCTCTCTCACACCATTGTATTACCATGAGCTGTGTTGCATGTTGTGTGATGTTGGCTTTAGTGTCGCTGGCAGGTGTTCTGCGGTTGTCCAGGGCACACCTGACCACCAGGAGCTATTTGTTTTTTACTGTCTATCATTTCTAGAAGATTCTTGTAATATGTAATGTTTATAACATTTGTATATTCTGAAATATTTCATGTTTGTGTAAATATCAGCATTCAGAATTCTTTGATGTTTGTATAACTAGCAGTGTTCTCCATCCAGAATCTCAGCTCTGTTCTGGCTACAAACTGATTTCTGTAATAAACATGCTTTCTGTAGTATGTGTTGAACTTCATTGGTGACCCTGCCTTCAGAGTTGGACTTGACTCTAGTTTCAACTTGACATAGTTTGGTTGAGACACCAGTACTTGTTCCTATAAGATCTGTATATTCAGGTGTCAGATGGATTCAAAGAGAACAGCAAGTCATCAGGCATCTATCAATGTTTTGGAGACATACTGATTAGTACTTGAAAAATGGCCGTTAGGATTCAACCAATTTACCATATACAATGGGTGAGATGATATGATTTGTTTGAATGTGCACTTTTCCTTGGATGGAAAAGCCTAGCAGTGCTTTGAGAACAATGAAGAGAAGCTCAATAGCTGCGGCAAATTCCTGAATAAACCATAGAAAATGTTTGGTGACAATCAGTATTAAGTCCAATTAGCACAAAAACAATTGAAGAACAGAGCTAAATGTCATAGAGAAATGGCACAGTCATACATGCAGATTGTCCTGGTTCTATGTTACATAGCAAATCCTATCATGAGAGAAGCTGAAAAAATCTGACGCTTGATGCAAGGACTCACAAAACTCGTGTACCAAGTTCTTCTGGTAAAGGATGTCACAAGAACAGAACAATGCATCAAGTGGTTGCAGCACATTGAGTAAATGCAATCGAAAAAAAAAAAAAAAAAAAGGTTGGATTATTGAGGTATTACAGACTGCCAAATGTGGTCCCTGTGGCAGTTGTGGAAGAATACAATGATCTTGCCTGTCTCATATTCCACATAGTAAGAAAAAAGATGCAGAAGTGTATGGCAAATAGAAGTTTCAGGCTGAGTATACAAGAAATAGTGCCTTGGGGTATCAACCTAGTACATCAGGAAGTAATAGGGAATGTTGAGAAAGAGATGTATTGGTCTTTAGCATCAGTCTCCCCCACCAGCCAAAAGTGGTAGGAAAAATGTACATGGCCAACTCAGACTTATGCCACAGCCATCAAACAAGAACCCAGTGCCCAACCAATGTAAGTACAACCAACTCCTCTGCCAAGTATAACACTCCTCAGAAGAATAGACATATGGAGGAGAGAGAGCAACTCCTGTGGGTTTCCATTGTGGGTGCCCTGAACATCTTGTACACAACTACTGAGAAGGAAGGTGAGTTTTCAATGACTGTGCCACAGGTGTCAACAACAACACTAGTTTTATCCATGCCAGTCAGCTGCAGGTGATTATAGCTGACTTGTGGGACGAAGCCCATCACTGTACCCTGGACGAGGCATCTCCCCAATATGCAGTAGCCATTCCTCCTCATTGTATACTGGTACCAACCAGAGCTCCAGATTGACAAGGCTATTTTTGCTAGCAGGCATAACTAAGATTGCTCTGTAGAGTTATTTGCAGTTAAAGATGTTGTTATCCCATCATCAACAAGATGAGTCCAGTCATCAAACTAGATACGCAGTTAAACTGTAAAGCTTTTGGTAGTTGCAGAAAGCCACTCTGCCTCACAAAGGAAATCTGAATATCAGATTTAACACTATAGTAATAACCATTGTAGGTGGACGATTTGGATCAATAGTTATCGAGCAACCACAACTCATCCCTAAAGGTATTTGCATAGAACTAGCCAAACCAGTCTGGGATGGACAGCTCAGTGCCACTGATATTACCACTACAGACAGTGCAGAAGGGGAAGCTTCTACTGAATTTCTGATAAGATCTGCACTGACAGAGGAACAACTTTGCTGAGTGATAGCCATTCTGCATCAGTTTTCACTTGCTTTTAAAGCTAGAGTGGAGAAAATCCAGACCAAAATGCCCATCGTAAAACATCATACAACACTTGGGATCACCCACCAACTAGCCAGTACCCATATAGTGTCACCAGCTGAACAATGGATAATCCCAGAGGAAATAGAGAAGGTGCTGCAAGATAACATCACTGAATCTTGAAAGATTCCTTGGTACTCTGCTGCAGTTTATGAAGAAGAATGGCAGCACGTTGCATTGCTGCATCAATTACTGATGACTGAACAAAATCATGGAAAATCCAAAAAAGTCTCTCTTCATTATTCAGAAAATAAAAATTTTGGGGAACCTCAGTACAGTCATGATATGAGAAGTTTTCTCCAAATGTGCTTGTTCTACTGGTCACCCATAAAGGACTTCTGTAACAAGGCATGACCCTTGCAAGAACTACTGCAGCTAGATGACAAACATTCCTGGAACAAGACAAAACGAAGGTTTGTCCTTGTCCTTAAGGAGAGGCCAACAACTTCTCCACTTGTAACATTGTATGATGAACATGCTGAGAAAGAACTTTACACTGATGCTTGTCAGTTTTGGGTAGGGATATTTCTAGTACAAATACATGAATTGGTTAAAAGGTGGTAGCTTATGCATCCAGACTACTCTCCAAGATAAACTGCTCTGCAGCTGAGAAAGAGTGCCTTGCAGTTGTTTGCACCATCAACAAGTTCTGCGCTATTTATTTGGCAAACTATTCACCATTGTGACATTACCATTTTTTGTACTGGCTGACTAGTTTGAAGGATCCATTTGGATGATTGATGAGATATACACTGAGACTTCTGAAGTACATTGTCACAGTGATATATAAAAGCAGATGAAAATACAAGGATGTCAAATGCATTTCAAGGACTCTTTATATTTTGAACATGGCTGCACTTCAGCAACTGTGCATGCAAGAGCTTCAATGGATTGGAAATAAGAGCCAACCAGTTGCAAAATACAGGTTTATTAAACCTTGACCACGGTTTGGACAGTTTCAAGACTGTCTTCTTCAGAAGACAAATCTTATGACATTATGTGTAGAACCGATATGGTATAGTTACATTAAACAAAATTACAGGAAATGCTTACAAATAATTGTAGTGAAGCATACTCACATAGAATCACATTATCTATATCCAATCTGGAAGTTAGAGGCTCTGTTTAATATGTGTTTATGTCACCCACTTAATCACCATTTAAAATGCATGACTTAAGAATAATTGCTGTCTACTCTAGAGCTTAGTCTTAAAATATTACATATTTGACAGTGGACTGAACAATGTGTAGTGTGCCACTTAACGGACTTCTATATGTATGACATTGAATATAAAATACACCAACTGACTGAAGAGTAGAGGCTCTAGTTTTAGACTGCCTCTTGTAGGTGGCATATTGTACATATTCATTACTAGAATTAATATATTAACTAAAAAGTTTAAAAGAGGAGAGGGGGGGGGGGGGGGATCATAAAAAAATGTGCCATTAAAGTCATGCTGCAAATCAAAGAGCCGGCAGGCTCAGGAAAATGTAGCAAACTCTTTACAATATCATAAAAATGCATGAGAAGCGCTTGAGCATGGATATGCAACCATAACAAGCATTAGTGTCAAAGAAAAATGTTTCAAGGAAATATTATCAATGTATGACGTATTAAGTTGACCCCTGACATTAAGAAATGCTGTAAAAAGATATACTGTTGTGGAGAAACTGCAAACATTAGAAGACAAATGCAAACTGGTAAAAGAGAAGGGAGAGGTGGAAACATTTTAGTAATGAACTACCTTAGACCCATCCTCCCCTTTTACAGTTTTTGGTATGCTTTATTTTGCCTATAACATCATGATCTCTGGGCATATGTACACTGCTTAGTGA
The DNA here is from genome assembly GCF_023864345.2 of Schistocerca serialis cubense. Taxonomy (NCBI): domain Eukaryota; kingdom Metazoa; phylum Arthropoda; class Insecta; order Orthoptera; family Acrididae; genus Schistocerca; species Schistocerca serialis. The sequence continues at coordinate 351,907,902 of NC_064640.1, read as the reverse complement.
CCTTCATATATTTGTTATTTTAATGGGTATTTTATAACACCCCCCCCCCCCCCCTTTCTGCTATATTTGCTCATATAGCATGCCTTATCAGTAGGACCAGTTCCCTTAGGATGATGCTTCACAAGTGATGATCTACCCCCTGCCCCCCCTCACCCTTCCTTCACCCCCTCTCTTTCATCAATTTGCATTTGTCTTTAACATTTGCAGTTTCTTCATCACATTGTATCCTTTTGCAATATTGCTTCAAGTCAGGGGTCAGCTTGATACGTCATTCATAGATAATATTTCCTCGATGCATTTTTGCTTTGACACTCAGGCCTGTTACAGATGCATATCCACACACAAGTGCTTCTTGTGCACTTTTATGACATTGATATAGTTTACATGAACCTGTGGGCTGTTAATTAGCCATATGACTTTCATGTCACACTTTTTGATACCCCCTTCCAGTCAACCCTTTTAAACTTTTTAGTTAATATATTAATTCTAGTAATGAATATGTACTTATGGCATCACACATGCTGCTGATTGTGGCTACATACATACAGGATGTGCATGAGTGCCACCTACAAGAGGCACTCTAAAACTAATGCCTCTACTCTTCGGCCAGATGGCATATGTCACTAGCCCTGCAAAAGACATACGGCAATCTATAGAACCCAGTGGCACATTTTGTATTTAATGTCGTACATAAACAAATCTATCTGTCAAGTGACAAACTACACGTTGTTGGATCCATTGTCAAATGTATGATACTTTAAAAAAGTTTTAAGACTAAACTCTAAAAGAGAGATCAACTACTTTTAAATCATGTATTTTAAATGATGATTAAGTGGATGATATAAACATGTACTAGACAGAGTCAGTGACTTCCACATTGGATATAGATAATGTGATTCTATATGAGTACACTTCACTAAGATTATTTGTAAGAATTTCCTGTAGCTTTGTTTAATGTAATGGTATTGTATCTGTTCTACACACAATGTGGTAATATTTGTTAATAAGTACAATACCTTCTGAAGAAGACAGTTTTGAAACTGTCAAAACTGTGGTCAAAGTTTAATGAACATGTGTTTTGGCACTGGTTAACTGTTATTTCCAATCCATTGAAGCTATTTCAAGGAATCTTTTGATGGGACACAGCAATGTGGACAAAATCTCAGTCAATGCTGCAGTAGATGAAATTGCTGGTGAACAGTGGGAAGACCCAGCACAGTTGAAAAACATAGAAGACTTGAAGAGGGAGGTATTGACAAAAGGAGATTCCAGTTGGTAAAACACATCATTGTGTAAGATAAACTGTGATTCATCGTAGCAGAAATGGTTGTTCTTCATCCCAGCCTCATCTAGATCCAGCTATCCTGAAGTATTATCATGACATTTCAACATCTGGCCGCCATTTGGTGATGGACCTGTACTGAGCCCAATGACAGCATGGGTGGATGCCTCATATAGGTGCACTGTGGCAGTGGCAGTAGTGTTCTGTGCTGGTCTAAAGTAATCACTTCATCATTGCACATTGTTGTTTGGTTATTCAAGTTTGTTCTCATAATAGAAGCCTGTTTATGGTCATATGCTTCACTTTATGCCTTTTTTGCAGTAGGTACTGTTTTTCAAGACTACGTAATACTGAAAGAACTCTGAGGAGTATAGCCGCATCTGTGACATTTGTTGAGCTGGTATTTTGTCTGTAAACATTTCAGTTATATTGTGTGGAAGCCTGTCACCTGAATTATTTCATACTTACTTGTTTGTTGAAGATGGTATTGATTCTACACACATTATACATAAATTAATTGGCAAGTTGTTGTTGAAGGCATAAAAGATGAATGGCTATTGTTTCACTCGAATGGAAAGCTGGAGTTCAACAAGTTTTAAGAGTCTGGTGGGTTAATACTGTAGCTGCTGGTAAGTGTCAGACTGTTACCTGATAACAGCAGAAAAAAAAGATGAAAAGATAGAAGAAGATTCAATATATTATACAAAAGAAAATTTGTGTGTTTCCACTACTGCATTAACCACCAAATTCTAAACAGATGTAGTTTGGTATCAGAATCTGTAGGTTTTTTTGTAATCTGTTGAATAACTATTACAGATACTGTGCTTAGTTGTTACAGGTTTATTAGGCAGAAGAAGGCTGGGGTACTGCTGGTTACCATCCATCATATACTATAATGGGCACACTGTTTCTCATGCACTGAGATAGTTACATTACACATTGCCATGTTACACACAATAATTCAGGGCCCCTGGGTGACAGAGGGCTGCAAATATGTAAACATTTGGAATAAAGATGCAGAATGTTAATAACATTTGTTTTATTTAAAAAGCTGCAAGAGCTTCCATGTAAAAAATTCGGTGGCATTACTTTTTCACATGACCTACATTGTTTTTCTTGTACTTTTTGCCTTATCCTCTGTCCTCTGTCATGTACCATTACTTAGTGCCTGTTTTTCTTCTTCTCCTTACCTCTGCCTGCCCTCCCTCCTTACACTCTCTCTCTTATTCTATATTATCTTCTTTGTATCATTCTAAATCTTTGTCCATAAAGTTTAGCTGTTTTCATAGCTTTTTATCCAAATTATCATTTCATTAATCCTTGTTACTGATCTCTATGTCTTTGTACATAACTTCTAAATGTTGATTATCACCTGCTTTTAGCACATTATTGACAAATCTAGACTTAAAATATCAGCCATTATATGGCAGTGCTGTGCTGTGATCTCTATATCTCAGTTGTGTTTATTTATTTTTTATTTGCTACAGTTTGCAAATAAAATATGTGTTTGTATATAAATTACACTTTGGTGCTCTCCCAAAATTTTGCATATTTTACTTTTACTACTTTTTTTCTCTGCTGTTCTTTCACATTTCAGATAGGTCAACCACTGTTAATAAATGTCAATACTGTCCTTTGCATGACAAAATCCCACCAGGTCAACATGAACATGCATGATGCACTCCATAGGCATGATTATAATGCTGAGGGGTGCTGTTATATGCCTACCAATCTTGCTCTGTTGGAATCTGGCACATGCTTGAGCCCATTTTCTGCAGTCCACCTTAATGCCTGGCCGAACCACTTTTTTTGCTATCAACTTGACCATAGCACTCATTTCTGGCTGCACTAAATTGTGGAAGGCCTTAAAAACTTGTTGCCAGAATGTTAAAGGGAGAAAAGCATGTGGTAGGTTCTACTATGTTTCACACCACAATGAAACCTACAGTTCAGGCACATGTATCTGTGGAAAGTTGAGGCTGTACTGCTACTGCTCAAGAAGAAAATGTAGGTTGTTGTCATTCTGTTGCTGTTCCACAGTGCTGTCCTATGGAATGGCCCTCATGCTTACACAACAGCATGAGGAAAAATCAGCAACTACATTTCTGCAGCTGCTGACATGTTTTACATCCATGGTGAACTGAAAAATGTATTCAGCTTGTCTATATTACCTTGGTGAGGTATATGTGTAGACTTTAGAAATGAAGGCAGTAAGTGTATCATGCTTCAGGTAGACAGTTCAATGTTCAACTTCCATTGAATCACAGGAAACTTTTATTGCAGCATGTCTGTGCACACCATTTTTGCTGTACTGTCATAAGCATTAGTGAGAAAAATCCTAGGGGCTGCCAGGGTCCATGTACAAGTATCTGCAGGGCATTTCTGATGGCTACCTGGCTCACATCCACCATTAATGCCATCAGTGCGTTATGCTATGGGTGTGCGAGGAGCATTGTCTGAACTGAATGTTCTTTTAATTGAGTTGAATGTTGCCATTCGTTCTTGATTCACTTTGACAATTGATTCACTTGGGCAGTCTAAATTTTGCATGATTAGTCCATGACATGGTGAAATTTTTCTGTATCACTCCTGGCACAATGCTGACTGGAAATACTTTCTGTCTGAGTGAACCATAAGTTTTGTCTTGTAGTCCAGAATGGAAGGTATTTAACACAGCTGGAGGTCCTGTCTCATGCTGGCATCACATGTGATCTGGGATGCTGATCTGTTGATTTACCTGCCTCAGAATGCTGTACCATATGTGTTTCTTGATCTGCACCCTCCTGCCTGACTCCACTGCCGCCTTTGTGGTTATTCAAGTCCTGTGTTCCTTTGCAGGTTCAGCACTGTAGGATTTTTATGTTCACAAAGTAAACAGACACTATAATGATTATGTAGACATCATCTCTGAATGCACACATTTATTTTACTTGCCATTGCATGAAAGCTTCTTAAAGCAAGAAAAAGTGCCTGATAAGCAAGAGGACATGAATAAAAATACACAATTTATCATTTGTTTGTTCATTACTGATTAGTCAACTGCAGTACAAGAATTCTCTTGATGCTCTAACTTGCTGACATTAACAACCATGAAAAGCATGTTGAGTAGAACATATTGTAGTCAGTAATTGAAAATACAGCGTAGAACCAGAATGATTACTGATGTAACCTGACTGCAACTCTTTAGTCATATTTCCTTGAATGTAAGGTCAATGTCACCATTATCATAATGCTTGCAGTTTCTTGTAATGCAGTTGTAATGACCTCAGGATTGACCAATCAGTCATGAAAAAACAAATGAAAAATTGTCTATTTTTACTGTATGCAATTAAAACCCACCACTGAAAAGGGAAATTCAGGCTATACATATCCACCACTGAAAAGGGCAACTGAGGCTGCACAAATCACATGCACATCCCAGTCCCCCCCCTCCCTCCCTCTCTCTCTCTCTCTCTCTCTCTCTCTCTCTCTCTCTCTCTCTCTCTCTCTCTTTCTCTCTCTCTTTCTCTCTATCTATCTATCTATATATCTAAAAACAAAGATGATGTGACTTACCAAACAAAGTGCTGGCAGGTCGATAGACACACAAACTAACACAAACAAACACACAAAATTCAAGCTTTCGCAACAAACTGTTGCCTCATCAGGAAAGAGGGAAGGAGAGGGAAAGACGAAAGGATGTGGGTTTTAAGGGAGAGGGTAAGGAGTCATTCCAATCCCGGGAGCGGAAGGACTTACCTTATGGATATGTGTGTGTGTGCGAGTGTATACCTGTCCTTTTTTCCCCCTAAGGTAAGTCTTTCCGCTCCCAGGATTGGAATGACTCCTTACCCTCTCCCTTAAAACCCATATCCTTTCGTCTTTCCCTCTCCTTCCCTCTTTCCTGATGAGGCAACAGTTTGTTGCGAAAGCTTGAATTTTGTGTGTTTGTTTGTGTTAGTTTGTGTGTCTATCGACCTGCCAGCGCTTCGTTTGGTAAGTCACATCATCTTTGTTTTTAGATATATTTTTCCCACGTGGAATGTTTCCCTCTATTATATATTTCTATTACAGATATGCTTGAGGGGGAGACCCCTTGCTAAATGTGATGGTAGTCAAATGGTGTAGTGCCTGCATTCACATCCCATTTACCTTCCATGTGAATTTCCTTGAATCACAAATTTTGCAATATTTTTCACTCTTTGGCAATACAGTTAAAGCTGTTGTGAAGTTTGTTTATTGTTATTTTTAATAAAATAAATTGTACTGTGAAGAAGAAAAACAAACTGTTCAGTGTGCAACCCACAAACTTTGATGGCATGTGTTTTCTGCTTGGCATAAACTGTATGTTTTTCTGTTTTCCATCTTTTCTCTCACAAAATATACGTGGTTATCTTTTGAAGGTGAAAAAGCAAGCAAACTTTTTAAACCGTTATTGCTTGAGACCCTTCTTCTGTTTCTCCTAGTGTGGTAATCCTTCACAGTGTGCCAAGTGGTAGTGGTAGCGGAGGCACAAAAAGTAGTAATATACCAAGCACTCTGGATGAAAGCCATTTTCTTGCAGGCACACGTTCCTCACTCATTGTGTGTGCAAACTTGGTGTTCATTTATGAAGACCCTCCCCATGGTATTTAATTTGATACTACCGTGCCATCCAAAATATTGTTGCTAACAATTGAATGGGACTCTGTGTGTGGGGGGGGGGGGGGGGGGGGGGGCGGCAGAAATGACTGCACTAAGAGTAAAAATTGTGAAATTTGATAGTCATATACCCTGAACCCCGTTTTCTTTGTTCATAATAAAAATTATTTTATTTAAAATAACAATACATAAATTGGGTGACAGATTTCATTCTATTATCAAAGAGAGAAAAAAATGTAACCAAATCCACACTAACAGAAACTGACTGCGATCTGACTGCAGGTCTTAAACTTCTCAGGTACTGACCTATTAGCAAGGGCTTTCCTCCTCAGGCAAATCTTCAATTGATTGAAATCACTAATTCTTGGATTATTAGTAAATTATTGGATTTTGGGTCTGAAATGTATGATTTCCTAATGTTTGAGTGTACTAATAAGTCACCCGAACAATGCAGATTATGTAACACCATGTTTGACATTAATTTTTTTAGAAAGTGGAATCAGAGTGATCAGAACCTTTCTGCAGGAATTACTTTTGAGTGGTCCCTAATTAGCATGTGAAATTTTGTCAAACTTGGTGGGTTGTAGTGGTACGGCACATCCTTGTGAGCGACAGAAATAGATGATTATTGGTTCTTTGACAAAAATTGACATAATTTCCTGAATTTATAATAAATTCACTATTATTTAATGAAACAGATATATGTATCAACAAATTTCACCATTTCAAATAAATAATATGACATCACTGATTGACAATAATGTAACTGCATAACACAAAATTCCATTGATATGATAAGTGAAAATTAGTTATAAAGATATGTATGAGAGGATTGAAGTGCCATAGTGGAGATGCTAATGATTAAATGAATGAGTAGTCTCTGTATATATGTGCATAAAATGACAGTTCAGACAAACTCTACAAGGCTGAAAATGGAAAGCAATCACCACTGCTCCCATTTCAAAAAAGAGCATCAGAAAAAAGATTCTAGTGATCATAGCAGTATCAGAAATACATATTTACTCAACCACGAAAGATTACATTGTCTGGACGGACTGATTTTTCCACTTAGTCACACAAGCAAATGAGACAAGGAACAACAGAGAACTAGTTCCTTCAAACTGCTAGTAGTATTAATGTTATGATTGGGGAAATGCTAGTATTGCCTTCTTCGTGGCCACTTTGTATACAGAAAACAGTCTGAAATGAATTTTTAAAGGAATTATTCCTGTAGGTCAGGTGATGATTGTTACCGTAATAGATGGTTTTTCCAACAAAGTATTTCTCCATGTCACCATTAGGAATGTCAGGCTGTAGTTTTAAATCTACATTAAAACCTATCTATACTTCCCTGCCCTTCTAATGTGACTCCAATGTAGCATTTTTGTGACCACTGTGATTATCTTGTTCACTCTGTGGCTGTTATGTCAAGAGTATACCAAATACAACATGAGTCTTGATAACAGTGACAGTCTGTAAATTTGGCAAGTTACAGTCATCCTGTATCAGTTTCAACCATTTCACTGGCAGTATTTAAATAATCATGAAGCAAAACAAAAGAACAGATGCCACGCAGAATCCACAGCTGTGGTACATATTACATAAATTGAATGGGGAGGAGGGATAAAGGAAAGGAAAAGGAAGGAACTATTGACATCAACTGCATTGGGACTTTATGCGAATCAGCAGCAATGACTGAAAATGTGTGCCAAAGCAGGATTCGAATCCTGGATGTCCTGCTTACTAGGCAGTAGCATTAACCCCTGTGCCATCCAGACCCAGTGTTTATCACAATTAATGGCTCTGAGAACTATGGGACTTAGCTACTGAGGTCATCAGTCCCCTAGAACTTAGAACTACTTAAACCTAACTAACCTAAGGACATCACACACATCCATGCCCGAGGCAGGATTCGAACCTGCGACCGTAGCGGTCACGCGGTTCCAAACTGACGCGCTTAGAACCGCATGGCCACACCGGCCGGCTTATCACAATTGCATGGACTATCTCAGCTGACACACATTTCCACCTAGTGCCACCTACCTGCAGTCCCCATCAATGTCCTCCATGCTGACTACTTTGAGACATATCGGAAAGAACAGTCACCACACAGTCATATAATTGATTCACCTCGGTGAGCAATGAATCCACCACCTTCAGTGTGGATTCACAGTTATGTTCAACCTCCTGCAGCAATCTCAAAGCAACAAACTTGGAGGATGTGGATGGGAACTGCAAATAGGTAGTGCTAGGCGGAAATGTGGGTCGGCTGGGATGCATGCTGAGATAGTCCATGCAATTGCAATAAATACTGTGGCTGGATGGTACAGTGGTTCATACAACTGCCTAGTAAGCTGAAGATTCGAGGTTCAAATCCCAGTCTGGCCTACATTTCCACTCACTGCCGCAGATTCCGCATGAACTCCAGATGCAACTGATATCAATAGTTCCTTCCCTTTCTTTTCCTTTATCTCCCCTCCACCTTTAATTTACATAATATGTAAGTTTTTGGTGTATTTCTCAAATTCTTGTACACCTTTAGCCTTAGGCCACTTCAATGTATCTAAATACAGTTATTGACTTCAAGATCATTCATGATGGCAAATATTGCAACTTTGTTCAAAGAAAAAAAAATGTATGTGGTAATTTATTCTTGTGATTTTGTAAAATTTATCAAAAATTTATCACTGTAACATTCTTCTAGATGACTGACTGCTGTACCTTATGTATGCTTAACAGAAGTTCCAGAGTGAAACTTTCATTCTGCAGCAGAGTCTTCACTGTTTTTAAACTTCCTGGTACATACAACTGTGTCAGATCAGGACCCAGAAATGAATACTTGCTCTACACGGACAATCCTCTTACTGACTGAGCTCTTCAGGCGTGACTGATGACCGGATCTCACAGCTTTAGTTATGGCAATTGTCCGTTGTATGTGAATTAAGGATAACTGGTTTGATATTCACAGAAATAACCATTGACAGAATGAGATTGTGTACAAATGTCAGATGTCAGGAGTTGACAGTATTCATTTTTAATATTATTTCTCTTCATGAAACAGAAAAAAATCACTGGTATATCTTACGTTTATTGGAGGGCTAACTAAAATTTCTCCCCTATGGTATTTATGTAAAACTCAGTTATTAAGTGCTGTAATAGATTAACACACATAAATATCTCAGTAACAAGAGTACTAATCAAGAGCACTAATAAAACTACCATACAGTGGTAGATACATATTAACAGATTCATAAACCAATATAACACAATGTGATTTTTATTGTACTTACAAGGGAACCTCCCCATCGCACCCCCCTCAGATTTAGTTATAAGTTGGCATAGTGGATAGGCCTTGAAAAACTGAACACAGATCAATCGAGAAAACAGGAAGAAGTTGTGTGGAACTATGAAAAAAATAAGCAAAATATGCAAACTGAGTAGTCCATGGCCAAGATAAGCAACATCAAGGATAGTGCGAGCTTAGGAGGGCCATGGTTAGTGTGAGCAGGCACTCAGACGTAATCAACTTCGCTCTCCAAAATTCCAGGACTTGTTCAGATTTGCTTGGACATGTGCAGGATTTGACGGTCTACACACGGAAAAATTTGAAAACGTTAAAAACATATGATTTGACAGAGCACAGGGAAAACTGTGCTACTGTGTTGGATTCATTTGTTGCAGTTTGTGTGACAAACTCTCATGTTTTCATCACTAATTTGGGAGTGATTATCACATCCACAAGAAAACCTAAATCGGGCAAGGTAGAAGAATCTTTTTACCCATTCGCCAAGTGTACAAGTTAGGTGGGTCGACAACATATTCCTGTCATGTGACGCACATGCCGTCACCAGTGTTGTATAGAATATATCAGACATGTTTTCCTGTGGAGGAATTGGTTGACCTATGACCATGCGATCAAATGTTTTCGGTTCCCATTGGAGAGGACCGCCCTTTCGTCTACTAATCGCACGGCTTTGCAGTGCGGTCACAAAACACAGACACTAAACTTATTACAGTGAACAGAGACGTCAATGAATGAACGGACAGATCATAACTTTGCGAAAATAAAATAAAAAAAATGTTTCAGACGATCTGAAGAACTCTTTTCTATAATTCCTTCTTGCAAAAGATTCTTCAACAGTTCTGTAACTGCTGCTGTTATGAATCTGTTGGATTTTCTAGAAATTAACTGCTGTATAAGACTGTCAATCAAGTTAGAAGTTTCTATGGCATGGTTACAGTTAAACAGGTAGACTGAGTGGAGTGGTGGTAGTGTTGGGGTGGGCAGACTGGGTAGAGGGGATGAGAGGCAGAAGGCAGGAAGATTTGTTGGGGGTTGTTAGCTAGTGCATTGGAGGGAGGCAGCCAGTTTTCTGGCTAGGAATGCATGAGGGAGGGGTGGCAGCCACACAAGCTAGGCATGTGATGCACATTTACCAGAGCTGGTGGGGCACAGTGCACAAAGAAGGTGACATGGAGACATAAATCAGGAGGGGGTGATGGGGAAGGGAAGAGGAAAGTGTTGTCTGGGAGTAGTGGACTGACAGAGATTGAGGCCAGCAGGTTTACAGGAGTGAAGGATGCATTGCAAGGATAACTCTCATTTGTGTAGTTTCGAGAAGTTGGTGATGGAGGGAAGGACCTGGATGGACCCAGTTGTGAAGCAACCATTGAAATAATTATTACCACTACCTGCACTTTGATAGCTGTCATCCCTTCCATACCAAAATATACCTTCTATGCTTCCTTGCCACCAGTGTATAGTGAATCTTCAGTGACAAGACCTCCTTGTCTAGCGTGCTAAAGGCCTCACAAGGGCCTTCACAGATGGGCACTAATCCCCAAACCCTGTCTGCAAATAGATTTCCTGGTATGTATCCTCCACACATATGGTACATATCCACCACGCCCTCATCCTCCTACCATCCCAAAGAATTATCTACAAAGGAGCACACCCTTCATCACTCAATATCACCCTGGTCTATAATAACTCAACCATATCCTTTGCCAGGGCTTTGATTATTATCTACTATCATGGCCTCAAATGAGGAAAATCTTGCCCATCCCTTGTAAAGCTGCATTACATTACCCATCCAACATACACAACATTATAGTTCATCCCTGTGCCACTTGCAACCCCCTTGCCATGTGGATCCCTGTGGAAGTCCCAGGTGCAAGATCTGCCCAATCCACACACCCAGCAGTTTGTATTCGAGTCTGGTCATGTGCTTATTGTACCACATCAGAGGGGCAGAGCCACCTGTGAAAGCAGCCATGTCATATACCATCACTGCCACAATTACTGCACAGCTGTCCACAAAAATGAATGGCCACCGGTAGACTGTGGCCAAAAGTAAAGATGACTATACAGTGGTACAATATGCAGCTGAGCACAGAACACTAAATGTCAATGTCTGCTTCACAACCTGGGCTATCTGGATCCTTCCCTCCACCACCAGCACTTCTGAACCACAAAGAGGAGAATTAACCATACAACATATCCTTTGCTCCCATAACCCTCCTGCCCTACATCTCAATTAACCCATTGTCCCCACACCCTCCACCCAACAGTTTCCTCTTTCTCTGTTCTATCACCCCCTCTTGATTCACATCTCCACATCACCTCCATCTTGCTCCCTTCTTCCCCAGTCCAGCACCCATCCATCACCTGCCTAGCTCTTACACCTGCTACCCCTCCCTCCCCACATTTCCAGCCAGAAAACTTGCTGCCTAGCTCCAAGCTGCTAGCTATCCAGCCCCAAACCCTCTTCCTGCCTCCCACCTCTCTCTCTGCCCACCCACATCACCTGACACAGCCCAGCCCATCCAGCCCACCAACACAACCCCTACACCAACCATGTGCATGCCTTTCTCTCTCTCTCTCTCTCTCTCTCTCTCTCTCTCTCTGTTTGTGTGTGTGTGTGTGTGTGTGTGTGTGTGTGTGTGTGTGTGTGTGTGTCTGTCTTTGTGCATGTGCGCTTGGTGACTGGTTTCCTTTATTCCTACATTAATTACATTCTACCAGAAATTTCTTACTATACTTGTGAAAGCAAGAATTCCGTATTCTGAGTCCCATCATTGTTCACTTCCATTTGTGCTATTTCTACCACATCCTGAACTAAATTTAGTTATAGTTTCTTCTCCTCAGTGCTCCTTTTCTCATGACATCAGCTATAATATTTTTCTTCTAAAGGACATTCGACATTCTTTCCTGTCATGTAATACAGTCACATTTAAAATTTTGTTTCCCATTTTCAGCTTGAATACTTCATGGAAGTCACATACATCATTGCTTTTCCTGTCTCATGTGCTCATAGGAATGCTTTTTATAGTCATACACTTTAATCACTGATATAGTAACAATTGTATTTTGCATTTTTTCTGAGCTGCTATTTGAGCTAAAATTTTTAATTAAATTACTGAAATGCTATACAGCTGTGTGTTGTAAAAAGAAATTTGGTCAACATGTTTAATGGTAATATCAGTTAACTGTGCTATCGTTATGTTAAAGCCTTATAATTACAGGAAACAGTGAACTAAGATTTAGTTTGCTCATTCTTACAACTGAAACTTGCATAGTGTATAGTTTGGATCATAATATTTGGCCATGCATTATGTGTCAAATTCTTTTTCTTGTGCTACTTTGTTTCATACTCACTCTCTCTCAGTTGTTCTTGCTAATTTAAAATGACTCATTTGGTGTTTATTAGGTACTTTATGAGAAGTTCACAGTAATCTAGTTGGTTTAGGATAAATCACATACACCAATAATTAAGCTTCTTATAACTGTGTTTTTAGAATGTTGAAACTGAGTCAGAATAAAATGATGATCATACCTTTTCTTTTACTTAAGGATGAAACATTAATTAATGAGGCCTCTGATGAGGGTAACAGCTTGGAGGATTGGCTAAAGCCCATCAGTGAACAGAATGTCAATGATCAGAAAGAGGTGTAGTGTCTGGAGATTGTAAAGACTGAAGATGATTCACTCCAGGAAAACTAAAATTTACCTACATAAGACTTCTGAGTTGTTTGTCATACATTTGTACCACTAAATCTTTTTACGTATAAATTCACTAATGCTTGTGACAGGAGCTCAAATATAATGAGGTATATCAAACAGAATGACTTCCTCCATGCCAACCAGCATCAATTTCCAAAACATAGATTATGTGAAACCCAACTTACACTTTTCACACATGTCATCCTGAAGGCCATTGGTCAGGGAATTCAGGTAGCTGCAGTGTTCTCAGTTTCTAAAAAGCATTTGACTTGGTACCACATCATACTTTTCGTAGGTGATGTAGTTATCTACAGTGAAATACAGTCTGACCAAAGCTGCACAAATATTCAGTTAGACTTGATAAGATTTCAAAGTAGTGCAATGATTGGCAGCTTATTTTAAATGTTCACAAATGTAAGATTGTGCACTTCACAAAAGGAAAAAAAAAACCATAGTATCTTTTGAATATAATATAAGTGAGTCACTGTTGGAATCAGTAAACTCATAAAAATGCCTTCATGTAACTTTTAGTAAGGACATGAAATGGAATGATCACATAGGCTCAGTCATGAATAAATCAGGTAACAGACTCAGTAGAATTCTAGGGAAATGCAATCAGTTTACAAAGGAGGCTGCTTACAAATCACTCACGCAACCTATCACAGAATATTGCCCAAATGTGTGAAACCTGTATCGTGTAGGACTAGCAGGGGATATTGAATTTATACAGAGAAGGGCAGCATGAATGGTCACAGGTTTGTTTGACCCATGGTTGAGTGTAACAGAGATGTTGAAAGAACAGAACTGGCATAGTCTTGAAGGTAGACATAAACTATCCTGAGAAAGTCTAGTAACAAAATTTCAAGAACAGGCTTTAAATGATTACTCTAGGAATATATTACAACCTCCTAAATATGCCTCTCATTGGGATCATGAGGAAAAGATTAGATCAATTGCATCATGCACCGAGGCATTTAAACAGTTATTCTTCCTGTGCTCCATATGTGAATGGTACTGGAAGATGCTCTAATAACTCATTCAATAGGATGTACTCTCTGCCATGCACTTCACAGTGGTTTGCAGAGTATAGATGTAGATATAGATGAAGATATGGCTAGCAATTTGTTTTACAAATTGACCACCTGAACAATGAAAGAAAGGTTTAAAGGAAGTGTGACTTCTGTAAATCTCTTCACGGTCATAATACAGAAAAACATATCGTATATTATAATGGATCTTTCAACAAGGGAACACCCAGTTCCTTTCCCCATCCTTGTTTATATAAGATACTTAATGAGGTTTTGTGGTTTTTAAGATCCTGCACTCATACTTTGATGGAACACTGTTGAAATCTCAGTATTGTAATTATGATCTGAGATTTCTGTGGTTTTTGTAAGTTAGTTTAGGCAACTTCCTAATTGGTGTCCAAAATGTAGCCACAGTTATTTTCTTTCCTTATCTTTACTCACCTGAGCTACTCATCTTTCTCTAAGAATCTCAATGTGATTTTATGTTTTAGTTTCCCTTCTTCTCTTTTGTATGTGCAAGAACCACTGAAATCATTAGAACTCTCTTTGTATCCACCCAGTTAAAAATTTTGACTCCATTATTGTTCTCTGCTCCACACATTTCCCTCTTTTTAAGCTTCTTCTTGACAATATCCTCAGGAAGTCCTGCTCCATCTGGACAAATTGTTCCATAGAGAAGCAGTTCCTCAGAGAAGCGTATTTTTATGTAACGACTTATGAGCTAGAGAAATGCTTGTATAGACATTGTCAGCATAAAGAATGTCGTCTTTTCCAAAAAGACGCCCATATATTTTCATAGTGATAGGTTCAGCGTGACCTGCATCTTGCAGTTTGTCATCTTTCCATTGACAGATACCAAAGGAAAAAGTTTAACTTTCCTCTGTACACATTTTTTACTGTTTTACACCATATGTGTGGGACTTGTTGGGGATATACTGCCTAAAAAATAAGCTTTCTCTTCAAGAAATCATAGATTCATCAATTACCACATCTCTTTCAGGGGTCGGAACAGTTTGAAAGTTGCTCTGCAGACGTTCGTCTAACAACTGTAGTTTGTAAGTCCTGTCATTTTTGTTTCTAGGGCATCATCATCAACAAAATGCCAGAAAGGTAATAACACTAGAAACTGGTCATGATGCATAGTGGCTTTTAAACTTTATTTTCATACAGTGTTTTCTCTAACAAATAAAGAGAAATTTCTGAGACTTTGTTTAACCCTAAAATTAGCATTATGCCAATAAATGTACTTATTTCTTCCTCATAAGTGTCAGCCCTGTTGGCCAGTCAAGGGTTGTTTTTTTTTTGGTAGCATTTTGGATGGTTTCTGTGATGCATATCTGTTTGTTTCGAACAAACAATTGTTAAATATGCCTTGTCTTACCAACATTTTGTAAACAACAGAATGGATGTCAAAATTTATGGAAATATTAACTTCTGAATCCCAAATAAAAATTACTCATGGTATATTTTGTGCAATTGTTTTATAAATTGGGATACCATTTTAATCAACACCATTACCATTACCAGAATTATGTGTGGTACCATGAATCTTATCAGAACAGGAGTCGTCATCACTTTCATTTAGATCTGAAGAGGATCTTGAACTTGGGGATTGTAAGCTGGGTCATTTTCAGATGCAGGAGAGAAGTCATAGTCACTGAGTCACTTTTATTTACTTAATAGTTCAGATTGTAGTGTAGCCCCTCCTCATCTAATGGAATGCCACATCTTTGTTTCCTTGTTACCAGCAGCCCAGAAGTAGATGTATTCCTTTCTAGCTAAATGTGCAATGAAACATGATTATAATTGGTGCCAACCATAATTATAATAGAAGATAAACAATTATATCATAACTGTAAACAATATTTTACTACATACCTTAAAGCAGCTATTCTTGGCTGCTAGTGCTATCAAATGACAGTGTGTATTTTTCAAAGCAGCTGTTCTTGCCTGTTAGCACTGACAAATTATGGTGTATGTATTTTAATGTACAACATCTAGTCAACAAAAGGTGGGGTTATGGAGTGTCATACAAGCTATGTGAATGGTCTGAAGACTTCAGTATGTCATTTTCAACATGAAGTGATCACCAGACAAGAAAGTAGCTTTAGGTGTACATCACGGCAGTCTCACATCACTGTTCACATACACATTAATGACCTGCGCGATAATGTCAAACACTCCATGAGGTTATTTACAATGATTATGCTGTATATAATGGGACCAAAATGCCATCAATTGCAGCAAAATGCAGGAAAACTTACTGAACACTGAGACTGAGTGCAAGGACTGGATTATACACTGAAGAGCCAAAGAAACTGGTACGCGTCCCAGATATCATGTAGGGCTCCCATGAGCACATAGAAGTGCTGCAACACAAAGTGGCATGGACTGAACTAATATCTGAAGTAGTGCTGCAGGGCTGGTCTGCGGAGTTTGGTGGCCATCAGAAGTGTTTAAACTCAGAAGAGTGTTCCTGGAGCCACTCTGTAGCAATTCTGGATGTGTGGGGTGTCACATTGTCCTGCTGGATTTGCCAAAGTCCTTTGTAATGCACAATAGACATGAATAGATGCAGGTGATCAGACAGGATGCCTACATATGTGTCACCTGTCAGTCATATCTAGACTATGAGGGGCCCCATATCACTCCAACTGCACACGCCCCACACCATTACAGGGCCTCCACCAGCTTGAGCAGTCCCCTGTTGACATGCAGTGTCCATGGATTCATGAGGTTGCCTCCATACCCATACACATCCATCTGTTCAATACAATTTGAAATGAGATTTGTCTGACAGGGCAACATGTTTCTAGTCATCAACAGTCCAATGTCAGTGTTGACGGGCCCAGGCGATGTGTAATTCTTTGTCTCATGCAGTCATCAATGGTACAAGGGTGGGCCTTTAGCTCCAAAAGCCCATGTTGATGATGTAGCATTGAATGGTTCACACACTGACACTTTTTGATGACCTAGTATTGAAATCTGGAGCAAGTTTTGGTATGGTTTCCATCATGTTGAACGATTCTCTTCAGTCATCATTGGTCTTGTTCTTGTAGGAACTTTTTATGGCTGCAGTGATAGCAGAGATTTAATAATTACTATTAAAAACAGTCTTGATCACGATTTATTTAACAAGGTGACCGGTTTCGACGACTATTGTGGTCATCTTCAGACCATTGAGTAGGAACCCCTTTCTGTTGGAGAATCATAATCAGTTGTGATTCTCCAACAGAAAGGGGTTCCTACTCAATGGTCTGAAGATGACCACAGTAGTGGTCGAAACCGGTCACCTTGTTAAATAAATCGTGATCAAGACTGTTTTTAATAGTAATTATTTACAAGACATTGATCACTGCTGTTCCCGTAATGCATTCAAAAGTAATTCAGAGATTTAATGTTTTACTGGATTGTTAATATTCAAGGGTACACGCATGAAATGGTGATATGAGGAAATCTCCACTTCACCACTACCTTGGAAATGCTGTGTCCCCGTGCACTGACTATAACACCACATTCAAACTCACTTAAATGTTGATAACCTGCCATTGTAGCAGCAGTTACCAATCTAACAACTACACCAGACACTTGTTGTCTTACATAGGTGTTGCTGACCACAGCACTGTATTCCTCCTATTTTCATATCTCTGTATTGGAATATGCTCACCTATACCACTTTCTTTGGCACTTCAATGTATGTACTGATTTAAAGTGGAACAACCACACAAAATTACACTTTTGACTATTAAAACAGCAGGTAACAAACATCAAAATAGTATGATGTGCACTGAGTACTTGGATATGAAAGTGATTATCATTTGAACAAAATTGCTTGAAGCAAGGAGGAGTAATGCCCTCTAAATTCTGTGTATAAGGAAGGTTACACAACAGATTTCTCATTCATAAATCACATTTGAGTGGTCATTGTGCATGAGAGGATTCTATTATGCCCTATGTAAGAAGGAGAAACATTTACCAGCACAGGTTAGACTTCATCAATATGATCAGCCTATCAAGACTGTGATTTAACACATACTTTTAATCAGGAAGTGGGCTTATTTGCAGTAAGACATATTTCCACATGGAAAGTGTGATGACATTTGGAGCACTGGAGACTATCAACATGGAAACCAAACTTCATGTGGCAGCAGGAAGAAGTGCATCAACAATGATGTGCCAAAGACACTGAACTCAAGAATGGCACCACACCATCTTTTCAGAAGAGTCCCAGTTCTGTATACAGAATCACAATGGATGTGTCTGTATGTGCAGGTTCCCGGAACAACTCCAGATTCTATTAATTATTATCATTCAGGCTCAGTACATGGAGTGATGGTATAGGATTCCATTGCATACACACCACCATCATCTCAGGTTAAAGCTACAAAAGCAATGAATAATTTTTGTACTATATATATATATTTGGTATTATCGAGACACAAACACATTACAAAGTATCAGTTATGCAGTACATGACTAATAATGAATGTCATTACACATAAAGCCTGTAAAACATGCTGATAGTGCTGAGCAGTGAACACGCTAGTATTTATTGACAACTGAGTGATGCAACAGAATTGCAGATAGCTGTGGAACAAAGGAGTGTTTTGAGATTTCAGATATTGTAGTTAAAGCTGTTTTTTGGTCAGACTTGAATTCATAATTCTTAAGGTAAAGTGCCATAATGGAGTGGTTTTTATACTATAGCTGTGTGCAGCCAAAAAATATGCTGTTCTTAGTAGTACTGATAGTATAGAAACCTGTGGTAGATGATGCAGCTCTGTAGGAAATAATTTCAAGGGCAATTTTTTTTCCAAATTTGTTGTGGATTCTTCTCTGACTAAGAGAGCTGGTTTTGATATATCAAACTAATAAGTTTATTTTTACAAAAAAATAGAAACAAAATACATAAACTGTTCATCTAACCTTCCCATTTCATGTATGAAAAATGTGAGGCATATGACCTCCTCTACTGTACTTTCATGTGAGAACCCTGTCCATGAAATTAACTATGACTGTATGACAAGTTTCCTCATCCATTTTGCTGACAACTCATAAAATTTCCTCCTTCAAGTGATGGATATTTTGAGGGTTTTGTCGTACACTGTTGACTTGAGATGACCACAAAGGAAAAAGTCACAAGGAATTAAGTCACATGACCTTGGTGGCCACTGATGGTCAGCATTGCATGGAATGAGGTGATCCAGGAACCATTCATGGAGCAACTGAATTGTTTTGCAGGAAGTATGGCAGGTGGTACTGTCCTGCTGAATCCACAGATCTTCAGTGTCCATTCCATCCAAATGAGGCCCCAAAAACTCCCTTACTGTTGTACACTATCAGCCTCCATTAGCTGTCACAGCTTGTCCACCAACCAAAAGCCACACCAAACTATCGCTCACTGTTAATGCATTTTCCTTTCTTGGATCATGCAAAGATTTTCTGCCACCACCCAGATATGGCAGTTCTACTTGTTCTTAAAACCATTTAAGTGGTAGTGTGGTTCATCATGATTTTGTTGGCAAAGCTGTCATTCTCCTGTCATCGTCTCAGAACCCAGTCAAGAAACTGTTGCCTCTTCAGTTGATCTGTCACTTTCAGTTGCTGCATCAACTTAATTTTATAGGCATGCTAATGGAAGTCATACTCGAGGATTTTATGTACAGAAGAAAAGCTTAAGCCCAGTTGTTGGGAATGGTGATGAATTGATTTCATTGGGCTAACAGCCACACTGCCACAAACCACTACAATGTTCTGCTCACTTTGGCCAGAATGACAACACCAAGGACTTTTAAGGTTTACAGATGAATCTGTCTCAAAGAACCTTTCTATCTGTGAACTGATGGTCCATTTGGTGCCTTATTATGCCCTATAATCACATGAAGTCACCTGACAATTAGTTTCTGCATAACTTTCTCTATTCTGATAAAATATTTTTACAATCAGAATGTTCCTGGAAATAGAAACGAAACAAAACAATGTAACCAACAGACAAACAAAAATTTACCAGCCATTTCAAAACCCACGCTCTTTTTGAACCAACCTTTCTGATAGGTGATAAAAGTCACACTTTGCTTTGTTTCCTGTCTCTTCTATGAAGATAGCTCACAGTTTGTTTCTTTTCTGTCTCATGATGATTGCACTACACATTGAGAAAATGCACTAAATTGCTGTTAATAAAAACTCATAAAAGTAGTATAGTCATTCTGAACTGGAACTAATTCCTCCATTCATATCAAGTTAACATTTAATTTACAACTTAATTTTATTATCAATCAGAACACTTTATAAGAAACATAGTTAGGTTGCACTAAGTGATGTTGGAGATAAGCAGTTCCCAGACATGTCACTCACACTACTGCATATACTGCATGTGTGAAACTGATCTTTGAGTAAGGAATTGTAAGCTTACACTTACTGATGACTCTGCCAGAGTAGATTACAAATTGCATATGGAAAGAAGACATGATAACTAATGAAATGTATTCATTGCTGTGTGTTGCCAGTGACATGCTCTGCCGAGTATAGCAAATTCGAAAGCTATGAAAAATACTGACTTTGCTTATATATGGGAACAAACCATGTGCAGGGAAGAAAACATGCATGTAACAAAGTGTTACAGGCAATAATGAAATGGTACTTTAAATGCCATGCAATATACTTTACTAAGTAAAGAATAGATATCGTATGCAACAGCTAGTAATTTGAGCAGTAGGTATTACATTTCAGATGTGTGAAGGCAGTCTCTTTGAGGTCTCCATGATGTTCTCTTTCAACACGATATGGCAAGACCACATGTTGCTGGTGCTGTTGGGACCTTCCTCGATAGAGAGGATGGTCAACTTGTTCTCCAAATTGATCATGAGTTGAAAACATCCCATTATGAGTTGCCAAGGTAGTTGTATACCACCACATACCAGCCACTATGGTTAGTGATCTCTTGTGTAGAGCTGAATCAGTCTGGAATGATGCATCAATATCTATCATCCAGTCCGATATTCAGCCATGTTAACAAAATTGTTGCTGTTAGAGGTGGCAGCTCTGTGTACTAAATTTCACACCCTGTGGACCCTCAGTTCACTTACAGTTTTAATCATGTTTCATTAATATTACACTGTTTACACACAGTATGTAAAACTTCTTAATTTGTCACTCTCCCTGGTGCTGAAATTTTAATGGCCAAAAGCGCAGTTGTAGGAATGGCAGCAGCAGATAGAAAAGAAGAGTCACTCAACATATTACTTCTTCCCACATACATCTGGTGAAATATCTATGAAAATAAAATCAGAGAAATTTGTAATCTCATGGGGGCTTTCTGGAAGTTTTCTTTTCCGCTCATCATTTGTAAATGGCTCAGGAAAAATAAGAAAATGATAGCGATACACAAAGCACACTCCAGCATACATCATATGATGGCATGTGGTATAACAAAATGGTATAGATGTGTTTGTGGATGTAATCTACTGAGTCAGAGGGCAGGAGTCTAGAGGAATTTGTGTTTAATGTGGAAGAAATAGCCCCGTCTGCCAGTGTTTAGCCACTGAGAGGGCATGCGTGTTTTAATTTGTTAGAAGAAACTGCAGGCTGACAATAAATCAGGCAATGATAACATCACAGTGCTTTGTGTCAAGAAATCAGAGTAATATATAGTTTTAAAAAATTAAAAAACTAAAATAACAGATTTATGGGAGAGATTAAGAGCTGTATAGTAAAAGAAATTGATCTCTATACCCAAAGTGCAAAGGTGATATACTTACTGAACAACATATTCAAACTAATGCAAATAACTGATGCCCACAGCCCTACAGAAACCATTTATGTGCCTAATTCTGCAGATTTAATATCCTTTCTTTTCTGAACTCTTTGATGAACTTTTGTGGGAATCTGAAAAGTGTTATAGGTGATTACTCTATTTCTTCATGGACATGAAGTGTCTTCTTGTCACATTTACATTGACAAAATGTGCTAGTAGGCTTGAGCTGTTTGAGTGTGTAATTAATTTGTTTACCTTACCTTCTATATGCAGTGTATCATTTCAGTCCTCCAGATATTTGTATAATTCTGGTTAGTTGACATTATTATTTAGATTCTGCAGATGATGTGTGTAGTGATAAACAGGTTATCATCATAAATGCAGAACACATCTCAAACATTAATGTGACTTTATTGTATCATACTGCCACATTGTAACCAGAATCAAGTCTAATTCCAAAAGCAGGGTCACCGGGGAAGTACACCACATAGCAGTGAAAGTAGGTTTATTTCAAACACCAGTTTACAGCCAGAACAGAACTCCTTGATGGAGAATGGTGCTATTTACACAAATACCAAATATTCACGTGTAAGAACTTTCAAGAACCTCCCAGAAACAATAAATACTAAAGAACAAATAATTGCTGAGTGCTGGGTTTGAGCTGGGGATCTGCAGCGCCCCAACCAGCAACATTAAATGCTACATCTCACTGCATGCAGCTGGTCCAACATTGCTCCCTCTCCTCAAGTAATGGTGAATAATTGTTTCAGAAATTCTCATTGGAGCCAACTACAGCACCCTGGATCTTAATCTTGCTCATGGTCCTCTGTAAGTCAGCACTGGCATTCTGGTCATGTTGTCACAGTCTCTTCACTATGATGAGCATGGAAGAGAGCCCCTTGCATCAAAGCTGTGATTATCTAACAGGTATTCAGTTTCCTTGAACAAGAAGCCATCACTGTTGCTCTATTCCTCAGGACTGTAGTAAGGCTTCATAGAGAGGACATGGACAACATTTCTTCACTTCTGTGTTCTTTGTGAAAAGTCATAATCCTTGTCTTTGTATTTGATGTCCAGCAAGTGATAAAGCCCCACAGTAGTGTTTAAGTAACATATAGAATAGTCTAACTTCCTGCACAGGCATAAAAATCTTTATTAAGTCCCACTAGCCATTGCTTAGTGCTATAGCACTCTGTCTTTCTCCTGAGCATCCAGAGTATGTATGCAGGTGCGCTGTCTTGCTTCTTTGGTCATGATGATAGATGTTTCATTAGTCATTCTGAGTCAAATGGAAACAGGAACTGATGTCCATTGTTGTTTTGCTTCACAACTGTGGAGCAGAAAGAATAGTGTAAAGCCTGTAGTGTCATGCTCCACTGTATTGTATTTAAATATCACAACAGGCAGTATTGTATCCTAATCTCTCTATTCAGCATCAGCGTACATCTACAACACATCTACACCATATCTGCCAATGTCTTTTTAAAGCATTTTGTGGGGCAGTTAGTCTATGGGTGGTAGGTAGTTGTCCTCCTGTTAGTAATGTTGCATGTGAAATTACCTCTGATACTAGCCTCAACTGGAAAACTTTTCAGCAATCAGAAATCATCACATGGGGTGCTCCCTGCTTCAAAATGCTGTTTGCTACAAGGAACCTTGAATTTCTGGAGATTTGGCTCTCAGCACATCTTTAATGACAGCGTAGCAAGTGAGGTAATCAGTGCAGACTATTATCATTCAATTTCTGTTCATAATTTTTAGGTACCCCCAAGAGGTCAATTCCAGTTCAGTGGAATGGTGGTACTGCAGAGGGAATTGGTACTAGATGCCCTGTAGGTAATTGCAGCAAAAGCTTCCTTCTCTGGCATTCCTTACAGTGGCTAACACAATGTATAACAGATTGGTAGAGACTTGACTAGTGATACCTGCATCTGATCCTGTCTAGAGTCTTCATGACTGTCAGGTGACCAGATTTTGGAGCAATTTGGAAAAACTTCACAATAGCTGGACATAGATGTACATAGATGAGAAGGATGTAGATGAGCTGGAATGTTCAGCAACCATCGCTGCCCCATCAGATCATGGTTCCTCTTATATATTGTTCTGTTTATTAACTGGAATTGTCCTATGGTCAGTTCCTCATTCTTAAAGGGTTTTATGGTTTTCAGCAATACAGGATCTTCCCTCTGTTCACCAGCAATTTCATTTATCAGCAGTGACTGAGATTTCATCCATGCTACTGCATTCTGCCACAGGATTCCTTGAAAGACAGTTGGTCCCCTTGTGTTTGCATCTGTTTTTGTATTCCACTGTGATGTCATACTCCAGAAGTCTCAGTGCTAATCTTGCCAGTGGATGCGGTATATCCTTCATGCTAGTCATCCAGCATAGACAATGGTGGTCTGTCAAAGTGATGATTGAGGTTTGCAAAATAAATATCACCAGATCTTCTTGATGACCCAAAAATGAAAGGCACTCTTTATTGAGTTATAGAGTAGTTCCTCTCAGACTTGGAGTGTACCGTGCAAGCAAAAGCCATCTACTATTTAGCACCTACCTGAACTTCTACTAGAATAGTACTTAACCCATAACTGACAGCATCAGTCTGAAGTTCCATCTCAGCATTCTCTTCATACAATGCTATGTCTGGAGAAGATGTTATTGCCTCTTTAAGGACAAGGAAAGATCTTTCTTGCACCACTTTCCAGGAAAAGGTGGTGCTTCCCTGCAGTGGTTCTTGGGAGGGATGTTCCTTGGTACGGAACCTTTATAAAATGCCAGCAGTAGGAGTAGATTTTGAGAAAGCTTCTTATATAACAAATATGTTGAGGAAATAGAAAATCTGTGACTGTTCTTATTTTCTCTGGATTGAGATGAAGTCCACTGTCATTCTCTTGGTGTCCCATGATTTTTATTTCTTGAGTGGTGAAGAGGCACTTCTTCAGGTTCAAGTAGAGGCCAGCAGTCTATACACACTTTATCATGGTCTTCAGATGGCTTAGATGTTCTTCATATATCTTCAAAAATTGACAATGTCATCCAAATAGCAAAGAGACATAATCGATTTTAGGTGTCAAAGAAGGTTTTTTTGTATTACATTTGAAGATGGCTAGAGCATCATGTAGTCCAAATGTCATAACATTTAACTCATAGAAGCTGTCATTTGTCATGAAGGCAGTCTTGTTTCAGACAGCCTCAGTTTCATAGTATCCTGTCTGCATGTTTGTAGTTGAGAAATGCTTGGGTCTTTGAAACTGCCTTCACTATCATCAAAGTGCTGAAGTGAATAGATATTTTTTGTGATTCTATTCAGTCACCTGTAGTCGATTCAGAAATGCCAATGTGCCTTCCTTCTTCTTCACATATACCTCAGGAGAGGATCAAGGACTCTCTGAAAGTTCAGTGATAGCACCTTGTACCATCTTCTCCACTTCCTTCTGGACTACCTGTCATTTAGCTGGCAATGCCCTATACAATCACTGGTTAAATGCTGAATATTTCCCAGTGTTCATACAGTATTTTACCAAGTGCTGCTTGGTATGTGTTTTCTCCACTCCAGATTAGAAATCATTCAAAACCTGTCCCAGTATGGCTAACACCTGCATATGTTGTTCCTCGGTCAGGCCATTTTCTGTTGGCACTTCGATAAAAGTTGACTGATATTTGGATTTCTTTTCTGAGATGGAGTAGCTTTTTACAATTTACAAAAGCTTCAAGGTCTAACTGAGCATCTAGTTTGATGACTGGAAATCACCTTGTTAATGATGATGGGATAACATCACCTTCAGCTGCAAACAACTGCTCAGAGCAAACTTTATTGCATATGCTTGTCAAAATAGGTTTGCCAAAGTGGCACTCTGATCTTCCACAGTCTATGACTGCTTGTGATGACTGTAAGTAGTCCTATGCAAGAATAATATTATGACTGCATTCCGATAAAATGACAAATTCAAATGGCTGTGTTCTGTCATCGATTGTTATTTTTGCAATACATGTTTCTGTCAGCTGGACATATTAGTCATTTGCAACTTTCACATAATTTGTTGTTTCACAAAACACAGTATTCTTTAGTTTGTGATAATAAGCATTCAGCATTACAGAAAAAGAAGCTCCTGGGTTGACTAGAGCGAAGACTGGTTGGCTGTTGATGATGACATTAGTGAGAATTCCTGACATGTTGCTGACTCTCATCTGTCATGGATTTTCATCTATGGTGGTCTCACTTCAATAGGTGGTTGCCTCACTTAGTTTTCCTGAGTTTAGGAGCAAGACTAGAGGGTGGTGCCTCTGTACAATGATGGAATGATTGTGCCATGTTGGGAAGCAACCGCATCCAAGGTAAGGCAGTGGTGTTCAATCCAGAGGTCTTCTTCTGTGGGGTGCTATACTTGGTGGAAGAGTTGGTTAAACCTTGTTAGGTCATGTGCTGGCTTGCCATTTGATGACTGTGGAAATTCAGACTTGGCAGAGTCCCTCCTTCCTGGTGCGTTCAACTGGCACCAGAGGTTGGTGCTAAAGTCTGATATACTGCTTCCCTCACACTCTATATTACTTCCTGATGTACAGGCTTAACTGTCAAAGCTGCTGTCTCTAGTTCATATGGTCCAACATTTCTGGTCATGGTATACTACTGAATCTCTCCTGTTACTATACGGCATATGGTGAACTTCCACAATTGCCATAGGAACCACATCTGGCAGGCAGTCATACCTCTTTTGTCCAACTATTTTCTGTTGCATTTCCTCAGTGTGCTAGAACTGCTTGATGATTTTTCTGTTGTTGTGACATACTTTACCAGAAGAGCTAGATACATGTCTTCTGTGACCACTTCCACGAAGTTTGACTGAGCGAGATGGCGCAGTGGTTAGCATACTGGACTCACATTCAGGAGGATGACGATTCAAACCTTCATGCAGGCATCCTGATTTATGTTTTCTGTGATTTCCTTAGAATGCAACAGGCAAATGCTGTGATGATTCCTTTGAAAGGGCATGGCGAATTTTGGTTCCCTCTCCTGAATCAACGAACTGACCAACCAACCAACCAACCAACCAACTAGGAAGGTTGAGATTTTGTCAGCTTCTGTCATACTAAAGTTCAAAATCTGTGTTAGGACCAAATCATCCTGTATGATTTCCCTAGGGTGTTGGGCTCTGTTTTCCAATTGTCCTTCGGCTAAGTGATCTTGCTATTGATTTTCACCAAAAGTGTTCTTCAGATTGGCTAGAAATTTGTCCCAGCAATTGAGCTTCACTTTTTTATTCTTGAACCACTGCTGGGATATGTCTTCCAGCTAAAGTGCACATTTGCCAAACACTTCATGTTATTTTCCCTGTAGCATTTAGTGACTCAATTGAATCCTTTCAACCACTTTGTTGGGTCCTCAACAGTGTTGTTGTGCAACAGACTTTCAGCTGTTTTGGAAATCATTGGTCTCCTGAATATACAGATGATGGGAGTGATGTACTGCTTGTATTCTGATTCCTGTCTGTATAGGTGATGACTTTTACATTCATTGATTGGAGCCACAATGATGTAGATGTTGTGAACTACCTGGCATCTCCACTAAACAATGTTACGTCATAACCTGAATCAAGTCCAAGTCTGAAATCAGGGTGATCAATGAAGTAGAAAACTTAGCACTGAAAGCACATTTATTATGAACACTGCTGTGCACCCATAAATGAACTGAACAGAACTGAGCTCATGGACAGAGAGAGCTGCTATTTATACAAATATAAGATATTTTTAGAAACTTCGAGAAATGTTAAATACTAAATGACAATTAATTGCTTGTGGTCAGGTTTTGACAGGTGAACTGCAGCACACTAGTCAGCAACTCTAACTACACCACACAAGATGCAGCACAGCTCATGGCAGTACTCTGTACCTTTGTTTTTGCAACATGAGTACTTAAAAGGGCTTGATAATTTCCCATTTTCCAGACGTATATCAGAATGTTGTGTGTCATTGCCATTTTATCTGAGAGAATGATTAATTTTAAATTACTGTGAAAACAATGAATAGAAGTGAATACAAAAATGAATGTAAATCATAAAACTAATGAATAAATTATAATATTTCATGACATTGTGTAAATGCTATAGATGACATAATATATACAAAGCACAAGCACGTATACAAAACACCAGATGTAAACTTGTCATCTTCAGCCAAACAGATCTGTGGTGGATGAACGCTGCATCCCTATTGACCACTCTATGATATATAACACCACTCAGTAAATAGCCACAACCACATGGTTTGAGAATGTGTAGTTGTTAAAGTGGTGAGAATATGGTCTTTAGATAACCCAATCAATAATTTAGCCAGTGCTTGGAATCTCTTCATATTTCAAATTTACACTGATAGGTATTTATATTCAGAGTTTGCATCATCTGCTGATCAGAATGAACAACAATCTGAAGTATGATCCCTGTGGATTTTTGTTTTCTGTCTAGTGTTTTTGTGTTCTGAACTATTGTGTGTGCTTTTTTGTGCGAATTTCTTGCTGTATCTTGTTGGTGACTGAAGAAATAAACAGCTATAAGATCATGCTCAGAAGTCCACCGATATGACTCCTGGACAATGACTATTTGCTTTGTAGCTGTAATACTGGAAGATAAAAATAGTTGTTCCACGCTTATTACCAAGTGAGGTGGCCCAGTGGTTAGCGCACTGGACTTTCATTTGGGAGAATGATGGTTCAATCCCGCGTCCGGCCATCCTGATTTAGGTTTTCCGTGATTGCCCTAAATCGTTCCAGGCTAATGCCGGGATGGTTCCTTTGAAAGGGCACGGCCGACTTTCTTCCTTATTCTTCCCTAATCTGATTAGACTGATGACATCACTGGTTGGTCTCCTCCCCCAAAAACAACCCAACCCAGCCCTCCATGCTTATTCCCAAAATTTGGCGGAAGAGTCTCATGGGTTTTCCAGTAAGTTTATGCATTTCCTCTCATCTGCTTACAGTTCATCCCCCTCTTTACTCCACATGTATTTCTTTCATGTCTGTCAGCTTACTGCCACGAATATAGTTAAAAAATTTAATGTAATCAAATCTGAACTCTGTCATTCACCTCCTGAATATAAGCTGTTAAAATACATTATATATAGTGAAATTACACTGAGGAGCCAACACTTTAGGACCACCTGCTTAGATGCATGTTGGTCCACATCTGGACTGCAATACAGAAGTGGTTCTACATTCCATGGATTCAGGAAGTCTATGGGAGACTTCCAAAGGTATTTGAAACCTGATGTCTATGCACTGTACAGGCAATTCTCATAAATTACAAGCTAATTGTTTGTGGACATGGAGCTGGTGTCCAGTAATGTGCTATATATGTTCCTTCAGGGTCAGATTAGGCACATTTGGTGCTCAAGACATCTTCATCAGTTCACTGTTGTGCTCCTTAAACTACTGTAGCACCATGTTGGCCTTGTGACACAGTTATATTGCTGGAAGATGCCATCATCTTCGGGGAATGTTCATATTGTCCGCAGCTGTCATGGTGCTTTCAATTACTACCACATGTCCCATGGAAGACCAAATGAACATCCCCCATAACATAGTACTACACTCACTGGCTTTCATCTGTGGCATGGTAATGTTTTGAGGAGCCATTCACCTGGATGATGACATATTTTGTCATGACTGTTGACTTGATGTAACAAGAGAATAATTGATCAGAGTAGGCAACATGTTTGGATTGATGCATGGCCTAGTCTTGATGATCCCATGCTCACTGCAATTGTAATTGACAATGCTGTTGGCTCAACATGAAAACACGTTGATGTCATCTGCTGTGAAGCTCCATGTTCAACAAAGTGCAATATACAGTATTCTCTGAAACACTTTTGCCTGCAACTATTTGCATATCTTACATGAGAACTTCATGAAACATTCACTGAATCTCTGTATATGAAGTTATGCTTGGTATAATTTATGTGTGGAGGAGTTTTCAAAATATTTGGTAGAAGAGAGTGAGTTAC
Organism: Schistocerca serialis cubense; assembly: GCF_023864345.2. Classification (NCBI taxonomy): domain Eukaryota; kingdom Metazoa; phylum Arthropoda; class Insecta; order Orthoptera; family Acrididae; genus Schistocerca; species Schistocerca serialis. The sequence continues at coordinate 351,878,221 of NC_064640.1, read as the reverse complement.
TTCTCACTCCATGTTTCTGTTTGGCTCCTTACTGCAGGAAGGTAGCTGACCAGTAATAGTAGCAATAATTCATGTCAACAATTTATACCATATATACGCAGGAAAAATAAAAATTGTATCAAGGCTTCGAATAGTTTCCTTGTTCCACACTTGACAAATTCTGCTAGGATTCCTTCTGTACCTGCACCCCAGCCATTTTTTAAATTTATGCACAGCAATTTCAATGTTTGTCTCTGTCTCTCTAATTAATATTTGTGTCTGTGAAATAGTTTTGTAATCAGCCCCATTTTTTGTCATTAATTTCTTGCAGTGGTCTACCCACTGTTTTTCTAGATATTAATTGTATACTGGTGTGATTCTTCTCATGTGACTGAACTCTTTCAATAAATTTCCATACTTCTGAACATTTTCCCCCTCTGAATGTGTATTAATGTTGGTGCCTACTCTATCCCACATTCGTCTCTTTGTGGTTGAAATTGCTTGCCATTCCATACTCGTCAGTTCCATAGAACCTAGTTTCCTTTATTTTCCTCAGTTTTACTAGTAACCATTTTTGATAATATATCAGCAGTGCTTCTGTTTCTTTATTCTATCACAGTTTCTTACTTGGACTTCTACTCTTTTGCCACCATTAGAACACCACTTCATCTACAGATTTATGTGTTTCACCAAGCTTCTGATGGAGTCTCTGTTGATAGAGTAATAGTGTGCTATCATGCACCAGACTGTATATATCCTAAAACTTACTTGTAATTTCTTCAGTTCTTCCTGTGTTTGTATACTTCTCTGCTGCTGATGCTTTTAAGGAAATGCTATTTTAGCTTTAACTAAGCCATGGTCTGAGCCACATATAACATCTCTGTATGCTCTTAAATTATTAACCTGCATACTCATGATCTGTTTCATTTTCATGTGCTCAGTAATGGATTTCTGATTTCTCGTGTGTTGCACTGTGTACACATGTGGATTTCTTTGCAAGTATAGAGAGCATTAAGTATTTTAAGATAAGTACTTTGATGTATTTCTGTTAGCCTTTCTCCATAGTCATTCAAATTTACTTCTCCATGGGGTTCCACTATTTTGCTCTTTGTTTTTCAACCCCTTCTACTATTAGAATCATAAGGATGGTAAATTCTGTAGTCTTACCTATTTTAGCCACTTCCTTGTTAATCATTCCAAAGAACTTGTCTTTATTAGTGTTTAGTTCATCATCATACATTGCATACAAATTCAAGATTTTCACGTGAGTTTGTAATAAATTCATATTAAACCTCAAATATTATACCAATCTCTAACCCTTCCATAGCTCTACTTCATCAATTCTACTACCATATAGATGTTTGGCCAGTAAAATGGTTAAAAGCAACACAACAGCAAAATTATAAATCCTTTATTGAAGGAAGGTTAAAGACAAATATATTTCAAGATTTTCATGGTCTTTCCTTTTGCAATAAACCACAAAAACTCACACCACACAGGTTCACAAACAAAAGGGCATTGATACATACTTTTCACACAGCAGGAAAACTATGGAATAAGTACTCAAAAGAAAATCACATCAGCTGTTTGTACAATAATCTATGTGATCACATGTCAAGAGTATTGAATACAAACAATAGTTACACGAACAACAGAACAAGAAAAATATTAGCTCAGTTTATCTAATGGATGAAAAAAACTTGACAGAAATTGTGAAAACACTGATAGTACACATATGCAATGAAATAACCAGAATAGCCAAGATAAAAATGAATACAACATCCAAAAGTGGTACAAAAAATAAATCAAAGTGCCTTTGATTGAAGCATATGGCTATCTATCTCAAATGGCCTCTTGACTACAATTGTTGCATTGAGTAACTGTACAAAATCAACTTCAAAGGAAAAACCCTCATCCCAACAATGTGAATTTCTTCAGGATTTATGAGCTCTGCTGATGGCACATGTTGCACACAATCTTGTGATGCTCCCCACACACAGGTGCATCTCACATTAAACAGTTGCTTTTTGTCATTCCTCTCAGCTTATGATTGCAGTCTCTGCAAATGCGAAGTTTCTTAGGTTGAGAGGGCTGGGTTGGGATGTGGGTCTATGACCTGCATTGGGAATTGCTGGAGGAGGGGTGGAGTTCCTCTTCCTTTTGTTTCAGGCACTATTCAGAGATGGCTGTAACCTCAACATGTTTTCTATTCTTTGCTTCATGTAATGATGTTGTCCTACAGTATCTTTTCTTTCAGTGAGTCATTTGTGCATCAGAGCATCTGCAAGGGAGAATATGAAATTTAGCCAAGGCAGGAAATTCCAGGCCATTTCTGTTTCAGACAGTAGCTTGCATTTGGGTGGCACCAAGATCTATTGGAAGGAAGCTGCTGAAGCACTCTTCTTTCTTGAACCATTCTTGTTTCTTGTGTTCTGCACATTTTTCAGGCCAGTATTTGTGGGACAAATAGTTGACTGTTTTGTCTTCTTCTCATTCTTCCCAACAGAGGCTTCCTTCTCAATTTGGGTCACCATGGCCTTTAGTGTTTCTTCATCCCAATCTGATGCAGAGTAGATAGTGTCATTGCAAATGATATCTTCTCCTTTGATGTTATCTTCATCAGAATCACCAGATGATAACATGTCAAGATCTGATTCCATTGCATCCATAACTCTCAGGTTTCAGTAATTCATCAGGACATAAAAAGAAAATGACAGTTATGGAACCAAACATTCTTTTTGACAAATATCCAATCAGATAACTACTGCAAATTGTTTGCTCATTACTAAACATTTGTTAAATCGAAGAGTCAATTTTGTTCTCAAATACTACACATTAGTCATTTTGATGAATCAACATTTACGTGCATACATATACTGTTGTCAATTCTGCACTTTAACTCCAGGAGGAAATATGTTTACCTGATGGAAGAGTGGCATAGGTCAATTCCACTGCTGGTATCACAGAGCCAGCTACAGACCTGCCAGGCACTGCTGCAAGGACAGCATGCCCCTCCTGTCCACAACAAGAAGGGGGATTTGAAGGGAAATGTGTTCGTCGAATCAACTACCGATAGTATACTATGGTTAATTTGTACGATATTTCCATTTACAGCTTTTAAGTGTGCTACTTTATGTTTGCTTTGTACTGATTATGAGAGATACACCACTTTTTGCTCTTTGGTCTTTTGCCATCCTTGTAAAAAATTTTATATAATTGTTAAACATTTCTAAGCCTGCTCCTCTTTTCTTTCTTCCAGCCAACACAACAATGTCCATCATGAGGCTGCCTAATTTGTATGTAATTTCTAACACCTTCTCCTTCATTTGTTGCATATTCCAGTTCTGATGTTTGTGCTCCTTTCCTGAACCTGCTTTTGCTTACCAAGTGGTCCATCTAAACTTCCAAGGGCTTTTTGTTAACACTGAAACTTTTACAAGGCACAGGGTGCTGTCCTGACACATCAACCCCCTACCAGGACTACCACATGATTTTGGTTAAAGTTGTCTTTCTCATGTTGTTTTTCTAGAATTTGGAGACCAAACTTCCTATTTTCCTTGTTCTTTCACTGCTCAGAAAGTTTCCTGAGCATTGTTGACTATTTCTTGTAGATAATTCCTTTACTTTATCCACTATTGGGACAAATGGTCCTCATTCACCTTAAAAATCACTGAATACCTTCACCTTTAACCCTGGTACTACCAGCCAGGCCAGCTGGACCAATGTTTCTTTGAGAGCTGTTACTCCTCTACCACTCATCTTTATTCTGGCTTTTGACAGGCATAGCCTGGTTTCCCAATGTAATGAAATTAAGCTGGAATGACCAATGTTATTGTGTAGAATACTGTAGAAAAATCACTGTGTCTAGTGATCGCTGATGGCTGTTACCATTTTCCTCACCAGTTTCATAGAAAGTATTGAACAGATAACAGTGAATGAACTAGCACACTTCAATTTTAGATCTTACAGTTTTCAGAAAAATGTGAGATATTTACTGTAAGTTTGTTCATTTTTATATTACTGGTTACTTATAGGAAAATTGAGACATGTCAAAGTTACAGGTAGCTGATTTGTTACAATATTTTTAATAAATCATTGATTGTGCTACATCTTGAAATTTTCAGAAATATTACGTATTTGCATATCTTACATGAGAACTTCATGAAACATTCACTGAATCTCTGTGTATGAAGTTATGCTTGGTATAATTTATGTGTGGAGGAGTTTTCAAAATATTTGGTAGAAGAGAGTGAGTTACTTCTCACTCCATGTTTCTGTTTGGCTCCTTACTGCAGGAAGGCAGCTGACCAGTAACAGTAGCAATGATTCATGTCAACAATTTATACCATATATATGCAGGAAAAATAAAAATCGTATAAAGCTAAGGAGGTGGTGCAGGCACCATTTTAATATTAACATTTGTACATATTTCTCTTTGTGTGGGTAAAAATACACTCCATGTAATCTAATTTGAAGTTCAGTGTGCTTTCATTGTGGATCTGTACATGAATATGAGAGCTAAAAACATTTTACTTTGCTCACTACATTTCATAATTGTTACACTAAAACTAATATCACAGTCATTATCTTGGTGCATGATTGAATTCTAAAAAAGGAATTTTCTATTAAATTAAACTTTCTGTGTATGTAATCTTCTGACAGCTCAACAATGAATATCTCTTTAAAAATAATTAAATGATGTGGTAAAATATTTTAAGTAGACTTGTTTTAAATTGTAATAAAGTTTTGCCCACTACCTCCTCTTCTGATACAGTATTCAGTGTGTTCTCACAGTATAATATACCCTTTTAAAATAAAATTGGAAGTAATTTTGTAATGTGTTCTGATAAACTATGATTTCAGTACTATAGTTTTTAACAATGTTATTAATAGTAGTGTCATGACTTCAGCCTTCAGATAACTGATAGTAATTGAACTATAATCAGAAATAACCCCTATATGAAATGCAGAAGAGCTCATTTAAATTTCTAACATGTAGTTCAGCTGAAGGAACTATTGCAATGGGAAAATCTAAATTATCAGTCACCATTTAGCTAGTGCAGCAGAGTAGTCAGTATAAAAAAGAGAAGTTTTATATGCTAGACTAGATTTTTGAATTCTACATTCAGGAAAAGGACATATGAATGTAAATTCACCATAATGGCAGCCTCATCTCCAAATTCTCTATATAATATTTTAAGTAGAAAAGTCAGCTACATTACTTATATTCATCAATGACACTTTCCTCTGTTAACTGAATGATACTGTTTCCTTTCTTCTCTCTGTAACTATTCCATTATGGATTACTTTGTATCAAGAAGAAGATGTTCTTTTAATAATATTTATGTTCATTGCAGAGTTTTAATGAGAAATTTTTGTTGTATACAGACAACAACATTGATTGGTCTCCTGAAGACAGCAAGACTCTTGCGGTTGGTGAGAGTTGCTCGGAAGATTGATCGTTACTCAGAATATGGTGCTGCCGTCCTTCTGCTGCTTATGGCTACTTTTGCTCTTATTGCTCACTGGCTTGCATGTATATGGTCAGTATCAGGATCATTAAAGAAGCTTAAAATAATGAAATTTCATGTATTGGATTATTTACAGCATGTCATGCAAATGGAGATAATGCACTAAGATCTTGCTATATAAATAAGTTACAAATAATGTTTTCTCACATCAAATGGGAATATTTAATCTGCTATCATGTAACATAACAAGGATTTAAGGTCAAAATCTGATAGCTTTGTCAAAGGAACTGTGTTGGCACTAATAGTTACTAACATAGCAAGTGTTAACCTATTTTTTAAAATTGTATCCCAATACCTTAAATTTCATAGCTACTTCAGTCTAACATCGTGCACTAGTGACTAATTTTGAACAAAATATTACATATTCATGTGTGATTGTTGAAAGAATGACAGGCACACCAAACTGACCAGCAAAAAAAAAAAAAAAACATTCTTAGTAGAAATGTTATAAAGAGGTGACAGTATTGCTTTGTCAGTGTGGAAGGCACGATGGCTGTATGCAATCTCTGATAGAAATACTGATTAATTTTTATGACCCTGTTGCCATCAATAACTGCTGTTAAATTGAATATCACAGGTGATTAATTTGAGGTTCCTTTAATTATAGTACACGTAAAACACCCAGTAATCAAATTCTGTTATCCCCTACATATCACATAAACAACATAGAAAATATATTTAAAATGCATAGAGAAATAGTGAGTTAGGGAGAGAGAGAGAGAGAGAGAGAGAGAGAGAGAGAGAGAGAGAGAGAGAGAGAGAGATACTCTCTTGTTACCACAACAAATGTCGTAGTTCAATGTGCAACATTACTGGGATGTCAGAGGCAGAGTCATCTGTTGAGAAAGGAGTCATGTCATCTGCCAACTTTGCTGCAGTCACTGCATGGCTTTTTATGTTGGTTTGACAACCAACCAGCTGTCCATCTGAATGAATGGCCATGGCAAACTGTATCCAAGAACAAGCCTTCACTCCCATTACGCTCCAGCCTTCACTCTGCACTAACCCAGTGTCCCCACACCCTCCACCCAACAGTTTACCCTTCTACTGTCCTGTCACCCCGTCTTAATCCACACTCGACATCACCTTCATCATATGCTGCACCTCGCTGTCCCTGGTACCCGTGTATCACTTGCCTAGCCCACTCACCTGTCACCATTCCCTATTGCATTCCTAGCCAGCAAACCTGCTGTCTGTCTCCAAGCTGCTAGCTACCCATCTCCAACCCCCCTTCATGCCTCACACCTGTCTCCCCCTCTCCCCACTTCTCTTGACACAACCGCCAACCCACCCTAGTCCACCTGCTGAAATGCAATCCCAAATTGCACGTGAGTTGTGTGTGCTTTCTATGAATCAGTGCTGCTGCTATTCAATGAGTGGTTTTTATTACTCCTAAATTAATTACTGGGATTTAATTATATCTGGTACAGTCCTTCAGTGTGACACTCAAAGGCAAGACACATGATACTGTACTCTCTCAACAGTGTGAAATGTTGGGTGTCCAACACATGGATACTCCAACCACAAGAAAATGCAAACTGTAAGATTTTAACACTTGAAGGGTGTGCTATGGATACTACAGTTCAGAGAAAACTGATGCTTATTGAAACAGAGGCAGTGGGAAATGATATGTTAACAAAAGGGGGTACTGTTAAACAACATAAGTTATGACAGCTGATAAATGGGTTAGAGTAAGCAAATCATTCACAAATTCATTGTAGGATAATAACAGCCAGTCAGGAATTACAACATGCAGAACCACATCCTCACTATAAGATACAGAAGATGAAACCACACCTGTGTTCCTCTGCTCAATGTTTTTCACTGAGCACAGAGTTTAGCACAGCTGCAGAAACTCTACCCATAGAAACTCCAAGCACAGCAAAATGTCCCTTGTACTGATGATTTGCAATACTTGCAGATGACAGAGAACTTTTAAATCATAAGTTACATGATGTGATGTATCCAGTTCACCAATAAATTAGGCTACTGTTCAGACAGGTGCTGAATCTATTCTCATTTGGGAAATGGTTCCATGGTAGGAAATTGGGACTTTGATGTGCATGATGTTGTCTCTCGCTTGTCAAAAATAAAATTAAGCCTACTGTCCAGTTATATGTAACCATTTGTTTTCATTCAGTTCTTTGAACAGAGGGCACCACACTGTGACTCACTAGTTCTGTCAGAGAGGTTTGAGGAACATTAAATGGACATGAAGGTGTTTAAGAGCACTCACCCCTCCCCCCCTCCCCCAAGTCACCTGACCTGTATTATACTGGACACATCTTGAATGTCGAGTATCACAATGGCTCTTCAAAATGTTTGATGACTTGCGGAGTTTGTGTCATAATGCATTGTGACCATGTGTAGTACATGCTACTTGGAAGTGTCTAATTTAGTTACTCAAAAATATACTAGACAGATTATTCACTGTGCTTACAGTCAAGTTGCTTAAGCTTTAACCAAGTATCAGCAGTGTAGTTATTATCCAAAATTATATAAAATAATCAGGATATTGTGCAATGTCACCTATAAGTACCAGTTCATTAAACTAACATATCATGTTTTGTGAGTGAATATGTGATACTTGGATTTTATCCCACTATTATATGTGAGTACTGTCTTTGTTTAAAATGGAATGGTATTACTTGGAGATTCAATATAATTTTTTATTGATTGATTTCTTCTATGAAACAAAAATTCTGTAAAATTAGAGAAACTTCAGTAAAAAAAGAGTCCCTGGGTTGCAACCAAATATCTTTTTGTAGAACAACATTACCTCAAATCCATTTGATGTTTTATGTTATAAAATAAATATCAGAAATACTTGATAGTCAGATCCAATTTTTTGCATGTAGGACGGGACTTTTAAAAATAAAAAAGTCAAGAATATTTCAGGATCTAACTTAAGAAATCTATCTCAGATGATGTGGATATTATTCATTCTGTAATCCTGAATGGCTGAACAATATTTTCTGAAAGACAACATAAAATCTGCATCTGCATAATACTTAAGCAGTGTAAAATAAGAATACCCTTCTTTAAATCATTCAAGGCAAATTATGGAATGGATGGGTTGAGTTGCTAAAGTAATGACAAGCTAAATCCTCTATAATCATATTCAAAAGTAAGCTGCTGATTTGTCTATAGGGTTCACTCTGTTGGCAGTACTTTAAGCCCCAGAGAAATAATAGTTTTTAACATTAAAGGTATTATGGAGAGATAAGCTGTATTAGTTAATATTGCTATGAAAAGTGTAGCTGGTATTTTTACACAGTTGATTTCATCAGTAAAAAGTGAGTGTGAAAATGTCATCCAGTTAACTGTTTGCATTTGCCTTCCTTTATGAGCATGGATTTTTAATACAAATACTAGAGGATTGCTGCTGCTGTTATAGCACAGTAACGTTTTACATTTTTCTGTAAACTGCAATTTCAGCAAGCACTCATATTTTGGTTCTCCTGAACTGTACAACTGTGCACAGATGATAATTGTGAATTAGGTTTATTGCCACATCTCCTTCAATATATTGTCTTGCTTGTATTAAATTTTTAGAATAAGTCTATCATATTGAGACATAACATAAAATACTTGAAATCGCCTGTCATAAAGCATCCAAATAGTACCATGATACACCAGCAAAATTTCTTTTTACTGCTAAATCCCCTTACTTGAGGATACATGTCTGTAGGAGGCTTCCCACCTGTTGCAGCACGTTTTTAATAATACTGCTCTTTCTATGTGTAATAACATCAGTCAAGTTTATATCACTGAAGTAATGGATCATTTGATGTAGGAAAACACAAGATCTTTCGATACAACAACTAAAACAAGAGTTTTAATCTTAGCTCATTACTTTTAGAATTGGTGAACTGACAGAATGAATTTATATTTTGTATTTTTGTAAATGGTTTACTGGCTGGCACCATCATATGGAATTTCAACAATAAATTACCAATTTCAGCTGTTATTTGCTGCTTTTGTAACAGGAAGTAATAGTTCCTCCACAAGAATGCAGAGAAAATAACACTGAATATGTAGTTCCCACTTTCCAAACATTGACTTTCTAGTTTTCACTTTCCAGTATAAAAAGCTATGCCAGTCAAAATGTTGTGTAATACACTAAAAAACATATAAATAATGGAAAGAATGAAGGTAACAACGTATCTTACAACTGAGGTACTGAATGGTTGGTAGGCACATAAATAAGACTGAAAACATTGCTGAATTTTGGACAATGTCTTTGTTATTAAAACACACACACACACACACACACACACACACACACACACACACACACGGATGCATGCATACTACATCATCCAGGTCAATTACAGGTGCACTGCAGCTTGCAGCTTGACTGGGGTGAGGGCTTGTGTCATACGGAGCAGGGGAGTGTGGTGAGGTGGTGGGGAGGGGGATGGGTTGGAATGAAGTGTGGCTGATGGCTTGCAGGGAGATGCAGTTAGCAGATGTGTTTGGTATGTGGCACTAGTGAACTCAACATTGTACATACAGGGGAAATTGCATGTTGTACACAATGCATTGGAGAGGAGCTTGTTCTACTCGTGCCCACAGTTTTCGGATGCCCATTCTTTTAGGTGGGCAGTTGGTTTCTGAGCATATTCACATAAACCACTGTGCAAAAGCTACATCAAAGGTGGTATATGGTATGGTTTCAGAGGCTGCCCTGCTTCTGATGTAGTAGGATATGCCTATGGTGGGACTGGAGTAGGCTATGCTGGTTAGATGCATAGGACAAGTCTTGCATGTGGGTCTTCCAGATGGATATGACCCATAAGACAAATGGTCAGGTGTAGGTGTGGCATACAGACACACCAGAATATTTTGCAGATTGGGTGGATAGTGGAATTCAGCTTTTCAAGAAGTAGGAAGGGTAGTGAGGAAAATATTCCACATTTTCTAAAATCACAATAGATAGTAAGGGTGATACTCCTTTGCAGAACTGAGGTACTGTTGATGGTTAGTGGCTTCATACAGACAGAGGTTACTGTGGATCCAATGGAGAGATGGAGGTCAATGTCTAGGAAAGTGGCAAACTGGACTGGATGGAGCAGGTAGGAGAGAAATCGTTGAAGTTGTGGAGGAAGGAGGATAGAGTATCTTGCCGCTGGTTCCAGATCATGAAGATATCTTTAATAAACCTGAACCAAGTAAGGGTTTAGTATCTTGGGTCGCTAGGAATGTTTCACTTAGGTGCCCCATAGTTAGACTGGCATAGGAGGGCATCATGTCGTTACCCATTGTGATGCCTTGCATTTATTTATATAGTGTTCCATCAGAAGATAGGTGGTTGTTGTTATGGAAATAGTACTTGCATGACAGGTGCATAGGGAATGTGGTAATAGGTTTGGAACTGGTAGGACATTACTTCAGCCATTGTTGAACAGTGACAAGGATAGTGGCATCATCAGTGATGTTTAGGTTTATGGATTGTAATAGGTGTTGGGGAGGGATGGGTTGTTGGGCTTAGGAGGGAGACGATTTTGAGGCAGAATCTTTGGGTTGGGCCTACAGATTTGAGTAGGGATGAGAGGCTATGTTGGACTTCTGGGATGGGATCACTACAACGGGGCCTGTAGATGGAAGAGTCCTACAGTTGACTGATAATATTCAGTCATGCAACCCTTGCAGTTCATCACAACAGTGGTGGAATCTCTGTCCACTAGGTAGATGATTAAAGCTAGGTTTCTCTCAAGTTTGTGGATGTTTGTTCTTTCTACAGTCAAGAGGTTTGTGTTTTCAGGCAGGGACATTCTAAAAAAAGATGAGTCCAGGTTGGAGGCAAAGAGTTCTTCAAAAGTTACCAGGTTGGTTGGTTGGTTGGTTTGGGGAAGGAGACCAGACAGCGTGGTCATCGGTCTCATCGGATTAGGGAAGGATGGGGAAGGAAGTCGGCCGTGCCCTTTCAGAGGAACCATCCCGGCATTTGCCTGGAGTGATTTAGGGAAATCACGGAAAACCTAAATCAGGATTGAACCGTCGTCCTTCCGAATGCGAGTCCAGTGTGTAAGCACTGCGCCACCTCGCTCGGTAAAAGTTACCAGGAGATGGTTATGTAGAAGTGGGGAGGGTTACTGTGTACATCTTTGGTGTAGCTTTTGCATGATCTTTTATGTAGGGATGACCAGCAACAAATGGTCCATTCAAATGAATAGTCACTGCCAAATTGTGCCCAATACAGTCCACCTGGCCTCAATGCCTGTTAGCTCCTGTCCCACCCCACTTCACTATCTATACTAACATCTGTCTCTCTACGTATAGTCTACTTTTCCATCTGTTATGTCTGACCCTCCCAATCCGATCATCAGTGTCACTGTGTGCCACACAAGACTTCCCCTCACTTCACCAGAGCAAAATCACACTGGTGCCATATCCCTATTCTGTCCATTTGTTGCCTCTTCTGCCCACTGCCCAGCCATCAGCCATACTTCCCTCCTTCCCCCTCCCCACCTTTTCTCACCACTGTTGTGCCAATAGAAGTATATTTGGTTAAAATATACCAAGACTTTTTCATCTTTGGTGAATTGTCAATTATACATCAGTCTCATAATCTGCACAATCTGAACCATATAAGTCAGATACAGGAGACACGGCAAACATTTGCAGTAAAGCTTCACAGCAGTGAGATAAGAACAGATGCTAATAACAGTATCCTAACAATAATAATAATAATAATAATAATAATAACACAGTTTTGTAATAGAAAAATCTAATATTAAGTTAAACCTTGATCAAATTGATGCGGTTTGGTGGTTCAGTGGTAAAGCACCAGACTGCAGATTCTGAGGTTTTCAGTTTTATCATTGATAAGTCTGATTGATTTGTCTGTACTTTTCACTTTTTTCATTTCCGGAAATGTTTGTTCACGTGAAAAGTTCTGTGTTGCAATGTGGTTCAGAACCCACGTTGAACTATAGGCTCCTCTGCACAAGACTGAGTAAGTCAATTCAAAGTTTGGAGGAATACAATCGGCTACAACCACTAATAGGCCCATACCTTTGTTTTATTTTGCTCAAATTATCAGTTCATTTTTGTGAATGCTTCTGTTGGATAGTACCATTTCTCCCACTGAATCTCCTGTAGTCTTGTTTTTAGAGGATCTGACTTTATATGAAGTATGTTATTAGCAATTAATTTATTATATCTTTCATCACTATATACTGTGGAAGCTGTGCATGAAATCTTATTAATCATGTTAATCAAATGAGCATTTATATTCCCTATAGTATTTTTATTATTCAAGTTAATGTTTTTAAGAGAGCAGATTACATTTATTTTTCATAGAAAATGATTCAGTTAGGCATTTTAGAAATGATGTAGTTGTACTTCCTTTCTATATATCAATATATAAACTGTGAACATGCTGAAACTCAACACATTCATAGGAAATCCATTTCTCTGTATTTCTCAATATTTTATTGATACTGAGGGAGAAGCTCGGGTTTGTTACACCAAACAACACCCATTTAGCAGAGTTCATTTATTCACCTAAACACATGCAAGGCTCACAAAGAAATGAACATGGAGGAACAACCCAAAGACAATGCTCAGAGTACAAAGACGAAGCTCAGAGACCAAAGATGAATGCATATCAATGCTGGTGTCGACCTCGTCGGTGCCACATAGCCCGCCCCCTGCAGTACAGAATACTCTTGAGAGGCCGGGGGGTGGGAGGGTGACTAAGGCGTTGGCAGGAGTGGTCCGCGGGAGCCGGATCATAGTCAGCGCGACAGCGTTGTCGGGGGGCTGTGTGGGTAGATGTCGTGAAGGAAGGTCCGGCCGCCAAACCTGGAAGTCATTGAAGCGAGCCGGGCGTTGTACTGGGCATGCTGGTCGTGCGGCGACTGGTAGGCTGGCGGTTTGCGGGTGGAACGGAGCGACAACACTGATGTTTCTGGTGGGTGTGGGCGAACACACAAAGCATGTCCAGGTCGAAGTCAGGTGGGAGGGGAACACATTTCACCAGGTGGCAGGGAATGGAGGAGGTTGTGTCATGAGTACTGGATGAAGAGAAACACACGACGAACAGTGTACAATCGTGCAGTATTATTGAGATGTCATGGATTATTGCCAGGGGACAGGCACGAACACCTCAAATGAGGGCACGTTCAAGATGGGGGGGGGGGGGGGGGGGGGGTCATGATAAACCTTGACAGGGCGAGGCAGGTGACAGTGGAGATGTCGAGGGGACCGGTGAAGGGCCCCGCAGTGAGGGTGTGACCATAGGTAAGCTCAATGTGGGGAGCATGTGGTCACTCGACGGAGTGTGTGAGACCGGAGTAGAGGGCGATGTCGGAGGAGAGCTTGTCGATTGGAGCTGGAAGTCACTCGATTGAGTGTGTAAGTCCGACGTGAAGGCAGTGGTCGGAGCGTCGTGAGCCACGACAGTGAGTGGCATGGTCGTGGCCTGAAAGGGGGGGGGGGGGGGAGAAGAAGGCTCAACATGAGCAGGCTTAAGTCTGTTGACAGAGACTGTAACAGCTGAATCTTTCATCTGGATGTCATAGGTGTTGGCTGAGTGCCGGAGAACTCGGTACGGGCCGGTATATCGTGGATGGATAGGAGCACGGACAGTGTCATCTCAGAGCATGACGTACTCGCAATTGTCCAGAGATTTTGGGATGTGAACCTTAGGGTGGGAATGGCTGGCGGGCGGAGGGATATGGATGTTGATGAAGTGGCATCTGACAAGGTCCACAAAGGAAGGTAAGTCAGACTGAGGGAGAGAAGCGGAAGGGCTCACAAGTTTGCCAGGGAGAACAATGTTCTGGCCGTATACGAACTCGGTTATTGTGCCTTTGAGGTCTTCCTTCTAGATCGCACGAATGCTGAGTAGCACAAGGGGAGGGGCTCCGTCCATAGAGAGTCTTGGCATCAAAGAGCCGCCTTGAAAGTGCGGTGCCAACGCTCGACTAGCCCGTCACTTTGCAGGTGACATGTTGTGGTACGGATATGCCGGATGCCGCAAATGTTACAAATCCCGTTGAACAGGGCTGACTCAAACTGTCTGCCCTGGTCAGTCGTGATGATAGCTGGACCGTAACGTGATACCGATGACTCGACGAAAGCTCAAGCAACAGTTTCTGCCATAATATTGGGGAGGGGGACAGCGTCGACCCAGCGAGTTGTTCGGTCGATAGAACGAGAGAACATAATGAAGGCCATTAGAGGGGGAGAGAGGGCCAACAATGTCAATATGAATATGCTGGAAACGCCCAGGAAGGATCGAAAAGGCGCCAAGGGGGCAGGGGGGTGAAGTGTGCTTGTGTACTTTGCAGCATTGGCATGCGATGCAGGAGCATGCCCATTGCTGGCAGTCCTTGTTGACATTTCTCCACACAAAGTGCTCCGCTACGAGGCAGGCGGACGCACGAACACCGGGGTGGGCTAAATTATGCAATGCGTTGAAGACAGCTCAACGCAGCATGGTTGAGACGAGGGGGCGTAACGTGCCAGTACTGTCATCGCACCAGTTCTGACCAGAAATGCCATGGAAGGTGGTGCAGACAAAGTGTAGTGAAGGAGTAGAGTCTGAAATAAGGATTTGTGTTTGCTCATCGGCGGGTTGGAGGCTAGGCAGTTCAGAGAGGTCTAACAGCAAATGGATGGCGTTGACTCGTGAAAGGAAATCAGCAACTATATTGTCAGCACCCTTTATGTCTCTGACATTGGTGGCGAACTGGGGTACGAAGTCCATGTATCTGAAGCGGCGAGGAGGCAGGTCAGCTGGCGGGTTTGTAATGGCGGCAGCCAGGGGTTTGTGGTTCGTTAAAACATAGAAAGTGCATCCTTGAATGTCGGTCTAAAAATGTGTAATCGCCTCGTAGATTGCGAGCAACTTCCTGTCAAATGCGGAATATTTCGGTTGTGCATTGGTGAGCTTGTGCGAGAAGAACTGCAGAGGCGAAGTTTGGCTGTCGATTGTCTGGCTAAGGACAGCGCCAAAGGCAGTGTTGCTCACGTCTGTGGTGATGAAAAGCTGCGCATTGGGATGAGGATGCGCTATGGTGCAGGCCTTGGCAAGAAGATTTTTGAGGGCAGTGAAAGAGTCAGTCATAGTAGAGGTCCATGGAATGGGCCGAGATCCAGAAGTGTTGGTGCCTGCCAAGGTGTCTGTTAATGGAGCCTGAATCTCCGCAGCCCAAGGTAGATGTCGGCGATAATAATTAACCATCCCCAAAAAGTGCCGGAGCTCTTTGAATGACGAAGGTCCGGGTAGGTTTAGTATTGTTTGTACTTTCTCAGGGGGCGGTGAAATGCCGATGGCAGAGACCAGAAAACCAAGAAAAGTGACAGCAGGTTGATGTAGCTGCAATTTGTCCTGGTTGGTCTCAATGCCTGCTGCCGCGAGAGTGTTCATAACAGTTTCCACATGTCGAATGTGGTCCTCGATGGAGGAACTGAACACAAGAATGTCATCAAGATATGCAAAGCAGAATTTTAGGTCGAATAGAACTTCGTTGATGAAGCATTGCCAAGTCTGGGTTGCATTTTGCAGACCGAAGGGCATGAATTGAAACTGAAATAACCCAATTGGGGTGGTGATTGCTGTCTTCTCGATGTCTTCAGGTGCCATGGGGATCTGGTGGTAGGCCCGTTTGCAATCAATGACAGAGAATGTGGTCGCACCTGCGAGGGAACTGGTAAAGTCAGCAATGTTGGATATGGGGTAGGTGCCCATAATTGTTCGTGCATTTAGTTGACAGTAGTCTACGCACATGCACCAGGACCCATCTTTCTTGGGTGTCATATGTAGGGGCGTAGACCAGCTACTGGCAGAGGGTTCAATGACGCTGGAGCTTGGTAGTTCAGAAATCTGATTTTTAAGGTTGGAGAGGCACTCGGGACAAAGTCGACGTGGTTTAGTGGAGATCGGGGGACCTGGCGTGAGGCGAAGCTTGTGAACCATGCCATTGGTGAATACGGAAATGTTGCTGGCGGCATGGGAGGCGGTTTGTTTACAACGTATGGTGGGCAGGGCAGGTGAGGCGTGGTTGTGGTGTTCGGAGCCACTAGGCGGATCCAACGGGAGCTGAGGCGGCAAAGTGTCCCAGGAGTCAACACGACAAGATGGCCGCCGGCCTGAAGCAGTGGCACCGTGGTCGGGTGAGCTCGGTAGAGCTCGTGAGCCGTTAGTGAGTCCATTGTCCGAGGGTGCGGCCTGTGGCAGCACAGTCACTGGCGAAACACTTGGTGCGAGTGCACTGTTGGTGTTGTCAGTGGCGGTCACATGGCGGGGAGCAGGAGCCGAAGTTTCGTAGTTTGAGGTGCTGTCCACGAGGGGCGGGATAGGAGCCGTCAGTTCGGGAACACGTGACACTCGTTGCGCATGCGCACTTCTGTCCAGCCGAGTGTCAAATGCTGCCATGTTAGGAGGGTGTGGCCCTGCAGAACTGTCAGTACATGTTATGGCAGTCTTGATAGCATAGTTGCGAGGGGTGGCAGGAGGTAAACACACAGAGGCTCGATTGCTGGGATTGCAAGCAGATTCGGCGCACTTACTGACCTTGCTTTGTCCTTGTTGTAGTGTCTGTAATTCATTTGCTGCATCGGAGAGATGTAGCTGTGTTTTGTGGAGCCGGAGGGAGAACTCGAAGTTTTCCTTGCATAAGGGAGCAATGTGTTCAATCTCGACAAGGCACGTGTGCGTCGACAGAAACGAGCATGTACGGATGAGATGAGCCCGGACCAATGTGTCACCGGGCAGGGGGGGGGGGGGGGGGGGTTGCTCGATAGAGCACAGGGGAAGTGAGTCTTTGACAGATGATGAAACACGGTGTTTTGCACTAGGTCTGGTGAAAGTTTGTGGTGTTGGAAGAAGGCAATACCTAGTATAGGTTTGTCAATTTCGCACACTAAAATAGTCCACTCGAGTTTGCAGTTTGCAGAGAGTGAGACGACGTGGGAAGTTGAACCCGAGTATTGTATTTTAGTTGAATTCACTTCTTGCAGTGAAGTATGATGAGGGCGGATGTTCGACGATGCTAAGCACGTAGGCAGCTGCGAAACATCAGCGTCTGTTTCCACTAGGAAAAGGTATCGTCCGCAATTATCTGGTTGTTCCCGGACAGAATGGAGCACTGGGGGGGGCGCCTGTCATGTTGTGTGCAGCAGGCGGCACCCAGACCTACCTGCGATTGGCATTTGGGAAGTAGCAGGGTGGTCTGCAGTTCCATGCCGCCTCACCAAACTGTGTATGGAAGTAACAGTACAGGTAGTGCAGTTGCATTTCCTGCGGAAAGTTCGTTGCCAGTGGCGGTGGCCGAGGTTCGGTTGCCTCAGCAGGTTCAGTTGCAGGAGGGGGCGTGGGAGCTGGTGACGCTGCAGTTGCTTGTGTACTGCTTCCCAGAGCGAGCGGAAAGGTCGGCACAGTATGGCCCCAGCCGCATCGGGCCACAGGGCGATGAGCCTGAACCTGAGACTTGTCAGGTAGGCAGTGGCTGGCGAAATAGAACAATGATACATCGTGTAACTTGTCAGCAATTGTCATTCTTTGCTCAACAGCTTCAGGAGACTTTTGAGCCAGAGAAAAGTGGATGTGAGGAGATAGTTTATCTGACCAGATGGCAAGGAGAGCTGTGTCAGAGAATAGATCGGTGCTGACCAGGGCACGTAGCCGTCTCCAGAGCTGGGAAGGTTTGTTGTTGCCTAGTTCCTCAATGTGGAGCACTTGCCGTATTGCTGCGTCAGTTGAGTGTGCAAGCCGATGTAGAACTGTCTTTTTGGCTAGAGTATACGGGGTAGATGAGTCCGGGGCATCGACCAGGTCAGCACTAAAGTCGTCCTGGTTGTGAAGGTGGGTAATGAGTCACAGAAAGCTGGTTGACTCATCGAGTTT
The DNA here is from genome assembly GCF_023864345.2 of Schistocerca serialis cubense. Classification (NCBI taxonomy): domain Eukaryota; kingdom Metazoa; phylum Arthropoda; class Insecta; order Orthoptera; family Acrididae; genus Schistocerca; species Schistocerca serialis. Next base: position 351,859,849 of record NC_064640.1, on the reverse strand, counting down.
GTAATGGTCGAAAACTTCGTCCACAATTTTTAACCAGGTTGTTGCTCTGCCGGGATTAAACGGCAGCAGCATCGGTAAGCATTGTAGAATGTTCGGAAGAACAGGTTGAGTTGAGTTCGGTGAGGCACTGCGTGAATCGAGCTGTTGTTGCTGTAGTATTCCAGGAGAGTGTGCCTCCAGGGGATGTGGCAACGATGGCTGTTCGGGTAACAGCATGAAGGTGACACGTTGTGGTTGAGTGCGATCAGTCATGAAGCGTAAGGCCAAGATGGGTGAGACACTGTAATGTGTCGATTGCGGTTGCTGAAGCTCAACACATTATGGGTGTGTTCGGATTGATGCATCGTGGAAGACTGACGTGGATTAGGCACCGAGATGTGCCGAGAATGGTAGCGGAAGCTCGACTGGTGCTGGCACGGGGCCGACAGACGAGAAAAAGTTCAAAGTTTGAGAATGCGTGCTAGTCCACGGAAAGCTCAACGTATGATCAGAGTCAGGGCCACCTGTGTTTCAGGGAGGCTGCGGAGTTGCGGGCTGTCCAGAAGCACAATGTGGGAAATGATGTCGAACGTGGGACAGAATGTGTGAATGTTCACTGTTCATAGTCACTTCACTCAAAATGGTGTGTGGATAAGGTGAATGTCGTGGCACAAAACACTGAGGCATAGCAGTGAGATGGAGGTGGAGGTCAGGCACAGATAACAATTTATTGATCCTGTTGCAGGCCGAGGTATCGAAGTAGGAAAGCATGTGCTGATGCTGAACTGAGGCAGGCGCGGGCGTGGTCAGATGCTGAGGAGGTAGACTTGTGAACAAAGCAGTTCCGGCCACATGGCAGGTATCCGCATGGTACTGAATGGATTTTGGCGTGGCAAATCGTTGTCCTGGCAGTGGTAGGTTGTCCGATGAAGCATTTGCAGAAATCGGCATTGGTCCGGCACTGCACGGAGATCCGTGAGGGGTAACTGCACAGTCGATGAGGGAGGGCACATGTGGCAGGAACAAAGGTGTTTGATAGCTGGAGTCAAGCACACTCCTAACCTCACTTTTTGTTGCAGGCTTGAAAGCATCCTGTGAAATCGGTGGAATCATCGAGTGAGAGGCATCGTGTTGCAGTCCTGGCGGGTTTACATCCCCCGTAACATGATGCATGTTGATCACAAAATCCAGCGTTAGGCGCTGGTCCGAAGTCATTGTTTTCATATGCTGTGTCGATGTAATACACGTGAAAATAACTGAAGCGGAGGTCACAGACACAGTAAAACGGCGAAAACTGAAGACGTTACAACTTGGGGTCACCAGTGAGGGAGAAGTTCGGTTTGGTTACACCGAACAACACCCATGTAGCAGTAGTTCATTTATTCACCTAAACACATGCAAGGTTCACAAAGAACTGAACATGACAGAACAGCCCATAGACAATGCTCAGAGTCGAAAGACGATGCTCAGAGTCGAAAGACGAACGCATATCGATACTGGTGTGGACCTCATCGGTGCCACAATACCATTGTCTAATAAGACTAAAAGGAACCGTGTGGATTGGGCATGTGCATGGTTTCCATTCTACTTGACTATATAGAAATGGATACCCACACACGTGGCACACAAAATGGAGGCACATGATCACTTTGTAATTTACAGTTGCACAGACATGGCCTGTTGCTACTGGTGTAGTTATTTACAAGTTCATTCAGGATATGGAGGAAGTGAAGGCCCCATCAGAGGGGTATGGCATACTGCATGATCAGTGCTGGGGAGCTGACTTCCCTGATGTCTTCTTCCATCATAAGCTCACTCTGAGCTGCATGGGCAGTTTTTTGGGCTTGAGTTATTTGCCTTACTTGCCTTAGAGAAGGATTTGATACATACAATTTGTGGTTCCTCATTTCTGCATTAGGAGCAAGACAAACTATTATGTCCCTAATTAGAGCACCCATGCAATTCTACTCACATAAACATCTGCAATTGCAGTTCCTATTAATTTGAACTAGGTGGAGCTCCAGTCTATGGAAGACTGACTGGAATCCTTTTTTCAATGCCAAGCTTCTGACCTGGCTGCAATAGTTTTTGTTTTTTTTGTTTTTTATTTTTATTTTTAATGTTCTAACAATAAAGAACATATTCTACACAACTGATACATTGCTGGATTTGTTAATAGCTCCAATTTCTTTATTAGCTGATATTGTTTGGGATTTCTTGACAAGAACATGGCTTTTTGCCAAATCAGATTTCTGTCTATGACAAACAGAATCCCTGATGTTAAGACCTGTGTCAAAGCAGTAGTGCACTTGCCATGTACTTCACAGATTGCATCACAACTGACTCAAGACTGGTCCTTGGCAGGCTTATTTGCTAGATTCTGGCACGGTCACATCAGACGATACTCCTGATGACCTGCTTCCTCTGGGTAATGATGCCACCACAGTCAACAGTAAAGCTATGCCAGCTATTCAGTTTCCAAAGTGAAGTTAGATGACACTACTACCTGCACACTCTGTTGTTTATTGACGGAAGGTAATTTTTCATTGTGGGAAATATTTAGGCAATGAATGGAATTTTAATGGATTTAATGGAATGATAAAAGATGGGAGAAATAAAATAAACTATTGATCAAGTGGAAAATATTTATAAAATTTATATATCATCAAGCATAATTTCTCATTGCTAGATTTTGTCCATTTTGGTCATAACCTAGTAAAATGATTTATTGTAATGGCAAAGAATATTCATAACAAAGTCAGGGCAGGTGCTGAGACACAGATAGGCAACAAAAAAACTGTCACAAAATAAGCTTTTGGCCAACAAGGCCTTTGTCAAAAATAGACAACAGACACAAACATACACTCACACGAATGCAACTCACCCACTCATGATCACAGTCTCTTGCAGCTGAAGCCAAACTACAAGCAGCAGCAGCAGTGCATGATGGGAAAGGCAACTGGGAGGGGGTAAGGAGGAGGCTGGGGCAGGGAGGGGGAGGTATAGCAGGTTAAGGATGGGGGACAATGAAGTGCTGCAGGGGAACATGCAGAGATCAGGTAGCAAGAGGGTAGGGCAGCTATGTGCAGTCAGGAGGTTAGACGGTAGTGGGGAAGAGTGGAGGGTTAGCAAAAAAGGAGAGAAATAAAAAGACTGGGTGTGTTGGTGGAATAGAGGGCTGTGTAGTGCTGGAATGTGAACAGGGAAGAGGCTAGATGGGTGATGACAATGACTAACGAAGGTTGAGGCCAGGAGGGTTACAGGAACAGAGGATATATTGCAGAGAGAGTTTCCACCTACACAGTTCTGAAAAGCTGCTGTTGGTGGGAAGCATCCATATGGCTCAGGCTGTTAGGCAGTCATTGAAATGAAGAATGTCGTATTGGGTGGCATGCTCAGCAACAGGATGGTCCAGTTGTTTATTGGCCACAGTTTCAGTGGCCAGTCATGAGACAGACAGTTTGTTGGTGGTCATGGCCATCACACAGAAGCAGCACAGTGGTTTCAGCTTAGCTTGTAGATTACATGACTGGTTTCACAGGTAGCCCTGCCATTGATGGGATAGGTGATGTTTGTGATCGGACTGATGTAGGTGGTGGTGGAAGGATGTATGGGGCTGGTCTTGTATCTAGGTCTATTACAGGGACATGAGCCATGAGGTAAGGGGTTGTGAACAAGGGCTGTGTAGGGATGGATGAGTATATTGTGTAGGTTCAGTGGACAGTGGGATACCACTGTGGGAGGGGTGGAAAGAATATTGGACAGGATATTTCTCATTTCAGGGCATGACAAGAGGTAGTCAAAACAATGATGGAGAATGTAATTCAGTTGTTCCAGTCCTGGGTGGTACTGAGTTACAAGGAGAATGCTCCTCTGTGGCCAGACGTTGAGACTTTGGGAGGTGATGGGTGATGGGAAAACAAGGCATGGGAGATTTGTTTTTGTGTAAGTTTGCGAGGGTAATTATGGTCTGTAAAAGCCTCAGTGATACCCTCAGCATATTTTGAGAGGGACTGCTGATCACTGCAGGTGTGGCAGCCATGGGTGGCTAAGCTGTTTAGGAAGGATTCCTCTAGGATCAGGATCAAGGGTAAGGACACCCTGTCCACATTCCTCTAAAACCTGAACACTTTCTCCCCCGTTTGCTTCACCCCATCTACTCAACCCAACTAGCCACCTTCCTAAATGTTGAACTCCACCTCAAAGATGGCTACATCAGTACCTCTGTCCACATCAAATCTACTAACCATCAGGAATACCTCCACTTGGAGAGCTGCCACCCATTCCATATGAAGAAGTCCTTTCTATACAACCTAGCCACCCATGGCTGTTGCATCTGCAATGACAAGCAGTCTCTCTCAAAATATACTGAGAGTGTCACTGAGACCTTTACGGACCATAATTATTCTCCCAACCTTTTACAAAAACAAATCTCCCATGCGTTATCTTCCCAGTCACCCACCACCTCCCAAAATCTCACCGTCTGACCACAGAGGAGCATTCCCCTCACATCTCAGTACCATGCAGGACTGGAGCAACTGAATTACATTCGTGGAGGTATGCTCTGCCTTTATAACTAATTGAAGGCAGTTTATTTACTGCCATATGCATTTTGCTTCTTTTATTTGGGAAGCATCCTCAGTGATGATTTCCAGCACTGTTAACTCATGCATGTGGTCCCGGAGATGTATTTGTTAGTTTCGATGCTCCAACTGGCTGATTTCTGGAGTTCTTTTGCCCACGTTTGACACATCACATACATCACTAGCAATTTCCATTCTGTGATCAACACGTGTGTTTCAATCTTGTTACATGTCATTATCTTCACTGTGTGATACAGACACAATACAAACTTAACAGTTGAAGATAAATAAATATTGACTGACTATTGTTCTATCCTCTGTATGCAGTGTTAGGAGATGTCAGTATGGTGGGGCATGTTGTTAGTACACAGCTCTCCTGGCTGTTAATGTTAAATCTTCCTATCTGAAGCAACTACTCATCCTTCAAGAATCATCTCAGTTGTACTCATGAGGTTGTGTGTGTGTTCTGTAACACTAGTCCTGCCAATGGGAAAGCCTTTGATAGTTATGGTAATTGAACCCAGTGATCAGAAATGCTGATAGCCTGGCTTCACAGACATACATCAGAATCTGAATGTGCTCATATATAAATGCTGAGACCTGTTTTACATTTGCTGTTAGCTCCTTTATATATCTCTGCTTATGCTGTGTCATATTTATTCATTAATAAAGGGTGATCATGACAACTTGAGATTTGTTGTTAAATAATTTGAATAATTAACATAATAACCCATATCAATGATACTGACTCCATACAATAGCAGCTTCTTAGATGGACCTCCCTGCACCCAAAACATCTAAACAGGTAAATAATATGTCTACAGGTTTACTAACTACTGGACTATGGTGGGAGTTAATATTGTCAGTTCAGCAATGGACTCCACTGTATGATTTGTACTGAGCACTTCTTTTCTCTGTCTTTATTTAAAATTAGAATTAGACATTGGAGAGACAACCACTGATCAGTTTAAATTTTAGCTTAGAGGAATGCTGCATACAAAATGCAGATTTCAAATATGTTTAAAAAATATGTCTTACAGTAAGTGTACTAAATGGTTCTTTTTATAGGCTTTCCTAAATCCTTGCTGTGCTACAGCCAGAATTCTTTTGTTTTTCTATGAAATTGGTAACTATGTTTCTAATAGCTGTTTCTACAATTTTTGATAAGGTGGGTGTAATTTTTATGGGTCAACAGTCTTCAGTATCCCCCTTGTCACCACCTTTATAAATTGACATTACTTTACTCTTTTTCATATATTTTGGGAACAGATCCTTCTAAATTACCAAGTTTACTAGAAATGTCAGGCTCTGGTAGTAACTGTGAACACTGTTTGAAAACTTTTTCAGATATTCCATTATACTCTCTGTACCTCTGTTTTTCAGTGAACCAATTGTATTACTAACTTCTGTTTCATCTGTTGGAAATAGGAATGGGCATTTTGTCATTTCTAGTGGAACTATACTCTTTTTACTCAATGCTTATTTTGTTTCATTTGCTTCTGAACTGTATTTACGTATGCTTATATAAGGTGGAACACACTTCATGTGGATCAGTCATTTCTTCTCTTGTGCTGTTAGTATTATATTCCTATTTTCTGTCTCATTCATTCCTGTTTGTATTTGTGTATGATCAGACTGTCTTATAAATATTTGATGAAGGTCCAATTTTATGTTTATAATATCTAGACTTTGCTTGTCTTATTGTCCTGCTACACACTTTCTTCTGATTTCTTTACATTTCACAAGCTGCTTGACAATTAATTTCTGTAACTTTCATATAAATATTTTAAATCTTCTCAAGCATTCGTGATTTCTCTGGTGATCGATTTCTTTCTAGGTCCTACATTTATCTTTCTATGGACTTTTGAGAAAGCTATATTTATGTGGTGAGTTAAGGCTGAAATGAAAGTTTTTCAGTTTTATTCCAAATCATTGCTTTATAGAGCCTCCTTATCTTCTGATCTGAGTGCCACTTCTAATATGTTTAGATTTCCAGCATTTTTCAGCCTACACTCTACAACTACATTTCCAATTTCAGTTTTCTTATTCTGTAATTCAGTTAACTGATCATGGTGATCTGAAATGACTGCATTAATTATGTGTAGTTTCAGTTAATTTAAAGTTACATTTGTAAAAACATTATGTATTATTTTTTCTGATGATTCAGTGCTTCTTGTTGGGCCATTTGTAATTTGTAAAAGGTACTGGGTAGTAATTAGTACCTCACATCTGTATTTTTTTTTTCTTTACATAAAAAAAGAAAATGGAGAAGAAAAACGCTTAGAAATGTTCAGCCTGTAACCATAGGTACAAAATAATTTGCAGTGTGAATGTAAAATGACTCATTTCACATCATTACAATTTATCATGTAAAATGATCCATGGAACATGAAACTAAGTAAGTAACTATTTTTACAAGCAGCTTCATATTATATGTATTTATATCATCATGAAAACATTTTGCATAGCTACTTAATTCAGTGAATTTATATATACAGCACCAGCTAGTCCTGTGCATTGGAACAGAATAAAATCTTCTTGGTTTTCAAGCCATATCCTTTTGAATAAAACACCCGAGATTTTGATGGCTATCTCTGCCATTGTTGTTGGCAATAAAAACTACTGACTACTGGGGATTGCACAGTTTTCTGCTTATACAGGCATGATTGCAGTATTTGGTACCAATCAGAAAGGGCAGAAACAGTATACACATGGAAGGTTGGGCAACTCGTAGCATTTCCAGCCCACCATTGGACCAAGTGATGATAAGTGTCATGAGGGGCTGGCAACAAATTTTAAACTGTCACTCCTGCCTCCCTGCAAGTGTCAAGCATCCATCTTTGCTTTCTTTTGACAACCAGTTCCTGCCCCCAAACCCTTCAAAGTGTGTACCCCTGATCTCTGTCAAAATTGTTGCTGTTTATTCTAGTCTTGACCAACTAATTTATAACAGAATCCCAATATGTTGATGTGTGAGCCAAGAATTTAATCTTTTCAAACAGTTGTTAATGTCTGTTTTCCAGGCAATGCTTAGCTATGTCCATCTTGTGAAGTTCGCTTTGTTTAATATGTCACTTGTGCTCAGTACAATGTTCTGCAACTGTATGAATTGTTTGACCTGTATAGATGCTGCTGCATTTGCAAGGGGCACCATACACACAGGGCACATGAAGAGCTGTGTTATCCTTAACAGAGCAAAGCATATCTCCTATCTTGGAGGGTGGGCTGGAACAGAATACTGATCTCAGTCCATGTCTCTGCAGCACACATCCTAACTTGCTGTTCGTTGCCCGACATTATGGCAGGAAAGCAGTTGGCTTGGCCTCTTCTGCTGATTCACTAGGTGTCCTCCATCAGTGGCACCTGGAAGAATTTTCAGTGTCTCACCTGCTGTATCGCTTTTCTCCGAACCCATGTCTGAAACATTACAATTCAGAGTATAGGTGGGAATCGTCATAAATAATCTTTGCTCTGTGTCCTAACATGTTCAGGACTGCTTTCTTGTGTTCAGGGTTGTGAAAACTATTGGTACTGAAGTAGTGAACAGTATGTGTTGGTTTCCTGTACACTGAATGACAAAGCTGGTCTTGTGCTTTCTCCTTAACCAAACCATGCTGTACACTAGAAAGTAGCCCTGAACATGTTAGTATGTAGAACCAAGATTATTTCTGATGATGACCACTTACTGTCTGAGTTGCAGCATTTGAGACATGTATTCAGAGAGAATGGTCATAACAAAGGGGACATTGCAAATGCTTTCATGTGCACTGATGAAGGATGCCTTACAAATCGGCAGAATAGGCCAAGCCAGCCGCTCTCCTGCCAGACTGTGGGGCAATAGGTATCAACTTATGATGTGTGCTGCAGAGACATAGACTGAGACCAGTGTTCTCAACCACCCCAAAGATTCAAACTGCCTTGTTAAAGATGACATAGCTCTTCGTGTGCCCAGTTTATATGATGTCCCTTGTGAATAGATTAAAAAAATATGCTCAGTTGTGGAACATTGTACTGAGCCCAAGTGACATATTAAACACAAGTTCACCATAGGAAAGTAAAGATGGATGCTCGAAGCTTGAAGGGAAGTGAGTGGCAGCTTCAACTACGGCACCAGCCCCTCGTACCTCATTCGGTCCCACAGTGGGTTGGAGCTGTTGTGAGCTGCCCAACTCCCTTCCCGAGCATGCATCATTTCAACTCTGTCTGATTGGTGTCAGTTGCAGCAATCGTGTCTATATAAGTGGAGGAAAACTGTGGCAGCACTTGTAGTCAGTGATTTTTACTCCTGATGTCAATGATGGAAATAGCCATTGAAAGCTCAAGTGTTTTACTCAAAATGACTTGGTTTGAAAATGAGAAGATTTTATTCAGGCACACCACCACAAAAGTCTCCAAGGATGCTAGTTTTGTAAATCATTAATAGTTTTGTCAAGTTAAATCTTCAAGTTGTATCAGGAAATATTTTAGTCTCGAGCTTGTAGTGATATACACCTAACACTAGACATTTGTCTGCAAGAAAAATTGTTTGAATGGCTGCCGTTTCAGGACATATTTCTCTACTGTTTGTAACTGGCTATTGAATACATTCACTTATACTGCTATCCACTTAGAATGTATACGTACCCCCAGTGCAGGAAGGGGTGGCTATGAACCAGGATGGTGTGAGTGGGTGATGGCGGCAAGTGGGTAGCCCGGCATGCTCCAGAGGAAGGCAGCAGCAAATGTAACAAGTTCTTTTTTGAAACATCTGCACTGTGTAGTACACTAGGTCAGTGGCTGACTGGCCATTGAATTCTGCTGAGCTGGCAGCTTGCCTGCCCCAAGATGGTGACTTGGAGTTTCCTCAGTGCACCAGAAGCTTAGTTATGTATGTCAGGTACCTGCCAATGGCATGTACTTGACCCTGATGTATCTGCTGTGGATCCAGGCAGTGCCCTGCTGTCATGGTGACTGATGCACACTGCAATGAGGCACCCACCCTGCAAGAGAGAAAGACAGTTGGTGTGACCCATTGCCCCTGGGCAGCAGTTGGCAGTGTTGCTGGACTAGACCTAGTATGGTCTGCTGTGCCATGACACTAAGTCAAGGAGGGACCTAGTGCATAGAGCTGTTGCTGTGCTATGGCCCCAAACTGGTTACCTCCGCTGGCAGGTCCCCGTGGCGACCGGTGACCTCTGGCACAGATCTGTCCTCCTGGTAGAGCTGCAAGACTGAGAATAATTTCTTACAAAATGTCCCGTATATATAGTAAGCAGTGGTGCACATGTTGTACATATGCATTACTTCCAGTTGTGTAACCTGAAACACCATTGCCAGTTTAGTGTGAAAATCTATCTTGCCCTTGCTGCACAAGTTTGTGCAGCGTTGCTGAGTCTGCTGTTTTAGCAAGCTAACTTGCCGCACGACACTGTGATGGCCTTGTTGAATTATTACAGTGACAACATCCTACACCTACCTGCTGTCAGCATTGTAGGGCTTATGCTAACATGCCCATAAATGGCTGGTATACTACCTAATTTACATATTTTCCCACATTCTCACTGCAAGGCTATATTCTCATTTTCTTATACTCTAGGGATCCATTCTGCTGGAATCTTAAGTACTGGCGGTTTGTGGTGACAGTTGGCTCTCTGCCTCAGAAGAATAAAAGCTATGTGCAACAGAGCTAGAGTCACTGTGGCACTTATTATTGTGACACACAAAATCACTGTCACATGTCATCATCCTTCTCTCAACACACTATTTGCTGCATTAACTGCTCAGCTGAAATGCATCCTTCCTGCGCAGCTATCCATCGAGCCAGGGAAAGGGTTAAATCAGGTTTTAAAGTTGCATTTAGAAATATTACATTAGATGGTGGCAACAATTTCAAAGGTACACCTGGCCAATAGAACTGTTGTTGTCAGACATTCAGTGGCATGATTCTCACAATCGTGGCTGGTATATGGAAGGTTGATAGTGTCACATCACATGTAGTCCCATTGATTAATAAACCACCCAGTTCCTTTAAGTTCAATCCATTTGTCCTCCATGAGTTTCCCTTGTTCATAACTACTCACCACTACTACCATGTCATCATAAGAGGAGTAAATCCTGCTTGCTGGAAATGAAGTCTTGGTTCCACTATATTTGTTAGACAATCTAGTCCTTTCTGTCTGGCTAAGAACAGCTGTACTGTGCATGTGTTCTGGCTGGTTTTTATTACCCTGGTTGGACACACCTTGAGCTTCCCCATTCCAAAATGTTGTAACTCTTCCTCCATCATTATTACATACCTTCTACAATCTTCCAGAATTAATAATTTCTCATCGATCCCCACCTGCATGAACTTTTCAGGAACTCTCTGCATGAACTTTCCAGGAGCTTCCCACTTCATTGGATATGTGTGAATGACATAACACTCAAACTGTGCATGTCTTCCTGTACTTGGAATCCAATTAGACTATACAGTCATGCTCAGTAAGTTTTTATTCTACAGTAGGTTGTCATTCTACTGATGCTATGTGGTAGTAGAACGGTAGGATTTCTCTGCTGGGTTCCATAATTAGACTTAACTCAGCTGGTAGCTTGTTCTGTGCTTTCTGTAACCCCAACAAGTATTGTTTAGGTGACAAATGATTAGGACGTAAATGTCCAAGCAACATGTGGTTCATAGCTTCCTGCAGGTTTAACACTACCCCTCGTCTGTTCCATATGCTATCTGCTAATACTTGAAACAGCCTCGTCACTACAGTTTCGTTATCTATTATTTCTACTCATGCTTGCAGCACTTCCAAATTCTGATTCATCAAGTCCTCCAATGCCATGGTTTAATCCATTAGTCTATGCATTAATTTCCATAACAACTGTGTGTTGTTAAGCATTTCACTCTCGTAATTCACAATGTATGTAGTGTACTGTTCTTATGCCAGTTTAGTTTCCTCTTCTAATTTTTCTACTACTTCACAGTTTTGTTTAAACCTCTGCTATGACTCCCATCTGCCATTCCAAACACTGTTTTCAAAATTCTACCTCTGGCATCCAGCAATCCTCTCTTCCAGTGGAGATGTGGCAAAACTTCCCCTTCCTGTTTCATTTGTCCCTATAGTTGCCTGTAGGATCTGTGTGGTTTATCACACAACCCTGACATTTCCTTGAGTACCCCCATGCTCATGGCACTTTGCCAACATCTGATAAATACTTCTTCCAACCTCCTCACCTTATTACATATTTCCCATGTGTTAAAAACTGTCTTCAGCATCCACTGAAGTCTGGTAACTGCCACAGCCTCTTGCCTCAACAACAGCACTCCTATTTCCAGGTGCAAGTTCAGTAACTCCTCCACCTCTATCCAAGTGATGAAATGCAATGCTACCATGACTAACATTCCTTCTCTTCTTACGCTTGATGTATGCAACATAAGGATGGGGACAAATATCATGTTTGCTCCCCTCTCAGAAGGTTGTTGCCAGTAACAAGCCCATTCACATACAACAAAAATAACAGAAAAAATCTATATCTTATTTACTACAATCCTATACATACCTGAGTATATATAAAAAGAAATTCTTGACAAAAAACCCTTATCTTCTTGATCTTAATGAATATAGTACTTTATGCACCGGCTCAACCACATCTTCTTGTCTTTCTTCTGATTCTTTCTCCTCGGGTTCTTCTCAGGTTACTGTCTCAAAGCTCCTGGAATCAACTTCTGACTACCTCAAAAAATTGTGGACACCTAACATGTACTATTTTCATTCTTGTGGGCAACTGAAGCCTCACACTGATGAGCAAAGTAGTCTCAATGACCTGATAGAGTCCTTGATTCCTTGTAATGAACTCCTTTATCGTCTCTTTCTGAATGTAAAAACTGAATAACATGACACATTGCCCAACTTTATACTACAATAAACATGCCTTACATTTCACTGATTCCTCCTGCTTCTCCGCTGTCTTCGTATTCACCTTTTATACTCTTTTTGTAAACTCACATACCAAGGCTTTACCTTCCTTTGCCTTTATCAAATCAAATGGTGATAGTATTTTCTGACCATACACTACCTCATATGGGAACAACCTACTATTTATGTGTACTTTTGAATTATACATTGACACAATGCACCTTAGATATGTATACTGTACTAGTCATCAAAATGTATGTTCTCATAGTAACTTAACATTTTACAAATTGTTCTATCCAGTTATTAACCATTGCCTGTGGAACTGTCACTGCCTGCTGATTGAGCATAGCAACCATCCCCATATTGTACTGAGAAACGTGATCTATTATTGTTAATATGAACTGGTTTCCTGCTGCCATACAGTTGAAGGCCCTAATACACCAGTTCCAAGGATTTCAAATCATTTTGACGCTTGAGGTAGCCTCTTCAATGGTACTCACATAAGATTCAGAGCAGCTCCTTGCACACAATGTATGTGGGTACTGGAGTATTGATCCACATCTGCTTTCCTTCCTCTCCACTAATATCTCTCAGCCACTCTCTAGGTTGTTGCTCCGCATCCACCGTCACCAGATGATACATGATCATGTGCTTCCTTTTGAAACTTCTCCATAAACTTCACTCATACTACTAGCTGTGGCCCTAGCCTTGTTTCCTTTCACAACAGTCCATCACATGACCAAACCTGTGGTTACATCCCGTACTGTTTACAGTCAATGTCAGTACTCTGCAGCGCCTGCCACTCTGAAAGGCCATGACCCACAAATTTCAGCACTAGTAGCTTCATGCTTAATGTGTCTGCATTCCCATGCTTCCTCCCTGGCTTGTGTACTATTTTTTAGTCGAATTTGCTAAGTCTCAGGGTCCATTTTGTAAGCCTGCTAAATGGATCTTTCAGTTCCAATAACCACTTGAAAGCAGAGTGCTCAGTCATTATCCAAAATTTTCCCCATAAAGATAACATCTAAAATACATCTCACTGGATATTCTCCACCTCGTTCAGCTTTCTTAACATGCCAGCTATTGGATGTTCTTCACTGTTAATCTCCTGGCTCAGACACACCACAAAGCATGTTTAGATGTGTCACATGAAAGTATAAACTGCTTCTAACATTCTGGAAATACTAGAACCTGGCTTGACATAAAGACTCTCATTAATTCTTCAAATGCATCATGACACTGTTCTAACCTTGTGAATTTCACAACCTTCCTTAGCAACTGTGTGAATGGTCATGCTATGTCAGCAAACCCTTTCACAAAACGTATGTAGTAATTTGAGATCCCAAAAGAAGACTGTAGTTCCTTAACTGACTTAGACACTGGGAACTCTTGTACAGCTTGCACTAGCATCAGGGCTGACCTTAATTCATCTTTACTAATTATGTGGCCTAAATACTCTACCTTCTGTAATGCAGAGTGGCACTTCTCTGTGCTCAACATCAGATAGGTGTCCTCAATAATTTAAATAGTTCCTTCAGATGTTGTCTTTGCTACTCTATGCATTTTAAGAATCTGATAATATCGTCTAAGTAAACTGGCCACTGGCATGGTTTCAAACCTCTCAACACACCATACAATAACCTATGAAACACTGCAGATGCATTTTTCAATCCAAATAGCATTCTTTTGAACAGATAGTGCCCTCATAGTACCAAAAGTGCTCTCTTTGGCTGGTCTTATGGAACAACCTCCAATTGATAGATATACTCCTTAAATCCATGGTCAAAAAGTACTGACATCATCCCAAGTTTTCAATGGTCTCAGTAATACTGGGGATGGGGACACATCCACTGCAGCCTTTCTGTTCAGATGAGAGTCATCACAGCAGAACCTGTATTGTATAGAACCTTCTGTAGAGTCTTTTGGTGCAACCACAATTCCTCTACCCTATAGGCTACCACTTATCCTGTCTGCTAACTGCTGGTTAGTACAATCTTTGATAAATTGCAAATATCTGGGTTTATTATATGGTTTCTGATACTCTGGTGCTTCAGCCCCTGTTGGTATTCAGTGTGGAGTCACTGGCATTGCAGGTAATGGACCCCATGGAAAAACAAATTCTCAAATTCGAATGGCAATCCTACCATCCACTCTCTCTCTCTATCTCTCTCTCTCTCTCTCTCTCTCTCTCTCTCTCACTCTCTCTCTCTCTCTCTCTCTCTCTGGCATCTGACCCATGTGCTCCTGTGTCCAACAAAAACTTGTACTCTTTATCTCTTACAACACCCATTACTGCACATGCCACAGCTTCATGTGTATTTGTTGCATCTAACTACCTCCTTGTCCACCCCTACATCCATTGCCAAAATTCTGCTGCTTATCCGTCAATTTTCTCCATTTCTCTCTGGCTGATGATGTTGCCTCTGTAAATGTCCCTTCTGTCCACACCTGTAACACTTCATGTTCACAGAAAATGCCCCACATCTATCCAATGTGCCTGTTGATGTGTCAGTTTCTTTGCAGTCTGTTTCTAACCTAGTAGCAGAATGCAGATCATTTGGTACAATCTTCCACAGTTTCCCTGTGCCTCTTCACAATATTGCTCAACTGCTCCCAATAATACCTCACAGTCTTGTATCTTTGCAAAAGCCACGTTTCCAACTGCTCAGTTTACTGCATTTCTTAATGCCTCTGTACACCTCACATACGTTTTCACCTCTCCCAGTTGACATGGGCACATATGACCCTTGTTGTTTTTGCACCCTAAAGTAAAACAAAACGAACCTCTCCCAGTAGTCACAGTTTTTCTATGTACAACTGACTATTGGCCCAACCACCCATCTCCATCAGCATGTTAAAGGTCCTGTAAGAACAACTGCTCATCCTCAGATTACTTTCCAGGAAAGGGAACAATTAATCCTGTAGCAGTTAGATCCACATCGTGCTGTGGTACCTAAAGCAATGCTAACTGTTTGTCCCTACCTGTCAGCTGCCCATGTAATTTTGTATTATCCATTGTTATTTGCATTACCTTTTCTAACAATACCTGCACTGCTTCCAGCTCTGGCAAACGTTTTTTGCTGACTCTCAAAAATGGTTCAAATGGCTCTGAGCACTATGGGACTTAACATCTGAGGCCATCAGTCCCCTATAACTTAGAACTACTTAAACTTAACTAACCTAAGGACATCAGACACATCCACGCCCGAGGCAGGATTTGAACCTGCGACCATAGCAGTCGCGCGGTTCCAGACTGAAGCACCTAGAACCATTCGGTCACAGTGGCCGGCCTTGCTGACTCTGCCACTGCCAAACTTCTACTCTCCTTTACATACAGCAATAGAAAAATAAATCACAACTCCAAGAAATCATCACAAACTAGTCTTTACATTGTATCATGAGCCACCTACACTCTGTACACCACATTGCAATATGATAGTACAGATAACATGTATAACAGATGGGAGGCACTGACTCCATGAATAGCACATAATCCCCAAGCAAGTTACCTGTGTACACATTACAGACACCAAATACTTCTCTCTGCAATTGCCTTTAAACTTAGATAAGTAAGTTGGCTAAGGTAACCTGTAAATAACGATGAGAGTCATGCCTCACTTCCATGTCTATTAGATCCTACAAAACATAACCAAATGGTTCATCACACACCACACCATGTTGATGCCATAGATTGTGGTCCAGACACCATACTTATTGAAGACACCACAGCAAATTCTGACACTAAACTACAGTGCTGCTGAATTCTGCTGGACTGGGTGCTTATCTGAAGGTTGTTCAACAGTTTTGTAGCTGTGTTATTTCTCAGATGGATTTGATTCATGCATAGTGGGAGTGTTCACCCAGGCTTTGTATGAGTCACTCAAGTTCACATATCACAATTGACCATGCATTCTATTACCATACCTGAAGTACACACTTGCATTAGATAATACATGTTTTTCAATGAAGTCTGCATCATCTGATAATCTGATGCCATATAAATCTAAGACAAAAAAGACATACCACAAAGGAATTTCTGAATGGTACAGAAATTGTTAGAAGTGATGCACATACACAGATAAACAAATGATTACACTTTCAGAAAATTGGATGATTTATTCAAGAGAAAGAAATTCACAAATTGTGCAAGTCAATAATTGATTGCTTCACGTCTGGTCCTTATGCAAACACTTCTTCTGCTTGGCATTGATTGACGGAGTTGTTGGATGTCCTCCTAAGGGATATAGTGCCAAATTCCGTCCAATTGGTGGATTATATTGTAAAAATCCTAATGTGGTTGGAACACCCTGCCCATAATGCTCAATACATTCCCAACTAGGGAGAGATCAGGTGACTTTGCTGGTCAAGGTGGGCTTTGCCAAGCATGAAGAGCAGTAGCAGTAACTCTCAGTGATTGCGGGTGGACATTACCTTTCTGAAATGTAAGTGCAGGAAGGTTTTCCTTGAAGGTCAACAGGACAGTGCATATATATCATAAACATACCACTATACTGTAAGGATCCATGGATGACAACCAAAGCAGTTTTGCTATGAAATGGAATGTAACTCCAGACCTTCACTCCTGGATGTTGGACAGTATGGCTGACAATAGAGATTTTGATATCCCATTGCTGTCCGGGGTATCTCCAGAGACATTTTCTTTGGTCTTGTCTTCGGGCCTCAGTTCAAAGTGGGACTCATCACTGAAGAAAATTCTTCTCCAGTTAACAAAATTTCAGGCTGAATGTGCCCAACACCATTGCAGACAGGCTTGTTGGTCTACAGAAGTCAATGGTAGTTGGCACAAGAAGTGCTGTGAGCTCAGCCCCTTTCAGTGAACTGCACATTAATGGTCCTTGTGGTCTCTGAAGCACCATTTGCACATTGAATCAATAATAATGTTAAATATAAGGCTCTGAGTGCCTCTCTGATGATTATTTGGTTCTCATATTCTGTTGTCTCTCTAGGTCAAGCACTTCCTTCTTGATGTTGTGTTTGGCCATGGTTCACCCATTCCTGCCAACATTCAAATTTTGAGGGATTTGCCAATTTCTCCACCTAAAAAGCAAAAGACATTGATTGTTAATTGTCCTCTGGCCAAAAACCACATAAAAAACAAAATATCTTTGGTTGCTAATTTTTTTGAGGCTGGTGAAAAACATGTTGAATATGCTGCCACTGTTTTATGCCACAAGTTGGAATTAAGTAACAGTATGTTCCACAACAGATTGGAGTGTCTCGGAGGTCATGTTTAGAATGTGCTGCACAATGTGTGTCTTCAGTTTAGCTACATTCCTGACTGAAGCACTGAACACATCTTTCAGATAACCCCACAGCCAGAAGTCACAGAGATTAAGATCATCTGATCTGGATGGCCAGGCTGTAGAGAAATGATAGCTAATAATTCTAGCATATCTGAAATGACTCTGCTGCAGCCACCTCTTTGGCTGTACATTGTGTGGAGGAGTGGCATCTTGCATAAAAGTGATCCTACCCAAACAGCCTCATTTTTGAAGGGTTGGAATGGCTTTGGCATGCAAAAGACTCTCATACCATTTACCAATAACAGTACATGTAACAGGACCTGCAGGACTCATCTCCTCAGAAAAATGTTGCCCAACAACAAACGATGCCATCAACCCTCACCACACAGCACCTTTGCTGAATGAAGTTGCACCAGTTGATGTGTATGGGGATTTTCCATTGCCCGTATTCTGCAGTTCTGCATTTTGGCATGTCCTTGAAGATGGAAATGAGCTTCATCTGTCCACAGAGTGTTCCATGCCCATTCATTGACCTCTTCCATATGAGCAAGAAATAGCAGAGCAAATGTTTGTCCTCCTGGCAGGTCTGCAGGAAGCAACTCCTGAACATAACAGATTTTGTAGGGATAGTAATGCAGGATGTTTCATAGGATTTTGTGCACGATGCTTACAGGCAGGTTCAACATTTGGGCAATTCCATGTGCTCTGCATATTTGCACAACACTTCTCGATCTCTTCTGCAAAGTTTTGGCCACATCTTCAACAGAAGATGGATCAACTGCTTTCCTCCTTCTGAGTACATTGCAGTAGAAAAGGACCTGCAGCCTGCAAGATCCAGGCAGTCACAGAGGGTGGGATTATTGGTAGTTGGGAGCTCCAGTGTTAGGTGTATTATGGGACCCCTTAGAGACATGGGTGCCGACGAGGGAAAGAAAGGCATTGTGCACTCTGTCTGCATACTGGGTGAAGCTCTTCTGGATGTGGAACAGGTCCTTCTGGATGACATGAAGAGCACAGGGTACAGCCAACTCTAGATGGTGACTCACCTCAGTTATAGCTGTTGGTTACTTCAATTTACCCTCACTATGTTATTGAAAATACATGTTTAAATCCAGGGGTATGCATAAAACATCATCCAAAAATGTGTTAAATGCATTAATTAAAAAGTGTCTTTAGCAATTAGTTCATGAGCCCACTCGAATAGTAAACAGTTGTGAAAACACACTTGAACTCTTAGCAGCAAATAATCCTGAGCTAATAATGATGATCAGAATGGATACAGGGATTAGTGAACACAAACTGGATGTAGCAAGACTGAATACTGTAACTCCCAAATCCACCAAAAATAAACAAAATATATATCTATTTAAGAAAGCTGATGAAGATTCACTTTATGCCTTCCTGAGAGATAATCTCCGCTCCTTCCAAATTAACACTGTGAGTGTAGACTAGCTGTAGCTTGAGTTCAAAGAAATAGTATCGACAGCAATTAGAGACTTATACCAAATAAATTAACAAAAGATGGAGCTGATCACCCATGGTATACAAAAGAGGTCAGACCACTTTGCAGAAAATGAAAAAAACATGTCAAATCCAAACAAACACAAAATAACCAAGACTGGCATTCTTTTACAAAAGCTCAAAATTTAGCACAGAGTTCAATGTTATGTGCTTATAATAGTTTTCACAATGAATCTTTGTCTCAAAATCTGGCAGAAAATCCAAAGAGATTCTGGTCATATGTAAAGTATGCTAGTGGCAAGATGCAATCAATGCCTTTTCTGCTTAATAGCAATGGAAATACCATTGATGATAGTGATGCTAAAGCAGAGCTATTAAACACAGCCTTCCAGAATTCCTTCACTAAAGAGGATGAAGTAAATCTTCCAAAATTCAAGTCAAGAACTGCTGTCAAAGTGAGTAACTTAGAAATAGATATCCTCACTCGACGGAAGATCCATACCCAAAGACTGGAAAGTTGCATGGGTCACACCAATATTCAAGAAAGGCAATAGGCTTAATACACTAAATTACAAGCTCTTATCATTAACATTGATATTCAGTAGGATTTTGGAACATATATTGTGTCTGAACATTATGAATTACCTCAAAGAGAATGGTTTATTGACACATAGTCAACACAGATTTAGAAATCATTCTTCTTATGAAATATAGCTAGCTCTTTATTCACACAAAATGTTGAGTGCTATTGACAAGGTGTTTCAGATTGATTCCATATTTCTAGATTTCCAGAAGGTTTTTTACACTATACCTCTAAAGTGGCTTGTAATCATGTTGTGTGCTTATGGAATATCATCTCAGTTATGCAACTGGATTGGTCAAAGACGTGATGTTTCATAGTAATTGATAGAAAGTCATTGAACAAAACAGAAGTAACTTTTGGTGTTTGCCAAGGTAGTGTTATAGGCTGTCTGCTGTTCCTTATCTGTATAAATGACTTACGGGAACAATCTGAGCAGCCATATTAGGTTGTTCGCAGATGACACTGTTGTTCATCATCTAGTGAAGCCATCATAAGATGAAAACCAATCACAAATGATTTAGATAAGATATCTATATGGTGCAAAAATTGGCAATTAATCTTAAATAATGAAAAGTGTTAGGTCATCCACAGGAGTGCTAAAGGGAGTCTGTTAAACTTTGGTTACAAGATAAATCAATCAAATCTAAATGCCATAAACTCAACTAAATACCTAGGAAGTACAATTACAAACAGCTTAAATTGGAAAGTACAAATGCTGTGGGAAGGTGAACAAAAGATTGCATTTTATTGACAGAACACTAATTACAGGGTAAAATGGATCTACTAAATCTGCTACACTTGTCTGTCCTCGTTTGGATTACTGCTGTGTGGTGTGAGATCCTTACCAGATAGGATTAGTGGAGTACATTGAGAAAGTTCAAAGGAGGGTAGCATGTTTTTACTATTGAGAAATAAGGCAAAAGGTGTCACAGACATGATACAGGATTTAGGGTGGAAATCATTAAAACAAAGACATTTTTCGTTGTGGTGAGATTTCTCACCATCTTTTTCCTCCAAACATGCAAATATTTTGTTGATGCTAACCTACATAGGGAGAAATCAGCATCATAATAAAATAAAGGAAATCAGAGCTCACATGGGAAGATATAGGTGTTCATTTTTTCTGTGCACTGTTCAAGGGTGGAATAACAGAGAATTAATGTGAGAGTGGTTTGATGAACCCTTTGCCAAGCACTTAGTGTGATTTGCAGAGTAGCCATGTAGATGTAGATGTAGAACCTGTAATCATTTTCTCCAGAGCCTTAACACACATTGAACCAATGCCATTTTTCATAGCCTTGAGTGTCCAGAACATTTGCAAGGCTATTGGTGCACAGTCATCATTTTTGTTAGAGAACTTTACCAGCAGTGCATGATCCTTCATGGAGACAATTGTATTGGACACCTCGGACATGAACTGAGGAATAGCCCTGTGCCACACGTCTGTTGGTGTGCATATTCTGATGCTTACTGTGCCATCTGTTGGTAAAATGTTCATTAAATTTTATTTTGCTCCGTAACATTTACCTCTGTGTTCAAATTTGACATGATTCTGTGCAGTGGTTTTTTCTACAGCATTTTGAAACTGTAACTTAAAGTATGGACATCCAGTATTTATACATGTTCTGTCAGTATTTCTACAGAAATAAACACTCTAATTATGTTCAGTAGCATATTATTACTGCTCCAAATTTTTTAATGCGGTGTAAGAAACCCAACATATCATATCATTTTGGAAAAAAAGTAGGATTGGATACACATTAAGTGTAAGATAGCCTTAAAGAAATGACTAAAAGGTATTAAATTTGTTGAAGTGTGTGAATTCAATCCATTTTGTAAGACTAACCTATTCATGTAGTTGAATTACTAATGAAATCTCTTTCACATAATTAATATGGCCATCAATGTCAGAATATTAACTAACCTCTAAGAACCTCCAAGCTGACTTTTGGCTGTGAGTGCATTGTCTCAAACACATTCAACATCCCCTTCACTTGGATATGGTCTTTTGCATAATTTACTGGATATACTGTGTTATTTTCATTAAACTGAAACCATATACATCTATCATTTTGCATGTTAGTCTTCTTTATTATATTTTTATACCCCAGTATGAAACTGCAATGCAAGACTTAAATTTGGTGAACTGTAAGACACATTTGGCCTTTTTTCTTGGATCTACACTTTAATTATATTTGGCTGCACAACATCCAGCTGCAGCGCTGCCTAAGTAACTGGGCTTGCAACATAAATTTTTTAATGCAGCTTGACAGTTTCACCGAGGAATGTGGGCCAGTGACAAGATCTTGGACTGATGGTCAGGATGGTTAAAACCATGACTGAGACATCAAGTATTTAAGTTTTGCATGATTTCCCATAAGTTGAACGCCAGAATGTTTCCTTCAAAAGGAAACATCTGATTTCCTTCACTTCCTTCCCCAATCTGAGTTTATGCTACATCTCTGATGATCTTGTTGTCAACATAATCCTTTTTTCTTGACAATCAGAGGCACATATAATACACCAGCACAAAACAAATGAGACAGCTCACATTAAGAAACTTGATTTGCTGGAAATAAATGATGGCAAAGCTTTTGTACCATCTCACAGCAAACAACACAGAGAAATTGTGTTGTAAAGGGAATGAGTGCAGATGTGTAGATTACTTTGAGTCCCACTTTGATAGTAACCACCAATTATGAACGTATTTGTCAAGTATGCAGATTTTCAGCCACAATATTCCCATTTCATTTGTGTCAGTCCTCATAGACAACACTGTTTAGTGAAGTCTGACAACACATATGTAGTAAAATCTAGAGTGAAAAAAGAAATCTGGTTATAGTTTAACTTCATGTCTACATAAGTGTCATTAAAGGTGGATCAACATTTTTAGGGGAGAGAATCAGTCATGATTGTCTTGAAGCAACCATCTCAGAAAGTGCCAGAAGTAATTTATAGTTACCACTGCAAATCTAAAGAAAGTTTTCTGGGCAAGAATTTGAACTCTGCTCTCCATAAATAAGAGCCTAATGCCTTAACAACTGTTCCAATTTGCTCATTAATTTGAGTAGAACCTATTCCCTACATTCCTCATGTTTTCATCTTATCTGCATGAATTTCATGACTAACAGTATCAAGGGCACCTGTTGTTGTTGTTGTTGTGGTCTTCAGTCCAGAGACTGGTTTGATGCAGCTCTCCATGCTACTCTATCCTATGCAAGTTTCTTTATCTCCCAGTACCTACTGCAGCCTACATCCTTCTGAATCTGTTTAGTGTATTCACCTCTTGGTCTCCCTCTACGATTTTTACCCTCCATGCTGCCCTCCAATACTAGATTGGTAATCCCTTGATGCCTCAGAATATGTCCTACCAAGCGATCCCTTCTCCTAGTCAAGTTGTGCCACAAATTTCTCTTCTCCCCAATTCTGTTCAATACCTCCTCATTAGTTATGTGATCTACCCATGTAATCTTCAGCATTCTGCTGTAGCACCACATTTCAAAAGTTTCTGTTCTCTTCTTGTCCAAACTATTTATCGTCGACGTATCACTTCCGTACATGGCCACACTCCATACATCTTCCTGACACTTAAATCTATACTTAATGTTAACAAATTTCTCTTCTTCAGAAATGCTTTCCTTGCCATTGCCAGTTGACATTTTATATCCTCTCTACTTTAACCAACATCAGTATTTTGCTCCTCAAATAGCAAAACCCATTTACTACTTTAAGCGTCTCATTCCCTAATCTAATTCCCTCAGCATCACTTGATTTAATTTGGCTACATTCCATTCTCCTTGTTTTGCTTTTGCTGATGTTCATCTTATATCCTCCTTTCAAGACACTGTCCATTCCGTTCAACTGTTCTTCTGGGTCCTTTGCTGTCTCTGACAGAATTACAATGTCATCATTGAACCTCAAAGGTTTTATTTCTTCTCCATGGATTTTAATTCCTACTCCAAATTTTTCTTTTGTTTCCTTTAGTGCTTGCTCGATATACAGATTGAATAACATCAGAAATAGGCTACCACCCTGTCTCACTCCCTTCCCAACCACTGCTTCCCTTTCATGCCCCTCAACTCTTATAACTGGCCGTCTGGTTTCTGTACAAATTGTAAATAGCCTTTTGCTCCCTGTATTTTACCCCTGCCACCTTCAGAATTTGAAAGAAAGTATTCCAGTCAACATTGTCAACAGCTTTCTCTAAGTCTATAAATGCTAGAAATGTAGGTTTGCCTTTCCTTAATCTATTTTCTAAGATAAGTCGTAGGATCAGTATTGCCTCACGTGTTCCAACATTTCTACGGAATCCAAACTGATCTTCCCCGAGGTCAGCTTCAACCAGTTTTTCCATTCGTCTGTAAAGAATTCATGTTAGTATTTTGCAGCTGTGGCTTATTAAACTGATAGTTCAGTAATTTTCACGTCTGTCAACACCTGCTTCCTTTGGGATTGGAATTATTATAGTCTTCTTTAAGTCTGAGGGTATTTCGCCTGTCTCATACAACTTGCTCACCAGATGGTAGAGTATTTTCAGGGCTGGCTCCCCCAAGGCTATCAGTAGTTGTATTGGGGTGTTGTCTACTCTTGCGGCCTTGTTTTGACTCAGGTCTTTCAGTGCTCTGTCAAACTCTTCACACAGTATCATCCTCTTCCATTTCCATAATATTGTCCTCAAGTACATTGCCCTTGTATAGACCCTCTATATACTCCTTCCACCTTTCTGCTTTCCCTTCTTTGCTTAGAACTGGGTTTCCCTCTGAGCTCTTGTTATTCATGCAAGTGGTTCTCTTTTCCCCGAAGGTCTCCTTAATTTTCCTGTAGCCAGTATCTATCTTACCCCTAGTGATACACGCCTCTAAATCCTTACATTTGTCCTCTAGCCATCCCTGCTTAGCCATTTTGCACTTTCTGTTGATCTCATTTTTGAGATGTTTGTATTCCTTTTTGCCTGCTTCATTTGCTGCATTTTTGTATTCTCTCCTTTCATCAATTAAATGCAGTATCTCTTCTGTTACCCAAGGACTTCTATTAGCCCTTGTCTTTTTACCTACTTGACCCTCTGCTGCCTTCACTATTTCATCTCTCAAAGCTACCCATTCTTCTTCTACTGTATTTCTTTCCCCCATTCTTGTCAGTGGTTCCCTAATGCTCTCACTGAAACACTCTAAAACCTCTGGTTCTGTCAGTTTATCCAGGTCCCATCTCCTTAAATTCCCACCTTTTTGCAGTTTCTTCAGTTGTAATCTTCAGTTCATAACCAATAGATTGTGGTCAGAGTCCACATCTGCCCCTGGAGATGTCTTACAATTTAAAACCTGGTTCCTAAATCTCTGTCTTATCATTATATAATCTATCTGACACCTTCTCGAGTGTCTCTAGGCTTCTCCCATGTATACAACTTTCTTTCATGATTCTTGAACCAAGTGTTAGCTATGATTAAGTTATGCCCTGTGCAAAATTCTACCAGGTTGCTTCCTCTTTCATTCCATACCCCCATTCCATAATCACCTACTACGTTTCCTTCTCTTACTTTTCCTACTATTGAATTCCAGTCACCCATGACTATTAAATTTTCATCTCCCTTCACTATCTGAATAATTTCTTTTATCTCATCATACATTTCATCAATGTCTTCGTCATCTGTGGAGCTAGTTGGCATATAAAATTGTAATACTGTGATAGGCGTGGGCTTCATATCTATCTTGGCCACAATAATGCGTTCACTATGCTGTTTGTAGTAGCTTGCCTGCATTCTTATTTTTTTATTCATTATTAAA
Source organism: Schistocerca serialis cubense (assembly GCF_023864345.2). NCBI lineage: Eukaryota > Metazoa > Arthropoda > Insecta > Orthoptera > Acrididae > Schistocerca > Schistocerca serialis. The sequence goes on along the minus strand of NC_064640.1, from coordinate 351,834,319 downwards.
CCTACTCCTGCATTACCCCTATTTGATTTTGTATTTATAACCCTTTATTCACCTGACCAAAAGTCTTGTTCCTCCTGCCACTGAACTTCACTAATTCCCACTTTACCATGTCCATTTCTGTTTTTAAATTTTCTAACCTACCTGCCCAATTAAGGGATCTGACATTCCACTCTCTGACCCGTTGGACGCCAGTTTTCTTTCTCCTGATATTGGCGTCCTCCTGAGTAGTCCCCGCCCAGAGATCCAAATGGGGGACTATTTTACCTCCGGAATATATTACCCAAGAGGACGCCATCATCATTTAACCATACAGTAAAGCTGCATGCCCTCGGGAAAAATTACAGCTGTAGTTTCCCCTTGCTTTCAACCGTTCGCAGTACCAGCACAGCAAGGCCGTTTTGGTTAGTGTTACAAGGCTAGATCAGTCAATCATCCAGACTGTTGCCCCTGCAACTACTGAAAAGGCTGCTGCCCCTCTTCAGGAACCACACGTTTGTCTGGCCTAAAACCACACGTTTGTCTGGCCTCTCAACAGATACCCCTCCATTGTGGTTGCACCTACGTTACGGCTATCTGTAATGCTGAGGCACACAAGCCTCCCCACCAATGGCACGGTCCATGTTTCATGGGGTGGGGGGGGGGGGGGGGGGGCAAAAGAAAAATAAATTTCCCAGCTAATAAATAGCTTTGATTGTTAGTGACAATATTCCATTTACATATTCTGCCATTTTAAATTGAAAGTTGTTATTTATGTTTAACAGTGTGTGTTCTTTTATCCTCCTGCTGATGATATTTCTTTGGAATTTCAATTTTATATGATTTTTTGAGATGAGGTTGAACTTGGAAAATACACTAAGAAGCTAACATATTATAGACTTCAAACAAAGTTTCTTTCTTCATTAATATATCCCATACTCTTGAGTGCATTTTGCCATACTGACAATTATTTCCTGTTTCACTGCTTCATAAATTCACAATGCTGTGTATAAACTTAAATAAGGTACTTTGATACATATGAGACTTTTCTTGTCATATCGTGATGATCTACAGGGTATTTCTGAGAAGATAACAAAAAATACCAATAGTGATGAGGAAGGGCAAATTTATCAGTTTGAGATAGATAATCCTGATCCAGAAACAATTATTTCAGTAGTTATAAGCATGAGAAAATTTGAAATTTACTGTTGTTCTGCTGACAACTGTAAAAATCCAACTAGAGACATTTGTGCCATAATTTTACCATTCTGCACAACTTATACATGGTGCTACATTTGCAACAATAGTTCAGAGTGGTATCCTCACATCCTTTTTGAAGACATGACATTGTTGTACAAAGTTCTGTCGTAACTATTTGGGCAGTCCTGGTGCATTTATTCAATGCTCTAGGCAGCAAGAATTCTTGCCATCAGATGCGCATCAGGCTTGACATGTTTCATGTGTAAGAGAATTTTCATATGATCTCATAAGTAGAAATAAAGTGGGGCAGACCAGTGAAAGAAATGGCCAAAGACCTCATCTCCCTATCCTTTGAGAGGTGAGGTGTCTTCATGAGTAAGGTGTGCAAAGTCAGCTTGAACTTGGGCATGCTGGAACCATGGGATACAGAAAATCAAGTGGAACATCTTCCAAACAATATGAGGAGTATGTGTGTCAGAAATATTGTACACTCGTATCATAATGTGGAAAGGAAACAGATATGGGTGTATTAATTACCATTCATTATATCTGCTTACCTGTTCACTACAAATCTGTGCTGATCGCTCTTCACGACTCTGCATGATGATCCTCAGTGGTCCATATGTGACATAGAGCATTCCTCCTCTGGTGAATCAGCCTGCACCCAAGAAAATTTACATAATAAGCAAAATGAAGGTTGACCATACAAAAATGTAGCAACCATTCACACTGCAAAAATGATGTTACACATGCAACTGATTCAGTGCTGATTGAAGGATCCATGTAAACAAGCACTGTTTCTTTGAAGTCCATATGGTTCATAGCATTCCTCAGCAATTGTATTGTTTTATCAATAAGCCCTGTTTTCTAATCCAGTGGAACAGTCTTGAAAACATCGTGTCTGTAAGTTGTCTCTTGCATAGGTACTTGAACAAATACAAGCTCTCAATTTTCCTGCATATACTTCTTGATTGCCTGTACATAAAAATCATATCTGCCAATTTTGTGACCAGTTATAATTGCATTTCAGTAGGCACCCCTGAGGTCATCCATAGTACAAAGGGGGTTCATGCAATAAGTTATCTCAAACTTCACCATATCTCAAGCATGCTCAGTCTCATTCATGTCAGCAGATACTGCAATCTTTTTCATTTGGTTGATTGATACCTGTTGGAGGAAGGTGTTCAGAAGGTGGGCTTGGTGTGTTTTTTGCATTACCATCTTGAAAGACAAATACATTGCTGAAAAGTTGACTTTAGGACTGGACAGCAAGTTGGAGGATCATGTCCCCAAGGTCCACAGCTCTTAAATTACCTTCAATAGCAGTGGAAGGCATCCAACATATGTGCATGATATTGACTCAGAATGTGATTGACCCATCTACTTACTAATCCCATAGGACTGCACACATAAGGTGTACATTTGTGTATGCTCACTTCCACACTCTTATAGGATGATGATGAGAAATCGGACAAATCTTGCACTTGTTAGTGAAGAGAAACTGATGCAACTAATCACAGTTCAATTCCAGGTGTTTCATATCCTACCTTCTATTTACACCATTTTCTAGGGGTATGTACTGTGCAGGTGCAGAGGGGTCCTGGTGAGGATAGACATGATATAGGCATCCTTAAGGGCACTTGAATTATAATGTGTAGATTTTCACAAAAAAAGGAAATTTCATTCCTTGTTTGGAATACAAATGTGTTCACCCAGGTTGGTTTGTGAGGTCATCATAAGATTATGTTAATTTTTGTGTTGGAATAGAGTTCAAGAAAAAAGACAGAGAAAAGGAATCACATCATTGCTAACTGAAAACTGTGTCCAGAGAAAGCATCCACATTACAGGTGTCAGCCAACAGTTAACACATGATTTCTCTCCCATACTTCCTGTTGTCTATTGAGAATGTGTGCGTAGTGTGCATATAGTCAGTTGATCACATTCCATAGGACCAAACACCCTTTGCTGAAGCAATGATCTTACTCAGAATTTGGGTCAAAATGAATTCTACTTGAAAATTATAGGAGAACATTAAAATGAGAGTCTGCATTTTAACCTAGCCCTCACCTCTCAGTGATGTGAGGAGTCACCAGGAATGACACATGGTTCAGATTCCACATTAAATTGTAGATCCTCTTTCCCCACTTGGATAACTGGGTTAGGGTAGGGACACACAAATAGCTCAAGTAGTGTCCAATTGAAAGACCTGCACCAGACCACTGAGCCACTTGAAATTATTAATAAAATGAGAAATTAAAAAAAAAGTTAAATACTAGTCAGACCAGCTAGGTGACCTGCATATTCCTCCAACTTCTGTATGGTCCACATCTAATGGGGATGGGGTGGGGGGATTGTGACCCATTGGAGGCATATACCTAAGGGTAAAAAAGGCCTGAGTGGCTAAGTTTGCCAGATGGACTTAAAAAAAAAGAAAAAAATGGCCTAAACAGTGACAGGATGGTGCTGTGATTGTAGCTGGACATGAAAGGGTATGGTATTGGCCTTATAATCCACAGCAGTTGAGTAAAAGAAGCAACAGATACAGTTATTTATGTGCAACATTCATATAAATGGGTATGAATGTGATGCCATGGGGATACTAATACAATTCTAAATTTCCAAAAGTAAAATTGTCAAACTCTCACAGTCAGAGATTTCAATTCCCATTAAACCAAAAGTACTAAACATGGTGACTTAAGTTCATCAGTTACTAAAATATGGGCTCTTAAGTCCCTTAGAGGTGAGATGTGAATTCTGTAATAAGCACTCTTGTTAAGTGTAAGCGAGCAAAATATTTGAACCTCACAGCCAACTGAACCTATCAAGTACTAAGAGTTGTAACACATGGAACCTCATGTCCTTTAAAAGCAAAATGTAAATTCCCTATTAATTGCACACCATAAGCATGAATCAACAAAATTACAGACTTTAGAATAAAGGAGACCACTTGTCAAAAAACTGAAGCATTAGTCATGGACAGGCACGGGCATGCGTGCACACGTGCTTACTGGTGTGTATGGCGTCCCCTCTGAATGAGGTAGCACTTACATAGGACAAACTATTCAGACTGTTGCTAAGCATTGTGCAGAGCACTCATGATATATTAAACACAGCAAACTTGAGAAGTAGCCCATAGCTGAATATTCCATAGAAAATTGATTTAAAATACAAGTTTAAAAAACAAGATTTTTAGATGAAAAATAAGCATATTGGGATTCTGTTATAAAAGAAGTGGCCAAAATGAGAATAAATGGTGACAATTTTATCAGAGAGCAAGAATATATACTTAGTACGGCACAGGGGCTGGCTCTGGACATAAAATGAAAGTAAATATGGAGGCTTGACAGTTGTACGGAGGTGGGAGCAGCAGTTTTAAATGTGGTGCTGGTCCCTTGGGCCACCTGCCTATCACTTGGTCTACCAGTATCCCATCAGAGATGGAAATCACTCTCAGCTGACGTTATGACTTCAGATGCCTGAGCACTAGGTCCCATGCTTTACTGAGAGTGAAGGCACTATCTCTGTTGATTATGTCATTGGCCATTTGTATTTCTACAATCTCCTTTAGAACAAAATCCCAAAATGATAAAGTCTCTCTTAGCACTTTTGTTTGTTTCCCAGCAGCCATACACTATTCCACAACCAAACGTTTCGTGGGCTGGTTGAATTTGATGTGTCTCCTGTGCTCCTGTCACCCTTTTTTGACTGTCCACACAGTCTATCCAGTGTACTGAATGGAATGTGATAGACATGCAATTTACAGAGCCACAGGTCCCCTTTGATCCCACCTAATAGTTCACATGGGTTTTCAAGTGGACGGATAACACATTTAATGTTATGACAAGTCAAGATTCTGTTGATTTTGTGCAATACTTTGCATCTGTAACATCAAGTATGCCATTGTCTCATCTTCCTTGTCATGTTCTGTTTGCTGGACCTGTATCTTTTGTTTGAAAGCACATCAGATTTCTCTGTCACTCTATCCATTTTTGAATGCATCCTTAATGTGAGTGAGTTCCCTTGGTAAGTTTTCTTCATCTGGTAAGGCAGAAATCAGACTACCTGTGCAGACAATCAAAGAAAGGTGTCAGGAGCTCAGGAGACACCAAAGTCAACAGACCCATTTGCATAACACTGCATGGCTACAAGGGACTTAATGAACAAATGAAAGTGTTAAGATAGATGTTGCCGTTTTGGGATTGTGTTCTCAATGAGACTGCTGAAATATGAGTGGCCAATGGCCTGATCAGTACAGACAGTAGCTTCACTCTCCGTAAAGTGTGGGACCAAATGCTCAGCTAACTGAAGACACAAAGTTGACTGAGATCATCTTTCATACCTGATGGGGAGGCAGAAACATTGAGTGACAGGAGTTCATGCCCATCACTTGACAACTGTCCATCCACCACTGGGCTGGATAGTGAGGGGAGTGATAGGGAGTGATAACAGTAGCAAAGATGCTCATTGTACAGGTATCACCTGGATGATGGGAAGGAATGCTGTTGGAATAATGTGTTTTCTAAGTGACTGCATCTGGCTAGACAGCCTAGGGCAATACAGGCAGTTGATTAACTGAGGAAGCTTAAAATTATGTATCTGAACTTTACTGTTAGAGCACCTTAGTTGTATGTTTCTTCCAGTTCAAATTTTCATCAATATTTACTTCCAAACTTTGGTACATTCTATCCCATTTAGTTAGTCCTGTCCATGTTCTATATTAATGGATGGTGGTATTCTTTTTATTGAAAATCATTTTATATCACCATCAGATGCCATGAAAACATTTATTATTCTACATCTACATTTATACTCCGCAAGCCACCCAACGGTGTGTGGCGGAGGGCACTTTATGTGCCACTGTCATTACCTCTCTTTTCTGTTCCAGTCGCGTATGGTTCACGGGAAGAACGACTGTCTGAAAGCCTCCGTGCGCTCTCTAATCTCTCTAATTTTACATTCGTGATCTCCTCGGGAGGTATAAGTAGGGGGAAGCAATATATTCAATACCTCATCCAGAAACGCACACTCTCGAAGCCTGGCGAGCAAGCTACACCATGATGCAGAGCACCTCTCTTGTAGAGTGTGCCACTTGAGTTTGCTAAACATCTCCGTAACGCTATCACGGTTACCAAATAACCCTGTGGTGAAACGCGCCTCTCTTCTTTGGATCTTCTCTATCTCCTCCATCAACCCAATCTGGTATGGATCCCACACTGATTAGCAATACTCAAGTATAGGTCGAACGAGTGTTTTGTAAGCCACCTCCTTTCTTGATGGACTACATTTTCTAAGGACTCTCCCAATGAATCTCAACCTGGTGCCCGCCTTACCAATAATTAATTTTATATGATCATTCCACTTCAAATCGTTCCACACGCATACTCCCAGATATTTTAGAGAAGTAACTGCTACCAGTGTTTGTTCTGCTATCATATAATCATACAATAAAGGATCCTTCTTTCTATGTATTCGCAATACATTACATTTGTCTATGTTAAGGGTCAGTTGCCACTCCCTGCACCAAGTACCTATCCGCTGCAGATCTTCCTGCATTTTGCTACAATTTTCTAATGCTGCAACTTCTCTGTATACTACAGCATCATCCACGAAAAGCCGCATGGAACTTCCGACACTATCTACTAGGTCATTTATATATATTGTGAAAAGCAATGGTCCCATAACACTCCCCTGTGGCACGCCAGAGGTTACGTTAACATCTGTAAACGTCTCTCCATTGATAACAACATGCTGTGTTCTGTTTGCTAAAAACTCTTCAATCCAGCCACACAGCTGGTCTGATATTCCATAGGCTCTTCCTTCGTTTATCAGGCGACAGTGTGGAACTGTATCGAACGCCTTCTGGAAGTCAAGGAAAATAGCATCTAACTGGGAGCCTGTATCTAATATTTTCTGGGTCTCATGAACAAATAAAGTGAGTTGGGTCTCACACAATTGCTGTTTCTGGAATCCATGTTGATTCCTACAGAGTAGATTCTGTGTTTCCAAAAACGACATGATACTCGAGCAAAAAACATGTTATAAAATTCTACAACAGATCGACGTCAGAGATATAGGTCTATAGTTTTGCACATCTGCTCGACGAGCCTTCTTGAAGACTGGGACTACCTGTGCTCTTTTCCAATCATTTGGAACCTTCCGTTCCTCTAGAGACTTGCGGTACACGGTTGTTAGAATGGGGGCAAGTTCTTTCGCGTACTCTGTGTAGAATCGAATTGGTATCCCATCAGCTCCCGTGGACTTTCCTCTGTTGAGTGATTCCAGTTGCTTTTCTATTCCTTGGACACTTATTTCAATGTCAGCCATTTTTTCGTTTGTGCGAGGATTTAGAGAAGGAACTGCAGTGCGGTCTTCCTCTGTGAAACAGCTTTGGAAAAAGGTGTTTGGTATTTCAGCTTTACACGTGTCATCCTCTGTTTCAATGCCATCATCATCCTGGAGTGTCTGGATATGCTGTTTCGAGCCACTTACTGATTTAATGTAAGACCAGAACTTCCTAGGATTTTCTGTCAAGTCAGTAGATAAAATTTTACTTTCAAATTCACTGAACGCTTCATGCATAGCCCTCCTTACACTAACTTTGACATCATTTAACTTCTGTTTGTCTGAGAGGTTTTGGCTGCATTTAAACTTGTAATGAAGCTCTCTTTCCTTTCGCAGTAGTTTCCCAACTTTGTTGTTGAACCATGGTGGGTTTTTCCTGTCCCTCACAGTTTTACTCGGCACGTACCTGTCTAAAATGGATTTTACAATTGCCTTGAACTTCTTCCATAAACACTCAACATTGTCAGTGTCGGAACAGAAATTTTTGTTTTGATCTGTTAGGTAGTCTGAAATCTGCCTTCTATTACTCTTGCTAAACAGATAAATCTTCCTCCCTTTTTTTATATTCCTATTAACTTCCATATTCAGGGATGCTGCAACGGCCTTATGATCACTGATTCCCTGTTGTGCACTTACAGAGTTGAAAAGTTCAGGTCTGTTTGTTATCAGTAGGTCCAAGATGTTATCTCCATGAGTCGGTTCTCTGTTTAATTGCTCGAGTTAATTTTTGGATGGTGCACTCAGTATAATGTCACTCGATGCTCTGTCCCTACCACCCATTCTAAACATCTGAGTGTCCCAGTCTATATCTGGTAAGCTATCAGAGTAAAATGTTGCTGTTCATCATCATCATTCACAATTGATTTGAATCATACTCGACAAAAACATTACTTATTGTGCCTGACGATGATTAGCAGTTATTGAAACTGATAGCAATAATAAAGATTTTTTGTTACATTTGATGGCAGTAAAATATGATTTGCCACAAATATCCATAAGCTGTGCAGCATCAACTAAAGAAGGTATTCCATTCCTTGTAAATAACTCCATATACTGTTTTTATCATATTTAAGGAAGAGTCATTGTTCAGAGTACCATTTAATAGTTCTTTGAAAACCTTGGTTAACAATGTCTTCTCTTGATTTCTCTCTCTAACAGAATTAATTGCAACATTGGTGACATCTCTGAAAAGTACTAATTACATTTGAGGTATGTTTAGTGGAAGGCCAATAAAAGTCTTGCATCACACTCATAATTTTGATAATTTATATTTTTTGGTTGAAACCACTTTTGCAATATTCTTTTGCCTGTAGAAAATCAATGTTTACAGTCAGCTCTGCAATGAATATCAAGTAAATCTATTTCTCAGTAAAACTGAATAGAGTATGCTCTATCTCCAACCTGTGCTGTCTTTTTGGATGCAGCTGAGAAGACTATGTTGATCCAAAGGGTAGATAGCTGTCTCCACCCAATGAACTTGAACTCTGGGGATTAATTACAAACAACAGCACAAATCACACAACATTAAGGTGCACAAAGAATGTTAGCAAGGGTACATATGGAATGTATCCTGGATGAGTGGTGTTGGGGTCTCTTCACCAATGACTGCAGGATTTTTGTGATGCCTGATGATCATTGAAGAAGGGTGTGTTGGTGGGTAGGCACCAGTTCAGGTCTCATGCTTGCAGTCTGTTGGGTTCAGTAAGGAGCAAAGCCATTTGTGTTTTCTGGCAACATCATGTATGGGTGTTGATGTCCTCATAGCTGTGGACCATAATTTGAGAGCTGTGCATTATAAGGATAGGATCCTTCAACCTACTGTCTTAACACTACAGTCAGTATTTCAGCTATGTCTTAGATGCATTCAAATGAAAATGAGACAGATGGAGAAAAGTAAGTAAACTTTTTATTATTTCAAAAGTAATTGCCATGATTGCTATTACATTTATCCCATTGTGAGACAAGATGGTCAGTGACTTCATGGACAAATGTTTGCAGTTGCCTGTGGAACCATGATTGTACCAAGAAGTGCACCTCTTGATCTAAGCAAATTAGTGACCATGAATGTCTGCCTTCAGGGCACCAAAATCACGGAAATTACAAGGGGAGAGATTGGGATTGTATGGAGGATATGTAAGGGCTTCCCAGTGAAACTTCTGCAGCATAGTCAAAACAGCCTTGTTGACATTTGGGCCTACTCTTGACTGACTGTTGGAGGTTACATGGTGACTTAGATAGAATTTGTAGTTGGTATGATGAATGGCAGCTAGCTATAAATGTAGAAAAATGTACGTTATTGCAGATTAGTAAGAAAAACAAACCCATAATAATTTTTAAATATAGCACTAGTAGTGTGCTGCCAGACACAGTCACATCTATTATGTATGCAGGTATAACTCTGCAAAGCAATATGAAATGGAATGGACATATAGGGATGCTATAGGAAGGTGAATGCTCAACTTCAGTTTATTGGGAGAATTTTAGGAAAGTGTGGAATTTTAGGAAAGTGTGGTTCATCTGCAAATGAAGTAGCATATAGAACATTGGTGTGACCCCTTCTTGAGTACTGCTTGAGTGTTTGGGATCCCTCCCAGGTCAGATTAAAGGAAGACAATGAAACAATTCAGAGAGATGCTGCCAGATTTGTAACCTGTAGGTTTGATTAGCGTGAAGGTATTATGGAGATTCTTCATGAACTGAAATGGGAACCCCTGGTGGGAAGACAACCTTCTTTTAAAGAGACATTCTTCAGGAAATTTAGAGAAATGTCATTTGAAGCCAACTGCAGAACAATTCTACTGCAATTGATATACATTTCATGTAATGATCACAAAGATAAGATGAGAGAAGTTAGGACTTGCATGGAGACTTATGGGCAGTTGTTTTTCCTTGCTCTATTTTTGAGTGGAACAGGAGGGAAAATGAGTGGTGGGATAAGTGGCACACTCTGCCATGCACTTCATGTTGGCTTGTGGAGCATGTTTGTTGATGTAGAATGTAATTTAAATTACAAATAGCTTACTGAGGTTTCTACACAGTTATTGAGAACTAGACATCATTACTGTGAAATGATTTTTGCACTGAAGTATTTTTTCTAAAATACAAGTAACCCAAAATACAACGTTTCATGAGATATTAATGAATGTAAATACATGTACATGATTACTGTTTAATTGACATGTATATATATTAAGAATAGTAGAGGACCTATAACTCTCACTTGGGGAACCCCAGATATCACTTTGGTTTCACTTGATGATTTACTGTCAGTTACTGTGAGCTGGGACCTTTCTGACAAGATATACCCAGCTGCACAACTGAGTTGATACTCCATGGGCACACAAGTTGATTAGAATCTGCTTGTGGGGAATCCTGCCAAAAGCCTTCTAGAAATCTAAAAATATGAAATGGACTTGAGATCTGCTGCCAATAATCACCAGTACATCATGCAAATGAAGAGCCAGTTGTGTTTCACAAGGACAATATTTTCTGTGTATGTGCTGTCTATGTGTCAACAGACTATTTTCTTCCAAGCATTTCACAATGTTCATTCACAGTACATGTTCCAAATACAGTGTGAGTGATATGGATCTATGGTTCAGTGGATTACTTCTGTTTCATTTCTTGTGTATTGGTGTAACCTGTGTGATGTTCCAGTCTTTAGGTATGGATCTTTTGTTGAGTGAAAGGTTGTATGGGGTTTGCTAAAAATTAACCTACTTCATTAACATACTCAAAAAGGAATCTGATTGGTATATGTTCTGGGCCAGAATACCTTTATTAGGTGACTTTAGTTGCTTCGCTACACTGAGGGTATCTACTTCCAGATTATTCATATTGGCTGTTGTTATTGATTTGAATTCTGGAATGTTAACTGCATCTTCTTTGGTAAAGGAATTTTGGAAAACTGTGTTTAGTAACTCCACTTTAGTGTAGCTGTCAACAGTAACATTACCATGGCCATCATGCAGTGAAGATACTGGTTGTGTCTTACCAATGGTATTCTTTACATACAACAAGAATCTCTTTGGATTTTCTGTCAGGTTTTTATATATAGTTTTGCTATGGAAACTGTTGAAAAATCTTTCACTGAAGTAGTTGGGCTGTGGACCATAATTTGAGAGCTGTGCATTATAAGGATAGGATCCTTCAACCTACTGTCTTAACACTACAGTCAGTATTTCAGCTATGTCTTAGATGCATTCAAATGAAAATGAGACAGATGGAGAAAAGTAAGTAAACTTTTTATTATTTCAAAAGTAATTGCCATGATTGCTATTACATTTATCCCATTGTGAGACAAGATGGTCAGTGACTTCATGGACAAATGTTTGCAGTTGCCTGTGGAACCATGATTGTACCAAGAAGTGCACCTCTTGATCTAAGCAAATTAGTGACCATGAATGTCTGCCTTCAGGGCACCAAAATCACGGAAATTACAAGGGGAGAGATTGGGATTGTATGGAGGATATGTAAGGGCTTCCCAGTGAAACTTCTGCAGCATAGTCAAAACAGCCTTGTTGACATTTGGGCCTACTCTTGACTGACTGTTGGAGGTTACATGGTGACTTAGATAGAATTTGTAGTTGGTATGATGAATGGCAGCTAGCTATAAATGTAGAAAAATGTACGTTATTGCAGATTAGTAAGAAAAACAAACCCATAATAATTTTTAAATATAGCACTAGTAGTGTGCTGCCAGACACAGTCACATCTATTATGTATGCAGGTATAACTCTGCAAAGCAATATGAAATGGAATGGACATATAGGGATGCTATAGGAAGGTGAATGCTCAACTTCAGTTTATTGGGAGAATTTTAGGAAAGTGTGGAATTTTAGGAAAGTGTGGTTCATCTGCAAATGAAGTAGCATATAGAACATTGGTGTGACCCCTTCTTGAGTACTGCTTGAGTGTTTGGGATCCCTCCCAGGTCAGATTAAAGGAAGACAATGAAACAATTCAGAGAGATGCTGCCAGATTTGTAACCTGTAGGTTTGATTAGCGTGAAGGTATTATGGAGATTCTTCATGAACTGAAATGGGAACCCCTGGTGGGAAGACAACCTTCTTTTAAAGAGACATTCTTCAGGAAATTTAGAGAAATGTCATTTGAAGCCAACTGCAGAACAATTCTACTGCAATTGATATACATTTCATGTAATGATCACAAAGATAAGATGAGAGAAGTTAGGACTTGCATGGAGACTTATGGGCAGTTGTTTTTCCTTGCTCTATTTTTGAGTGGAACAGGAGGGAAAATGAGTGGTGGGATAAGTGGCACACTCTGCCATGCACTTCATGTTGGCTTGTGGAGCATGTTTGTTGATGTAGAATGTAATTTAAATTACAAATAGCTTACTGAGGTTTCTACACAGTTATTGAGAACTAGACATCATTACTGTGAAATGATTTTTGCACTGAAGTATTTTTTCTAAAATACAAGTAACCCAAAATACAACGTTTCATGAGATATTAATGAATGTAAATACATGTACATGATTACTGTTTAATTGACATGTATATATATTAAGAATAGTAGAGGACCTATAACTCTCACTTGGGGAACCCCAGATATCACTTTGGTTTCACTTGATGATTTACTGTCAGTTACTGTGAGCTGGGACCTTTCTGACAAGATATACCCAGCTGCACAACTGAGTTGATACTCCATGGGCACACAAGTTGATTAGAATCTGCTTGTGGGGAATCCTGCCAAAAGCCTTCTAGAAATCTAAAAATATGAAATGGACTTGAGATCTGCTGCCAATAATCACCAGTACATCATGCAAATGAAGAGCCAGTTGTGTTTCACAAGGACAATATTTTCTGTGTATGTGCTGTCTATGTGTCAACAGACTATTTTCTTCCAAGCATTTCACAATGTTCATTCACAGTACATGTTCCAAATACAGTGTGAGTGATATGGATCTATGGTTCAGTGGATTACTTCTGTTTCATTTCTTGTGTATTGGTGTAACCTGTGTGATGTTCCAGTCTTTAGGTATGGATCTTTTGTTGAGTGAAAGGTTGTATGGGGTTTGCTAAAAATTAACCTACTTCATTAACATACTCAAAAAGGAATCTGATTGGTATATGTTCTGGGCCAGAATACCTTTATTAGGTGACTTTAGTTGTTTCGCTACACTGAGGGTATCTACTTCCAGATTATTCATATTGGCTGTTGTTATTGATTTGAATTCTGGAATGTTAACTGCATCTTCTTTGGTAAAGGAATTTTGGAAAACTGTGTTTAGTAACTCCACTTTAGTGTAGCTGTCAACAGTAACATTACCATGGCCATCATGCAGTGAAGATACTGGTTGTGTCTTACCAATGGTATTCTTTACATACAACAAGAATCTCTTTGGATTTTCTGTCAGGTTTTTATATATAGTTTTGCTATGGAAACTGTTGAAAAATCTTTCACTGAAGTAGAAGCTAAGTTTTGAGCATCTGAAAGTTGTTATTAATCTTGCAGGTTTTACATTCCTTTAAATATGGCATGCTGTTTTCATTGCTTCTGAAACAATGTCTGAACTTGTTTTGAGTACCAAGAAGTGAGGCATATCTCCATCTCTTATTGATGTAATTGGTATAAAACTCTTTCATGAGGCTGGTTGGAGTGGACAACCAGGGTGGGACTATGTGTTGGGATCTTGCCATCACTGCACAGGTTTGACTTTAATAAGCACCCCCATTTCAGAAAATTTGCTGCAAACCTTGTTATTCCTGTCTCAATGCTTTCATTAGGTCTACACATCTATGACAACACACTGTTTGTACTCTCAGTCATCAAGAATTAAGTTTAGCTTCAAAAGTTAACCATGTGCAAAATTCTGCAATATCTGTCATCCATGAGCAAACTCTTTAAAATCATTGCTGTGTAAAATTTGATGAACTATATAGCCTTAATCAAATTTCAATCTAGAGTAGTGCCAACATTAAAAAAAAGGGTATATATCATATTTTAATAACATCCGTTACATTGAATAACATTGTTTAAACAAGTCACATTGTAATTAAGAGACTATGTTAAAAATTAAATTGACTTATGACTACACAGATCAGAAAACATAACTTTGGATATGGATATGAAGAAAAACTGTATCTATGAACATAGTTGGAGTCACTGGAAAGCATTATACAACTTGTAGTCTCCTTCACACCACAACTATGATAAACCAATAAAAAAAATCTTAAACTGAACAATGGAAAATACAAGATGGAATAATGACAGTGACATCATCAAAATCTTATACTGAAGTATTCTGGTGGGGTGTTTAACTTAATTTTTACTAGGTTAGCCATTCAGTCTAACACACCGCTTTCCAGGCGGGAAGACATGCCAGTCCCTGGCACGAATCCACCCAACAGGTTAGTGTCAAGGTCCAGTGTGTTGGCCAGTCTGTGGATGGTTTTTAAAGTGGTTTTCCATCTGCCTCGGCGAATCCCAGTTGGTTCCCTTATTCTGCCTCAGTTACACTATGTCGGTGATTGCTGCACAAACACTTTCTCCATGTACGCGTACACCATCATTACTCTACCACGCAAAAATTGGGGTTACATTCATCTGGTGTGAGACGTTCCCGGGGGTGGGGTCTCATGGAGGGCTGAACCGAACAATAACCCTGGGTTCAGTGTGGGACGGTGGTCAGGTGAGTGGACTGCTGCAGCCTATATTAGTTCATACTAAATAACAATCAGCATCTTGGCAAATGTATTCTCTTGGGTTGTGTAAAGAATTTGACATATGGTCTGCTATGTTAGAATTGTAGTAATCATTTCATTTTTAAATAAGAATATCATTTTTCATGAGCTCATAAGAAACTCGTTAAATGTGAGAAACATTGTGTCTATGGAAATACAACAATAAAAGAAAAAAGATAACAGGCTGTAAAATGTAGATGTAGTTTATACACGGAAATTTATAAATTACAGAAATAGCAACAACCAAGGAGAAAATAAAGTGGTTAACATGCAAATTAAGAACATTTTTATATATTAGTCCTGCTTCAAAGCGCTGGCACTGAAATGAGTTTATGTGATCAAAGAGAGTATTTGTTAGAGCTGTTGTATAAAGCTTGGAAACCCAAATACCACTGCAGTATAGAGACAGAGAATCTAAATATTACAGTGGTTTTTACTTACAGAATCCTACAAGAGACAATAACTATAGCCTTCTGGTTAAAATTCAAATTAATGGTATCAGATAACAATGCTAGTGCTATAGCCACATACGAAATACTTGGATATGTGCCATAGCACCAGGCCACTGGCATGCTACACTATGTGATCAAAAGTGTCTGGCACCCCCAAAAACCTACATTTTTTATATTAGGTGCATTGTGCTGCCACCTACTCTAGGTACTCAATATCAGTGACTCTGTAGTCATTAGACATTGTGAGAGAGCAGAATGCGGAGCTCCGCAGATCTCATGGACTATGAACATGGTCAGGTGATTGGGTATCACGTGTGTCATATGTCTGTACGTGAGATTTCCACGCTCCTAAACAGCCCTAAGTCCACTCTTTCTGATGTGATAATGAAGTAGAAATGTGAAGTGACATGTACAGCACAAAAGTATACAGGGGGACATTTTCTATTGACTGACAGAGACCACTGACAGTTGAAGATGGTTGTAATGTGTAATAGGCAGACACCTATCCAAACCATCACACAGAAATTCCAAACTGCATCAGGATCCACTGCAAGTACTATGACAGTTAGGCGGGAGGTGAGAAAACTTGGATTTCATGGTCGAGTGGCTACTCATAAGCCACACATCATGCCGGTAAATGCCAAATGACACCTCGCTTGGTGTAGGGAGCATAAACATTGGACAACTGAACAGTGGAAAAATGTTGTGTGGAGTGATGAATCATGGTACACAGATTGGCGATCTAATGGCAGGGTGTGGGTATGGTGAATGCCCACTGAACGTCATCTGCCAGCGTGTGTAGTGCCAACAGTAAAATTCAGAGGTGGTGGCATTATGGTGTGGTCATGTTTTCCATGGAGGAGCTTGCACCCCTTGTTGTTTTGCATCGCACTATCACAGCACAGGCCTAACTAAATTTATGTCTTAAGCGCCTTTTTGCTTCCCATTGTTCAAGAGCAATTCGGTGATGGCGATTGCATCTTTCAAGATGATTGAGCGTCTGTTCATAATGCACAGCCTGTGGCAGAGTGGTTACATGACAATAACATCCCTGTAATGGACTGGCTTTCACAGAGTCCTGACGTGAATCCTATAAAACACCTTTGGGATGTTTTGGAAAACCAACTTCATGCCAGGTCTCACCGACTGACATCGATACCTCTCTTCAGTGCAGCACTTTGTGAAGAATGGGCTGGCATTCCCCAAGAAACCTTCCAGCACCTGACTGAACATATGCCTGTGAGAGTGAAAGCTGTCATCAAGGCTAAGGGTGGGCCAACAGCATATTTAATTCCAGCATTATTGATGGAGGGCACACAAACTCATAAGTAATTTTCAGCCAGGTGTCTGGATACTGTTGATCAAATAGTGTACATTTTGAATATTCCGACAATGGCAGCTGCATCGGTCAGTCACCAGAGGCTACTTGTAGTAGGCCACATGACTTGTGCACAAGGCATGGCATCCACCATGCCATCTACTGGAGCCCTCCTCTTTATAACCACAGTGCATTAGGCACTCACTCTCATATTGTGTTACTTATTGTCAGCAACTGCTTGTATCAGTACCTGGACTGTTTCTACGTCTGTGTTTATACTCTAACTCTTGTTTGCTTGTATGTGGAAGAAGAATAAACTTTGATTTATTGTGACTGTGCTACTGTTTGTGTCTTACAGTATGATACAACTATTATCATAGACAAACAGGTGCATACTTCAAGGTTTATTGACATATTTCAAAAAATCTGAAGCTTCTTTGTCTGTGTGCAACACATATTTACAATATTTTCACAAATTATACATTTAAAAACGTTTACATCTTGGTATCTTTTACCACTAAACATTTTCTGGTTACTGAACTGTCAAAAACATGTAGGCAGTTTTCAAATATGAAAAACAATGTATAAAGGAATTTTAAAAAAATAATTATATTTAATAATTAATTGAGTTCAAATGTTTTTTGATTGCTGTAGTTTTAAAAACCAGAAACTTTGACAAATTACTAGGTAGCATCTAGATTGGCTTAGTGAGTGATCCAGTAATGCCTAGAACCATGTGTTAGAAAGCTATAAGTTAGTGAATTTCTCTTGGTATAAATATTTCTGGTGCTAGAAAAAGCCAGCTAAGTAGTGAACTAAAATATAACAACTAGGCTTTTATTAAGTGTTTCACATGTTGTAAAATTTTATTTCAGAATATTATAAGGTGGGAAACAATTGACAACTTATTTTTTAGATTTAAAAACAAGACAAACACTGTTAGCATTATCTATTGTTAAAAAGAATGACGTGTTAGATTTTATAATAACAGAATGTCGATGTTGATATACCAAATAATCAGAGTGAAGAAAATTACTTTTGACTTGTCCCAAAATCTATGTGCCTCACAGAATCTAAAAATGTTTTGACAAGGAATGTTGGAAATACATTACAACTTAACAAATTTCTGTGTGATGCGATAAGGATGAGATGGTATAAACACTTAAGTGCATAAACCAATAGGTGTCCTTGTATGACATCTGTACTTCGAAAAATTATTGCTGTATCCTGCAAATAGTGCATGTGAGTGTGAGTGCACCATGTTTGGTGTCACCACATGTGTGTGTTCAAATTGGCCACCAACTGTATCACTGAAGACACTTGTTGGAGGCATGCATGCAGCAAGGTCTTCACCAATCCATCTGTTTGTGACTCACACATATATATCCACAGAGCAGCACTAGCTTATTCCCTTATGTCCATTCAGTGTACTGTTGACATCAGTGTTTCTTGTTACATGGGGATCCTCAAGAGGCTGTTATCCATTATTGTTCTGAGATTCATGTATAAAATCATATCTGTGTTACTTGGACCAGTCCCATGTATTTCTTGGATACTACACGAATGGTGACAAGGATGGGATGGTTTCTGCATGTGCAATCTTTAAGTGACTTTTCATCGGGTTTATTCATTATGGATGCTGCACTACTGGCTCTGATTGAACTTATTTTTATCTTATTTATGTATATACTTATTTCTTAGTTCATTAATGCATCTGAGACACAGGGATATGGTTGGTTGGTTGGTTTGGGGAAGGAGACCAGACAGCGTGGTCATCGGTCTCATCGGATAAGGGAAGGATGGGGAAGGAAGTCGGCCGTGCCCTTTCAGAGGAACCACCCCGGCATTTGCCTGGAGTGATTTAGGGAAATCATGGAAAACCTAAATCAGGATGGCCGGACGCGGGATTGAACCGTCGTCCTCCCGAATGCGAGTCCAGTGTCTAACCACTGCGCCACCTTGCTCGGTACAGGGATATGGAATGACTTAAATATTATACAAATGTATTTACGTAGAACATAGTAGTTAATTTAAAAAAATAGCTATAGAACATAATATTTATTTTACAAAAACAGTTGCAGGGAAAGCACATAATATAAAACTACAACAGAAGAAGTAAGCAGAGGGATAAAGACAAGTATTAACACATGTTGTTTAAAATGTGACAAACAAGCAGTGAATATATATATATATATATATATATATATATATATATATATATATATATATATATATATATATATATATATATATATATATGGTTATAATAGAGGGAAACATTCCACGTAGGAAATAAATATCTAAAAACAAAGATGATTTGACTTACCAAATGAAAGTGCTGGCAGGTCGACAGACACACAAACAACCACAAACATACACACAAAATTCAAGTTTTCGCCACAAACTGTTGCCTCATCAGGAAAGAGGGAAGGAGAGGGAAAGACGAAAGGAAGTGGGTTTTAAGGGAGAGGGTAAGGAGTCATTCCAATCCCGGGAGCGGAAAGACTTACCTTAGGGGGAAAAAAGGACGGGTATACACTCGCGCACACACACACACACACACATATATCCATCCACACATATACAGACACAAGCAGACAAATATGTCTGCTTGTGTCTGTATATGTGTGGATGGATATATGTGTGTGTGTGTGTGTGTGTGTGTGTGTGTGTGTGTGTGTGTGTGTGTGTGTGTGTGTGTGTGTGCGCGCGCGCGAGTGTATACCCGTCCTTTTTTCCCCCTAAGGTAAGTCTTTCCGCTCCTGGGATTGGAATGACTTCTTACCCTCTCCCTTAAAACCCACTTCCTTTCGTCTTTCCCTCTCCTTCCCTCTTTCCTGATGAGGCAACAGTTTGTTGCGAAAGCTTGAATTTTGTGTGTATGTTTGTGGTTATTTGTGTGTCTGTCGACCTGCCAGCACTTTCATTTGGTAAGTCAAATCATCTTTGTTTTTATATATATATATATATATATATATATATATATATATATATATATATATATATATATATATATATATATATATATATATATATATAATAGAGGGAAACATTCCACGTGCCTTTACAAATGTCTGCTTGTGTCTGTGTATGTGTGGATGGATATGTGTGTGTGTGCGAGTGTATACCTGTCCTTTTTTCCCCCTAAGGTAAGTCTTTCCGCTCCCGGGATTGGAATGACTCCTTACCCTCTCCCTTAAAACCCATATCCTTTTGTCTTTCCTTCTCCTTCCCTCTTTCCTGACGAGGCAACCATTGGTTGCGAAAGCTAGAATTTTGTGTGTATGTTTGTGTTTGTTTGTGTGTCTATCGACCTGCCAGCGCTTTTGTTTGGTAAGTTTCATCATCTTATATATATATATATATATATATATATATATATATATATCCAAATTTCATGCTT
This sequence comes from Schistocerca serialis cubense, assembly GCF_023864345.2. Classification (NCBI taxonomy): domain Eukaryota; kingdom Metazoa; phylum Arthropoda; class Insecta; order Orthoptera; family Acrididae; genus Schistocerca; species Schistocerca serialis. Next base: position 351,813,918 of record NC_064640.1, on the reverse strand, counting down.
CTCTGTCAAAAAATTCATTGAATGAATAAAAAGCTTTTTGAAGTAAATGTACTTTTAAGTAATGCCTTGTTACTATGCAGGCGGTGAATTAAAAATTTTAACATTGCAGTGCTGTACACCTTTCTGCACCTGAGATAGAGCTTTTAGTTCACAGTGGAGGTTAGCCTTCCTCCCTGTGTTGTGATCATGGAACATTTCACTGGTTGCATAGTGGGCAGGATTCTCAGCCATGAAACTCATAATCAAGTAAATATATTGGGATGTTGTAGTAAGTATCCCGAGCATCTTGAACAAATTATGGCAGGAGGTTCTTGAATAAACTTTGCACATTAGTTGGACTATATTTTTACTGCAAGCAGATTTTCTTTCATGAAGGTGAAGTGCCCCAGAAGTTAATTTGATAGCACATGATGGAATGTAAGTTCCCAAAATAAGTATATTTTGTGTCACAGATGTCTCCACTTTATGAGATTGTCCTAATGGTAAGAATAGCAGAGGACAATTTTTTATGGTGTATTGGATATGATGTCGCCAGCTGACCCTGCTGTGTATGAGGAGTCCAAAGAATTTGGTCCAATGTACTCTTTGAATTTGATGACTGTCATGTAAAATAGGAATCTCTTGTGGGACTTCGTGATCAAAGCTGAAGTGGATGTAATTGGTTGTTCAGGTTCACTGTTAGTGAGTTAGGCTAAGAGTTCTTAAAGTAATTTGTTGGCTTCAGCTTTTATGTCAGTGGACTGTTTGTTGTTTATCATAGTGCTAGTATCATCAGCAAACATAGTAAACTTGCATGTTTTGTTTGACAAAGGCTGGACATTTATGTAAATTAGAAACAGCAGTGGATCAAGAACTGACCCCTGAGGAACTCATAGAGTGCAGTGCCCCAGTCAGATTTCACTTCATCCCCTGCTATGCTGCTCTTATCAATAGCTACCTTCTGCTTCCTACCATTTAAGTAAGATTCTAGCCAGTTTCTCACTGCCCCTCTGATGCTGTAGTGCAATGTTTTATTGACAAAGATTTTGTGATCCACTCAGTCAAAAGCCTAAGAGAGATCACAAAAGATCCCAACTGGCTTCATTTTTATATCAAGGGATCCTAATATGTCATTTGTGAATGGAAATATTTCTCCAGTAGTGGGCATACCTTTTCAGAAACCAAACTATCACTGACATTTGAAAGTTTTCGAGGTGCCGTATAATTCTGGAATGCAGTAATTTTTTCAAAGACTTTTGCAGAAGTGGTCAAAAGAAAGATGGGGCAATAGTTAGTGACATGTGTTGAGTCTCCCTTTTTGTGTAGTGGCTTCACTATAGCAAGCTTTATTCCATCTTGGAAGACCCCCTGATACATAAGGCATTATATATGTCGGATAAAACTTTAGATAATTGAACAGAGCAGGCTTTTTGTAGATTACTGGAAATATTATCTACACCTGATAGTTCTTTAATTTTTAATGATACAATAGTTTTCTTTACTTTGTTACTAGTTAGGGGAGGATACACTTATTTTACTTACTAGATTTGGAGAATTGTGTTTCAGTATCTCCATGGCACTTTCTAAGGAGCCATTGCAGCCTATTTGTGCAGCAGCACTTATGAAATGGTCATTGAATTTTTTTGCAACTATCTCTTGATTGCTTATATATTTATCATCAATATTTAAAACAAAGTTTACATGTTTATTAGCACTATTGACACCTGACTCACTCCTGATTATATCCCAGTTTGTTTTGATTTTATTATAGGTTTGGTTGATTTTGGTGTTAAAATATGAACTTTTTGAGTATTTAATTACATTACTTAGCATTTTACAGTACTTTTTTAAATGATATATATAGGCAGGATTTCTGGAATGTTTTGCTGTGATTTACAATTCACATATGTGTTTGCAGGATATCCTTATCATCTTGGTGATCTGTGATTTTCTTGTGATTTCTTTGAGCTTATTTCAGCCATGATCACTATGTCAGCTTCTATTAACAGACAGATCTGTTCAACTCCAGACAAGGAAGTGCACCAGAAGGCTTTACTCTGTGAAACACCCCACCACCCTCCCCATTGGCAGAAGTTTTGCAAATAGCACAGTCTTTTGAAGTTTATCAGGCAGTAGGTGACCAAATTGAAATGTGGGATGATGAAGCACTGCTGTCACAAGATGTTACCACTAGGACGACAGATAGCTTGCATTAGGAAGTGGTAGTAGTGACAATAAATATATAGGCCCAGCACCGAGCTGAACAAGGACAAGCAAAGCAGCCACAACCATCACAGCACACAATCAGCATTCTCTGTTTCCATCTTGTCCCTTCTTTTTTTGTCCAGCATGAATGTTTGGCATGCCCTGAGTGCTGGGCTATTTTTAATACTTACCAGAATAAAGGCCTCATCGCCTCCCTCTGACATTCATTGTAGGTTGCTCAGGGTATGGACATGGATGTAAACTGTGTGACTCAAATGCTTGTGACTCCTCCCAAGTTGTTTATTGAATCAAGTGTTTTTCGCCAAATGATCCAGTTATAGCTCAATACAAGAGCTGCAGAGATGTTATTGAATTCTCAAACGTATGTGAGTTTAAGCTTGCTGCTGTTGTTACTGGTCAAGCAGAAGCTGGTCTGTTACAACAAACAGAACATTGCATTGTTGGTACAATTTACAGGATCTGCCTCTTACAAGTCAGTTGTTCACTCCATTACATTTTTTGTGATTGATGATGCCAATGTTGAAAAGAGATGGACACATTTCAGGCATTTAGATATTCTCTCATCAATGCAGTTCACCATGTGACCCATTAGGTACCATATTATCAGTTGGAAACATGGTGTGAAGAGTTTTCAGACTTGTTCTCAGAGGGTGTAAGGTGTGCTACAAATTTTTCTGCTCATATTTCTTTGAAATGTATGGCTTGACTTCATTTTTGTTATGTGCATCCGTTCCTGTCGCCATGAAAGACCAAGTGTAAGCAGAATGGGACAGACTTCAATCTCTAGCAGTGGCTAGTGACTGGTCATTTCACTGGCTGTAATTTGGAAGTGATTGGGAAAACTTTGCCCTGTGGTGACTTCAGCACTACTGTTGATGTGCAGTTGATCATGTATACATATCCTCTCTCATGCCAGGAGGAACTTTTGGTAAAAATGTGGAGTGGCTAGTACTTTTTTAAAACTGATTTGTCTGAAGCGTGGTTCCTGTGGACGAAGTGTCTTGTCGAGTTTTGGGTTTGAATGCTCCTTTTGGTCTCTATTATTATTTGTGCCTTCCATTTGGTGTGCCTAGTGCCCCTGCTGTTTAACAAAGTTTTTTTAAAGCATTTGTCTATTCCTGTTCTGGGTTGCATTAATTATCTGGATGATATTGTTGTCACAGGCTCCTCCATGGCCAATCACTTGGAAAATTTAGGCACTTTGTTTCTGTCTTAAAATACGGAAGCTTATGGTTTAACCTCACAAAAAAGTCTCAGTTTTTTTTCAACCTTCAGTTATTTATTTAGGCTTCGAGGTCTTGCAGAATGGGGTTCACCCTCTGCCAGACCATACCTCTGCAGTTACATCTATGTATCACCCCTCGTTCATGATGGAACTTCAGGCCTTCCTAGGGAAGACAGCCTACTACCATAAATTCTTGCCAGGGCAGCCACATTGGCCCGCCTGTTGCATGTACTGTTATGCAAGAATCTACATTTTTGATGGGGCCTGGATTGCGAAAATGATTTCCAAATATCAAAATCCAAACTACACTCAACCCTATGTTTAGCTACATTAGACAAACACACAGTTTTCGTGACTGACGTCTCACAGTAAGGCCTTAGTGTTGCGTTAGTGTACTGATATGCTGATGACTCTGAATGACCTATTGCTTTTGTCTTGAAATCTTTCACTCTGGTCCAGTAGTGTTACCCTGAGGTGGCAAAAGAAGCTCTTGGCATAGTCTATGCTCTGAAGAAATTTCATATTTTTTATATGGATCATAGTTTAACCTTATTACTGATCATAAACCCTCACACTTCCTTGTCTGACAAAGCGGCAAACCATCTGAAACACTGGGCACTGTTCTTCTGTCACTACAACTGTGAAATCCATTTTTGACCTACATCTAAAAATGCTAATGTGGACACCTTGTCCTGCCTTCCTGTGGGTCCTGATCCCAACTTTGATTGTGAAGAATTGCTTTGCTTACATCTTCATATTGTAATGAAGCTGAAGTCAAGGGTTTTCCAATTACAAGCTTGTAGATAGCAGCTGCCATTGCTGCCAACCCATTTCTCCACCAGGTGGTTCAATGTATTCACAGGCAGGTCACATAAACTACCGGATTGACCTTTGAACCCCCTGTGCAAATATTTTTCCTTGTATTATCACCTCTCTGTTGTTAACAGTGTTTCACTGTAGTCCACGTAAGACCTCTCTCCCAGCTCCCAGAATAGTCATTCCCCCTGCATTATGGTGTGACATTCTATGCCTTCTCCACTGGGGCCATTGGGAAGTTTTGTGCACTAAACTATTAGGTAGGAGACAAGGTTTTTGGCCAGAGATTGATGACAAAATTGTCGATTTTGTTGCTGTTTGGGGGCAGTGTGCCCGACAACTAGCAGCTCACAGGAAGTCTCTGTCCACATGGTCTGCTACAATCCAGCCAAAGTGATGCATTCATGTCAACTGTACAGGTCCATTTGTGAATTCCTTGGTCATGCATGCTTTTTCCTGGTTCCCTTACATTCTCTGGCTTGCATTGACATTGGCTGAGGTCACAATTTGTATGCTGTAGAGGGTTTTCTCTATTGAGTTGTAGCTTTGTACCTTACTTTCCATTAACGGGCCCCATTCTTTCAGTTGTTTTGTTCCCATCATTGTATTCATCATGTTATGGCTCCACCATTCCACCCATAATCAAACGGCAAGGTGGAATGACTGTTGCATTCATTCAAGTACTAAATGAAATAGTTTGTTGTGGATTCTTTGCTGGATGCTGCACTTCTCCCTTTTCTGAGAACATATCGCTTAATGTCGGTGTGAGAGCAGAGCGTGGCTGAGTTGCTTCATGGCTGACAGCCACACACACTCCTCCAGCTTCTGCAGCCTGCATTGCACCTGTTGTGGTTGGCTTCATCTGACCTCTTCGCATTGGGATCACTGGTGTGGGTGCAAAGGTTTACCGACCACTGTTTTCCACTGATGGGGACCTGTCCTTGTGACAACCATATAACTGATGGGCTGTTGTCCCACCACTTTGATTTCTGCACTCCTCCTCACTACCGGAAGCTACCAGTTTGCTGGTGAGGCCCCCATCACTGCAGCCTGCCCTGCTGCCTTCTGCCTTGAGCCCATCATTGCCTACTGTGGAGGCAATCAACACCCTCCCAATGGCTGCCTGTCTATTTCCTGTGCTGCACTATAGCACCATGGGGTTCCTGTTTCCCAGCGCCAGTGCCAGTTCATCTCTAGCATCTGGCCTGTTGGTGCAGCCTGCTGGGCCAATTCTGCCAGCCCCCTTGCCATCATTGCATCAGGCATTGTCACCAGTGTGTCCAGCCACATCTCCTCCAGACTGGGATGTACCTGCTGATTATGACACAGAGATGGCGATGGCACCCTTCTCTCCAGTGCTGTCATCAGGTGCCTCAGGGGCTCACCCCCCAAGCTCATATCTGCGTCCTCGTGCATACTGGCCCTATGCTCTGATGCCTGCCTGGCAGATTCCATCAGCACTGGCTAGTGCTGCTCTGGATCTGATGGATGTGACTTTTGACGGGCCACCAGCATCTCCTCCATCATTTAAGCACCCACTTTTCTTGAGGGAGAGGTGTGCTGTATGCTGCAACTAGTGCATGTGACCGTGAGTGCACTGACAGATATATCACTGTGGGTGCTTGTTTGAATCAGTTGCCAACTGTATTAGATTGGGCTGGATGCTGGAGGCTGTGTGCATGTGTCAAGGTCTCTGCTGTACCATCTGCCAGCAACTCATATATATATATATGCACTCAGCAGTGCTAACTGATTCTCTTTTGAGTCCACATCAGTGTACTGTGTGTCATTACGTGGAGACCCATGAGAGTCTGTTTTCCATTATTGTTCTGAGGTTCATGAATAAAACCATATTTGTGTTACTTGGACCAGTGTCATGTATCACTTGGTTACTACAATTACTTTTTTTTTCCAGATGCATTCCTGGTATGTTAATATATGCAAAAGAAAAACATCTGTTCGAGAGAGATGTTATGAAAGACATGAGAAATTACAGCTATTTTTCAATTCTTTTAATCATGCTGAAAGTATGGAAAGATCTATATGCAATCCAAATTAAATATTTCATTTCAAAATATAATATAGTTGTATGTAAATGGCTGGCAGTTCAAGATGGAAGTAACACTGTCACAACCATAAATATATTTGTGCAAAGCATCAGAAATATATTTTATTAGGGTACTGATAGTGACAGTACATTAAATTTCAGTGATTTGGAAAGATTCTTTAACTCTGTAAAACTTGTCTAGCCCATTACTAAACAAAATAAATGTGAAATTGGCGCAATGCATTGTTATGGCTTACATCATATCTGCTGAACAAATGCATGAAATAGGATAATTGCTACCTCAGATCCTATAAATGATTCTAAACAGAGTACAAAAACACAAGGTTTCTGTTGTATGTGAATGACTTGCTTGTAAATATAAATTCCCTTAGCTTTCCATTTCCAGATGACATTTCTTCTAATTAAGTATAGTGAAAAAATATGATTTTGATGTAATTTCACTCACTATCCTAGAAACCTCTTGAAGCTAAATGGATTCAGACTGAACATTTTTTAAATCCATTGTGCAGTTTACATGTAAATAATCAGAATGCTAATAAAATCATAACCATTAATGTGTGGAGGAAGTCAATGAAGTCAAATGCCTTTGACTAATTCTAGACTAGAATTATCCTGTTATACCAACAAGGAGTGAGAATGGAAAACATTCCAAGTGCCATTTCTGTTCAAAATATAGATATTGTCATGTCTTTGACTCTAAGGACATATAAACCATTGATGATTTCCTCATATATAAAATTAATGGAGTTTGCTCATTTTGAAATGCACATCCAGATCTCCATATCTTTTCATTTGGAACTGTTAGTTTACTGCTCTAGAGATATGTCATTCAATGTGTTGATGTTTTTCATGCTGCAGATCAGTTTGTTCATTATTTTATCCTACAACAAAACAATGATAGCCAACACAGAGCTCATGTCATGATATACCTTAAGCACAAAAGGTGTAGCACATGTAGTATCTACCTCCATGGATCTATTGTGGAATTAATTGATGATTATGCTAAAGCCATAAGATGTTCAATATGAGTGCCCATTAAGTGTCTGAAGATTGTGAAATGATAATAATGTTCACATGGGTCTTTGATCATTTATTTTGAACAGTGAATTTCTCCAGATTACATTAGATTAGTACTTGTTTCATAGATCATGAATACGACACTTCGTAATAATGTGGAAAGTGTCAGGTTAATAAAAGGTGTCTATACAAGATATTACATTAGACAAAATTTTACATGACACTCAATATTTTTAATTTTTAATTTTTTTTGGAGGGTTTGGGGGGGGGGGGGGGTTGGGAAATTACCCACTTACTATAGCCAAAAATTCATCTAACGAGTAAAAGGAGTTGCCATTAAGAAATTCTTTTCATTTCCTTTCAAATGCAATATGGCTATCTGTCAGACTTTTGATGCTATTAGGTAAGTGACCAAAGACTTTTGTGGCAGCATAATTTACCCCCTTCTGAGCCAAAGTTAGATTTAACCTTGAGTAGTGAAGATCATCCTTTCTCCTAGTGTTGTAGCCATGTACACTGCTATTACTTTTGAATTCGTTCGGATTGTTAATAACAAATTTCATAAGTGAATGTATATATTGTGAGGCTACAGTGTAGATTTCTAGCTCTTTAAATAAGTGTCTGCAGGATGATCTTGGATGAGCTCCAGCAATTATTCTGATTACACGCTTTTGTGCAATGAACACTCTTTTACTCAATGATGAGTTACCCCAGTATATGATGCCATACGAAAGCAGAGAATGAAAATAGGCATGGTAAGCTAATTTACTCAGATGTATATCGCCAAGATTTGCAATCACCCTAATAGCATAAGTAGCTGGACTCAAACGTTTCAGTAGATCCTCAGTGTGTTTTTTCCAGTTCAACCACTCATCAATGCATACACCTAGAAATTTTGAATATTCTACCTTAGCTACAGATTTCTGATCAAAGTCTATATTTATTAATGGTGTCATTCCATTTACTGTGTGGAACTGTATATACTGTGTCATGTCAAAGTTTAATGAGAGCCCATTTGCAGAGAACCACTTAATGATTTTCTGAAAAACATCGTGTACAATTTCACTAGTTATTTCTTGTCTGTCGGGTGTGATAGCTATACTTGTCTCATCGGCAAAAAGTACCAGCTTTGCATCTTCGTGAATATAGAATGGAAAGTCATTAATATATATTAAGAACAGCAGAGGATCCAAGACCGAACCTTGCGGCACCCCATTCTTGATTGTTCCCCAGTTTGAGAAATCACCAGTTTTTTACAAGTTATGTGAACTGTTTATTTCAACTTTCTGCACTCTTCCAGTTAGGTATGATTTAAACCATTTGAGCACTGTCCCATTCATACTACAGTACTTGAGCTTATCTAGAAGTATTCCATGATTTACACAATCAAAACCCTTTGATAGATCACAAAAAATGCCAACGGGTGACTTCCGGTTACTCAGAGCATTTAATATTTCATTAGTGAAAGTATATATAGCACTTTCCATTGAAAAACCCTTCTGGAAACTAAACTGATATTTTGTTAAAACTTTATTTTTACAAAGGTGTGAAGCTACTCTACAATACATTACTTTTTCAAGAATTTTGGATAAGGCAGTCAGAAGAGAGATTGGGTGGTAGTTGTTAACATCAGATGTATCCCCTTTTTTATGCAGTGGTTTAACAATGAAATACCATTAATTCCATGTGAGCTTTTATTCTTGAAAGAGTTCATTATCTTCCTGATTTCAGAAGGAGAGGTGGGTGGAATGTATAGTTTAAACATGCCCTGAAATAGTTGCTTTTCATTTTAATTTTTTTTTCCACAAGATAGTTGTTTTTGTAATTTTTATGTGACCCAACTTAAAATACAAACTTATCTGTATATTTTACTGTTTCTCCTAGTGTCTGCTGTATAGCAAATAGGAAGTATGTGCAGTTTTTACTTAAATTGTAATGAATAATGTCAAATTTATCTGTTGGTCTCAATTTCAGGTATGCAATTGGACATGCTGAGCGAACCTTGATGAATAACAGAGTTGGTTGGCTAGATATATTAGCTAATGACACTCATCAGTTTTACAATGCCAATAACACAGGAGGTCCATCAATAAAGGTAGGTGCCATAGACTACATAAAATGAGATAAATTCTGCAGTGTTCTGCTAATCTCCTCATTTCAGCCACATTTTTGAAAGATTAATTAATTAGTTAGTTAGTTTCATGTGTCAGGGACCATATGTGTGATCAGTTGCAATGATGTGAAATTATACATTTGACATTTGCCTCTTAGATTAATTTGTAAATATGGCATCATGCACCACATATTATTTTTACAGCACGTTTTTTTCTTTCTTAAAGATGAGTTACCAGCAACATATGACATTATTGAATGAAGATATGCAAAATAGATCAACTTACTGATTTCTTTCTCCCCAAGATCAGTAATGGTTCTAAGTACACATGAGGCTGAATTAAATTGTTTTAAGTGTTCTAATGTATACTTCTCACAGTTTAAATTCTCATCAATGTAGACACCTAAAAATTTTGAAGTTTCCACTCAGTTTATTATTTCTTCCATGTGGGTTACACTTATTATTGGGGTAGCACTTCTAGATGTGCAGAACTGAATGTGTTGTGTAATTTTGAAATTGAAAGTATGACCACTCACAGGAAACTACCCTGTGATACAGTTAAGAACATTGTTTACAATTTCTTCTATTGCTATATGTGTGCTTAGATTGGTTACAATACTACTGTCATCTGGGAATATAACAAATTCTGCTTGTTGTATATTAGATGGCAATTTGTTTACATATATCAATAACAATAGTGCACCTAAGACAGACCCTTGTGGAATTCCATACATGATTTCTTCCTAGTCAGAATAATGTTCCAAGGCTACACTAGTTGAATTAATAAGTACAACTTTTGGCATTCTTTTGGTTAGATATGACATTATCCATTACTTGACTATACCATCATTCAATGAAACTTCAGTTTATCTACAGAATATTGTGATTCAGACAATGAAATGCCTTTGGTAGGTGGCAGAAAATACCAACTGGTGCTATTTCATTATTTGATGGGCATAAAATTTGATTAGAGAACATGTAAATGGAATTTTCATTTGAGCAACTCTTCTAAAATCCAAACTGTTGTTTACTGAGTGTAATACTGAGTGCTTGATTCTAACCTAAAAAAGGTACTCCTCTGATGCTAGTAATCATCAAAATCTTGCTTTATGTGATGGTGGTCACCCATACATGTTTCAGCAAGATGCTCAGCTAACCTATCTTTCCCTCTCCTATTCAGGTGTATTCTATGTCTAGCATTTCCCCATTTTTCAATTGTAGCAACAGGCACAGCACTTGTATGAGATTTCAGTCAGCAGCAGCCTTCTCAACTCAGTGTTCACATGGCTAACAGCAGTGTTAACCCAGAGCTGGTCAAGACACTGCAGAGCCTCCAAGAAACTCACAGTGGTGTATGTAGTTCCTGTGGCCATCAGAGTGTGCATCATTTGAGTGTCTATGTGGTTATGTGTGTACTATTTCTATATACGTACAAGACTTTTGTGTATTTTTCCCATAGTATTGTAGTGGGTTGTAGTACTTTAGATTACCCACATTTCAAGCATGTCTCTTGAAGTGTCATGGCAGAAATAACATGAATGAAACAGCAAACTCTTACATCCCAAAAATTGATAGTATTAATAATGAAACACAAAGCAACTTGGGAATTTTTTTTTTATAACCTTGCAAAGATAATATTGAAAGTAAATCTGGTAACATCATGTAAGTAACTACAATGGCAGTTCATATAAAGGTGTATTAGATACTGAAAAGAAATGTTAAGTCAGTGTTTGTTTGTGAGTATAGGTTCCTTGAACCATTTTGAAAATTTACGATACGCACATCTACATCATATTAACTACATGTAATTATTACTTCAGCATTAAATCATGATCTTTTTTGGTAGATCAATGTAATTTAGTGATTTTAAGTAGGGAAGAATGACAGTATTGATAGAAGACAATATTTCCAAAAGACTGACAGGATAGGATAAGAGTGGATGTAGCTAAGAAACTAAAGTGATGAAGTGATACAACAGCTGGAATCCCTTGCTTGCCATGACACAGGACATACTGAGAATGTTTGTTCTCCTGAAGTATTACACAATGTATTAATATAAAAAACCAATTAAATTTCTTGTCAACGTTAAACAACAGATCAATTATTACTAGCACATGGACAATATATTCAGTGAAAAGTTTTTCTTTTTATCAACAAGTAAATTTGCAGCCTCAGTTTATGTAATTAGACATTCATTAAGCTTTATGACTATATTTTTTAATTTCAGTAATGTTCCTTAGTCCAAACAACTTCCTAAGATTATGGATATATCAGTCTATTGGTGTTTGGATGTGGGTTTGCCAATACCTCAAATGGGACTATATAGGTATCAAAGAATTTTTTTAACTCAGCCGTTAACAATTTGGATATCTCGTGGGTCTTAACTGAGTTCTTGTCTTACATTGTATTATTTTAAATGTAGAATCATGTTTCTTCATTCTTGTTCACCTTGTTTCTTCATTTCTTTTATTTTTCAACAGCTTCTTTTTCCTTGTGTTGAAGTAGGTTTACATTCTAGAAATTCAATGTGTTCATTAATGACATTAGCTGGTTTTGTGTCAAATAGTACTTCTTGTGGTGAAAAACCTGTTAATATTTTTTGCAAACTGTTCATCACATTTTCAAAATTAACTAGATTTTCAATCCAAGACAGATTTTTATGACATTTATGTTTTTACTATCATCTTCCTTTCCTTTCTCAATGAATTGTTTTTGTATTATACTCCCTTTTTGTCTGACACATATATTGTTTTCTCTCTCTTTTCAAGAACTACACAAACTCTAAGTAACTCACGAGTCCCCAAAATAAATTCTTCACTTAATTCTGAAATTATTGAGGAAACATGTTCAAATTCTACACCTTGAGTTTCAAACATCATTAAAGTGTGGTATCTCACCAACTTACTTTGTCTACCAACAGCCCCTGTAATCTTTACTCCTATCACTGGCATCTCAATATAATTCTCATTCTCTTTAACTTCATCACTTAAAGCTTCCGATGTTCCAGAAATTCTGCTGCCTGAATCCAGTTATGCTTTCCCTTTCCAATATCCTATTTTTATGTGAACATATGGATACTCTATTTCATCCGTTGTCTTTGTATTGAAGTATTCATGTAATAGGTCCTTTTCAACTGCAAAGGACTTCCAATCTTTGCAATTCTGAATGCTCCTGTTTATCAGTAAATCATTTACCTTCATCATCTGATTAATGCTTGTATCAGAGTCATCATTGACACAAGACATACTGAGAATATTTGTTCTCCTGAAGTATTACAAGTTCCCAAAAACTGCAATTAAACCTTAACTCATATATGCCTTCTTTTTGCATGATTCATAATTTGTATTGCAATTTATTTCCATCCTATCAGGGTAAACTCTTTGTCACAAGGCTGCTAACTTTCTTCGATAATGTATCACTAAATAAGTCTTCCCCAACATTTACCCAAAACGTGCACAGAAAACTTTTATTACTAACTTTAAGATTTAGAATTAAAGCCAGGTTAGGCATCTTGTATGTAGATTTGTTTTGAACATGTTCAGTGATTAAGTCATGAGCATCATTGTTATTTACACATGTAACAGATTCAGACACTTCATGTGCAACTTCATTTTCATTTCTACTTGCCTCTATCAACTTGCATCATCAACTCCTCTTCCTCCTTTCTTTAACAAAACATCCTTAAATCCAACCAAATAATCCACATTTTCACTTTTATTACCCATAAGTCTCCCTCATCAACAACTTATCAAGCATTAGTGGCATCGTCATCTACCATACATTTCTCACTCTTCTCATGTTTTGCAACTTCTCTTCATTCAGAAAATATCTCGCAAATATTAAAGCTATAATCACCAGTCTCTTTCAAATTTTTTCACAGGTGAACATTGTAAAAGTTTTCTAAATCACTTTCCTGTAACTCATAATTCAGATTTTTAGTTTCTTTTGTGTTTTGTTTTTTAAGCCTTTTTTGCTACAAATTGCCCCAATACTTTTGATCTACTCTTCATTTGTTAAGTTGGTACTCTTGCTTAATTGCCTCTTTATTGAATCAACTGTTTTGTGTAGCCTTTATGTTCCCTTATTGGTCCATGTATTGAAATCATTGTCCTTCACTCTCACATTGAGAACCTTTAGTTTAACTGTTCAGTAATTTTAGCACCCTGAATGAAATGTTTATGTGGCTGTTCATTATGATCTTAGTTTCTGTTGCTTCACTCATATTCCCTATTGTAGTGTATCCCTCTGTTATCAAAATCTCTTGGTGGTCCCTCTTCTGGATTTCAATGATTGTCATCATTCATAACCCCTCCCGTGACAATTATTGTTTCCCCAATTTCCATTATAATTGTTTTGTGTGAAATGATTTGAACCAAAACTTTGTCTATGATTTCTTTCAAATGCTCTGTCCATCTTTTCTACATGTTTAAGGAATTGTTCAGCTGATTCATCAGGCCAGTACATTAATTCTCATCGTATATTCTCAGGTAACCTTATCTTGAAAGCATCAGTTTTTGTCAGTTTATTGAAAGCCTGATTTAAATGAACATGTTTCTGCAATTCATTCTTACAAAACTCTTTCATCCTCCCTTTGTGTCCTATGTAACTTGATCAGTTGAGAAATTCACTTTTAATTGTAGCTTGTTCTGACTACCCAAAACTCTTTTTGAACTGTTGATAAGATAAATACTGTGTACAACTATGATTTGCCCAAGGTAATGCATCGCCGATTGAATTTTGTTTCACAAATTTCGTTTTAAGGTTATCTGTTATGGTTGGAATAAAAATTGTCTTTACAGTGCTGTAAGAAATCAGAAGGATGCAAACCATCATCTTCAGGAAACTTTTGGCTACCATACTAGAAAAATCCATTAAAACATGTATTAAAAATGTTTTTGGTGTCATACATTCCTGCAAATGACATGACTGTTTTTGAAAACCAAGCAAATTATTATGTATGAATGACACATTGTTTTTAAGTTCTTTATCTTTTTCTGAAATGGTCTTTCTGAGACTATGGAATTTTCTTTCACAAGTTTTGTTAACAGATACAACTACATTATTAAAATTACATTTTGCCTCTAAAATTGCACCTTGCAAATTTATTTCCAGATCAGTTACTTTGTGACAAACAATTTGAAAGCTGGATTCTGTCTTTGTGACTCTGTCACTTAATTCTGTGATTTTTGAATTTGTGGCTTCAATTTGTCTACATAGTTCATCTCTGAAAGCCTGAATCTGACTTCCTGCCTTTAATTTAACAGCATCACAACTTTCAGTAGTCTTGTTTTCTAATTAGGTTTTCAAAGTGCCACTTTTATCAGAAATTTGTATGTTTGTTTCAGAAATTTGATTGTTCAAAGATTCACTGGTTTACATAGAGTGTTACTATTTTGTGTTCAAATCTTTATAGCTGCACTCATTTCTGACATAAATTGTTTCAGTGATGGTTTGTTTCCTAAATCTACTGAATCTTCCAAACCCTGATTCTGAAGTCCTAACTCTGAATTATCTTCCTCAAAGAGTCCTTAATGAAGCCACTTTTCTCTTTCTTTAGTGACACTGAAAATACAGGGTATTTATAAAATAGTTATGAAAAAGTAACCTGTAATTGTGAAAAAGGTAAATAACTTACAGAAATGTTTGATACAGCATTGAGCGCCGTATATCTTCAAGCTTTATTTGCAAATATTCAATTTGGCCTCCTTTGTAACATGACAAACATCCTGTGTAATCAATGTCCTGCTAAATCCTATGAACCAGCTCTAGATGTATGGTGGCAACTGCTTGTGTTATCCATTGCTACAACTCATCAACATTCCCTGGAAGTGGAGGAACAAATACATTGTCTTTAATGTAACCCTATACACAGAAGTCTATTGAGGTTAAATCAGGTGATCATGGTGGTCTGGATATTGTTCCATCATGTCGAATCCAGGTCAGCACATTCCTACAGAGATATGACAACTTTATGATGATAATGTGGTGGTGCACCATCTTACTGGAAAATAACATTGTAACATGAGGCATATTCAATTCTAAGCTGGCACAGCTCTTTGACGTACTTGGACTATGACTGTAAGACTGGTGAACTTGCTCAATTGCTGCATCAGAGACTGCTGGCTTACCCTGACCCAACGTCCTATGTGATACATAGCCAGTTTCAGTGAAATGGTTATAGCAATTAATAACAGTTTTTATTTGATTTGGTGACTTGTGATATTTAGTCCTGAACTGTAGTGGTGGATTTGGATTAATTAAACCACAAATAACACTGTGCATGTTCTGCACCCAATGATGACAGCTGGAATAAGTCACTAGTGTTAAAATTGGGAACTAGCAGTGGTAGGCAGCAATAAAACTTGAAGATATACTACATTCAGTGCTGTATCAAACATTTCCGTAATTTATTTATCCTTTTCAGAGTTAAAGGTTACTTTTGTATAACTAATTCATAAACACCCTGTATGACTAATAAAGTATGTTAGCAACATTACTTCACACACAAAAAACTTTTCTGTTGCTCTTTTCTCTTAAGTAAGATACTTATAGAAAAAGCAGGAATCATGCACTTAACTTCTGTCGCTTTGTGTCCATTATGTCCTGTTTGTTCTCCAGTCCTACTGTGCACAAGTCTTGATTGTTCTTCCTTTCCTTTCCATTTCATTGCCTTTTGCAGTCATCATAAATTTTAGTTTTCTTTCACATTTAACTTACCTGAAAAGTAGGTACAATTAATATTTATCCATACAATGAAATTAAATTGGATGGTGCCACCAAGTGTAATGGATTCTTCAATACTGCCTGTTCAATAACCTATGTTGAAACAAGACATTTACCATTATTTTGTCATTAGTTTGCATTGAGTCCTACATCCATAGTTCTAAACCAGTAATTATCTCATTTGTTCATTGTTGTTCTCATTGTCTTCAGTAGAGGATATTGCTGGTCCCAAGTTGTCATCCTTCTAATAAGAAATATTGAAGGGTCAAAGGATTATTATTCAGGTAACTTTTGATGATTATTCTAATAAAAGCAATTTCTGAACTCTGAAATAGATATATTCTTCAGTATTTCCACACTCTACATTAGAGCACACAATACTTCTGCCTTCAGCAGTGCTATAAGACAATATCAAGTCCATTTGCAGTAACCCTTCTGCCAAGTGTGTCCATTCCACAACAGATTCTCGATGAGTGTCTGTGCCTCCCTCTCAATCAACAAGAACAGTGATCTCATGTAGAGATCAGAGTTCATAACACTATTGACTGTAATCCAAATGGAAAATATTGATACCCACTGGTACCATACATTTTGTATTATATTATTAGTGTGATTGCATTACAGAATACACCAAATAAAATGTGATGCCTGTAGTCTATGATGTATAGGACATACTAGAAGAAATTTGTGTACAAAGTCTTGAGCTCATATTTTCAGAGCTACAGGTGTTCAATCTATGCCATGTTACCATGCATCAAAGAGTAACCTCCATGTAGAAACCAGTAATGAGATCCTCACATACCTTCACTCACTGCAACAGTAAGAAATGGTACCACTGTCTGAAGAACATTTTAAATGAGATAAAATGTGTAGCCTTTTACAAAAGAATCCATTTCTTAAATGAACTGAATTTTTTGTCAACAAGGGCAATTACAATATGTTCTCTGATCTATGATCAACTAATGCCTTTCAAATGCAGGAGAGCAGAAAAATAGTTAATATCAAGTCATACTTGTGTGGCCCAGAAGTGTGAATTTGTTAAAAAGATAATGAATATGACATTTTGTCACATATCAGTCACTAACTAAAACTGATTTTCAACATTCGGTGGTCATCAAACTGAAAATAACATTGAAGTGTTGCACAAAAACATTTGTATGTAGACAACAAAAGACAAAATGCAGCAGTGCTCCTAAGTGAAACAAAAGCTGATTTATTATGCTCTAATGAGCATGAGTTAAATGAAACAGAACTTTGTAGTTCAATAATAAAAGTCTATTATTTGTTTAGTTATTTCTGCAAACCAAAACATAATGGTGGAAGTTTTGCTATGTACAGGAAGACAATTTGTAGTCCATAATATACTGAATACAGTAAATGCATAAATTTTCCAATATTGCATGGAAAAAGACTATGAAATTACTTGAATAGTGTATGAGGAACTAAGAATTTTATGTGTATATAGATCTCCAAGTCCAATATTCATGAAAAAGAACTGAGTAAGTTATCACTGAGTTTTAAGATGAAAGGTATTGTAATATATAGAGACTATAACCTAGACATTGAGAAAGAATCAAAACCAAAACAAGAATTAAATGAAATATTGTTACCAGTATTGTGTAATGTGAAACTAGTAAATATACGTACCTACTAGAGTTATTAGTAACACTGAAAATTGTGAAATAAGTGAATTTGAAGCAAAAGTTCTGCAAACGCATTCTTTGAATGTACAAAGACAGGTTACAATTCTTGATGCGTAACACAATAATAAATTCTTCTGAAAATGTCATTGATTAACAAAATGATTAGACTACAGATAAAATGGTTTACTTAATATTATTTACATATTTTTTCAAAGCACATTGTTAATTGCATGTAAGTGTGATATTCTTCTAATGTATAGAAGGGATTTTGTAACAGGAATTGTTTCAGCTGAAATTTAAGCTTCGTTGTGGGAAGGGTCATAACTGTATTGGGCAGTGTATTGGCTAATTTTAAACCTACTTGTTGTGGATCCTTTGAGTAGAATGCTGTTCCTTGGCTGCTGATGCAAAATTTTTCTTTGGTACTGTACTGTACTGATGCAAATCGGAACAAATGTTGAACTACAGTCTTTTAACAAGTAATATTGCTTTTAAAATGTGCATGTTTCCTATGGCTAGTTCATCAGTTTTTGAACAGAAGAGAATAGATAGAAATTTATTGTCTCGTAACATACAATTTCAAGTCATTGGCTTAATGTACAGAAGACTCGTCAAAACACAAAAACTGGTTTATAATTTTCTTTATACTATCATTAATATAATATGCCATATCAAATAATTAATTAATTAAGCATTTAATAATTTTTCTTCAAAAGTAACAAACTTTTAAAAATTAATAGTCCCAAGTACTTGCTCTCTCCTGCTCAAATTTGAGGTTGTCATTCATGAATTATTCTGCTGAATAGTAACATTTCTGCACTAGTTTCTCATATAAGATTTTTTCAGTGTTTCTAAATTTGTGCCAAGCAGTTGTCTTCCTTTCACTTTGTTGTAAATTTTTGTACCCATATAATGTGGAGTTTGAGCATAAAGTTTTAAATGGTGGTGTGCAGCATAACAATTATTTTGATTTCTGATGTTGTAATCATGTTGAAAATGATTTGCTGCAAAAAAATCAGGGTTATTGTGTACACAGATACTCAGCTCATAGATGTTTAGTGAGGGAACACTTAATATACTTAGTTTTTTTAGGAGTGGGTGATATGATTTTCTTTGCCCTACATTTGGCATATTTCTAATGATGATTTTCTGAAGTTTTAATATTCGACACACATAGTATGAGTTACCCCAAAGTACAATTCCATACCTTATTACTCATTCAAAGTAGCTATGATACACTAGTTTTCTTATGCCCATACTGTTAGCACTGTACAATATCCTCATTACAATTGCTTGGCTATTTAATTTATTCACAAGGTACTGTATATATGAGCCCCATGATAGATTTTTATCCAGTTGCATTCCAAGGAATTTCACACACAGTTTTTATGACTGACCTGCATATCAGTTAATTGTGCTTCTTTGGTTTTAAACTACGTTAAATGAGGCTTTTCCATTTTTAACGTTAACCCATTTAAATCAAATCAGCTATATAATTTTTCTAAAGAATTTAATACAGTTTGGGGAATGTGGTCAGTACTGTTACTTTCAGTGATTACAGATGTGTCATCTGAGTGACAGTCAATATTAAGTGGTAGATCATTTATATAAAACAGAAACAGAATGGGTCCTAAAACAGAACCTTGTGGTACTCCATGTGAAATGGTTTTCTGTTTTGAAGTATAAGTTCCTCTCTCTGATGATTAAACCACTCTTTGTCTTTGGTTGGTTAGGTAGGACTTAAACCATTCTAATACCATGCCCCTAATTCCATACTTTTCCAGTTTACAGAGTAGCAAGGAGCAGAGTAGCAATATTTTTGATACTGATGGAAGAAGAGAAATTGGATGATAGTTTCCCATGTGTTCCTTTGTGCCATTTTTAAACAGTGTCTTAACTATTGCATACTTTAGTGTGTCTGAAAAATAATTATTGTAGATAATGGCTTTGCAATTATTTTAGCCCGCATCTCGTGGTCGTGCGGTAGCGTTCTCGCTTCCCACGCCCGGGTTCCCGGGTTCGATTCCCGGCGGGGTCAGGGATTTTCTCTGCCTCGTGATGGCTGGGTGTTGTGTGCTGTCCTTAGGTTAGTTAGGTGTAAGTAGTTCTAAGTTCTAGGGGACTGATGACCATAGATGTTAAGTCCCATAGTGCTCAAAGCCATTTGAACCAATTATTTTAGAGACTGTTGTAAACACTTTTGTTGGTATCCCATCCCATTCTGCTGATGTTTTACTTTTCAGTGATAGTATCAGGTTTTCCGTATCTTTTACAGTAGTTTTGGCAAATGTACTGAAAAGTTCACTTGAAATTGCTCACTGTTGAAGAAGTTTATGGGGTTAAACAAGCTACAGTATGAATCCTTATATCTTCCTCCACAGATCATTCTTATACCCCTTTTTCGAAGTAGCAATAGCTTATTTAGATTTCCTTTTGTTGTTTCTCCCCAGATTTCTATTCTGTAATTCAGCTGAGAGGGAAATGAAGTATTTAGGACAATAGTATCTTTGCAGAATTTGCTAATCGTATTAACTGTAAATATATTCCTACAATCTTATATGCCGGTGTGTCAACATGTTTGTCCAATTTTAGATTGCTTTGAATTGTTAAACTAAGGAATTTTGCACCAAAATCTTTTCTTCCCCCCCCCCTCCTTTTTTTTACTACTTCATTGCCCATTTATGGTTTAATTTCATCTTTAAAACTACTTTTGTGAAACCCATGAGGCATGTTTTGTTTGTGCTTACATTACTGTTTTGCTTGTGCTTACATTATTCCAATTTGAAAGCCACTTAGGCATTCATTAAAGTACTGAACAATTTTATTTATCAGATTATTACAGTGGGTCTCTAGTTCATCAAATGATTCCTTTTCACACATGATGTACATATTATTGTATACAGAACTACTTTGGATCTTTCATTGCAATATTTTATGTCATTTACAGGAATCAAAAATGGAAGAGGACACTGGGCACTCTATATTTTATATTGATTTTGGATTTGTAAACACCACTTTCAGTTTTAAGCTGTAAAAACTGCTTTCAGTTACTCATGTAAAAGTTTATTAGGTCATGAGTAGTGCCTCTGATGCCAATGTTCCATAGCTTATCTAATAGGATAGTAATGTTCACACAGTCAAGAGCTTTCTCAAGGACCTGCAACATGTTTCTTGTTCTTGATGCCACTTATTACCTCTTCAATTAATTGAGCAGCTGCTGTTCTATTTAATTTACAATTCACAATCCATTTTGACTTTCAAATGTTAGGATGTGCTCGTTAAGAGAGTTTATAATCATGTTATGTACGACTTTTTCAACTATTTTGAAAAAAGCAGGAAGTATTGATATTGGGCTGTAGTTTTCAATTTTATATTTCTCACCTTTCTTAAAGATCAGTGTTACCTGGTCTAGTTTTAGTCTGTCTGGGAAGATTTTTGATTCTATTCTATAACTTTGAGGTGGATGTTCAGGTCAGTTACACCAAACAACACTTTATTAACAGGAGTTCATTTATTCACCTCTTTACACAAGCAAGGCTTACAAAGAACTAACATGGCAGTTTCGCCCAAAGATAATCTTAGTTTAGTTCAAAGATGATACTCAGATTGATGCTGGTGTCGACCTCACTGGTGCCATACAACCGCACAACCCCCCCCCCCCCCCCCCCCCCAAAGTACGGAGTACTCTTGAGAGGCCACGGGGATGACTATGGTGTCGGCAGGTGTGGTCTGTGGGAGACATACCACGGTCAGCTCGACAGCGTCGTCGGGGAGCTGTGTTGGTAGATGTCATGAAGGAAGGTTCGCCCACTGAACCTGGAAGTCATTGAAGTGCGCCGGGCATCGTACTGGGCATGCTGGTCGTGCGGCGACAGGGAGGCTGGCAGTTTGCGAGTGGAATGGAGCAATAGCGATGATGACTCCGGTGGGCATGGCGAACACACGAAGCTTGTCCAGGAAGGTGTCGGGCAAGAGGGGAACACATTTCACTAGGTGGCAGGGAATGGTGGAGTTTGTGTCATGAGCACCGGATGAAGGGAAACACACAATGAACAGTGTGTCATCGCGTAGTATTATAGATATTGTGGATTATGTCCAGGGGGACAGGCACAGACATCTCGAATGAGGACGTGTTCAAGATAGGAGGGCGTGAGAAACCACGACAGGGCAAGGCAGGTGACGGGGGAGAGGTCAAAGGGACCGGTGAAGGGCCCAGATGCGAGGGCATGATCGTAGGTAAGCTCGATGTGGGGAGCATGTGATCACTCGATGGACTGCGTGAGACCAGAGTAGAGGGCGAGGTTGGAGAAGAGCTCAACGATTGGAGCTGGAAGTCACTCGACCGAGTGTGTAAGCCCAATGTGGAGGGAGTGGTCAGAGTGTAGTGAGCCACAACAGTGAGTGGCGTGGTCATGGCCTTTAAGGGGCGTAGAAGCAGGCTCGACATGAACAGGCTTCAGTCTGTTGACAGAGACTGTAACAGCTGAATCTTTTATCTGGATGTCATAGGTGTTGGCTGAGCGCCGGAGAACTTGGTATTGACCGGTATATGGAGGTTGGACGGGAGCGCGGACAGTGTCATCTCAGAGCATGAAGTATTCGCAGTTGTCCAGAGATTTCGGGACGTGAACCTTAGGGTGGGAGTGGCTGGCAGGCAGAGGGATATGGAGATTGGTCAAGTGGCATCTGACGTGGTCCATGAAGGAAGGTAAGTCAGACTGAGGGAGAGAAGCGGAAGGGCTCACAAGTTCTCCATGGAGAAAAATGTTCTGGTCATATACGAACTTGGCTATTGTGCCATTGAGGTCTTCCTTATAGATTGCACGAATGCCGAGTAGCACAAGGGGACGGGCCTCTGTCCATAGAGAGTCTTGGCATTGAAGAGCCGCCTTGAAAGTGAGTGCCAGCACTCAATTAGCCAGTTACTTTGTGGGTGATATGCTGTGGTATGGATGCGCCAGATGCCGCAAATGTTACAAATCTCATTGAACAGGGCCAACTCAAATTGTGTGCCCTAGTCAGTCGCGATGATAGCTGGACATCTGAAATGCAATACCCATGACTCAACAAAAGCTCAAGCAACAGTTTCTGCCGTAATATTGGGGAGGGGGACAGCCTCGACCCAGTGAGTTGTTCGGTCGATAGAAGAGAGAACATAACGAAAAGCCGTTAGAGGGGGAAAGAGGGCTGATGATGTCAATATGAATATTCTGGAAACACCCAGGAGGGATCGAAAAGGCGCCAAGGGGGCCGGAGGGGGGGAGGGGGGGGTTGGGGGAGAAGTGTGCTTGCGTACTTTGCAGTGTTGGCACACGACGCAGGAGTGTGCCCATTGCTGGCAGTCCTTGTTGACATTTCTCCACACAAAGCGCTCCGCTACAAGGCGGGCAGACACATGAGCACTGGGGTGGGCTAAATTTTGCTGTGCACTGAAGACAGCTCGACAGAGCGTGGTTGGGATGAGGGGGCGTAACGTGCCTGTACTGTCGTCTTACCAGATCTCACGAGAATTGCAGGGAAGGTGGTGCGGACGAAGTGTAATGAAGAGGTTGGTTGGAGATTAGGCAGTTCAGCGAGGTCTAACAGCGAATGAACGGCATCAATTCGTGAAAGGAAATCAGCAACTATATTGTCAGCACCCTTTATGTGTCTGACATCGGTGTTGAACTGAGATATGAAGTCCATGTATCTGAAGCGGCGAGGAGGCAGGTCAGCTAGATGGTTTGTAATGGCCACAACCAGGGGTTTGAGGTCTGTTAAAACATTGAAAGGGCATCCCTAAACATCAGTCTTAAAATGCCTGATCGCTTCATAGACTGTGAGCAACTCCCTGTCAAATGCGGAATATTTCCCTTGTGCATTGGTGAGCTTTCGTGAGAAGAACTGCAGAGGCGAAGTTTGGCCGTCGACTGTCTGGCTAAGGACAGTGCTGATGGCAGTATCACTCATGTCTGTGGTGATGAAAAGCTGTGCATTGGGATGAGGATGCGCGACGGAGCAGGCCTCGGCAAGAAGATTCTTGTGGGCAGTGAAAGAGGCAGTCATAGCAGGGGTCCATGGAACGGGCCGAGATCCAGAAGTTTTTGTGCCTGCCAAGGCGTCTGTCAGTGGAGCCTGAATCTCCGCAGCCCAAGGTAGGTGTCGGCGATAATAATTAACCATCACCAGAAAGTGCCGGAGCTCTTTGAATGACGAAGGTCTGGGTAGGTTTAGTATTATTTGTACTTTCTCAGGGGGCGGTGAAATGCCGTCGGCAGATACCCGAAAACCAAGAAAAGTGACAGCGGGTTGATGTAGCTGCAATTTGTCCTGGTTGGTCTCAATGCCTTCTGCCGCGAGAGTGTTCATAACAGTTTGCACATGTCAAATGTTGTCCTCGATGGAGGAGCTGAACACAAGAATGTCATCAAGATATGCAAAGCAGAATTTTAGGTTGAATAGAACTTCGTTGATGAAGCGTTGCCAGGTCTGGGTTACGTTTTGCAGACCGAAGGGAATTAATTGAAACTGAAATAATGCAATTGGGGTGGTGATTGCTGTCTTCTCGATGTCTTCAGGTGACATGGGTATCTGGTGGTAGGCCTGTTTGCAGTCAATGACAGAGAACATGGTCGCACCTGCGAGGGAACTGGTAAAGTCGGCAATGTAGGGCGTGGGGTAGGTGTCCATAATTGTTCATGTGTTTAGTTGACCGTCTTTCTTGGGTGTCATGTGTATGGGCGTAGGCCAGCTACTGGCAGATGGTTCAATTACGCTGGAGCTTAGTAGTTCAGAAATCTATTTTTTAAGGTTGGAGGGGCACCGGGGACGAAAGTCAACGTGGTTTACTGGAGATCGGGGGGCCTGGCGTGAGGCAAAGCTTGTGAACCATACAGTTGGTGATGACGGAAATGTTGCTGGCAGCACGGGATGCGATTTGTTTACAATGTGTGGCGGGCAGGGCAGGCGAGGCCTGGTCGTGGTGTTCGGAGCCACTCGGCGGATCCAACGGGAGACGAGGTGGCGAAGTGTCCCAGGAGTCAATGATACAAGATGGCCGCTGGCCCATAGCAGTGGCACCATAGTCGGGTGAGCTCGGTAGAAATCGTGAAGTGTTAGTGAGTCCATTGTCTGAGAGCATGGGCACGGTCGTGGGTGAAAGGCTTGGTGCAAGTGCACTGTTGGTGTTGTCAGTGGCGGTCACAGGGCGGCACACAGGAGTCGAATTTGCATTGTTTGAGTTGCTGTCCATGAGGGGCGGGGTAGGAGCTGTCAGTTCGGGAACACGTGACACTCGTCGTGCATGCACAATTCTGTCCGGCCGAGTGTCAAATGCTGCCGTGTTAGGAGGGTGTGGCCTTGCGGAACTGTCAGTACACATTATGGCAGTCTTGGTAGCACAGTTGCGAGTGGTAGTGGGAGGCAAACACACGGAAGCTCAATTGCTGGGATTGCAAGCAGATTCGGCACACTTACTGACCTTGCTTTGTCCTTGATATTGTCTGTAATTCCTTTGCTGCATCGGAGAGCTGGAGCTGTGTTTTGTGGAGCTGGAGGGAAAGCTCAAAGTTTTCCTTGCATAGGCGAGCAACGTGTTCAAGATCGACAAGGCACTTATGCGTGGTTTCTTGTAACGTTGTCGACAGAGACAAGCATGTACGGATGAGATGAGCCTGGACCGATGTGTCACGGGTGGGTTGCTCGATGGAGCACAGGGCAAGTGAGTCTTGGACGGATGGTTAAACACAGTGTTTTGCACTAGGTCCGGTGAAAGTTTGTGGTGTCGCAAGAAGTCAATTTCTAGTATAGGTTCGTCAATTTCGCACACTAAAAGAGTCCAATCGAGTTTGCAGTTTGCGGAGAGTGAGATGACTTGTGAGGTTGAACCCGAGCATTGTAGTTTAGTTGATTCACAATTTGCAGTGAAGTATGATGAGGGCGGATGTTCAACGATGCTAAGAATGTGGGCAGCAGTGAAACATCAGTGCCTGTGTCCACTAAGAAAAGGTATCCTGATGAAATGTCTTTAATGTAAAATCGTCCACAATTATTCAGTTGTTCCCAGACAGAATGGAGCACTGGGGGGTGCCTGTCATGTTGTGCGCAGGAGCCGGCACTCAAATCTACCTGCGATTGGCGTTTGGGAAGTAGCAGGGTGGTCTGCAGTTCCATGCTGCCTCACCAAACAGTGTGTGGAAGTAACACTACGGGTAGTGCGGTTGAATTTCCTGCGGAAAGTTCGTTGCCAGTGGCAGTGGCCGAGGTTCAGTGGCCACAGCAGGTTCAGTTGCAGGAGGGGGCATGACCGCGGGAAGAGCTGGTGATGTCCCAGTTGCCTGTTTACTGCTTCCCGGGCCGAGCAGAACAGTTGGCACTGTACGGCCCTGGCCGCGTCCAGCCACAGGGCGATGAGCCTGAACCTGAGACTTGTCAGGTAGGCAGTGGCTGGCAAAATGGAGTAGTGATGCATCATGTAGTTTGTCAGCAATTGTAATTCATTGCTCGACAAGTTCGAGAGACCTCGGTGAGCCAGAACAAAGCGGATGTGAGGAGAAAGTTTATCTGACCAGATGGCAAGGAGAGCTGTGTCAGAAAGTATATCGGCGCTGACCAGGGCACATAGCCATCTCCAGAGTTGGGAAGGTTTGTCATTGCCTAGTTTCTCGACGTGGATAACTTGCCGTATTGCTTGGCTCAGTTGAGCGCACAAGCCAATGTAGAACTGTCTTTTTGGCTAGAGTGTACCAGGTAGCTGAGTCCGGGGCATCGACCAGGTCAGCAGTCAAGTCCTCCTGGTCATGCAGGTGGGTGATAAGGCACAGAAATCTGGTTTATTCGTCGAGTCTGTAATGGTCGAACACTTTGTCCACAATTGTGAACCAGGTTGTTGCCCTGTCAGGATTAAACGGCGGCAGCGGCCGTCAGCGTTGTAGAATGTTCGGAAGAAGGGGTTGAGTTGAATTCATCGGGGCACTGCTTGACATGAGCTGTTGCTGCTGCAGTATTCCAGGAGAGTATGCCTCCAAGGGATATGCCTCCAGGGGATGTGGTGACGAGGGCTGGTCAGGTGGCAGCGTGAAGGTGATGCATTTTGGTTGAGCGCGATCCGTTGCACCGCGGAAAGCTGACGCGCGAGAGACACCATAATGTGTCGATTGAGGTTGCAGAAGCTCAACATGTTGTGGGTGTGTTTGGATTGACGCATCATGGAAGATCGACGTGGATGAGGCATGAAGATGTGCTGAGAGCGGTGGCAGAAGCTTGACTGGAGCCGGTGCGGGGCCGACAGGTGAGAAAAAGTTCAAAGTATGAAAACGAATGCTAGTCAGCGGAAAGCTCGACTTATGATCAGAGCCAGAGCCACCTGTGTTGCAGGGAGGCTGCGGAGGTGCGGGCTGTCCAGAAGTGCAGTGCAGAAAATGATTTCGAATGTCAGATAGGATGTGTGAATGTTCGCTGTTCATAGTCACTCCACTCAAAATAGTGTGCGGGTAAAGTGAATGTTGTTGCAGAAAACACTGAGGGGTAGCAGTGGGACGGAGATGGAGGGCAGGCACAGATAAGAAGCTATTGTTCCTGTTGCAGGCCGAGGTATTGAAGCAGGAAGGCATGTCCTGATGCTGAACTGAGGCAGGCGTGGGCGTGGTCAGATGATGAGGAGGTTGACCTGTGAACAAAGCGGTTCCGGCCACGTGACATGAATCCGCGTGGTACTGCATGAATTGCAGCATTGTCCTGGTGGTGGTAGGTCGTCCAACGAAGCATTTGCAGAAATCGGCGCATGTCCCGCCCTGCACGGAAATCCATAAGAGGTAACTGCACCATCGATGAGGGAGGTCATATGTGGTGGGAACAAAGGCATCTGATAGCTGGAGTCATGCACACTCCTAACCTCATTTATTGTTGCTGCCTCGAAAACGTGTGGCGAAATCGGTGTAATCATCGAGTGAGAGGCATCGTGTTGCAGTCATGGTGGGTGTACATCACCCGCAACATGATGCATGTCGATCACAAAATCCGGGGTTAGGCGTTGGGCTGAAGCTATTGTTCGAATGTTGTATTGATGTAATACGTGCGAAAATAACCAATGCAGAGGCAGCAGACACAGTAAAATTGCAAAAATGGAAGACATTACAACTCGGGGTCACCAGTGAGGTGGATGTTTGGGTCAGTTACACCAAACAACACCTTATTAACAGGAGTTCATTTATTCACCTCTTTACACAAGCAAGGCTTACAAAGAACTAACATGGCGGTTTCGCCCAAAGATAATCTTAGTTTAGTTCAAAGATGATACTCAGATCAATGCTGGTGTCAACCTCATCGGTGCCACAACTTATTGCACAGAGACATTTTGTCTACACACCTTTAATACTTTAATAATGAGGCCATCATGCCCTGCAGAACTGGAAGATTTTAAAGAGCTAATGATGTTCACTATTTCTTTGCAATTTGTGGGAGTTTAGATATATGGCATTCTCAGATGGATTGCCTTTAAAATTATACAGCATGTTGTTATGTTTGTCATTGATAGCTTTCCCTGCTCAAGAAAAATGTTGTTGTTGTGACAGTGCCATGACATTTAAGAGTGCCGCCACGTCAGTATGCGCAAACGGCGATAGAGGCGCTCCGCAACTCGGCTGAGCGCGGGAGCACCACCTAGCTACGAACAGAGCCGGCCACATGTCACGGCATGGCAGTCGAATGACCGATATGGAATTGGTAGCATGTAACCAACTATTGTTTCTACGTTTGTATATCCACGCAATTTATTAGTGATTAAAGGTTATAACACTTTTTGGCGACGAGGTAGAATATTTTTGTTCCTGCGTTGTGGATTTGTGTGTTCGTGTCGGGGCAGACATGGAACAGCTTATGCAAGTGCTCATTGAACAACAAACACAGCTGACAGCTGCTATTCAGGCGTTGTTGACGTCACTTACTCATCGTCTGTCTTCCTCGTCTCCACCTCCGTTCCCTCCTTACGACGAGGCCGCTGAAGACTGGGGGGATTATGAGAAGCATTTGCGGCAACACTTCTTGGCTTTCGGCGTTGTCGACGCTCCTATGTGTAAGTCGTTATTTCTATCTTGGGTTTCCCCATGGATCTATCAGCTGCTATCTCAGTTAGCCCCGCTGCGGGAACCTGCCTCTCTGTCCTTCCAAGAAATGTGTGACTTATTGTCTAACTATTACCGAAAAAACACCCACGTCGTTGCCGACCGCGTGGCATTCTCCCGGTGTCGTAAACAGCCCCATCAATCTTACCGGGCTTGGGCGGCGTAACTACACGGTCTGAGTAGGAAATGTCAGTTTGTCACGGGCACTCATCATGAGTCTGATGCTGATTCAATAGTTAGGGATGCTATTCTACGGCTTACTCCTGATAAAGAAGTTCGGCAATGTGCCTTACAACTGCCAAAACCGTCGTTGTCGGAAGCTCTAAGCATCGCTCAATCTTTTGAAGTGTCTCACGCTGCTGGTGCGCAAATAGACACGTGGTGTGATGTAGGCGCTATACAGACCACTTTCGACATGGACAAATTGCCTGTTTTCCAGGGGGCCGACGATGTGGCGGCGGTTCACTTGTGTCAACAACATCGCGTTGGGCCGCCACGCTTGCAGCGAAAACAGCAACCACAGAAGCAGGTTCGTTCCGCACTTCCTTCTTGTCCACGTTGTTTCGTACAGCATGACAGGGCCGCGTGTCCAAAACGTTTACCGAGCGAGGTGGCGCAGTGGTTAGCACACTGGACTCGCATTCGGAAGGACGACGGTTCAATCCCGCGTCCGGCCATCCTGATTTAGATTTTCCGTGATTTCCCTATATCACTTCAGGCAAATGCCGGGATGGTTCCTTTGAAAGGTCACGGCCGATTTCCTTCCCCATCCTTCCCTAATCCGAGCTTGTGCTATGTCTCTAATGACCTCGTTGTCGATGGGACGTTAAACACTAATCTCCTCCTCCAAAACGTTGGGCCATGTGTATTTCATGTAGGAAAAAAGGCCACATTGCTTCTGTGTGTCAGTCCCCTAAAGTTCCTGTTGACGAGGATGAGGCATCGGACATGGATGTTAACTGTGTGCTTTCTCAAACAAATAAGTTGTTTGTTACTGTTCGTGTTCTGGATAAAGACATTCGCATGCAAGTGGACACTGGCTCTGCAGTAACTCTCATTAATTCTCGCACGTATTTGGAGTTGGGCTCCCCTCCCTTGTCTACAGTTACGCGAAATCTGAGAACTTATAATAAACAGAAAATTCCTATCGTTGGCCAGTTTGATGCTTCCACTGCCTACAAGTCTGTTGTTAGGCCCCTCACGTTTTATGTGGTGGATCATGCGGGCACTGAAAACCTGTTCAGTTATGATGCTTTCCAGTTGTTCGGGTTCTCCATTGATGATGATGTGCACCTCATATCTGAGGATATTCTGTATCAACAGCTGGATGGATTGTGTTCTGAATTCTCGTCCGTGTTCTCTGCTGGTCTGGGTCGTGCCAAGGATTTTGAAGCCCACATTACTCTTAAACCAACAGCTCGCCCTAAGTTTTTCCGGGCATGCCATATTCCGGTTGCGTTGCATGCACCTGTCAAGGCTGAGATAGGCAGGTTAACAGCTTCAGGGATTCTCCTTCCTGTTACCTCTAGCGAATGGGCATCGCCAATCGTGGTGGCTTCTAAACCAAACGGGAGTCTGCGATTGTGTGGTGAATTTAAAGCCACAGTCAACGCTCAGAGCCTCATTGACACATATCCTCTTCCCCGTCCTGAGGTGTTATATACCAAGCTCGCTGGGGGCCAGTTTTTTTCCAAACTTGACTTATCGGAGGCGTACCATCAGTTGCCGTTGGATGCGTCTTCCAAGGAATTTCTCGTCATCAACACTCCTTGTGGGTTGTATCAGTACCAGCGGTTACCGTTTGGCGTCGCTAGTGCGCCGGCCATTTTTCAGTGGTTTTTGGAACAGCTCACAGCTTCCGTTCCCAGCTGCATAAACTATCTGGATGACATTGTTGTCACGGAGGCCTCCACTGAGGAGCACCTTCGCAATTTACGTTCACTGTTTCGGGTTCTCCATTCGGCTGAGTTGAAGTGCAATCTGGACAAGTCGCAGTTCTTCCAACCCTCCATCGTGTATCTTTGTTTCCACTTGTCCCGTGAGGGTATAAGTCCTCTACATCAGCATGTTGCAGCCATTACCGCTCTACCCCGGCCGTCTACGGTAAAAGAACTTCAGGCGTTTCTAGGCGAGATTGCTTATTATCACAAATTCATTCCATCCGCGGCAGCGGTAGCTCATCCTCTGCATCAACTGTTACGCAAAAACGTTCCTTTCTGTTGGTCCGATGAGTGTGAGCAGGCTTTTGTTAGCCTGAAGGCTCATTTGCAGTCGGCGCCTTGTCTTGCCGCATTCCGTCCGGGTCAGCACTTGGTTCTGGCGACTGACGCGTCCCAGTATGGCCTAGGGGCTGTTGTCGCCCATCGGTATGAGGATGGGTCAGAACAACCCATCGCCTATGCTTCCAAGACCCTCAATGATTCGCAATGGCGTTATTCTCAAATCGAAAAGGAGGTGCTCGCTATCATTTATGCCCTAAAAAAGTTCAGCGTTTTTTTGTATGGTTCAAAGTTTCACCTCATCACCGACCACAAGCCGCTGGTCTCTCTGTTCAGCCCATTGGCGTCACTTCTGGATAAGGCAGCTCACTGCCTGCAACGTTGGGCCTTATACTTGTCTCGTTTTCACTATGAGATTCACTATCACCCCACGGCCCAGCATGCCAATGCTGATGCGTTGTCGCGTTTGCCGATGGGCCCCGACCCGGTTTTCGATCGAGATGAACTACTCTGTTTCCACATTGATGAGGCAGAACATCGTGCGGTCGAGGGTTTTCCGCTTACAGGTTTGCAGGTCGCATCGGCTACTGCGCGGGACCCGGTCCTGCGTGAGGTGATCGGTTTTATTCAACGGGGTTGGCCAGACAGGACCAAGGGCCGGGCATCAAATCCCCTTCGCAACTACCATGCCTTGCGCCTTCGTCTGTCTGTTCGTGATGGTGTTGTTCTTCTGGCTACGGATGGTGCATCTCCACGGGTCGTGGTGCCAGCCTCTCTTCCCAAAGATGTTCTCAAACTGTTGCATGAAGGCCATTGGGGGATTTCTCGGACTAAGTCCCTGGCCCGCAGGCACGTTTATTGGCCCGGTATTGATTCGGACATCGCCCACATGGTCGCTGCGTGTGGTCAGTGTGCTCAACAACTGGCTGCACCCCGTACAATGCCCTCTCTGTGGCCTGACCCGGCGCAGCCGTGGGAACGGGTGCACGCTGACTTTGCCGGCCCCTTCCTCGGCACTTATTGGCTGCTGTTGATTGACGCCTTCTCGAAGTTTCCGTTAGTTGTTTGATGTCCGTCACCCACCACTGCGGCAACGACGCTGGCTTAGTCCAAAATCTTTGCGCTAGAAGGTCTTCCATCCACAATCGTCACGGACAATGGCCCTCAGTTCTCTTCGAAGGCCTTCCGTGATTTTTGTACTGGACACAGGATTCATCATGTTACAGCACCGCCCTTCCATCCGCAATTGAATGGGGAGGTTGAGCACCTTGTCCGCACTTTCAAAAGCCAGATGAAAAAATTCCTTCGTGATTTTTCCACAGATGATGCTATGTTGCATTTTCTGAGTTCTTATCGCTTCACGCCTCTGGGTGATCGCAGCCCTGCTGAACACTTGCATGGCTGCCAACCGCACACTCTACTGCACCTGCTTCACCCTGTCAGGCCTTTTACTGTCCCCCCTCGTGCAGGAAAATAGTCGGTGGGTGCCGACGTGTCGGCATGAGGGTATGGATCTCGCCCTAAATGGATTCCAGGGGTGGCCAAGGCTCTTTGCGGCCGCCGGCTTTGTGAAATACGTACAGACAATGGCCTGGTTGTTCGCCATTACGACCAGATGCGCCCACAAGTGGTGGCGACGCCGGTGCCACCACCCCTTCCTTCGCCTCCACCAGCCCGAGAAGCCAGTCCTGTCGCTGCTGCCGATCTCCCGTGCGTGTCGCTGCAGCCGACATCGCTACCGCTTCCGAGTACGCCGGACCCGGCCCCAGTTGCGACGCCGCCTTCTCCGGGACCCATCTCGCTGGAGCACACCCATAGGTCCACGACACCTATGGATGCTGCTCAGGAGTTTTCACCCATCATCTCATCCAGGAGGCACGTTCCACACACGGGTTTCCGTCCTGGACATTTTCGACCGTACTCTCGTGTTTCTCTGCGGGATCTTCTCGGGGCCTCCCAAGAGGCCATGGATGTCTCCGCGCTGTCCGTGTCTCCCAGGAAGTGAGTGTTTTTTTTCAAGGGGGGAAAAGTGTTGTGACAAAGCCATGACTTTTATGAGTGCCGCCACATCAGTACGCGCAAACGGCGATAGAGGCACTCCGCAACTCTGCTGAGTGTGGGAGCGCCACCTAGCTATGAACGGCGCCGGCCACATGTCACGGCAGGGCAGTCGAATGACTGATACGGAATTGGTAGCATGTAACCAGCTATTGTTTCTACGTTTGTATATCCATGCAATTTATTAGTGATTAAAGGTTATAACAGTGGTCTTCAGTCCAGAGACTGGTTTGATGCAGCTCTCCACGCTACTCTATCCTGTGCAAGCTTCTTCATCTCCCAGTATCTACTGCAACCTACATCCTTCTTAATCTGTTTAGTGTATTCATCTCTTGGTCTCCCTCTACGACTTTTACCCTCTGCGCTGCCCTACAACACTAAATTGGTCATCCTTTGAGGCCTCAGAACATGTCCTACCAACCGATCCCTTCTTCTAGTCAAGTTGTGCCACAAATTTCTCTTCTCCCCATTTCTATTCAATACCTCCTCATTAGTTATGTGATCTACCCATCTAATCTTCAGCGTCGTTCTGTAGCACCACATTTTGAAAGCTTCTTTTCTCTTTTTGTCTAAACTATTTATTGTCGATGTTTCACTTAAATATGTGGCAACACTCCATACAAATACTTTCAGAAATGACTTCCTGACACTTAATTCTATTCTCGATGTTAACAAATTTCTCTTCTTCAGAAATGTTTTCCTTGCCATTGCCAGTCTACATTTTATATCTCCTCTACTCCGACCATCCTCAGTTATTTTGCTCGCCAAATAGCAAAACTCATTTACTACTTTAAGCATCCCATTTCCTAATCTAATAACCTCAGCATCACCCGATTTAATTCGACTACTTTCTATTATCCTCATTTTGCTTTTGTTGATGTTCATCTTATATCCTCCTATCAAGACACTGTCCATTCCGTTCAGCTGCACTTCCACGTCCAGTGCTGTCTCTGATAGAATTTCAATGTCATCGGCAAATCTCAAAGTTTTAATTTCTTCTCCATGGATTTTAATTTCTACTCCAAAGTTTTCTTTTCTTTCCTTTACTTCTTGCTCAATATACAGATTGAATAACATAGGGGATAGACTACAAACCTGTCTCATTCCCTCCCCAACCACTGCTTCCCTTTCATGCTCCTCAACTCTTATAACTGGCCGTCTGGTTTCTGTACAAATTGTAAATAGCTTTCGCTCCCTGTATTTTACCCCTGTCACCTTCAGAATTTGAAAGAAAGTATTCCAGTCAACATTGTTAACAGCTTTCTCTAAGTATATAAATGCAAGAAACGTAGGTTTGCCTTTCCTTAATCTATTTTCTAAGATAAATCATAGGGTCAGTATTGCCTCACATGTTCCAACATTTCTACGGAATCCAAACTGATCTTCCTTGAGGTCAGCTTCTACCAGTTTTTCCATTCGTCTGTAAAGAATCCATGTTAGTATTTTGCAGCTGTGGCTTATTAAACTGATCGTTCAGTAATTTTCACATCTGTCAACACCTGCTTTCTTTGGGATTGGAATTATTATATTCTACTTTAAGTCTGAGGGTATTTCGCCTGTCTCATACATCTTGCTCACCAGATGGTAGAGTATTTTCAGGGCTGGCTCCCCCAAGGCTATCAGTAGTTGTATTGGGGCGTTGTCAACTCTTGGGGCCTTGTTTTGACTCAGGTCTTTCAGTGCTGTGTCAAACTCTTGACACAGTATCATATCTCCCATTTCATATTCATCTACATCCTCTTCCATTTCCATAATATTGTCCACAAGAACATTACCCTTGCATAGACCCTCTATATACTCCTTCCACCTTTCTGCTTTCCCTTCTTTGCTTAGAACTGGGTTTCCCTCTGAGCTCTTGTTATTCGTGCAAGTGGTTCTCTTTTCTCCAAAGGTCTCTTTAATTTTCCTGTAGGCAGTATTTATTTTACCCCTAGAGATATATGCCTCTACATCCTCACATTTGTCCTGTACAATCTCTTCATCATTTGGGGAGCTAGTCGACATACAAACTTGTACTACTGTGGTAGGTGTGGGCTTTGTGTCTATCTTGGCTACAATAATGTGTGCACTATGCTGTTTGTAGTAGCTTATCCACACTCCTATTTTTTTTTAAATTCATTATTAAACCTACTCCTGCATTACCCTTCTTTGATTTTGTATTTATAACCCTGTATTCACCTGACCAAAAGTCTTGTTACTCCTGCCACCGAACTTCACTAATTCCCACTATATCTAACTTTAACCTATCCATTTCCGTTTTTAAATTTTCTAACCTTCCTGCCCGATTAAGGGATCTGACATTCCACACTCCAACTGGTAGAACACCAGTTTTCTTTCTCCTGATAACAATGTCCTCCTGAGTAGTCTCCACCCAGAGATCAAAATGGGGGACTATTTTACCTCCGGAATATTTTACCCAAGAGGACACCATCATCATTTAACGATACAATAAAGCTGCATTCCCTTGGGATAAATTATGGCTGTAGTTTCCCCTTGCTTTCAGCCATTCACAGTACCAGCACAGCAAGGCCGTTTTGGTTAGTGTTACAGGGCCACATCAGTCAATCATCCAGACTGTTGCCCCTGCAACTACTGAAAACTGAAAATGCTGCTGTCCCTCTTCAGGAACCACACATTTGTCTGGCCTCGCAACAGATACCCATCCGCTCTGGTTGCACCTATGATATGGCTATCTGTATTGTTGAGGCATGCAAGCGTCCCCACCAACGGGAAGGTCCATGGCTCATGGCGGGGGGGTTGGGGTGGGGGTGGCGGGGGGGGGGGGGGGGGGGGGAGGGGGTGGTTGCAAGAAAATTATTCATTGAAAATATTTACAGTTTCAAGTTGGTCTTTTAAGACCATCTAATAGATCCACCTTTTGTTCCAATAGGTCCATAGTGTGGAAATTGTCCATGTGATGTAGAATGGCCATCCGGTGTGGCCGAGCGGTTCTAGGCACTTCAGTCTGGGACCACGCAACTGCTATGGTCACAGGTTCGAACCCTGTCTCAGGCATGGATATGTGTGATGTCCTTAGGTTGATTAGGCTTAAGTAGCTCTAAGTTCTAGGGGACTGATTACCTCGGATGTTAAGCCCCATACTGCTCACAGCTATTTGAACCATTTTTTTTTATTTAGAATGATTCAGGAAAATTAGAATACCCTATAAATATTTACATTGGAAAATAACTGCTAATGTACCTTCTGCAAAGTCCAAGTTAAATGGTTCTCATCGATGTGGAATAAGTAAAAAAAATCTAAACTTATATTCATTTGAAAGATGAAAAATAACTTGACACTAAATACGTAACTGTTCAGTACACCAAGATGCATATGATAATTCTTGGGCTGTTGCAGCCATGCGTCATCAAGCAGAAAAATCATTTTACAACACTGATTTACAGTGATCACATTACTGCACTGAATTTGTAAAAACGTTAAATTGTTCTAATACTCACATTACTTGATATTGGTAATACACACATCAGTTGCCCTACTAAAGAATTCATCAGTGGAGTAGAGAAGTTGACCACCACTATAAACTTTAGGTTTTTAAACTGTACTTTATTAGTAGTTCAACTTTTTATGGACACTGGCAAGTTATGGAAAAGATGTGTTCCTAGATACTGAACACCTTTTTGGACCAAGGTAACCGACTTTCATTCTTTGTTAAGATTATTAGTATTTCTAGGACTTATTCCATAAACTAAGCTGTTAGTTAAAAAAAAGAGATAATTTGTAATGATAAATATCACTAAGGAATAAATGTATTGTAAAGCATTAGCGAGTATCCCTAGTTCCCTAAAAGGGCCTCTGCAGGCTGTTCTAGAATTCACATCACAAATAGTTCTTACTACATATTTTTAGGCCTAGGGAACTTTAGTTTGTGATCCCTCCGGTTTTTTTGGTATGATTGATTAATGGTGTGCTTCTGTGTGTTTTGACCAGATATTGTTTCCATTTTATGGTTGGAGACCAGGCAGCGCACACATATAACAACGAAACTCGCAGCCCCTGAAGATGATGGCTGGGTCAACCATCTAAATATTATGCATAAAATGGAAACAATAACTTGGCAGAACACCTGGAAGCGTGCCATTAACCTTAATTTGGTTTGATGAGGTACCCCAAAAAATAGTCTCGTGTGACTTTAGAGAATGAAATTAAGCATAGTATGCTAGCTTTTTATTTTTGTATCACCTGTGTCTGACAGTATTCACATTGCAAATAGAGGTTTGTTTAGGCACTTCAGTAGTTCTGTAGTATTCTCCACCCAGCTGAAATTATTATCAAGGTGAAATCTTAAGAATTTAACACTGACAACTTCTTCTATCTGTTTGTCATCATATTTTAGGCGTATACAGTTGAGAAACTTATTACAAGTTCTAAACTGCATGTAGTGTGATTTTTGAAAGTTTAGTGACAAAGAATTTGCTAGAAATCAGTTACTAATGGCCATGAAAATTTCATAACCAGATTTTTCTATGACTTGATTTGCAATTGCAATATTTTATCATTTGCTCATTTGCAAACAAAACAAACTTGGCATCTGGTAATGTTACAGATGAAAGATCATTGATATACACAAGAAAAAGTAAGGGCCATAAGATGGAACCTTATGGAACACCACATGTAATTAGTGACCAAATACAAGCCTCTTTCCTAATGACACCCTTTCGTTCCTTTCAGAGATGTAGAATTTGAACCATTTCGCACCATTTCCTGTTACATCATAATCTACCAATTTAATCAAAAGCTATTGAGATTTATATAGTCAATTGCCTTTGGCAGAGCACAAAGGCCAAAGAAACTTGGTATCTGCTATGTTATTGAATTTGACAAAAGCTTTTAGCACAATGACCCATAAAGCATTAATTGAAAAACTTGGAAGCTATTAGATACATGAACATCCAGCACAATGCATATAAAAAATGTGTCACTAATACAGGGCATTTTTTGAGATTGAAATATGGCATTTTGAAACCCCTGTATGAGAAAGGTGACAGAGATTTCAATAACTACCAACCTGTTTCAATATTGACAGTTTCCAAAAGTTTTAAGATGATGATTTATTCTCAAATACCATCCCATCTGAGCAACATGTTTCCTCAATAAATCACAGTTTGGAAGAAAAGGATACACTAAATTAATGAATTCTTATGTGGAGGGAAGGGAGTTATTAAGCATATGTTGTTTCTAAGATTATTATATGTCTCTTGACCCTTCAGGTCACCATGTTCGTCATTCCTTTCTATGCTATGCCAAGGATAGAAATAAATCATTTTTTCTGTGGTATAATAGTTCTTAAAGGTGCAATTTTTTAAATATATGATTGGTTGTTTAAAACTAGCTTAGTAAAGGAATAGGCAAACTGTAGAGATGTCATCAGAATACCCAAATTGCTTCAAGAAATATTGAACTGATGCCAAATATTACTTGTGTCTCAGTATCAGATACTTCCTTCCACAATGAAAATTTACCATAGTGAATTGAACTGAAAGATACTAATTTATTAAGTTAGTATTTTGACCTTAACATTTCAGAGTTGTGCTATAAATTGTAACTCAAAAGTCTGTTTACTTAGACATTTCAAAATATATAGCATGTGATTTCCAAGACAAGTGCACATTCAGAATATGAAGACTATTTCAGTCACTAATTTTCAATCATTTTTTACTGTTATGTGTGAAGTCTGGTTTTGTGCAATATGGAATTCTATATATGGGGTTTTATCCAGGTTCAGCGACAATACAGTGACATAAAACCAGTTATCAAATTCTAATAAAATGTCATATACTTATCCTGGAGCAGTGCTTATTATAGTTATTTCATCATGTGCAAAATTAATAGTGATGTTTCTTGAGTATGGAATGGAACCTATTCTATATTATAGCAATAATACACAGTCCATCAAAAAAGTTCTGAGACTGATTTTATTCCTGGCATACAAATGACACCAGCACAGTAACTATGGTGGCAGGTTGAACTAACAACTGTAAACACCCAATGTGCACTCGACAAGTCAGTTGTGAGCAGGCAGTATTAAGTAACAGACATGGGGCTGCAATGTGTCATTGTTCTGATGTCACAAATCACAGTGGTTTGGAATCTCTAAATGAAGTGTTCAAGACATTCTCCAAAATGTTTTGGGGAAGAGAAAACTGTGTGCAAAGTTTATCCACACACCTGAACATAAATGATGGCACATTGAATCCTGCCACTGTTTGATTGAAATGCAAAATGGAGACAATTATTTTCTGGGAAAAATCATCATGGGTGATGAGACTTGGTGTTACCACTATGAACCTACAAAATGACAGAGCACAGAAATTCGTATGAAGGATGAGTTGTTTGACTAAATAACTGACGTTCAAGCATTATGATGTGCAAGTTGAACAACATCCCAAAGAATGTCTTTTCTGGTGGTTTCACATTGTTGTATGAAAATTCTGCATTCTGTGCATTGTACTCAAGTGGTGGGGAGAGGGGGAGGCAGGGAGGAAATTATGTAAACAACTGAAGCATAAAATGACCTTTATAACATTATCAATTTTTCTATTAATCCAGACTGGAAGCTTTTTGGAGTGATGTAGTAAATAAGGATCCTGTAGTGATCACTTCAGCATACCAGTCACAATGTCTTCACAGTCTCAGTAATGTGTCTTCTTGCTGTCTGTTAGTTAGCAGCAAAATAGCTCATGCATGTGTAATATGAGGGTGGTTTGAAAAGTTCTCAGAATTACCACGAGAGGTCAGCACTAGTGCGAGTTGTTCACATTATATTCATTGGGCTGTTGCCTGTAAACACATGCCAAATCAGTACTCTTGGAAGGGAGCTGTGCTGGTGACATGGCTTTGTTGTTGCTTCCATGTAGTAATTTGCAAAGATAAAAAAAACTGAGATTCAAGCAATAATAAAGTACTTCATAATGAAAGGTATGAAAGCAAAGGACATTCATGCTGATTTCCAGAATACTCTGGGTACTCTGCTCCTTCATGTTCAACTATTGGTTCAACTATTGCCAAGTGGAAAAATGAGTTTAAATTTGGTCAGGAGAGCTTAGATGATGATCAGTGCAGTGGTTGGCAAGATGTGTCACTACTCCAGAAACCATTGCAAAAGTGCACAAAATAGTCATGGAGGATCACCAATTGGAAGTGGGTAAAATTGCTCCTGCTTCTGAGCAAATATGAAATGGTATATCACTTTTTAACTGAAGAATTAGAAATGAAAATATTATCTGTAAGATGGATGCCATGACTCTTGACACTGGATCAAAAATGCATGAGAATGGACATACCGAAACAACGTTTGGCCCATTTTAGGAGAAACAAACAAGATTTTTTGTGCCCGATTGTGACCACAGATGATATTTGGGTACATTATTATAACCCAGAAACAAACAACAGTCAGTGACACCTACAACGTGCTGACATGAGGAAAGTTTCCAACTGATTTCTCATACACAAATAGCAGTTGACGGGCATTGCCTGGTGAAATGTTGTTGTGATGCCTCATGTAAGGAGGAGAAATGCGTACCATCACGTTTCCGACTTTTATAAAGGTTGGATTGTAGCCTATCACAATTGTGGTTTATCGTATCGCGACACTGTTGCTCGCGTTGGTCGGGATCCGATGACTGTTAGCAGAATATGGAATTGGTGGGTTCAGGTGGGTAATACGGAACGCCGTGCTGGATTCCAACGGCCTCGTATCACTAGCAGTCGAAATGACAGGCATCTTATCCGCATGGCTGTAATGGATCATGCAGCAACATCTCGATCCATGAGTCAACAGATGGGGACGTTTGCAAGACAACAACCATCTGCACTAATAATTCTACGACGTTTGCAGCAGCGTGGACTATCAACTCGGAGACCATGGCTGCGGTTACCCTTGACGCTGCATCACAGACAGGAGCGCCTGCGATGGTGTCCTCAATGAAGAACCTGGGTTCACGAATGGCAAAACGTCATTTTTTCATATGAATCCAGGTTCTGTTTACAGCATCATGATGGTCGCATCCGTGTTTGGCGACATCGCGATGAATGCACATTGGAAACATGTATTTGTCATCGCCATACTGGTGTATCACCCGGCGTGATGGTATGGGGTGCCACTGGTTACACGTCTCGGTCACCTCTTGTTCGCATTGACAGCACTTTGAACAGCGGACGTTACATTTCAGCTGTGTTACATCCCGTGGCTCTACCCTTCATTAGATCCTTCCAAAACCCTACATTTCAGCAGGATAATGCACGACCACATGTTGCAGGTCCTGTACGGGCCTTTCTGGATACAGAAAATGTTCCACTGCTGCACTGGCCAGCACATTCTCCAGATCTCTCACCAATTGAAAACGTCTGGTCAATGGTGGCTGAGCAACTGGCTCATCACAATGTGCCAGTCACTACTCTTGATGAACTGTGGTATTGTGTTGAAGCTGCATGGGCAGTTGTACCTGTACACGCCATCCAAGCTCTGTTTGACTCTATGTCCAGGCGTATCAAAGCTGTTATTATGGCCAGAGGTGGTTGTTTTGGGTACTGATTTCTCAGGATCTATGCACCCAAATTGTGTGAAAATGTAATCACATGTCAGTTGTAGTATAATATATTTGTCCAATGAATACCCGTTTATCATCTGCATTTCTTCTTGGTGTAGCAGTTTTAATGGCCAGTAGTGTATGCTGATTCTCTGCCACTAAATAAAGCAAAGACAATTCCTTCAGTGGGCAAGGTCATGGAATCAGTGTTCTGGGATGCGAAGGCGATTCTGTTCGTAGATTATGTCCCCACTGCCCAAACAGCTACTGGAGAATGCTATACTAACCTCCAGGACAAATTGCAACAAACAATACATGAAAAAAGGCCAGGTTTAGCAAGGAAGAAAGTCATCTTCCATTAAGACAATGCACGCCTGCACACATGTGCTGCTGCCACGGCAAAATTACGCAAACTAAGGTATGAATTGTTGCTACACCCACCATATTTGCCTGATATGGCTCCATCAGACTTCCATCTCTTAGTAAAACTGAAAATTTTTCTTGGTGGATGAAGATTAACTTCAAATGAAAAATTGATAGCTGGAGTTGACAACTATTTTGCAGGCCCGGAGGAAACTCATTTTCGAGACGGGATCAAGGCACTGGAATATCATTGGACCAAGTGCATTAATCTACAAGGAGATTACATTGAAAAATAAAAAAAGTTTCAGTGATGTAAATACTTTTCTTCTATTCCATTCCGAGAACTTTTCAAACCATCCTCGTACCATAATGTTTGAATTTTTGTAAATGACAATTTTTTTTGTCACAGTCTGTGTGTATATCCCACCCCTGTGGACCTTTCTTTATGATATGTTTCAGTTAATCACCTGTTTCCTATTGGTTCTTTCTGGTCATTAATTTTCTGATTTTAAAAATTTTTTTTTTTTTTTTTTTTTTTTATTGAGCAATTTTACATCTGTAGGTAGTCTGTTATAGGGTAAGGCTCAGATACTGTGCATTCAGAGCCCAATAAGTACCTCATGATATGTATTTTCCAGCTTTCTTAGGAACAGAATGTGTGGGAAAAGCCCATACACTATCTGACAGCCTGACTATTCCTGCTTGCAGTAATTTGTCAGTAGCAGTTTTAGCTGCTCATAGTCTGTGTGGTGCTAGTGCATGTGTTTTGTAGTAGACCAGTGGACCTGTTGTGGTGTTAATTTTGTGCATAATTTTGTGACTAATGTCTCTCTGTTTATATGCCACACACGTCAAGGAGGGGGACGTGGGGGCCAGATGTAGGGAATGCATGCACACTATTAGAAAAATTCACTGTATTGATCTGTATCAGTGGTGGGTTGTGTGGTGCAGTATGCCCCGATTGTCCATGTGTGTCACCTTCCCGGATCATGTTGGATGCTGCCTCATTCATGATAGGTGTTTGCAGATGGTGCTGCAGTTCATGCTGTAACATCCATCAGGAAGATTGCA
Organism: Schistocerca serialis cubense; assembly: GCF_023864345.2. NCBI lineage: Eukaryota > Metazoa > Arthropoda > Insecta > Orthoptera > Acrididae > Schistocerca > Schistocerca serialis. Next base: position 351,770,752 of record NC_064640.1, on the reverse strand, counting down.
TGCCATCCTGTTCCCTTCCCAAAAAAGTACTGAAGTTTTCAATTCTGGCTTTTCATTGTGTAGCCTGAGATTCTGATTTTTTACTTCTTCACAACTCATCACCTGAAATCTAAAATGAATTTTTCACTCTGCATTGGAGTATGTGCTCATATGAAACTTCCTGCCAGACTGAAATTGTGGCTTGGCTGTTTCTCAAACCCAGGAACTTTGCCTTTCATGGGCAAGTGCTCTACTGGCTGAGCTACCCAATCATGACTCATAACACATTCTCACAGCCTTACATCTGCCAGTAACTCATCGCCTATCTTCCAAAATTCATGTAAGTTCCATGAAATTTGCAAGACTAGCACTCCTGGAAGGAAGGATATTGCATAGACATGATGTAGCCACAGCCTGAGGGATGTTTCTGAAATGAATTTTTCTCTCTGCAGCTGTGTGTGCTGCTATGAAACTTCCCAGTTAGATTAAGACTGTCAGACCAGGATGCAAACAAGGGACCTTTACGTTTTGTGGGCAAGTGTATAATTCAGATTGTAAAGCCTGATGGTCATTAAGTAGTTTCAGGTGGATGTCATATCTAGAGAATTGTATTGGAATAGTCCCCTTCAAAATTGCATGTGAGTGTGCTGGCAGATTGCCAGTGATACCAAGTAGTGACTCTCCACTGCTGATTTGTCTGATACCACCTCACATTAGATCAGGGGAGAGGTCAAACTGACAGAGAAAATCCATGCCTGAGATTGTTTTATTGACACAGTCAGAGTCAGTGTTGATAAGAAACTATTAATTTGTTGAGTTGTCTAACATGTACAGTCTACTACAATCACTTTTAAATGCTGCAGAACTAGTTTGGAATATGTGCTTGAGCTGTAGGTGGCTTTGTTGAATGTAGCAATCCCGAATGCTTGTTGTGGATTGAGTCCTACGTTTGTGTGGTTGCATAGCATGAAGCAGTTGCATGTCCAGTCACCAAGGTGGGTGGGAAACCATCACAGCAGTGGCCATGCCCCCTCTCTTGTGTGAGAAATGTTATCATCAGCCATGGGTGTGCCATTCATGGCTGGCTGGGGTCACTGCTCTTGCAGTAGGAAGTAGTGACATCACTCTCATTAGAGTACATAATTACTCGGATCTTGTTGCCTCCTCATTGTTACAGGTAGTATGTCATGCCAGGAATATCTTGCTGGTGGTCATTGTTGTCGATTTTATCTGAGTATTGTTGTTACTATAGGATTGCAAAAGTCTGTCAGCCAGAAATACAGGGCTATTCAAAAAGAAGGAACAGATTTCAAACATTTATTACTTCCAAACTACAGAAGATAGAAACACAATTCCCACACCACACTGCACCACCACCGCACCCAGTACACTCACTGTGGGCCAGGAAAGAGCATGCAGTCGAATGAGCACAATGTAGGGATCCAGGTGTGTGTGTGTGTGTGTGTGTGTGTGTGTGTTTCTCCTACAGTCTGAGAAAGGAATTTCATTACAAAAGCTAGCAAAAGTAAAGTTCTGTACCTTTCGTGTGTGTATCTGTCGCAAAGCAGCTCTTCTGCCTTTAAGTGAATCATTTCCTTCATTCCTAAATAAAACATTATGATGTGGAATGTGTCACCTGAACAAACAACCATAAACACACATTTCTTTTAAAAAATCCATTAGAATGAAATTGCTAAGGCTTTCATGGCCACTTGTTGACAAATTGCCTGTTGGCTTGTCTCGGGTTCTTTGGCCAACATTTGTTGGATAATTTTTCTGATGCACAAATGGCTGGCATTTTCAAAGTTTTGCTCTCTATTGCTGGTGGTGGACTGCAGACAAGCTCGAAATTGTAGGCTATATGAGGGTCGTCCACAAAGTAAGATCCATTTCTATTTCTATCTGTGGCAGCACTATGATCACAGCTCTGAGCATGTGCAACAGATACTCTGACTCAAGGAGAAGACATGTACATGATTTTTAGATTGCTGCTGCTGACATGTGTTTTGTAGTGCTTCTTTATAATGTCAGTTGTAAATTGAAAAGCCACCACATGTGAAATCAAATCTGTGATTCGGTTTCTAAATGCAAAGAAAGTTAAACCAAAGGAAATTCATTAGCAAATCTGTGAGGTTTATGAACAAAATGCTATGAGTGATTCAATGGTTAGAAGATGGGTCAGACTGTTCAATGAAGGACGTGATCAAGTGCATGATGTATAACGAAGTGGACACCCGTCTGTGGTTACTGATGAACTGGTTCTCACAATTGAAGAGAAGATTAAGTACAACCATAAGTTTACACTTAGTGCCCTTGCTATGGAAGTTCCACAAATCTCGTGATCACTAATTCATGAAATTGTTACTGAAAAACTGAAATTTTGAAAACTTTGCTCACGTTGGGTACCCAAAATTCTTACTGAACAAACAAAAAACAACAGATGGGCAGTGCACTTCAGTTTTTGACATGCTACAATGAAGATGGCGATGGTTTTCTTTCTCAGATAGTCATGGGGGATAAAAATTGGGTATTGTATGACATGTCTGAAACAAAACGGCAGTCAGTAGAATGGAGGCACGCTTCATCCCCAATGGAGTTTAAGCTTAAGTGAATCTTGACACCTCAAAAAGTCATGTGCACCATTTTTTGGGACAGAAAAGGCATTTTGCTGATTGATTTCTTACCATGAGGCCAAACAATCAACGCAATGGTTACTGGGAGACCATTAAGAAATTGCACTGCGCAATACAGAACAAGTGCTGAAGATTACTGTCAAAAGATTGTTATTTTTTTCCATGATAATGCTCGACCTCACACAACAAGTGTGACTAAACAACTTTTACGGGAATTTCACTGGGATGTGTTTCATCATCCTCCCTACACCCTGGACCTCACTCCTAGAGACTTTCATCTCTTCTTACACCTAAAATCTGTCCTTGGTGGTCAACACTTCAACGATGATGATGAGCTGAAAGAACATGTTACTGCATGGTTGAATACACAGGTGGCAACCTTCTATGAAGAAGGCATACAAAAACTTGTGCCACGCTATGACAAGTGCCTAGAAAACTTTGGAAGCTATGTAGAAAAGTAGTTTAACAGTTGTTGATTTTTGTACAATATTTTTTCTGTATCTGTACAGGTTTGTTTTATATAACCAAATGGAACTTAATTTGTTGACATACCTTGTATATACCTTGTGTGCCAATGTCCCAGGGCTTTTCCACAGTCATCACCACTGAGATTCTCCCCTTGCTACCTGCAGAAGTCATTCTCTGCAGCCTGGGACTCCAGGATCCCCAGCCTCAAAGTGAGTGGATCCTGCATTCCCATGCTGCAGAGAATGACCATTGCATGTAGCAAGAGGAGGACTGCAGCAATAATGACCATGGAAAAGCCCTTGGATGTTGGCACACCAGATACAGACAACCTGCAGCCATGAGCTCATCTCCAGTGCACCACCATCAATGGAGGGTGAAACTTTGCCAATGCCAGCCATTTGTGCTGGGAAAACAACAGAAAAATTATCCAGTAAATATTAGCCAAAGGGCCTGAGACAGAAGCCAACAGGCTGTCTGCCACTTGAATGACTTTGGGAACTTCACACTCACATTGCAGTATATTTACTATGTAATGACATACTTCATTAATGATAATATTTAAGAAAGTTTTTAGGGACTTAAACGAAATTTTTAAAACTGATGTGACCTAATTGTCAATTGTAAAAATTAAATTAAGCTCTTGTATTATTAATTTGTAATGTAATTTTAGCTATTCTAATATACTGGATCCCCATATGATAATAATATTATAATAAAGTTAGTTACAGATAAAATCAATACTAGAAAAGTCAGCTCTACACAGTTCTAGGGTGGGAGAAGGTTGTAAGAAACTTAAGTGGAATAAGCATAAAAAAAAGGTTGGGACTGCTAACAGAAAACAAAGAATAAAAAAAGGTAATGGTACATAATAATTTTGTAACTGTACCAAAAATAAATAATTACACAGATGATCTAAAACATTATGACTGTTGCCCTCCTGGTGGCATTGTGGGCACATGGTGTGGAACAGAGATAAATGTGACATCATTCTAGTGACAATATGGGCCAGAAATGGGGAAATCGAATGATATACATGGCTTTCATAAATGGCAGCTTGTTATAGCCCTGTTTCTGGGAACAAGCGTCTTTGTATACTATACAGAGTGCATTCCATAAGTAATGCGGCCAATTTTTTTCTGATGCAACAGTACACAACAGTGTGTTGTAACCAGCTGGGCTAAGTGGAGAGGGGTGTTAGCTTCAAAACGCTCTTTGTGTCATTAGGCTGTGAGCTGCTGGAGAGTGAGGACATGCTTTTCCATCAACCCCGTTTTGAGCTTATGTAACACGGCACAATGTATCATTCTGTAGAGCAACGGTACGCTATCAAATTTTGCGTTAAACTTGGGAAGTCCACCACCGAAATGTTTCCATTACTTCAGCATGCCTTTGGGACTGATTGCTTGTCCAAATCACAAGTTTTCCAATGGCAAAAGTTGTTCATGGAAGGCCGAGAGGAGATCACTGACGAACCTCGCAGTGGACGGCCATCAACCACACGAGTCGACGAAAATGATGCATGTGCGCGATTGTTTGAGCTCTGACAGATGGCTTAGCCTTCAATTGATAGCACAAACTCAAAACATGTCTAAAACAACCGTTTTCTGCATTGTGACTGAAGATTTGAACATGAGAAATGTGTGTGCCAAACTCATCCCAAAAGTGTTGACAGACGAACACAAGCATGTACGAGTGCTTCGGTGCCAAGAAATGTTGGAAATGTGTGAAAATGATCCTAATATTTTTAAATTCATTTATCACTGGTGATGAGTCATAGATTTTTGAGTTTGACCCTGAGACAAAAAGGCAGAGCTCTGCGTGGCACACCCCATCATCACCCCGTCTCAAGAAGGCACGCATGAGCAAGTCCAGGATCAAAACCATGCTCATTGTCTTCTTTGACATCAGAGGCATTGTCCGCCACAAATTTATATCCACCAGGACTACAGTAAACTCAGCTTTCTACTTGGAAGTGCTCAAAAACTGAAAAGGAGGGTCTCGCGCTGCCAAAGTGGCATCAAGGACACGTGGAAAGATCACCACAATAATGCGCTGAGTCACAGCGCCTTCATTGTCAACGAGTTCCTGGCCAGGACCAACATCCCATTGATTCCCCAGCCTCCCTACAGTCCTGACCTGTTTCCCGCTGACTTATTTTTGTTTCCTCGGTAAAAAGGTGTCGTAAAAGGAAAACATTGGGACATGATTGAAAGCATCGAAGCACATGTTACATCAGCTGTAAAGGACAGTCCGGAAAATGCATTCCAGGATGCCTTCCAGGCGTGGAAACACCACCTCCAGAAGTGTATCAACACAAGAGGGTGCTATTTTGAAAATTTTTGATTATTTGTACGAATATATTCAATAAATGACTTTTTGTGAATTTGGTTGCATTACTTATGGAACACACCTTGTAGTCATGAGCATCTAGGGAAAGTGGTTGAAGAATGGTGAAATCATGAGTAGGCAACAAGGTGTAGGACTTCCCTATCTCATCATAGAATGTGGAGATCAGAGGTTTGCCCAGTCTGCAAGTGAACTGTGGCATATCTGATGTCAGTGTAAAAGCCTGGTGTAGGCACATATTACTCAGAATGCACATGCTCCATCAGACAACCCATGCATGTTCCCATGTCAACTCTACAACATGGTCAGTTGCAATTGCAAGGGGCATAAGATTATCGAGACTGGACTCTATATCAGTGGAGATACATTGCCCTTGGTTTGATGAATCATGTTTCTTGTTACATAGCATCACAGGTCATGAATAAATGCACCATAATCAAGGTGAATTTCAGCTCAAAACATTTACCATGCGACGAATGCAGGCTGCTGAGGGCAGTATCATACTATGGGTCTGGGGGCATTCACCTATGCTTCCTTGAGCCGTGTGGTAGTAATCAGAGACACCACAACAGCTATGGAAAATATGAACATTGTTGTGGATTACTTGCATCCCTTGTTGATTGATGTCCTTCCTAATGTTGATGGCATCTTCCAGCTGGATAACTGTACATCTCACAAGTCCAAAATCATGCCACACTGGCTTGAGCAGCATGGTAGTGAGCTCATGTTGATGCCTTGACCAGCTAGAAATTTTGTGTAAATCATCTTGTATCCTGCTACAGTCACTCAACAATCACAACTTCCAGTACACTGGAGCATCATCAGCAAACAACCACCGATTACTGCTCCCCCTGTCCATCAGATCATTTATGTACGTCGAGAATAAGAGTGGTTCTATCACACTGCCCTGGGCCACTGTTGATGATGCCCTTGTTTTGGATGAACACTCACCATCAAGGACAATGCACTGGACAGTGTTACTTAAGAAACCTTCAAGCCATCCACATATCTGGGAACCTAATTCATATGCTGTTACCTTCATTGACAGTCTGCAGTGGGCCACTGTGTAAAATGCTTTTCAGAAATCTAGGAATATAATCAGTCTGTTGTGCTACTTCTGTGTTTTGCAAGCTATTGAGTGAGAAAAGGGCAAGCTGAATTTTACACAAGTGATACTTTCTAAAACTGTATTGAGTAGTGGACAGAAGCTTTTGCTCTCAAGGAAATTAATTATATTCAAACTGAGAATATCTTCAAAAATTCTGCAGCAAACCATTGTTAAGAATATTGGTCTGTAATTTGTAAGGACACTTGCTGATTTAATCTTAACACTATTCAAATAGCTCGAAGTGCGTGCCAGGATCTCTTGTCATTATACTCCATAGGTTGACCAGTACAGAGGCAGCCTTCTGCAATAGGAGATTTGTTGGCTGCTGTAAAAGTGTGTGAAGTTTATGCTTCATACACTGATCTTCCATGGTCCAAATAGTCTGATCATGTGTGACATGTCATGACTGCATAGAATGTGGTGGACACCCACCTTACACAAACCAATATCATCACTTACTTGCTAAAAAAAGTTCTAACCTTAGTTGGTGCTTGAGACACACACTTCACATCATATCTCCATCTAATATGAGCAATCCTTTTGGAAATCTTACCTGCATAAGACAAAAGGCCATAGACTTAGATGCCACTGAGTCATGGTTCGTCAGTTGTGAAACGCACATCTGATCTGTCTTTCACTATAAGCATTCTGGTGAAAAATGGCTTCAATGTTGACTAACTTAGCTGACAAACTTTCATGGTCTGAGATGAAGTTAAAAACTACCCTTTCATGGCACATACCAGACACTGCATGAACAATATTTCCAATCAGACTGTGCCCAAGATTCACCATTCAGCTAATCCTAATAAAATGCTGAAAATATCAAAGTAATCATCAAATGAAGTAAAAATAATTTCTTAGAGACAAAATACAATGGTGAGCAAATATATTGAATTTTTTCACTAATAAGTGTGATACCATCTCATTGCATGATGCAGTTAGTGGCAAGAGAAGTAATGTGATGCATAACTTTCACAAATATTGGAACATAATGGCCTTGACACTGTATCAAAAATGAAATTGCACATTGCAATCTAACTCTTCTTATACAAAGTTTATCAGACTTCAGCAAGCAACAATACATTTCCTCCCCATGGAGGTGAACAATGTGAAACTCAAGTTTCTTCCACCATGTAACTTATAGGAATTGACCCAGGTAATGTCTTTGACAAGCACCAATGTTTTGACAGGTAAAAGCCCTGTATTTTTTGAGGTACAAATGCAATGTGTGTGTGTGTGTGTGTGTGTGTGTGTGTGTGTGTGTGTGTGTGTGTGTGTGTGTTTTTGTTTTGGCTGAAGACATCACCTGGCTGTATTCTCATAAGTCATTTACCCTGAAGATGTCAAACCCATAAAACAATTGAGAGCCAGTAAAAGAATTTCATGCTGGAATTTAAAATGTTCACAATATACATGCTGTGTGGTGTCAGTTGACCAGTCATTAGAAATATAGACGTCTATAACAAACAGTGGTTGCTCTTGTAGCCAATCAGTGTTATTGCTGAGGCTGATGGTAAACTAACATCCTGTCCCATCAAGTCAAATCAGACCATTCCTACCTTTGGTCCACCTACTACCCTACCACAATATTATAAGGACTAGGATAGATTGCTACTCACCATAAGGATGAACCATTGAGTTGCAGACAGGCACAACAGAAAGAGTGTTACTCATGCAGCTATCAGTCAAAGCCTCCCTAAAAAAAAAAAAAAAAAAAAAAAAAAAAAAAAACCCCTATTCAGACAAGCAAGCACATATATATATATATATATATATATATATATATATATATATATATATATATATCACACACACGGCTCTGGTCAGAGCTACTGGTAGTGGTGTCCAAGTGTGCATGAGGTGTGCTTGCTTGTGCAAATGTGTGTATGTTTTCTTTGCTGTGGAAAGCTTTGGCTGAAAGCTGCATGTGTAACAGTCTTTTTGTTGTGCCTGTTCGCAACTCAGTGGGTCATCTTTACAGTGAGTAGCAATCTGTCCTATTCCTAATATTGTTGTTACCTCTTGTCACCATTATTGAAAACACATGATGATGATACAGTAAACAAAAACTGTATCTATTTCTTCAGTTGTCACATACACTGTGGAAGTTGGGATAGCTTCCCAAGCAAATCAACAAGTCTCATTAACATACTTTATTTAAGCAGTATCTTTTGTTCTGTGCTCAACATTTGCAGAATGCATTTGTTCTGATATCCATACTCCAGGGTAATACATATGGATCAAATGCTTATGTACAAATCGGATACAAATTGATGAACAATTAACCTGCAATCTGCCTAAATATCTGCCTTTTAATGCTCACTTAGTGACTTTGACTTGATCAAATCAGTTGTGGATTTTTTTTAAAATTTGAGGTGGAGAAAATGGCACTAACAGATATTAGAAAGCCAGAAGACGCAAGTTTCTACATTCACCATCCTTCTGTAAATCTTGTTGTACAAGATGCTCTCTCTAGTCAGAAATTGTATCGTAGATTGCAGCACATCTGTTGGATAAATGCACCACTGAAACCATGTGTTATGATGTGTCAAGTGATACCTGTGAATGTTGGAACTTGTAATAAGTTTGTTCACATTTTTTATGCTATCCTGCAGATGATGCTGCACCTATTTGGATACAGAAGATTTTATTGTAGTGATTCTTGTAAATTCTCACTTTCCTCGCAATGCTACATATATTGTAATAAAATTGAACAACACAGTTTTATAATTTTTCATACATATTATCAAAAGTATTTGTGTTTCGCAAACATTACTAGTGAGTCTTCATGATTTATCAGGAAAGGACTAAATCAGCATTTTAGAGGATACAGTTTCACAAACAACATTATAATCATGAGCATGAGCTGACAGTTGTGAACAACATGGAATGTATATACACTGTGCAATAGAGTTAAAGGATCACTATTTCAGAACCCTGTAACTGTCTTCCATTGCGATGCTTAAGTTTGAAATTTGGGTCAAAGGTGCCTACAACCATTCTCTATAACGGCGCAAAAGCCCTGCAACATCACCCTCGAACTTGACAGTGCTTCAAACAGCAAATTTCAGAAAATGGCAAGAGCTCAGATGTTCATGTGATGTGTAAGGTGGGTTAATGATATCACATTGGCACCAGATTTCACCACAATTCTGCACAATGCCACCATGAATGTGTCATACAACAGGGAGCTTGTCACAGCCACTCTTACCCACATTTCACCCCTTATTTTGATGCCTCCTGAATGGAGGATATACCCACAATGCCCAGCACTGAAATCATGCAGTTTTCTTATGAGTGGCCAATAAAAACAGTTTGGACACACCACCACTCAGAAATGACATGAAAAGGCCTCAGGGGCTGGCATGAAGAGTGTCAGTGAAACCACTCCCTCCCTTGGGATGTTGAGTCCCACACATTTCACAGTTGAAAACGATAGTGTGCAGTGTGACAAGCAACATAAAGACATTCTTGACAATCTTTGATACTGCTGGCATGTCCCTGATGCTTCAACCCTTCTCTAAGGATATCATGGTGTAGTGACCCCACTGAATGTGATCTCACCCCTTTTGAGTGACGTGATCTCACCACTCTGGGGTGCAGTGCAGCCACAATTTTTGCTTTGGTGTACAGGTTGGAACCACTAGGGACCATTCAAAAACTTTGAGAAAATTTAGATGTGGTCTGAAATAGCAAAGAGTGCTTATGTTTTTTTAGTGCCCCTGTTGCACACTCTCCTATGGTATGACTACAGATGTGTGCAACATTGACACAAGCATGAGTCAATTAGCAGAGGGTCCCTCAATCGGGACAACCCAACCTTCTTCAGAATAACAGTATCTATCATTTGTCCATAGTGGACATCGTCAAGCTAAAACTACAAATCGATAAATAATTTGACGATAATTTATGGATTTGTAGTTTTAGCTTTACGATGTCCACTATGGACGTACGATACATACTGTTATTCTGAAGAAGGTTGGGCTATCCCGACTGAAACCTAGGTAAATTCTAGGTAAACGGTGCAACTGAGGCTGTTCATTATTAAAATTAATATTTATACAGTTGCTGACAGGGCCACGAAATGTTGAAGATATTTAAATACATTGTTCTTGTAATTCACTAAAAATTTATTTATTAATTCAGAATGTATTGTAGCAATTATTCAACTGAAAATTTCTTTGCCTCTCTGTTACAGTCCCGCTACATCACTTCATTGTACTTCACATTCAGCAGTTTAACTTCTGTGGGATTTGGAAATGTAGCACCAAATACAGATTCAGAGAAGATGTTCACTATCTGTGTTATGTTAGTTGGATGTAAGTGGTGGTTTTAGTTTTTTTCATTGCTTTGCATGAATGGCAATGTAGTATAGGATTATAGAGTAGCTGCATTTTAATTAATAACAAAAATTTACTATGTGGATAATCTTAAGCATGATAATTAATTTTCTGTCCAAGTTAAATGAGCTAATGTAAAACTGTATACTATTGGAATTATTGTATTATGGTAGAAGCAGTTTGCACTAATCTGCTTCATGCTAACTTCATGAGAATCTGTCAAATAACTAATTTCCAAGGCTTTAAAAATTTTAAATGTTACATATCTTTCTGTAAATTGCACAGTGTAAATACTGAGTAGTGAAGTAGCAGATATGAATCACAGTATGAATGTACAAATAAGGAATGGAAGGAGTAAAAGTAACAACTCAATATGTATTTTAATCATTGAGTTGTCAATAGGCAAATAAACAAGACTTAAGGGCAATATAGAAATCTCTCTCTCTCTCTCTCTCTCTCTCTCTCTCTCTCTCTCTCTGTGTGTGTGTGTGTGTGTGTGTGTGTGTGTGTGTGTGTGTGTGTGTGCGCGCGCTTTGTTCTGGGTTAGCTCTAAAGAAGAAAATGGGCTAAAAGCTTAGCAGTTTTGCAGTCTTATTTATATTTGTATTGACTGCTCAACAATGCAACTATGTGGTGAGTTATTACCTTCATTCCTTTCATTATTTGTATTCTATTCAGGACTTAACAATACTGTAACATTATAATTTTTGGCGTGTGTTTCTGTCGTCTGACTGATTTGTTTTGAAGTGTACATCACTGTAAGACCGCATTCAAAAGCAGATTGGTACTGTTATTGTCTTGTTAAGGAAACTTCCTTTTTCCTCTAGGAAATTTATAAGAAAATTAATCTGGCCAAATCCCATTTGGGACACACTAAGACTCCATAGACATAAGATATGCATTCCAACTTCATTTCCCTTCCTTCCAACCTGTAGTATGTTAACTTGCATCTATTACTTCTTGATGCTATATTTGTAGTTTTGTAGTTATTATTTTTTATTTGTAAAAGAAAATGCCATGATATTTCGTAGTTATTCCAGAACAGTGAGGGGGAGTTTGTAACCACTGGAAAATATTCCAAAAGGTACAGTGGTATGTCTTATTGGCCTCATCAGCCATTAACCTTTCACTCCTGGATGTCGGCCTTTTCCAGTCTCCTCCATACTTTACAATCTCACATCAGAGTTTATCTTACTTGTTGGCTTTTGCCATCACTCTCTCATTGTCATCCCTTAGGTCTTTTCATACTGCATGGAGTCTGACACAATATCTCTTTAGTCCATAGTTTATCATTTAACTATATGCCAAGCCCATTTCCATTGCAATTTTGTAAGTCAATATTACGTTCTCAACTACTCTTTTTTTCCATTTTCATTCCACCCCTTCCACTCCCCCCCCCCCCCCCCCCCCCCCCTGCCGTTGTATTATGCTCAGCATACATTTTTCCATTACTCATTAGGAAACCTCAATTTTTGAACAGTCTGAGCACTTAACAGACATGTTTCACTTCTGTAATTTATTACTGCCTACATACCTTGGATGTAGACTTTCTGTTTAAGCTACATTGGGAATTTACTTCTGAATACTGCATTTTGTTATCCAAATGAAATGCAAGTACATTTCATTCTCCTGCTTATTTCTTTAAGTGTCCATTTGCCTTTTGTTTTCAGCAGTAATTGGTATACATATTTGTGAACTGTTTCTACGACATCATCATAAATCTTTACTATTTTTGCACCTGCATACCCTTTGTACATTATTTTGGTCTTATCATAATCAATCTTCTTCTGTTCCTTTGCTGAGTTCTTCTGAATCTGAAGCAGACAAGACACTGTTATCCGAAAATCATAGGAGGTTCAGATAAGAACTGTGTGTACTAACCATTTCTACATCACATTTACTGATATGAAGATATCTTCCACAGCTACAGAATTTTGATTTGGTGATATGGAGTTCCATTGTCCAACTGAACTTTTCACTCTCATAGTGTAACCAATTGGAAGCTCCGCCATATATTATACAACAAACTGGTGTACATAGATTCTATTCCTGTTGTGACAAGCATCACTTTTCAATAGCCTACAAACATATTATGAAGTGCCAGGTGCTATTCATTCCTTCTTTCATTAGCTTTTCCTGCTACAGTATCATGTTAACAAGAGCTGAAAATACTATATATTTTTAGATTTTACTGGTAATGGTTATGATGATTTGCACTGTCTTTAAGTATAAAGATTTTTTGTATGTACCAGTATGCTTGTTCAAGTCCACAAAATAAAAGTAAAAGCTGATGTTTTTCATTTGGGTGCCAGTTATTTGATTTCTGTAGCTACACAGTAGTATTACAGTGCAGTCTGGAGTTAGCACAGTTACTATGCACCTATTAGTTATCTACAAATTATAACAGGTTACATGTGATATATTATAACAGAGAAAGAAGCCTGTTACCACTGGAGACAGTGGCACAAGTTACCCCAAAGCTGTAACACAACACACGTCTTACTAACACATGTGAATCCATCTGATGATGGAGGTTTAAACTATCAAAACACATTGTGGATATACTTAAACAGAGACTGGTAGCACTAAACTTGTTGTTTCATTTGATTATTAGTGTAACTTAAGTTCACTATGTATGAGGCATATATGAAAGATAAAGTGTTTGATTTTGAATTGTCTTTGCATTGAAATGGGTATTGTCATCCAGATGGTATGATATTTTGGTAAGGTGACTTGTTCCCTTCATCAGGCAGTACTGATTGCCTTTCACTGGGAGGTATCTTATATATTTCCTCCCTATTGATCCCAAACCCACAATCCCCAGGTGCAGCTACAGTGATGTGTAAATATAAGTGCACTGCTGGGGAACAAGTCCAGTCCTCAGTGGCCATGTCATCAAGCTAGGATCAAGACAGTAATAGAGTGAAAGAGGCATGTCACATGGTGTGGTCTGAGATATTCTTTTGATATGGAATGAATAAACCTTCTCACTGAGTGGTATTTAGCACACTTAAGGCTGGATCCAAAGCCTTACTTAGTTGAAACCATCAGTTTTCCCCCCTTAGTTCAGTGTGTAGCTGGATATTTACAAATTACTTTAAGACATAATTTCACAATGTCTTGGCCTGTTGCCACAACTTACATCTTTTGGAAATGTAGTGCTCTGTTACAGATAACATTGTTAGTCATCCTTTATATATGAAATGTGTACTCTCAGCCCACCTTTCCTGTACTGCCCAGATGATCTAGCCTTCGTAAATTTTCCACAATGGCAGAGATGTTGTAATCTTATGGTTTCCAGAATCCTAGGACAACCTAGTGGACCCCAACAGTGCTTTCACCTTGGGTGGTGGGTAAAACAGGTGCTTTATATTATATTTCCACAGTATTGTTCCAATTTTCACACATGTATTCCCTACATTTTGTATCTACAGAAAGATAGAAGGTGATTCGATCACATGTAGGAAAAGGAGGACCATCTTACTTGTTCAGACCACACTCCAAGAGCTACTTTGTCCAGAAGTGACTGTATCCACCACACTTCACATATTATCTAAAGTGCATAAAGGAAGGGTGTCACTCCACCCCATCATTAGCAACATTGACACACCATTATACGAGCTAAACACTTGACAGTGACAGTCAGCACCTTCATTGTATGGAATTTGGTAAATTTCACAAAGCAGCTTCAGAGCTTTGAGATGGTTTCCCTCTAAGCGACTTTCTAAACATCATAGTAGAGAAGTTCATACCATTACTGATGAAAATCTTTGAATTCATATTTATATTGATATACTTTCTGTCTGATGGAAAATCATATGGACAGGCTGACAGAGTGGTAATGGGCTACCATTATCACCAGTAGTAGCCAATATTTTAATGGATAAATTTAGCGGAGCCACCTTAGTGAGCAGTCCACAAGCTCTCATGCTTTTTCTGATGTGTAGGTAAAATATTTGTTTTCTGGCTACACAAATTACACTAATTATAAGACTATTAGCAACATTTTGTATGATTACTTGGTTTTTGATTATTCTTCCTCAATAGCACCTTTAAACTCATAGTCTCTTACAGAAAATTGTCTGGACAATCTAAAAAGTTCCTCCCTGACAACTCCTTCTGTTCTGTAGAAGAATTTCTATTACTATAATGTGTAAAAAGTAATGTATTGGAATTACTAACTCACATCTGTATGTATTAAAACAATGCTTCATGAATGTTCCCCATGTAACCATATTTAAAAATTAAGTTGTGTTTTGTATGTTCCACATCACTATGATTTATCACAAAGATGATCCCTGGAACCTGAAGCTAACTAACTAAATATCTAACTTTGTTAATAGGCAACAGACACAACACCCTGCATTTTATGTTGAGGTGACAAAAGTCATGGGATACCTCCCAATATCATGACCTCCTTTTATGCAGCTTATTACAGCAGCTCAACAAGGCATGGACTCAACAAGTCATTGGAAGTCCCCTGCAGATATATTGAGCCCTGCCGCCTCTATAGCCATCTATAATTCTGAAAGTCTTGCCAGTGCAGGATTTACTGCATGAGCAGATCTCTCGATTATGTCCCATAAATATTTTGATGGAATTGATGTTGGGTAGTATGGGCAGCCAAATTGTTTGCTCAAACTGTCAAATATGTTCTTCAAACGAACTGTGAACAGTTGTGGCTTGGTGACTATTCCATCAGTGTTTGGGATCATGAACTCCATGAATGGCTGTAAATGGTCTCCAGGTAGCTGAACATTACCATTTCCAGTCAATTATCAGTTCAGTTGAACCAGAGGATGCAGTCCATTCCATGTAAACACAGGCCACACCATTATGCAGCCACCACCAGCTTGTACAGTGGCTTGTTGACAACTTGGGTCCATGGCTTCATGGGGCTTGTGCCACACTCAAACCCTACCATCATCTCTTACTGACTGAAAAGAGAACTCCTCTGATCAGGCCACAGTTTTCCACTCATCTAGGGTCCAACCAATATGGTCACAAGTCCAGGAGAGGCACTTCATGCAATGTCATGCTGTAAGCAAAGGCTTTCATGTCAGTCATCTGCCGCCATAGTCCATTAATGCCAAATTTCATCATACAGTCTTAATGGATATGTTCATCATACATCCCAAATTGATTTCTGTCATCATTTCATGCAGATTTGCTTGTCTGCTATCACTGAAAACTCTACAAAAATTCTGTTGCTCTCAGTCATTAAGTGAAGGCTGTCGGGCACTGAATTTTCCATGATGAAAGGTAATGCTTGTAATTTGGTATTCTTGGCACACTCTTGAAACTGTGGGTCTCAGGATACTGAATCCCTTAATGATTTCTGAAATGGAATGTCATTTGCAGCTAGCTCCCACTACCATTCTGCATTCAAAGTCTGTTGAGTCCCATTGTGTGGCCATAATGACATCAGAAACCAGTGCATATGAATCACATGAATACAAATGACGGTTCTACCAATGCAGTGTACTTTTATGGCTTGTGTACATCATACAGTCATCATCCGTATATGTGCATTCATGGTCCCATGATGTTTCTCACCTCATTGTATGTTCCCTTATTGGCATATTTATTCTGATTTGAACTACCATGGAGTGATGACCAGTCATTTACACAGTCCCTCATATAATTATCAGTTCATTATTTGTCACTGCATCAACCAAGCAAGCAATCCTAGTTGTTGTTATCAGACAGTATAGCAATAATCCAGTGGTAGCTTTGGAACAAGTATTTTGCTAACATCCTTTCTCATCTTACTTTTACATAACACTGATTAAATGTTCACTGCATTCACATATAACAAAGGCTACACAAATGTTCACTTGTAGTTGTTCATGAGCTAATGACTATCAATGTAATAGTTTTCTGAAGTAAACATCCACCAAAATGCTATGGTATAATCAAGGATCCTTACACATTGAAGCCATTGATTCACAATAGAGATGCTAATTGGTTACTAGCTTATTACAGACTTTGACAAGGAATTGTTGATTGTGTCTTTGCTATGTGTAAATGCTTTATGCACATTATGACCAAAACGATGACATGAACTATCGTGGAGATGTTGCCTTAGTGATCATTAGCTGCAGACTCTTTACATAAGAGCAGACAGTGACACAAAGATGTTCACCAGTTTAATTCTAATGACCAAATCTTACATACACTTTAAAAAAAGAGATGTCAGTTGTGTCATTGTAGGGTGTGCAGATAATGGTGTGGAGATATTACTCAGCTGTATTCTAGCCAAGAATTTAGGACTTAAGACTGGTATATGAATATTTTGTGAATTTAGTAATTACATTATATTTTATAATAGTGCAAATTTCATATTAAGGGGTGATGTCCACCTACTAAGCCCAACAATAATTTTGTTTAATAGAGTGATAAGTGATTAGGAAAGGATTAAAGTTCAATATATTATTTGCTTAACACATTGTACACCTGTGCCATGGATACTTATTGTCATGTAAAATTTCCTGGCTCATAATTTTACTAATTTAGGTAAATTCTTAATTAATAAATTATTTCAACAAACAAATGCATTTTCTAATCCAGGATAATTAAGGCAACAAAAATAAAGTGTCAAACATGGGAATTAAGCAAGCTGAAGAACTTAAGTTGTGAACATTCTAATGTGGAGCAAAACTTTAAATACAGATATTTTTTTAATTAATTATTTTTCAGAAAAGTGAATGTTGTTACCATAAAGAATAAAATTATGGTTATCGAATCAGCTATGCCAGTTTTCTAAGATTTACTGCCTAGCTCATGACTTTTTTCACAGCCACATGGCTTTGTAACAACTTAAATTATTGGTTTATTTTCAGTAAAGGAGTTTTATGTAAAACTAGTTATGTCATGGGAAGTAGCAGTTGTTAAGATATAAATAATAAGATTAATTGCATAAATAAGAACTTGACACTTCTGTATATGCTTTCTCTGTGCATAAGTGGAATTATCTGAATGAAAAAGAAAATTATTTAAAGGACTAGATTGGTAGCAGGTGAAGAAAAATCCTCTTTGCTACATTTCATTTTGAACTAACTGCACCTTTACATCAGATTCATGATCAAGACAGATGAAAGGAACGAACATCATATTCTGTGTGAGCTCATCATTGGGTCGACTACATCCTACACTACAGAAGGAAAATGTAACTTGGCCAAATAGACTTATGAAGGACCTGATGATGATCAGATTAAATACAATTAGTGGTGGCGTGTTTATTGCTGTTAAAGTAGTTTACCTTGGAAGGAGATTGAAACAGTTAATTCATGTGAGTTAGTATGTGTAGAGGCTATAGCTGACAACCAGAATAAATTAATAATTGATTCCTTTTACTGACCCCCTGACTCAGATGAGATATTTGGTGTGAAATGTTCAAAGACAACATTAGTCTCATTTCAAACAAGTACCCCACATATCAACTATGATTGATGGTGGCATCAGTTTACGCACAACGTATTGGAAAAAGTGTGTGTGTGAAGTTGGTGATAGGCATAAAATGTAATCAAACATTGTATTCTATACTTAATCTGAAAATTACTTTAAGTAGTTAGTTTAAGAGACCATTCAAATTGCAAATGTTTGTGAAAACATACTTGACCTCTTAGCAACAAAGAATCCTGAGCAAAAAGGGAGTATCATGATGGATACAGGGATTAGTGACCAGAAGGTCATTATAGCAAGACTGAACACTGTAATATGCAAACCCACCAACAATAAATGCAAAATATATCTCTTTATAGAAACTGATAAAAATCCACTTGAAAATTTCATGAGAGACAGTCTCATCTTCTTCCAAACTAACTATGTAAAGGTAAATCAGATGTGGCTTCTATTCGAAGAAATAGTGTCAAAGCCAGTTGAAAAATTTACATCAAATAAATTAATAAGCAACAGAAATAGTCCCCAATTGTACAAATCATGGTCAAAAAGTTATTGTGGAAGGAACAAATTTAAAATAATGCAAAATCTACAAGATAGGCAATGTTTCACTGAAGCTTGAAATTTAGTGTGGACTTCAATTTGAGATGCTTCTAATAGTTTCCACAATGAAATACTCTCTCAAAGTGATGCAAAACATCAGAGAACTTCTTCTTGCATGTAAAGTAACACCAGTGGCTAGACATAACCACTAATTTTTCTGCCAGAGTTTCTGAACATGGTTTTCTGAAGTTCCTTTACAAAACAGGTGAAACAGATGTTCCAAAATTCAAATCAAGAACAGCTGCAAACGTGAGCAAGTTAGAAGCCAATATCATTGGTGTAGGGAAGCAACTCAAATCACTCAATAAAGGGAAGTCTTCCAGACCAGATTATATACCAGTTAGATTCGTTTTTCAATATGCTGATATAATAGCTCCATACTTAGCAATCACATAGAACTGTTTGCTTGATGGAAGATCCAAACCTAAAGGCAGGAAAGTTGCACAGTTCACACCAATACTGAGGAAACAAAACAGGAGTAATGTGCTGAATTACAGGCCCATAACAGTTACATTTGTTTGCAGTGGGATTTTGGAACAGATACTGTGTTTGAACATTATGAATTAAGGCCACAGTTAGTAGAAACTGATGATAGGTCATAAAGTAAAACAGAAGTGAAATCTGGCATTCCCCAAGGAAGTATTACAGCACTCTCCTGCTTTAATCTATACAAATGGTTTAGGGGAGAATCTAAGTAGCCCTTTTAGATTGTTTGCAGATGATGCTATTGTTTATCATCAAGTAAAGTTGTCAGAGGATCAAAACTAATTGCAAAATGAGTTGCTGATAGGCATACACAAAAGAAAGAAAACCTGATGGTTTTTGGAGTTATCCTTTAACAGAGTAAAATAACACACACACACACACACACACACACACACACACACACACACACACACACACACATGGGGTAGTTAGAGGGAAAGGTATGGGGGAGGCAGGGAGACGGACTGAAGTGACTCAGAGGGGGTGACCGGTTTGTCAGTTAGGAATGTGGGAAGGATGGGTGGCAGGTATATGGGCTGGCACAGTTGTAGCATCTGGTGGGAATGGCCATGACTGGTGCTATACAGTGTCACAAAAGTTTCACACAACCATGTTGGCTTGCATGGGCCAAGCCATAATCTACATCCTGTTTGTCTCTCCTGTATTGTCCGCACACATCCTTTCCTACATTTTCCTGCCAGTTCTTGTTATGCATGCTTTTTGCCTGTACCAATGAACATGTTGTGTGTGGCTTTTGTGACACCCTGTAGCACCAGTCATGGTCATTACCACTGGCTGCTATAATTCTGCCAGCCCATATATCTGCCACCCCTCTCTCGCACATTCCTAGAGGACAAACTGGCCACCTTCCTCCAAACCACTAGCCACCCACCCTCAATTGATAAAGCAGCAGTTAACTTAATAATGTTTGCATACTGGTAGCTCTGCTTTCAGCCCTGTTTATAGGAGTGTAGGCAGTCTGTCTGTTGCTGAGTTTTGGATAACCTGTCCCAGCTAAGTGTTTGTTGTATAGCTCTGTGATCTGTTACAGACATTTGACTGTGTAAATTACAGTAGCCTTTTAAAATAAATTAGAATATTATGGTCTAGCATAAAATAATGCAAATTAGTTCAAATCATATCTCTTTGGCAGGAAACAAATGGTGTTCATCATCCAGATGGAAACTAATTACATATTATGTTCAATAAGGTTTCACCTTAGAGCCCTTACATATTTTTGTATATGTTAATGAGCTTCCATCAGTAACATTACCAGATGCCAAATCGATTTTGTTTGCAGATGACACAGTCATTAAAAAAAAAAAAAAAAAAAAGCAAATCACGTATAGTGTTAGAATCTTTGGTTAATGAAATTTTCAGTGATATTAATAAGTGAGTCCTAGACAGCTTTTTATCTCTAAACTTTCCAAAGACACACTATATGAAGTTCAGAATTTGTAAGAGAATTCATACAAGTAAATGACTAAAATATAATGGCAAGCAGGTAGATGAGGTAGAAAATGTTAAATTCTTGGGCTTAAAGGTTCATAATAAATTGAGTTGGGAGGAGCATATCACAGAATAGGTAAAGCACCTAAACCAATATTTATCTTCAATACAGAGGTCATCAGACATAGTAGATATAAAAATAAAAGTAGCCTACTTCACTTACTTTCATTCCATAATGTCATATGGGATAATTTTTTAGAGTCACTCATTAAGATGAACTGAGGTTTTTTAATTGAATTGAATGGAATTCTTTAATTCCAAAACTGTGTGGTATGAATCACCGATTGAATACAAATTTTTTATCATTAAGGTAAGTGGTGTTTTTAATGTAGTTTTGGGCATGGATTTTAGATAAAGTATTAAAAATGCATATCACTTGCTGTTTTGATACAAATTAGAAATTCTGGGAGGTTTTTAAATTGTAGCCATTTAATCATTATTATAAAACACTGTATTGTTTTGTGATGTTTTACAATGCAATGTGCTTCAGGATGTTGTTTTATTTTAGAGTGTATAATACAGCTACCATAAACTATGGCTGCTTGAATCCTCATCCATGGTGAACAGGATGACTGCTGCACCAAGTATCTGCTTTTCATGTGTGATGCAAAAGTCATGCAAAAAAGAAGCAGCACTTTTCTTGAAAAATCTGGCCAAGAAAAATGCCGGAAATTGGAAGGAAAAACATATTATATGATTTTTTGTTATACCTTTCAAAAATTCTCCTGCCTCCACATCTTACAAAAATGGGTGCTATGAAACAGTTCAGTAAACCCCTACCAAAAGATGCTGACATTTGTGAGTATGGAAAAAGCAATTTCCTGGGACAGTCAGAAGCTAAGCTGAAAGTAGAGCTTCTGTTGACCCTGGCTTTGATGGAAGATAAAGCATTTGAAGTTTCTCTCCAACTACTAAAACCCTGATGTAAAAGAACATGTTAAGGGACTTACTGGATAACTGGAAATTGTGGGTGCCTCAGTCAGTTTGAAACTGCACTTCCTGGACTCATAATGCACCTATTTTCCTGAAATACTTGGTGCTATGAGTGAGGAACAGGAAGGAAAGTTCCAACAAGACATTCTGTATTAGCTCTTTCCATTTATTTTGCTTTACATGATAACTTATAGCCATTGCTTTTACTTCCAAGTTTCCTAACACTCGTCTCTCATAAATATATAAAAAGTATTTATTACCTATATTGTTGTTCTTTCTTGATGATGACAAACCCTTTTAACAATTTATTTCAACCTTTTTCATGGGCATATAATCAATTCCTAGAACCAAATGCACAGTGATGTGAGGTACTACTAAAAATTCTTATTCTCTCATCATTCCATGCAAAAAAGGTGTTTTGATTGGTTTGTTTACCCCTGATTTTTTTTATACTCGATACAGGTACTTCAGCTATCTTTTCTATCTCCTGTATCCATTCATACCAACTATTGGAAACTGCCAAAATCTCATTGCCTGTGCCCAGAAAAATCATTTATTTGTCATGCAAAATTCCTATCGCTATCAGTGTTTGTCATACACATTTCTTAATTGAATTCATTTCCTCCTGTAACAAGTCCTCTTTGATACACTCTTGATTTCTTCTCATAATTTTTCTCTTGCTGGTAATCCCTCTTGTAATAATTCACTAGCAATTGGCTTTACTTTTTCTTCTCTTCATAGCTTAACAGAGAATACACCATCACTTCCAACTGTCTTTTTCTCCACTAAACTTGTGAATATGTTTGTTTTCCAAATCTCATTTACACCATCTTCTCTCTTTCCTTATAGTACACTATTCTCATTTTCATCTTCATCCTCTCCTTCTTCACTATCTTCTACAGAACTCAGCTCACAGCTTTCCTTTTCCTGAACAACTGCATTTTTATTCTTCAATTCCTCACTGATTTTCCTTACTCCTTCTCACTTGTGCAAAAAATCTCTGTACCTATACTTAAAAACTCCTATCCTCTTCATTGGATCCATCAACATCCTCACAGATCTTCCCCTTCTTTACTCCTTAGTATGCATCCCATTTTACTCTCATTGTTCTCTTCTGATCATCTTCTTCTCCACATCCCCTGATTAAAAGTGATTTCTGCTGATGAATGGGTTTGGGCCAATTCCATCTTCCAGCTGCAGTGGAAATATTAGTGAGTCATTTCCCCCATACCTAATCCTCCATATTTTTGAAGTGTCCTCCATGACTTCTTCCTCTCATACTTCGAAGTCTACTCACATTTACTGATCTCATAACATAATCCTTTTGGCCTCACATTGCTTTCTTGGTTGAAATGTCATCCTTCTCTTACATATCTTTGTCAGCCTCTCTGACTCTGTTGAAAATGTATCAACATTACTTCCCCGGATACTGATATACAAAGTGGATCCAAAAAATGTAACACTGTTTAATTGTCCATAACTTCCAAAGTAATTGACAGAAACTTATAATTTTTGATAATTTAATAATTATTATTCTGGTCATCACCACATTGGTGTGTTGTTTTGTTATATGATGGTTTTTTCTTTTCAGTCATGCATAAACATGGCTGACACAAGACTGACATTTGATGAAAGGAAGGAAGTTTTGGAGTGGTACATTAAGTATGAAAACAGTGATGACATTCAATGCCTATGCCACAATGAGTTTCAAATGGAGCCATCAACATTTGTAACAACATTGCACATTGTAGGCAGATTTGAAGTGAAAGACTGTGTTAAACATGTACACAAACAGCAATCTGGTTGACCTGTAAGAGTAAGCCCAGTGAACCCCATGCTGTGTCACAACAATTTACCCTCTCACCACAGAAGTCTGTGAGACTGTGCCCATGAAACCAGGGTGAGTCATTCAGGTGTTTGGCACATTTTGTAAAGGGTGAAGTTTAAGTGCTGCATCAAAAGATTGCTACATGCAATGGACGATTATAACCCACATGATAGACTGGAATGCTGCGAGTGATTTCACGGTGTGGTGGGCAACAATCAAATGTTTGCAGAGATGATAGTGTGGTCTGCTGTTGTGCTATTTAAATTCAGTGGTACAGTAAACTGCCACAACTGCATCTAATGATCTGCTGCAAATCTGCACATCAATGTGGAAAAAGCCATGAATTTACTGGAAATGAATGTATGGTGTGGGTTATCTTATAGTGGTTTGATTGGGATGTTTTTGTTTGCTGGCACAGTTACCATTGTTTATTATTTATTTGTGTCAAAGCATAATACTTCAGCATACAAGGTACATACATATACATACATAATAATATTTATAAGCCAATTCCTAGTCAAAAAAAATTGAAGACACTATTACATCTGCTGGATCCTAGTCTACACTGATGTATATTAAAAGAATGGTAAGCAAAAGAAATAAGTGAAAACTAAAAATCTATACAACTTCAGTCAAGTATTTAGCACTCACAGACACTTTATAGGCTGCAGACGACAGATCATCAGTGGTACATTTGCAGGACATATTCTACATTGGTATAAGTGCTCCATGGTTTGTTGAATTCCATAGTCACAAAGGCTTTATAATCTGGGGTAACCCCATTTCTGCAAATTATCTTTTGACCTTGTGACCCCAGTTCTGGACTTGTTTGGAGTTTTGCACACAGGCCATTCTTCAATGAAACCAGCACTTATATTTTCCAATGGTGTTCAGACCACATCTTCCACATAGATAATTGGTAACAATTCTGTTGGACAGTATTGTCTGTTGCCCCATTAAAATTTTCCTGGACATCAGTCATGATGGAGGAGGATTATGACCGTATAATGGGTATTTATTGGAGGTAGATATCTTGCTCCTTTCTCTGCATGCAGTTATCTCGTGCCTGATCTCTGGTGGGGCAGTTCCAACTAAATGGTAGAGTTTGTCCCATGATATAAATTTCAGACTAATTAAGAGCAATATACACTTGTTTAGCATGGGCAGAATTACATGAGACAAGGTTAGCACATTTTCCTGCAGTGTAACACAAAGATAAAGCTGTAGTTTTAAGTGTTTTCACTGCTGCAGCACAGGGTGTGCCTGTAAGTTTGCTCACTATGTTGTTTCTTGCAGATACTTCTTATTTTACATTTAGGAAGTGAAGCTTGAAAGTCAGTGTGTGGTGAAGAGTGACTCAAAGATATCTGGGCTGGAAACTTTGTTCTCGCTGCACTCCTGTCGAAGGCACTTGAAGTTTCTTGAGGGCCTCTTTGTTCCTCAGATGGAATGTGCACACTTGTGATTTGCTGGGAGTTTGCTTAACTGGTTCTGAGAGTAGTATTCATTTGATTCCCTCAGAGCAGCATATTAATATTCAGTTCCACCTGGTCAAAGGTCTGCCTGGAACAGAAGGCAAGTTCATCAGCAGAGATGAAACTTCAGTTGTTATTAGTCAGCGATTGATTGCTGGTATAAATATTAAATAAAGGAGAAACCAAAACACTACCTATTCATTTGGACTTCCCAATGACTGCACTGATCTTGAAATTCCACAAAAGACCTACCTTGAAAGAGATCTTGAACTACTCATGTAAGATGGTAATCTGTAGTTGTTCCATACATTTTTCACAGGAGCATTTGATGGTTTATTGTGTCATAAGCTGCTGTTACGTCAAGAAATGCTACCTCAGGGATCTTTCATGTCTCAGAGTCATCTTCAGTGTGGTGGATTAAATTACCTATGCTGTGCAGTCCTAAACTGGCATAAATCCAGCTCACTGTAGGATTAATACAGGTCCAACTGCTTCTAAGAGTGTATCATGGGTCATTCAATCTGTAACTCCTTGCATCATCAGCTTGCTTGGCTGTGTTCAGAATGGCAACTACACTAGACTTCCTCCATAACTCTGGGATCTGACAGTTAGCGAGACAATTGTTGAAGAAGCATAGCAGCCAGTCCTGCATTTTTTGATCAAATTGTTTTACTCTGCAGTGAAAGATAATGTTCCACATGAACTTCAGTTACTGGTGTGGTGTGCCTAGAGAAGCTTCAGACATACATTTTACCTGCTGTGTGTGAACTGTATGGAGATGAAAGGTTTAATTTCAACAAAATGGTGCCTCTATTCACTGCCATAATTGTGTCAGGGAATATCTCAATGAAAACGTATCTGCAAGATGGATTGACTGAAGAGGAGCTGTTGAGTATCCACCAAATTCCCCAGAATCAATGATTCTGGAATTTTACCTATGCGAAACACTAAAGGGTGTCATTTACTGACAAAAACAATCTCTACAGGATCAACTTCAAGAATTCATTGAACATTCCTGTGCAGAAATCCAACTGGACATGTTGCAGTTGATAGTTTATAGAATACTCAGGTGTCAAGCCAGGTCATGTCATAATTCCTTCATGATATTTTGGCAAACAGACATGCTGCCATCTTCAGGTGGTCCCTGATGAATCCTGGACTGCTCCTCTCAGCATCCTGTATCTGCTGGCCATTAACCCCTCCATAACCTCACTCTGATTGCTGTCCGCATGGCCGTCATGGCAAATGGTTGTGGTGGTGGTGGGGGACGTGGCAACTTGACCTGTACTCTGGCATACAGTGCCTTTGCTACCATTGTCAGGCATGGATGCCACTATCTGGGAATGCCTCTTCCTGTTCCACCTCCATCGTAAATTGTATGTTGGGGTGCAGTGAGTTGAGATGTTGCAGAAATTTGCTTAAGCCACATAGACAGGACAGTTTAAGCGAATTTGTTGAACATCTCAACTTGCTTCACCCCAACATACAGTTTATGATTTGCATGGAATAGTATGGTGCCCTTCCATTTCTTGACATCCTGCTGAAACAGAAACCTGATGGCAAACTGAGACACAGTGTGCACAAGCCACTGAAATCAGACTGCAAGATAGAGATAGAGGGGTACATCTCAGTCTGGTATGGAACCCTGGACTGAACCTGGAAAGGAAGATGTGTTCCCAGATGGTGGCAACCATGCCTGGTGGTGCTAGCGAGGACACTGCAGGCCAGAGTACGGACCGAGGTGCCATTTCCCCCACCACCACTGCTGTCCATCATGGCAGCCGCATGGACAGCAAGTGGAGAGAGATGGTTGAGGGGGTGACAGACAGCATATATAGGACACTGAGAGGAGCAGCGCAGCATTCATCAGGGACCACCTGAGGATGGCAATGTGTCTGGTTGCCTAAATATCATGGAGGAATATGACTGCCCCAGATGGACACCCAAGAACTCTATAAATTACAAATACACTGGGAAAACATCAGATAGCAGTCAGTAGTTCATGCAGCAGTTTGGTGACATCTCCTGTGTGTGGATGTTAATGATCACCACTTCAAATGCTTACATCAGTTTCAAGAAATTGAACTTTAAGCTACATTTTCACCAAAAAGAGATGTTTCCATCAGTTAATTTTGTAGTTATGAGCAAATAAACAGTGTATACATTTTTTTCTGCTCTGTATTTGTGTAGTTCCCATGAAGGCTTTTTATACAAATTGTACATTATATCTTCTTTCTCTGTATGCTGATCTAGGTGCTTCTTTCCATTGATATCCATCATGTTTTTCCTGAACTTACCTATCTGCTTGGCTAGTCCTGTCTCTTCCTATATACTCCATCCCTTGCTTAAATACTTACCAACTAGCTTCTGACTTTTGCTCTCTGCAGTTCCTCAGTGACTCTATCTTCTTTGTAGTCTCTTTTTCAACATTACCTGTTTTTGTCAAAGACCTGTAACTGATCTACTCAAGTCTTCTATTCATTGTGTTTTGTTTGCTTCTAAATCTGTACTTAATTCTGCACTTTTCATTTCTACTGCTACTACTCTTGACTTCATTTCTGCTGTTACTGTATCAAAACTGTCCTTCCCTGATTTAATTTGTACTTCTATCTTAACATCTACTGTCACTATCTTTTCCTCTATATCTGATCTTAAAGACTCATTATTTTATTTCATTTTGAATCTAATCCTTGTAATCTTGGATATAATGACAGATCCATGTCAACCACTGACTTGTTGATAGCTAACATCAAATCTGCCAACTGTTACTACCATTTATTGCTACCTTTTCTACTTTTGGCACACTAAATCACTCTCACTCTATAAGGGGCAATCAGATATAAACAAGATACATAGACAAAAAGTAGCTGAACTATTTATTATTTCAAAAGTAATAACCATAACTGTTAATACATTTATCCGACTGTTGGGTCAGTGCCTTCATTGGAAAATGTTTGCATTTTCCTATGGAACCATGATTGTACACAGAGATGCACCTCTTCATCCAAAGCAAAGTAGCAGCCAGGAATCTCTTTCATCAGGGCTCTTAAATTATGAAAATGGTATGGGGATTGATCAAGACTGTGTGGACAATGTGTAAGGGCTCCTAGTGAAATGTTTGTAGCGTACTCAGAACAAACTTGGCAATGTATAGGCAGCCCCTTACATGTCCCTCATACAGGCCCAGTTCTTCCCAATGTGGTTTCAATATTTTTGGGACCTTCAAGAAAGACATTTTTGGCCATCAATATGCTTTGGACAAAGAGATGCATGCCTGGGTACAATCATGGTTCTGTAGACAACCAAAAACATTTTTCCATGACCATCTTGTCTCACAGCAGGATAAATGTATTAACAATTAAGACAGCTACTTCAGAAATAATTAACAGTTTACTAATTTTTCCCATCTGTCTCATTTTTATGTTATGCCCCATACATCTATCATTGGCTCCTAATTCCATCTTATGCACTCTGAAAGTAAAAGTAAACTCTGTCCAAACCAGCCTCGATATGTCCAATAGTACAGATCAACTGGTGTACCATCATCAGACAATAAGAATCACTGGATGTGGATATGGAGTGGCATGTGGTCAGCACTCTGCTCACCTGGCCATTGTCAGTTTTTGTGACCAGACCTTCTACTTTTCAATCAAGTAGCTCCCCAATTGGCCTCACAAGGCCTGAGTAGCACCCTGCTTGCCAACAGCGCTTGGCTCACTTGGACAGTGACTCATCCAAGTGTTAGGCAAGCTTGACAATGCTTGACTTGGATGATTTGCTGGGAACTTGTCTACAATTCAGCTTCTGTGTTTTCCTGAATTTTGCTCTCTGCTTATCTTTGCTTTGTCTTATTACTTCTGCTTCTATTTGTTCCTCTATTTTGCATGTGTTTCTATATCATTCTTTACACTGCACTCACAGACTCCCTGTACTTTTTGATGAGAGGTGATATGGTTACTTTGAAGATAACAGTGATCCGATATCTGACAATACGTCAAATCCACAGCAGTCTATGATCATAAGTATTTGTTTTATTCAATGACCAGTTTGTCATAATGATCATTTTAAGATTCATCTAAATAAAGTGCATATTTATGAGTAAGAGCATTGTTATAATTATGTACATTACAGTCAATTCCAGTAAATGTCATTGTTACCACCACAACAGCTCCACTTCCCCAGCAGAGAATTTCTCGTATCGTACCGGCTGTTAAAGGAAATAAATCACAGTCCCAGAAGTGTCAGCATCTCAATCAGCCACCAAATATTCAAAGCCTTTTTTGTAAGTTAGACCAACTTATAATAAATATTGAGGAACCAAGAGGTGCAAATTGTGCTCACATTCTCTGCCTAACATAACACCATGCCGCTGTTGGCATTGAAATTCTCAGTATTCCAAACTATGTATGAGCTACCTCATATTGTAGAAAGCATATGAGCAGAGATGGGGTAGCTATTTATGTGAAAAAGAATCTGTCCTTTAATACAATAGATGTACAAAAATATTGTGTGGAGCAACATTTAGGGGTATGTGTTACTGGAATAGCAGGAGCTGACAAGAAATTGGCAATTGTAGCAGTATACAGGGCTCCATCTGGTAATTTTAAAATGTTTATAAAACAATTGGCTTCTGTGATATCGTGTCTAACAAGGAGAAATAGTGACACTATATTGACGGGAGATTTTCCTAGTAAACTCACCTACTAATGCAGAATTTGCAAATTTAATGCATACCTACAATCTTGTCTCCACTGTCAGTTTTCCCACAAGAACTACTACTGCTTCCAGCACTCTAATTGACAATATCTTTGTAGATCTGAGTAGAGCTAGTCATACCACAGTAGCAAAAGTCATAAATGGTCTCTCTGACCATGACAGGCAAATACTCACCATTAAAAACTTTAATACACATCAGAGTAATGCTTGTGCTCAATGGAGAACCATTAGAAACCTGAATGAGGAAAATATTCAAGAGTTTAAATTATGCCTTCAAGAGACTGATTGGAGGTATGTTTATCTTGCAGGTGATGCTAATACAAAATATAATTTATTTACTGATGACGTACAAGTATATTTGAAAGTGTCCTCCCTGAAATTTCTGAAGATACAAATGTATCACCTGTAACTGTCAATGAAATAAAAAAAATTATTCACTCATTAAAAAGTAAAAGATCTTCAGGTATAGGCAACATCTACAGCAAGCTGTTAAAATCCTGCAGTTGTGAAGTAAGTGTAGTATTTGCTCACATTTGCAAAACATCTCTTTTTGAAGGAGTTGTTCCAGAGAGGATGAAATATGCCATTGTAAAACCTCTTTACAAGTCCAGCAATGCTACAGATGTCACAAATTATTGTCCTGTCTCTCTGCTAACAACATTTTCAAAGGTTCCTGAAAAAGCAGTGTGTATCATGATTGTGGCCCACATAGATAACCATAATATTACATACATCAAAAAAAAAGTTTTGTATCACCCCAGTTCCCAAAACTCCTGAAAATAGACATTGACTGTGGACTGTGGACATTCTATCACAGACCCAGTCCCTTTGACTGTTCAGAGATGTTTTGCATCACCCCAGTTCCCAGAACTCCTGAAAATAGACATTGACTGTGGACATTCTATCACAGGCCCAGTCCCTTTGACTCTTCAGAGATGTCACTAAACCCACCCAAAGATGTAAACAACCATGCATGAGTAGTGTGTATTAGATGGAGGGGGTCTGACAGCTGATCAGTTCCAGTCATTCCACCAGGAAGGAGGTACACGGCTCATGTTGTCTGTAGCTTAACCATGCCTAGATGGTCAGTACCATGGTTTGATCATATCTGCATTGCTACTTTGTGCCAAGAAGGGCTTTCAACAAGGGAAGTGTCCAGGTGTCTCGGAGTGAAGCAAAGTAATGTTGTCGGGACATGGAGGAGATACAGAGAGACAGGAACTGTCAATGACATGTCTCTCGCAGGCCACCCAAGGGCTGCTACTGCAGTGGATCACTACTACCTACAGATTATCGCTCAGAGGAACCCTGAGAACAATGCCACCATGTTGAATAATGCTTTTTGTGTAGCCATAGGATGTCGTTTTATGACTCAAACTGTGCGCAATAGGTTGCATGATCCACAACTTCACTCCTGACATCCATGGTGAGGTCCATCTTGGCAACCATGACACCATACAGTGCAGTACAGATGGGCCCAACAACATGCCAAATGGACTGCTCAGGATTGGCATCACATTCTTTTCATCGATGAGTGTCGCATATGCTTTCAACCAGACAATCGTCGGAGATGTGTTTGGAGGCAACCCAGTCAGGCTGAATGCCTTAGACACACTGTCCACCAAGTGCAGCAAGGTGGAGGTTCCCTGCTGTTTTGGGGTGGCATTATGTGGGGCCAATGTACGCAGCTGGTGGTCATGGAAGGAGCCATAACGGCTGTGCGATACGTGAATGCCATCCTCTGACTGATAGTGCAACCATATTGGCAGCATATTGGCGATGCATTTGTCTTCATGAATGACAATTCATGTCCCCATTGTGCACATCTGCTTATGGATGATGTGACCCACCAACCACTCTCAGGGATCTATGCCAATTCGCCATTGAGGAGTGGTAGAATCTGGACCAACAGTACCTTGATGAACATGTGGCTAGTATGCCACAAGAAATGCAGGCATGCATTAGTGCAAGAGGACATGCTACTTGGTATTAGAGGTACCGATGTGTACAGAAATCTGGACCACCACCTCTGAAGGTCTCACTGTATGGCAATGAGCAATAAAAAGGGTGGAAATGATGTTTATGTTGATTCTATTCCAATTTTCTGTACAGGTTCTGGAACTCTCAGAACCAAGGTGATGCAAAACTTTTTTTGGAGTGTGTATTAATGATAGACAGCTTGGTTTTCAAAAAGGGATTTCGACAGAGCGAGCCATATACTCTCTTACAAATGATGTCGTGGAGTCTATTAACAGTAAGAAGTCACCAGTTGGTGTCTTCTGTGACCTTTCTTAGTCTTTAGATTGTGTAAACCACAAGATATTTTTAGATAAGGCCTATCACTATGGAATCAAAGGGCCTATAGGTAACTGGTTAAAATCATATCTCAATGACAGGAAACAAAAGGTGGTCCTACATGGCTGCAACAATGATTCTCTTAATACAGTGGCTTCTGAATGGGGCAAAATACAGCATGGGGCTCCTCATGGATCTTTCCTTGGTCCCTTGCTGTTTTTAATATATGTTAATGATCTACCCCTGTCCAATTGGTAAAAAATGTGAATTCACATGGTTTGCTGATTATAGGATGATAGTAGATAGGGTGTTCACTACTGATGTTAATGACATACTCAGGAAGTTACGGCATGATTTACAAGTAATTCTCTTTGAATTAATATAAAAAACTAATTTTATTCAGTTTCACACTAAAAGTAAAAATCCAGAAAATTGCACACAACAACCAGGTACTAGAACAGACGCACTCCACTAAATTCCTAGGGGTTCATGTTGACTGTAGGCTCAACTGGGAACATCATGTGTCCCTGACTCTAAAAAGGCTGTCACCAGCAACTTTGATCATCTTGGAGACATCAGCATTTTAAAATCAGCTTATTTTGGGTACTTTCACTCAGTAATGAGTTATGGCATAATCTTCTGGGATAATTCACCAGTCCCAAACAAAAATCCTAACAGCTCAGAAGAGAGCAGTCAGAATTACATGTGAGGCTTCTCCATGAACCTCATGTAGAAAAGTAGGAATACTGACAAGAAGAAGTCAGTACATATACTAATTTTGTCATTAAAATTATGCTCAGTGTGAAACAAATTGTTTATGCTACACTATAACACTAGAGGTAAAGATGATGTCTCTTTTGGACTAAAAAATTTGTAACTTGTACAGAAGGGAGTTAAGTATGATGCTATTAAGACTTTTAAAGCACTGTCACCATCCACTGTACTCTTAGATGAATTCTTTTCCAGAAATAATTAAAAGTTTCCATATACACTTTTAATCCACTTCTTGAATAAAAAGATATATCTTGTTATTCAATTGCATGATGAAAGATACAATACTATGTTAATGTCAGACAGTGAATTACAATACTAGATAAATGTTAGCTAGCAAATAATAAAAATTTATACTATTATTTATATGATTGTACTATGTTATCCATATTCTGTAATATTAACTGTATTTGTATAATTGTATTGACACATTGCACATCCAAACAAATTACTTGCATGTACAGATCCACAGAATATGCATACTAACCAAACAAAAAAAAAAATAAATAAATAAATAAATAAATACAATTAGCAGTGAGATTCATGTTGTCTAAGAAGGAAATAAGCAACCTATGTCCTTGAAGTTAACAAAAGAGACATATAAAATGTATAGCCATTCATGATTATACATTTTAATTGCCTCTTTTGTTAACTCAAAAGACATAGAACAAAAGAACCATACTTCTGTCATAAAATCTCACTGAATATTGAATGAATCAGAATTACCATTATCATTTTGGGTTGAAACCATCAGCACAGTGCAGCTCACCTGACCTGGAACCGGGCCTCTGGTCTCTCATAAACTGGCTTTTTAAATCATCATCCTTTTATGAATGGACTTGATGGATATTTGTGAAAGAAGTTACTCAACACTGCAGAAAATGATTTTGAATCTCTTCGTAAATATTGTTGCTTAATATTTCCTTTTTGATAATCAGCTTTATTATTTGCAAGACTCTTTATTTTTGGACCATATGAGTAACACACACTAATTAACAAACTTTCATAAAGTTCACTGGTACCAGACTAATGCATTTCTTTTTGCAACTCTAAGAAATATATTCGCTTCACATTTTAAACAGTTCAGAGCTAACTGACTGAGAAATATGTTATGTCTACTTTTGCTCTAGTAAATCTGGATTATGTAATACAAAATGAGCTGAAAGTTTACACAGTGAGGTCTCAGACATAACTACATGGTCTTTATGTCATTATTGCAAACCACAGACTGACTACATGATATTACTGTAACAATGACTGAACCTAAACAGCCCAAGACAATGTGTATGATGTCTGTTTATAGTTGCACACACTATCAGAAATTGAAGTTTGTTGAAATACAAGCTTTCTCCACATCAGACAGTAATATAAAAATTAGGAAAATTAAAAGGAACAAAGATACAATATGCAGTGATCCAGTTTTTGTAACTAATAGATTGGTAGCAGTATAACAACAAAATGGCAAAAATAATAAGTACGCCTTTATGTGGGAAATTTTAATGTATTTGGATAGTTCCAAAGCCTGCCAAAAATTTTTATGAAATTGAAATTTTCTAATTGTAATAATTAATAAGAAAGTAAGAAGTTATTTTAGTGAAAATTTGCATTTTTGGAAGTGAGTGAGAGAGAGAGAGAGAGAGAGAGAGAGAGAGAGAGAGAGAGAGAGAGAGAGAGAGGGAGGGAGAGAGAGAGAGTGTCCATAAAACTATGGTATGTACAATACAAATATTTTGAATATGAATAACTTTTGGAATAGAAAGCTTTTGGAAGACACAAAGTTTTTCCTGAAGAGATGAGAATGGGAGCTTTCAAATGGGTTACACCAGTTTAGAAACAAACAACTATTTTCTCATTGAAAATTTCACCTTCATTTGGCTTACATGTATAGTAAATTATGAATATTTCTTTTGAAAAATATTTCCAGTTGGACTAACTATAATATTGTTATCAGTAACTGAGAAACTGCACAGTGAATAATAAAGATTAGAAATTCACTATTTCAGTAAGAAGCTGGATATTTTGAGCAGATATGGTATGTGTAGTGAAACAAGATTAAACAACAGAACAAAAATAATATTGATGTCATGTGGTGTAAGGACAAATAGGATAGTCCCACTTTGCTCTGTTACAACAACAAAATACATAAAAACATTTTTCTTAATAAGAGGGTTATGTAATGGAACTCCTTATGAGAAGTAGATGAAGATAATTTATGACATGTATCTTTCCCCTACTTGCGGTAAAAGGTCTGTCTTGCTGGATAAGTCAAAAATTAAGGAGATATGAAGACCATAGGCTATTGTGACTATTCTGAAGTCTGTTGAGCTTAGGTACCGAAGGATCATAAGGTCCACTTTTCAAGAGGTGTGAAGTCCTGAACCCAACCAAATTTTTGTGGACTAAGAAAAGTGCCTCAACCTGAACTTCAAGGAATGAGATAATAGTGTTCTTCAAAACACCATATCAGAGCCATTGTCTAATGATGAAACATTCTATTCTTTTGAAGATGATGATGTTCTGCCCAAACCTGACAATGTCAGCACCACAATAAAACATAGACAGCTCAGATAAAAGCTATTGTGATTTGGCAGAAGAATGCATCCCACCAAAATGTACAAGTTCCAAACAATGCATCTCAGAACAAGTCTCATACAACAATTTTCAATGTGGGAAGGATGTCTATGAGATCAACAGTCAATGTCAAATCACCAACTCTTGAAGAAGAAACACTGATTCATGATGTAAACTTAGCTGCAAATGGAATGGAGATAAACATTAATGTTACATTAATGGCTCAGACTGCCATGAGTAGTTCAATGGTCTATACACCCATATCGTGTCACTAGTCAAAAATAATATCTGGAACATTGTTGGCAGATCAGCGATAATAGAATAATGGACTGCAGAACAATTCTGATAAGTAAATGCAGTAGTGATGGTTCCCTACTTTGGAGAAAAGCATGAATAGTGGCATGAGGAATCAGCTAATGTCATGAAGTTGACTTCGCAGAAACATTTGTCTCAGTTTCAAGGATTGAGGCATTTAGATGACTCATTATTCTGTCAGCCAAACATGATTGCATGTCTCACAGTTGGATATAACCACTGCATCACAAAATGGTGACAATGACACAGAAGTGTTCATGCAATAACCAGACTTACATGTTGAAATCTTACAAAATATCACACAAACTGAGAAAGATAACCACAAAGTTGAGAAGGTGAGTGACATGCTCCAAATGTGGGGATCTGGTGATGAAGTGTGTAAACTGAGAACTGAGTCAAGGAAAACATCCACTCCTTCTACTTCTTCATATAGATGATGGTATAATTGATTCAGTGGATGCAGACACAGTGGAGCAAGTCAGGGATAAACTCTCTTCCACATTTGATGTGGCCATAGATGCCAATCATTCAAATGACAGAAGTACATTATATCAAAAGGACTACATCAGAAAAGCCTTCGTTGATTCCAAATGATTGAATAGTGGCCATTACAATCTCCTTTGGTGACTGGGTGCAAGTTGAACAGAACAGCTGCAGGAAACCAGACTCATTGAGGGAGTTGGTTGTACATACTGTAGCCACCTGACCTGACCATCTTTATGCAGTCACCAAGTTGAGCCAGTAAAACAACAATACTATTCATTGGAAGGGTTCTAAGCAAAGACGAAAAGCTGGATTTCGCCAAAGACAAGGAGGGAATCTTTGGGTCTTCTTATGCACATTTCGGGAATTCTGAAACTAAAAGGGCATCATACACAGATTATAACATCACCATTTCCAGAGCAGTGATCTCATGGTGTCCATGTAGACAGTCATCAGTCTTTTTCAACAGAAGTTCGACCAGAGCACCAAAGAAAATGATCCAGCTGTTAACATTCATGAAAGAACTGTGACTGAGGAAACTGTCTAACAGATTCTTGTTCAATGATAAACATTCTGATGGGAAATTAACAATCTAAACCAGTTTTTCACTTAAAGACAAAAATACTGACATGAAGTTTCATTTTATACATCAAGCTCTCCAATAGCACCCATGAAAATTTGAATATCAGCAGACAGAGGACATGGAGGTTGATGTGTTGACGAAGTTGGTTTATTTATTTATGTTTAATGTCTTGACTTTCAGGATTTGCCCATACGGCTACTTCAGTAGTGGAATGTCAGTTATGACAATACAAATAAGAGGACAACACAACACCCAGTCCCCAATGGGAGAGAGTCTCCAACCTGACCAGGAATTGAACCCAGGCACCCTTGGTTAGCAATCTACCATGCTGACACGTAGCTACCAAGGCAAACAATGAACTTCTTCCTGCACCAATATACAGAAAGTGTACTGAAGGACAATTTTTTTAAATCTAAAAGTCTTCATGTAAGACTTTATTCTCCATTTATATCATGGCCATAATAATTGTAGGGAAATGTTTAAATTTGAAATGGGGCTGCTAGCAAAGAGCTGGAAATAAACAGACAGCTGTTCAGCAACAAGGAGTTTAACAGGCCATGAAAATTGCTGAAGTCTCA
The DNA here is from genome assembly GCF_023864345.2 of Schistocerca serialis cubense. Taxonomy (NCBI): domain Eukaryota; kingdom Metazoa; phylum Arthropoda; class Insecta; order Orthoptera; family Acrididae; genus Schistocerca; species Schistocerca serialis. The sequence continues at coordinate 351,733,331 of NC_064640.1, read as the reverse complement.
GATTAACTTGCATCTCCCATAACAAGGGCAATGACTGGCCATTAACAGTAAGAACCTGTTTGCTCAGTGACTTAAAACTTGGAAACTTACAAATATGCTTATTCTCAGTATACCATGTGTAATTAAACAGGGAAACACTGATGCTGGAATCCAGCAATCCACTGGCTGGTTCTTGGTTAATGGTGGCAGAGTTAAACAGAATGGAGGACTTAATGATTCCTCTTAACTTATTGCATCCCACTGCTGGAAAATCTCCTCACCTCCCCAAACTCCTCTCTGACACCATCACTTGCCACCACCTCCCCCACATCGCTCCAGATATTGGCAAGCAAAAGGCCCCAGTTTCTTACACCTAAAACAGTTCTGCCTACCCACTCAGGTCCTTCCATGATGCTGAGGGGAAGCATGACCTGGCATATTGCCTTGCTGGTTAGCAGCCCTACTTTTTGATCAGCAAAACAAATACTCTCTGTATCTGATGCCACCAGATCTATGTCAGTAAAAGTAAATGTTGTGGACTGACAAGACAGCCAGTCCACAGTGACGGGTAAGCGAAAGGCACGCGCTTAAACTCACGCAGGCTGGCGTGAGGTCTGAAACAGGATACATAATGAATGCTATAAAGAAAAGTACGTAGCTGCTAGAATACTTAACTTTAATCCACAATTGGTGAACATTGGTCTTGTTAATGTACATGCTTCATTAGATACATAGCAAAGGATAAATGGCGCCTTGCTAGGTCGTAGCAATTGACATAGCTGAAGGCTATGCTAACTATCGTCTCTGCAAATGAGAGCGTAATTCTCAGTGAACCTTTCCTAGCAACGTCGGCTGTACAACTGGGGCGAGTGCCAGGACGTCTCTCTAGACCTGCCATGTGGTGGCGCTCGGTCTGCAATTACTGACAGTGGCGACACGCGGGTCCAACGTATACTAATGGACCGCGGCCGATTTAAAGGCGACCACCTAGCAAGTGTGGTGTCTGGCGGTGACACCACAGAAAAAACTGAATTCCATCAATTATATTGCTAACAACCTGAGACTTGCTGAACCTGACACACAGTGCTTGTTTAGTGTGTCTAATGTTGTCAATGTAATTCATGAAATTTTCTTGTTGATTTTGTGCCCTGAGATAATGCTTGTTGATTAACCCATTCCTCAATATGTCTGAGAAACTTCAGTTAACAGTCCAGTCACAGAAAACACACAAGGTGCCCCCTTCTTGTATAACCTGATCAATCATACTAACCAGCTGGCTGCTGGTTAGTGGGTAAATGAACTGAAAAATTACAAGATCGGGAATCTGAAGGGCAGCGGCCTGTTCTTGCAACTTAACTGACAAGTAAAAAAATTCTATAGCTTGTTCACTTGTCTCCATTGGCAAATTTGTAACCCCTTGCACAATAACCACCATAGAATTAGGTAAATGTCTAAATGCTTCCAAATCTCTACACTATCACCACTCCATGAAAGATGCTCGAGCCCATGAGTACTGTCTAGCCATACCTCCTCGTCTGCACCTTTTACCCATAGCAGAAGATTAACTGTTCATTGAAGTTCCTTAATATTTTCTTGCATTACTCTGATCTCTCTCCTTTGCTTAGCATCTGTTCAAATCCTGGGCTCTATTACTCAGATGGTCAAGATGAGCATGCACACACAGTAACTGAGAGCATGAAGGGCTACAACCCTGAAGCAAGTCAACATTGTTCAGCACACCGGTGAGTGACTCTTTACAAATAATCATGCATTGATCTACCTCGCCAAGAGTTGCAGGGCTCAGTTGCAGTGGGCACTGGTGCAGGCCACAGAGATGCTGCCTTCCACTGGTTGACCATGAGTCTTTAATTCATGCAGTAGCTACTTTCTGGAGATGCAGTACATCCCACATCCACAACCAGGCTCTGCTACAAATGAAATGGGACAGCTGGCAAAGAGTTTGAAGTGGTTAGGTGCTATAACATGAAGTTAATGTTTGTACCAGAAAGTACATTTACTTTTTTTTAAGGTCCAAATACCTAATCTTATTATTAACAATGCCTTAAACAATTATAGGAATTTGAGTGATATCAGTTTACAGCAAACTCAAAATATACCACACATTCTGAGTTCTCTGAATTACACCTAAGAACTATAACAGAATATATAACCCCAAAAGATATATTATGCTTTGAACCCTTTGAATTATACAAGCACATAAGAACTAAAACAGAAGGAAAAGGGTCATTAACAAGTTATCGAGAACACAACTAATGTAAATGGAAAACTAATAATTAGTTCAGATCAGGCAATTATAGATCACCAGAACAGTGAGCAAAAAGCAACACATATAAATTAAAATCAAGCAATGATGCCTTTTTGATTGAACAATGCATGTAATGGGTAATAATGATTTAACACCAAATAATCTGTGACTAGTGATCAATAGGCTCAAAATTTCACGTGAGCATTCCTCAACAATCAGTCCTGTGCCATGTCTTAACTTTCCAGTCAATAGCCTAATAGAAAAGAGTCTTTGAACTCTGCATACCTGATTCAAACTAAACAAAATACCCCAGTGGGCTCACTTAATACAGTTAAGAGGGATCAATTCTTGTCCCAAGAAGACAATGCAAAATTGTTATCACCATGTGCTCTTCCTTTTGACATTCATGGATGTTCGGTAATTACATGCTGTGTCATATAATGTTTATAGAGTTTTATAGTGTTTTAACTTACTGTTTTAACTTTCATAGTGTTCTAACCCTTCATCTATTAACATCATTTATGATCTTGAATATTTAATTTGTCCACATAGCTTTAATTATATCACTGATTTATGTCACTCTTTAAATAGTTAACATTTTTTTAAGACACAGGACTGTAGAAGCAGTTAAATAAACAAACATACCTCTTGTGATTCCATAGATTTTACCAGCATGTTACATGTTTATGCTCTTCACAGATATGCTGCCAGATATGATCGTCTTCACTACACGATATTTTGATGATCCATCTGGCCACCATCTTCAGGTGCAATTGCTGAGTACACAGTCACACTGGAACTGAATACAATTATCTGATGACATTATTAATAGAGATAAAGGGTTTCCTTTGAGCAAGATATGGAACCCTATTTTATCTGCTACAAAACAACAGTGGTCTGGTTTATGACCCGCTACATCATAATTTGCAATTTATCACTTTCACCAGTTTCCACTGCTGGTGGCATTGCAATTCTTCACTTTGCAGGGGGCAGCTGTTCTGCTTGTCGTGCAGGCGCAGTGGGCTGTACCCGAGGTATAAAGGAGCCACCGTTTCTGATGTTCATTCAGTTCTGGCATGATTGTGTGCTCAGTAATTGCACCTGAAGATGGCAGCCAGATGGATCGTCAAAATATTGTGTAGTGAAGACGATCATATCCAGCAGCATACCCATGAACTGCATAAACATTCCTCTTACTAAGTTATTTCAGTTATGTGAAAAAAAATATAATGCTGATTGGGCATATACTCTGAACTCCTTGTCAAACCATGAAATTTATACTGATTATCTGCTGCTAGGTAGATCATTGTTTGTTGTTTTGTTGTTAGAATTAAAAAGATAGAAATATGAAGGGAGTACTTCAAGTCTATCTTGGCTGTTCACATGTATGAACAATGTCACACGCCTGTGCCTAAAATGTAAATTCCGTTTGAACCTTGCATCTGCTGGGTAATAAATTCCATTCACACTCTGCCATCATGTCTTCACTTTTGCTGTGGACTGTCATAATTTTTAATTCTGAGATTGGACAATCAATTTTACTTTTGTAACACTCACTTGGGGACCATTATGTTTACTGAACACAATCAGTGTTTTTAACAAAGTTGTCTGTTAGCACAGGAACCAAATTGTGAAAGTTCTTGGTGATACATTCATCATAATAGAAATTATTACAGAATAGTAGTTCCTGATTGAGCTGACTGAAGTCCAAGCACTACTTAGCTGATAAGCATATGTTTTGTAATCGATCTTAGATTAAACATAATGCAGGTAGAAACCACAAATTCATAATTTGTAGCACCCTGCACACAGTAAACAATTGTAGTGGTCAAAGTCCACAGCTAGAGGTGAGTAGAGTAACAGGAACTGAGGAAGAGACTGCTACTAGGCACCCTTATATTTGCTCTCTATATCAATTCACATGACTTGCAAGCAATATCTGCAGTGCTCTTGCCATAAGTACCCTTGCCAGATGTGGACAATGTTATGCATATCAGTAGATCTTTATTGCCTATTTACTAAATCCCTCCCCCCTTGAACTGGCACATAGGGGTGTATCCTACCCTACTGGTGCAGTGGAGAATGAAATGGCAGAAGCTGCTCAGAGCTGCATGTTGTCAAGATGGAAGGCACCTTGCATACATTCAAGGCCCCTGGCAACAATGCTTCTGGTTCCAGAGCTTCTTGTGTAGGACTGGAGACTGCTGGACATAGAGGCATCTGTGAGGGATTTGGCGGGTCCAGTGATTCAACTTTCTTTCCTTATTGTGGGACCTGCAACATACACTCCTGGAAATTGAAATAAGAACACCGTGAATTCATTGTCCCAGGAAGGGGAAACTTTATTGACACATTCCTGGGGTCAGATACATCACATGATCACACTGACAGAACCACAGGCACATAGACACAGGCAACAGAGCATGCACAATGTCGGCACTAGTACAGTGTATATCCACCTTTCGCAGAAATGCAGGCTGCTATTCTCCCATGGAGACGATCGTAGAGATGCTGGATGTAGTCCTGTGGAACGGCTTGCCATGCCATTTCCACCTGGCGCCTCAGTTGGACCAGCATTCGTGCTGGACGTGCAGACCGCGTGAGACGACGCTTCATCCAGTCCCAAACATGCTCAATGGGGGACAGATCTGGAGATCTTGCTGGCCAGGGTAGTTGACTTACACCTTCTAGAGCACGTTGGGTGGCACGGGATACGTGCGGACGTGCATTGTCCTGTTGGAACAGCAAGTTCCCTTGCCGGTCTAGGAATGGTAGAACGATGGGTTCAATGACGGTTTGGATGTACCGTGCACTATTCAGTGTCCCCTCGACGATCACCAGTGGTGTACGGCCAGTGTAGGAGATCGCTCCCCACACCATGATGCCGGGTGTTGGCCCTGTGTGCCTCGGTCGTATGCAGTCCTGATTGTGGCGCTCACCTGCATGGCGCCAAACACGCATACGACCATCATTGGCACCAAGGCAGAAGCGACTTTCATCGCTGAAGACGACACATCTCCATTCGTCCCTCCATTCACGCCTGTCACGACACCACTGGAGGCGGGCTGCATGATGTTGGGGCGTGAGCGGAAGACGGCCTAACGGTGTGCGGGACCGAAGCCCAGCTTCATGGAGACGGTTGCGAATGGTCCTCGCCGATACCCAATGAGCAACAGTGTCCCTAATTTGCTGGGAAGTGGCGGTGTGGTCCCCTACGGCACTGCGTAGGATCCTACGGTCTTGGCGTGCATCTGTGCGTCGCTGCGGTCCGGTCCCAGGTCGACGGGCACGTGCACCTTCCGCCGACCACTGGCGACAACATTGATGTACTGTGGAGACCTCACGCCCCACGTGTTGAGCAATTCGGCGGTACGTCCACCCGGCCTCCCGCATGCCCACTATACGCCCTCGCTCAAAGTCCGTCAACTGCACATACGGTTCACTTCCACGCAGTCGCGGCATGCTACCAGTGTTAAAGACTGCGATGGAGCTCCGTATGCCACCGCAAACTGGCTGACACTGACGGCGGTGGTGTACAAATGCTGCGCAGCTAGCGCCATTCGACGGCCAACACCGCGGTTCCTGGTGTGTCCGCTGTGCCGTGCATGTGATCATTGCTTGTACAGTCCTCTCGCAGTGTCCGGAGCAAGTATGGTGGGTCTGACACACTGGTGTCAATGTGTTCTTTTTTCTATTTCCAGGAGTGTATATTATGTCACAGTAGGATGTTATGCAGAGGATTGTTAGACAGTATGCTGCTTGATATTTTATTTTAGTATATAAGCTTTTTTTGTCTTTATTTAATCAGTACATGTCCTGACACTGGAGATGGGCGTATGTCAATTTTGAGTAAACTATTACTGCTGTCTATAGCTGTTGGATGTGATATCCTTTCCAGTAAAATTTTAATGTTGTTTGATAATTTGATGTTGCACATACATTATAATATGTTTTTTATTATTTTGACAGTTGTTGAAATTCAAGTTTGACAGCTAGTTGTTTACTTGGAGATATTTATGTTTTTGTCAATGTAAACATAAATATACATCAAACACAGACAACATCAATATCTTTGAGTAAACAACTAGCTGTCAAAGTTGAATTTATACAGCTGTCAAAATAATGAAGTGTTTATTGTAATATATGTAGAACATCAAATTACTGAACAGTGTTAAAACCTTACAGAAAAAATACTACATTCAACAATTACTGACAGCAATAATATTTTTCTCAAAGTTGACATATGTCTATCTGCAGCATCAGTAAGTGTACTGATGAAGGCAATAAAGCCAACATAAGCTTATATACTAAAATAAAATATCAAGCAGCATGCTGTCTACCAATTCTCTGCAAGATTAAATTTTTGGTGATGCCGGATTGATGTCTGTGGGTGTGTTGTGTAGCTTGTGGCAAGGAGTGACTAGGTAGCCATCTGACAGTGGACTCCATGATGAATAAAATTGCTAACTAGGGTGCCACAACTAGAGATAGTAACAGTGCTGTTGCAGGATTCAGTGGGTTGAACTGACCACCACTACCAACAACAACAAGAACAACAACAACACCTGGCACTCCTCCTGTACTGTCATGGATCCCCAGATCGATCTGGCAGTCCATCCAGATGTGCATTTCCACACTAGGACACCCACATGGAATGGTCTGGCTGCATCTACTTAGTGTTCTGTGAGTAGACATTGAAGATCCAGGAGCACCCTGTGATGGTGCCCATGAAGGTACTGCATTGTTGCAATTCAAGTTTGACAGTTAGTTGTTTACTCAAAGATATTTCTGTTGTTGTCTACATAATATGCTTCTACCATCTGTGAGAAGCTAGGAAGGTGTTTAGTGCTGAAGCAGATAGCTTGTTCAAGGATGGATGAAAAGGGGTGTGTGGTAAGATGTCTAATTTCAATGTGGCTGCAAAGCCTTTTGAAATTAGTCACTGTGAATTGGGGACCTCAGTCCATCACCAGTGTGCGGGGTGCACCCTCTATTGCACATGCTCACACAAAGGTGGCTGTTGTCTGCTGAATGTGGATGACACATAGAAAGTGGGAAAAGACGACCATAATGATTAACCACATGAATCTCAAGAAAGGGCCTCTGATGTTGGCATGAACTTGTCCTATGGCTGTGTCATTGTTGGCCACAGTGAAAGTGATTGAAGTGGTACTGGTGTGCCAGCTGCATCATCCTGGAAATCTACCTGTTGGTTGATGTATGAGCTGCAACACCTGATGTTGCAGGTGGGGCAGCACCACCATCCAACTCTGTTTATCATCTTCTGTAAAGCACCATACCTTGCTGAACGTTAAGTTGATGCCACTGATGAAGACAGCAAAGATCGGGTGGATCTGCCCCAGAGAGCTTGGGAGGCCAAATATATTATTGACTGATGGATCTGTCACAACCAAAAATGATAAAATGTGTGACATCTGAATAAAAGCACTCATCAGTTGCACACAACATAGAAATTTTACCTCATAGTGGTCATAAACAGTTTACTGAGTGAGTAAGCACCTAGTCTAAAGTGTGAAGACTGGTTTATAACAGAGACCAATGCACCTGTGTTGAAAAGAAAAGTCACTAGAATGTCTTGCACTGTTGCCTTAACGAAATTTTACATGCTACCAGCACATGATTACTGCTTGAAACATTATTAATTTGAATCAGTTGTGGCCACTTCCTTGTGCCCTCTGTGCTATGACATACTTCCACAATGGAACTTTTACATAAACACTTAAAACGCTCCTCCTCATATTGTGGGACATTTCTATCTGGGATACAAGGAACATAGAGTCCAGGTGCCTTGGAAACAAAGTTTACCAATGCAAATGATGCCTGGTACTAGCCTGGGATAGTGGGGAATGCAGCTGGGTGGCTGCCACTGAATGTAAATGGTTTATCACTTTAGAGTCTGTTATGGAAACCAACTGCACTGTATCAGTGTGGTTCTGGGTCACATCAGAAATTTAAGTCTGCCAAAAAAGTTTGTTGTGCTGTTTGCAGAATTTCAAATGCATGTTCAGTTCACTACACTTCAGCCAGGGAGTTGAGAGACTGATTTAAATCTTGTGTGGAGGCTCTTAGTGCTATGAGACTTAACTTCTGAGGTCACCAGTCTCTTGTGTGGACCTCTGTATTTGTGGTTAAGAGTATCACTACACCAGGTATTAAGCTATTCACATACGATTTACCACACGCACATGTGAATTAACATTTTTGACTCAACCCCTGAAAATCTCCTATCCAAAATGTGTAACCCAGTGTCTGACTTATGATGTTGTATGAATTCTAGCCATACTGCTAGCATATGCATTTTTTAGGAAACATAGTCCGATGTTACAGAGAAAATATTGGATAATAGTAACATTAATGGATTGGACAACAGTGTTAACATTAGAACCAAGTAATATAATGGAAGATTTGTACACAGTAAGAAGGCTCATTGGTAATCCAGTGAACTATTGAACTGTTTAATTTAGTCCTGATGCTAGTTTAGCTGTGGCTGCCAAAACTAGAGAAATCTGGTGTCCACGGCAGCATTTGGTGAACCAAAACTATGAGTTCTTTGCTGCTAGTGTTATGTCTCTCACTTAGGGCCAACAATGTTTATTGAAAACAATAAACTTCAGTAAGAACAAATTAAAACTGTTTGAGTCCATGAACCAAACAATGATAGTTGTCAGTAGCACATTTATCTGAGCTATGATACAAATTATTGTGAAATGGCACCTGATTAAGCTGAATAAAGCTCAATCCCTAAGTAGCCAATAAGCATGTGTTTAGTAATCAATATTCAATTAAGGCTAGTTGCAGTTGAACTACAGGTTCATAATTCATAGCACTGTGCACACAGTAATTAGTCATGGCAGTTAAGGACCACAGGTACAGGCAAGTTGAATAACATTAAGTGAGGGAGAGACCGCTGCCAGGTGGCCTTATATTTACCCACATTGAACTTTACATGACTGGCAAGCAATATCAGCATATTCTTACTGCAAGCACCTGTGCCAATTGTGGTTGATGTTACATGTATTGATAAGTCTATATCTTTCATTTTCATGACCGATGAGATTACTGAAGTTACATATAGAGTCTTGGTATAACAGAGATTCCTTCAGTCACATGAAGTAAATATCATGTAAATATTATTGGATTTGCCAATTTAATGTACAAACTGCATTTTATTTCATGGAAATGGATGAAGAAAAATATGGTGCTATAAGTAATAAGAAAATTTTCAAAATATAGATTTAATAATCATACAAAAAAATAGATGTAGACAACTTATAAACTCCATATAAGGATGTACTCACCTATAAACAAAATTATACAGACTGTTTATGGTTCACCGTTCATTGAAAAAAGTAATTCCAAATACTTTGGTTTGCTATTGATTTAGGTAATTCCAAACACATTTTACAGACATATAAGGTTATTCATAACTTATTAAATATGGGCTTAAAATATCTAGAATTAATCTGAGCTATATTAAAAACCCACAATTTCCATTGCATCTGTAAGAACACTGGCTCATTGAACACTCTTGCAAGATACTCTTTAATCTTTAACAATGGAAAATCCAGAATGGAATGTAACAATATCACGAAAAAGATAGCTGCTACTCACCATATAGTAGAAATGCTGAGTTGCAGATAAGCATAGCAAAAAGACTGTCACAAAATGAGCATCCAGCCAACAAGACCTTTGTCAAAGAAACACACACACACACACACACACACACACACACACACACACACACAGAGTCAAGCAAAAGCAACTCCCACACAAATGAACACAGTCTCTGGTTGCTGAAGTCAGGCCAGGACAAGTGACCAGCAGTGCGTGATGGGATAGACAACCAGCCGGGGATAAGGAGGAGGCTGGGGCAGGGACAGGAAGGGATAGCAGGTAGGGGTGGGGGACAGTGAAGTCCTGCTAGTGGGAGTGTGCAGGTGTGAGCTGGAGAGAGGGTAGAGCAGCTGGTTCAGTCAGGAGGTTGGATGGAGAGTGGAGGAGGGAGGAAAAAAGGGGTGGAGTAAAAAGACTGGGAGCATTGGTGGAATAGAGGGCTATGTACTGCTGGAATGGGAACAAGGGAGGGGCTAGATGGGTGAGGACAATGACTAACGCAGGTTGTGGCCAGGAGCATCAAGGAAATGTAGGGTATATTGCAGGGAGAGTTCCCATGTGTGGAATTCAGTGAAGCTGGTATTGGTGGGTAGGATTCAGATGGCACAGGCTGTGAAGCAGTCATCAAAATGAAGAATGTCATACTGGGTGGCATGCTCAGCAACAGGGTGGTCCAGTTGTTTCTTGGCCACAGTTTGTTAGTGGCCATTCATGTGACAGACAGCTTGTTGGTTGCCATGCCCACCACATAGAATATAGCACAGGGGTTGCAGCTTAGCTTGTACATCACATGACTGGTTACACAGGTAGCCCTGCCTTTGATGAGATAGGTAATGTCTGTGACTTGACTGGAGTAGGTGGTTGTGGGAGGACATATGGGACAGGTCTTGAATCTAATTTCATTACAGGGATATGAGTCATGAGACAAGAGGCTGGGAGCAGGGGTTGTGTAGAGATGGACAAGGATATTGTATAGGTTCGGTGGGTGGGTGAATACCACTGTGGCGGTGGAGGGTGGGGGTGGGGGGGGGGGGGGGGGGGGAAGGAAGGATATTGGGTAGGACGTTTCTCATTTCAGTGCATGAAAAGATGTAGTTGAAACCCTGGTGGAGAATGTAATTCAGTTGCTCCAATTTAGGTGCTGCTGAGTCACGAGGGGAATGCTCCTCTGTGGTCAGAATGGTGGGACTTTGGGAGATGGTGGGTTAGTGGAAAGATAAGGCAAAAGAGATCTGTTTTTGTACAAGATGGGAGGGTAATTACCATCTGTAAAGGCCTCAGTGAGACACTTGTAAATTTCTAGAGAGACAGCTCATCACAGCATATGTTATGGCCATGGGTGGCTAGGCTGTATTGAAGGGACTTCTTGGTATGTACTGGGCGGAAACTGTCAAAGTGGAGGTTTTGTTGGTGGTTGGTGAGTTTGATATGGACAGAGGTACTGATGTAGCCATCTTTGAGACGGAAGTCAATATCAAGGAAGATGGCATATTGGGTTGAGTAGGACCAGGTGAAGGAAATGGGGGAGAAAATGTTGAGGTTCTGGAGGAATATGGATATGGTGTCCTCACCCTCAATCCAGATCATGATGTCATCAGTGAATCTGAACCAGCTTGAGGGGTTTGGCATTCTGGGTGTTTATTAAGGATGCCTGTAGATGGCCCATGAATAGGTTGGCATGGTCTGATACCATGTGGGTGCCTATAGCCATACCTTGGGTTTGTTGGTAGGTAATACTTTCAAAGGAGAAGTAATTGTGGGTGAGGATGTAGTTGTTCATGGCAAGTAGAAAGGAGGTTGTCAGTTTGTAATCCATCAAACATTGGGAACGGTAGTGTTCAGTAGCGGTAAGGCCTTGGACATTAGGGATGTTAGTGTAAAGAGATGTGGCACCAATAGTGACCAGCAGGGCACTGTGTGGTTAAATAACAGGAACTTTGGAGAGTCTGTGGAGGAAATGGGTGGTATATTTTATATAGGAGGGTAGGTTGTGGGTAATACGTTGAAGCTGTTGGTCTAAAAGAGCAGAGCTGCACTACCCTCTCCCTACCTCATCTCTGCATGCTCCCACTAGCAGCACTTGACTGTTCCCCACCTCTAACCTGTTACCCCTCCCGCTCCCCTCCCCAGCCTCCTTCTTACCCCTACCTGGTTGCCTCTCCCATCACTCGCTGTTGCTTGTAGTCCGGCTTCAGCTGTCAGACTCTGTGAGTCGTGTGTGTGTGTGTGTGTGTGTGTGTGTGTGTGTGTGTGTGTGTGTGCGCGCGCGTGTGTGTGTACATGCGCATGCTGTCTCTTTTCAACAAAGGCCTCATTGGCTGGAAGCTCATTCAGTGACAGTCTTTTTGTTGTGCCTATCTGCGACTCAGAATCTCTGCTGTTTGTGAGTAGCAATAACCTTTTTCATAATATTGTTACTCTTTAACCAGGGAATTTCTAAAGAGTGCAAGGGATAACATATAACATAAGTCATAAGTGTAAATGGTAAGTGTAAATAAAGCTATATAAATTTTAACATGCCCATATAATAATTTGCAGTTTATACCTGTTCACAGATACAGCACATTTACTTACATTTACAAAGTTTGAAAACCTCACACATAGCATGATAAAAGAAAGGATACTGACAGGCAAATAAGCTTATAGAATTGAAGGTGTATAGATTGTTCTAAATTCTATATTTCTGTTTGTGTGTCTGTGATAATTGTGTGTGGAAAATACTTCGTGTTGTAGGTGATGGTCTACAGATTTTGTGCAAAATATTGACAAGAACAATGTGTGTAGAGGATGGTCCTGTGGCATAATTTTTGTATGATGAAAAATTTCTCCTTTCTTATAATTAAACTTATAAAAGAAGCCTATGATATAGTTGTTTACTTTGATGAACTATTTTTGTACCATTTAAATCTTTGCATTATACTTTTTTTATTTTCAGCACTTATGTATGCCAGCATATTTGGAAATGTATCTGCAATCATACAGCGACTGTATTCAGGGACTGCAAGATATCATACACAGATGCTGAGAGTGAGAGAATTCATTCGTTTTCACCAGATACCTAATCCTTTACGCCAGAGGTTGGAAGAATACTTTCAGGTATGATATTCCTTTACAGTCATTAGTCTTTATTATTGGCTTCTGTTACATTTCATTCTTTGTCAGAACTGAGTTCAGTTTGCTTTGAATTGTGTTTCAGGTTGTCTCACTTGAGTAGTTCTAAATTTCCAAGAGCTGTTGTGCATGTTGGAAAGGACAGAGTACTATGAAAGATTGAAACAATGAGGGAATGTTGATTCACAGATATGAATGTTATCATACTCTATAATTTTTTTTTTCACTGGTGTCACTTGAGAGAATTTTGTAGGGTGAAGAAGTTTGTATTGATAAACTGTTCCACAAAATTTGTTCTGTGTACATACAGATCTTTCCAGAAAAACAGTATCTGTATTAACTGTCATGTAATACATGAAACTATTTTTCAGTGTCTTGTTTTACAGTGTACAATGGAGTGTCCATCACCATGTACAGGGTGTTTCAAAAATGACCGGTATATTTGAAATGGCAATAAAAACTAAACGAGCAGCGATAGAAATACACCGTTTGTTGCAATATGCTTGGGACAACAGTACATTTTCAGGCGGACAAACTTTCGAAATTACAGTAGTTACAATTTTCAACAACAGATGGTGCTGCAAGTGATGTGAAAGATATAGAAGACAACTCAGTCTGTGGGTGCACCATTCTGTACGTCGTCTTTCTGCTGTAAGCGTGTGCTGTTCACAACATGCAAGTGTGCTGTAGACAACATGGTTTATTCCTTAGAACAGAGGATTTTTCTGGTGTTGGAATTCCACCACCTAGAACACAGTGTTGTTGCAACAAGACGAAGTTTTCAACGGAGGTTTAATGTAACCAAAGGACCGAAAAGCGATACAATAAAGGATCTGTTTGAAAAATTTCAACGGACTGGGAACGTGATGGATGAACGTGCTGGAAAGGTAGGGCGACCGCGTAAGGCAACCACAGAGGCAACACGCAGCTAGTGCAGCAGGTGATCCAACAGCGGCCTCGAGTTTCCGTTCACCGTGTTGCAGCTGTGGTCCAAATGACACCAACGTCCACGTATTGTCTCATGCGCCAGAGTTTACACCTCTATCCATACAAAATTCAAACACGGCAACCCCTCAGCGCCGCTACCATTGCTGCACGAGAGACATTCGCTAACGATATAGTGCACAGGATTGATGACGGCGATATGCATGTGGGCAGCATTTGGTTTACTGACGAAGCTTATTTTTACCTGGATGGCTTCGTCAATAAACAGAACTGGCACATATGGGGAACCGAAAAGCCCCATGTTGCAGTCCCATCGTCCCTGCATCCTCAAAAAGTACTGGTCTGGGCCGCCATTTCTTCCAAAGAAATCATTGGCCCATTTTTCAGATCCGAAACGATTACTGCATCACGCTATCTGGACATTCTTCGTGAATTTGTGGTGGTACAAACTACCTTAGACGACACTGTGAACACCTTGTGGTTTATGCAATATGGTGCCCGGCCACATCAGATGGCCGACGTCTTTAATTTCCTGAATGAATATTTCGATGATCGTGTGATTGCTTTGGGCTATCTGAAACATACAGGAGGCGGCATGGATTGGCTTCCCTATTCGCCAGACATGAACCCCTGTGACTTCTTTCTGTGGGGACACTTGAAAGACCAGGTGTACCACCAGAATCCAGAAACAATTGAACAGCTGAAGCAGTACATCTCATCTGCATGTGAAGCCATTCCGCCAGACACATTGTCAAAGGTTTCGGGTAATTTCATTCAGAGACTACGCCATATTATTGCTACGCATGGTGGATATGAGGAAAATATCGTACTATAGAGTTTCCCAGACCGCAGCGCCATCTGTTGTTGAAAATTGTAACTACTGTAATTTCGAAAGTTTGTCTGCCTGAAAATGTACTGTTGTCCCAAGCATATTGCAACAAACGGTGTATTTCTATCGCTGCTCGTTTAGTTTTTATTGCCGTTTCAAATATACCGGTCATTTTTGAAACACCCTGTATGAAGGAACAGGCACTGTTTTGATTTACAGCTGTATGAAACAGAAGAAATATATTTACAATTTTGAAAATGATTAGACTTCAGCTGTACAATTTATTGGTGACATGTGAAAATTTGTACTAGATCAGAACTTGAACCTGGATTTCTCATAAAGCAGAAATCTGTGTCTGAGCTCTGGTCCAGAACACGTTTTCATATTTCATCAATACATTGTGCAGCTGAAGTCTAACTGTATTTTCAACTGCAGATACATTTCTTCCAATACATAAAAGCAGTCAAAGATAAACCCAACTCAGTTCCAAAGTTTTGAATGAACAACACATACTAACATGAATTTTTCCAAGAGACTGCTGGGAAATATGATATGTGTATTTGGCAGTTAGTATACCTTAAAAATACACAACTCTTGTCAAACATGGCTGTGAAAAGTCTTGGGAATGATACACACTGAGGTGACGAGAGCCATGGGATACCTCCTAATATAATGTCGGACCACATTTTGCATGGTATAGTGCAGCAACTTGACGTGGCATGCACTCAGTATGTCATTGGGAACCCTGCAGAAATACTGAGTCATGCTGCCTCTATAACTATCCATAACTGGGATAGTGTTGCTGCCTAAGGATTTTGTGCATGAACTGACCTCTTGATTATGTCCATAAATGTTTGAGGGGATTCATGTCAAGCAATCTTGATGATCAAACCATTCTCTCAAATTCCCCAAAATGTTCTTCAGACCATTTGTGAACAGTTGTGGCTCAGTGACTGGGCACATTGTCATTCATAAAATTTCTATCATTGTTTGGGAACATGAAGCCCATGACCATGAAATATTAATGTGCAAACCTGAAAGACAAAGATCTAGGTTCAAGACCAGTTTAGATACACAGTTTTTAATCTGCAGGTAGTTTCAAAACAGTGAACATTCTACTCCAGAGGCAAATATTTATTCTGGGAAGAAAACTTTATATTTAAGAGTAAATGGAAATTGCAAGAAAACTAATAATATCATTATACAATATATATATATATATATATATAATTCTGCATCAGATGTTTTTCCCTTGTTTTTCCTTGTATTACAAAAATTGACAGTTATCTTTATTTTTGTCCATCTAGATTGCACATATTTCTATAGTTGTGACTGTTTTTTTTACAGTCAAATTATCTTCAGAGCTGAATGTGTCATCTACATGCTTTGTCATGGGATAATATGTTCGGTGATGTAGCATAAATATTGATTATAGGATTTGATAGGTTACTCTTGTCATGACATACTAAGCTATGAAGATGTTTTGATGGATCTGAAACTGGTAATAACATTAGAAATACAGGGTGAAGCAAAATTCATGGACTCGGGCTTCACAGCGCGGCTTCTCACATGCCAGGAATAAAAAAATGCCTCTTTCAAAATTTTGTCTGTTGAGTACATCCAGCAGGAAAAGGATGTTAAAGAGTGGCAATCTGGCAACACTGTAAGTACATGCATGGTAACTACCTCTATCAGCAAATGTTAGTTGTGCTGTACAGTTGGTGCAGTGGATAAAGTTTTGGATTAGCATGCAGGAGGTTGAGAGTTCAATCCTGAGTTGGGGTGCATTTTTTGTAGTTGCTACTTTCATTCTGACATTTCATACTGTAATATACTCTGTTCATTAGATCACATGTATCCTAAATTTACAACATTTTGTAACGCTGAATGTAGGAAATATGTGGTTAGACAAATAACAAAAAGCCAGTTGAAAGAAATGGCCTGTCATAGGACCAAATAACTACAAAAACAATATCAATTTTGAGATGCTAAAGGTGATAGGGCAGTACAACAACACAACATCTACACTACTGGCCATTAAAATTGCTACACCAAGAAGAAATGCAGATGATAAACGGGTATTCATTGGTCAAATATATTATACTAGAACTGACACGTGATTACATTTGTACGCAGTTTGCGTGCATAGATCCTGAAAAATCAGTACCCAGAACAGCCGCTTCTGGCCGTAATAACGGCCTTGATACACTTGGGCATTGAATCAAACAGAGCTTGGATGGCGTGTACAGGCACAGCTGCCCATGCAGCTTCAACACGACACCATAGTTCATCAAGAGTAGTGACTGGCATATTGTGATGAGCCAGTTGCTCAGCCACCATTGACCAGACGTTTTCAATTGGTGAGAGATCTGGAGAATGTGCTGGCCAGGGCAGCTGTTGAACATTTTCTGCATCCAGAAAGGCCCGTACAGGACCTGCAACATGCGGTCGTGCATTATCCTGCTGAAATGTAGTGTTTTGCAGGGATCTAATGCAGGGTAGAGCCATGGATTGCAACACATCTGAAATGTAACGTCCACTGTTCAGAGTGCCGTCAATTCGAACAAGAAGTGACCAAGACGTGTAATGAATGGCACCCCATACCATCCCGCTGGGTGATAAGCCAGTATGGCGATGATGAATACACGCTTCCAATGTGCGTTCACCGCGATGTGGCCAAACATGGATGCGACCATCATGATGCTGTAAACAGAACCTGGATTCATCTGAAAAAATGACATTTTGCCATTCGTGCATCCTGGTTCGTCGTTCAGTACACCATCGCAAGCACTCCTGTCTGTGATGCAGCATCAAGGGGAATCACAGCCATGGTCTCCAAGCTGATAGTCCATGCTGCTGCTAACATTATTGAACTGTTCTTGCAGATGGTTGTTGTCTTGCAAATGTCCCCATCTGTTGACTCAGGGATCGAGATGTGGCTGCAACATCCGTTACGGCCATGCGGATAAGATTCCTGTCATCTCGACTGCTAGTGACACGAGGCCATTGGGATCCAGCATGGCATTCTGTATTACCCTCCTGAACCCACCGATTCAATATTCTGCTAACAGTCATGGGATCTTGACCAACGCGAGCAGCAATGTCGCGATACGATAAACCGCAATCGCGATACGCTACAATCCGACCTTTATCAAAGTTGAAAACATGATGGTACACATTTCTCCTTCTTACACGAGGCATCACGACTACGTTTCACAAGGCAATGCAGGTCAACTGCTGTTTGTGTATGAGAAATTGGTTTGAAACTTTCGTCATGTCAGCATGTTGTAGGTGTCACCACCGGCGCCAACCTTGTGTGAATGCTCTGAAAAGCTAATCATTTGCACACCACAGCATTTTCTTCCTGTTGGTTAAATTTCACATCTGTAGCATGTCATCTTCATAGTGTAGCAATTTTAATGGCCAGTAGTGTTTTTGTCATTTATACTACATGTAATATGAGTGCTCAGATCTCCCTCATTAGCAACCAGTGACAATAATAATGTCCCTATTAATGACTGCATGACTTTCACAGTAAAATACATTGTCCTCAGAACATTAGATGCTCAAAGCGACCTCCTTGCACATCCAAACATTGTGCAACCCACCTCATCGTGCAGCTCTGAACCCTCTGCAGCAAAGCTGCATCCACAATAACAAGAGCAGCATGAACACATGCTACCAATTCATCCACATTAGCTGGTGGAGTAGAGTACACATGCTCCTTCAGGTGTCCTCACAAGAAGAAATCCTGGGGATTTAGGTCAGGTGAACATGGTGGCCATACAACTGGACCACTATGTCCAAGCCATTTCCCTGGAAATGTTCTGTCCAAATACTGTCGCACATTGATTCGAGAATGTGGAGGTGAACCATCATGTTGGAACCATATCCTCTGTCAAACATGTAATGGAACATCTCCCAGTGCATCAAGCTGATAGTTTGAGAGGAGTGCATGATACATTCATGCAGTCAACCAGTCAGGCGACTTGTAGGGGCCCAAACACCTGTCACCAATATTCCAGCCCAGATGTTGATACCAAAGCGAAATTGATATCCATAGCCATGGGTGACTTGCAGGTTAACCTCACACCAATGGTGGGCACTGCATATTGAAGACTTCTTCACTAGTGAATGCTGCATCATCTGACCATATTACAGCACTCACAAAGTCATCATTGGCTTCCTGTTGTTGTTGGAACCATTCACGGGATAGCATCCACTGATGGCAATCTGCAGGATGCGGGTGTTGCATGAAAGCACAATGATGGGGGTGCAGCTCATGCTCATGCATGATGTTAATGACAGTGCATTGCGAGACACACAGCTGTCTTGCTATGCTACGTGCACTTCACTGAGGTTCTTGGTGTATGACCTCCAGAATAGCTTCCTCAGTAGTTGGAGTATGGCCTGTCTGTGGATGACCTCCGTAATGTGATGGTGGAAGGATAGAACCTGATTCCTGAAGGTAGAGCTCCAGACAACAAAACACATTTTCATATGGTTGGCGTTGACAATGATATCTAGCAACATATTCATGAGTGACAACACCAGCCCAGTTATCATATGCACCAAGGATCAAAAGCATATCCACATACTCATCATTTGTGTATGCCATACATATGCCACACTGGTTCAGATGTCTACAATGAGAAAATTCAATATGTGTTCTCATCTACATTGGAGTCTGTGATGGGTGTGTTACTCTGCTCACAACTAGTCCCTGTCTAGTGGACAACACCTACAGTATAAACATGGCATCAGTCCTGTGTGCTGTTCTACTGAAAACACATTATCCCTTTGACAGATATTGTCCTGCATGATGCATCCCGACAACAGTAATTGTGAAATATTTGCTTTTGAATTACACTGTTTCCCTAATGGTAACAGATGTTATGTTTCCACAATCCCATTGATAGAATAATAATAAGAAGAATAACAATAATGCACTGAGATATGTACTAAACAGCATGTGGTTATCAGACTCATTGTTGAAAGGCATAATTAGTGGGTCCATGGAGATAACACACATAAATAGTAACGAAGTTTGAACATTATTCGCAAAGCATGTTGCTAACCCTACAGGTAATGTAAGGCCCTAACGAAATGTAATGAACCTGAATGAGGCAAGAATAACAGTTGGTACTGATGTATGGGACCACTGGAGCAGTGTACAAAGAAAACATCTAATAAAAGATGTAGTGCAAATAACTTAATGCCCACTGTTGTGGATTGGCCGGAGAGCCAACCCACGGAGTTTGTAGGAAGCCGAAAGGCATGCATTTTAGCTCACGCAGGCTGGCATGAGGACTGGAACAGGACAAGGAATTTAGAAAAAAAAAAGGATGTAGCTGGTGGAATACTTAACTTTAATCCATTAATGTTGAACGTAGCTCTTGTCTGTACATTCTTTACAATATCGATAGCAACTGATAATGGCGCCTTGTTAGGTTGTAGCAAATGACGTAGCTGAAGGCTATGCTAACTATTGCCTCGGCAAATGAGAGCGTAATTTGTCAGTGAACCATCGCTAGCAAAGTTGGCTGTACAACTGGGGCGAGTGCTAGGAAGTCTCTCTAGACCTGCCATGTGGCGGCGCTCGGTCTGCAATCACTGATAGTGGCGACACACGGGTCCGACATATACTAACGGACCGCGGCCGATTTAAAGGCTACCACCTAGCAAGTGTGGTGTGTGGTGGTGACACCACATTCCTCCCCCGCAAATCGGCGGACGGTTGTGGCATAAGGCTTCCGCCCGCCGTGGAGAGGACCCCATGTTGACATATGCGATGAGGTGGGGAGCCTAACAACAGGAGAGGCTATGCCACCCGTACCCTGCCATTCTGACCGAGGGGAGCTAGGAAACGCCTGAAAACCTGCTCCAGGGTGCACGACAACATGCGGTATAGGCACCCGTAGAGAGACAGTAGGGGCCGAAGGGTCGACCTCCATCGGGCCGGGGCACCCGACGGGCGAAGACAACATATGGTCCGGAGCGGGCAAGAGTTTCATGTCAGAGGACAACTGGTCATGGGAAGCAATCGGCGGCACGTGACCCAGGGAGGCACCCGGCGGTTGCAGCGACGCGTCCACTGCGGGCGTCGCCAGCAGGAGAACAGGCGGCGGCGGCGGTGGCGGCGCGACGCCATGGGGCAAAATGTAAGGCAGCGTCGGTAACACCTGGGGCTGAGGCGAGCCAGTAGATGGGTCCCCAGGGCGCTGACCGGACGGCACCATCGCTAAAAGCAGACGGGGAGCGGCAGATCCCGTGTGACGACAGAGGCACAGCTGATTGAGATGCCGACGCACCTCACCAGAGGCCCTCAAAACCAGATACATCTTGCGGCCGAGGCAGCGAAGAATGCGCCCTTTGAGCCAACGCCGTGAACCTTGATAGTTGCGGTAGTAGACAACGTCACCTGGAGCAAAAGCAGGTGTCTGCCGCTGCACAGGAAACTGATGCGGCGGATGTAGCAAAGACATCAAGGTTCGATGAGGGCGACCGTGGAGCAACTCAGCCGGCGAGCGACCATCTCGGGGCTGAGAGCGATACGAGGACAAAAAGAGCAATAACATGTCCTCCTGAGAATGCGACTCTTTCAGCTTCAACATCTGTGACTTGAAAGTCCTGACCAATCGTTCAGCGGCACTGTTTGATGGTGGCGAAAATGGCGCGGACGTCAGATGTTGAATACAATTGGCCTTGCAGGATGACTGAAATTCTGTGGACATGAATTGTGGGCCATTGTCGGAAACAATAGTCTGCGGAAGACCTTAAATGCAAAAGATAGTGGATAACGCTTGGATGGTGGCAGATGACATCGTGGAAGACATCCAGACAACAAGAGGAAAATTACTGAATGAATCTACCACAACCAACCATCGAGCATTCCCGAATGGACCAGCAAAATCGATGTGTAAGCGTTGCCAAGGGGAAGTGGCTTTTGGCCATGCAAAGAATTTCCGCGGTGGTGCGGATTGTTGTTCGGCACACGCCATGCAAGAAGAGCACATATGCGTAATCGCAGCATCGATTCCGAACCAAGTACAGTGCTGACGAGCAAGTTGTTTCGTTCTCACTATACCCCAATGTCCTTGGTGGAGAAGCCATAAGACAGAGGACTGTAACGAACGTGGGACCACGACCCTGGACTGATCATTATCAGAATGCAACAGCAAAACAGCACGTCGTACAAAAAGTCTCTCCTTGTGAGCAAAAAATCAGCGAACCAACGGATCCCCAATCCGTGACTTTGACCAGGGCCATTGAGTAGCAACGAAACGCAGAACGGTAGCCAGGACAGGGTCGGCAGCTGTAGCTGTAGCTACACGACGAAAATCAATCGGAAACGAGTCGACCACGTCATCGGTTTCCGAATCAATGAACATGCAAGCAAGTTCGGAGGAATCGAATGCCCTATCCTCAGCAACAGGCAAACGGGACAACGCATTGGCGTTTCCATGCTTAGCAATGGTCCGATACAAGATATCGTAGCGGTACTGCGAGAGGAAAATAGACCAGCGAATGAATTTCTGCACTGTACGTGGAGGTACAGGCTTGGTCGGATGAAAAAGCGATGTCAAACGTTTGTGGTCCATGATGATGGTAAAGTGACGACCATACAAGAAATCATGAAACTTAGTAACACCAAATACAAGAGCCAATGCTTCTTTCTCGATCTGTGAATAATTTCTTTGCGCAGACGAGAGCAATTTGGACGCAAAGGCAATAGGGCGATCATGCGATCCATCTTTGTGCACAAGCAAAACACCGATCCCGAAATCCGATGCATCCACCATCAACAAAAGGGGTTTCTGGGGATCGAATGGCATAAGGCAAGTATTGGAAAGCAATGCTGATTTCAACTGGCGAAAGGCGCATTTGCATTCTGTCGTCCAGACGAACGGAACACTTTTATGGTGTAAGCGATGAAGCGGAGCTGAAATGGAAGAGGCATGGGGAACATATTTGTTATAGTAATTTATTTTTCCCAGCACACTCAGTAGCTGCTTCAAATTCTGCGGTGAAGGCAAGTCTTGTATGGCACGGAGGTGCTCTGGACTGGGATGTATGCCTTGGGCATTGAGTACATGTCTCAGATAGGGTAAGTCATAAGCAAAAAACACACATTTGTCCTTCCGCAAGCGAAGACCATTTTGTCGCAAGACCTGAAATAATGTTCTGAGATTGGCTAAATGTTCTTCTTCCGTCTTTCCGGAGATCACAATATCGTCCAGATAGTTTGCTGCAGTAGGGACCGACACACAAACAGTTTGTAGATATTGCTGAAACAATGCAGGGGCAGATGCACACCCGAATGGCAGTCATTTGAATCGATACAAACCAAGATGCGTGTTAACCACCAAGACGCGCTGGGATTCTTCGTCCACCGGTATTTGCAAGTACGCATCTGCTAGTTCCAACTTCGAAAAATTTTTACCCGGGCACAGTTTGTCAAAAAGAGCTTCTGGGTGGGGTAAAGAAAAAGTTGCAGTCACTAGTTGTGGATTCAGTGTTGCCTTGAAGTCCACACAAAGTCTCACTTTTCCGGAAGGTTTTTGCAAAATTACTAAGGGTGATGCCCAGAGAGAAGCCTGCACACGTTCAATTACTCCTTGTGATTCCAAATCGTGTAATGTTTTTGCGACCTCATCACGCAATGCGTGGGGAACATTGCGCGCTCTGAAGAATTTCAGTTGTGTGTTTACTTTCAGTTCCAAATGTGCTTTATAGTTCTTAGTGCAACCAAGGCGCGGTGCAAAAATGTCTGCAAATTCTTCACATAGACGAGAAACACTGTCCGAAGGCACAGTCTGGTTCACTGATAAGGAGCTGATTGACTATAGACAAGTTAAACAACTGAAACAAATTGAAACCAAACAAGTTCACTGCAGAAGAAGAACGAAGGACGTACAATGACACACGTTTTGTTTGTCCCTTGTATGTTGCAAGAAGGCTGCACTGTCCTAACACAGGGAGCCCGTGACCTGAATATGTAGTTAGCTTAACATTTGCGGCACGCAACGGAGGTGTGCCCAGCTGTTTGTATGTGACGTGATTGATCAGTGAAACTGCAGCTCCGGTATCGAGCTGAAATGGTATCACTTTGCCGTTAATGTCCAAGTCTACAAAAAGTTTATTGTCCTGCTGACGACAAGAGCGACTGTCTCGTGCAACGTGAACTGACACTGGTACAAAATCACTTGTGACATGACGGGATTTCTGTCGATGTCGACACACACTATTTGTGGGACGAACACAGTCACTGTTAGAGAGAGTGGCACTGGGCGGAGTGGAATGAACTACATGAATTTCCATGGGCGAAGTTTCATGAGCCGGAGTATCCTTGGTTCGATTCTGATTCCGGCATGAAGCAAAGGGCCTGGAATGGTTGTGAGTGTTCCGATCTGAGCTTTTTCTGGCAAACACTCTGAACATGTCCTTTTTCATTACAGAAAAAGCAAATAGCCTGGCGTGACAAGCAATTCTCACGCGAATGTCTAGTAGCACACCACGGGCATGATTTTAGCACTGCATTTGCTTGCCTGCGTGGCACACATGGCTGAGAGCCTGGTGGCAGCTGCGCGGACGGGCACAAGGGCTGTTTGTTCCCTGCAGCGCGCCCGGCGGTCCGGTTAATGTGACACACGGCTGGTGAAGTTTCAAATGATTCCTGAGCAAAGTCAAGTGTGTCCTGTCGATCCAATATGTACATCACTTGTTGAAGGGAGGGATTGACTAGTTTCAAAATCTGTTCCCTTATACGAACATCAGAAACGTTCTCTGCAATTGCATCACGTACCATATTATCTGAATAAGGGAATCCACATTGACACTCATTAGCACAATCCCTAGTAAGGCCTTACAAAGTTGCAACCCACTCCCTATTAGTCTGACCTGCCGTACGTTTTGTATGAAAGAAGGTATACCGTTTGGCAACTACATTGACTGAGTCTTTGAAATATGCATCTAATGCAGACAAAATTTCGTCATAGGACAGAGTTGCTACATCGCGTCGGGGAAATAATTTGACTATCACACAGTAGGTGTGCATACCGACAGATGACAAAAGAAAAGGCTGCCGCTCATTACCTTGAATTCTGTAGGTGGCGAGATGGAATCCAAATTGGCATGACCACTCCGTACAGCTTTCCAGTGCAGCATCAAAAGGACGAAAAGTCGGTGCAACTGCGTGTTGTGGCTGCGTGAGTGGTGGAACGGCGGCTGCTGCATCGTTTTGCATTGCATGTTGACCCTGGACGAGCTCTCCAAGGGCATCCAGTAAGGCCTGCATCTGCTGATTCTGTAAGCAATAAAATTCGGACAGTACATCTGGAGATTGTGGCGAAGCCCTTACACAAGTAAATCGGGGCAGTATAATTACGAACGCGAATTGGCGTCATCGCCAAAATGTTATGCATTGGACGGAGGAAGCCGAAAGGCACACGTTTTAGGTCACGCAGGCTGGCGTGAGGTCTGGAACAGGACAAGGAATTTACAAAAAAAAGGATGTAGCTGGTGGAATACTTAACTTTAATCCATTAATGTTGAACATAGCTCTTGTCTGTACATTCTTTACAATATCAATAGCAACTGATAATGGTGCCTTGCTAGGTCATAGCAGATGACGTAGCTGAAGGCTATGCTAACTATCGTCTCGGCAAATGAGAGCGTAATTTGTCAGTGAACCATCGCTAGCAAAGTCGGCTGTACAACTAGGGCGAGTGCTAGGAAGTCTCTTTAGACCTGCCGTGTGGCGGCGCTCGGTCTGCAATCACTGATAGTGGCGACACGCGGGTCCGACATATACTAACGGACCACGGCCGATTTAAAGGCTACTACCTAGCAAGTGTGGTGTCTGGTGGCGACACCACACCCACGACGTGGAAAGGGCTTCTTTCAAAGTTGACGAATCTCCCATTTCTACAATTGTAGTATGTAAGTACAAATATTTTCTAGAGGACCCACTGCAATTGCTGTTGACAGTTAAGATGCCAGATACCATACCACCTGGACTACATTTACCAAATAAAAAGACACATGCCTCAACCCAGGGTCGAACTCTCGACCTTCTGCATGCTAACCCAAAACTCTATCCACTACACCAACTTTACAGCATGACTAACATTTGCTGACAGAGGTAGTTACCATACATGTGCTTACAGTGTTACCAGATTGCCACTCTTTAAAATCGTTTTTCTGCCGGATGTACTCACCGGCCGAAGTTTTGTGAGAGACATTTTTTTTGTTGCTGACATGTGAGGAGTTGCACTGTGAAGCCCAAGTGCATGAATTTTGCCTCACCCTGTATATGTAATGTAGACAGCCAATAAAATTTGTCTTTAAATGTTATACATGGAGACTGGAAATCTGCAGGAAACCTCCCCACAACTTGATAGTTTTACCTCAGCACGCTTCCCAAACTAAGTCCTGTTGAACACGTATTGGTCATAATAAATAAATGACTATATCAGTTCTGCTAGCCACTCAAAAGGAGAAACAACTGTCCCTTGCAATGCAGAAAGCATGGTTTACAAGTCCAGAGGAAGAAATGTGGGGTCCTGGTTCTCAATGCTGTACAGAATTTAACAGTATGATGTGATCACTCACTGGAAATGTTTTGCTGTCTCCATAATTGTGTGAATGCATCTACTCACAGGTTTGTTAAAAGCCAGGACATACAACCTAAAATAGAATCACATTTGTAATACTCATGAAGAGTTCAGCCTAATGTTCAAAGCGAGAAATGTTTTCCTTTCATATGAAGGGCTTTTAGACCACTGATGTTTTCTCCATACTTACTCTTACCTATTCATAAGTGACCATTAGGGTGGCCCTTACTTTTAAATTTTCTAGAAGTTCAGCTCCTACCTTACCTTCTTCCAGCCAATGAAAAAACAATCTGTACAAAACTTTAGGAGACCTACAAGGACCATGATGTTTTGAAATTTTTTCCTGTAAGGTGAATTTTTATTATTTTTTTATTTATTTCATTTGCAATCACTTGTACATACTTGTAATGGAAATTAATAATATTTCATTAATTTAAGTAACATGAGTTCTCTGTTTCTAGTAGCTTTTGATGTGCTACTACTAGGGTAATATAAAAAAAAAAAACTAAAATTGTTCACTATCCAAACTATGTTCTTTTATTTTCCATGCACATTGTTAGATAAACTTATACTACTGTCACTAGATCCCTATTATTGTTGTTATTATTATTATTATTATTATTATTATTATTATTATTAGAAGTAGAATTATTTGATAAATTTATTTCATAACATCATTATTTTCTAAAATGTTATTGGTTAGGTTTAATTATGACTTCTGTGACATTTTCTTCTTAAATGAATGGCATCATCTTTTTCCATTAGTTCTGTAGACAAATCAAGATTACTGTTTTACATTTCTCTAATAACCTACATTTTGAGTCATAATATGGGGGCCAAACTACCTCAAAACCATTAAGTTTGGAACCTTTTCTTTTGTAATTTAGGAGTCACATAGCATACAGTAAAGGAAGACACAACATTGGTAATTCAAAAAGTTTCCATATTGTTGAAAAAAGCACTTCATACTAGAAGAACTGCCAAACAGTTGATTAGTTATTCAGACTCTATGACTTATGGAAAGCCTTACAAAAATGTTTGATTAGAATTGCAGACAAGAAAAAAGCAAAGAGATATATTGTGGAAATGGTGGTCAATCTCTTTGATGTAGGTCATAAGGATGTTTTGGAACAGGTGATGAACAGAAGAAAATGAGAAGTTTTAATGCCTCAGTGCCAAAATGGATGTTTTGCCTCCATGTTTGATTTAGATCAATTCGAACAATGTTTTGCCACTCATCAGTTTGATGCATCAAAAACAAATGAGGCAATATCAGCCAGTGAAAGCGATGATGCTGGTGAGAACAGTAAAACATCATCTCTCACGTCATGTTTTGTTTGAATAGAGGTTGTAAATAAAAATACATTTCTCATATAAAATTTGCATGTGTTGTTAATGAAAGTATAATTTTCATTAAGTTTTCTCAGTTTTAAGAAAACTTTCAAAAATATTTTTTTTTTTTTTAATATTTGAGTCCAAAAGTTTTTTTAACAAGTGCTATAATGGCCTTGATGTGTCTTCATAAATTTCTTTTGGATTGAAAAAATGGTGAAGAAGGGGAAGATTATATAACTTCTCCTTTTTCTTGCCACTTTAGTAGAACATTATAACGAAGTGGTTGGGAGGGGGGGGGCGGGGGGGGAGGGGAGGCAGCAAAATTTAACCTTTCAAAAAATGACTTATATCTAAGGGTAAACCAAGTTTCAATTATACCAGTGCATTATTTCGAAAGCTTGGTGGTATATCGGTATAATTTTGTCCTTCTTTGTTTTACCTTTCATCCATATTCTATGATCAGTAGGTTGTTTATTCCATTCAGTATGTCTTGTAATTTTGCCTCAGATTCAGCAGTGTTATCTGTGAATCTAATTGTTGATATCCTTTGACCTGGAATTGTAATTCCATTTGTGATAATTTCTTTTATTTGTGGCACTGTTTCTTTGATATAGTGAAGGAGAAAGACTGCATCACTGCCTTACACCCTTTTTAATACAAGCACTTCCTTCTTGGTCTTCCACTCTTATTGTTCCTTTGTTCTTATACATACTGTGTATTAGCCATGTTTCTCTACAGCTTACCCCAATTTTTCTAGAATTTTGAACAATTGGCACCATTTTACTTTTTGATCAGGTTGAGTAATTCTATGAACATATCTTGGAATTTTCTTAACACTAGAATTGCCTGCTATATTGAACCTCATAAAACTGCAAATGGGACAAAAATGACCCCTCTCTAATTAATGCTTCCTCAACTTGTTTTTAGATTTTTATTTTAGGTGATGAATTTTATTGCAACAAAAAAACCACTCCAATGGTCTTTTATTTTGTTTTAATTCTAAACATTAAGCACATTAGTGCTTGATACTCAGAATTATATACATATGGTGGCTGCTCAGAAAGTAATGCATTGCATTTTTTAAAACAATTATTTATTGAACATAATGAGAATTGCACACATGAAAGAATGGTGTTTCATCTTCGCATCCTATTTTTCCACATAATCTCCATCCCATTCTGTGGCCTTCCTCCAGCATAAAACAAGGGTGTGTATGCCCTGTCAGTACCAATCCTTGTCATGGTGATGGAGCTAGTGCTTCACTGTGTGAATCACCTCCTCATTGTCCTCAAAACATCTTAATGGGTCTGTCCTCATGAATGACAGCATCAGCTCACTGCAACATGTCAGGTGTGACAGCCATGGATGGTCTCCCTGACTACTGCAAATCATGGAGCTCTGGCAAACTGCCTTCTGATGACCTCACCCCCCAATGTCCAGCGACTAACTGTACTTCTGTCAACAGCAGATGCTCCATAGACTTTGCACGAGTGTTTGTGAATATTCCCCCCAGTTTCTTCTCTGCAGTGAGAAATTCAATGATGGCATGTTGCTTGTAATGTACAGCACCTACAGACACCACTTTTAAACTGTCATGCAGCTACACTATCTGTCGGAAGTGATGTGAATCTGGTGCACTCACTCAGGAGACTTCAAATAATACATACGTTACATTTTGCATTCATAGCATTATTTTTGGCTGAGAAAAAAAATGTGGTGCATTACTTTCTGGGTAACCCTCGTATGTTAAAAAAATCATGAGAGCTGTATTTATGGCTTTTCAACTTATGATTTGAATACTACTATGCAACTGAAACTTTGTGATACTACCCATTTGCAGTTTAAAACTACACAGAATACTGTCACTGAATCTGTTATCCTCACAGATCCAGCAATTGGATGTGGTATTTCTCTTACCCCATATACTAATAATCCCAACCAATTTACTGCTTCATTTTAAGGGACTACAGTTCCCAGTCAAATTTCATTTGCACTAACATAAAAATGCTCAGAGTCAGAAAGAGCAGTAAGACAGATAGGAGGGTTGAGGAAATGGACATAGAAATGGGGGAGGAAGAAATGAACAGAGAGAGAGCAAGGAGGAAATGCTGCTTTCAGAGAGAGGAGGAGGAGGAGGAGGAGGAGGAGATGGTGATAGAGAGTGAGGAGGAGGAGATGATCAAAGAGAGTGAGGAGGAGCAGATGATCAAAGAGAGTGAGGAGGAGAAGATGGGCAGTGAGAAGATTTTCCATTGCCATATACATTTATTAATTGTAAAGCATTACTAATTTTGGTAACTGAATGTAAATGCAACCTTGCAATTCCTTTGATTTTCTAATTTATTCTTCTGATATTCATGTGTCTTACTTGTAGCAGAACGTTGATGTTGACCATTGTTTGAAATATTTGTTGATGTACCTTAATTGTATCATCATAAATATTTTAAAAAATCAATAGTTTTATATTTTCTTAGTAGTTCTTTTACTCCCTGTGTGGTGGCTTCCTTTCTGTGTCTCAAATTTTTGGAGTGTTCACCTTATTCTTACTACTCCATAATTGAATAAACACACAACAAGTTATTCATCTTTTTCCACTTATTTTCAAGTATCATTGTCATAATATAATAATCAACAGTAATTATGGCTAAAGTATAGTACAATGTAATGGGTTGTTCTCTCATGTAAATGTGTTTTGGACTGTACAGTATAAGGTACCACCTGAACAAGCTTTTAAATTGACACTGCCACTGTGTTCCACATTAATTTAATCAATTAGGCACATTTGCAAGATGTTCCTAATCTTAAAAATGAAAAAGATCACCAAATAGGAAATTGAGAGCAATTGCATCCTTCTTTATGGTAGACTATGAAAATGTTTGTGTAGCACAATGATGATCTTTGTTTATTTCAGTGTGCTGTATAATTTAGTAACAGGCTCTTATCCAAACATAAATGAGTCAACTAATTCACAGAAATATTCATTTACAGCATGCATGGACATATACCAATGGAATTGATATGAACAGTGTACTTAAAGGTTTTCCTGAGTGCCTGCAGGCAGATATTTGCTTGCACCTAAATCGTAACTTATTGAGTAACTGTTCAGCCTTTGAAGGAGCTTCTCCTGGATGCCTCAGGTATGATCAGTAACACATATATTACACTGCAAATAGTAAATGAGCAAGAAACTTCATGTAGTATTTTGCAACACTTTGTTTTGTCACTACTAATATTATAATTACCATATAAAATCACTGGAAGACCATATTTTGTACATGTAAAATGATTTTTTTTATAAATACAGACAATTTATAGTTGGTGTTTCCTTTATGAAGTTCAAATTACTGCCTTTACTTTCATATTTTTATTTTCTACCATGTAAAAATCATATCCTTTTCAAATTAAGTGTTTTGTGACACGTAGGCACAGTGTCTGTACTAACAATATTGATGCTCTTTTCAAATCTTATACATCATTATGATGGTTAGATATTGTCAGTAGTCTTTTGGTAGTATCTCTCCAGTCCCATATAACCTTTAATTCATCAGACACTGATAATCATTTTTCTCCACAATCAACCTGAAATTCTCACTACATACTGACTCTGGCTGAGGCCAGGCTGTGAGCAATAGTGTAAAATAAGAGAAGCACTCTGGGTGGTTGGCGTAAGGAGGAAACTGTGGTGGGGAGGGGGAGGAATATCAGGGTATGGGTGGGACAGGGTGAAGTATGCTTGTGGGAGCGTAGAGCAACAAGGTGGGGAGAGGGAAGAGCAGCTAGGTGCAGAGCAGAAAAGGAGAGAAGTAAAAGGCTGTGGACACATTGGCGGAGTAGAAGGCTGTGCAGTGCTGCTGTGAGAACAGGAAATGGAATAGCTGGGTGAAGGACAGTGACTAACGAAGATTGAGCCCAGGAGGTTAATGGGAATATAGGATATATTCCAGGGAGAGTTCTCATCTGTGTAATTCAGAAAAGCTGGCATATTTAGGAAGGATCCAGATGGAACAGGCTTGTCAGCAACTGGGTGATCCAGATTTCCTGGCCACAGTTTGTTGATGGCCATTCATATGGACAGACAGCTTGTTGGTTTCCATGTCCACATAGAATGCAGCACAGTGATTGCAGCTTAGCTTGTAGATCGCATGACTGGTTTCACAGATAGCCCTGTCTTTGATGGGATAGGTGATGCTCATGCCTGAACTAGAGAAGGTAATGGTGGCAGGATGTATGGGACATGTCTTGGATCCAAATCTATTTCAGGAATATGAGCCATCAGCCAGGGGCAGGGAGCAGGGGTTGAGTAGAGATGAACGAGAAAATTGTATAGGTTCAATGGGCAGTGGAATACCATTGTGTGAGGGATTGGAAGGATAGTGGGTAGGACATTCATCATTTCAGGGTATGATGGTAGGTAGCCAAAACCTGGTGGAGAATGTGATTCCATTGGTCCACTCCTGGGTGGCACTGAGTCATGAGGGGAATGCTCCTCTGTGCTTGGTTGAACGTTGGTAATTAGGGAGGTGCTGCGAGACTAGAGAGATAAAGCATGGGAGATCTGTTTCTGTACAAGGTTGAAAGGGTAATTACAATCTTTGAATGACTCAGTGAGACCCTTGGTATATTTTGAAAAGGCTGCCTGTCACTGCAAATTTGACAACCACTGGTGGCTAGGCTGTGTGGAAGGGTCTTCTTGGTATTGAATGGGTGGAAGCTGTCAAAGTGGATGTATTTCTGGTGGTTTGTGGGATTGATGTGGATAATGGTACTGAAGACTGAAAACCACAACAACAACAACAATGGTACTGATGTACAATGAAGCGTCAAAGGAATTGGTGTAGGCATGCATATTCACATACAGAGACTGAAGTCAGCAATGCCTAAATAAGACAAGTGTATGATGCAGTTGTTAAACTGGTTACTGCTGCTACAATGACAGGTTATCAAGAACATGGTGTTATAATTGGTGCATGATCGATGGGACACAGCATCTCTGAGGTAGTGATGAAGTGGGGATTTTCCCATACAACTATTTCATGAGTGTACCATGAATATCAGGAATCTGGTAAAACATCAAATCTCTGACATCACTGCAGCTGGGAAAAGATTCTACAAGAATGAGACCAACAATGACTTAAGAGAGTCATTCAATGTGACAGAAGTGCAACCCTTCCACAAATTGCTTCAGATTTTAGTGCTGGGCCATTACCAAGTGTCAGCATGTGAACCATTCAATGAAACATCATCACTATGGGCTTTCAGAGCCCAAGGCCTACATATGTACACATGATGACTGCACAACACAAAGCTTTACACCTCGCCTAGGCCCATCAACACAGACACTGGACTATTGATCGCTGGAGACATGTTGCCTAGTTGGACGAGTCTCATTTCAAATTGTATCGAGCGGATGGATATGTACGGATATGGAGACAACCTCATGAAGCCATGGACCCTGTATGTCAGCAGGGGACTGTTTGAGCTGATGGAGGCTGTGTAATGGTGTGGAGTGTGTGCAGTTGGAGTGATATGGGACCCCTGATATTTCTAGATATGACTCTGACAGGTGACATGCACGTAGGCATCCTGTCTGATCATCTACATCCATTCATGTCCGTTGTGCATTCCGACACACTTAGGAAATTCCAGCAGGACAATGTGACACCCCACACATCCAGAACTGCTATAGAGTATCTCCAGGAACACTCTTCTGAGTTTAAACACTTCTGCTGGCCACCAAACTTCCCAGACATGAACATTATTGAAAATATCTGGGATGCCTTGCAATGTGCTGTTCCAAAGAGATCTCCACTCCCTCGTACTCTTACAGATTTGTGGACAGACCTGCAGGATTCATGGTGTCAATTACATCTGGCACTACTTCAGACATTAGTCAAGTCCACACCATGTTGTGTTGTGGTACTTCTACATACCCATGGGGGCCCTACATGATTATTAGGCAGGTGTACCAGTTTCTTTGGCTCTTCAGTGTAGATATCTTTGAGGTGTATCTCAAAATCGAGGAAGGTGGCTTGTTGGGTTGAGGAGGACCAGGTGAACCAAATGGAGGAGAATGTGTTGACATTCTAGATAAATGTGGGTAGATTGTCCTCACTGTCAGTCCAAATCATGAAGGTGCCATCAATGAATCTGAACCAGGTGAGGGGTTTGGGATTCTGGATGTTCAGGAAAGATTCCTCTAGAAGGCACATCAATAGGTTGACATAGGATGGTGCCATGCGGGTACTCATTGCCACACCCCAGATTTGTTTGTATGTGATGCCTTCAAAGGCCTCAACCTGTGTTAGTTACTGTGTCTATACCTTCGCTGTTCCCATTCCAGCACTACACACCCTTCTGTTCCACCAATGCACCCACAGTCTTTACACTTCTCTCCCATTCCTCAACCCCCCCTTGCCCTCCATCTAACCTCCCACTGCACCTGGCTGCCCTACCCTGCCCCCACCTCATCTCTCTATTCTCCTACAAGCACACTTTACCGTCCCCCAACCATACACTGCTGTCCCTCCACTCTGTGCCACTGCCTCCTCCTTAACCCCGCAAACCACACTGCTTCTCCCATCATGCACTGTTGCTCAGAGTCTGGCCTTGTTAACCCGAGAGAGTGGCCATGAGTGTGTGAGTTGCATTTGTGTGAATGTGTGTATATGTTGCTCAACTCAGAAGAAGGCATTTTGGCTGAAAGCTTACTTGTCAAGCTGTCTTTTTGTTGTGCCTGTCTGCAATTCAGCACCTCCACTATATGGTGAGTATCAGTCTATTCTTTTCATAATACTGTTGTTATTCCATCCTGGATTTTCCATTGTGTGATTTTACTGGCTGATTCTAAGACTCTGATAAGAAAGATATGTAAAGATTGAACAATCCCAGCAACATCATCATAACTATAACTATTACCCTGGAAAAGATTGATACTGCTAATATGTGCTATGAAGCTGTCCAGGGGTTAGGCATGTTACATGAACACAAGGTAACATTTACATATTTTGTGGTTGTTGACAATGAGTGATCATTGGGTGTCTGAATGGTCCTCTTACCTTAAGTAATTATCGAACTGTGCATCATGTATGTATAGCATTTTACATGTATTGTGTTTAGTTCTGTTATGTAAGGCATGACAGTAAGATAAGTATATACCATTATTTTAACTATACCATAGTCTTTCATTGAAATTAGCCATAAATTTATTGCTTTACATAAACTTTTATTTCTCATTATTTTGTTATGATTTGTCTTTGATGACAGCCACTTTATGGTTTAATTATTAAACTGTTTCTAAAATTGGGTAAATTAATCATTTAGTTATAAGTTCATTCCCACAATAGTTTAATTTATTGGTATTCAATTACAAACTAAAGATATTTTAGAAAGGTTGGACCCTAAGGATAAATTGAAAGAACCAGATGTTGTTGAAACTTTAAAAGGGAGCATCAGGCAGAGATTGACAGAAAATGGGGAAAGGAATATGATAGAAGATGAATGGGTAGCTTTGAGAGATGAAATAATGAAAGCAACAGAGGATTAATTAAGCAAAAAGACAAGGTTGAGTAGAAATTCATGGACAGTGCATGAGATACTGAATTTAACTGAAGAGAGCAAAAAGTATAAGAATGCAGCCAAAGAAGTGGGTCAAAAGGAACATAAACATCTAAAAAAGTGAGTTTCACAGAAAGTCCAAAATGACAAAGTAGGGATGGCTAGATGGGAAATGCAAGACTGTAATAACATGAATGACTAGGGAAAAGATATATTCCACCTGAGGAAAGTTATAGAGGTCTTTGAAGAAAAAAGAAACACCTCTACGAATATCAAGTGCTCGCATGGCACACCAGTACTAAGTAAAGATTGGAGGGCTAAAAGGTGGAAGGAATATTTGGTCTCTACAAGGAAAATGAACTTGGGAACAACAATATAGAAAGAGAAGAGGATATGGACAAATTGAAGGGATAGATATGATACTGTGGAAATAATTTGACACAGCACTGAAAGAATGAAGTTGAAACAAGGGCTCTGGAATAGATAACATTCCCTCACATTTATTGAGATCATTGGGAGAGCAAGCCATGACAAAACTGTTCCACATGGTATTCAAGATATGTGAAACAGGTGAAATAACCTCAGACTTAAAGAAGACTGTAATAATTAAACAGTGGAAAATCCAGGATGGAATAATAGCAGTATTATGAAAAGGATAGGCAGCCAATCTTCATATAGGGGACATGCTGAGTCGCAGATAGCCACAACAGACCGTTAAACAGGTAATCTTTTGGCCAGAAAGGCCTTAAGCAGTATTAGACAACTCTCTCTCTCTCTCTCTCTCTCTCTCTCTCTCTCTGACACAGCTCACTCACATGTGATGACAGTCTCTGGCTGCTGAGGCCAGTCTGCCCTTGGCTGCCAGAGACTGTGGTAATTTATCTTTGAGCTGAGTTTGTGTGTTTGTGTGTGTGTGTGTGTGTGTGTGTGTGTGTGTGTGTGTGTGTGTGTGTGTGTGTGTGTTTTTTTTTTGTTTGTTTGTTTGTTTGAGTGGTCAGTCTAATCCCAATGAAGGCCTTTTTGGACAAAAGCTTATTTGTTTGACAGTCTTTTTTGTTGTGTGCATCTGCAACTCAATATCTCCACTATATGGTGAGTAGCAGTCTATACTTTTCATAATATTGTCAGAATGTAATACTTCATACTCCCAAAAAGGCAGGTGCTGAAAGGTGTGAATATTAACAGACTATCAGATTAATTAGTCACAATTCAAAATACTGGCAATTTATTTACAGAAGTATGAAAAAACTGGTACAAGCCACATCAGTTCTGTGTACGGGTGATACTGCTATATTTATTAAAGATGGCAGTGCAGAAAAGATTCCAAGCTCTAATGTGAGCATACTGGATACCCAAGAAAACTGGTTCTAGTGAAACTGATTGAAACTGAACATTGTAGACACCCATACAGTTAATTTCAAAACTAAACATTCAGTGTGTGGAACTTAAAATACAATGTAACAATCAGCTAATGGAAGAAGTTGACAGGATCAAATTCCTTGGATTAAATATTGATAAGAACTTATCTGGAATGCATGTATTTACTTCTCATCTAATAAATTAAGCAGTTTTGTATTTTCAGTGCTAATACTAACAAATTCTACTGACATGAGCACACAAAAAATAGCATATTATGGTTTTTTTGAATCTGTCAGTAGGTGGGGTATAGTTTTCTGTGGAATTTCAATAGCATATCTCTAATACTGAAAGTGCAGAATAAAACTGTTGGATACATGTGTACTCTACAGCAAAAGTATCTTGTCACCCATTATTTTGGAAATTACAAATCCTGGCTATTTCCTTCATATAACTCTACAATATTACAATCTTGCTGCACAACTGACAAAAATTATTGGAGACCAATCATTTTAACTACACATACAACACAAAACAGAAAAGTAATTATGTGCCTTCCCCCCCCCCCCTCCCCCCCTCCTATACACCATGCCCCACCACCACCAACTGCAATTATACACATGGAAAATATATGGGGATAACTACATATAATAAATTAATGGGCATGAACATATTTAATACAAAGCAGATATTCTAAAAATTAGGTTACAGCAGATTCTGTGGGAGAAATTCTGTGATTTGGTAAATGAATTCATGGAACATGAAATGATAATTTGGGCTAGATTAAATTTTTTAAAAATTGTGTTATTGCTAGAATGCCAATATTAAGATCAGTTGTAGAAACCTGTACAGTTTTTATCACAATTTTGACATGTCTCCTGTACATGAATCAAATTATTTACATTATATACATGATGAGAGTAATAAGCCAGAGTTCACCTTGAGGAAAATTAGTTTGGGCTGCAGAGAAATGTTGGAACACAGGATGCAATACAGACTCTATGGCATATCTTAAAATATAGGTTGAAGAAATGCAACTCTACATGTATAACATTTGTAGATTTAGAGAATTCTGAGTGCTGAGTGTTATACACTCTTTGAAATTCTGAATGTAACAGGAATAAAATGGAGAGAAGGAAATGTTATCTACAACTTGTACAAACACTGGCCTGTAGTTAAGAGAGTTGAAGGACATGAAAGGGAAGCAGTATTTGAGAAAGAGGTAAGACTTATTTTATCTTCTCCCTTATGCTATTTAATCTGTATACTGAGCAAGCAGTAAAAGAAATGAAGGAGAAATTTGGAAAGGAGATTAAAGTTTAGGAGGATGAAATAAAATTTTTTGAGGTGTGCCAATGACATTGTAATTTTATCAGACTCAGAAAAGAACTTGGAAATTTCTTGAAAGAAGTTCAGAAGATCAGCGAAACCAAAACAAGGACAATGGAATGTATTGGAAGTAAATCTGATTATGCTAATATCTTTGAGTTAGGAACTAAAAGCATTTGATGGGTTTTGCTATTTGGATAGCAAAGCAACTGATGATGGCCAAAGTAGAGAAAATATAAAATGCAGGCAGGCAATATAAAAAAAAGCCTTTCTGAAAAAGGGAAATTTATTGACTTCAAATTTAAATTTAAATGTTACAAAGTTTTTTTCTAAAGGTGTTAATATGAATTGTAGCCTTTTATGGAAGTGAAATGTTTACAATTAACAGTTCAGGCAAGAACAGTATGGAAGCTTTCCACACATGATACTATAGAAAAATACCGAAGATTAGATGGCTGGATTGAAAAACTAATGAGGAACAAATTGGGAACAGAGAAATTTGTTCCACAACTCGGCTAAAAGAAGGGGTCAGTTGATATATCACATCCTGATGCATCAAGGTATTGTCAATTTGGTTAACTGATGGAACAGTGGAGGGTTTCAGATTGTAGAGAGAGAGACCGAAATTTGAGTACAGTATACTGCAAATTAAAGTAGATTGTACTAGTTATACAGAGATGAAGAGGTCTGCTCATGACAGACCAGCATGGTGAGCTGTATCAAATCAGTCTTAGGTTTCAATGCAACACAATAACAGTAATACTATGTTGTTGTACATAAAGGATGATAACCTTATTAAATAGTGAGAAAATATTCTGCAACAACTGAGTTCTACATAAGCCAATTTTTAATTTCTGTCCATATTACTATACACTGATCAGGCATAACATTATGACCACCTTCCGAATAGCCAGTATGTTCACCTTTGGTACAGATAACAGCAGTGATGCATCATAGCATGAAAACAATGAGGCCTTGGTAGGTCACTGGAGGGAATTGGCGCCACATCTGCACACACACAACTCAACTAATTCCCGTAAATTCTGGGAAGGGGACGATGAGCTCTGCCACAACATTCAGTCACATCCCAGATGTGTTTGATTCGGTTCAGATCTGGTAAGTTGGCAGGCCAGCACATCAATTGGAACTCTCCACTGTGTTACTCAAACCACTCCATCACTTTCCGGCCTTGTAACATGGAGCATTATCTTGCTGAAAAATGCCACTCCCGTTGGGAAACATGACTGTCACAAATGGGTCTGCGGGGTCTACAACTAGTATACTATACTCCATTGGCATTGTGGTGTCTTGCACAAGCTCCACTGGACCCGTGGATGTCCACATAAATGTTCCCCAGAGCATAATGGACCCACTGTCAGCTTGTCTCCATCCCACAGTACAGGTGTCAAGTAGCTGTTCCTGGATTTGTGCCCTTCCATCGGCATCCTGTTACACATTCCCAATTCATGCCTCCACATCATCTTCATGCTGAATCTCACAAACTCACAGGCTCCAGTGCCCATGTGTTGCATGCTTAGCCTGTGCAGCTGCCACCCTACCCTCTTGCCTTTCTATCCTGCATACCTGCTGCCTCCCTCTGAGGTGCTGGCTATGCATCCCCAGCCCCTCCTCCTGCTTCCCACCTCCTTTGCCCTCTACCAACCCCACCCAACACAACCCTCACATCAGTCTGTGTGAGTAATCTACCTCATAAAATGATTTTTTATGAAAGCTAGCAAAATTTTCTTTCTTATTTTTGTGTCTGTTGATGACTATAAAACTATGTTTTATAGTTTATGAAATAGTGTGGTTAAATAGTAAGATTTTAAAATGCCATAATTGATACTGTTCATCACCATTGTATCTGAGTCAGCAATCCACGCATATTTTCTGGTGGCATGACAAGTGTGGAAACTACTGTAAATTTATTCAGAGATACATGACACTTTTGATGCAGATGCCACATTAACTGACTGTGTAATGAATGAAATCAAGAGTTCTTTAAGTTTGGTAACTTTCAGCCTATTCAAGAGAATTATAGTTGCAGAGACCACCTAAATTCTCATAAAAGCCTGCAAGAAATGTACTCATAGGATTTAAGATACTAAAGATAAAGTGTAAAAGTATGCACAAAAATGTTCCACAACTGCCATCAGTATTGAAAAGCTGTTGAGCTTACATAAAACCCAGAACCAGGAGCTGTCAACCACTAGGAATTTATAATCTCAAACCATCACAAACAACCTAAGTGTTTACCAAAACAACAGGATCTATAGATCTGGAAATAGCATATGATATTGTATTTACAGCAGTAGACAAGAGTATTCAAATTTGATATTGCAGTGCCTATGTTATGTTGATTATGATGCAAAGTTCCTTTGGACATACATGCATGTCCAAAGGAACAGGCACTGCAATGACCACAGCCATTACGAAACACATCAAATGAATTTGCAACTGCGGATAAGGACAACCATCAGCTGTAGAACTGAATGGCGACAATGAAAATTTGTGCCATACTAGGACTTGAACCTGGATTTTCCACTTACCATTTAGATATCTGTGCACAACCCATGGCCAGGCCCAAACGTCCATATGTTGTCAACCATTTGTCTATGATCTGAACTCGTACATCCATTATTTATATTCATTTGATGTGATTCGTAATGGCTGTGGTCGCTGCAGTGCCTCTTCCTTTGGACAATTATGCATGTCCAAAGGAACTTTGCATCATAATCAGAATAACACAGGCACTGTAATATCATATTTATCTACCAATACCGGGCAAGCGACTTTCAAGTACAACATCTGATCTGTACTGCAGTATACATAATGGATGTACGAGTTCAGGTCATAGACCCATGGTTGATGACATACGGAAGTTCAGGTCACACCATGGGTTGTGCAGGGGTAGCCAGGTGATAAGGTGACTGCTTGCAATAAGCAGGAAATCTGCGTTTGTGTCCCAGTCTGGCACAAATTTTCATTGTCATCATCCCATTCTATAGCTGATGGTAGCCCTTATTTGCAACTGCAAAATTATTTCATGTGTAGAATATTAAACCTCTTGTTGTAGTCCAATTCTTTCATTGGCATCCAGACCCATCTGCAGTAGTACAAGAAGAAAATTCTTAAAAAAATACTTAGTAAACATGGTATATGTACTATTTAATCCAGTGACAATCCTTTGATGCGATACCACACTGCAGAAACAAAACAGTCAATTTATGTGGCAGGGATATGATTTTGTGAGTTTTGTTTGTATGTTACATTCCTTAATTTGTACTTCAGCTTTCTCTTTTTCTATGATACTTCTGCATTTAATAATACCTTAAATACATTTTGCAGAGCTCTGTCTTTGAAGTTCAAGACCACTCATGCACCTCCTGGGGATACCCTTGTACATAAAGGTGATGTTTTGACGTCACTATATTTCATTGCTAGAGGGTCAATAGAAATACTAAAGGATGATATTGTAATGGCTATTTTGGGTGAGTACTGTATGGCTATTTATTTCAACCTCTGTACATTCCTTGCAATTTATAAAGTATGATTTTTTTTTATCTGTCCAATAGACATACATCCTTAACATAAAATAAAAGTTCAACATTTTTTTGTTTTTTGGAAAGCAATCTAAGATATGTTACAAAGAAATCCCTATATTGTGTATAGCTTGTTAGGTAATTATCAGTGTATCATATTTTGACATCTTATTGAGCACATTCGGTAATGGCTGATGTTTTAAAAATTCAGTGCTTTGTAGTAGGTGCATGAGAAAAGATTAATTTAAGTTTTTTTTTTTTTTTTTTTTTTTTAAGTTTCAGATTGCATAGTGGAAACACTGAATAATTTAGAATTAACATTGTTTCTATTTCCATCAAATACTATATAGTGACAAGGTATAATGTAATGGAAATACAATGTAGTGGAAAGATGTAATGTTAATTGGATAAATAAAAAATTCACTCACCAAGTGCCAGCAGGCGAGTACATATATAAAATGTGTTAAAAAGTTTGCAAACTTTTGGCACCTGTGGCTACTTCTTCTGATAGAAGAGTTGAAGGGGAAGAAAGAGGGATGAAGAAAAATGACTGCTGAGGTTTAGGAAAAGGGGTGGATGTAAATTAAGGCCAGGTGGGTGTTGAGAATCAAGGAGATGTTGTAGTGCTGGTTCCCACCTGTGGAGTTCTGAGGAACTTGTATCTGGTACATGTGATTAAACAGGCATCAGGGTCAGGACTGTCATGTTGTATAGCATGTTCTGCAACAGGATCCTTTGTGTTGCCAGTATACACCCTTTTCCCATGCCCATTTATCTTAACTGATAACTTGGTGGTAGTTATTCCAATGTAAAAGGCTGGACAGTGTTTATGTAACAGCTGATACACAGCTTGTCTCATTTCACAGATGGCTCTCCCTTTGATAATATATGTTTTGCCAGTTATGGGCTGGCATAGGTGTTAGTAAGAGGGTGCATAATAGAAGTCTTACAGTGGGGATGATCACAGGGGTAGGAGCCAGAGGGTAGGGAGTTAGGTGAAGAGGGAGCATAGGAGCATAGAGTCTGA
Source organism: Schistocerca serialis cubense (assembly GCF_023864345.2). Classification (NCBI taxonomy): domain Eukaryota; kingdom Metazoa; phylum Arthropoda; class Insecta; order Orthoptera; family Acrididae; genus Schistocerca; species Schistocerca serialis. The sequence goes on along the minus strand of NC_064640.1, from coordinate 351,690,808 downwards.
TGAGGATCCAAGGAAAACATAGACTATCAAAGGGAGAGCCACCTGTGAAAAGACACATATTGCATACCAGCTGTTACGTGAATGCTGCTTGGCCTTTTACATTGGCATGACTACCACCAAATTATCAATCTTTTCATGGGTCACTTGGAGGGGACTTAACAAGGATCCATAAGCCTTCAGTCCATGGTTTGATTTATGTACATTGATGACATCGTTGCCTTATAGACTCATAGTGAGGCTGACCTGCTAAAATTCTTGGTATCTCTAAATACATTGTCCTAATTAAATTTCATATGGTCCTATTCTGAACCCATGCCACTTTTCTTGACATTGATCTCATCCTCATCAAAGGTTAGCTGTACACCTCTGTTCACATTAAACTTCCTAACAAACAACTGTGTCTGCAGCTCATAGTCTAGTGGCTAGCATTGCTGTCTCTCGATCATGGAGTCCTGGGTTAAATTCTTGGCTGGGTTGGGGATTTTCTCCATCCAGAGACTGGGTGTTTCTATTGTCTAATCATTTCATCATCATTCCAGACAATGGTGAGACTGGACAGTGAAAACATTGGGAATTTGTATGGGTGCTGATAACCATGCTGTTAAGCAGCCCGTGAACCAAAAAATCATCATCAAATTAAATCAAACAATAGTACTTGCGTTTTGATGGTTGCCATACTTTCCATATCAGAAGTTTCCTCCCTTGCAGCCTTGGTGTTCAAGGTAAATGTATTTGTTCAGATGCAGACTGTTTACAGAAATACACCACTATTCTCACTTCAGCCTTCACTGGATGGAATTACCCCACCAACCTAATTCAAAAGCTGATTTCTCAGTGCATCACATTCAATCCTGGTACTGCTGACCTCTCCAAAAAGCAACTTAGGTGTACACCACATGTCACTCAGTATTCTCCTGACATTGAATGTTTTAATCAGCTATGGCTTCCTAAAATTATGCCCTGAAATGAGGTCCATTCTATGTGACATTTCGCCCACCACACCTAGAATAGCTTTCTGTCACTCTCTCAATCTCCACAATATCCTTGTCAGACTCTATGCTCCTTCTGCACCCTTCTCGATACCCTATGGCTCTTACTCCTGTGCCCCCTGCGGGTCCAGGGGCTAGAATTGGCCTGAAGTATTCCTGCCTGTCATAAGAGGAGACTAAAAGGAGACTCACACATTTTGGCCTTTGTATGATGATCCCCTGTAGGGTTTCACCTCAATTTTTTAAAAAATTTTCCTAAGAGCGAACCAACTGGGGAAGGGTGCCTTACATGGTGCATAGTGTCCATCAAGTGCTGAAACCTCTTCAATCGTTCGTCAATGTGGATCTGCAGTTCCGCTTGTTCTCCAGCTGTTGGGTGAGGTCACTCTCCTGGCTGTGTTTGCCTCTATCCTCTGTGCAGTATCACTTTCTTTGCTGTTGATAATAATGGACTTCTTAGCTCATTTGCACCTGTTATCCAGCATCGTAGCCAGTCCATTGTGGTGGGGCCTCCATGTACCCTTTTGGTTGTAGCCCCCTGACGACACAGGGATTGCTCTGCTGATGCCTGTGCCATTAACTCCCCACGTATGCCAAGGAGTAGATGCCTGTCACCCTGGGCATAGGAAGTCTCGGCAATGGCCATCCTGCCAGGTGGCCTTTGCTGCAGCTGGGTGGCACCCATGGGGAGGGCCCCTAGTCGGAGTGGATGGCATCAGGGCAGATGAAGCTTAGTACGTCATCTCTTGCTGGTGGTCAAACACCAGCAGTCTCTAAGCGGTCAAGGACTAACTTCTGTGCTAAGAAATACAACTCCAAATCATAGCCTCCCCCCCCTCCCTGGTCATACCATGGGAGGAATGCCAGGCTAAGGATGGCAGTTAAGCTTATTCATCTTGTACCTCATTTGTACAAGAGTTGATGGCAAATCTTTCTTGTCAGTGAAACCTCAGTTTTTGTGGAGCATTTAGAGGACAAGTTTGGGGAGGTGGAGGGCTTGTCCAAAATGTGATCAGGGTCAGTCTTGATCAAAAGAGCATCTTCTGCCCAGTCACAGGCACTACTCGCCTGTGACAAGGTGGGGGATGTTTCTGTTTCCATCACACTCCATAAGAGCTTAAATATGGTCCATGGTATCATATTTCACAGGGACCTTGTTTTTCAGTCTGACGATGAGCTGCGCACCAATTTAGGGCAACGAGATGTCCATTTCATCTGGTATGTCCACTGGGGTCCAAGGGATAATCAGGTTGCCACTGGTGCCTTCATCTTGGCCTTCAAGGGTGACACATTACCCAAGAAAGTCAAGGTTATGGTCTTACTGCTGTGACATAAAGCCATATATGTATATATATATATATATATCACTCCGTTGATGTGGTGTGACCATATATCATCCTGCTGTACTTCGAACATCACCTGTCAGGATTGTGGACGTCCTTCATATCCCAATATTCGCTGTGCCCCGTCTCCCATCTGTGTCAACTGTGGAGAGCATCATTTGCCTTGCTTCTCAGACTGCAGGATTCTCCAGAAAGAAAGAGAAATAATGGAACTCAAGACCCTGGACTGACCAACCTACACTGAGGCTAAGAGAAAATATGAGATGCTACATCCTGTGCATGTGATGTCAACCTCTGCTGGCGCTACAACAATGGTTCTACCATCTTCTGTTGCGCTGCATACAGTTGGCTCTCAGGGGTCTCAGGCTCCACCTGCCTCCTTGATAATGGGGGGGGGGGGGGAGGTGGGGGCCCTTCCCTCTGTGTTTCTCCTGCACAACCTACTTCATAGCAACACACCTTCCCCTCCCCCCCCCCCCCCTCCCCAACCATCAGATCAGGGGTGCCAGTCCCCACTTCTCAGGCAGAGAAGCGTAAGTCTAATTTGGCTCCTCTCACCAGGAAGGGATCTCTTGGGTCACTCCCTTCCTAGGTTCCTACCAGTGGCAATGCTGACAACTGCCCGTGGCTGAAGCAACCATATCTATCATTGGGCTTCATGGACCTCCACGACACTGAATCAGTGAAGCCCTCCCAGCCGAACAAACCTAAGGAGCAGTGAGGGATGTCAATTGCACAGGTACTCATCTGGTGGCAGCAGGTGACCCTGAGGCATAGACTGTCTCATTGGGTCTTTCATGCTTTCCCAGTCTTATGATCACACAATCCTCCAGTGGAATTGTGTTTTCCACCACCTGGCTGAGGTACGGCAACTGTTAAGCTTTAAACTTGCTTTCTGCACCTACATCTACATCCATACTCCACATGCCACCTGACGGTGTGTGGCAGAGGATACCTTGAGTACCTCTATAGGTTCTCCCTTCTATTCCAGTCTCGTACTGTTCGTGGAAAGAAGGATTTTTGGTATGCCTCTGTGTGGGCTCTAATCTCTCTGATTTTATCCTCATGGTCTCTTCGCGAGATATACATAGGAGGGAGCAATATATTGCTTGACTCCTCGGTGAAGGTATGTTCTCGAAACTTCAACAAAAGCCCGTACCAAGCTACTGAGTGTCTCTCCTGCAGACTCTTCCACTGGAGTTTATCTATCATCTCCATAACACTTTCGTAATTACTGAATGATCCTGTAATGAAGTGCGCTGCTCTCCGTTGGATCTTGTCTATCTCTTCTATCAACCCTATCTGGTACGGATCCCACACTGGTGAGCAGTATTCAAGCAGTGGGTGAACAAGTGTACTGTAACCTACTTCCTTTGTTTTCAGATTGCATTTCCTTAGGATTCTTCCACTGAATCTCAGTCTGGCATCTGCTTTACCGATGATCAACTTTATATGATCATTCCATTTTAGAACACTCCTAATGCCTACTCCCAGATAATTTATGGAATTAACTGCTTCCAGTTGCTGACCTGCTATATGGTAGCTAAATGATAAGGGGTCTTTCTTTATATGTATTCGCAGCACATTACACTTGTCTACATTGAGGTTCAATCACCATTCCCTGCACCATGCATCAATTCGTTGCAGATCCTCCTGCATTTCAGTACAATTTTCCATTGTTACAATCTCTCGATATACCACAGCATCATCCGCAAAAAGCCTCAGTGAACTTTTTTTCCGATATTATCCACAAGGTCATTTATGTATATTGTGAATAGCAACGGTCCTATGACATTCCCCGGCGGCACACCTGAAATCACTCTTACTTCGGAAGGCTTCGCTCCATTGAGAATGAAATGCTGTGTTCTGTTATCTAGGAACTCTTCAATCCAATCACACAATTGGTCTGATAGTCCATATGCTCTAACTTTGTTCATTAAACGACTGTGGGGAACTGTATCGAACACCTTGCGGAAGTCAAGAAACATGGCATCTATCTGAGAACCCGTGTCTATGTCCCTCTGAGTCTCGTGGACGAATAGCACAATCTGGGTTTCACACGACTGTCTTTTTCAAAATCCATGCTGATTCCTACAGAGTAGATTTCTAGTCTCCAGAAAAGTCATTATACTTGAACATAATATGTGTTCCAAAATTCTACAACTGATTGACGTTAGAGATATTGGTATATAGTTCTCCACAGCTGTTCGACTTCCTTTCTTGAAAATGGGGATGACCTATGCTCTTTTCCAATCCTTTGGAATGCTATGCTCTTCTAGAGACCAGGTTCCTGGCAATGCAGACCCCTGTTCTCCGGGGCTGTAAAGGATATTACAGGAATCATAGTGGCTATAATAGAGTGCCAGGTGGAGTTCATGTCTATGTCCTGAACTCAGAATGTAGTGAACCTGTGCCCCTTCAAACCCCCTCTTGAAACTGTGCTGTCATAATAAGGATGACACAGGAAATAACTGTCTGCAATGTATATCTTTCTCCACATGGTGCAGTACCCTTGAACATATTGGCTGCACTGATTCATCAACTCCCTAAACCTTTCCTACTCTTGGAAGATTTTAACGGGCATATAACCCCTTGTGGGTTACTGCTTACTCGCCGAGGTAGGGAGGTTGAAAATTTACTGTCACAACTAGACCTCTGCCTCTTAAATACAGGTGCTCCCTCACATTTCAGTGTGGCACATGGCACATGGCACATATTCAGCCATTGATCTTTCGGTTTGCAGTCCTGGCCTTCTCCCATCTGTCCACTGGAGAGCTCACGATGACTTGTGTGGTAGTGACCACTTCCCCATCTTTCTGTCAATCCCCTGGCGTCATGCCCATGGTTACCTACCCAGATGGGCTTTAAACAAAGCAGACTGGGAAGCCTTCACCTCTGCTGTCAAATGGCCCCAGCAGTCTCTAAGAAAGGAAAGGTTGATCACAACACTGACAGGTATCACCCTAAATCGTTCCCCTCCCTAGCAACACCTTGGGAAGAACATAGGGCTTCAGAATGACAGCATCCCTATTCGCCATGTTACTTAGCTTGCAGCAGAACTGATCACTACGCCTTTCTGGAAACGAAGCCTCTGTCTTTTGTTGAGCACCTAGAGGATACATTTGGGAAAGTGACAGCGCTGTCCAAAAGGTGCAATGCATCGATTTTGATTCAGACAGCACCCCCAACCCAGTCCTGGGTATTACACACCTGTGACAAGCTGGATGATATTCTTCTTTCAGTTACTCCCCACAAAAGCCTCAATATGGTCCAGGGAACTATTTTTCATCACGACCTCCTGTTACAGTCTGAAGACAAACTACATGTCCATTTCTTCTTGCACATTTACAGGGGACCCAAAGACAATAGAGTTGCCACTGGGGCCTTCATCTTCGCCTTTGAGGGTGATTCATTAGCTGCAAAGGTCAAGGTGATGGTGTATCAATGTGACGTCAAACACTATGTCCCTTCCCCTATGCGGTGCTTCCATTGCTGGAAATTCAGGCAAATGTCCTCCCAGTGCCCTTCCAGCAACACATGTAGAAACTGTAGACGTTCTCTGCATCCAAATACTCTATGTGCACCACCTCCCACCTGTGTGAACTGTGGGACTGCCCAGTACTCCAAAAGGAGCACAAAATTATGGAGTACAAGACCCAGGACATGCTATCTTATTGTGAGGCTAAACTCAAATACAAAAGACTAAGCCCTGTTCCCATGCTATCTCCTTATGCTGCTGCTGTGATGGTGTCGCCATCGATGGCGCCGTTGCATCATCATCTAAGGTTGCTCCAGTGGGCCATCAGGGCCACCCATCTCCCTCCTCCTGTCCAGTTGGCTGTGGGCATGTCGTCTTCTGTTGCTCCCAAAGCTTCTGCCTTGGGAGCATCACCCCCCAAAATGCCAGGGACATTGGTCAAAGGGATTCATGGTATTCCTCTGTCCCTGAAGCTACTTCTGAGTAGCCCTCCCAGCAAGCCCCTAGGGAGCAGCGAGAGATGAAAACTTCAAAGAAAAAGTTCACCAAGAAACTGTAGCCTCCAATGCCCCCTGCACCAGTACTCCCCCATGGCTCTGCGTCCGAGGATGAGGTGGAGATTCTGGCATCCCCTGAGGATCTAGCTCTTGCTGATGCCTCAAATGCTATGGTAATGGAGGCCAACACTCAATCAGTGGCGGCAGGTGATGCTGAGACCTCATTTGCCTTCTTGGTCATTCTATGCCACCCCAGACAACAGAAAGCATCATTCGCCAGTGGAACTGTGGCAGTTTTTTCTCCCACCTGGCTGAGTTACATCAACTTTTAAGCAGTACACATGCTCTTTGCATTGTCCTACAGGAGACCTGGTTTTCTGCAATGCAGACCCCTGCCCTTCGTAGGTACTGGGGGTACTACAAAATCTGTCCTGCCTGTGACAGAGTGTCAGGTGGAGTATGTATTTTCATTCTTGCCTCTGTCTATAGTGAACCCATGGCCCTTCAAACACCTTTAGAAGCTGGAGCTTTCAGGGTGAGGACAACACAGGAAATTACCATGTCTAACGTCTACCTCCCTCCAGATGGTGAAGCACCAGCCCACATTTTGGCTGCACTCATTTCGCAACTCCCCCCACCTTTCCTCCTCCTGGCTGATTTTAACGTCCATAACCCTTTGTGGGGTGGAGCCAAGGTTAATGGCCATGGCAAAGATGTGAAGGACCTTCTAACTCACCTTCACCTTTGCCTCCTAAGTACAGGTGCCCCCACATATTTCAGTGTGGCACATGGCACATATTCGGCCATTGATCTCTTGGTTTGCAGTCCTGGACTTCTCCCATCTATCCATTGGAGAGTACATGAGTGACAATACCTCATTGCCGTCTTTTTCGATCTCACGAACGCCTACGATACCACTTGGCAATACCACATCCTTGTTACTCTGCATGAGTGGGGTCTTTGGAGCCCACTCCAGATTTTTATACAGAACGTTTTGTCACATTGCACTTTCAGAGTTCGCATTGGTGCTTCCCATAGTGCACCCTATATACAAGGGAATGGGGGCCTGCAGGGCTCTGTCCTGAGTGTCCCACTTTTTTTTTCAATTGCCGTCAATGGTCTCGCATTAGCAGTAGGATCATCAGTGTCTCCCCTCCTATATGATGATGACTTTTTAATTTCCTTCTGCTCCTCTTCTACTATGGCAGCTGAATGCCATCTGCAGGGAGCTATACAGAAGGTGCAGTTATGGTCCCTCACTCATGGCTTTCAGTTTTCAGCCACCAAAACTTGCATGATGAACTTCTGTCATCATTGTACCATCCACCCCAATCCAGAACTTTACCTTGATGACCAACTACTAGATGTAGTGGAGACTTACCACTTTCTGGGACTGGTCTTTGACACCTGCTTAAGTTGGCTTTCCCATCTTTGTCAGCTTAAGGACAAGTGCTGGTGGCACCTTAATCCCATTCAATGCCTGAGCCACACCAACTGGGGTGCTGATCATCAAACACTGCTGCAGCTGTACCAAGCCCTCATACAGTCCCTAATTGATTATGGGAGTGTGGTATATGGTTTGGCAGCCCCCTCTACACTGAGTCTACTAGACCCCATCCACCGCTGTGGAGTTCGCCTCATGACAGGTGCCTTCCGATCTAGCCCTGTGAACAGCCTACTTGGAGAAGCTGGCATTCCTCCACTGTGGCTCTGGCAGCAACTATTGCTCCCAAATTATATCACCCACATACATAGTTCACCTCGCCATCCAAATTATCACGGCGGTCCATCTCTTGCAATTGCGGCCTAGAACCGGGCTTTCCTTCACCATCCAAATCAGGTCACTTCTTCATGAACTCGGCACTTACCCTTACTACCTTTCCTGCAGGCCCCCTTCTGTAGTCCTCCATGGTCCATACCTCGGCCACAGCTTCAGCTGGACCTACTGCAAGGCCCCAAAGGCTCAGTTCCACCTGATGCCCTCTGTCAGCATTTTATCTCTCTTCTTGGCCAGTTTGAGGACTCAGAAGTAATCTACGCTGATGAATCCCTGGTTGACAGTCTTGATGGCTATGCTTATGCTCACATTGGCCATACTGAACAACACTCCTTGCTGGATGGCTGTAGCATTTCCACTGCAGAGTTGGTTGCCCTCTATCATGCTCTTGATCATATCCGCTCCTGCTCTGGTGAGTCCTTTGTCATTTGTAGTGACTCCTTAAGCAGCCTGCAAGCTCTCGACTAGTGCTTCCATAGGCATCCTTTGGTACTGTTAATCCAGGAGTCTCTTTATGACCTCTGCTCCAGTGGACACCCAGCAACCTTCATTTAGACCCCAGGCCATGTCAGGATACTGGGCAATGAACTTGCTTACCATCTGACCAAACAGGCCACCAGTAAACCACCTCTGGAGATTGGCCTACCGGAGACCAACTTGTGAGCAGTCTTTTGCCACAAAGTTTTTTCAATCTGGGATACTGAATGGCACACCCTGAGTACACCAAATAAACTCTGTGCTATCGAAGAGATGACGAATGTGTAGCGGTCATCCATGCCAGCCACTCTCAGGGAATCTGTTGTCCCTTGCCAGTTCTGCATTGGCCATACATGGCTAACACATGGTCACCTCCTCTGTCACAAGGATCCACCTTGGTGTTACTGTGGCTCCCTTCTAACTGTCATCCACATCTTGCTGGACTGCCAAATTTTAGCCGCTCTGAAGCGGACTTTTAACCTTCCCAGCATCCTACCTTTGGTGTTGGGCAACGACACCTCAGCAGCAGATTTAATTTTAGGTGTTATTCATGAGGGTGTATCATACCATCTAAGGGTGGGCATGTGACCTTCTCTCTGAGGTCTCCACCCTCCCTTCATTTTAACTCTGTCACCCTTTCTTTGCCTTTGTTTGTCTTTGTGTTCATCTTTTCTCTACATGTGTTCCTCTCGCCTTGCCTTTTTGGGTTGGACATTTTAATGTGTTGCAGAGTGGCTGGCTCATCCTCTTTTATTCTTGTGATCAGCCAGCTCAGACCATCTACCCTATGGTTTTAATACCTTCTTCTACTTTTCCTTGCAGTGTATGTTTTCCTCGTTTTTTGTTCCTTCCATTCGTTTTCTTTTTAGGTGTGGTTCCCCATTCCTTTCCCCCTTTTACTTTCTCAAACATACTTTGGGTGTTGTTTTATCTTGAGAATTGTTTGCAACAGGAAAAAGAGACTGATGACCCTGTAGTTTGCGCCCTTTATACCCCACACCAACTAACCTTGTCACCTTCAACCGTATCTGGTGTGATGGCATCTTTCCATCGCAATGGTGGGAGAGCACCATCATTCCAGTGTTCAAACCCAATCAAAACCCACTCGATGTGGATAGCTACCAGCCCATCAGCCTCATCAACTTTCTTTGTAAGCTGCTGGAATGTATGGTGTGTCAGTGTTTGGGTTGGGTCTTGGAGTAACGTGACCTACCGGCTCCATGTCAGTGTGGCTTTCGCCAGGGTTGCTCTACCACTGATAATCTTGTGTCCCTCAAGTCTACCATCTGAACAGCCTTTTCCAGATGCCAACATCTGGTTGCCACCTTTTTTGACTTACATAAAGCATACAACACTACCTGGTGAAATCATATCCATGCCACATTTTATGAGTGGGGTCTCCGGGACCCACTCCCAATTTTTATCCAAAACTTCCAGTCGCTCCATACTTTCCATGTCCAAGTCAGTGCCTCCCATAGTTCCCCCCATGTTCAGGAGAATGGCATTCCACAGGGCTCCATATTTAGTGTATCTCTATTTTTAGTGACCATTAACGGCCTAGCAGCAGCTGTAAGGCCATCCGTCTCACTTTCTCTGTATGCCGATAACTTCTGCATTTCGTACTGTGTACTGAGTGGCACCTACACTTAGCCATTCACAAAGTGCAGTCATGGGCTGTAGCCCACGGCTTTCAGTTTTCAGCTGCAAAGTTGTGTGTCATGCATTTCTGTCGGTGTCACACCATTCATCCAGAGCCAGAACCTTACCTTCATGATGATCCACTCGCTGTAGTGGAGACATATTTATTCTTAGGACTGGTTTTTGACACCCAATTGACTTGGCTACCTTACCTTGGTCAGCTTAAGTGCAAGTGCTGGTACCACTTCAATGCCCTCTTTTGCCTGAGCAACACCAGCTGGGGTGCAGAGAGCTCTACGCTGCTGCAGCTCTACAGAGCCCTTGTTCAATCCCGCCTTGGCTATGGGAGTCTGGTTTATGGTTTGGCAGTGCCCTCATCATTGCGTTTACTTGACCCAGTGCACCACTGTGGCATTCGCCTAGCATCGGGAGCTTTTTGAACAGGTCAGGTGACCATTGTCCTGGTGCAGGCCAGAGTACCTCCATTGAAGGCTAGGCGTGCACAACTGCTTGCCAGTTACATTGATCACATTCATAGTTCTCCTGCATATCCGAATTACCATCTCCTTTTCCCAACTACGGCAGTTCATCTCCCGCATCAGTGGCCCAGTGGCTTATGATTTTGGTTCACATCCAGTCACTTCTGTCTAAATTGGAGTCCTTGCCGTTACCACTTCTCCTCTAGGTTCATTCACATACAACTCAATGGTGTACACCTAGGCCGCAGAGTCTACTGGACCTTTTGCATGGCCCTAAGGACTCCAGTAACCTTGCAGTTCTCCGCTATCACTTCCTCTCAATTCTGGACACGTACTGGAACCATGAAGTGGTTTACACTGACGGCTCGATGGCTGATGTTCACATCGGCTTTGTGTATGTTCATGGACATATTGAACAGCACTCCTTGCCAGATGACTGCAGTTTTCTCACTGCAGCACTGGCGGCCATATCTTGTGCTCTTGAGCACATCTGCTCGTGCCCTGGTGAGTCATTTCTCCTGTGTACTGACTCCTTGAGCAACCTACAAATTATTGACCAGTGCTACCCTCACCATCCTTTGGTAGCATCCATTCAGGTGTCCATCTATGATCTGGAATGGTCCCATCATTCAGTGGTGTTTTTGTGGACCCCAGAACACGTCAGAATCCCAGGCAATGAACAGGCTCGCCATCAGGCTATGCAGAAACCGCTTCTGGAGATGGCCATCTCCGAAACCGACCTGCGTTCTGTCTTACGCCACAGTTTTTTTTTGGCTTTCGGACATGATATGGCATAACAGTATGTACAAAAAACTGCATGTCTTTAAGAAGGCTATGAATGTGTCGAAGTTTTCCATGTGGTCTTCTCGCAGGGAATCAGTTGTCCTCTGCCAGCTCTGCATTGGCCATACGTGGCTAATACACGGTTACCTCCTCTGTCACAGTGACCCACCTCGGTGTCACTGTGACTCACAAATGATGGTCGTCCACCTCTTGCTGTCCTGCCCACTTTTAGCTGTTCTGCAGCAGACTTTTAACCTTCCCAGCACCTTACCTTCAGTGTTGGGTGACAATGCCTCAACAGGAGCTTTAGTTTTACATCTTACTCATGAGGGTGGGTTTTATTATTTGATCTAAGTTTTAGTGCATGTCCTTTGTCCCTCTGTGTCCTCCACCCTAGTGCTTTTAGGGTGGAGATTTTAGTGTGTTGCTGAATGGCTGGCTTCTCCTTTTTTTTCCCATGGTCAGCCAGCCATGGTAATCTGCTGTCTTGTTTTGGTCTCTTCTACATATTTCTTGCATGTCTCTGTGGTTTTCTTGTCCAATTTTGTCCATTTTAGTGTTTTTTGCTCTTTTGTGATTCTTCCAGCTGTGTTTTGTATGTCTCAGTTATTTTACTCCCGACATTGTGGAATTATTTTAATTGGAATGAGTGACAAATGATCCATCAGTTTGGTCCCTCCCCCACTCTATTAAACCAACCAACCAATCCTACTCTTGTGACCATCCCTACTGTAAGACTTGCCCTATGAATCCTCTTACTACCATCTATACCAGCCCTTTAACTGGCAAAACATATACTATCAAAGCGAGAGCCACCTTTGAAATGACACGTCATATGCCAGCTATTATGTAAACACTGTTTGATCTCTTACATTGGCATGACCACCACCAAGTTATCAGTTAGGATGAATGGGCATAGGCAGAGGGGGTATACTGGCAACACACAAGATCGTGATGCAGAGAATGCTCTACAACATGACAGTCATGACCTCAGTGCCTGTTTCACCACGCATGCCATCTGGATTCTTCCCCCAGACACCAGTTTCTCAGACCTCCACACATTGGAATGGTGTTACAACCTGTCTTTTTCTCACCATCCACCTGGCTTTAATTTACATTAATTTCTATAGTCTCAGCATTTCTTCACAGTAACTATTCCTTTCTTCACTCCCTTTTAGTTTCCTAAATTTTTCAGTTTCTGTCTTTTTTTCACTGCCCTCTCCCACCTCTATCACATACGATATACTTAACTTTTCACTGTTATTAACTTGTGCATGATGTTTTGGCAGTAATCTCTGTCTTGCATGTTATCCTATCTTCCAGCTTCAAGTTCTCAAGTTTTCAAATCTCGTCCAGGGCAGTCCCAAACAACTGTTCATCCCACCCAGTGAGTCTCCCAGGTTCTTGGAAACTTTTCCAAACTGTACCTTTTGTAAACCTCAACAGTCCTTTTCCTTCATTCTTCTTTGTTCTCCTTCAACCCTTCTGCTAGAAGAAGGAGTCATTGGCTCATGTGTGTTCTCCTGCTGTGGCTGCTAGGGGAGTAGATTCTTTATTCTACCAGTTACATTATATTTTCAAAAAATGGTTATTTTTGTTGATTTCTTACAGTTTTTTTATATCATTTGTTGATTTATTCTGTGTCTACTTCAACCTTGACCTATCTTCCATCAATCAATTAGTTCTCATGATGTATTCTGCTGGGGCATAGCATATTTTTACTGTAATAGTGACCAAAACCAACACATTCTTTAACAGTTATTGAGGTCATCTTCCAGGTTCTGTAGCTAAAATAATTACAAATTAAAATAAAACACTGCTTTCGTATGTGCATTCTTCAAATGTTATAAATAAATATACATTCAGCTATGCGCACAGAGAGTAGCTGAGCTGCAGTACAAAAATTTGGAAAAACATTTTGTCATTGTTAAAAAAAAGTTTTAAATACACCATTACTAAGGGGCTGAAAGTAAATGGTGATACCTACTACTACTACTACTACTGATTATCATTTACATCATTTATCATTGAATTTTCAACAAATGGGGCAATGTATTAATTTTACTTCTGATGTTTTCCACTATGATGCTACATATCTGTACACAAGGGTCAGCATAACTGCTGATACCTCTGTGGTCTTATGGAGTCCACAACATAAATTTCTGCCATCACCAGTCATTGTCATTCCAGATAGATTATATACCTGAATTCCCACACTTAACTAACCTTAGCCTGTATTTTGTAAACATCTGAGAGTTTTAAAGTAACTTCACTTTATTGCTGTCATATTTTTATTGTTATTTATAAAATAATATAAACAGATTCAGATTTGCATAAAATGGTAGCATATATGTATCAAGTGTCACTGGAAACAAATTATTATGACAATGATAGTTTTTTAGAGTTGACTTTGAAGTTTCTGAAGTTTGTTTTATGTAGCTTTCAATTCATGAGACTGCAGACATGGCCAGTCTCTCACACACATTTTTATCAGTGATTTGTTAAAAAAATTACTGTGACAGAATCATTTTATAAACAGACTGTTGTGAAATTTCAAAATTATATCATCAGTAACAATCTACTAGGATGTGATTGTTAAAACAGGAAACTGGCAAAACAACCATGACTGTGAAAATAATGTGAACCAGTAATCAATGTACTCTCAGGCACAACTGTGGAACTTCACATGTACTGCAAAAATGGGAGGCAGCCATTTGCCATGTCAGAACCACCTTAATATGTCATAGTTATGTGTAGGTTTGTCTGTTATATTTCCTTTCAATCTTCTTTGATGATTACCATTCAATCAACATGCACACTGCAGTCCACAGATATGAGAAAAGCCTCCAATAACTATGACAGTGATAAAAGACACACAGTTTTGTTAAAATATATGTTTTATGCCATTACATTACTGAATAAACTAATTGTTGTAATTGGGACACTCAACACACCCAAGTTGTTGTTATAAATTTATTAGACTGTGGCTTGGATGCCAATCATCATAACATACAGTGAACATAATAAGGCAAATGTATACAAGTAGTAGCAACATGATAATTGAGCACAACTGTATCCAGCAGGGTTTAAATAGGTACTTGCCCATGGCAGGCTCTATTGGAAGTTCACAATATTGCTCTTTCATGGCACACTCTCATGGGCAACAGCACACTTCTAATGCATGTGGCTTTCAAGTATGAACTTATTACTGCATTCCTCTTCATTTGAGGAACAGCTTGAATTCACAAGATGTCCATGGCATCTTCCTCCATGGGTGTTGAAGTCTGCCTTCTCATGTCAATCCATATAGTAGGATGGGTGACGTCAGTGTGAGGTCCATGTCCATGACAGGTCCAGGGTCTGGTTGTGCTGGTGCTCCCTCTGTTGGTGCCTGAGGTGGAGGAGACAGCTCTGGTGTGGACAACAGCTGCATCGGTTCAGGTATCGGTATTGGAGAAGCTGTGCCAAGTTTGTCCACTGGTGATGGGGGACCCCTTGTATGTCATGGGAGGGACCCAGCCACATCAGGTGATCCATCAAGCAACGGAGACTTGTGTGGCTACATCGGCGTCCCAGAGAAGGTTGTCCTGTCGTCCACTTGTAGGCACAACTGGTCATAATGACTTGCACAGAGGCCTTCCTCTGTACAGATGTTGCAGAGATAGTGGCCGCAGCATCAGGATATGATGGTGGGAATCCATTTGGCGTGGCAACCAAACCCACATCTCTAGACAGCCACCCCAGCTGAAACGGGACAATGGATGCACAGTTTGACATCCCTGGCCAGGCTGCAGGAGATGCTGGAGCATCTGGGGTTGACACCTGTGGAGCAGTATGGTGGGGCTGTTGTTGTCCAATGGCATGAACTGATAGGGAGACAGAAATTGATCTAAGGCACCGCCGGCAGGGGCCGAGTCATGTACTTTTTCAGTTGCATTTTGAATGTTCTAACTAACCTCTCAGCCTTACTGTTGGACTGTGGGTGGAAGGGCAGGGCGAAAATGTGGCAAAGCCTGCAGGTGTTGCAGAAGGAGGCAAACTCCTGCAACACAAGCTGAGGGCAGTTATCAGCGAGCAATGTTGCCAGAAGTACTTCGATGTAAAAAAGTTTTTACAGAGCTGTCACAGTGGCAGGTGCCAAACTTGACAGGAAATGTACAACATATGGGAACCATCAATTACTATTAGACAGTATTCATTAAGGAAAGGGCTGGCAAAATCAATGTGGAGGCAGTCCCAGACCTGTGAAGGTTGCATCCACAAAAACATCTTGCTGCATTGAGAACATGTTGTAACCAAACAAATGATGCCACTGTCCAAAGCAGGCCAAAAAACATGACAATAGGCTAATGCCTTGGAGCATCATATCCCCATCCCAGTGATCAGCATGAAGCAATTGCAGGATCTCCAAATGGAGAGTCGAGAGATCCACTAGGCCAGGAGCTGGATAGTCTGTACCTAGAAGTAGAACACCATCAACAACAGAGAAATGATGCCAAAGCACATAGTAGTTACAGAGGGGTCAGATGCTTGTGAGGGAGACCCTTCTGGCCAGTTATATTGTACTTTCCGTAAAATCCGATTGGTAGCAGTAGCCTAAGTGATATGAGCACTAGTGATTGGACAACAATCAACGGTTTGTTGAGCACATTCATCAATGTGGAAACAGAATAACTCCAACCAATCAAATACTGGGTCCTGACTGGTTGTAAGATGGGAGAGCGTGTCGGCATTCACATGTTTAGCCGTAGGACAGACATGAATCTTGTAGTTGTACTGATAGGGAACAGTACCAATCATTGAAGGCAATGCACTGCTTTGTCTGGTAGGGATGCTGAGGGGTTAAACAGCGAAAATAATGGATTGTGATCCATGATGAGATGGAATTTTACACCATACAGGAAAAGATGAATCTCCTTTAAGGCATAAACAATGGCGAGGGCTTCTTTCTCTATTTGTGAGTATCTAGTCTGAGCCAAATTGAGCATCTTAGACATGTTTTCAATAAGCCACTGGGAACCATCAGGATATTTATAAGCTAATGGCGCCTCCAGCACATGCTGGGTTGCATCTGTTTGCTAACACTAAATGTTGACCCAGTTGGTAGGTTATGAGGCAATGTGCAGATTGTAACATAAACCTGAATTTGGAAAACGCTGTTACACATGCCTGTGACCAGCAGAAAGATGTCCCCTTATGAAGCAAGACATGTAACAGTTGTGTAACTGACACTGTCCTTGGCAGAACTGATGATGATAAGCAAACTTACATATATATATTTAAAAAAAAAAAAAGAAATGGAGCTCCTTGCCCAACGCAGGACACAAATGAGCAACAATGACAGAGACATTCTGACAAAAAGGTTTTACACTGGCACTACAGACCATGTACCCAAGATAAACAATAGAATGCTGAAAGAAGTGGCAATTTTCTCAATTGCATTTTAACCCAGTGGCCTGTAACACCATAAAGAGTGTCTGTAAGATTTTGAGATGTTCAGCAGTGGAGGAGCTGGAGACCACAATATCATCAAGGTAGTTGGCACAGCCAGCCAAAGACCTCATGAGTTGTTGAAGAGACTCTTGCAAAATTGCTGGGGTGCTGTCCATGCCAAATGGTAACCACAAGTATTGATACAGCCCAAAATGCATGTTAATGACCAAGAGCCATTGAAAGTCAACATCTACAGGAAGCTGCAAATATGCTTCAGAGAGGTTGATCTTAGAAAAATACTAACCACCAGCCAGCTTAGCCAAACGTTTGTCATGGAAAGGGAAGGGATATGTGTCAGTGATAGAATGATGTTTGACAGAAACTTTTAAATTGTCACAAAGGCGTAAAATTCCTAACAGCTTCTTGACGGTGGCTGAGGGAGTAGCCCATTTGCTGGAAGGGATTGGTTGGACAGCCCTGGAGGCTATGAGGTAGTTGATCTCCTACCCTTGAATTGATCACAGAGCGCCATCGGTACTGGGTGAGCCCGAAAGAAACGAGCTCTGACTGAAGGTTTGATGATGATGTGCGATTTGAAATTATTGGCACAACCCAAATCCCCAGAAAACAGGGGGTAAAGTTCAGAGAATAAAGAGTCAAGTTGTGTACAAGACACTTGATCAGAGATGAGATTAATTTCATCAGAAATAATAAACCCAAAAATGTTAATGGCATCCACACCAAACAAATTCTCAGTGCTTGCATTGTTCACCACCAGAACAGTCAGTTGATGAACCACAGATTTATATTTGATTGGGGTCTAGAAACTACCTAGTATGAGAATGCTTTGTTTATTGTGACTGACTAATGTACATGATACTGGCACTGAAGGAGGAGAACCCAAGTCCATGTATGTTTGCAAGTTTAGTAATAACACAGCAACACCAGTGTCGACTTGTGTATGCAAAACCTTCTGATAAACCTTGACTTCAATAAAAGTTTTATTGGATGCAATATAGATTGCCAATACACTGTTGGCATTCATGTCAGTCCCTGCAATAGGCTGCTGGAATTTTGCATTACAAACAGGAGCAATGTGGCCCATTTTGTTGCACTAGCAGCAAACGGCCCACCGCTTTGGATAATCTGGTTATCATGAGTGACAAAACATGACAGACAAGAGGGAAGCAAGGAGCACTTGCATTTTTGTTCATTGCTGGGTTTGCTGTGCTGCTGCAGCTGTGGCTGCTGCAGTGAGATGGGCTGGCTGCTGTGATATTTTGCTCATTTTCAGATCACTGCCACCTGGACCGTGAACAGTCCAAAAAATACAGGGGGAAGTGGGTTGAACTTCTGCAATGTTGCACCACAATTCAATTTGACTAACCACAGCTCTTGAAACCTCAAATGATTGTGCAATAGTCAGAACATCGGAGAGGGAGGGTTTTTCACACTGAAGGACCTGGTCATGAACGTCCAAATTGATCATCATGATTGCATCATGAACTATTTTGTCGGCATATGACTCTTTATGTATGTCAGTAACAAAGTGACAATGATGGCTTAAACCATGAAGTTCAGCTGCTCAAGTATTATAGGAATTTTCGGGTTTCTTAAAACATAATTAGAACTCAACTCGAACGGCAATGAGGTACATCCATATACAGTAGTATTTCAAAAGAAGGTTGCATATGTTATCAAAAAACAGTGAAGATGGGTCCTACAGAGGGGCCAGTTGGCAAAGGAGTTGATACAGTTGAGGCAACAACCAAGACAAAAAGAAAGCATACCATAAGGTGACATCAGTCAAACCAAACACATGAAAATGCTGCCACAATCATTTTTTGTTGGCTTCCCATTCGTCGACAGACTCTTCGTAAGCCAGAAATAGGGGGGTAAATGACTGGGGTAGCAAGACTGAGAGGGACCTGAACTGGCCAAAACAGCGGCAAACATTTGCAATACCTAGGTTTGATTGTGTTCAGCTCTAGCGAACAGCTCCTGCTGTTGATTGAAATGCTGCAACACCACAGTAAGAACCCTTTGCTGACTAACCAGCTGGCATAAAATCTCATCAGTAGCACATCAGACATTGTAGATGCAGTGGAGGACCCACCAGAGACTGAAAACAGTGCGGAGAATGATCTCATACTTGTCTTCACTTGTATTGTAATTTGGACACACAACACTACCAAGAATGTTAGTACAACTTTGTTAGACTTTGGCTTGTGTGCCAATCACCATAACATACACTGAACACAATAAGATAAGGCAAATTTATGCAAGCAATAATAAGATGATTACTGAGCACAAGTGTAGTTCGCCGGGGTTTAAACAGGCATTCGCCTGTGGCAGGCCCAATCAGATGTTCACAGTACTGCTCTTGTGCAGCACACTCTCACAGATGACAACATACTGCTAATGTGTGTGGCTTTCAAGTGTGTGCACATTACTTCAAAAACACATATGTAAAAACACAAATGTCCCTGTTTGAGACCCAGTCTGGCACAAAGTTGCAATGTGCCAGAAAGTTTCGTATCAGTGCACATTTCACTGCAGAGTGAAAATTCATTCTGGAAATACATAGCTGTTCAAATATATAATGTAAAACATTATGTGAAGTGACTTATAATATTGAACTTCCTCTATAAACATTTTTGCTATTATAAAATATGATTAAGATTACTGAGTAATGGCCAAATTACTTGAGATAGTGAAAAGTGTTTTTTTCTTTTTACAGGAAAGGATGATATTTTTGGGGAAAATCCATGTATTCATCCAACACTGGGCAAGTCATCATGTAATGTGCGAGCCCTTACCTATTGCGATCTGCATAAAATTCACCGTGATGACCTTTTAGACGTACTAGAGTTATATCCTGAGTTTTATAACTCATTTTCTAACAATCTTGAAATTACATTTAATATGAGAGATGTAAGTAAATTTTTGTATCAGGTTTCCTATGATCTTTTAACATACAAAAATGTTTTTATTTTGCTGCTTAATTTATAAAATATTGTAGTCACAATCTTTATGAAATATTATCTTGAATTTTATGTAGGAACTAAATACATGTGAGTACTGAACAGTAGTAGTTCCAGAACAATGATTATGCCCATCCACAGTGAAAAGTGTGAAAAGTGTTAACAGTCCAACAAAATGACTAAATGAAAGTAAGAGGGCAGGGTGAAGTGCTAGGCTTGACTTAAAGATGATATGGATATAAGTGCAACTTAGTTTTTGTAATGTAGTTACACACTGCTAAGTAATGTAAGTAAATTGTCAACTTTCTCTGCCAATATATTTTATTTTGAAATTAGTCATGTGGATATTTTGATCAAATTAATAAAATGGACCACTGTTCAATCATAAAATTTTATGTCTATCTTAGTTTAGCATCAGTGTAAAGCTGTTGAAACTTCATAGAGGTGTATTAAGTGTTTCCTTCTTCATTTCTAATAAATAGGAAATTTTCAGCTGGATTCAAATGTTGTTGTTCTTCTTTCAAGGATACTGAATGAAAGTGTGTTTCAAATTAGCAACCGCAAATGATATATCAAGCCATTTTTAGATTATCTTAAAAATAGTCAAATGCATTTTGTACACCGATCTGGTACCATGGATAAAATGTCATCCACTGCTTTAGGCCAGAAAAAATACAGCAATCATTTCTGTGGATGAAAGCTAGTAGCCCTTTGCCGAGAAAGGTTAAGGCCATTTTATTGATTCAAAAGATTCTGACACATGTTTCCTTGGATGGAAAAGGGCTTCTTTTTGTTCATTATTAACTTGCCTAAAATATGTCTTCATGGGAATTCATCAACTGTAACTTCAGTTAATATGGGTGATGTGTGTTACAGTTCTTTGCTACAGTTTATCTGTAGCAAAAATTCAACTTTAGGGTGCTGGAGAGATGAGTGTACCTCACCAGCATGTATAGCCACCTAGTGTTATTGTGGCTCTGTGTCTTGGTGTTCAGGTTGTGGGTGTGTTTATTCTTTGGCATTCTGCATTTCTTATAGAAGTCGCCAGTTGCTTACTTACACCTCCCCCAGAAGTAAAGTATTTTGGCTATCTGGTTGAGTCTTATATTGATAAATCCCAAAGTAGGTGCACAATGAGATCAGATGCTTGATTTTGCTCACTTTGTTAGTGAGCAACTGAAAAATTTTCAGAGGTTTTTCAGGAATACCTTCAGAGTATTTTAGTATAAGAGACCCATGGTCTCCAGTGGCTCATTACAGAGTTATTGAATTTTGCTTGGGTTCTTGCCCCATTTAGCTCTGTATCTGTATTGCAATGAAAAATGTGCACAACAGTGAAAATATGGACTTCATTTATCTGCATATGAAAGCTACATACTGCTTTAAAAATAGCCAGGTTGGATATAACTGTTTTTATGAACTATAAGAAACAATAGAATTTTGTAATTCTTCAGGCTTTGCCAGTGAGGCATTGTCTTGTTGAACAATCAGGTTATTGCTAGTTTTTGGCATCTTTCTTATAGGTGCAGACAGCACCTGAAGAAGACTGTGAGTTATGCAATTGAATCAATGTGCAAGAAAGGCATGAATAACCAGCAGAAGTCTGATTGTTCAACATGACAGTAGACTTTTGGATTACAGAAAATACTGCTAGTTGCAAATTTAAAAAAAATAACATCGATATTAGTTGTCTTCTGCAATGTGAATCCCTTTGTTTACATGAGTGAGTGATATATTGCAAATTAGAGTGAATTACATGAAGTTATTATTTAGTGCAGTAATTAATAAATGAAGTATGTATTTTGCACAGAAAAATTAAAGTAACAAAATTATGTAGTCAGAGTTTGAAATCTGACAGTAATTGTAACAGAATTTACAATGAAATTTACCTCTTGGAACTTTAAATTCAATTAACATAGAAGATAATTAATTTCAGGAAAGATAAAATGTGTATTGTACTATTGAATGGCACAAGTCATTATATTGAAAAATGTGTATGAACTCATACAAAATGTGCAGAGCCATACTGTATGAATATTTCCAATTAATGATACTCTCTAATTAATATGCTCTCCAGTCAAACTAATTATACCAGTAGCTTCAGAATAATTGACTGAATGATTGAGGTAATAGTTACATTGAGCGTTGCCTGGCTATGAACTTAAAGTTTTCATATGTCTACTAAACATTAATCAAATGTCTATTTTAATAAACAAATTAATTTTGGAAACAAAGTTAATTAATGGGGGAGGGGACATAACAGATTGGTGATAGCCAACTTTCTACATCTCAGATGGTATGTGGAGTGTGTCTCGTGTGAAAACAAACAACTTGCTTTAGCTAAAGGTATTTTCTATTGACAATAGTAGTGCCCACTTTACTGTTCACATCTAAGCTTGCTTTTAGTACAACTCAGTTCTGTCTCAGGTTTGTTTTTCTGTCAGTTAATCTGTATGTTAAATGCAAAGCTGTCAGATAGGTTTGTCCATGAAAAGTTGGCTCATATGCATCTTGTGCATGGGGTCCCTGAATGCAATCTAAGAGTGGTACAACAATGGTATTCTGAGCTGTTCCTGCAGTGACAGCAGCCACTTTTGCATCTAAAGGGTTGTTACATTGCTTTGTTTTATGTGTTGTACATTGTAGTGACAGCATATTACAGGCCTTTTTTTCTGTTGTGGAGATATTTTCATAAAAACAGAGGTGATCAGGAAAACAAATTGAGTAAGTCATCATCATGTTATTACCCCATAACAAGCTGCTGGAGACTGTAGATCACTAATACCAGATTACTCAGAAGGGATCCCTGAACAAACTCTGAAAGTTTGTCAGTACAGTAAATACTGCACAAGTCCTCTAGGCCAACTGAATGAAAAAGAAGTGGAAACAAGTCTGAACTGCAAAAGATGGAATTCATTGGGACAATGGACAAAAGTAATTTGGTATTGGGATAACATAGGGATTTTGAATATAAATTTTTGGAACATCCACCATATTCATCAGAGATGGCATCCATTGACTTCCATTTATCCTTGTATTTAACAAAATTTCTGGCTGGAAAACATGTTAAGTCTGATGAATAGAATATGACAGATATAGCTGGGCATTTTGCAGACTGCTTAAAAATCCCACTTCAGGATGGAATCTACCAACTGGAAAAGTGTTTACAAAGTGTATTGGCTTATAAGGGAATTAAATGTAACAAATAACTATATTTTTGACTTAAACAAACAACAATCTTTAATTGCTGTACCAGTTTCTTTTCAATTTTCTCTCATACTTTTATTACTATTCTGCATGTTGCAGTTCCAGTTTTTTAAGAGATTAATCTGAATTGTCTCAGTCTATTTGAGACTTGCCTTCCTTTAACTTTATTTTGGGCAGAACATTTTGCTCTTGATGTATGTATAAAGCATATCTTTTCAGCTTCCAATAATGATCTATATTACCAATGTTAAAGCAATGTCAAAATAAGTCAGATGGCTATCCTTTTCAAATTTAATATTATTTGTGATTTGTTTCATTCCTTTTTTGTGTCAGTTATCTACACTGTTATGGACATTGTAAAACAATTAAAATGGCAGAGATTCTCTACCCGTCACTTTCCAAGAATTCAGAGAATCATCATCATCATCAGCCAATTCAATCATTATATGATGTGGCCTCTTCGAGTCATGGATTCAGGTAGGCTTTCAGAAGTCTTCTCCAAGTGGGACGGTCTTGGGCAGTTCTCTGCCAGGTGTTACCAGCGATCTTCTTGATGTCTTTGTCCCATCTGTCTGGTGGTCTTCCTCTAGGCCTCCGGTGCTCTCTCGGACTCCACTCCAGTACTAGCTTCGTCCATCTGTTGTCTTTCCTTCTTGCAATGTGGCCAGCCCACTGCCATTTCAAGGAACCTACTCTCTCGAAGATGTCGAAAACCTTTGTCACAGACTGGATGTCATCTGCCCTTTTCCTGTCCTTTCTTGTGTAGCCCAGTATTGATCTCTCCATGGCTCTCTGTGCTGTCCTAAGTTTCCCTTTTGTGAATGAGTTTAGTGTCCATGTCTCGCAGCCATACATCATCACAGGAAGAATGCATTGATCAAACACTGCTTTCTTCAGATTTACTGGCAATTTTGATCTGAATACTTTTGAATTCTTCCCAAATGCTTGCCACCCAAGCTTGATGCATCTATAGATTTCTGGCCTGATGTCTCCCTTCATATTTATTATCTGGCCAAGGTAGACATATTCACTGACCTCTTCTAGTAGACTGTCCTTGACTTTCACATCTCCAGCTGGGACCCATTTGTTGGATATTACTTTTGTTTTGGAAAGGTTCATGTTCAAGCCAACCAGCTGACATTCCGATGCAAGATCTGTAACCAAGTTTTGGAGCTCTGCGAAGTCTTTGGCCAGTAAGGCAATATCATCAGCAAATCTCAAGTTGGTAAGCCTTCTTCCATTAATTCTAATTCCCTTACCTTCCCAGCTCAGCTTTGACATAGCCATTTCCAATACAGCAGAGAATAGTTTTGGGAGATGGGATTGCCTTGCTTGACACCCCTCATGATGTGGAATTCTTGTGTTGATTCGCCGATCTTAACATAAGCTGAAGAATTCTTGTAGATTTCCCTGAGCACTTCAATGTATGCTGCTCCCATTCCTTGCTCACTGAAAGCTTGGAGGACAGCTACATGGCTAACAGAGTCAAATGCCTTTTCAAAGTCAACAAAGGCAATGCAGAGAGGCAGTTGGTATTATTTGCTCTGCTTATCACTTCACTAACGGTCAGAATGTGGTCAATAGTGCTAAAATTGCTTCGGAATCCAGCTTGTTCTATAGGTTGGGCTGAGCCTAGGGAGGAACTAATTCAGTTTAACAAGATCTTTGTGAAAATTTTGTACAAAATTGAGAGCAAGCTGATAGGACGGTAGTTTTTAATATTGTGAATACTTCCTTTCTTGTGTATCAAAATAAACTTAGCCTTGTTCCACAATAGTGGGATTGAAGCATAGTGCAGGCAGGAAGTAAATACTTTTGCCAAGTGACTTATTGTTACCTCTCCTGCCAGTTTGAGGATGTCAATGCTGAGCTCATCATCACCTGGCACTTTTCCCTACTTCATGCTATCTAGAGCACACTTGACTTCCGATGGGAGTATATCTGGAACACTAGGTATATTATTTAAATTAGATACACTCAAATTTTCCCCTGGATTGGTATACAAATTGCTATAAAAGTCTCTGATGAACTTCAAAACCGCCTCCTTTTCAGTGATTTGACTGTCATTTCCATCGAGTGCGATAATCTGCTTTTTACCGATTGTGAGTTTGCGTTTGGCTGACTTTAAACTTGTCTTGTTCTCCAAGCTTGTTCGTAAGGTGTCTTCAGTGAATTTCTGTATGTCAGTTTTCATTTCTCTTCACATTGCCTTACATAGTTCGGAATACATAACCATGTCACGATCGGTTTGGATTTTCATTTCTCTCCTCTGTTGTAAAAGGGTTTCAGTTTTGGCACTGAATTTCTTTGGTTGTTTATTTTTTTGGCATAGGCCACCGACTTCTTGTGCACTTGAAACAATCATTTCCACCAAATCACAATCTTTAGTTACGTGGACCTTGCTTTGGAGGACTTCTTGGGATTTCGAGGAATGTTTTTCCAGGTTTTTGAGGTTGATTACCCTTCTCTTCTCTTTCATAAGTTTACTCCTTTCATTTCTTACATTGAGTTCGACCCTTGCTCTCACAAGATGGTGATCACTGCCAGTGTTGAACTGACGTATCAGAGAATATTAGGAATTATATCACAAAACTCAAACTGCTGCAGTACAAATATCAAAAAATCCTAAAAATTAAGATATGCAGATATGATCAGGGCAGATTTGGCTATCAGAAGTGCACTGAGTGAAATTCCAGTTACTACTCTTGCAGAGTCATTCTGCAGGTCCTCTTCCAAAATCCTAAGAAGTTGTAGTCATATGTTAAGACTCAGTGACACAAAATTTATTGTACAACCTGAAGTCAGTGAGATGGAAGATCAAAGTGACAATAATCAAAATTGAAACCAAAATGTTATTTCTATTTTCAAATTCCCCTTTCCAAAGGAAACTCTTGAAATACTGCATCTATAAAGTTACTGTACTTTTGCTAAGGATTGAATAACCCAGATTCACCTGTAAGAGAAAACCAGTCAGCAGAACAAGGAAAATTTAGCAATGGCATTTCAGTAGTGAAATATCTACATATAATGAGTCAAATGATGAGAAATATCGAAAATCCTTGTCAGTATACAAAGGCCTCTGATTCTATGTTCCATAAAACAATATTTGGTTCTTTAAAATGACAAAATATGGTTAAAATTTATATTGACATATCTAATTTGCAGCTGACATTAAACTGGAGGAAAATCACACAAAACTTAAGGATGAGTGAAGCAAGGAAATCCACTTCCAGTCAAGTAACTTTAAATTTCAAAATTTTCACTTAAGAGCCTATATTTGATGAAAAAACACCCAAAAGCAGAAAATAAATTCAATCATGTGAGATTTTTAGATGACACTGTGCTGTTTGCAGTTGACATATATCAGCTATATGAGGTATTCCAAGAACTTAGTGAAGTGAATAAGAATTCTGGGATATATGTTAACGCAATTAATACAAAGCTAACAATAAATTTCTTTGATGATATGGCAGTAATGCTTATGTCTCTTGAATGCATGTCATAAAGTACATAATGTGGATAGGTTTTGTGAGTTAGTGACAGTTAAAATCTCTCTGCCTAAAGAAAAAGGTCCATAGATTATGTATGAATCCTATATTCTCATATGTCTTGCAGACTTGGACTTTAAGTGCAAAATCAGGAAAACAAAGTAATGGAGATATTTAGGTCACTGGAAAGAAACTTGCTAATTGCAAATTGGGAGATATAATTAGAAATAATACATAGGAAATAGAACTAGGGTAAATAATGGATTGATCTAAATTAAAACACTGAAACTGCAATAGTCAGGACTTCCACTGAAAAGCCAGATCACAAAGGGTGAAAATTTACTTTTGAATGGATTTACTTGCTGGGAAAGAGAAGAAATGGAGAGAAGATGTAGACATGGTCAGAGGATTTGTGAAGGATTTCCATGGCCAACGACAGCTTGAAATGGAGACCAATGAATGCAATTAGGAGAGTCTTTCATGGCACATTAATACTTGTCAACAACAATCATGGTTATATCCATAAGTAGGTGATTCTATGAACAGTGTTACAAAATAAATGATACTGCAAAAATGTAACAGGACACAAAAAATTAATGAAATCCCTGTCAGGTCGTATACAGAATTGTTGCTGGATTAGCTTTACCCTTAACTGTTATTAACTGCAGATTACAAGAACAGCCAATCCCAACCACTTTAGTGGCAGCTGAACTTAGTCACAGAATGACAGATCTGTGTTACAGATATTCACAAGTAGCAGAATTGTTAAACACATCATGATATTAATAAAATGGCTTATATCTGTATGACAACAAGCCTGGATTCAGCACATTATGTAAATTGCAAATCCATGATCTTCCCAAAGTATTTCCTCAAATATACTGTGTTTTGTGTTTTTTAAGAAAATTTTTTAGTTGAGTGCCTACTGATTTCTATTAAAGAAACTAGAAGTGTATGGGTTTTCCAGCTGTATTTCCAACTGGAATAGGGATTTCTTAATAAGCAGAATGTAGTCCTGTGGTTAGGAAAAGGGTCTATGTGGACAAGTAATTCTGAGTATACTTTTGAAGGGAAAAATACTAGGACAGTTAAATATTGGTGCTCAGGCTATACACCAATAACTTGACAGATATGAGTTGCTACTTCAGACTTTTTTCAAATGATAGGTTTATGTACCATGAAGTATTATTTGCAAAACAAAACAAAAGAAATCTGCAGTCAAATTGCAAGAGAATATAAATGCAGTATGATGGCTGCTAACAGGCCTACATGAGGAAAAAAATGTTGTGTGCTTCTCAAATTGTAACAAGATAGTAGAATTATGATGGCATGATAAGAAAGTCACAGCTGAAAAGCTGAAATGATCATATTACACAAATGTCTAGCACAAAAAATTCAAAAGGAGTTACAGAAAGGAATGATTGTGTATATTCAATGATAGGTGAAGTGCATAGCAAGGTATATTTGATTCATAAGATATTGGGAGAACTATAAGACTATCAATGTATAACATACATTTAAAACCTTTATTGAAGCAGAGTTCAAGGCTGATATCAGTAACAGAATTTCCATCATTTTTGGTGAATACAATTCAAATTACAAGTCATTTCATTCAGCCATGGGAGAGAGTAAAAAATTCTCAGAAAGCTTAAACAGAAGAGTCTCTAAGAAAGAATCCTATTATGTAATTATTTAGGAATAAAGGATATGACACTCTGAAAGGCAGCAACATTGCATTGTCAATAGGTACCCAAACAAAAGGTACAAAATTTTGCTAGCTTTGGCATAAATTTCCTTTTTCAAGCTTGTTCAAAAAACATGCACACAAACACACGTCACTCACTCACATGCACATGACTCTCTCCCTGCATTGAGCTCAGTCGACTGCTAGCTCTTTCCTGGCCCATGGTGAGTGTACTGGGGTGAAGTGGGGGTGTGAGATGGGATTGGATGAGGGATGTAGAGAGGTGGGAAGCAGTGAGGGGGTTGGGGGAATTGTCTGGTGGCTTGTGGGAGAGTGGAGAGCTGTCTATGGGCTAGCTAGGGGTGCAAGTAAAGGGGCCAGGTGGTAGATGGGATGGGCATGTGATTTCATAGACTAGGGTATGGTATTGCAGCACACAACTAGCTGACACAAATTGGATGGGGCTACTGTGGCAAGGGATGCTGTACACACACACACACACACACACACACACACACACACACACACACACACAATTGGGTGGGGGGATTGGGGGGGGAGGGGGGGGGGGACAGTGAGTTACCTTAGGTTTAGGCCAGGGAGATTAAGAGAGCGAAGGGTGTGCTGTAATGATAGCTCCCATCTGCACAGCTCAAAGAATCTGGTGATTGTGGGGAGGATCCAGATGGTATGAGCGCAGCCATTGAAATCTCACATGTTGTGCTCTGCTGCATGTTGTGTCACTGGGTGGTCCAACTTGTTTTTGGCAATGTTTGGAGGTGACCATTCATTCTAGTTGACAGCTTCTTGGTTGTCATTGTTGTTGTGGTCTTCAGTCCTGAGACTGGTTTGATGCAGCTGTCCATGCTACTCTATCCTGTGCAACCTTCTTCATCTCCCAGTACTTAACTGCAACCTACATCCTTCTGAATCTGTTTAGTGTATTCATCTCTTGGTCTCCCTCTATGATTTTTACTCTCCACGCTGTCCTCCAATGCTAAATTTGTGATCCCTTGATGCCTCAGAACATGTCCTACCAACCGATCCCTTCTTCTTGTCAAGCTGCACCACAGACTCCTCTTCTCCCCAATTCTATTCAATACCTCCTCATTAGTTATGTGATCTACCCATCTAATCTTCAGCATTCTTCTGTAGCACCACATTTCAAAAGCTTCTATTCTCTTCTTGTCCAAACTATTTATTGTCCATGTTTCATTTCCATACATGGCTACACTCCATACAAATACTTTCAGAAACAACTTCCTGACACTTAAATCTATACTCGATGTTAACAAATTTCTCTTCTTCAGAAACACTTTCCTTGCCATTGCCAGTCTACATTTTATATGGTTGTCATACAAATGTAAAACACTGTGCAGTGGTTGCAGCAGGGCTGGTATATAACATGGCTGCTTTCACAGGTTGCCCAGCCCCTGATGGGGTAGGATAAGCCTATAACGGGACTAGAGTAGGTGGTTCTGGGTGGGTGGATTGGGCAGGTCTTGCATGTGGTGGTTGGGTGGGTGGCAGAGCACCACTTTGGGATGGGTTGGAAGTATCTTGGGTAAGATATCCCTCATTTGAGGGCATGATGATAGATAATCAAAGCCCTGATGACGGATGTGGTTCAGTCATTCCAGTCCCAGGTGTTATTAGGTGACAAAGGGGGTACTTCATTGGATATGAGAATCATGTGTGTGCAAGGATATGGCACAGGAGATCTGCTTACAAATTAGATCTGGAGCATATTGCCTGTCTGCGAAGGCCTTTGTGAGGCCTTCAGCATACTGGGAGAGGAAGTTCTCATCACTGCAGATGTGTCTGCCGTGGGTGGCCAGGTTATAGGCAAGGGATTTTTTGGTGTGTAAGGAGTGGCAGCTGTCAAAGTGCAAGTACTGTTGGTGATTGGTGGGTTTTATGTGGACTGAGGTGTGGATGGAGCCATCTGAGAGGAGGAGATCGACTTCTAGGAGGATGGCATGATGGGTGGAGGAGGACCAGGTGAAATGGATGGGAGAGAAGCTGTTGAGGTTGCGGAGGAGTGAGGATAAGGTGACCTTGGGTTCAGATTATAAATATGTCATCAACCAGACCCAGGGTCTGGGGTTTTGGGAAGCTAGGAATGTTTCCCATGGGTAGTCCATGAAGAGGTTGGCATGGAGGCTGCCATGCAGGTGCCCATGGCTGTGCAATGAATTTAATGATGATGTTTGGTTTGTTAGGCACTCAACTGCGAGGTCATCAGCACCCGTACAAAGTCCCAATTTTGACACAGTCCAATTTTTTACACAGTTCAATCTAGCCACTGTCACAAATGATGATGAAATGATGAGGACGACACAAAAATCCAGTCCGTGGGCAGAGAAAATCCCCAACCTGTGCAGGAATCCAACGCAGAACCCCATGTGTGAAATGGATTTGTCTGTATACCTTCCCTTCAAACGTGAAGTAATTATGGGTTAGGAAGTAGTTGGTTAGGTGTGCAAGGTAGGTTTGGGATATGCAGGGCACTGGGAGAGGTAGTGTTCAATCACAGCAAGGCCATGGGCATGAAGGATGTTTGTATAAAAGGAGATTGCATCAACAGTGCTGAGTAGGAATCCAGGAGATGAGGATGTGGGGATGATGGAGAGCTGGTGGATTAAGTGGTTTGTTTCTTTAATGTGGGAGGATAGGTCTTGGAAAATTGGTTGCACATATTGGTCAACAAGGGCTGAGATTCTTCCAGTAGGGGCACTATAACCAGCAACAGTGGGGTGCCCAGGATTTTTAGGTTTGGGGATTTTGGGAAGCATGTAGAAGGTGGGTGTGAGGTCTGTTGTTGGGGTGAGTAGGGAGATGGATTCAGGGAAGAGGTTCTGGAAAGGGCTTATGGATTTTGGCAGGGATTGAAGGCTCTGGTGGACTTCTGAGATGGGGTCATTTTGGCACAGCTGGTCAGTGTGTCAGTCAACTGGTGGAGGCCCATTGTCTGCTGGGAGGATGATTAGGTCACGATCCATTTTTAGGTTGTGTAGGGCAGTCCTTTCTTCTGCTGGAAGTTTGTTCTTTGGGAAGGATCTGGGGAAGGATAGTGTGGCCAGGTTGGAAGTTAGGAATTCCTGGAAGGTCACCAAGGGGTGGTTAGATAGGAGTATGGCAGGGTCATGGTTGGATGGTGGTGCAAATTGGGACAAGCAATGTTTAATGTTAAGACTGGATTGGCTTTGGTTGGAGGGGTTGGTGGTGAAGAAGTGGTTCCAATGCAGGGAGCAGGAGAAGGAGAGTAGGTCTTTCATGAGCCCAACATGGTTAAGCCATGGAGTAGACCCGAATTTGAGGCTCTGGACAGGACTGAAACCTGTGTGGCACTGAGAATTTTGGTGGAGAAGTTAACAACAGTGTTCTGGGAGTGTTTTGGCAATGGATTTCATGGATTGTTGGTAGGGGGTTTCTGAGGATGCGGTAGGTTGAAAACGTCAGCTAAGCAGAGTCTAGGTGCTATGAGGGACTGACAAGAAGGAGCACTGTGGGCATTATGGGGGTTAGTTAGTGGTGCCCCAAGGTGAGAATAGGATGTCAGCCTTGCAGAAATCAATAAGAAAGTTTTAGATTAATAGCAATCAATGCACAGGCATATAGCCAGTCTTTCTAAATTTACTCCATCAGTGAAGAAAATGGGAACGTCTCTCAGTATGTGAGCGAGTAGGAAGCAATCTATCATAATATGTTTGACTTTTACACTGGTTTGATTTATTCCTCAGGCAACATGTTTTATAAGATATTTTCAACCTTCTGGAATGTGTAGTATGAAAAATAAATGATTTCAGTGGCGAAGGTTAAACATTTTAATACTGCTCACCCATCTTGCCATTGTCATCGTCATTCCATTTCCACAGATGGAAAAAATATGTGACGGTAAAATGTACGATCTTCTACAAATCTTGAAAGGATCAAAAGAGTAAAGACTGTTATGGAGATACATTCCCCAAGTACCTTAATGTGTAGCATTATCTGTCAGTTTCACAGTTGTAAGTCTGTCACTGCATAATTTGTAAATGATAATAAGGACATTTTTGTAAATTGAATACTGCCTGAATTTCACCATTCTGTCTACATACAGTATAAGGAAAGCATCTAATTTGAAGAGCATATTAACTGGTATAATTTTAGGTGTCACGGGAAACAGTAATAGTTCTGAAATAACAGATATCTTCTTTCAGAGTTTTAAACTATTATTGTCAAGTTCAAACTAAATAGAGCTTTTAGGTATATTTTGGGGTTTGTCGACATTTTTCATTATTTTTAATATGAATTTGTTGGTATTGTGTTTTGTAGTAAATGTGTCTAATGTGTAACCAGATTCTGTCTTGATTTGAGAATCAATAGAATTTCTTAATCAAACGAGGAACCCCTTGAGTGCGAGGTCACAAGTTCAGCCATTAGTAAGGCTCATTTGAAATTGTTGTGTTAACTTTATGACAGACACAATATTAGCTGCTAATGACTCACTACATACATCAGTAAGGCAACAGATGATGAGTGTCTGGGAGGTGCAGAGATTAGCCTTCAATGGGAAGTATGTATTACACTTCACAAAATGAACATCGTCAACATTCAAGAAATGTATGAAAAAAACACTTAACTAGCACCATGAACATCTAATGACAAATAGTACACTACAGAAGTGCAGTAATATGTTTTATAGGCATGGAGAAACCAAACATCCAGAGGCTGAATTTGCACCATGGTTCTGGGTGGTATGCATTGTGTCTTGCACTTTTCAGAAGGGATAGTTTGTGCATACCATATTTGTAACTATCTTACACCCATTTTACCCCTCTTTCTTGCTGTAATGTAAATATTCCCTACTATCCTGGCAACAACATGCAAATGAGAAAAAATCATAATGCTCAGAGCACCTCCAGTTTCTCACAGCACAATAAATAACTTTTCACCAATTTACCATCCAGATTAACAGTCAGCATAATTGTATATGAATGCATTAAGGCATTGATGCTAGCTGATCTCGATACAACCCTCTTGGTACCCCTAATTTCCAGCATTCCTTTCACATGCATTTCCTATTCAAATAGTGATTGGTCAGAGTTGAAAACAAATTCCTTAGTGAATGTTGGGATAAGTTTGTTTATCTCATCTACAAATTTTCAGGCTGATATTGCAGTTTGCTGTGCATTGTCAATTTTACAGTTTATTTGAAATTTCATTATCTTACGTCTTCCATTTCTGTAGCATTGTCTGAAGTTATGCAACCATCCACTGTTGCCCTTGAAATCACTGTAATCTATGTCACATGTAATTTGATGTGTGTAATGTAGTAGGTCATTATCACGAAAATCTTGTAAATTGTATCGAGTGTCCTTGAAACGTGCAAACACCAGTTTTTGTAACAAGTGTGTCTTGTCCTCCCTTGAATATCCATAGTTTTTCTTATGCACCACATGGTCATCTTGCTATGGAGTTGTTTGAAATCTGTTCATATTTGTTTTTTTACTATGCTTGGATGATCTTTCATGTCCTTAGTTACATTTAGTACTTGCTCCTTGGACAATGATAGTCTTTTACTACATTTTGCAGGAGATAGGATTCATGACTCCCTGTCTGACAAAGATGATGAACTACATGGCTCAACAACTGTTTCAGCATCACTTTCTCTTGTTAAGTATGTATATGTATAGTCATCATTGTGCTCCTCATGTACATTGTCCACACAGTCGAGTGTATAGGACACCACACATTCGTATTGCAGAAATGCTAGTATTTCATGTGCCACTTCTTTCTCACTCTGCAAAATTTCTTGGGTTCCTTTCCGATGAAATGTCAAATTCAGCAACTATTGTTGTAGATATAATGAAGAGTTCACTTTGTTTATTGTTGCCATTGCTCTGCTTTGTCTCGATACCACCAGCCCTGTAGCCTTGTTGTGAGTTACTTATTGACTAAGCAGTTCAACTGTGCTCTGTAGTGTCATATTGTGCCCACCATTGGCTACCTTCAGTCCTGCCCCTTGTTGTTATTAGCAGTCAATAACGTGGTTGCATGGTAAGCAACTTGTGGGGTGTTGAATGCCATAAACATAATTGGTATTTTGCAACCTTGCACTCAAGGGTTTCCTTGACAGTTACATTGTACAATCAATATAAAACTATCATTTAGATCATTGTATTCATCCTGTTATTTGATAAATATGATGCCTAAGTGTTAAAATGTAGTCTGTGCATTATTAAGTAAAATGTCTTCAAGCAATGTGACAAAAGGGAGTATTTATTCAACAACTTCATTTTTGTTGGGTATTCAATATGTGAGATTACCTTATGATCACTATCACAGGAGGAGCTTGCAGGCGTAGATCCCAGAGCAGCTAGGAGGCATAGAACAGGTTTAGCTTCTCGTTCAAGCTCACAAGACAGAGATTCAGATGTAAGAAGATATGCTTACAGACCACCTCGTCGTCGAACATTTCATCACAGAGGATCAGGTGGTGGGCCATGTGGGGATGGCACTCTAGGAGGCAACAGTCAAGATTCCAGTGAAGATGGGTCTGAGTTGTAAGTTGTATCTATGTATACCATGCCTTAAATCTCATTATATTGTTAGTCAAAGCTACTAGAAGAAGTAATAGAGTTTAAAAGAAATTTGTTTGCCCACTGATAATTAACATCAATTAAATTAAAGTGGAAGTTTTTTTACTATCTCTAGATGATGATTATTTTCATTATTAATACTCTTACTGACTTATGTTTGCAAAATACATGAACAGATTTCATTTAAGTACTGTGTGTCCTCTTCCAAACCCTAAAAACATGTTTAAGTCATTTTGTGAAACACTTCCAAAAATTTTATTGTTTTTCATTGTCTCTGCAATGTCCTTGGTGGAAAAAAAAATCATTTAAGCAGTAAAGGTAGGGACTTGCTGAATAGTGGAGGCAGTCAGTCATTGATAAGTATATAAATACAAAAATGTTTGGTTGAATCCTGTCTCCAAGTTATAGAGTACACATACAGACACATTTACCTACACTTACATCTACATCTACATACATACTCCACAAGCCACCATATGGTGCATGGTGGAGGGTACCTTGTACCACTACTAGTCATTTCCTTTTCTGCTCCACTCACAAACATAGTGAGGGAAAAATGACTGTCTATATATCACGGTAG
The DNA here is from genome assembly GCF_023864345.2 of Schistocerca serialis cubense. Lineage (NCBI taxonomy): Eukaryota > Metazoa > Arthropoda > Insecta > Orthoptera > Acrididae > Schistocerca > Schistocerca serialis. The sequence goes on along the minus strand of NC_064640.1, from coordinate 351,655,387 downwards.
GAGCCATAATTTCTAGTATCTTATCTTCATAGTCTCTATGCAAAATTTGTGTTGGTGGCAGCAGAATCATTCTGCTGTCAGCTTCAGTTGCTGGTCTCTAAATTTTCTCAGTAGTGTTCTCTGGAAAGAATGTTGCCTTCCCTCCAGGGAATCCCATTTGAGTTCCCAAAGCATCTCCATAATACTAGCAGCCAGCCTCTGAATTAATCAAGAATAGGTTACACTAGCATCCTATAGGTGGTCTCCTTTACAGATGAATGACACTTTTCCAAAATTCTCCCAATAAACTGAAGCCAACCATTCACTCTCCTTACCACAGTCCTCACATGATTGTTACAGTTCATATCAATTTGCAGTATTATGCCCAGATATTTAAATGACATGACTGTGTCAAGCAGGCCACTACTAATGCTGTATCTGAATAATGTAGATTTGTTTTTCCTACTCATCTGCATTAACTAAATTTTTTCTACATTTAGAGCTACCTGCCATTTATCACACCAACCAGAAATTTTGTCTTTCATCTTGTAAGTTCCTACAGTCACTCAACTTTCATACCTTCCCACACACCACAGCATCATCAACAAACAACTGCAAATTGCCACCCACCCTGTCTGCCAGATGATTTACGTATATAGAGAATAATAGCATTCCTATCACACTTACCCAGGGTACTCCTGATGATACCCTTGACTCTGATGAATACTCATCATCAATGACAGCATACTGGGTTCTGTTGCTTAGGTTGTCTTCAAGCCACTCTCTTATCTGGGAACCTATTAGATATACTCATACCTTGTTAACAGTCTGCAGTGGGGCACTATGTCAAACTCTTTTCGGAAATCTAGAAATATGGAATCTGCCTATTGCCCTTCATCCATAGTTCACAGTATATCAAGTGAGAAAAGGGCAATATGAGTTTTGCACAAGAAATGCTCTCTAAAACTGTGTTGATTCATGCACATAAGCTTCTCAGTCTCAAGGAACTTTGTTATATTCGGACTGAGAATATGTTGAAGAATTCTGTAGCAAACTAATGTTAAGGATATTGTGCTGTAATTCTGCAGGTCTCTTCTTTTACCCTTCTTATAAACAAGTGTCATATGCACTTCTTTTTAATGTGCTTGGGAATTTTCACTGAGTGAGAAATTAATGATAAATACATTCAAAGTAATGGGCAAGTGCCATAGAGAACTCTTTGTAAAACTGAATTGGAATTCCACCCAGACCTGGTGACTTATTTGTTTTCAACTCATTCAGTTGTTTCTCCCTGCCAGAGATGCTTATTACTATGTCTACATCTACATCTACATCTATGCAGATACTCTGCAAATTACACTTAAGTGCCTGACACAGGGTTCTTCCAACCACCTTCACAATAATTCTCTATTATCACATTCTCAAACAGCACGTGGAAAAAATGAACACCTACATATTTCCGTTTTCCGTTTGAGCTCTGATTTGCCTTATCTTATTGTGATGAGCATTTCTCCCTATGTAGGTCAGCATAATCTATACAGGAGCCTGTTTTGTGGTTTAATGATGGTATGTTTGTACAGCTGTATGGCTACATTCTCACTGGGAGACTGCATAGTTCCTGCACTGCAACTTGACTGGGGAGAGGGATTGCGTTCTGTAGAATGGACAAGGAGAGAAGGATGTAGGGGGGGGGGGGGGATGCAGGCTTGGGTGGGATGGCTGATGGCTGTGTGGCTAGGCAGTTGATGCTTGGGGCAGGAATGTGTTACCTATGATCTCTTTCTGTCTGCAATTTGGCAGAGTTGTGTGCAGCACATAGTGACATGTAGGAATAGGTTGGAACTGGTAGATAGAACAGAGAAAGAGAAATACAGGTACAGTGGAAAAGAGGCCATGAGTGCTGGATGAGTGAAGTTAGGGGCATAGGGCAGGGGTGGAAGTGGTTGTGGAGTGGGGACTAGCTGCGACTGAACTCAGGAAAATTACAGGATTGTATGATGCAATATGAGGACAGTTCCCATCTATGTAATTCAGAGAAGCTGAAGTTGTGGAGGGGAGGGGAAGGGAGGATCCAGATGATACAGGATGTGAAGCAGCCATTGGTGCATTGTACTTAACAATGTGATTTGCCACTGGGAAGTCAACTCTGCCCTCAGTCACAGTTTGACAGATGCCATTCATTTGGATTGACAGGTGGTTGGTGCTCATAAGCATGTAAAATATTTTGTAGAAACTACACCAGTGTGATATATGATATGTTATGACTGTTTACATAGGTCCCCTGTCTCTGATATGATGAGGTAAGCATATGACGTGCACCTGGGTCTTCCACAGGGGTATGACACATGCAGTAGGGGTTAGGAGTTCGCACTGTATACGGATGGACCAGAACATTGTGTTTATTGAGTGGGTGACAGAACATAACTTGGGAGGGTGTTCCTTATTTCCAGACATTATGATATGTGAAGTACTGGTGAAGGATGTGGTTAATTTGCCCCATTCATGATTGATATTGGGCTATGAGAAGGGTGATCTTTAGCAGCTGATTCCTGGGGATGGTTGGAGGATTAGAGATGTTTGTGGATACTGCAAGGGCATTATTTTTTTGGACTAGGTGTGGGGGTAATTCCCAATGTGAAAGTCTCAGCAAAGCTTTAAGCACACTCGGCAAGGAACTGATAATCACCCCAGATATGCTCTTCAGTGGTGACCAGAGTACATGGGGAAGACTGTGCAGAACTCTGCCTGCCTGTAACCAGAATGAGCTCACCAGTGTTATATTCCTGCCCTGTGCACACTCTTCCTCTCCCTCCCAGTGTTCACCCACCCTTCTCCAGTGCTCACTTCCCTCATTTCACCAACTCCACTCAACACAACTCCATACACCAGTTGAGCTGCAGTGCGAGCATAATCCACAAATCCAGAGCAGTGCAAACATTAGATGTCTATGTGTGCGAGTATGTGTATTCTATCACTCTGAAGGAGGATTTGTTCAAAAGCTATTAATATTCTCAATCTGGTTTATATTTCTCTCAGTAACTCGGCACCTTAACTTTTCAGTGAGTTGTTACCTTCACTCATTAAATTATGTTAACTATTTTTCTGTTATATTTGCTATAAGAATTTCTACAATTTCCAATACAGAGCTATATATTTCCTTTTAGTTTGCAAATGAGTTCTGGACATACTCAACTTTGACTTCATTGGGACAAATGTTTGACATAGGTGGACGTCAGAATTCAGGGTACACATACTTAATATGTTATTGTCTAAACAGGCAGAGAGCCTCGTGATTTAACATTGATGTGACAGTCATCAAAATCATATTTTGTGATCTTCTCTATGTTTGTGGAGAAAATTATTAGTTGTCTGTTTCTGATAATATTTTTTAAAATAAATCTTCCACAGATACAGTTGGTTTGTTTATTTATTTATGCTAATGATAGTATAATAATTGTTCAAATGTTCGAATGTGTGTGAAATCTTATGGCACTTAACTGCTAAGGTCATCAGTCCCTAAGCTTACAGACTACTTAACTTAAATTATCCTAAGGACAAACACACACACACCGATGCCCAAGGGAGGACTCGAACCTCCAGCGGGACCAGCCGCACAGTTCATGATTGCAGTGCCTTAGACCGCTCAGCTAATCCCACACAGCTATAATAATTGGTTGGGCATCCAAAACTGAACAAGACCCAGAAGATTATCTAGTTGAAATATGAAATTCAGCACCACATTTCTTACACATCTCAGTGACTTTCATATTATCAAATTTGTGGCCTTGTGGCTACTGCCTTTGATTACTAATTTAAAAGTTTTGAGATAGATATCAGCAACTGATAACAATTGAAATAAAATCTATTTTATCCAAGTCATTGTCTTTTTACTTTTGTAATGATTCTATAGTGTCTTTTTTTTGTTCAAATGAGGCTTTGTTTACTCACCAACATAAACACATGTGATTTTTCTTTCTTAACTATCATACATCTTTTTTGAATCAGTTGTTTTGTCCTCATAGTCCATTTTGCATTGTGATGTACCCAACTGGAGACGTAGACAATCGCAACATGAATAACACATGTATCTTGTCATTTGAGATTTCTTTATTTTGACACTATATACATTTCTTCTGCATATTTATAGCACTTTGTTTGGTGTCAGATGTGTCCAGCTCCCTTCTTTTTTTATCAGTTCCTAAAATTTCAACAAATCTAAACAACATAGATAAAGGCATACCTGGATTTGAAATATTTATCCTCTGTTAGTGGTCTTAAACAACTGTTATCCTAAACCTCCAAGAAAATCTTGAAATCTCATCATATCATTTTCATTTCTGAAATACATAACTTGGTTGTTTACTAATGTGGTTTTCAGTAATTATTGGCTATTTATTCCATTTTGGGAGACATGATAACCTGAACACATCTTGACTACAATATCCAACCCAGATTTTTTTTTATTGTACAATCATTTCAAGTTTCATTTTACTTCATGTCCCTTCATCGAAAGCCCTATCAAAATGAAAGCTGGAGATCAAGTTGACATTCTTCTTCACTTTCTACATGCATGAAAACATCTTTTATATTGTAAAGCACGGTTTTTTATACTCTTTGGTACATTTGGAATTTGTTCCTTCTTTTTCTTAAGTGTCTCATTGACTGACAACCCAGAATCTTTTAGTCAGATTTCAGGAAGAGAAATATCACTGTACAAGCTATTGGTCGTAACCTTAAACCCTGTTTCTTTAAAAAGGGAAAATCATTTATTCAACAACATGAGTTCCTTTATTGTTTACTTCATGAAGTCCTTTGCACTGTTTACCATCATAAATTTCTATATTACTGATGTAAAACATTTTGCAGTCAACTAAAGAAAATATTTTTGAACTATACTTCGCAAGTTTTGATGGAAAATATTGTATAAATTTGCATCAGCTACTGAACACTTCCAGTTTCTCATAATCTGTAACAATTTTACCAGGTGAGGAACATATTACAGATGGCTACAAAGTAATCAGTGAAATCTCTTATCACTGCAATATGATCGTTTTCCTTTCTCATAGATGTTGTTTCTCTTTCATAAAATCTTAAACATTACAGAAGAAATCTAAATCTTCTGAATCCCACAGTCATCCAGGATATTTCACTTCCATAGACTTTTGATTGCCATATTTCATCAAGATTCATTTTCTCTTCTGTATTCAGTTCAGTCAGATAAAATAAGTCTGACTACAGCCTTTATCTCAGTTAAATGTTAATAATGCATCTCTTGTGAGACTGAAGTTTGCCTTTATGTTGTCAATATATTGACTTGTGCAAGACAATATTATTTCTAACAGTTTTGTGTGAGGCAGCCCCAGACATAAGAAATATTGTCCATATTTTTTGCTAGACCCTTCCTAAACAGAAATGACATAAGTAAATTTTGTTTGGTTCTTTTTTTGTGAAGAATAGAATGATTTCCTTAAATAAAGAGTTAATGGTTTTGTTAGTCTTCCTCCTCAAAGATGTACAAAATTCTTCCTTCTCATCACAATCTTGAGGACATGAACTGTATTCCACATTACTTTGTTCTGTATCTGAATTCTCCTCACTTTCCTCAATTACAGAAAAAGCAGCTTTATCACCAACTTCACTATCAGGCTCTCATCTGTGACTGAAACATCCAAAAAGTGTTTCTGAATTTACTGACCATCCTCTTCCACAACCATGTTATACATCTTTCTGAATGCCATCATTTATAAACAAACAAATTTGTACATATTTTGTCAAAATCTAACAGTTAGCTTTAAATTCACCTTCAGAATGAATATGTGTTGTAAGCATATGAAAATAATTATATTTGGAGATCTACAAATATGTAACAAATAGTCACAAGTCTCTTAGATACATGGAGGGTTTTGATGAGAATTGATTTCTCTTTAAATACTGTAGTGTTATAAACTGAATATCTATCAAATGAAATGCTAATGGGTAGGTAGAAGAAAATTTATATTTGCTCTGCAATAATAAAACTTGTGCAGCTTGTCAGAGTCATGGATGTAATTTTTCTGTCATATCTGTAATAATGCTCCATTGACAACAAATTTTGAGAAATGTGATCGCTGACAAAGGGAGATAGACAGGAGCAATGTTGTAAGACTCCTATTGCAGTCTAGTTTTGTGAGAAAATTAATACATTTGCATCTGTCAGACTACCATGACTTACAGAATGTTATAAACCTTAGATAATGATTTTCATACTGAATGAAAAGGAGTGATATTGTCAGATTGTTGTTACTTTCTTGTTTTCTGAGAAAATTAATTCATTTGCATCTGTCAGACCACCACAACTTATGAAATGTTATAAACCTTTTATAATTATTTCTCATGTTAGGTACTTAGGATTTATTAATCTGAACAGACTACTGAAAATCTAAGATGGAATTTTTACTGACCCATAAATAAGGGCAAAAAAATAATAGACTTGCCTTTGGCGTAATCAGTTAACAAATGAACAAAGTCAAATAGTGTACCAACTCCTCAATAGTTATTGCAGTAAAAATCTTTCTTTGCTAAAAGTAAGCTGTAGATGAACACAATTAGTGTATTTGTATAGGTCTGGCTGTGACATGAGTACAAAATTCCATTATCTTGAAATTCTTTCTGAGCTTTCCACAGAAGACTGATATTGTAAGTCAGTGTCAAAGTGAGAGATTACACTAGGATGTACAAAAAATGCAAGCTAGATACCAATGGCTATCGGATGCTTAGGTAGATGGACAATTTTTCATGCAGCAGATCACAAATAAACTACTCAAAACTAGTTTTGTACCACCATCATACCTATGAATGTGTGTGGGCTTAGATTCAAGGGAAGCCGCAATGAAAGAATAAGCATCCTGGAACTAAAAAGACACTTTACTATGAAGTAGGAACAAAAAATAACAAAAATAATGGTAATCTTGACATAAGTACACATCTTTCCACATTTTTGAAATCAAAGTCTACAGCAATCTACATCCAGTATCATGTTTCTCCACTACAATGAGTATTGCAACATGCTTGGATCCTACTTATCATGCTGCACACAAGATTGTTGTAGTTCAAGCTTGTTCTACTTGCTGTATCCCGCTACTAATGCATGTAAGTGTGAGTGTGCTGAGTATGATGTCACCATGCATGCATGCTCGAATCAGCTGCTATCTGTATCAGCATGGGTCAGCTGCTGGAGGCCACCAGTGGGAGGCACATGTGCGGTGCTGTCCACGTGATGCCATCTGCTGGCTGCTCGCACATACATATGCGTGGAGCAATGCTGACTGACTCCCTTTATGTGATCCTAGTTTGTATTGTGCACATCAGTGTTCTTTGCCTTGTGAAGTCTTGAGAAGGTTATTGTTCAGAGGTGATTCAAGTCATATTTGTGTGATTTGGATTAATTTTATGTAATAATTGGTTAATACACATTTGAAATCAATCCACGTCACACAAATACATCTTTAAAAATAACCTCCTGTTGGGATCTCACAATTCACAGAACACTGGTGTGCATGATACAAACTAAGATCACACAGAAGTAGTCAGTGCTGCTCCGCGCAAATATATGTGCCAGCCGCTGGCAGACAACATGGCGGGAACTGCGTCATGTACCTGCCTCCTACAGGCAGCCTCCAGTGGCCAGCCCACACTGATACAGTTGGCAGCCAATTCAAACATGCATGTGCAATGACACCACACTCACAGCACTCACACTCACACACTATTAGCAGGATACAGCACTACTCTTTGAAGATGGCTCTCATGAGGTCATCCACTGTTTGAGGGCAGTTCTTCCTGCAGCATTGCTAGTTTCAACTGGTCCTAAGCAAAGTCAGTCTGGTCATATCAGCAGACACTGCATACCATTCCATTTATTTGATTCCTGCTTTCTGGAGGAAGGTATTCATGCTGTGGGTGCATTATCAACCATAACGGGTGCATTATCAGTCATAAAAATGAAGCTATCACCAAAATTTTGACTGTAGGGCTGGACAACAGGTTGGAGGATCCTTTCCTGATGCTGCACTGTCCTCAAATGTCCCTCAATTGTAATGAGAGGGATCCAGGATCAGTATGTGGAACCAGTCCTAAAACATCATGTTGAACATGTGGAACTGCTTGCATGAGACTTGCATAGGTATGTAACCACCTCCACATTCATCTACAATGGGGATTAGATATAATCCTACACTTGTTGATGAAGAGAACCTGATTCCATTGAGCCTGGATCCATTTCACATTATCCCTTGTCCTCCTCCTTCACGTACCACACATTGCACAAAAGGAGGGGGGCGGGGGGTATGGTTATTTGTAATGAGTGCCTAGAAGACAAACTGACCATATGCAGACAGTTAGATACTGTCTGGGTCAATGCAGCCCTCTCAGTTGCCATCAGTAAGGCAGCATCCAGTTCTGTTGCATTCTCCCTGGGATACTTCGAAGCTATAATTCATATGTGCTTGTCATCATCTGGAACTGTTGACTGCAGGCAACCAATATAAAACAGATTGTCAGTGTTTTGTGTATGCCAGTTTGATGGGCAACTTCCCATGCTTACAACTTTCCTTGTCATAAAGTGACAATGTGTATACTTTCTATGCTTGAAATGACACTTTGAGGCATGTTGACATACTGAACAGTGTATATCTCCCCTTCATGAATGGAGATGCACTACTAAACTGCACTGATGAGGAGAACATTGGAAGTACCACTATGTGATTTCCCAGAAACTTCGCTCCATGAATGATGTGTCAAAATAAATGAATAAACACTTCAACTTATCTGTAGATTCTTACCCATTTCTGAGAAAATGATGATCAAAATTTTCGAGGTAGTTTACATGCTTTACAGCACATAGTAAGTTTAACTGAAGCAGTGACACAATGTTTAGCATTGTGACTTCATAATTTTGTACCACATGTTTGAAACCCAATTATTGGTTTTATTTGTGTTTCTGTTTTTCATTTGTGTACCCATTCCACAGAAGATTAGATTAGATTTACTTTCATTCCAATTAATCCGTAGTGAGGAGGTCCTCCAGGATGTAGAACATGTCAGAGTAACAATAATACATGACAAATATTTACAAATAAAACAAATAAGCTAATGTATCTTCCACAGGTCCCAAGTGGAATGATCATCGTTCTTTTAATGAACACTATATTAAAGGATCATTTTACAACACTCATTTACTAAGATCGCATTAATGCACTACACAAACATTTTCCAATGTATGTTGAAGCAATGTTACCTATCTTCATGTGCTAAGTGTCTGTCTGCTGAATGAATTTAAAAATAAATAAATAAATAAATAAATGAGAAAATTATTTAAAATTGTTTTTAGTGAAATTCCTGTAGTGTATCTTAATGCATAACCAACAGCAAGTGCCAGTTTTTGGGAAAATGATCCATTATGCATGATTGCCATGAAATTATTGCCAATGTGTGAATATCTTCGGCAATATTAACAGTGTCTCTCTCTTGAATGAGATTCATGTGAAGAAATGGCACTGTGGCAAATCTGACTTTGTGTAGTGCTCATAGAGTGTGGAATTTGTGTGTTCCCAATGTTTCTACAATTGGTGTAATCTAAGTGAATGCATGAAACATTCCTAAAGAATAGATGTAAAAATTAAAAGTAAGAATTTATATAAGAATTGATTCCCTTCAAAATACCATACACCCTTATTACACACTATATTGTGTAATAAATATATTACACTTATTGTGAAACCGAGTTGTAATTTTATAATTAATACAATGCCCTTATATGCCCTAATCTGATAAGAAGGACATGGGTAGATCAGTGGGAAAAGAAGACAAATAAGATAAAATAAAAACAGTAATTGGGTTGTTAAACCACAATGCTAACCAGTGTACCACCACTTCGGTGAACGTATTACATACTGTAAGGCATATAAACTACCTAGAAAACTTTTACCATTGTTTTCCCAGAAAGAGTTAAGTTTCTATGAATAAGCAGAGACACTTATTGGCATATTTTAATCCCTCTTCCACTGAGCATAGGTTCTCAGAAATGGGGTGATAGCACTTGCCATTTTCTCCTTGTGAGAATGCATATTTACTTTTATATAAAACATTTTCATTTATCTTTTTGTGTGACATTTTATTAAAAGCATAAGCTTTTGATGATTATGTCCACCAATGTCATCCAGAACAAACATTTGATTGTCAGGAAGACATTGGGATTGTCCTTACCAACACCCCATACCACACTCTCCCCATTACTAAATATAAAATCCATGCCTCATATATGCTTCCACCTGTGGTGCACATCTCTGAAAAACAGAATGTAAACTGTCACAAGCCTTATTTTGGAATATTGATACATCTAATACTGCCTTCCATGATGCACCACTGAATGCATAGCTCTTGTTTCTGCTGTAATTATTGTTGCATATTCTGATTTCCACAGTCTCTGTAATAACCAATTTCCAGCACTAGGAAACATGGTACAGAATTTTCATTTTTTTTAAATAATCTTGCAGTTCTTTGTAGGGATGTGTTCATTGACCTCCAATTTATTTTATGGCTTTCTGAACTTCATGTGATATTGATTTTCAGTACAGTATTCTGAAACAGTTCAAAAGGGCTGATACGTAACATTATTGCCACAATGAAAACATAGACTCCGTTTTACAAGATATGGTATTTCTTTGAAAAAGTTACTCACAAACATTATTAAACGAGTAAATATCAAAAACATGTATGCAGGCAGAGGCCAGTTTTCAGATGTCAATAGTAGAAAAAGAGTTAGGTTTAAAAAGTCATAATTGGATATAAATGTATTAATTTACTGAGAGAAAAATGACATAGTAATACAGAACTGCAGATTAAATGTATATCTATCACAATAATTTAATAATTTAAATCAGTTAATAGGATTAATATTCTTTCTGCAGATGTCTATCAAGGGAAGTACTTAAATATTTTGTTTATTTCATTACTTACATTTTGAATCAGCCAGTGTTCTCGAGTGTATTTTCTGAATAACTGGATAATGCACCAGTAGTATCATAGTGTAAGATTTCCTATTCTTTAAAATATCTTTGAAAAAACTATTTACTGCAGAACTCAGAAACCTTTTTCAAAACAATAACTTGTTAACAGCTTCCTTATATCAATTTTAATCAAGGCAGAAAACCATTTTTGATGTTGGAAACAATGTTCTAGGAGTGTTTTCACGTTTATTGTGACCTTGAGAAAGATTTTTATTGCAAATATATAATACTGTTATGAAAACTTATGTCATAAAGACCCCTCATATCATCCCCTCTCACTCGTGGTTTTGTAAAGTCTTCCATAATGTACAAAAAACAGGAGTGCATGTTAATAGAATCCATTTCAAGGATAAACTTTGAGTCATAAAAATAATTATAAAATATCTCACCCCTCAAGAACTATTCTTGGCCATTAATAATCATGTCAAACAGAAATTAAACAATTTATGTGTTTGAAGGGGCCCAACGTTTTCCCACTGATCGTAATGCTGTTGAAAACGGACATATTAAATGTCATCCATGGTGGTGAATATCTAAGACAAAATAGTGGAAGTTGTGAATATGACCATTTTGAGGTCTTACTAGAAGTTGTTATAGCTCCCACTATTCTAACGTGACACAATCCAAATTCCAAAGTATCGGAGATGCTTGTCCCTTGTCTTCTCCATGAAGCACAGAGATATATCAAAAAAGACTTCCATTGCCAGGTTTTAAACCACCAAATGAAAGAAAAAAAGGGGAAGTCATAACTGTGATCTATGAAGATTTGTAGGGTCACACAATTCACGAGAGAGTGAGAGTATGAGTATGAGTAGGGAGCAGACATTATGAAACAACAAGGTCTTATTCAATGCTGCTACTAGAATATCAGCAGAAAAAGCACTCATGACTCCTTTTTGGAATACAAAAATATTATTGCTTGCTGACTTTCTCTGTGAGAGAAGGAGATTTATTGCAGCACATTAAAGTGTACTGGTTGAAATGAAATCTGGTTATCCCAGGAAATAGCATCAATCCTCTATTTCATCTGCGATGTGTGGAAGGTACATGAGCATTTTTTTTTCTTTCTAAATAGTTATTATGAATTCTTGTTTTTCTGGCAGCCTGGATAATCTCTTCACTATGGATCCATTGGAACAAAAAGTGCATCTAATCTAATATAAAATATTCTAATTCCATATACAAACATACATCTGCATTCACCAGCTTTTACCCTAGGCTGAATTTTGTGAAACTTAATGAACACTTTGTTTGCAATTCTAATTTATTCCATATGATACAGTCCCGGAAAAAGTAGTTTGGAGGCTCAAGTCTCAACATTGATACAGTGGTTGCCTTCTGCACAGCTGTATATTTATGTGGCTTATCTTCTTTTTTATCACAAAAGTGTCACTAGGCTGCAAAGAAAACTTATTTCTGCAGAAAAAATATAAAAATATGTGAGTTTATGTGCCACAATAAATTTGAAAATAGGAAGGTAAAGAAATGTATTTTCTAACTGCCTTCCTACCATGTTGTCTCAGCAGCATGAATTTTGGTGTCTGTCAGTAATTCTTCTGTTTCTTTTTATTACTTCTTTTACAAATGTAGAACAACACAGTATTTTGTAGTTGTTTGTTTGCTAATAATTTGTGAACTAAATATTTTAATTCAAGGTGAATAAACTGAAAATGATCTTATTGCTTAATAAATGTACATATAACATGAGACACACTTCACTATTGTTACAGTGAGAAGTCTGGTCATGGCATTCTAGAATTCTCAGCGGATAAGGCTGGTCGGGATGTGACTCCAATGAATCTTGAATTTGGAGATGATGACAGACAAGTGAAACCAGGAACACTTAATTCAATTGCTGGTAAGTATTAAATGTCACCTGAAAAATAATAGTAATGAAATAGCAGCAGATTTTACTCTCAGGAGGAGACAAGTCCAAGAAACATAAAACTAAAATTCTCTATAGTTATTTGAAACATGAAATTGCGGTTCATAGTTAACTGAATTAGTGGTAAAACATTGAACTTGTATACAGGAGACAACAGTTCAAATCATCATTTGCTCATCCAGAATTAGGTTTCCCTTGATTTTCGTAAATTACTTAAGTTAAAATTTGGGATGGTTCCTTTCATAGCACATGTCTAGTATCATTCCCCATCTTTCCATAATATGAACTTGCATTCCAACTGTAACAAGCTCATTGTTGATGAGATGTTAAAGTGTGATCTTGCTTTTCCAAATGGAAACATATGCAAGAAATTATTATGATATCAAGCAATCTGTGTAGGTTATTGATTTAACTGAATACATCTCTTCCAGAATTGGTTAAGGTCTTTTTTATTAATTAAATTTGGATTTGATTTATACTTTTGCTTTCAAATTTTATTTAAGTAATTCTTTTACTAGTTAAAATTAATATTCTCACATAAAATTGCTAAATAGACATCTAATTTCTCTCAGTGTCTGTTGTCATTTAACACACAGTGTAGCTTATTTACAGTCATGTTCACCACTTAATTTTCATTCTACCATTATGTAACTTTGTGTTACTTTAATTTATGTCCTATTTTCTTTTAAATAATTGCTTTATTGAGGCACAAAGCAATTAATGACATCAGCTGCCAGTGGCCATTGATTTACAGCAAAGGGGAAAGTTTAAAGAAAGTTTAAATTTGTGGCAGACTGTCATTCGAACCTGGGTCTTCTGCTTACTAGACAGATGCCCTGACAAATGTGCCATCCACATGCAGTGCTCATTGCAACTGCACAGACTACCCTAACATGCCTAGTACAGAATTTCATTCATTCCTGTAAGAGTTCGAGTGTGGTGTGCATATACATTGAGTTGATCAATTGGTGGTCATCCTTGCCTTGATTTATATATATATATATATATATATATATATATATATATATATATATATATATATATATATATATATATATATATATATATAGAGGGAAACATTCCACATGGGAAAAATATATCTAAAAACAAATATGATGTGACTTACCAAACGAAAGTGCTGGCACGTTGATAGACACACAAACAAACACAAACATACACACAAAATTCAAGCATTCGCAACAAACTGTTGCCTCATCGGGAAAGAGGGAAGGAGAGGGAAAGACGAAAGGATGTGGGTTTTAAGGGAGAGGGTAAGGAGTCATTCCAATCCCGGGAGCGGAAAGACTTACCTTAGGGGGAAAAAAGGACGGGTATACACTCGCGCACAAACACACATATCCATCCACACATATATAGACACAAGCAGACACACACACACACACACACACACACACACACACACACACACACACACATATATATATATATATATATATATATATATATATATATATATATATATATATATATACACTCCTGGAAATTGAAATAAGAACACCGTGAATTCATTGTCCCAGGAAGGGGAAACTTTATTGACACATTCCTGGGGTCAGATACATCACATGATCACACTGACAGAACCACAGGCACATAGACACAGGCAACAGAGCATGCACAATGTCGGCACTAGTACAGTGTATATCCACCTTTCGCAGCAATGCAGGCTGCTATTCTCCCATGGAGACGATCGTAGAGATGCTGGATGTAGTCCTGTGGAACGGCTTGCCATGCCATTTCCACCTGGCGCCTCAGTTGGACCAGCGTTCGTGCTGGACGTGCAGACCGCGTGAGACGACGCTTCATCCAGTCCAAAACATGCTCAATGGGGGACAGATCCGGAGATCTTGCTGGCCAGGGTAGTTGACTTACACCTTCTAGAGCACGTTGGGTGGCACGGGATACATGCGGACGTGCATTGTCCTGTTGGAACAGCAAGTTCCCTTGCCGGTCTAGGAATGGTAGAACGATGGGTTTGATGAAGGTTTGGATGTACCGTGCACTATTCAGTGTCCGCTCGACGATCACCAGTGGTGTACGGCCAGTGTAGGAGATCGCTCCCCACACCATGATGCCGGGTGTTGGCCCTGTGTGCCTCGGTCGTATGCAGTCCTGATTGTGGCGCTCACCTGCACGGCGCCAAACACGCATACGACCATCATTGGCACCAAGGCAGAAGCGACTCTCATCACTGAAGACGACACGTCTCCATTCGTCCCTCCATTCACGCCTGTCGCGACACCACTGGAGGCGGGCTGCACGATGTTGGGGCGTGAGCGGAAGACGGCCTAACGGTGTGCGGGACCGTAGCCCAGCTTCATGGAGACGGTTGAGAATAGTCCTCGCCGATACCCCAGGAGGAACAGTGTCCCTAATTTGCTGGGAAGTGGCGGTGTGGTCCCCTACGGCACTGCGTAGGATCCTACGGTCTTGGCGTGCATCCGTGCGTCGCTGCGGTCCAGTCCCAGGTCGACGGGCACGTGCACCTTCCGCCGACCACTGGCGACAACATCGATGTACTGTGGAGACCTCACGCCCCACGTGTTGAGCAATTTGGCAGTATGTCCACCCGGCCTCCCGCATGCCCACTACACGCCCTCGCTCAAAGTCCGTCAACTGCACATACGGTTCACGTCCACGCTGTCGCGGCATGCTACCAGTGTTAAAGACTGCGATGGAGCTCCGTATGCCATGGCAAACTGGCTGACACTGACGGCAGCGGTGCACAAATGCTGCGCAGCTAGCGCCATTCGACGGCCAACCCCGCGGTTCCTGGTGTGTCCGCTGTGCCGTGCGTGTGATCATTGCTTGTACGTCCCTCTCGCAGTGTCCAGAGCAAGTATGGTGGGTCTGACACACCGGTGTCAATGTGTTCTTTTTTCCATTTCCAGGAGTCTATATATATACAACAATGTGTTCTTTTTTCCATTTCCAGTTCAGCAATGGAGAAAGTTGAAAATCTGTGCTGAACTGAGATTCAAACCCATGTCCTCTGCCTACTAGGCAGATGTGCTGACCATGTAGTCATCACAACTGCATGGACTACTCTACTGTGTCTCCAATCAGACCAAAATTCTCAACTTATTGACATACTTCTGACATACTGCCCCTTTCTCATTATCCTCATTACTTGGGGCATTTCACTGATTCCTGTATGAGTTTATTGGAGATATGATGTAATAATGGTCTAACAACTTTTAACATTGTACTTTGCAATGTCATAAAACCTGATATCTAGATAGTACAGAAGATAAATATAGTAATATACAGTCAAATCGCGATTTACTCTTTTTGAAAAGTATTGCATGACTGTGGTTAACACCATCAAAAACTTTTTAATTTTTGGTGGTTATGATGGAAAGGTAGATATTCAGAGTTGTTGAAGTGAGTAATTGTATTCAAATGTTTAAATGCAGCTGTCCCTCATTTGAATGTTGAAAAACCAGGATGTCCCAAACCTAAAATCATACTTGAAATCATTTAGAATACACACGATATGATAATGTACTATTGGCAGTTATAAGCATATGAATTAGTCAATGCCATAGATATATCAGGAGAAATACTATGGTTCATTTTATATGAACAATGAACAGTGAGTGAGAGGTGGTGCTGTAGCTTAAATTACGTTATACTGGCTTAATATGACAGGAAGTGAGCCAGATTCAGATCAAATGGAAGTTGTAATGCCAGATAATTGTAGCTATATGCATGAAGACCTCAGAAGTATAGTCAATTTGTGTGGTGACTGCCGGCCGGTGTGGCCGAGCGGTTCTGGGCGCTACAGTCTGGAACCGCGTGACCGCTACAGTCGCTGGTTCGAATCCTGCCTCGGGCATGGATGTGTGTGATGTCCTTAGGTTACTTAGGTTTAAGTCGTTCTAAGTTCTAGGGGACTGATGACCTCAGATGTTAAGTCCCATAGTGCTCAGAGCCATTTGAACCTTTTGTGTGGTGACTGATATCTGACCATATCAAACCTTTTTCAAATAACAATGTTTAAATGAACTTTGCGTTTACAATTCTTAAGATTTGACTTAGTGATGACAGTAGCCAAAACCTGGTAATAAATGAAAATATAATATATGGTGTAGATGGCTTTATTTGTAAAACTTTATACTGATGTCAGACTCATTTAGGTAATTTATTTGTCTAATTAATAAACATTGTTTAAGATTCATTGGTTCATGTGTGTTGCATTAAATAATATTGTGGAAGCTGCACAATATTTCAAGACAGCTGCTCATCATCTTCAAGTGCTTACTGATGTGTTGCTGCAGTGGCTCACCAATATATATGCTTACCTGCCAAAAAAAGCACAGGCACCATGGTGTGGGGCTATAACATCATAGATAGAGCATGGTAACATCTAGCACCCCTGCCAATAAAATGGAGTCTTCACAGGCATGATGTGGCAAACAAAAAGCTGCAAATCACAGCATATCATGTGCACAGGCAGAGTGTTGGCATCCAGTTTAAGTGTGTGGACTCTGATTTCCCATCTCTGTTGACTCAGGTTCATTTGTTTGTGGCTGACAATGCTTTAGTAATGCCAGTGCTGGTTCACATGCCTTGCTGAGTTGATATCTTGTGTCTCTATTAATCAGGTCATTACTTACTTGTATTTCAACAGCTTCTTTAATGATGGAGTCCCAGTACAAGTAAGCAGAAGAAAGGGTCCCTGTCTCTCCATAGTTCATACTATGCAGTGTGTTGCAACTGTGTTCAGCAACAGCAGACTTTTCTGGCTGACACAATGTGGTATGACATCTATGTTCAGTGCATCTGTCTTTAACAGTGCAACACATCTAGCCAATGTATGATTTTGCACACTGGTACGGGATTTTATATATTGTCATTAATGGAATCCAGCATCATTTGCACTTGCACTAGAGAGCAGAAGACACATTTTATTTGATGTCTCTTGAACAGCCTGCTGATCTTGAGGAACACACTATCAACACAGGGTAGAAAAGTCATCCTTGTGGAGTTCTCCATTTCTCCTGGCTATTCTTAAAGTTTAGTGGATGCAAGTTGAAATGCATTACAAATCTGTTTATCAGAGTACCTGTTTTGTAAAAAGAGAGAGTGAAGATAGCTAAGTTCTGCTGGTAAACTCCATGGATCTGAGATAACTCTAGTCCTATGAAAGAGAGTCCACAATATGCCACTGTGTTGAGATGGGTGATGGCAGTTCATAGCTCATACATACAGATCTGTGTGATTTGGTTTATGAAACACATTGTGCCCAAGGAACCATCTCCTTTTTTCCAGACCAAGACATCTAAGAATGGGGGGGGGGGGGGGGCCTCCATTTGTCTCCACTTTCATGGTGAAGCAAATGCTCAGATGGAGAGAATTAAGGTGTTCTAGAAATACAGAACATGTTGCTGCCCCACGTGGCCTTACTACAAAGCTGTCATCCACATATATGCAGAAACATTTAGGTTTCATCATCACTGACTGAAGTGCTTTTCCTTGAAGTACCTCATAAAAAGGTTAGCTACCATGGGAGACAAATGACTGCCCATAGCACACCATCAGTTTGCTCAAAATATTAAATCAAAGGTAAGTCGAGGTAAGCTCATGTTTGAATTGATGTAAGATGTCCTCCTCCAAATTAACCCCTATAAGTTGTAATGAATTCACCAAAGGTACACATGTGAACAAAGAGACCACATCAAAACTCACTAATATGTCAGCTGGTTCATGACACAAAGTCTTAATTCTCTGTATAAATAAACTCAGAATATTTTATACAGTCACTGAAGACTTTGCATCTTGAACCAGCTGGTATATTAGTGAGTTTCAATGTGGTCTCTTTGTTCACACAAGTATCCCTGGTGGATTCATTGCAGCTTATAGGAGACATGTTGGAGGAGGACATATTACATCTGTTCAAAGATATGCTTACCTTGACTTAGTTTTTATTTAATGAACAATATTTTGAGCAAACTGATGGTTTGCCCTTTGTCTCCCATAGTAGCTAACCTTTTTGTGAAAGACCAAGAAAAACCACTTCAGTCGGTGGTGTGAAACCTAAATGTTTCTGGATGTATGTGGATGACACCTCTGTAATAAGGCCACATGTGGCAGTAACATGCCCTGTGTTTCTGTAACACCTTAATGGCCTTCATCCAAACATTTGCTTCACCATGAAAGTGGAGAAAGATGGAGACCTCCGATTTTTAGATGTCTTTGCCCACAGAAAAGAAGATGGTCCCTTGGGTCACAATGTGTTTTGTAAACCAACTTACACAGGCCTGTATCTATAAGCTATGGCCTGCCATCACCCATTTCAATGCAGTGACACATTACAGACTCTTGTTCATAGGACTAGAGTTATCACAGATGCAGGGAGCTTATCAGCAGAGATTATCCACCTTCACTCTGTCTTGTTACAAACAGATACTCCAATGAACATATTTGTAATGCATTTCAACCTGCACACACTAAACCTCAAGAACAGACAGAAGAAACAGAGAACTTTACAAGGGTTGTTTTTCTACCCTAGGTTGGTGATGTGTCCTACAAGTTTGTCAGGCTGTTCAAGAAGCTTCAAATAAACTGGGTCTTACTAAGGCAGCATCAGCTGCAGGTGAATGAATTTAAGTCAACACAGATGGGGAATCATAGCCTCCACACTTAAACTGGATGCCATAACTCTGCCTGCATGCATGCATACTGTGCTGCGATTTGCAACTGCACTTTTCCCACATTGTATATGCAAAGAACATAGCCCATTTCTCTGGCAGGGGGCACTGGATGTCACTGTGCTGTATGTTTCATCTATTATATTATAGCCCATACCTTGGTGCCAGCACTTTTCTAGTGAGCCAGCATATATATACTGGTGAGCCACTGCAGCAACATATCTAAGTATATGAAGATGATGAGCAGCTGTCTTATTGAAATATTGTGCAGCTTGCACAACATTATTGGATGCAGCGCCTATGGACCAATGAAGCTGTTACAACATTGGGAAAGTTTCAAACAGCACAACATTGTTTCAGATAGTGTCATTGATAGTAATTGAGCTAATGGATTTTTGTGATAGTTATTGATTAGTTGTTTGCAGATCAACAGATACTGGCTACCTGAAGTAGTAGGGGAAGAGCCTCATCCAGCTGTAGGTCATTATAAGGTGCAACAGATGTCTAGCAAAAATACTCAGTGTAGGTCAATAACAAAAGAGAGTAGAAAGAAAAGAGTCTTGCTGCTAGATAGTTGCCATGGGAAGAATGTAGGCCAGATGGTACAGGTCTAATCAGGTGAAGGGTACAAGGTCACAAGTATTGTGAAGTCAAATGCTAGCCTTAGCTAGGTGACAGAAGGGATAGGGAATTTGTGGAATGGTTTTGATAAACCTTTAGTAGGTTGAGAAGGGAACAGCCTGGCTATGGATTGTAATTACAACATTAGGGAGGAGCTGCATGAAATAGGAGTAGCAACTACATGCACAAATTAGAGTTTTGTGAATGTCTTGCAGCATCATGGCCAGCCATGGGTCAACAGTGGTGTGAGCCATACAAACACAGAGTTGAGCAGACTGCTGTTGACTGAAATGAAATCTCATATTAGTACAGTGCCTGTTACTAGAATTGGGAGATGGGGATATACTTGACATGACCTACATCTGAGTGGGAGAGGGAAAAATAGATTGGCTGAGCTTCTCACAGAGAATATATGAGGGGCCACCATCACACAAAGCAAAATCACTATGGATACTGGTGTCAGACAGACCTTTTTTTAGGTTAGAATCAGGATTCAGGCACCTTGTTTTGAAAGGAGTCAAAATAACAGAAGAGTCCCACAAAATGCACAGAAAAATAAGGTTAGTTTATTTCATCAAAATATTAGAGGACTAAGTAATAAGGAAGAAGAGTTCTTATCTGTTTGAAAAAGTGAGAGAGCTCTGTGCCCACATAACTACAGGAATCAATAAGCTACATATAGAACATTGCACTCTAGCAGGTTACTTATTCAGAACTAATATGGGAAAAAAAGTTGTTACATACAGAAGACAGACAGAATGCAATTTCAAAAATATTGAGACAAATAGTGTAGTATAGTGTAGTGTATTGATCAGAATATATAAGTGTTAAGTGTGTGCTTGTGAAATAATACTGAACAATACTTCATTTTTAATTCTAAATGGTTATTGATCTCCCCTTGGAAAGTTTGAACTGTTTATGAAGAATCTGGATTCCTTACTGTGTCATCAGTCAGACAGATTGACTTTAATTTTTTCTACTGGAAGTTAATCATTGCTCTGTAGTTTTATAAAGATCAGCAACAGCTTTTATAAGTGAACTGAAATATAGAAGTAGCATACTGACAATTTTAGTCACATTTGCTCAAGTGTTTCTCACTTGTATTATAAGAAGTGCTGTATTATTTCATGAAAGTGGTAGAATATGCCTGCATTGGTAACTGTTAGCACTACTTTGACCACTTCACCAACAATTACCAATGCAAAGGGCCAAAGGACCTGATTGTGTGCTCAAGCATCTTTGAATGAGATCAATAAATAAAGATAAAAACCATACTCTTAACCTGATATAATAGAAAAATAAATTTGGCAAAGGCAATTCCTCTTTGACAGAAGCAAGTGAGGACAAACTACTGTGACAAAAATAATTACCTTCATGCAACAATATACTCCATACACCCTCACACTACCTCAAACATATTTTTAGTTACAGCTCTTCACCTGCTAGTTTTTATTTGTTTGTTGGAGTTTGGTGAATACCTCACACAGCCAACATTTTCCTACATAGGTGATTCATCTAGTGATTGAAAACGATTTTGTAAAAATATGTAAAGTTCTCATAATAGTTGGCAACATATCATAATATCACATCCTGACAGCTGGACATATAGACCTTTATGTTAGATTATTGAAGGGAAAAGGAATTGTACAAATACACTAATTTGTTCTAAAGAGGAAATGATGTGCAATTTTATGTTTATATGATGGCTTTGATAACATAATGATGAAACATGTTAAGATACAGCACTATCACTTGACTAACAGTCCATGAGATGGTACACATATACTCATGTGTATGTGTGGGTAACACACTATTATTCTATAAGTTTTTGTGTTTTTTGATGTGTGGTGCTGATACTAGTGGAAAATTGCTGCTTCACCTTGCTCAGTCTGCAGCATAAAGTGACTTGCTGGTCATGACAGCACTTGTATGAAAAGAATAAATGATTTAGATTGCCTCTGACATTGACTCACATAAACAAGTTGGTGAGTCTCTGATCTCTATTGTGTGGATGTAGCCATAGGAACTGTGATGGAAGTAAATACTTACGATGGACATTTAGTGCCTTCAGTTATATGTTCAATCCTTAAAATATAACCTTTGAAGGTGAATCAGTTTGTTGCAGGTTATAGTAATGTACTGTTTATCTCTCTGCCAGCGTCTATATTCCCACATTTATTTCCATATGTTATATGCCTTTGCATTAAGTTTAGGAAAGTGGTCAGATGCATTTAAACCTGTTTTATGTTGCTTCATTTTTAAGGAAGTCCACATATTTATATTTGAATGCATTGCACTGGTATACAGGGTAAGTTTACCAAAGTTTCACACCACAGTAGCTCAACCACTTTCTTCACTGTGTTAATAAGATGAGCATAGTTGTTTCATCTACATCTATGTACATACTCTGTAAGCCACCATATTGTGTATGGTGGGGAAGATATAATGTACCACTACTAGTCGTTTCCTTTACTGTTCCACTTGCATATGGAGTAAGGGAAAAATAACTGACTATAGGCCTCTGCATGCTCCGTAATTTCTCTTATCTTGTCATTACAATCCTTACACAAAATGTGTGTTGACAGCAGTAGAATCATTCTGATAATAAATACCCATTTGTTAAATTTTCTCAATGTATTCCGTCTAGGGATTCCTATTGGAGTTCACAAATCATCCCTATTCTACATGAGGTCTGCTTTGTTGATGAGCTACACTTTCCTAAAATTCTCTCAATGAACTTGTCTTTACCATTAGCCTTGCCTTTTACCATCCCTGTGTGTTCATTTTATTTCATATTGCCTTGAAATATTACACCTAGGTATTTAATTGGTGTGAATTAATCACACAGCATACCACTATTACTATATTTTGAAATTGCTGTATAGATTTTCCTACTCATGTGCATTAATAGTTTTTCTTCCTTTAGGAAAAGCTGCCATTCATCACACCAAATAGAAATTCTGTATGAGTCATACTGTATCATCCTACAGTCACTCAATGACAGTACTTTCCCACAGACAAAGCATCGTCAGCAAACAGTCATAGGTTACTCCTCACCCAAATGATACCTTGTCTTTGATGAACACTCACTGTTGAGGACAGCATGCTTTACTTAGGAAGTCTTTGAACCACTCACATATATGGGTACTTGTTCCATATACTTGGACTTTGTTAACATTCTGCAGTGGGGAAAGATGTCATATGCTTTCCAGAAATATAGGAATAAGGAATCTGCCTGTGCCCTTTATCTATGGTTCACAGGATATTGTGTGAGAAAAGGGCAAGCTGAGTTTTGCATGAGCAATATTTTCTAAATCACTGCTGATTTGTGGACAGAAGCATTAATGTCTCAATAAAAATTATTACATTCAGACTAAGAGTATATTCAAGAATTCTGTAGCATACCATAGTTTAGCGTATGGATTTGTAATTTTCAAGTCCATTCTTTCACCCTTCTTATCTACACGTGTTACCTGTACTTTTTTCCAGTTGCTTGGGACTTTGTGCTGAGTGAGAGATCCACAATAAATGCAAGCTGTGTAAGGGGCCAAAACCAAATTTGGATTCCATCTGGGCTTGGTGACTTAGTTTTTCCAACCCTTTCAGTTGCTTCTCAGTACTAGGGATGTCTATTTTAATGTCCCCTGTGTGGGAGTCTGTGTAATGGTCAAATGCAGTATATCAGTGTTATGACCCTCCTGTATGAATGCTTTCTTTAAACATGAAAATTAAAACTTCAGCTTTCATTTTACTATCTTCTATTGCAACTTCAGACTGAGTACAAGCCTTCAACCCACTTAGTGATTGGCATATGCCCAGAATTTCTGTGAGTTATCAGTAAGATCCT
Organism: Schistocerca serialis cubense; assembly: GCF_023864345.2. Lineage (NCBI taxonomy): Eukaryota > Metazoa > Arthropoda > Insecta > Orthoptera > Acrididae > Schistocerca > Schistocerca serialis. Next base: position 351,631,339 of record NC_064640.1, on the reverse strand, counting down.
TCCCTAAGGTATAATGGAGAAAGTTCTTACATGCCCCATTGATCAATCTTCTTATAGCTGCACAAATTTCTACTATTTCCTGTTGACATTTCCAAATTCTTTTTTGACCTTAGAGTGAAACAACCTCTGCTTCCAAAGCATTTTATGAAATTAGTTATTAAACATAATGGGTCTTTTCTGTTCTTAATTCTCTCACTCAGCACATACTTTTTCAGAGCACAATTCACATTTTTTCCATAACTCCTCTGCGCCAATCATATCAGAACTTCCTAGCCTTCTTGATGGGCTTATTAACTCAAGTAACCATCAGCACTATGATGACATCATAATCACAGATCCCTGTCTCTGTACTGGCACTGTCAATAACGTCAGGACTGTTTGTAGCTACAATGTCTAAAATATTTTGGTTTCATGTGGCTTGTCAAACTGGCTGCTCAAGACAGTTTGGAGAACATGTCAGAACTACTTCACAAGACTGTCTGTCTCTACTGCTAGCAATGACTCCATAAATGTCCCAGTCAATAGTCACTAAGTTAAAGTTGATTCCAACTAAAATTACATGATCAGCGATTTCCATGCTTCTGATTTTAGACAGTCTTTTACTCATTTTACAACCTTTATGTCAGAATCTGGAGGCCAGCAAAAACATCTGTTGATTAACATTTGTTCACCTTGTCTTATTACTTGTATCCAGATAACTTCACAGTTAGGCTCAATTTCACATTAATAGAGACAATATTTTTGACTTTTTCATATGCCTTCCACGCCTTGTTAAGTATTATCCAGCTTTCTACTTCTCATGTCATCTAGCTCTCAGTTCTAAGAATAATCTGAGTGTAACAACTTTCCTGGTGGGCAATAAATTCGGGGACTTTGTTATGAATGATTCAGCAATTTACTGTCCAAAATTTTGACAGCTGAAATGCATTCACTTTTTGTGCAATCTGATTTCACTCTCTTATGTATCATCTGAGTAGTGTGGCTAAGTGGCTCAGATGTCACATGTCAACTGCAGATCTAATGCTCTAGGGTTAGATTCCCAATAAGTCTTGAAATATTTTTCTAGTGTTCTGCACTGCTAGATTCTTTAGTATTGAATGACAGTGGCTTAAAAACCTGTGTGACATGAATTATCAGCTTCTGAAACACATATTGGCTCTATATAATATGCAAAACAATTGAAGGGTCACTTATTTGAAAAACACTGATTTTACCCCATGGGGGTGCATATATGTGAAATATGGCTCAAAGGTGTGTGTATAGCCTTCCTCTGTAAGGTACAGAGGCATGGTGCCTTAAAGACATCACCCTTAGGCTTGTCGGCACTTTGAACAGCAAGGTGTCGACACGTGAAGAAAAGGTCTCCATTCAGAAGTTCACGTGAAGTGTAAAGTGGGTTAATGATGTAGCAATGGTACTAAATTTTACCACAACTCTGCCCAGTGCCACTGTGGATGTGTCACTCAACGGAAAGGTTGTCACAACTCTCTTTCTCACATATCAGCCATTCTCTTGGCACCTCTGTGATGGAGGTGAGAACAGTGATGCCCAGCATTGAACTCATGTGGTTTTCCTATGGGTGGTGAGGAAAACATTTCAGACACACTGCACCTCAGAATTGACAAGAAAAGGCCTCAAGGCAGTGGCATGAAAGGCTTAAGTGAAACCACTGCTTCCCATGGGGTATTCATTTACACACATTCCATGGTCAAAAATTACAATTTGCAGTGTGATGTGCAACAAAATGATGTTTTTGACAGTTTTTAACACTGCTGACACTCCCCAGATGATCCAACCCTTCTCCAAGGACATCATGGGCCTGCAACCCCATTGAACATTATCTGGCCCCTTTGGACTGTAGCACAACACAATTTTGTGCTCTGGTATACATGGTGGAACCACTAGGAAGTTTTCAATATCAGTGGAAGAAATTTGAACACGATTTGAAGCAAAAATTGTTGTTTATGCTGTTTCAGCTATCATATTTCATGCCCCCCCCCCCCCCCATATGACGCTCTGAGGAAGGGGGATGTTTGGAGATGCAACATTGATATATGTGTGAAAAAAATTGCAGTGGATCCCTCTAAGATCCCCCTGTTTGGAAACATCTTCGGTGCTACCCGTACACTTGTATTGAGCATTTTAAAAATGTACCTGCACGGAGACAACCCATGATGGAGTCCTAGGTGTGAGCAGGTAGGCAACCCCTTTGACACCCCCCAGATTCTGGATGCCCACAAGAAGGCACTAGAGCAGCAGCAGCATAGCACCACTTAGTTGAAGGATGTGAAAAGGGCTGCCTGCCTGCAGGCACTTAGGAATCCTTTAAGGGTTGCCTGTGACCAAGTACATTTTTAAAGTGGTTAATAAAGCTGTGTGGGTGGCAATAAGGGTGTTTCTGAACTGAGGGTCTTACAGGAACACATTGGACCCTTTTGCATTTTATTCATGCACATTTAAAGGATCAGGCCACAGGAGAGCTTAAAACATGATGTCTGAATAAGCATAAACACCCTTGGCTGCATTGGATCATGTTCAAATTTCATTGAATCATTTTGACCAGTCCCTAGTGGCTGCACCCTGCATACCAGTGAACAAAATTATAGTCATGCTACAATTGAAAGTGGTCAGATCATTTTCAATTGGGTTCCTGTCCCACGATGTCCTTAGAGAATGGTTGGATTGTCTGGGGGATGTTGGCAGTGTCAAAGGTTAGCAAGAAAATTGTTCTCTTGCACATCACAAACTGTCATTTTTGACCATGAAATGTGTGTAATACATGCACCAAGAGAAACGATGGTTTCATTGGTGCCCTTTATGTCACCTTCTAAGGCCCTTTCTTGTCAGTTCTGAGTGGTGGTGCATCTTAAATGGTTTTCTTGGCCAATTAAGAGAGCTGCATGATTTCAGTGCTAGGTGTTGGTGGTCTGATCTCTATTGCAGAGGTGTCAAAGGAAGGGATGAGATGTGGGTAAGAGGGGAGAGTGACAACCTTCCATGGTGGCAATGGGCAAAATTGTGGTGAGATTTGTCGCCAGTGTGACATCATTAATCGACTATACCCGTCACATTAACTTCTGAGCTGTGGCCTCTCTGTCTTTCTCTCTCTCTCTCTCTCTCTCTCTCTCTCTCTCTCTCTCTCTCTCTCTCTCTCTCTTTTTTTTTTTTTCAACACCATGCTGTCTGAACCATTGCTGAGCCTGAGGGTGATGTCTCAGGATGCCATGCTTTTACACCATAACAACGGCAGATTGTAGGCATTTTGAGCTAAATTTCAAACTTCTGTGTCACAATGGAGGAAAATGGTGGATTTTCAAATAAGTGTTCCTTATCTGTTTTGTGCAGTTTAGTATTTGTCATGAACTAAGTTTTGAAACCATACTGCCTGAATCATCATCTGCTGCTTTCCTCGCATTCTGGCCCACTGGCCACTGTAGTGGGACATACTCTGTGTTCAAGAGCTATTGTCATCATAAACTGTATTGTTTCTTTTTGTTTATGGTACTGTCTGATGATTCCAATGATTGTTGTCAATGAGTTACAACAAGCTCCCCACATGTTCTGTGACAGAGCAGACCAGTTCTTGGAATTAAAAGATAAACAATTTAAACTAAAGTTTCAATTAGACAAAAAACTATGCAACAATATGAATAAACACTGTGAGAATGTTTGCTAAAACCAACCAAAGAAACTTGCCACAGAGTACAGTGTGTATGCTACTATTAATACTAAGCATTTTATGCTGCAGGATACTGGCCCAAGACAAATTCCAGCAATAAATCTTTTTCAACTGTGGAGAAGGTTGAAGAATGATCCTTCCTCAGAATATTTTCCTGTATCTTTACAACATGAAACTATCAAAAACAACTAATGTGTATCTATGATGTATGATCAATATCTATAATGAAAGTATGATAATTGTGTTGGGAACTGCTTTTAGTGGTGTTACCAAGTGTATCTCATGTTAATTTTGATCAATACTGAACCTTGTTTCTTCAGCCAAGATTAGTGTTACATGACACAGAAAATTCATGATCTAGCTTCATTTTCTGAATTAAGGCAAAATTGATCTCCAGTCAGTGAAGTTTATAAAACTGGCCGTTAATGAGTGAAATATTAAGACGCCATTATGTCCTAGAAACCTGTTAAATGTAAGAAATGACATGATAGCCACTGCCTCTGTCATAAACACTAACATTTTCTGAAGTAGAGTTTTTTATTTTTTATTTTTACTTTACATGTCTAGTTCCATAGGACCAAATTGAGGGGCATATCTCCATGATCATGGAATGTGTCAGTACATGAAATTGTAACAGAAAAGTAATAACATATATAATAAAATGTTTATGAATCCTAAAAAGTTAAGCTATAATTTCATGTAAACACATTCAACAATATAACATAGGCATCAGCTTAATTTTACAAGGAACTCCTCAGCAGAATAGATGGAGTGAGCCATGAGGAAACTCTTCAGTTTAGATTTGAAAGCACATGGATTATTAGTAAGATTTTTTAATTCCTATTGTAACTTATTGAAAATGGATGCAGTAGAATACTGCATGCCTTTCTGAAAAAAAGACAAGTAAGTGTGATCCAAATGTATATTGGATTGCTGCAAAAGCTGCTAATTCTTGGGAATAAACTGACATTATTAATAATAAATGACAGTAAAAAATAAACAGGGTGGAGAAAAATTGTGTCATGAAATTTTAACCCGGAATAGCTGATGCCAGTAGGAATCAAAATTACTAATGTTTTGTAGGTCGACAATGCACCATTTTTGAACTATGGAAACTTGGCACCACACACTCCGATTGGCCATGGGATTGCCCTGTTGCCATTCATCAATTGACAGGCAGAACTATGGTTGTTGGTTCACAAATACAAATGTCCCTTGCCCCATTACTGTCCCAATGTAATACGCCTATGTGTCGAATAGGTCTTGCTGTTTGTCTCCACCTCATGTTAGAGGCATTCACACATAAGCTTCACTTCAGAGCACACACACACATCACCTGTGATTTAGTCATATAGTAAGTATGGTGGCACAGTACTCATTTGGAGAACAACAAGGTATGGTTTTTATCCTTGGACTAGCTGACAGTAATGCACTTTAAGCTTGGCAGTTGTATGGGGAATGGTACCCATCAAGATGCCACCACACCTGGAAACATTTACAGCAATTCACTGGTGGCTTGGTGAAACAGGCTCATTAGCAGGATATCATGGTGATGCTGGAAGACCTCGAATATGATGGCATGCTGCATTTGAAGAGACTGTTCTTGAGCGCTTCGAGGAAGCACCTACGACAAGTACTCGAGCGATTGGACATGACATTGGGGTCACTCATCAGTTAGTCTGGGAGGTTTTGAGGAATGATGGCCAGCATCCATTTAGTTCTCACCCTATCCAAGACCCAATTCCTGTGGCAGACTATGGACACAGGCTAGGGTTTTGCTGGTGGTCTCTACAACGTGTTGTATGAGATACTGACTACCCCGCCATTGTGTTGTTTACCGATGAGTTCGCCTTCTATCAGGATGGCCTTTACAACACTCTAAATATTCATCACTGGGCAAGGAGAAATCCTCATGTCACATATATCCACGGACACCAGGAACGATTTTTGTTCAACATTGGGGCAGGCATTGTGGGTGACCATCTGATTAGGCCACTCCACCTACCTCCTCAACTTACCGGGGCAAATTAACTTCACTTTTTGGAAGAAACTCTACTTGGCCTACTGGAAGATGTTCCCCTGGACAATTGGCTATGCATGTGGTTGCAGCATGATGGGGCAGCTGCACATAACAGTCGTGCTGCGTGCAGATATTTAAATGAAGGCCAGGTAATTGGCAGAGGTGCTCATAGGACGTGGCCCCTGCGACCACCAGACCTCACGCCACCAGACTTTTTCCAGTGAGGGTTCTTCAAGGTTCTAGTTCACCCACCCAAATGTGAAACACCTAGAAACAAAAAGTAATTAATAGATCACATTCAACATGCTGCCAATCACATCAGGGCAATGCCAGGAATCTTTGGAAGAGTTTGGCAAAACACCATTCGATGTTACCAATCTTTTGTCATGTTAGAGGGCCACCAGTTTGAGCACCTGCTTTAAGTAAACAATGTCCTAGTTACAAAAAAGGCCCTTTGTAAAAGACTTTCTGTATGCAAAGTAACAGCTGTTGATGGGTTTGTTCCCAGCACGTCTTATCATGAAACTACAATGGATGTGTCAGGACAGTGACGGATTTGCCTCAGACCCCCAGAGAGGAAGTTTGGCACACTACCACCAAGTGTGTGGGATGTTTTGGATACATTGTGATCTCTGGCAGGCAAAGCATTCATGGTCATGCATTGTCCAGAGCTTCCGGCAACAGAGCAATCCTGTGCCCAATTGGAACATGTGGCGCCAAGTTCCCGTAGTTTAAAAATTGTGCGTTATGGACCTACACAACATTGGTAATTTTGATTCCTACTGACATAAGCTATTCATGGTTAAAATTTCATGACACAATTTTTCTCCACCCTGTATATATTGAGAGGCCAGTGTCAGAATAGCCAAACTAATGAACAGGGTTTGACAAGAGATGCACAAACTTACAACACTTATTGCCCAAACCACCCATTTCTGAGCCAAAAGTACCCTTTGAGAATGAGAAGAGTTATACCAAAATATAATACCATATGTCATAAGTGAATGAAAATAAGCAAAGTAGACTACTTGTTGTGTCTAAACTATCACTTACTTCAGATACTGTTCTAATAGTAAAAATACCAGCATTAAGTCTTTGAACAAAATCCTGAACGTAGTCTTTCCATGACAGTTTACTATGTATCTGAATGCCTAGAAATTTCAACCATTCAGTCTTACTAATCATATTCTGACTCTGTGTAGTTAAACTATGCTTGGAGATGAGGTAAATAGAAGGCACTACCATCATAAGGTTGATCAGTTGTAACTGCCCCATCAATAGATATCTTAATATCATCTGGTCACTGCATTTCAATGTGAGCAATCAAAATAATGTGACCATTTTGTGACGAGATGTGTGTCCCACTCATTATGTACCAACATGCGGAGAATATTTATCACTTGCTCCACCCTTGGAAGAATATGTTCAATGTAGATATTTTAATCAACCATGGATTGTGTATCCAAGATTGTGCTCTATCACTGATTATTTTATTGTTGATGGGACATTAAACTCTGATATTCCTTCCTTCCATGGGTTGTGAGTTAATCCCATGAATTGTGCAGTCAAGTTAACTGATACTGTATGGTCTTTCAACTTCATCCATGGAAGATGTTGTGTACATTTGCAGGGAAATACCATTACGAAGTTGTATAAAACATCCTCAGGCTTCTTGCTACATCAGTTAATGGTAAAACCTCAAGCTTTCGATGATTACCTTCATTGTCTTCATCAGAAGCAACTGAGTTGATGTGGTAAGAAGTCTGAGAATGTTTTGCACAACAGTGCCATCACAAAAGACTTCATTCTCACGACTATGAAGTACTTGGTAGGTGACATTTCTATCCAATATTTTTATGAGCCAATCATCCAGTGTTGTGACAGCACAATCTACTTTATTGAGGAAAGTGGCCATTGAGTATAGGCATAAATAGTCTGCATATTGTAGTATATTAACAGTTCAGGGCACACGTTTTGATATCAGCAATACATGTGATATGCAGTACTGAGCTAAAGACTATCCCTTGAGGCAAGCCTTATGGTATTCTGCATTGGCCCACATCTTGTGTGCAACCAAATCTGTGCCCATGAAGTTTGAAGTAGCCTATATACACCTGTCATGAACATATCCAGAATTCTAAGAGTTCGAAGCTTATCTCCTAGTCATGGAATTTGAATGCTATCATACACAGCTATGATATTAGAGAAGACTATGATAAGGAAAATTCCCTAGACAAATGTGGCTAAGATTTTACTCATGAATCATTGTCATAAATCCTGATTCCCCCTCTGAAGCAATTACGAGTCCAGTATTGTAAGTCTTTTTGTTCCAGCCATCATTTCAGTCATATTTTTACAATCCGTTCTAGAGTTTTACTGATGTGGGAACTAAGAAAAACTGTCTTATAAAACACAGAATGACTAGGTTCTTTTCCCTCCTTTGATATAGATATACCCATATTTTTGGGAGAGATTCTGTAGGCCATGTTTCATTGAGGATGCATAGCAGATGTAATGCTTCTGATAGCAAGTATGTGAGCATCATGTGACAAATATTGGCAAGCCTAATGGTGCTATTAGAGGTTTTCTTGCATGACAGATGAAGTACCTTCATTATAATCATAGTGAGAAGAAATGAAATTTCATGTGTGTTAACAGATGATGGGGTGATTATGTTTGTAGAGAATTTTATCCAGCTCACAACTGTATCTACAATTTCATGAGCATATTTTGTAATTATAAATCTATCTGCTTTTAGGCATATGTTTATTATTTGAACACTGTGTTTTAGTGAGACACACATGAATTTCCAGTCATCTCTTTTGTACAGTTTCAAGAATTACTTGTCTCATATTTGCATTTTAGACAACTTTTTTTGGCAGGCAGCTTTCTAATCTTATTAAAATGATAGTCCAAGAACAATTTTTCATTTCACCATATCATTGGCTGGTTGTTACAAAAACAGTAAATAGTTTTCCTGGCAATGTTTCTAGAAGATCCTACTACAATACATCCAGGAAACAGTCATATGTAATGTCTCAAATGAGATGGGAAGAGAACTGGTCATGTCCTCATTTTTTGTAAGTCAAATAACCCTTCTTGTTAGTTCAGTCACAGTTTCATTTAACTGATCCAACCGTTTGGAGTGGAGAAGCCATGTTTTCTGCCAAAGTGATAAAAATGGGATGCTCAACCAATCTAATGTGATATTTCAAGGTTGTCACAGCCACATAGATTGAGAGAGATAAGCGGTAACAATGATATCTGTTCAATAAGAAGAAGATGCCATTGTGGTGGAAGGATATTTAATGTTACAAAGTTTTGATCTTCTATTAGTGAGTTTCTGCACAATTTTGGTTTGCTGGATTTCAGTCTCTTGTTCTAATGTAATTTATAAGATTGCTAAAAAGTTAGTAATGTGGCCACATGAGGAGAAAATTTTCTAACATCAGTAATTTTATATGACTGTTCTCAGTGAGTAGTTAAATCACACACTTGTAAATGAATCATTTAGTAATTTTACACATGATGGTTATAGCATCATACAGGGTACCATTAATTGTAGAAATGCAATAGTTCAATGGATGTATTGGGTGATACCATCCTTCCCATTAACCCAGTCATATTTAATTATTTTGCATCTATCTAATCTGGGAGTTAAGTATTAATTGTGTTTCTGCAATCATAAAAAATCAGTTCATAAATGATATGCATTTCATGGAGTAAGGTTTCACTGCTGAATTTCTTTGACCATACATTCAATTGGAGGACACTGTGGCCCATTCATTGAGTTCAAAATATTGAGGATTATTTCTTTAATGAATGGAAGCTGCTTGATATTCTGGTGCTGATCTATATTTGTATGTCATCATTTAAGCTATAATATTGTCCCTAATGTACTCTGAACTTCTACGATAAGTTACAGTAGTCCGTGCCACCTTCTGTAGGATCAGAGAATATGTATTTTTCACAGTCATAGATAATGGAATTTATCATGGTCAATATGTTTTGTGAACAGCTGTTAAAAATACATTATCTGATCTAGTTAGCTGGACACCTATAAGTAGACATTAATGTGGGGAATATCCACCTTTCACCTTTATGACCACTTGAACTGTGCTGGGTACAATTTCAGTGAGGTCTGAACGTCTGTGGAGGAATGGCAGCCTATTCTTCCTCAAGAATTGAAACCAGAGGACTATTATTTACATGTTGCACCTGGCATTGTCTTCATGATGTTGGATGCTCATGTCTGGAGCAAAGTCAACATTCTAACTCATCCTGAAGGTTCTCTAGATTGGGACTCAGGGCAGGCCAGTCCATTTAAGGAACATAATTGTCCAAAAACTATTGCCTCACAGCTGGGTGCTTAATGACAGGGTGCTTAGTCATGTTGATATAAGCAATCATCATCTCCAAACTATCTCTACTCTATGCAGTACACAAACTGTAAAATGTGTTCATACACTTCCACATTTAGAATTTTCATAATCACAATATGGGGACTAAGCCTAAACCACAAGTGACACCCCCATACCATAACAGCACCTCCTCCCTACTTCATTGTTGACATTACACATTATGGCAGGTAATGTTCTGCAGGCATATGCCACATCCAAACTCTTCTGTCAGATTGCCACAGAGTGTAGCATGATCCATCACTCCAAGTTACTCATTTACAGCCATCCATAGTTCTGTGGTGTCACTCTTTACTGCATTATTTCAAGTGTCACTTAGCACTGACTGCAGTAGTGCTGCTTGACCAACATATCTCTTTCTTTTAACATCCTGCACACAGTCATTGTACTAGCAAGACTGCTGACAGCATTTTGGAACTCATGAGCAACTCCATCCAATAATTTAATGCAATTTTTTGCAATGACCCTCCCCAGTGTTTGGTGGTCCCTGTCCATCAGTACATGAGGTCTGGTGGTCTTGATTTAGTTCTGGTTTTTGCTCCATGTTTCCACTTCACAACTGCATCACAGTCAGTCACTTTGGGCATATTAACAAGGGTTGAAGTGTCCCTGATGGATTTGTTACTCAGGTGACATCAAAATACTAGTCCACATTCAAAATCACTAAGCTCTTCTGACTGACCCATTCTGCTGTCACTGCTTCGTTACTGACAGCCCAATTCTCCATACCTTCCTTTATACTGTCCGGTCTGAATCTCATGACATGCAGTGGTCAGTTCTGTATTACATAGGTGTGTGTCCATACTTTCGGTGGATCATATATTGTGCTGTTGTGGTGTTACTTGATGCTGTTCATGCAGTTATCTATAACACTAACCAATAACACCCTCAAAGATGCACCCCCTCCATTAGTTGAAGGCATGGGCAAATATAAACTTTGGTGGTGGTGTTGCCATGAACTATTATTCACATCTTATGTCTGGCATTGCCGTTGTGATTTTGCTGCTGGCTGTAATAGCCAGATTGGGGAAATAGTGTGAACCCCTTGTGACTGCCATGCATATGAATAAGGATCCACTATAGGTAGAGTATACCTAATGATTTTCTGTAACACTCACTTCCTCAGAAGTGCTCCTTTTTTAAATATTAAATCACTGCTACTACATGTGAATAACAGAAATACAGTATCTTTAGAAACTGATTACTTTTGAATACATCATGGGAACAGACAGTGATCAGTGTTATTACTAATAGTTACTATTATAATCAGTCTTGATCACAAATTTATTTATTCTGGTAACCAGTTTTGACCATGCCTGTGGTCATCTTCAAACCTATAAGTCAAATACAAAGTCTGATCTGAGGGCTACATACATTAAAGAAAATTATATAAAATTACAAAGATTATAAAGTGATGAATTACCAAAATGCTGTATGAGCAGGAGCCTCCTTCTGGTGGTAAATCACTGTTAGATAGAGCAGTGCACATCTTACTTATATACTGGAGCCTCCGCCCACTTCTATAATGTATGTAGCCCTCTGATCAGACTTTGTATATGACTTATAGGTCTGAAGATGACCACAGGCATGGTCAAAACCAGTTACCAGAATAAATAAAGTTGTGATCAAAACTGATGGTAATAGTAACTATTTAGAAACTAAGAGTCATTAATTACTTCAGTTGGATAACTGTCAGAAGTTGAACATAACAGCACATTTTTGTGTAGTGCTTCATATCATTTATTATGTAAATGTAACATTTCAAGACAATTCAGTCTTTCAGTAATTCTAAATACAATTTAATATTCGTATGTAGATATTTATCAATCAATTTATTAAAAATGTTTTATTTATTGAAAACTTCTTGTTTAAAAGTTAGAAATTAAAATTTTTCACTTCAGGTGGAAAGCAATGCCTAATCTCTGGACTCAGTGGCCAGTGCTTTGATTCTCATGTAGTCTGAAAATGTCTCTCTGATTGACATGAGTAAAATAGCTACTTGATATTGATGTCTTTTACTTTTTCATGAGAAAAATACATGTTATGAGATTTATTGGAATGAGAACTGTGCCTGAATGCTATGGAACATTTCTTAGTTATTACATGTTTGGAACTGAATCATAAATCAGATACTGGACCTTCATGCAAGGTTACAGTTAAATATAAATTTATACTGGTCCAAGAGATTCCATGTACTAACTGTATGAATGTCCTTCAGAAAGTAAGTCCACTTTGTATTTTCCATATAGTCTCCACCATTGGCAGCCTTATCAGTTTAATAAAGCTGGGAAAAATTTGAGAGATTAACGTCCAAACTCCAGCTGTACTCCAATCTATTAATTAGGTCTAAGCTACATTTCACTGCTGGGCAAAGACAGAGGGAGAGCTGAAGTTTTATTTTATTCCCTAATTAGTTGTGAGAAAAGAATTTTCAGTATGCTGTTCCATATCTCATGAATTCTGCTTCTACCTTGTGAAAAAAATGACACCTCTTACTTTCAAGCATTGCCATTAAGACTAATCTCTGTTAATAATGTTACATCACATTTTCATGCTATGTAAGTAGCCAATCATCATGTGCTGGAATGGCAGTTTGGCTGAGAAATTTTAAAAGTTTGTTCATAAACAATTCACAGATTCTTTTCATTACAAAGCTGCAAGTAAATGCTATAATTGCATGGAGATTTTCAGTTTTGTCACCTCAGACTTTCATTTTGCTGTGGAAAGCTTCTTAGTAATCATTAAGACAACATGTTACATCAGTTTTTGCTACAACCACAGTCTAACTGAACCTCATGTTTGACTGTGTGCAGGCATGTTCTCGCAACTGAAAAGAAGCTTCACGGATCTCCGCTTGCACAGGTCTTCCAGCCAGAGGCTCCACAACACTGACATTAAGACTGGTAGGCATATAGCCAGCATGAGGCATGCAAGCATGTCTGCTTCACTCATTCACTGTGCAAGCATATTTCTTGTAGAGTACCAGATTTCAATTTCTAAATTGTTACAGCTATCTACCTTTCAAAATACTTTCTTGTGCAGCAAGAAATTTTTCATTTTAGTCTATACATATATAATTTATATAAATTTTCAGTTTATATTAAACATGCCATTGTCCTTTTTCTCCTCTGTTGACTCAGTATCATGCTTCATATCGACTTCTGTTCTTGTCTTACTTCAACATGCTATATCAGACAAATAATAAATCATTTCACGTACTAATTAATCTCTTCCAGTATCTTGTTTTACATAAACTTTTATTTTCTACATCTTATTTCCTTCTTAAGAGCATGTGGGCAACATCAGGTAGATAAGATGATTTTTATCTTTCTTTATCATAGCTTTTATGTTTATTTTAAAGGTTTTTTTCTGCTGTCTTTATGTACAATAATATTATCATGCATATTTTAAGCATTGTGGAATAAAAAAGAGGAGTTCATTTAAAGATATAGCTTTGATATCTGACAATTATTTTTGATGTAATTAATAAGTTTTATGAAATGAAATTCATATACCTCTATAAAATAGTGTTTGTCCTTTTTTTTTTTTTTTTTTTTATAAAAAAGGTGACTTAATTATGTGGCAAATTGTCTCATAAAAGGATGTAGTAACACATTTAGGTTTTCCTACTAGTGCTATTTACAAAGTGATGCATAGACTGGAGTAGTGAATGTGAGGTTATCACTTGAAAACTGAATGCAGTTTTAAAAAAGAAAGCAATGCTCACTAATCACATCTGTTGTTTAGATCTTCAAACAGAATGAAGTTATGGTTATGTCAAACAGAATGCCATGCATTTTAGAAAAAAGATTTGGTCATCATGCCTTTTGTTATCGCTTAACCATCAGATCACAGCATGGTTGAAATTTTTACTTATTGATATTGGTTAGTGATGAAATTAAATTACTTTTTTTTTCATTCAGGGTTAGATTTGTGGCTATCTGCAGTAACCTGATATAATGGTGCAAAATATAAGTTAATCAGTTACATATCATACCACTTATATTTATACATAACTGTTCTGCTGTCACTCTGTGTTCACTGTGCCACTGTTATGTATAAATATAACTGTTGTGCTGACACTCAGTATTCAGAAAACACACACTTTTGTCTTCCATAAAGTTACATATTTGAAATATAGTTTTCAAAGTGCGTAAGTATAACAAGCTAATATAATGGAGATGGTAGACTGAAGCTATTGTTTATGACCATTTAGCATATTCTCCCAACGATAATTTTTTTCCTTATCAAATGTCCTGATGAGTCTTTTCCTGACTGCTATTGGAAAGCTTTCTTTTTCACTCAGCTGTGCTGTTGCTTGAAATCAGTAGATTTCTCCATTAAAATGCTTTCATGTGTACAATAATGTCAATAAAATCCATAACATATCCCTAGATGTCTATCACTAGACCAAAATTTCTCAAACACTGTGGCCCAAAACATTGGTGTGCCATAAAATACGTATCAAGTGTCTCGTGAGATTTTTAATGTCTTCTGATCTTCCACAGATAAAATATCTGGACATAAAAAAATTATCACCAAATTATTTCTTGAAACAGTCCAATTTCAAAGAAATTGCTCATGATTATATGTGATTATACACATAATAATAAAAAATGTATCATATTTACTTTATGTAGTTGCTTTTTTGCATCTAGGAGAAAAATCACATGTAGGGGTGTTAAAAAAGTTTGAAATGTGCTTTGGTATGCCCCAAAGAAAAAAAAATGTTAAGAAACACGGCACTAGATCATGGGTGGCATTCTCATCAGTGAATCACTGCCAGGTGAATCTCATCAGTCTACCTTCTGCTTTTCTGGAGAAAAGCTGAGCAGTCATTGTAACTGTCCATCAAAAATCTCCCAAGAAACTGGAATTGTAAGCCTCGTATGGGAAAAGTGTAGGTCACTCTGTACTGCATATATGCATATGATTCAGACATAATTAAAGCTAGTACATTAAACCCATACTATCACGAATGTGTTAGCACTTTTGTAGTAAGCAGATTGTAGTCTCTTGGTGAAGATTTCAGTGTAATGCCACCTAACTATTGTTTGGTCAGTATGACAGATGTGTGGTAGTGTGTGATTCACTCACAGCAGTATGGAGATTGGACAATTTATTCTGGAGTCAGTAACAGCAAAATCATAGCATGAATAACTGATTGGAGGCATTTACGTATATTTTCCCCTCTTTAGTTTATGGAGAAATTCTCATTCCGCAATCAACTAGGGATCTGAAAGTTGTGGCTGCTACACTTACATGAATATAATGCAAAGAGATCAGTTTAGAGGCAGTGGGTTCCTGTGTTGTGGAGAAATTACAGTGGATTAGTGTATGTCTTCACATCTTTATTTGTGGTTTTTAGAGGTGCAGGTGATCCACCATTCTTCTTCTTGATCAGAAAGAAGTGGTTCTCACAAGTGAATATGTATATCATATGGACTCAGCAATGTCTCCAGATTGGAACACTGCTGAGCATATTTGGGATAACTTTGGGAAGAAAAACTACAGTTTGGAAGTGACATTGGCAATGTTTTTGGGATTCCACATTTATCTTTGTAGGAATGGGATCATCTGTTGATTTTTAGATCCTTCTAATAGAGAGCATGCAACATTGTTTCCAAGCATGTCAGACAGCTATCAGTGTTCATATGCACTAGTCAATGCTTTCTCCTTGTGCAAGGGATTTCCCAATTTTCTCACTGTTTTTCATGTATATCTTCACTTTTAAAACTTTTCCAATTATGTTTTGGATTCTGGTGTATGTCAAAAGTCTACTGGCTGTATCTTCTCTTGTTCCATAGCACTTCTGGTATTCTGTTGGGGCAATTTGCTCACATTTATTCATTATGATTAATTTTTTCTACATTTATTCTTCAAATAAATGAATATAGCCGAACATCAACTATTTCTCTTTGCTGATGATACTAATATCCTTACATCAAATACAGATGAATCTCTTCAGTCAGCAATTAATAGGAGTACAACCCAACTAGACTCATGGCTTGCATCAAATAGACTACTCCTAAATGCAAAAAGTACACTATGCTTGATCTTCCGTACCATTCAGAACAGAACTCCCCAGGTTCCAACATTAACACTAATTGGCAGCAATGTAGAATTTGTCAATGAAACAAAATTCTTGAGGACTGACATCACTGATACATTCACATGGAAAAAAACACATTGACATGATTAGTCCAGGCTAAGCTAAGTTTGTTTTATGCTCCACTCAGTGAGGGATGAGCTAAATGCCAGCACATTGACATGTATTTATTATGATCTTTTCCATTCAGTACCAGTACTATGCTATGGAATTATTTTTTTGGGGTCACAGTTTTGAATCAAGAAAATTATTTATACTGCAAATAAGCAATAAGAATAATCCTGTACAAAAAGCAAGGAAATAAATGTAAGCCGTTCCTTAAAAAATTAAACATACTGCCTCTCACTAGCCAACACATATTTGAACTTATCTGTTTTATTAAATAAAACATTATTAGATTGCACAGGAAGCTGGACAGTCATCATCATGATACAAGGTTAAAAAAAAACTGTTAAGACTTGTTCCCCATTCTACTAAACTATATAGCAATAGTATTAAATGTATGGGAATCAAACTGTACAACCATCTCCCGAAAGAAGTACAAAGTTTTCAAGAATAAACAAAATTTAAAGAAAAACGTTAAGTACACTCCTAGCAAGGCACTGCTTTTACAGACTACAAGACTTTCTTGAATGTGATCTATCATAAATTAAATTATATATTTTTATTATGTTTAAAAAGTAAACTGTTTCATTAGAAGTAACCTAGTGTCCATTAATGAACTTTTGTTTTTTCATTATGACCAACATTATTATTTGAACTTATTCTGGTATTATTATGATTACATATATATCTTCACTGAGATGTACACTACAAGAAACAGTGCTATTTCTATATATGTTCTCATATTATTTGTTTGACTTCTCCCATATCATGTTGTACACTTCTGTACACTGAATGATTGAGTGGATCAATAAATATACAAATAAAAACTGTCACATTATATGTTTGTCAGTGAAGCATTATCACTCAGATTAAGAATCTTGGAACTCCATAAATTAATACTTACTGTGCAGTATTTACTTAGTCTCCTACCAATCACTGATTCTTTTAATTTATTTTTTATTTATTTATCCTTTGACAAAGTAAATTGTATGGATCAAGGTATATTTTCATTTCATGCACTGACAGGTACATAGTTTTTACTGTCTACTGTTTTACAAAAATATAATTTATTACAAAATTATTCTAGGGCTGTTTCATATTAAATTAGATATTACACAGTTTTTCTTTTGATACAATCAGGATAAATCTCTTGGTCATGAGTTACAAGGGACTTTCTTGACTTCTGACAACTAATCACACTTTTCCTTTATCATTGTTTATCTCAATCTCCTAAAAGAATTAGATTTATTCTGTGGAATA
The DNA here is from genome assembly GCF_023864345.2 of Schistocerca serialis cubense. NCBI lineage: Eukaryota > Metazoa > Arthropoda > Insecta > Orthoptera > Acrididae > Schistocerca > Schistocerca serialis. Next base: position 351,613,748 of record NC_064640.1, on the reverse strand, counting down.
GAGCTTATGTATTTACCTTTGACTGCATATGCTCCTTCATTTTGATCACGGAGTTGTGCTCACAATCAATCACTCTAGGTTTCAGTTTTTCATGTGTCTCCCTCCTATTTGTATTTAAATATAAAATGACACTTCAGAAGTGTCTCTTCTTTGTAGAAAGTAAACCCTTACACTCTGTTCTCTTTGCATTTTAACTTACTATATCTCTGCAAAGATGCAGGCTGGTGTGGCCGAATTGTTCTAGGCTCTTCAGTCTCGAACCACGCGACCGCTACAGTCACAGGTTTGAATCCTGCCTTGGGCATGGATGTGTGTGATGTCTTTAGGTTAGTTAGGTTTAAGTAGTTCTAAGTTCTGGGGGACTGATGACCTCAGATGTTAAGTCCCATAGTGCTCAGAGCCATTTGAACCATCTGCAAAGACAATGTCAGATAACCCCCTTCTTGAAAATATAAAATTAGTTAGTGTAGTCCACAATTGAAACCCTAATTTAGTTGCTCTGCCTTTTGTTTCTTTACCAGCATCATGCCTTGGAAACCCTCTTTTCCTATAATATACCTGATTCTGTTATTAAATATAATAGTACTATAGTTATTGGTACAGAACTCAATTTCATCTGTCTGTTAGCTACTTCTGCCCTTTTTTGTATCATATACATTTACAAATAAATCTTTTTCTTCAAATTCATGCAGTTCATTCTACCTCAGATAACATTGCTATCTCTACACATTCCCTCAAATTTTGATCAGAAAATTCATTGGTTTCGAAACACATTTTGATTATTCAAACAAATTTTGGTCTTGCTGCCAATCATCATTGCGTACCATGATATTCCAGCTGGACACCTGCCAGTCATTCTCAGATGAGCCATCAAAGACTGATGAAGACATCCTCCATTCTGCAGCATATAGTGCACTGTGAGTATTCTTCACATGCATGAAGTTGGCAGATGAACCACACTACCCGGTGGTAGTGCCCTTGCTTGTGGAACTGCAGAACTCAGTTGTCCTCTGCATTAGCACTCACTGTGGCCATCTGTGCATTCTGTCATCTTCAATTAAAGCAAATCATCAAGATGATAATATCCTACACACTGTCTAAATGGTAGTCCCTACCACAGATCATCAGATTTTCTGCCAGGCATATTTCCACAGATTCTTTAATAATTGCATCCCAAAAATTTGTTGCTGTAGTCAAAATCATTATTTTATCATATTTCTTTGAATTTCCAGTGGAAAGACAATTTTCAGGAACAGTGGACTTGCAGTGTTGCAGTGTTGATGTTCAGTGCAACATCCTTTTGTAGAATGTAAGCCACACCTCATTGGTAGGGTGTATTGTAAATTCTGGCCTTTTGCAGTAACAAATCATCCTTCACTGAGCCCAGGTCTGTAATCTTAGATGGAGGGTGAAAAATCTCTTTCACATGAAATTTACCGAAGATTCTTGCTACATAAAACAAAATGTTGGCCACAAAATGAAGGAAATCTAAAGGTTTTGCTGTTGTATTCTTCTCTTTATCCACTTACTGGTTCTTGGTTTTAACTGATAGTGCTCTCTTAATCTGCCAGTCAGAATATGCATTATCCCTGAACATTGTCTTTAGGTGGGTGAGCTCTTTAGGCAGATTATCTTTATTTGAAGCTGTATGAGCTCTGAGTGCAATGGTTTAAGTATGCTCATAGTTTGCAGTGGATGATGACAACTCAACACTTGTAAATACAAATCAGTACAAGAGGGCTTATGATGAAGCAAATGTTCCAGAGAGCCATCATTCTTCTGCCTAATACATACAAGAAAGGCAGACAATCATCTTCCTCTATTTCCATGGTGAAGTGGATGTTGTTAACTCCACTAATTTATCTTGTCCATGAAGGCCACACTATGAAAGTTTTGTCCACATATCTCCCAAAAACAGTCGATTTAGGGATGGCTGATTCAAGTGCTCTTTCCTCGAACTCCTCAATAGAAAGGTTAGCCACCAAAGGAGACAGAGGGCTATGCATGGCAACACTGTCAGTCTGTTCAAAATATTCTTGGTTGAACATAAAATAAGCTGAGTCAAGAGCATGCTGAAACTAATTGCTAATTATTGACAAAGATTTTCTTCCTTTTGTGGGCAACATTTTGTTTAAGATAGCAAGAATCCTTCATAAATTTCAGGTGAAAGTGCTTTTCCACCCATCATCTAAAAGTGCACATCTTCTGGGCTCAGAATTTACAAAATACCGTGCCAGTTGGTATGGCTTACATGGGAAAGACCACATTCACCATAAAACAACGTTACACTGAACATCAGTGCTGTAATTGCCATTTGAAACCAAGAAAGTCTGCTATTGCTGAACTTTCTATTTCCACAGGACATTTGATGGAGTATGATAAAATAATGATTTTGACCACAGCAACATCTTTTTGGGGCTCCATTATTAAAGGATGTGTGGAAATACACCTGGTGGGAAATCTTATAATCTGTAATAGTGCCTACCAGTGGGGCAGTGTGTGGAACCCTATCATCTCCACAATTTGCTCTAAACAAATATGGCAGAGTGTGCCAATGGCCACAATGAGCAATAATGCAGAGGAGAGCTGAGTTCCATGGCTCCACCAGTGAATGTGCTACTGCCAGGTAGTATGGTCAGCCTCTCAACATGATTTTGACACATGCGTGGAATACTAACAGTGTGCTATATTCTATGGAATGGAGGATGTCTTCGTAAATCTTTGCTGGCTTACCTGAGGATGACTGGCAGGTGCCCAGTTGTAATGTTGTGGGATGTATTTAATGACAATTGGCTGAAAGCCTGAAATTTGTTTGAACATTCAGTCTGCAGTGAAAATTTTAAAATTCACATGTTTTGATTAATCCAAATATTTTTTATAATAATGCTCTTTAGAAGTTTTCTTCTTTCATGTTCAATGGTATAAAATTTTAAGGAAAGAAGATTAAGAGTTTAAAATCTTTTTGATGATGAGGTTACTAAAGCTGACAAAATTTTAATATGCCATGCTAGGAATTATGAGGGTCATACTGAATGTCCTGGTTTGACATAATTATTCCAAATTTAAGTTAATTCACGTGCAACACATCCATTAGCATCACAAACAGTATAGACACTGATTCCATTCAGTTTGTTTGTTTTCATAATATTTCTTCTTCTCATAATAGAACTCAAACCAAGGATTTTGCTGCATACTACAATAAATGAACATAATAGAACTCAAACCAAGGATTTTGCTGCATACTACAATAAATGAAATATAATTTCTTTTATATCATTTACTGTAAGACTTCTGAAATTCATTTTCCATATGCCATTCCATTTGTTCCAAAAATTAGAAACATAAGTTTTCATCAACACTATTTTCTATGTCTCTATTTTCAGAGTGTCTCCACATCATACTTATACTGTTCTTGTGACTCAGATCCCACAGAAGACATACTAAACTCTAACTTTGAAACATTCAATTATTTTTCCTTTCTGTTTGAAGAAAGTGTGCTTTTAGTACAAAATCATCATAAGCATAGAACAGTAAAGGTTTTTTTTTTGTTCTTGTTACTAAAATCAAATTCTTAGGTATTAGTCACAATAAAGTTTGTTTGTATCACTAATCTTATTACTTTATAGGTGTTTTTTTTTCCTTTGCACAATTTCTGCACTAGCAGATCCTGTAAACAGAATTTTCTTTCTGCCTATGTGCCATTTCTAATAAAAGAAACTTACTGAAATATGAAAACACTGTATTTCTTCTATAAAACTTTATACAGCTGAGGTTCTTCACCACAGCACAGTCACAAAGCAGCAATTGAAAATACTGTTATTATCTCTCTAAGTTGGCTTTTACATTCATGAACACAAAAATTACATTGATCACATTATATTACAGTGATCACATTATATTCTGCAAAAAATTAATACAAAGTCTCTTAAAATATAACACTGTAATTTGTTATGTATTTATGCTCTTTTGAGCCTTATTTGTAATCTTTTACTTCATACTTCACATATGTACTTTTTGGGAAAATTACTTGTAGATTCCTGCTCCTGTTCCAATAGAGGTAGCCCATCTCCTTTAGTACAGTGTTTAGTATTTCTGTTGTTTTACTGCTATATTTATTTTGCACTTTCTTGGTCATCTGCTGACATGAACACTGAGTGTATCATTCTTTGCGAGCTTACACAGGCAAATGGTGATAAATGTCTCAGAAAGTACATTACTGAACTGATGTCACTATCAGAAGCCATCTTTATGTACTACAGTGAGCACTGGCAAACATAATTGCTTTTCTTTGAGAATGACAGTTAACACAGCTACTTATTCTTACTTTTCCTTGTTCAGTAAATGTCGTGGGCTTCATCCTGTTTACCATGAGGAGATTTATTCTGTAGATGGATAAAAGGAAATTGTGCTGTATTTCCCTCTCCATTATTGAAAACAGTTTGAAGGTACCAACAAAAAAAACTGCTATATTTACTCTTACATACAAGGGGTTGTCATAAAGCTGTAATAATCACATAGATAAAATCAAGCTATGAATATTAAACTTGGCTAGTCCTTCCCTATATGTTCACCCATCAGTGAGACATGCTTCCCAATCTTGGGTGACATGATGAAGATCCTGGTTGTAGATATTTGCACTTTGACTGTTCAGGAAAAGTTCCACTTCAAAAATCACCTCCTCCTTATTTTGAAAATTGCTGCCATGTAATGGTTTCTTCACCTGAGAAAAGAGGAAGAAGTCACAGGCAACAAGTTGCAAGAGCATAGGAAGTAAGAAAACTTAATAGCCCAAAGAAGCAGCACATGTGCCTGTGTTCTGTACTGAATGTGGTGATGTGATGTCAGAGAACAAAAACACTCCATTGGCACAGCTTTTTCAGATGCTTCTTGATGGCCTTCCTTAACCTTATCACAAGATTTTAGTAGTGTGCTTCTGTAATGGTTCACCCCTAATGACTATAATCTGTGGTATTCACATTCGACATCAGCTTGCCCAATGGTGGTTGAATATTTGCCTTTTTTGTGATACTAAATCCACATTTTTCAACTGTTTGCTTTTCTACATTGTCTATGGGTCATAGTGTCACTCCAAGCACTTTTACATGGTGATTAGGTGGCTAAAGAAATCATCTGGATTGGCTTGATATAGCTGCAACATTTCTGCTCTCGACTCACATCAGTGCACTATTTGAATGAATGTGAGCTGTCAGGAACCCAGAGTACAGCAATCTTTGTAGCTTTCAAAATGTTGTGGAAGATGTTGAAAACTAATTGATTACTGATTGTATGACACTCGATCGTGGCGTGCAGCACATGGTTTATTTACATAGACAGCTATGTTTTATAGCCAACATGACATCAGCAGCCATGTCCACATAACAGCACACTGGTATCTCTTACTGGCTGCAAGGAGAGTCACCAATAGTGGTCATCGCAGGGTATCGACCTCACTGTTGGATGACAGACATATAGCAGATTTTCACTTCTTCCACTATTGCCTAAAGTGTGATTCAGTAGTCTTTTAGCAGAACACCAGGGCCCCCAGTTCTATAGTGATTCCTGGTTCTTCATCATTCATACAAATTCTGAAAACAAATTACCACATGGTACTCCACTTCATCAATACACTGCAACATACTATTTTAGCTCCTCATGCTGTGGCACAGAGTTTCCAGTGTGTACCAGGAGTGCTGGTATGTCCCTGAAAAAAGAAAAAAAAAGATTTTTTTTTATATGGTAATTAAAACTTCATGACCACCCCTTGTATAAATGTCAGGAGTGAGGGAATATGTGTATAGATAGACTAAGAAGGAAGCATATCATGTGAGACGAATATAATATAATATTATGTTTTTAAAAATTCAGTTTCCAGAAATTGTTGTAAAATAGTGAGGGAAGTGTCTGTAATGCCAGTGGTTAAGTTGTTCTCTTGTCACACACATGCAGCCATTTTCTTAAAGATTATTTTACAAAAAATTGCGACACTATCATAATTTAAAAAATGGATACCATGTCACCGTGAAGTTTTTCTCTTCCATTACAGTGTTATATCTTATAGTTTGCATAGAATTTAATGGTTAAGATGAATGCTAGTAAAGATGTAATGATATCTGCATTACCAACAATCATCAGGCTACTTTGTTTATTAAAATTATTTCACAACCATAGGAACATACAATTTTTTTAATTACCTCACAGTGAGAGCACAACATTACTCACAGGGTTATTGCTCCTACTCCTGTGTGTATACCTTTTGATACAAACAATTACAATACAGTAATAACAGTAGTAGGTTCCACCAGAGTCCAGGCAATCTAGGGCAATTAACTTTGAATGTGGCTTGCTGTCATCAGTAGGGGTGGGCTGTACATCACCACTCTCTACCCGAACAAACCAGCATAATAATGTTTATACCAAATCCTTATAATAACAGTGAGACACATTAGCAAATAATTTAATAAAAGTTAAACTGTGGTTGCATCTGTTATTTTAAATCCTGAAGGATCATAATGATGCTGAAAACAGATTGAACTTAAATCCCTTTTATTTTTGAAAAATCCACAATGTATGCAAATGGTGGCCACAGCAAATAATTCAATGAATAACAGTCCAGTATCTATCAGCAGTGCAAAATTTGGAATTACATCATGCAGACATAACATTTACACCCAGCAGCATGTGCTAAATAATAAAGTACAACAGCGCAATAAACTCTCAAAAACTTGATCTGTGTCTCAGTGTTGACTAGTATGAGATTTATTATTCCCAGTGACTCTAAACTTTATAACCTCAATGTGAGATTTCATCACTAACTAAGCTGCCTCTAGAGACTGAAATCTGACTCCTGTAATTAGACATAGTGTCACACCTGCTTAAGAGTATTCTAAGTCCCACTACAAAAAAGTATCATTCATGGCACACACATTGCCCGTAACCTTACCAACTTCAGATGAAACCGAGATCAAAGTACCTCATCACAAACTTCAGACAGAGGATGACAGACCATGAGCTCTGTCCTGCACACTTATTGAAAGGTTCACTCACATAAACACTGCTCAATTCAGTGCACATATTTTTATCCTGACCACCATTCATAATTTTCATAGTAATTTAATGTAAATACTTGTGGCAAAACATTAGACAATATTTGAGGTCAGTTCAACTCTCTTAATAAAATCAATTCTGAATCATTTCAACAAATATAAACAAATCATACATATTCCACATTCGGCACTCGAGTCAAAACACTGACTTGACCTACTTTATAAATCATGACTGTAATTAGACATACATCATAAGTTATTAGACTATTAAAGAAGAAAACTTTTGGAGATAAGATCATATGTATCTCTGTGCAGTTCTGGCTCTGTTTACATAAATAAACTAAGTTGCTTATAACATTAATGTATATTTGTTTAACTAGAAAGGTAATCTGTTCATTATGTTGCTGGCATTGTCCTCTTTCATTTGGTGCATAACAAGTGTGTCTTTCATGATGGCTTGAGTTGTTACAATTTGTTATAGACATAACGATAATAATGTTAATAATTTAACTATTAAAGCTTCTAACATAGATTTATCTTCAATGAGCCCTTTCCATTGCCACAGTTCCAAAGCCATCACTGATTTCTTTCCACCATGCTTGTAAGGCATGTTACATATTTTCATTAAAACTGTATTAGTGATGACATTCCAAGTCTCAGGCCCCTCCATCTCCACTCATCCCATGACTGTGCCACTTTTAACATATCCCTCTTTCTGACCAGGAAAACCCTGATGAGCATGAGGCCTCGTGGCTTGCTAGCTGCCTTTAACTGCACTTGGCTCACCTGTCACTCTCTGTCTGACAGCTGGCCACTCCAACAAAAGTTCACACCAACCCACCACTGAACTGTCAGATTTAGTATGCCCTGAGGCATTCGATCTGGCTGCTCATAATGTTACACTCGATTCCTCTTTGAATGAGGTCATTCATTCATGTAAAAGCTCAGAGCTTTTTTCATTCTCTTTGTTATAAGCAGATCAAGTTTTATCATCCTGTGACATAACTTTGTGTATATCTCAATAACTGCTGCCTTGATACTGTGTAAATGTGAGTACAAAGTTTCCCACATGGATATAGTTCCTATGAACTGCTGTGTTATATGCACTTGCTTGCAGAGAATTTCTCTTCCACAATTATTTCCCTCAATCTAATTTCTTAATTGTTACTTCCTAGTAAACGTGAAAGAAAATATCCTAATATCAAAAAATATACAAAATAATTAACAACTTACCATAAAGAGGACATGTAAAGTTGCAGACAGGCACAATTAAAAGACGGTTATGCAAAACTCTCTGTCACTGCTTTCATAGGTAAAAGAGAGACACACACCATTCACACACACAAGCAAGCATACCTCATGCTCAAATGACCGCCAACTCCAGCATCTTGGGCTGGAGCATATTTAACATGTTCCTTCCTGGAGTTTTCATTATTTAATTGGAAATAATTAACATAGTAAGGAAAGTTCTGACAGGATGAAAATACTTTAGTTGTAAAGATCATTCACAGAATAGCAGAAGAATTGAGTACTTGACAGGCATGCACAAAAGAGAAAGAAAACTTGCTAGCTGTTGGAATAAATCCTTTGTCGAGCTATAGCACATGCTCTCGCGCGCGCGCTCACACACACACACACACACATTTGTATTTGCACTTTAGTTTGACAGGAATTTATTCCCAAAGGTCATAAGTTTTCTTTCCATTTTGTGTGTGCCTGTCGATGACTCAGTACTTCCACTGCTTGGTGAGTGGTCTCCTTTGCTCAAAAAATAATTAACAATTATTGTTTCTGAAATTAAGCTTATATATATTATCTTAGACATATTTAACATAAAACTGATTATTTACATGTGATCTGCGGCATTATTTATCTTATTGACAGTGTACCCACTTCAAACTATTTTAAATAAGTTGTTTTATTTTAATGTGTTTTATTTTGCTGGGGTCCTCACTAAATATGACACATCATAGTATCACACATGGGAAAAATGTTATCCATGCTCAGTTATTCTTAAAAGAATTTCTTAATAATCTCTGTGGCTATTATGTTCAGCATTGAATATCATGGTTACACTGATATTGATCATTTTTGTACTGCATTTACCTAGGAGTATTTTTTACTTCAGACATTTGAAGCAAAGCATACTTTTACATCAATTCAAAGAAATTTGTCTTTTCTGAATTTCTGTGTCATGTTAGCAAAGTAAGATTACCCAAATAATCAGCAGAAATAATCTTTCACATATGCTGTATAGTTCTTTTTTTTTAGTCAGGGAGTGGTGATGAATGTTTGTTGTTAAGAATAATTTTCTTCTATTTGAAAGGGTACTGTGTTCAAAATTTTTATTACTCTTAAGCTTCAAAAAGTGCCAGTTTCTTTTAAATAACAGTAGATACTCACTATAGCCAACATATTCTTCCTGACAGAATGAGCAGATGTAGTGATATTTGAAATAATTCTCATGTATTTTTCAGTCTCAGTTGCACTTCTTTTTGCAAAAATGAGCAACTGAGAATGAAGAATAAATGAGAATAGCTTTAAGGATAGATATTATTGTCTAACCACCTGTATAACTTATGTTTCTTATATTGAATTTTCTTTTAGATTTCATGCATTGATTTATTTTTTACATGACGTAAACATTTGACAGATGTTTCCATTACTAAGAACCTATTGATCTTCCAAGCATCTGAATTAATTAAAAGCTATTGGGTTTATCAAAAAGGTGTAATGTTTGAATACGATTTACTGTCTTTACATTTCCTGGCAGATTGTGGAGAAGAATCTTACCTAAATAATATTTGTATGTGGTCTTTAGCTGGAACATAATGTCATCAAGATAATGTTATGTTCCGGCTGAAGACCCAATATGAATATTATCAATTAATATTATGGAAAAGTTTATGGAGCCACATCTTACCTAAATGTTGCAAATTTTCAACAAACTTACTCAGATGTAAACAAAGGAGCTTTATGTAGCACTATGCTGTAGCAAAACATTGTAGGATCCTCATGAGATATTAGCATACTTAAACTATGAACTCTGTGGCAGTATTTGGCTTGTTATGCTTTTTCCAGCTTGCTGAAAATATCTCACCTTCATGTGATCAGTCACATCAAACAAACATTTTTGATAACTAAAGTCGCACACTAATACTAAATCACTGGATACTTATATTATATTCAAAGGGAAATGAACAATTTGTCACATAAAACTAATTTTGTAATTTAGCTTTTCTGACATGTAGTTGCTGTTTGAGCTTGGCATGCTGGTTAATTAGTAATTACAGGCCAAGCTGTAATAGTTAGCACATTGCTTGATGCTAGTTGAACATCATAGGTGGCTTGACGAACACGGTGGTAGCACTGGACTCCCTCATGAAATCCAGCAGCCATGGAAATGGCAAGCACTCACAAGGTACTCCAAACGTGGGCCCATCTCCTGCTGTATCGGTCCACTGCTGCACCAAAGAGAACCAGCCATTGCTTCATCATCAAACTCCAAGTATGTCCATTCAGGGCAGCAGATTTCTCAAGATGATACTATTTTCTTTTTCCTTTTTATAGTTTCATGTATGTGTGTAAGACTTTTTTCTTATTAATTTATAGTTTGTTATCTGTGCCAGTATTGCTGAAAAGTTTTGAAGTAAGTAATTATGAATGTAAAAAAATAAAATATAAACTACATCAGACCAAAGCATATGGCGTACTGGTAAGAAGTGAGCAAAAGCATGTCTGTCTTAGTGAGGTACCAGATGCTATACATTACACAGTGACTATAAAATATATGCTTATAGACATTTATAAGTAAAGAATGTGCATTGTTACTGGATTCAAAGTGCTCTGTGGCTCTGCAACTTTTTATATAACAATTTAATTCATAGGTTAAAGAGACTAATCATTTCTTGGCTCATTCAGAATTGACATAATTTCTGTTCCGATCAAGTACTTTTTTGGCACATTTTCCTAATTCATTGCTCCTGTTGTCTATGACTTACACACTGATCAGCACTTTCTCAATCTTTACTGATCAGGAAAAGGAAAAAAAGCCTATATTACCTCTTTATCTTTGTTAACAAATTCCAAATTCACCAAGAACTGTTCCACCTTTGAGAATCAAAATTATGAAGAGTTTGGTTGCTCTAGTGTGGCAGCAATGATAGTATCTTCTTCTTCTTCTTCTTCTGACAACTTCTTTACAGAATGCTTAAGAAGGGATTCTTGGAGACCAGTGATTTTCAGCTGTTCTCATGGTTCTCATTTATTGATGATGTGTTCTTCATCTGGGCGGATGGTATAGCTGATGTGCAAAATTTCCTTACGTAACCAATCCATGTTGAAGATATGTTTTCCTGTCAAAATTTAAGTTGATCTATGTCTGTCCCTTTCAATATCTCCCTCTTGTGGTAAAATTGCCATCTGATTGCATAAAACAGATAGCCAGCTGCTCTGTTCCCTATTATCTTCATCCATTTCCCCATCTGCTCTGAAGACAGAGCCCAAGTGCTTAAATTTACAAACTGATTCTAGTTTCTAGTGGATCCCATTCATTGTAATGTTATCCAATTCTTCCCCTTAGTTTATTATAATCATAGTTTTCGTTTTTAAAACATATATCTCAATTCAAAGGAGGTATTGAATAGAATTGGGGAGAAGAGGAGTTTGTGGCACAACTTGACAAGAAGAAGGGACCCATTGGTAGGACATGTTCTGAGGCATCAAGGGATCACAAATTTAGCATTGGAGGGCAGCGTGGAGGGTAAAAATCGTAGAGGGAGACCAAGAGATGAATACACTAAGTAGATTCAGAAGGATGTAGGTTGCAGTAAGTACTGGGAGATGAAGAAGATTGCACAGGATAGATTAGCATGGAGAGCTGCATCAAACCAGTCTCAGGACTGAAGACAACAACAACAACAACCTCAATTCCTTTCTCCTTCAACTCTGTCTCCTGTACACTGATGCTGTGTTTGAGTTTTTATTGACTAAGCAGAAGATTGAGACTACAGCCTTGCTGGTCTCTTTTCCTCATACTTCATTTAGCAGAGCTCTGATTTCCTGTTCTCACATTGATTCTGCATTTTGCATAAAGGCTCCTGTAGGATCTATATGAAGACTGATTGACCCCACATTCCTGTAAGGACTTCTGTAGTTCAGGTCTTGAAATGGTGTTAGGTGCCTTGTTTCTCTCTATAAGTTTTTGACAAGGCGTTTTAAATATAAGATGAGATTTTAGGTACCTCCATTAGGATGAAAGCCCTACATCCCATCTTATAATCTGTCTTTGACCAGCTTCCTCAATCTAGTTTCTACAGCCATTATGGGGATCTTTACAAGTACAGATAGCAGTTAAATGCCTCTGTGATCATTATGCACAAAATTATCCTCTTTCATAAAAATGGAAATTACTACTGTTGCTTGCCAGTTTCTAGAGATAGTCTTTGTTTTCCACACATGCATCATGATTATAAATATGAAGTCATCTGCCTTCTTCCTCGAGATTTTAATCATTTACAGTGCGATACAACTGTGTCTTGCTGCTACTGTCCCATAGGTTAGCATCTGCATTTTGCTTCATTCCAGTCCTTGTTTGGTCCTTCTTACTTTTTCATTCTGCTTTCTCTCCTATTCTATTTGCTGTTTGTTTGCACATAATCAAATAACTCATGGATGTACATTATCTGACCAAAACTATCCCGAAACCTATTAGTGGACATTAATATGGGGTCGATCCATACTTTGCCTTTACGACTGCTTGATCTCTGTGGAGTAATGGCTGCTTGTTCTTCCTAAACAGCTGAAGCCAGAGAAGGTAGTGATGTTGTGCACTGGTATCTGGAAAGAAGTCAATGTTCTAACTCATCCCAAAGGGTTGAGGTCAGGACTCGGTGCAGGCCAGATCATTTTAGGAATGTTATTGTCCAAAACCTGTTTCCTCGCAGATGATGCTTTTTGACAGGGTGTATTGCCATGCTCATACAAACAATCATCATCTCTGAACTATTCCTCTATTGTATGCAGTACACAATGCTGTAAAATGTGTTCATAACATTCAACATTTTGCCTGTTCTTAGGTAGAATGTGGTGACCCCAACCTAACTGTGATAAACACCCCCATACTATAACACCGTCTCTTCCTTACTTCACTGTTGGCACTGTGTATAATGGAAGATAACATTCTGCAGGCATTCTCCAAATCCTGACTCTTTTATTGGATTGCCGCATTGTGTAGCATGATTCCCCACTCAAAATAACTTGTTTCCAGTCTCTCACTGTGCAGTGGCATCACTCTACACACCACCTCAAGCATAGCTAAACATTGACTAAATAAATGTATGGCTTATAAGGAGCTACTCAAGCACTGTAGCCCATTCATTTTAACTCCATACGCACAGTCATTGTGCTAACTGGTCTGTTGGTTGCACTTTGGAACCCAAGAGAGATTTCCTCTGCTGATTTCATGCCTGGTCATGGTTTAGCTAGGGGTTGTTTCTCTGCATTTATACTTCACAGCCATATCACCAACAGTCAGCTTGGGCAGAAGGGTTGAAATATCCCTGATGCATTTGTTACTCAGGTGACATCCAAAGACTAGTCTACATTATATGTAGCAGAGATTTCCTGCTGATCATCTTTACTGTTTCTCTACTGACAACACAATAATCCCCACCCCCTTTTACAGTGATGGGTCTGCATCTCGTGGCTTCTCTTAGTCAATTCTGCTTTAAATAGGGTTTTCCGGATACTTCTGACCAGCTAGTGTATTTATTAAATATGGGAATATTACTGAGGCTTCCCAATCTCTAGTGATTTTCTGTGTCTTCTACACATCCACCGTGATTTTTTAACAAGAGGTTTCCATTTTGTTCCTCAAGGTTTTAGTCATTTCTGGCATTATACCACTGTCTCTTTCTGCTTTCTTATTAGTTTTTTATACTCTCTGCACTTTGCTTGCTTCCAGTTCTTGTTTGGCCCCTCTTATTTCTTAATTCTGTATTTTGTCCCACACTATTCACTCTTTATTTGCACATAGTCAAATAACTCATGAGTATATTCTCTCAATATCTCCATTATTTCTGCCTTTGTTGATATGATGTTTCAATTTTTGTCTTTCACGTATTTCAGAGGTCTTTATTTCTCTCTTCCTGTGGTTCTGAATACTAAATTCTCATGATATTTTCTGTTCTTTTCCATTTGCTTGTCAAATTCTTTCCATGCATATATATTTATTTATTTTACACTCACTAGTATCTTTAAATCCAGAAATGGTCCTCCATCCATCCTCCTCCTTTCTCACCTCTTTCTGGATGCAAATCCCTCATATCCTCTACACTTGAAGTATATCAGAATCAGGTTAAGTTAGTAAGTGAGTAAATAAATAAGAACAGATATACAAGTAGAAAAGTACGGTTCCCTTGATCCTTTCATGAATCTTAAGAAAACTTCCTTGATACTGACCTCTAGCTCACTTTTGGCCATATCCCAATCCTCAGCACATGTTCAGTTATCAGTTGACAACATTATCTTATGTTGACAGTTGCCAACAACTACATGTTATATACATCCTCCCCTACAGTTTTGGTATTAATGGTATGTATATTGTCTTAGTCAATGATTTGTTAAGGAAAATATCATCAGCCTCACCACTCTCTTCAGTTTTGCATTTATTTTATCACTTGTATTTGCAAGTGCTTACAAATTAATAGCATCTTTATGTTGATTTAATATAGATAAGTGAGTTGTCATATTCATGTTAATATTAAATGCTCTGAATAACCGGACATCACCCACTGGTATTTTTTGTGATCTCTCAAAGGCCTTTGATTGTGTAAATCATGGAATTCTTTTAGATAAGCTAAATCACTATGGTTTGAGGGGGGCAGTGCACAAATGGTTTAATTCATACTTAACTGGAAGAATGCAGAAAGTTGAAATAAGTGGTTCATGTAATGTTAAAACAACAGCTGATTCCTCAAACTGGGGGGCTAATCAAGTACGGGGTCCCACAGGGTTTGGTCTTAGGTCCTTTACTGTTCTTGATATACGTTAATGACTTACCATTCCACATTGATGAAGATGCAAAGTTAGTTCTTTTTGCTGATGATACAAGTATAGTAATAACATCCAAAAACCAAGAACTAAGTGATGTAATTGTAAATGATGTTTTTCACAAAATTATTAAGTGGTTCTCAGCAAACGGACTCTCTTTAAATTTTGATAAAACACAGTATATACAGTTCTGTACAGTAAATGGCACAACTCCAGTAATAAATATAGGCTTTGAACAGAAGTCTGTAGCTAAGGTAGAATTTTCAAAAATTTTAGGTGTGTCCATTGATGAGAGGTTAAACTGGAAGCAACACATTGATGGTCTGCTGAAACGTCTGAGTTCAGCTACGTATGCTATTAGGGTTATTGCAAATTTTGGTGATAAGAATCTCTGTAAATTAGCTTACTACGCCTACTTTCATTCACTGCTTTTGTATGGCATCATATTCTGGGGTAATTCATCATTGAGTAGAAAAGTATTCATTGCTCAAAAACGTGTAATCAGAATAATTGCTGGAACCCACCCACGGTCATCCTGCAGACATCTATTTAAGGATCTAGGGATCCTCACAGTAACCTCACAGTATATATATTCACTTATGAAATTTGTTGTTAATAATCCAACCCAGTTCAAAAGTAATAGCAGTGTGCATAGCTATAACACCAGGAGAAAGGATGATCTTCACTATGCAGGGTTAAATCTGACTTTGGCACAGAAAGGGGTAAATTATGCTGCCACAAAAGTCTTTGGTCACCTACCAAACAGCATCAAAAGCCTGACAGATAGCCAACCAACATTTAAAAATAAATTAAAAGAATTTCTAGATGACAATTCCTTCTACTCATTGGCTGAATTTTTAGATATAAATTAAGGGAGAAAAAATAAATAAATAAATAAAATAAAATAAAAAAACAACTCAAACATTAGTGTCATGCAATATTTTGTGTAATGTAATATCTTGTACAGACAGCTTTTATTAACCTGACACGTTCCACATCATTACGAAGTGTCGTATTCATGATCTATGGAACAAGTATTAATCTAATCTAATCTCTAATCTAATCCTAACAAACAGCTGAAAGAAAGAGGAAACTACAGCTGTAATCTTTCCTGAGTGCCTGCAGCCCTACTGTATAGTTAAATGATAATGGCATCCTCTTGAGAAAAATATTCTGGAGGTAAAAATTATGACCCTTTAGGATCTACAGCTGGGGACTAGTCAGGAGGATGTGATCACCTAGAGAAACAAAACTGGGATTTTGCAGGTCAAAGTTCAGAATGTTAAATACCTTAATCAGGCAAGTAGGCTACAAAATGTAAATAGAGATATGGATAGGTTGAAGTTAGATATAATGGAAATTAGTAAAGTTTGGTGGCAGGAGGAACAGGACTTGTGATCAGGTGGATATGGGGTTCTAAATACAAAATCAGAAAGGCGTAATGCCGGAGTAGGTTTAAAAATGAATAATAAAATACAAATGAGAATAAGCTGCTATAAAAAGCTTAGTGAATGGATTATCACAGCCAAGATAGATACTGAGCCCACACCCACCACAGTGAACTGGAGGAAATGAATGAAAGAGGAAGCCGCCTGTAGAATTTTGCACAGGGCATAATTTTATCATTGCTAACACTAGGTTTAAGAGTCTTGAAAGAAGGTTGTATACATAGAAGAGACCTGGAGACACTGGAAGCTTTCAGATAGACACAAATTTTGAAACCAGATTTTAAATTGTAAGATATTTCTGTGGGCAGACATGGACTCTGATCACAATTTATTGGTTATGAACTGTAGATTGATATGGATGAAATTGCAAAAAGGTAGGAAATTAAGGAGACAGGACCTGGACAAGTTGAAAGAACAAAAAGTTATTGGGAGTTTCGGAAGGAGTACTACACAATGATTGACTAGAACTGAGAAAAGGAATGCAGAAGAAGATGAATAGGTAGCCTTGAGAGATAAAATAGTGAAGGTAGCGGAGCATCAAAAGATAAATTGACAAGGCTTAGTAGAAATCCTTGGATATCACAGAAGATATTGAATTAAACTGATGAAAAGAGAAAATATAAAAATACTGCAAATCAAGCTGGTGAAAGGGAATACAAATGTACACATAATGAGAAAAAATTAAAGAGGTCATTGGAAAAAAAGAGAAGTGGCTGTATGAATATCAAGAGCTTAGGTGAAAAAACAGTTATAAGCAAAGAAGGGAAAGATGAAAGGTGGAAGGAGTATGTATAAGGTCAGTGCAAGGCAATATGAAGGCAATATAATGGAAAAGAAATATGATGTAGAAGAAGATTAGATGGGAAATACAATATTGTGAGAAGAATTTGACAGAGCACTGAAACACTTAAGTCAAAACAAGACCCCTGAAGTAGATGACATTCTGTGAGAACTACTCATAGCCTTGGGACAATCAGCTGTAACAAAACTAATACAACTGGTGTGCAAGATGTATGATACAGGCAAAACACCTCAGGCTTTAAGAAGCACATAATAATTCCCGTTACAAAGACAGCATGTGCTGACAGGTGTGAATATTACTAAACTATCAGTTTAATAAGTCATGGTTGCAAAATACTAACTTGAATTCTTTAAAAAAGAAAGGAAGAACTGGTAGAAACCAACCTCTGGGAAGATGTTTGGATTCTGGAGAAATGTAGGAACACACAAGCAATACTGACACTGTGACTTCTCTTAGAAGACAGTTTAAGGAAAGGCAAGCATACATTTATAGCTTTTGTAGACTTAGAGAAAGCTTTTGACAATGTTGACTGGAATACACTCTTCAAAATTCTGTAAGTAGCAGGGATAATATACAGGGAGCAAAAGGCTATTTAAAACTTGTATAGAAACCAGAGAGCAGTTATAAGAATCGAGAATCATGAAATGGAAGCACTGCTCGAAAAGGGAGTCAGACAGAGCTGTAGCCTATCCATGATGTTATTCAATCTGTACACTGACCAAGCAATAAAGGAAAGAAAAGGAAAATTTGGAATACAAATTAAAGTTCAGTTTGGAGAAATAAAATCTTTTAAGTTTAAGTCAGGAAAGGATATGGAAGAGCAATTTAATGGAATGAACAGTGTCTTGAAAGGAGGACATAAGATGAACATCAATAAAAGTGATACAAGGATTTGTTAATTGGACATCAAAATAATTAATGATGGCAGAAGAAGAGAGGTTATAAAATGTAAACTCACAATGGCAAGTGTTTCTGAAGAAGAGGAATTTGTTAACATCCAATATACAGAGATTTCAGTGTTAGGAAATATTTTCTGAAGGTATTTATTTTGAGCGTAGCCATGTATGGAAGTGAAACAAGGATGATAAACAGCTTAAACAGAAGAGAATGGAAGCTTTTGAATTGTGGTGTTACAGAAGAATGCTGAAGACACTAAATAGAATTGAAGAGACAACAAATTTGTGACACAGCTAGACTAAAGGAAAGGATTGGTTGACAGGACATTCTGAGACATCAAGGGATCACCAATTTAGTATTGGAGGAAAGTGTGTGTGTGTGTGTGGGGGGGGGGGGGAGGGGGGGGGGGAGGGGGGGGGGAGGAGGGTAAAAATCATAGAGGGAGACCAAGAGAGAAACACAGTAAGCACACTCAGAACAATGTAGGTTGCAGTAGTTATTTGGAGATGAAGAGGACTGAACAGGATAGAGTAGTTTGGAGAGCTGCATCAAAGCAATCTTTGGACTGAACACCACAACAACAACATTCATGAAGAACGGAATATAAATTCAAATGTGTATAAAAAGATAAACTTTGTATAGGTAAGTGTAATGAAAGATGTACTTTAGTGAGTGAATGTTGGGCATTGTAATGCCTGTTAGTGCTACAATGTGCATGGCCCCATTGGGTAATGGCAAAATTTTCATGAAAAAGTTTTATGTCTTACTATTCTGCCTATTAGGCAAAAAGAAAGTATTACTGATTTCCGGTGATTTTACACTACTGGCCATTAAAATTGCTACACCTAGAAGAAATCCAGATGATACATGGGTATTCATTGGACAAATATATTATACTAGAATTGACCTGTGATTACATTTTCATGCAATTAGGGTGCATAGATCCTGAGAAATCAGTACCCAAAACAACCACCTCTGGCCGTAATAACAGCCTTGGTACGCCTGGGCATTGAGTCAAAGAGAGCTTGGATGGCGTGTACAGGTACAGCCAATCATGCAGCTTCAACACGATACCACAGTTCATCAAGAGTAGTGACTGGCGTATTGTGACGAGCCAGTTATTTCTGAAAAAATCATTCTTGTGAAACACAACTAACTATTTATTCTAATGAAGTGATGAGTGCTACCAACAGGGGATCGGAAACTGATTTCATATTTCTAGATTTCCAAAAGGCTTTTGATATATCTCCTCACAACTAGCTTGCAATCAAGCTGTGTGCCTATGGAGTATCATCTCAGTTGTGTGACTGGATTCATAATTTCCTGTCAGAAAGACCACAGTTCATAGTAACTGATGAGAAGTCAATGAGTAAAACACAAGTGATATCTGGTGTTCACCAGGGAAGTGTTACAAACTCTCTGCTGTTACTAATCTGTACAAACAATGTAGGAGACAATCTGAGTAGCCATCTTAAATTGTTTTCAGATGATTCTGTCATTTAATATCCAGTAAAGTCATCAGAAGATCAAAACCAATTGCAAAATGATTTAGACAAGATATCTGTCTAGTCCAAAAAGTGGCAGTTAACGCTAAATTATGAAACATGTGATGTCATAACATGAGTACTTAAAGGAATCTGTCAAATTTCAGTTTCATGATGGATAACACAAATCTAAAGGCTGCCAATTCAGCTGAATACCTAGTAATTACAATTATGAACAACTTAAACTGGAATGAAGGCAAACCAAAAACTACATTTTATTGGCAGAACTCTTAGGAGGTACAACATTTCTATTATGCTTGTCTGTCTTCTGCTAGAATACTGCTGCATGATATGGGTTCATTACCAGATAGGGTTGACTGAGGACATAAAAAAAGTTTAAAGAAGGGAACCAACTTTTTTATGTCATGAAATAATTTTTGTATACTGTGAAATAGGGGAAACAATGTCACAGATATGTTATGCAAGCTGGAGTGGCCATCATTAAAACACAGGATTTTTTATGCAATTAGAATCATCCATGAAATTTAAATCTCCATCATTCCTCTCTGAATGCAAAAATATTTTGTTGACACCCACCGAAATAGAGGGAAAGTTTTCGTATGTTCATCCTTTTGACAGGGGGTCTTTGGGATGATGGTCGCTTTCTATTGTGAGAAAATAAAATGCCTACAGCCATTCTTATGATTTTATTTATTTTGTTGCAACCAGTTTCGGCACTTCAGTGCACAATTTTCAGGCTGTAGTTGATGTGGAAGGGTGTTGACATGATCCCTATATATATCACATCAGTGGCCAGCGTAACTGGAAACACAACTTAGAGTGCTGACACCTAAGTTTTCAGATAAGCTGCGTTTCCAGTTATGCTCGCTGCTGATGCAATATATATATAGGGGTTGTGTCAACCCCCTTCCGCATCAATTACAGCCTGAAGATGGCACACTGAGGTGCTGAAACTGGTTGCAACAAAATAAATAAATTCATAAGAATGGGTGTAGGCATTTTATTTTCTCACAGTACATAGGGATAAGTGATAATTGTAATAAAATAAAAGGAATCAGTGCTTGCACAGAAAGATTTAAGTATTTGTTTTTCCCACTTGGTAGAGAGTGGAACGGTTGAGAAATATGTGAAAGTGGTCTGATGAAATCTCTGCCGGGCACTTAAGGGTGAATTGCAGAGTAATCATGTTGATGTAGATGTAGGTATAGACATGCCTAGAATGTGGTAGTTCAGGAATCCAGTCATGATGGAAATATATTAAACCTAATGGCAACAAATAGACCTGACCCATTATAAAACAGGTGTCCATTACCATGAGGCATTTGTAGCAAGAATGAATTATAAAGTATGAAAGACAGCTAAAAGAAGTAGGAAGATTTATATCTTAATAAGTTAATGAGCCACTCGTGCACATCTCAAAGGGCAACTCGAAACATGTACCTTTGGGTGAAAAGTAGAATAGCTCATGATGGAAGTGATTCTTACTACTATTGTATACATTCTCCTATCACTAGTTATTCCAATCCCATCACTATAAAGCATATAATCTAAAAACAAGAGTCCACTGTGGTATTTCATTATTATATATATCATATGTTGTACAACTACTGCTCACTGTTTTGCACTGATATAATGAAAGATACACTGCCATTAAAATGGGAGTAAATACAAATGATAATCAGTACATCTACATCTACATCTACATTGATACTCCGCAAGCCACCCAACGGTGCGTGGCGGAGGGCACTTTACGTGCCACTGTCATTACCTCCCTTTCCTGTTCCAGTCCTGTATGGTTCGCGGGAAGAACGACTGTCTGAAAGCCTCCGTGCATGCTCTAATCTCTCTAATTTTACATTCGTGATCTCCTCGGGAGGTATAAGTAGGGGGAAGCAATATATTCGATACCTCATCCAGAAACGCACCCTCTCGAAACCTGGCGAGCAAGCTACACCGCGATGCAGAGTGCCTCTCTTGCAGAGTCTGCCACTTGAGTTTATTAAACATCTCCGTAACGCTATCACGGTTACCAAATAACCCTGTGACGAAACGCGCCGCTCTTCTTTGGATCTTCTCTATCTCCTCCGTCAGACCGATCTGGTACGGATCCCACACTGATGAGCAATACTCAAGTATAGGTCGAACGAGTGTTTTGTAAGCCACCTCCTTTGTTGCTGGACTACATTTTCTAAGGACTCTCCCAATGAATCTCAACCTGGTACCCGCCTTACCAACAATTAATTTTATATGATCATTCCACTTCAAATCGCTCCGCACGCATACTCCCAGATATTTTACAGAAGTAACTGCTACCATTGTTTGTTCCACTATCATATAATCATACAATAAAGGATCCTTCTTTCTATGTATTCGCAATACATTACATTTGTCTATGTTAAGGGTCAGTTGCCACTCCCTGCACCAAGTGCCTATCCGCTGCAGATCTTCCTGCATTTCGCTACAATTTTCTAATGCTGCAACTTCTCTGTATACTACAGCATCATCCGCGAAAAGCCGCATGGAACTTCTGACACTATCTACTAAGTCATTTATATATATTGTGAAAAGCAATGGTCCCATAACACTCCCCTGTGGCACGCCAGAGGTTACTTTAACGTCTGTAGACGTCTCTCCATTGATAACAACATGCTGTGTTCTGTTTGCTAAAAACTCTTCAATCCAGCCACACAGCTGGTCTGATATTCCGTAGGCTCTTACTTTGTTTATCAGGCGACAGTGCGGAACTGTATTGAACGCCTTCCGGAAGTCAAGAAAAATAGCATCTACCTGGGAGCCTGTATCTAATATTTTCTGGTTCTCATGAACAAATAAAGCGAGTTGGGTCTCACACGATTGCTGTTTCCGGAATCCATGTTGATTCCTACATAGTAGATTCTGGGTTTCCAGAAATGACATGATACGCGAGCAAAAAACATGTTCTAAAATTCTACAACAGATCGACGTCAGAGATATAGGTCTATAGTTTTGCGCACCTGCTCGACGAGCCTTCTTGAAGACTGGGACTACCTGTGCTCTTTTCCAATCATTTGGAACCCTCCGTTCCTCTAGAGACTTGCGGTACACGGCTGTTAGAAGGGGGGCAAGTTCTTTCGCGTACTCTGTGTAGAATCGAATTGGTATCCCATCAGGTCCAGTGGACTTTCCTCTATTGAGTGATTCCAGTTGCTTTTCTATTCCTTGAACACTTATTTCGATGTCAGCCATTTTTTCGTTTGTGCGAGGATTTAGAGAAGGAACTGCAGTGCGGTCTTCCTCTGTGAAACAGCTTTGGAAAAAGGTGTTTAGTATTTCAGCTTTACGCGTATTATCCTCTGTTTCAACGCCATCATCATCCCGTAGTGTCTGGATATGCTGTTTCGAGCCACTTACTGATTTAACATAAGACCAGAACTTCCTAGGATTTTCTGTCAAGTCGGTACATAGAATTTTACTTTCAAATTCAATGAACGCTTCACGCATAGCCCTCCTTACGCTAACTTTGATATCGTTTAGCTTCTGTTTGTCTGAGAGGTTTTGGCTGCGTTTATACTTGGAGCTCTCTTTGCTTTCGCAGTAGTTTCCTAACTTTGTTGTTGTACCACGGTGGGTTTTTCCCGTCCCTCACAGTTTTACTCGGCACGTACCTGTCTAAAACGCATTTTACGATTGCCTTGAACTTTTTCCATAAACACTCAACATTGTCAGTGTCGGAACAGAAATTTTCGTTTTGATCTGTTAGGTAGTCTGAAATCTGCCTTCTATTACTCTTGCTAAACAGATAAACCTTCCTCCCTTTTTTTATATTCCTATTAACTTCCATATTCAGGGATGCTACAACGGCCTTATGATCACTGATTCCCTGTTCTGTACATACAGAGTCGAAAAGTTCGGGTCTGTTTGTTATCAGTAGGTCCAAGATGTTATCTCCACGAGTCGGTTCTCTGTTTAATTGCTCGAGGTAATTTTCGGATAGTGCACTCAGTATAATGTCACTCGATGCTCTGTCCCTACCACCCGTCCTAAACATCTGAGTGTCCCAGTCTATATCTGGTAAATTGAAATCTCCACCTAAGACTATAACATGCTGAGAAAATTTATGTGAAATGTATTCCAAATTTTCTCTCAGTTGTTCTGCCACTAATGCTGCTGAGTCGGGAGGTCGGTAAAAGGAGCCAATTATTAACCTAGTTCGGTTGTTTAGTGTAACCTCCACCCATAATAATTCACAGGAACTATCCACTTCTACTTCACTACAGGATAAACTACTACTAACAGCGACGAACACTCCACCACCGGTTGCATGCAATCTATCCTTTCTAAACACCGTCTGTACCTTTGTAAAAATTTCGGCAGAATTTATCTCTGGCTTAAGCCAGCTTTCAGTACCTATAACGATTTCAGCTTCGGTGCTTTCTATCAGCGCTTGAAGTTGCGGTACTTTACCAATGCAGCTTCGACAATTGACAATTACAATACCAATTGCTGCTTGGTCCCCGCATGTCCTGACTTTTCCCCGCACCCGTTGAGGCTGTTGCCCTTTCTGTACTTGCCCAAGGCCATCTAACCTAAAAAACCGCCCAGCCCACGCCACACAACCCCTGCTACCCGTGTAGCCGCTTGTTGCGTGTAGTGGACTCCTGACCTATCCAGCGGAACCCGAAACCCCACCAGCCTATTGCGCAAGTCGAGGAATCTGCAGACCACACGGTCGCAGAACCGTCTCAGCCTCTGATTCAGACCCTCCACTCGGCTCTGTACCAAAGGTCCGCAGTCAGTCCTGTCGACAATGCTGCAGATGGTGAGCTCTGCTTTCATCCCGCTAGCGAGACTGGCAGTCTTCACCAAATCAGGTAGCCGCCGGAAGCCAGAGAGGATTTCCTCCGATCCATAGCGACACACATCATTGGTGCTGACATGAGTGACCACCTGCAGATGGGTGCACCCTGTACCCTTCATGGCATCTGGAAGGACCCTTTCCACATCTGGAATGATCCCCCCCGGTATGCACACGGAGTGCACATTGGTTTTCTTCCCCTCTCTTGCTGCCATTTCCCTAAGGGGCCCCATTACGCGCCTGACGTTGGAGCTCCCAACTACCAGTAAGCCCACCCTCTGCAACTGCCCGGATTTTGCAGACTGAGGGGCAACCTCTGGAACAGGACAAGCAGCCATGTCAGGCCGAAGATCAGTATCAGCCTGAGACAGAGCCTGAAACCGGTTCGTCAGACAAACTGGAGAGGCTTTCCGTTCAGCCCTCCGGAATGTCTTTCGCCCCCTGCCACACCTTGAAACGACCTCCCACTCTACCACAGGTGAGGGGTCAGCCTCAATGCGGCAGTATCCCGGGCAACCACAGTCGTAGTCCGATCAGGGGATGCGTGGGACGAGCTGGCCGTCCCCGACAAACCCCCATCCGGACCCCCACAGTGATGCCCATTAGCAACAGCCTCAAGCTGTGTGACCGAAGCCAACACTGCCTGAAGCTGGGAGCGAAGGGATGCCAACTCAGCCTGCATCCGAACACAGCAGTTGCAGTCCCTATCCATGCTAAAAACTGTTTTGCAAAAAACGTCTGAACAAATCTACAGAGAGCACAAACAAATCGACAAAATTTAAACGGTTATTAAAATACAAGATTGCCTAGTAAATGCAGTAATGCTGCTACTTGCGCACTGCTGACACTGCTCCGCGGCGGAAGGAGACTAAGCGAAATTACACTATTCAGGTACTAAAACGCGATGCTACACTCTCAAATACTATAAAACGCCCGAAATTTATGAATTAAACAATGCAAGTACCAAAAACACGCAAAGAAATTAAGAATTAAACTATGTAACAAACGAGTGATTTAGGAGTATACGACTTGCTGCTCAGCTGCTTATCCAACGGCGGTAGTAATCTCACAGTGTCTTCCATGTGAAAGAACAACCATGAAGTGAGTATTTGCGCACTAAAGGGAAAATTTAGGACTGTAGCCTCCATTATCAGTATTTCATAACTTTGCATATGATAACGTCTCACCATTCACATTCCGAAATTATTTAAATCTTTCCTGTTGTCACCTATGCCATACATCTCTTCTCCATCCCAGTTCCTCCCAAAATCTCAATGAATCTTTTTCCCTCCCTCACTCCTGCTTCAGTTCCCTTCAGTGTCCTGTTGTTTTATTTTCCTGTTGTCTTTTTCTCTACTGTACTGTTTAATTTTTCTTCTTCTCAACTATCTACTTATATATTTGTCGTTTCTTTATTTATTACTGATTTTGCTGTTGATATACCATCGTGTATCTCCTCCATCAATTATTTCACACCTTTTAGCACTATCTTGCATTTTGGCAGTTAAAAGAACTCTTCATTACAGAAGATTGTTATTCAGTTAGATTTTTTCAAGTGCACCAGTTTGGACTAGGTAAGTGGACGCTCCTTTCTATATTTATTTCATTATATCACGCCTATAGATAATATCACTCTGACCTTGCATGTTGGTGAAAATGCTTACACTTTTTCGCACAAATGAAATTATGAAACATACATCAAAGGTAAGAAATATGACTCAAATTATGTTTGAATGTTGGGTTCCAATTGCTTTATCAGATGTAATACTGAGGGAGAGTTATAAATGTATGAAGGGGAAGGTAGTGTAAGTACATTAATCCTGAGAAAGAAACAAGAAAGCAATTTCCATAGAAAATAATGTGTAATACATTGTTGTGCATGTATGAAAGGCACAGAGATAATAGCACAGCAATAGTAAATGAAACTACAAACCAAGAAACCAACAAATGAATTATAAGTGAAATTCTCAACCCAAAAATTATTTTTGCTCTCCATTAATTTTCATATGATTCCTATACTTTTTAATTTTTTTGTTATACTTTTGCCTTATTCGTATCTGTTCAGCAGCCTCTAGCTCATGTGATTTTTTTGTATCTGTAGAACCGTTTGTCCTTCTGTGCTCTAATTTCTATCTGACTGATTTTATTTTTGGTAAACAGTGTAGGTATATGCAGATATATGCTTCTTTGTCCACTGTTTAGCATCATGGTGATTGTTCTGCACATGTCATTTGCAGTTGTCCAATGTTTTTTGCCTGATATCAGCTGATATTTTATGGAATTTTCTTCACTTATAACTGCTGTTGGCAGTGCTTGGTACTTTGCTACAGTCTCTTCCAGGCTTCTTTAACCAGTGCATGACTGTATATTTTCTCATCCACTACAGAGTTCATTGTAATACATAATCTTACTCTGTAATTATGCTGTAACTTTTCACAGTAAAAATGATGTTATAAATGGTGCTAGAGGCTCTGATGATGGTTAGTTACCATTTGTTAATGAAACAGCTGTTTCTAATCTGCATGTATAGGTTGATGGAGTGTCCTCATTTTAAGTAACATTAAATTCAGGAAATTCTTAGTGCACTAACTACTTGAA
Organism: Schistocerca serialis cubense; assembly: GCF_023864345.2. Lineage (NCBI taxonomy): Eukaryota > Metazoa > Arthropoda > Insecta > Orthoptera > Acrididae > Schistocerca > Schistocerca serialis. The sequence continues at coordinate 351,586,569 of NC_064640.1, read as the reverse complement.
CTCAGTGGATACAGTTGCTTGTTTCAAGGTATACTGATTTGACATCCCAATCTCTGTTCAGCATATTGTTGGAACTGTGATTCTGTATGGTTTCATTCCAATAGAAAAACTTAACTGTAATTCCAGTAAATTCATTAAATTGCAAGATATTTTCACCATAGCCTAAATCTCACCAAATTTTAACTTGGTAGTGAGAGTGCCATACATACACAGTTAACAGGTCTAAAAATAAATTATGTAATATCATATGCATATTCCAACATTTCAACACCTTTGGTTTGTCTTTTCTGTTATATTAAGATAAAATATTTTCTGCTGTATTTAATTGTTCAAGAAATTAAGAAATCAGCAATTGAATCAGTTGCTCAACTAAAACAACTGTTATAATGTTTATTTGGAGTACATTTTCTTCAATAATAGGAAGAAAATAATCTCATATCTGTGATGTAGGATTTAGCTCTCATTCACCAATTTTGCTTATACATGAAGGCTTCATTATCTTCAGTAGTACTTCCTCTGAATGTGATACTCTCCTCAAGATTCTTACAATTGCGTTTTGGTAATAAACTATCGTCATTTCCCCTCTGGTTAAATTTCCTTCTAGGTCAACAGTGAATTCAGTACTACATAAATTAATGGTGCTGTGTATTGACTCATAACTCATAATCAGTTGATGGGACTAAAATCAGTTATTCAAAGATTTAGCAAAATTATTATTGCCCTATTTAAATTTGTTTGTGATACTATACAAACCAATGACCAAAAATTCTATCAAATTGTGAAACAATAAAGAAGACAACCGAATTATGTTGTATGCTGTTGTTGCTCTATAATTCTTCCATTTTTATGACTCATTCTGGAAGAATTGTGTGATTAACTATACCTAGAGGCCACACCACATCTGTTATACTACTACATATGTTACAAATTAGGTCTAAACAATAAATGAATCATCATTATGCATTCATGTGTATTCCTTTGTTACTCAGTCACACCATATACAAAGTAATTCCATTTTAAAGGATAGGTACATCCTCTACAATCAGAGATGTATGTAGTTTAAAGTGTTAAACTGCCTTATTTGGACTTAGAAATCTCTCTCATCATGTTGACTTGCAGGATGGGTGCTCTTTACATACTTTTGCTCGATAATATTGGGTGGTTACAATTAAGGTGTAGGTAGTCACAGAGGTCCAGTGTAGGAGATAGAGAAGATCCAAAGAAGAGCAGCGCGTTTCGTCACAGGGTTATTTGGTAACCGTGATAGCGTTATGGAGATGTTTAACAAACTCAAGTGGCAGACTCTGCAAGAGAGGCGCTCTGCATCGCGGTGTAGCTTGCTCGCCAGGTTTCGAGAGGGTGCGTTTCTGGATGAGGTATTGAATATATTGCTTCCCCCTACTTATACCTCCCGAGGAGATCACGAATGTAAAATTAGAGAGATTAGAGCGCGCACGGAGGCTTTCAGACAGTCGTTCTTCCCGCGAACCATACGTGACTGGAACAGGAAAGGGAGGTAATTACAGTGGCACGTAAAGTGCCCTCTGCCACACATCGTTGGGTGGCTTGCGGAGTATAAATGAAGATGTAGATGTACTGTGTGGTAGCAGAACTTGGTACATACGCTAATATTTTAATGCAAAACCAATCAACGCTGGAAAAAATTAGTTCCAAATTTGGCCACCAGGTGCAAATCTGGCACTGTACACTGTTAGTATGATGGTATGCCATCCACACTGGCATTTGACAATCCATAACATGAGTGAACAGTGTGGCTGTCAAGAAGAGAGACTATATGATGTTAGTGAAACTGTTTTATGTGAACGGCAGCAATTACAGTGTTGCATTGAGAGTGTGTTGCTGACTGAAAGTCCTAAGGAGGGACATAATGTCATTAAATAGTTTAAAGAAGATTATAATGAAATTCGAAATCATGGGTGAGCTTGATATGGCACCTGGAGGAGCAAAGCATGCTATCCCAGTGGAAGTTATTGATGATGTTGCTGTCGCTGTTACTGACCATGCAGCACATGCTCCAGGTAGTAATAGCACTCATGTAGTGTCATGAGAATTGTCTGTCCCATGGTCAACAGTACAGAAAGTCTTGCAGTCTGTTTTACACAAGTACCTGTACAAGATTCAGATGGTCCAGCAACTGAAACCTCATGATCCTCAGCAATGTTCTTAATTTGCTCTTTGGTTTCTGACACACATCATGTTGACATGTGGCCAGGCAATATTCTATGGAGTGATGAGGTACGATTTATATACACGGTGCACTGAATACACAGAACTGCCAAGTCTGGGGTACTGTGAAACCATGCGTTGTGCATGAAGAGCCATTGCAGTCACTGTACGTTACTGTGTGGTATGGATTCACAAGTACCTTTATTCTTGGTCCATTCTTTGTTGAAGAGAACACATGCAGAGCACCTGAGCACCTGTGAGGTGTACTGTGATGTCTGCATGTTATCAAGACTTTCTTGTTCAGCAAGTGATTCCTGCTTTGGAAGTGTGCAACTGTGTGGAAACCACTGTTTTCATGCAATATGGGGTACCAGATCACGTTGCTCACCCAGTGAAAGATCTGCTTAAGGCAACCTTACATGAATGTGCTATTTTCAGAGGTTTTTGAGATGCATGACCTGCAAGATCACCTGATCGGAATCCGTGACACTTTTGGCTCTGGGGAAATCTAAATGAATGCATTTACCCATATTCAGTCTCTACCTCATCTGAAGGTCAGTATACATTAACAAGTTTCTCAGATTCCCCCAGAACTGCAGGGAGCAACTGTTGATCACATCATTTTACAGATGCACCATCTCTTCCTTATCTCTGGTGCTCATAATAACAGTTAATAATAACAGTTAATAATAAAATCAAAATATCTTTTCTGCGTATGTCCCATTCCTTATCCACTATATGGAAACATTTTTATACATCTTTCTTGCATCCACAGTGCCAGATTTGAACATGGTGACTGAAAATGCAGAAATTGAACTAATTTTTTTCCAGTGTAAATTGGTTCTGCATTAAAGCATTAGCATATCTACCAAGTTTCACTGCCGTATGATAATTACAGCCCACACTTGACCTTTGTGAGTAGCTGCACTTTAACTGTAACCATCTGGTGTCATGTGGCATTATCATTTGGGCAATGCATATAGGGTCAAAACAGTGTCTACCCTACAGAAGCATGCAGTACAAATAATATGTTAAGTTGATAACCAAACATTCTCCAGAAAGCTGATCACAGACATAGGGATTCTTACAGTTTCATACCAATACATATTCTTCCTAATGGTATCTGTGATCAGCAAAAAGAGTGAATGTAAGATGAACTGTACAATTCACAACAACAGAACTAGATATAAATATAATTTTGATTTAGACTATGCAACTCTATCTAAGGTTCAGAATGGAGTTTTATATTCTGATGCAAAAATCTCTTAACAAGTTGGCAGGATGCATCAGGCAGGAACTTCAAATTCCTCTTATGTTCAAAAGTGAAGTAAAAGAATACCCTATTACCCACTCTTACAACTTGTCATAATATTTAGAATTTGGCATGTAAATTTCACATAACATCAATGTTGTGTTAAACAGATCTTTACTCTTCCGATATATAGAAAGAGCTGATTGTATTCTGTGTAAAGTTACAAAGATGCTTTATAGAATGTATTAGATAAAAACAGCTGCTGAGTGGCATAAAGTGAGAAGCAGTGGCTTTTTTCAGAATTTGGTTTTCCTCTTAATACACATCAACATATCGGTATATCAAATAACCTAGAAGTAATTCCCATAATTGTCAGTGTAAGATGATTTGCAGTGGTCGTAATTTGTAGTCATTATACTTCACAGAAGTGCTGAGTCTGCATATTAATGTACATCTTCCACATCCCTGAAGGCTCCCCTTCATTATGGAATTTATTGGAAAGTATGGAGAAGGAACCAACCTTCTGTGGAAGGATAGCATTGTCATTTGTATTGTCACTAGGCTCCCTGCTGGCCAGCCAACATTCCAAGAAGGTGATTGGACTTAGTTCATTATGTTGCCAGCAACACAAAGGCCCAAAGTAAGTAAACAGTATTGTGTGAAATGCAGAAATCAATGAACTGGCACCTAAATAATTTGTTATGGTGGTGACTGGAGACTTTGGGAAACAATGCTAGTGTACAGAGCATTTTAGAAGGAAGGAAGAAAGAAAGAAAGAAAGATTAGAGTTTTAATATCCACCATGTTACAAACAAAAAGCAAGAAGAAAATTAATAAGTATACAAGAAGGGAGAGGGAGAGATGTTCTTGGTACAATGTTGGGGGTTGATGGGCAGAGATCATGAACTCAGCAAATCATTATGATATTAACGAAAGCCCTGTCTTATGTGAGAAATGGAAGGGAACAAAAGTTTTTGCATGGACATAGAAAAGGAGATTAAAGTACATTCTACAATAAGTTGTGGACTGGAGGAATCTTTTATCTGAGAGAGGAGGAACCACCTCAGAGCAGACTAGTGTGAATCAACTGACAGATGGGGGAGGAATTGGACATAAGACTTGTTCTCCTTGCTCATACATTATGTAACATGAAGTGACAATTAATTAATGCACAAAAATACCATTACTGCTTAAGCAATACTGTGCATCATCACTCATTTTCAGTCTTACATAGTGAATTCACAGATACATTATGCGTATACTTCTGTTGTTATTTCCATGTATAGTAACAGTAATAATTGTGTTGTACACAACATTAATTTCATGTATACATAACTATATTTGCATCCATTTCCTACAGAATTTGGACACAATACTCTTCTTTTTTCCTCTGATTTATCACAGTATTGAGAAACTTGGTTCTAGAACTGATGTTTTAAATTTTAATTATAAGTAGCTGATCATGTGTACTTTTATAAAACAATCACTGAAAACAAAATGCCAGTTAAAATTATCTCTATTGAAATAACAAATGGAGTATCTTCTAATAGTAAGTACAAAATGAAATATCTTCCAACTACTACTGTTGATATTGCTCTAGAGAAAAGTCACTTTACTGTCTGGTGGACATTTTAGTGTAATATGGAAATAGTTGAGAAATGTATGTCCATCAAGGTTCAACAGTACCTTAAAAAACTTTGCCTATGACTATTATTCTAAAGCCTGTTAGTCTAAAGTATTTAACCTTCTTAGCTTTATATCTCATTTATGTACAGTAATCAGAGAAATTCAGGTGCATCTTTCAGGTATGTGATACACCAACAACATATGTACACACTAATATGTCCACGTTGACTTTCAGTGAAAAATGTTAGTAAATGAGTTATCTGAAAAATATGTAGAACAGATAGTTCAGAACCCCACTCATGTTGAAAATATATTAGATCTAATGACAACAAACAGACCTGACCACTTTGAGGAAGTCCACATTGAAACTGGTATCAGTGACCATGGGGCACATAAAGTTAGTTAGTTAGTTAAAGCAGTATTCAATACCAAAGTACGAAGAGCAAATAAAATAAGCAGAAAGATTTATATTGAGCAAACTAGACAAAGGATCTATAGTGTCTTATCTCAATGAGGAAACTGAAAGTTTTAGCTTAGGACAGGAACATGTGAGGAACTATGGCTCAAGTTTAAAAGAATAGTTGACCATGCACTGGATAGATTTGTACCTAGTGGCACAGACCATGATGAGAGATATTCTCCATGGTATACAGTAACTATAAAGAAACTTCTAAAGAAACGGAGTATACTGCATAATAGGGATAAAGCAAAGCAGATGGCTACAGATAGAGAGATGATGAACGAAACACATTTGGTCATGTAGAGAGCAATGTATGACTACCATAGCAGAATATTGTCGAAATATATTTCACAAAACCCAAAGAAATTCTTGTTGTATGTGAAGGCTGACAGCAGCATCAAAGTTAGTGCCAGTCTCTCATTGACAAGGCAGAAAATGAAATTGAGAGTAACAAAGCAAAAGTGTAGATGCTTAACTCCATTTACAAATGTTCCTTTACAAAGGAAAAACTATAAATATTCCCTCAGTTTAATTCTTGCACCGCTAAAAACATGTGTGAAATAGATATTAGTGTCAGTGGCATTGAGAAATAGCTGAAATCTTTAGAACTGAACAAAGCCCCATGGCCTGATGGAATCCCTATCTGATTCTAAAACCAGTTTTTGACTGAGTCAGGCTCTCTGGTATAATCTAGTGTAGATCCCTTGACCAGTAGCTGAAGAAAGCACAGATCACACATGTCTACAAGAAGGGTAGTGGAATAGATCCACAGAAATATGATCCAGTGTTCTTTACAATGATATGTTGTAGAATCCTAGAAAGTATTCTGGGCTCAAACATAATGAGGTATCTTGAACAGAATGACCTCCTTCATATCAACCAGCAAGGATTCTGAAAACATCAATGAAGCAGAACCCAACTTGCACTTTTCTCACATGACAAACTGAAAGCTTTGGATCAACACAGTCATGTAGATACAGCATTCCTTAGTATCTGGAAAGCATTAGACTCAGTATCACACCAACACTTATTATTGAAAGTACATCATATGTGATATGAAACAAAATGTGCGACTAGTTTGATTGTTTCTCGGTAGGGAGGATGCAGCATGTTATCTTGAATGGAGAGTCATCAACAGATGTAGAAATAACTTTGTGTGTACCCCAGGGAAGCATGTTAATTTTGCTGTTTGTTATTAATAGTAACCCAGAACTTTTCACAGGTGATGCAGTTATCCACAATGAAGTGTAGTATGAACAAAGCTGTACAAATATTCAATCACAACTTGTTAATATTTCAAAGTGGTGCAAAGTTTGGCAACTTGTATAAATATTCAGAAATGTAAAATTGTGCACTTCACAGAAAAAGTATCCTATGAATATAGTACCAGTGAGTCATAGTTGGAATCTGTAAACTCATACAAATATCTGGTGCAACACACAATATGGATATGAAATGGAACAATCACATACATTCTGTTGTGGGTAAAGCAGGTGGCAGACTTTGGTGTATCAGTAGCATACTTGGAAAATGAAATCAGTCTACAAAGAAGATTGCTTAAAAATCACTAGTGTGACCCATCCTAGAAATACTGATGAAGTGTGTGGACCATTACGAAATAGGACTAGCAGGGGGTATTGAACGTATACAGAGAAGGGTAGAGTGAATGGTCATAGGTTTGTTTGATAAATGGGAGAGTGTCACAGAGATGATGAAAGAACTAAACTGACAGACTCTTGAAGTTAGATGATAACTGTCCTGAGAAAATGTACTAACAAAGTTACAAGTACTGGTTTTAAATGATGACTCTAGGAACATACTAAAACTCCCTACATATTGCTCCTATAGGGATAAAGAGGACAAGATTACATTAATCACAGTATGCACAGAGGCATCATCATTTCTGTACTCCACATATGAATGGAATGTGGAAAAGCCCTAATAACTTGCACAGTGGGATGCACCATCTACCATGCACTTCACAGTGGTTTGCAGTATAGCTATAAATGCAGTTGGGGAATGTAGTAACATTTAGAGAACTATCTCTGGTGTAGTCACACACTCAGATATCTTTCCTATGTTCATTCCACATTTTTGTGTTGTCTTTCCTTGGACCATAGTTTTTCTAGCACATTACATCAAATTCCTTAGATGTATTACAGTTCTCAAGTGTATGAACTACCCACCTGTGAACATATCATTTCAACAGCTTCACTGTATGATTAATTTTTGGTTCTTCAGATCACCCCTGTGGATGATGTCCCTTGTACAGCTTTATAAATATTAATACACTTTCTTCTTCTTTTCTTAAAGGTTTAGGCATTTGTGTCTGTTCCATTTTCACTTTTCATTGTGGCTCACAGAATATAATTCACCTGTGGGATTAAATATCAAATCATTCAAAAGTATTCAGTTGTATAACACTTCAGCATACTGTTAGCTACTTTTGGCCCACATGTATATCCCAAATTATTTATGGTTTCCCATGTCTCAGTAATGCTTCTAGCAATTACTAACTTCTCACTTGGTTTTCCTATTCTCCATCTATATTAACTGCTCGCAGTTTCTCCATTACTGTATCCAATGTTTCTCAACACTACCAAATCTGTATCAGTCTCCATTCCTAACTCCTGGACAACCATGACTTTTATGTCAATATTGACCTACATTTGTGTGATTTTTTGCAAAGGCCATCAAAATATTCTCTTAAATAAATATTCAGAATTTGTGTACAGGTGTGCTGAGGACAAATTTCCCACTTTCTAAGTATCCATTGAGGCAGAAACTTCTTTTAGAATACAACTGATTAAAGCAACACTGTTGTGTTCATCTCCTGTGAAGATATTGAACCATCCATGGTTGAAAGCCTGTTGGAAGCACTGTACTAGTCACACATGCACATGCATTCTGTTGTAAAGAATAGATTTTAAGAATAAACACATACCGCACATAAAGTGATAACTGCATACACTGTTTACAATGGGATCCACACATTCCATTAATTAGTACTGATCAGGTTATCAAACAATAAACTGCATGAGTCCTTCAGTATTAATGTGACAGAAAAAAATTTCTTTCTTTTCTTTTCCATTGGTCACTGACCCTGTAGACTAAGTGCTGCATCAGCAATAAGTATATATGTGCTGTGTGTCCTTCCAGACATGTCTGAAAGAACAGACACCAATTTCATCCAACAGTGATTATGAATTAAGACATAAAGAAATTACAGAGTTTATGAGTGGGCATTGATTTAAATCAATGAGGAAAGTTGAAAATTTGTGCCAGACCACGATTCGAACCTGGGGCTCCTGCTTACTAGGCAGATGCTCTGACCACTAAGCCATCTGAGCACAGTGGTCATTGAAACTGCATAATAGCTGCTGGATCAAAATGGTGTCTGTTCTTTCAGACATGTCTGGAAGGATAGACAGCACACACACACACACACACACACACACACACACACACACACACACACACACACACAATGATCTCTTCCATGCAGATGCACACCAGGCTCCAATTATTAGAAGAATCAGCAAAATGCCATGAGTAATGAGGATAATGTGCAAGGGCACTACATAATAAGAGTTTGGATAAGTTGGGAATGTGCACCTGACAGGAGGTGTGCTAGTGAAGTCCATACGGTTGCAATGACCACTGTTTCTGGACAGCTCAGTGGTCAGAGCATTTGCCTAGTGCACAGGGAACTCGGATTCGAATCCGGGTCTTGCACAAATTTTCAACTATTCCCTATGATTTCCACCAATGCCTGCTCGCAACCAACATCTGTAATTCCTTCATGTCTCAACAATAAGTTTCCACTGCTTTCTGCATGTTGTTTTCTCCAAATTGACTACATTCAAAGCTTCCACATCTTTTTTTATATTGTCTGCCCATCTGTTTCTTGGCCTACCCAGGAGTCTTTTTGTTGTAATGTGGGAATGAAAGCTTGTTTATAAGTCATGTCTCTGGCATATGGATTATGTGACTTGTCCATTGGAGTTGTTTGCTCTTTTGATATTGTAAAACATCGGCTAGTTCATGATCTCATAAATTTCATTATTCTTTCTTGCTCTCCAATTATCTCCATCTCTTATGGGGTCCCAGATTTCTCATCACATTTCCTTCAAATGCTAGAAACTTTTGTATCTCCCTTTTAATTAGTGTTCAGTTTACTGAATTGTAGAGGACAATGGAACATATAACAGCACTGTAGATCTTCATTTTTACAGCATGTGACATGGCTTCAGTCTTTAATGTATCTTTGAGGGCATACAGACATCCGGAGCCGGCAGAAATTCTTTGATTTACATCAGGGGTCTCCAAACATTTCCACAAAATCCTAAGGGCTGAGGTCTAGCTACAGTCTGTCTTAAGTCTTCTTAAGGGGGGCCGGAGGTGCCTATGCTGCCCATGTTAAAATCACTAAGTTTGAAGAACATTTATGAATAAACTACCAAATAGAAAAATTTGAATTCTTTTTTTACATATAGAGTGGTTTAGTATTGCAGTTATGACAGAGGGATTTTGGAGTATCTTTTCTAGTTTCCTTCCAATTATTTTTTTTATTAATGACCCAAATTTTTTTTACAAATAATTGCTTTATAATTAAACTGAAATGAAACTACTGAACATATTGCCAAATGGCTGTGCTACAATGTAAGTTTGACCACTAGGAGTGCTGTATAAAAATTTCATCTCTCTAGCTTGAGTGGATTTTGAGAAAATGTTCCTTATATTCGAAAAATTATAATTTACGGGAAATGGCTATCAAAGTTTCTCAATACATTCCTGCACTATAGAATGGATTATCAGGGTCTTCTTCTTCATTCTCCAAAAGCTTCCTCTTCTGTCTTCTTTTCTGGCCTGTTGTTCCATCATACGTCATATGCCTTTCTCTTCTTTCTGCTCCTCTTATCCTTTCTCTGTCAATATTTCTTAGTGCTCATACAGTGTTCACCCCAGCTGTAAATCCTAATGCCTTCAGAACTTCACACTGTTCCTTTGGTTGTAGGCTTCTATTGCGTCATAAATGCCAAAGTGCAGTGTTTTTATACATACAAACACCCTTTTAGGAATCACTTTCCAAATCAAATTGCTTACGCTCTCATTAGGATTCTGCGTCTTTCCGTGTAGACATTTGTGTAACAATTCTGGCTGTGCTAAGCCATGAAAAATTGGTTTTATTGTTTTATTGTACATACTGCATATTACCCGCTTTACACAAGAAGTATAATACTACCAACAACAGGCGCAACACTGAACTAATTTGAAACGGTAAACAGCAAAGAGACGATGTTCCGCGCTCTTATTCATTGTAGTATCGCAACTTGGTATTAGTGTTAATTTTCTTTTCCCTACATTCTTCCTCTTCTTATATATGGTTACTAAAATGCGGCATCGTAACCAGAACAAAAGTGTACGACAATATTAAATGGAGCAAGATGTTTGAAATTCTGAGGAAAATAGGAGTAAGCTGTAAGGAAATACGGGTAATATTTGTCACAGAAAACAATGTAGCCAACCCTTGCACACTCGCTGTATGCATAACATTAGGTGCTGTATGCGTAACAGGCTGAGAAAATTCCAAGCAGTTCGCCAGGAAGTCACAAGAGGGTGTTAGATGCATTCAGCGGCCGCCCATTTCCTCTGCAGGCGTGGGGGAAAATGGTAATAACTCCACTTCTAGGGCGAGTAGAACAATAATTCAAAGTTTAAATTAAAGAGGAATGTTCCAATTAATTTTCAGTAGCAAAAAAAGAAAAAAATGTAATTTTTTGGATTTGACCACCTCTGGCTCCCTTTAAGTCTGTGTTCGTTAGTACTGCTCAGAACTCCTCGGTACAGTTCAGAAGTGTTTTTGAAGCTTACCACTGCTGCCAATATTTACAAACTGACGCTGAATGACCCCGCAGTAGTTGTTACAAAGTGAACTGCTTATTGTTTGACCTCAAGCTGCGGCCTTAATTTCATTTCATAAATGCTTTTACAAATAAATACCACTTGTGAAGGACATTGTAATGCACTTTTATGAAAATCTGCTTACTTCTGTTATTCATTACCATCACAGCAAGTGATCACAACATAGCATGAGATGCATATGGTATCAGCACTGTGGGTATCTTCCCACTGCAAGATTTCTCGCCACTTGGTGGTAATAGCAGTTACCTCTTCATTCCCTGAGGTCACAGCTGGCAAGGCTCCAGAAGACTTGTACAGACTCAAGTTCATCATACCAACATGCTGTAGTGTTAAATTAAGCATAAATTTTTGCTTCTGATGATATCTGTGGCACACGTAGTCGGGTGGACTCCACTCTGCAATGTCTGTCATCTCTTACGGGCAAGTGTCCAAGTCATTTCATTGTTGTGGTGATAGCTGATGTGCATACTGCACTTTACATATTGTTATGATTACTTCCAACAGTGCTAAACATATAGAAGTGATGCCTCCTGGAGTGTAGAGAAGTGCAGTAGTAGGCTACAGCACCATCTTGTGGTTAGTGGCAACATGTGCACTCTGAAAACAAAATATAGTGAGACTAATGTGTTTTGTGACTGCAGTTTCTTAGTGAAGATACTGTGTGCTTAATTTGATTTAATTAAAATTGCCTTAAAGATAAATCAAGTGCAATGTGGAGAAAATGACTTGTATTATGAAGCATTACACTGACCTAACTGTCAGAAAACTCTGAAGCGATTTTTTGCAATCCAAATAACAACAAAATGTTCTTGAATGAAGTAATCATCCTCTGGCTGTTAAAAACAGTGAGTGGGCATGGTAGTTACCATTCTATACAGTTTTAATTAAATATACGAATGACCTTAATTTGAAGTTATTAGTAGAAAACCAGTTACTGCCTGATTTGTACACCCATATTTAATCCTTCTGATAAAAAGTTGTTTTGTTTCGGTCTCAATTCAATGAAAAATGTTTCACAAATTTTAATACATGTAAAATATTCAGTCAGGACTCAGAGACTCCGCTTCCAGTAGACTTCTCTATTGAAATTTTCCTTCTTTACAGCCAGCAGCATAATATGTGTCTGATAACGACATGATTGTTATAGTTGATACACCAAATAGCTGCTTATAATAAGTAATCTTTATTTATGAGGTCTGTTTTGGTACTCATACCTGTTCTCACCAAAATTGTAATTGCAGGTACTTGAAAATTGTGACTAAGCCAAAACAGACTGTCGTAAATAAAGATTACTTCATTATAAGCAGCTATGTGGTGTATCAACTATATCAATCTCTATTGAAACTTTGAGTGCTTCAAAAATAAATTATGAGTCTCATTTTTTAGATTTTGATTCATTTGAAATCACTATCAAAATTTTCAAAATTCTTTTAATGCCGATATAGAAACTTGTACCCCAGAACTTTAAACAGAAAGGGTTGAATTGCAGTGTAGTGACTTTTATAAGGATAAATATTTAAATTCATGATTGTATGAATTTTATACTGTTTGACCAGTTGCATAAGTTTGTACAAGGATTTTTTCCTACTTTCAGCACTACTTATATTTGTGAAAAAACATTCTATGAAAAAAATTACAGATCAAAACATCATAATTGCTCCTAAAAACAACTGAGTGCTGTACATATTTTGTATGATTTATTTTCGTTGTAAATTTTTCACTGTAAAGTGTTACTTCACTTAATAAGCTCGATTCATTCCTGAATCTTACTCGAATCCATACAGAATAGGTAAATGCATTCAGTTCTGAAAAATTGTTACTCAAACAGATTTAGAATGGAGGTTCATAATTTCTTATTTGTAGTACGGGCATCTTTAATGAATTCGTTTTCCTTAATGGTGGCAAATTAAAATCATAATTCATAAGCAGATACTGTAAGGGGAAGTGTTACCATGCACCATCAAAGAAAAGACCTTGGAACATCATTACAGAGAATTTGCAGCATCATTGTGGAAGCCCGGGCAGTGGTGCAGGTGGCAACTGTGGCGCTAGATATATTGTGATCAGTGCAGCTGATTGAATACAGAATTGTTGGAGCTTTTGCTTTACAGAACAGTAGTTTATAGAGAATGTGTGATTTACTGTTCATTTTTAGTTGTCAAATAGACCGTAGTTTGGAGACCCCCATTTACATATATGGGTATTTGATTATTACAACTGTAGCAACGTTCCAGGTATTTCAACTGATTAACAGACTTGAACTTGTTTCTGTCAACTGTGAAGTGCTCTTATGCATATTTAGTTGTTTATACATATGCATTACAGAGTATGCAAGTAGACAGGAAAATCTTACTGGAACAAATTCATCGTAATTAAATTAAACAGGCAGATAATATAAATTTGATGCAAGAATCTTAACAAAATGAAATGCATGACTGTGACTAAGAGATGCATGTATGAACATAATGTCAAAAAATAGAAATTTCTACTTGTAACTCTGACATCCCAGGGACTTTGGTGTATCTATAGTATGATGTTAGGCTTTAATATCACTTATGCTTTCTTGAATTATAATATAGAATAATACACAAGCTGATTTAAAAAGATAACTTCACTGTCACCAGTTATGATGCAACTATTATTAAAAAGACCAAGCAGAACAAAAATGATAAATTCAGTTGTGCTTGGATGGCTCAGTCAGTAGAGCACTTGCTCTTGAAAGGCAAAGGTCCCTATCTGCCACACAGTTTTAACTTGCCAGGGACTTTCAAACATGATAAATATTCATTCAACAATAATTTTCAAGCTGTAAGACCAAGTATGTCAACTTTATACTTGCTGTTTTCTTTGGATCTGAAGTGTGTTTCTCTTTGACAGCCAATACTTCACTATGAAACATATCCTGTAGATCACATATCAGAATTCCTCTCATTCTGTTATGCCATGTACCCAGAACACAATACATTTCTGTCTCACATCAGCTTGATAAATTAAAATGGATTTTGACAGTCTTCTGTGTAGTTGTGAGAACATTGTATCAGAGCAAAGTGAATTTGAATTTGGACAAATTGTGGTGCCCATATGGTGGGTGCGTCCATAGCAAACAGGAACCATCTCAAAAATTTATACTGCTTACACAGAAAGCAGAAAACAGTGTGTGGTAAGTTACAATGTGGACAAAAGTGTGTGTAATCATGACAGAAGGTCACTGAAGAGAAATGTGATTAAAAATAAGAGAAGGACAACTGCAGAATTGAATGTCACACTCACAAACCCTGTCAGCACCAAAACTACACAAAGGGAGCTTTTTAAATTGGCAGCCGGCCGGTGTGGCCGAGCAGTTCTAGGCACTTCATTCTGGAACTGCAAGACTGCTATGGTGGCAGGTTCAAATCCTGCCTCAGGCATGGATGTGTGTGCTGTCCTTAGGTTAGTTAGGTTTAAGTAGTTCTAAGTTCTTGATGACCTCAGGTGTTAAGTCCCATAGTGCTCAGAGCCATTTGAACCATTTTGAACCATTTTTAAATTGGCAATTGTAGGGCGAACTGGAATTCCATGGGCACACATCAGTGATGCAAATGTCCACAATGGGAAAACATGTTGCTGGAGCAATAAAACCTGGACTGGACATTTGGCTGGATGAGTTTCACTTCACACTGTTCCCAACTTCTGGCTTAGTTTACACCCTAAGAGTGAAATGTAGTGGGATTTCAGAGATGATTTGGGCAGTCATATCATGATTTTCCACAGACCCCATGGTTTCTCCATAAAGTCACATTCGAGACAAGGTTTGTGTGACCATTTTGACAGGTCAAGTACATCCAATGGTAGAATGTTTGTTCCCTAATGGCGATACTATGTTCCAAGATCACAGAGCCCCTGTTCACATAGCTGTGATTTTGTGAGCATGGGGATGAACTGTCACGTCTTCCCTGGCTACCACAGTCACCAAATCTCAATATTTATTGAGCCTTTGTGGTCCATTTTGGAGAGAATTGTGTGTGATCACTATCCACCTCCATCATCATTACATCTGAACTAGTCAGTACTTTGCAGGAAAAATTACATAACAGTCTCCTGAAAACCATACAGGGCCTGTATTTATCCATTCTGAGATGACTGGAAGCTGTTTTGAAAACCAACAGGTTTCCTGTGTTTTTTATGTTTTGATATTTTGATATTTTTGTTCAACCTGTGTAAAGTAAATGCCAGACAATTTTGATAATAGTTCAGTTGTGTCTCGGTACTGCTTGAGAATGAGTTGTTATGCAAAACTGGTAGCAGTAGATAAAGTACAAAAGAAGCTGCTCTGGTGGATTATTATTACTTTGAAATTAATTTGATGACTGTAAATTCCTTGGCATCAACTATATAAGGTATAGATCTACTACCCAACATTGACATATGAAAACTTGTACCAGACCAGGACTCAAACCCAGATTTCCTGCTTAAAGCAAGCAGTTGCATTATCTGTGCACGCTTCCCGGACCAACCCAAGCTTTCATATGTCACACCATCTGCGTCCTTATATATTCCACTAAATTCATCACGTAATGCTTGCAATGTTACTTGAATTGCCACAACAGGGAGGATGAGACAATGAGGAATCAAAAATAGTGTTGTCAATTCCTTGCTGTCTCATTCTCCCAAGATGTACCACATAGAAGCAACACATATACGTCAACATTTTTCATAGATTTCAAGAAATGTAGATGGAAATATCTGTGATACTGGTTCAAGTGCAGATGCTATGAATAGAAAATGTATCTAAACTGGTTCAAATACTTTTGATATGAGAGGGATGTTGTTAAAATGTTCTTTGTTAAATTTTCGCTTTCAGCAAGCATAACGGCAGGTAACATAAAGCAATTTCAACAGAAGCTGGCACAGAATGGGGTACTGTTCCAGAGCTCAATGTTAGAGAAAATGCTGATTAACAAGGATAATGTTAATGACATCATTCGGGAAGATTTGTATAAGCGGAAGATGTATTCCTAATTTGGGCAATAAAGATAAAAATAAGTGTAAGTGTCTTTGACATGTGTGACCAAGTTTCACCTTTCCTTCAAACCAGTAAGAAAGAGGAACATACTTACAGATACTAGTTCGGTCTAGGGAAGGATACCAATCAACATGGCAACAGTTTGTGGATGTCTGCTTCAAGTTTTTCAGATGTTTAAAGACATCTGACTTACGTCAGTTTCTAAAGAAGTCTTTGCTAACAGTTTCCAGGAGCTTTTGCAAGTGTTGTCAAAAGTGAATTATCAACAATGTAGATTGCTTTGAAGACAAGTCTCAGTATTTTGCTTCTATTTTCTGTCATTTTAGTTTTATTATACAATTTTTTGAACTTGTTATACACATCTTGTAGATATGTGTATGATCACTGATTTAATGGCTGTAAGAACAGAAATTTGTATTTACTTCTCCAGGGATCCAGACATCTGTGTAATATACAAATGAGGAGTTAATATGATATGCTTTAAATTTGTCTAATAATTTCTCAGAAACCTAGACAATGACAGAAAGTTGATCCACACTTTATTTCCATATCTTTTCTTTGATTTTGTGTGTCATTGTTTGTCTGCAGATGTCTTTTGTGAACAGCGAGAAAATAGTATTAAAGAATAAATTTACGAATACCTAAGGGAAAAGATTTCAAGCTCCCTGGAGGAATGTTAATTTTATATGTCCTTCTGCGTGATTAAGTAGGGTAATAGACTGCCAATAAATGGATTGATCAATCAAAAATCCCAATGCAGAGGACAGGAGGGAGTGGAAGCATGCAAAATATGACTGCAATATTGTCTCCAAGTCAACACAATGACAGACTTTCCTTAGTGCTATGAAACCTGATGTGATTCTTAAAGTATCATTAACAAATTGAATGCTCAGTTAGATTTTGAGCTTCTAGCTGGTCTTTTTGTTGAAAATGGTGAAGGTGGGTCAGAGGCTGCAATATATGTGTAAATTTGCACTTATCTATTCCTTGATGTGCCAGTACACCTCTTTTGTGAATTCAAGTTGTAAGTACCACAGATTACAAAATGTGTAACAGCAGTTCAGTGGTCACACATAAACTTATTCAGCTTAATGGAGAATGCATTGGTGCTGATAGTGACTCCTCTTTTAGAGTTTAATAACAATATTTCATGAAAGCAGAACCCACCAACAAACATTCTGATATTCAAATTGCCTCTATTATTAACGTCAAAGCATAAATAGGCATTGTTGTGTTCAAGAAATATTTATGTGGTGCTATTAAACACCTTGCCTTTTATTGTCTGAATCATTGTTGGATTAAATCTTCTAGTCCTTGTGGGTACTTCACGCCTGAGAAAACACCACATAACTGATGAAATCATCTCAGGTTATCAGCTGAGCAGCAGCATCATCTTGGAGCAATACTTCAGCAACTTCCTAAATGTCTACTTCAGGCAATGAGTTTGGCTCTGGGATGTGATATTTTATATCTACTGGCTCACAGCCTTCTCTGTTGAGGGAGCATCAAGTGGGACAGTAGTATATTTCTGGGAGAGGGTACCCCAACTGTGGTGGTGGAGGCAGGCAGGAGGGGAGGGGGCTCTGTCCATCTGCTCCTTCCCTATATATCTCCTCCTCCTGCCTCTCTCTGTCCATCTCCTCCTCCCTGTCTCTCGGCCTATCTGCTCCTCCCCACTTTCTGTCCACCTCCTTCACTTTCCTTTCTCCGACCATCTCATCCTCCTCCCTCTCTCTGTCCATCTCCTCCTCTTTTGTTGCTTTCTCCATCTCCTCCTCTTTCTTTCTCTGTCCATCTCCCCTTCCCTTTCAGTCCTACTCCCCTTCTCTCTTCACAGTGTCACACCCACTGTAATAGGAGGTTTCTGGTTCTTACCCTCAGAGTATTTCTTTCCAAGTACTAAGTAATATTTGTATCAAGTTTAGTTGAAAATGATTCAGGGGTTTACGAGGAGACTTTTACCGAGTGCATTTTCTGCATGTACACATGTCACATATCTGTTTAGTATAACTCACACATATTTGTGCACCTGTATCTCTAGCAAATTTTATCTTCAATTTCACTTTATGATGTCATATCTCCTGAATGATGTGTTGTACAATGATATAATTTTGCAGCTGCATTAACTAAGAAGTGTAGCCATAGTTACATGTGCAAATATGCCCTGTCTGTCAAATGTGGCTGAAGAGTGATTGTCTAAAGTAGGCTATTTTGAATGGTGTGGTCCACACTAAGTTTACAGTCCAAAACAATTTAATTGCACTTTGATATTAAATAACCTACAGTTTATGGCCAAATTGAGTCTCATCTACTATAATTTATGCACAGATAAACAGCTAGCCACATACCACAGTCAGCTGGTGGCTTATAATGTGACTGTTCGAGTGCAGTAGCCTAACACTGAAGTGAAAGAAGTTTACACGTTACAGGCATTTAATTAACACAATCACTGATCAACTATCTTAAATCCCTGTCCTTTCAAGCAGAAATCATATCAACAGTAAAAAGAAAGTGCACAGTAAGTATAATTCGGAAATAACACAGTGCACAGTGCTGTCCTATTGACAGTAAACGTTATTGAAGATTAATACAGTTCATGAAGTTAGCTGCAAGGTGACAGTCAATAATTGTAACCAGTCACTGAATTACTGAAAGGTCTCCTGGATTCACAATTTGGATAAAAATTGGCACATTGTACAAATTGTAATTTGTACAGTGTACATTTTTAGACACTGATCTTACTCACATTATACACTTGCACAGACTGACTAAAGTGGATCCCAGCAGCCTTTATTTTATAATATTACAATAATTAGCAATCCATTCAGCTGTCATTGTCTACTGTCTTTTTACAACTTACACTTAAGGATTTCTAGTTTTGAATAACTGGACAGTGGAATAAGATTTGTGTGACAGAAGACTTTTACATAAAACAGTAATTGGTACTGAAGTGTGCTCTCTAGTTTGCCAAAATTTGGTATTCTATTTCAGTAACAATATTTTAGGTAAGAGTGCTAATTACTGAAACAAAATGGAGACAAAAGTTACTGACATATTTCGAGCATTCGCTGCATAAATGCTTCACTTACCTATGTATACTTTTGATCTACTTTATCTGAAAGTTAACAGTTGGGTGCATGTTTACATATGAACAATCATAACAAAGTTGCAGTCATTGTTATTTGCAATTAGCACAGGTTTTAGGTAAACTACTCCTAATTACACCAACTGATTGTGATTAACAAACGGAATGTACTGGATAATGAAGTCAAGTTGGCTAATCCCTTAGTTAATATTTGAAATTTTCGGTAGTGTGCACGTGCACTTATAGGTGATAATCTTGAAGATATCTGAAGAAAAAATTTCATCTTTCATTTCCTGGAAAAGTATAGAAAAGTATAAATCCATTGCCATAACATAAGTGCATCTATAACATCCAACAACTAACCTTAAATGTACAAGAATTTAAGATTTTAGTTCTGTATGAGCATAAGACATTTTACTACATTAGTGAGAGTGCTAGACGATGGTTTCTTAATGGGGAAAAAAAAAAAAAAAAAAAAAAAAAAAAAAAAAAAAAAAAAAAAATGGAAGGCCTGAGAAACAGAAAACAATTGACAGTATTAAATAAATCTGATTCATAAAGAAAGTTTGATGGAACATAGATCATTTTAGAACAACTATCACTTGCAGAACAAGAAAAATGTCCTTTCCTTTATGGGAACTACATAATCTGTGTACAAGATAGGTGGTGATGCAGAAATGATAACATATGGAAGTTTGGGTCTGGAAGTGAGCCATGAAAGAATAGCCAAAGCAGTTAAGGCAAATGCTCATCTAAAGTAGGAAATCCAGGTTCGAGTCCTGGTATGGCACAAATTTTCATTGTCATCATTCCATTGGAGTGGAGTGCAATATTGTATTGGCAATAAATCCTGGTAATTTATATTGTCCCAATATACCAGGCACCTTCTATGTATGATTCACAGTGTCTGTAGTCTTTTTGTTTTTATTTGCATGAAATGAAGCAACAGGTGAACAGCTGCTGCTCTAGAATTTGTATTAATTGATATTTTTTGGCAGTTTAAAACTATGTGCTTGATTGGAACTCAAACTGGAAACATTGGCTTTCATGGTCAATGCTACCCAGGCACCAACCCATCCTCGCAGATTCAGTTCTGACACTACCTTTTCATTCTTTACTGACTTCTCAAAATTCTCTAGCATAATTTGCCAAACCTTTGGAGAAGTGGTATAGCCACAGCCTAGGAATTTATTTCCACTTGGGATCTTTCATTTTGCAGCAGAATGTATACTGTGGTTTTGAAACTTCTTGGCAAATTTAACCCAACTGATCATGAGTTCTGGCCATTCAGAACAGTTTTAAACTACTTGCAAGTTTCAAAACAGCAGGCATTGTGCTGCATTGTGAAAGAGCCATTCTATGTTCAAGTTATTTACTAAAATTTGGCATTTAGAATATGAATAATATTTGGGACTGATAAATGTTTTGTGAGGTTCGTGAAAGTTCATTATTGTCTGATATATTCTCTGCAAAAATTCTGAGTATTCAGTGATTTTTAATGGCAAGAAACATGGTTTAGGCTGTGAATAAAGCATTTATGTGCATACAAGTGATGTACATATTTGTGAGTCTTGTAAGCAAACGTCTGCACCTGTATATTACAATTTGTCCAGTATGTAGGTTTGCATGAAAGCAAAACTGAATGTCAAAATATAACACCAAGTTTTAGAAGCTCAAGTGTCAGTAATGTAATATATGCCATTGTTACATAATGTTTTCTGCTACATATTATTGACACATTTGAATGCTGAGATGGAAGTTCTATATTATGGTCTTTTGCTGCAGCAAACTGTAGTTTATAAATATTCATATTTTTATTCATAATACATTATGTTTCACCAGACAATTGAAGTAGAGGCTCATTATCTATAATGGTGAAACATATTGTATATTATAGTACTTCTTGAGGAGTGCACCTCTGATGAATACTAACTGTTCTCAGGATGGTTAGAGTTTCATAAGAAGTACTGTAAATTGCATCATATTTTTGAGACTGTGTTCTCAAATAACATTATGAGTGAAACCCATAATTTTCCTGCTACAGGGAATGCATAGCCTAGAAATTATTCCTCTTGTAGTTTGTGATCACATGAACTAGTAATAAATGCGAAATGAATTCTGTTTTGATGAGCAGAACTAAAATAATGAGATAGAAATAATGATCTAGTGCCTCTCTTGATTATATTTGATACTCTAAAGAAGTAATATATTCTAGGGCATAATAAAATGTCATTTCAGTACATACTACAACACCTTTTCAAATAAAATTTCTTCTTTGGTCTCTTGATATAGAATTTTCATTCACACTACCAGATAATCAATACATAAAATAGGGGAAAGACAATCACTCACCTATAGCAGATAGATGTGTGACACATAGATGAGAAAACAGTATTTCTACTAGCTCGCTCAAAAGCTAGTGTGAATACTGTTTTCTGTTATGTGTGTCTATGTTCCACACATCAGTCCACTATAGGTGAGTGATTGCCTTTCCCGTATTTTACATATTGTTCCAGCAAGGAATTTCCATTATCATTCTGTCTTCTTATTGATAATATTCTGTGAATTCTGATTACTATTTTTTGTTGCCATGTGTTTAGACACATGATACAATAAATCAACAAATCTACCAATGTCCACTATCTAAAATATTATACAAAAAGTAGAGCATTAAAGTGTTGGGTATGGATAAATAGGCATGAAACAATCAAGTAAAGTGAATAGTTGAGAAGTTCATGACAATAGCACTGAATTTGAGTAATAATAATTATGAAATTTTAAACATATCAAAAATGACACCTTTTTCCAGAACCAGGGAACAAAATACAGAAAGTGGACATTATCTGGAGATGACAGAATAGTGCACAGGCACCCAAAACCCAAAAGTAGGAGAGATCTACAGTATCAAAATTGAGATAAAATTGAGATTTTATGATCACTGGAGTAAGTGACACCTATCAACAAATGTTGATGGCCATGATAGATGCAAGGGATATTATGAAATAAGCACAAAGAAAAATAAATGAAAGTCAGCTGAAATTAATAAGTGCACAGAATAAGTGCCGGCCGCAGTGGTCTCACGGTTCTAGGCGCGCAGTCCGGGACCGCGCGACTGCTACGGTCGCAGGCTCGAATCCTGCCTCGGGCATGGATGTGTGTGATGTTCTTAGGTTAGTTAGGTTTAAATAGTTCTAAGTTCTAGGGGACTGATGACCACAGCTGTTAAGTCCCATAGTGCTCAGAGCCATTTGAACCATTTTTTTGAACAGAATAAGTAAACAAATTAAAGTCAATATACACATAAAAGAACAGTGGTTTCGGAATAAAATATCATAGGAAACAAGAGAAAAAAAGTTTGGAACAAATTAAAATGAAAATTTAAAGAGAAAAGGAGTAGGGAAAGATGAAAGGTAAGAAGAAAATGTGTTAGTCAGTGACTGGGAAACACAGGAAGAAGGAGATTTATTATAGTGAAGATCAAGGGTGCCCATATGATATTTTGTAGGGGATCCTATCCTGGGGTATGGATTATTGTTAATATTTTGGAAGATCAAAGGTGAATTGTAAGTAGCTATATTTGTTCATCAGACGAGATAGCAAAAATGATGCTATATCAAAATATACTAGGTCCACGTCCAGTGGTCTCATAATACCAGGTGCTTGAGCAATGGAGCTTATGACCAATGGCAAAGCGTACGTTTGTTTACACAACCCTCCAATGATATATAGCCATCTCAAATAACAAATCCTGTAATATGATTAAACAGTTGGTTTTATAAAATTTTTTTATTTGCATAGCAGATACATAGAAGGCTTGTTGTTTAGTTAGTGGGTGAGGTGGCATTGTTGTTAGTACACTGGACTCACATTTGAGAGGACAGCAATTCAAATCCCCATACAGCCATCCAGATTTAGATTTACCATGATTTCCCTTAATCACTTGCAGGGATGGTTCCTTTGAAAGGGCATGGCTGATTTTCTTCTTCGTCCTTCCTTTATCTGAGCTTGTCATCTGGCTCTAATGATCTTGTCAGTGAAAGGATGCTAAACTCCAAACTTGATTCACATTTTTGATCTTTAATTCTGTTTTCTTTGCAGAGCAGACCATGCAACAATACTTGGGGCTGAGTTGGCTAGTAAATTCAGCTATCCACTCCATCTTTTCTACTTGCTTCCTGTGCTGCCACATCTCACTCCAATTTTCCATCAGCAGAAATCAGCAAAATTGGAAGCCTTTGATCAAATATGATATTTGCTACAGCAGATGCTCGTACAATACAGTAGTGAAGTGGCAGAAAAAACTGTATAGCTGAAGATTAGTGAGCTGTGAAGGTGACAGTTTTGTGAGCCTGGTGCATGTCTGTTCGGTAGCAGGCATTTCTCTATGGTGCTACTTGGACACAATGACATGCCAGAAATCACACTGTGACAAAAGAATGCATTTACAGTTGTGTGGGCTGAGGGAAAGGCAGCTTCTCTTAAGTACAAAGCAGTAACAAAAGGAGTAGGAAAAATTGCGTACCTCTTCCAGTTAATTCTTAAACTGTTGTTCTTTATAGTTTTCTTTGGTCAATTTTCGTGCCCCCTTTGTGAATACACCCTTGGCAGGAGCTAATCTTGTCATGTCCTCCATACAACCTTGACCTTCAGTGTAGTGAAGCAGCTCAAATCACTTCATAAGCAAGGCTTCTGGACCAGATGGCATACCTATTAGGTTCCTTTCAGAGTGCGCTGATGTAATAACTCCCTATTTAGCGGTCATATACAACCAGTCACTCAGTGAAAGAGTCATACTTAAAGACTGGAAAGTTGCACAGGTCACATCAATCCTCAAGAAAGGAAATGGAAGTAATCTACTGAATTACAGACCCAAATCACTGGCATTGATTTGCAGTAGGAGTTTGGAACATATGCTGTGTTTGAATAATATGAAGTAACTCAATGAAAATGATCTATTGACATATAGTTGGCTTGGATTCAGAAACTATCATTCTTGTTCAACATAACTGTTGCTTTATTCTCATGACATAATGAGCTTTATTGACATATGATCTCAAATTGCTTCCATATTTCTAGATTTCCAGAAGGCTTTTGATACCATTCCTTACAAGCAATTTCTAATCAAACTGTATGCCTATGGAGTATCACCTCAGTTGTGCAACTGGATTCATGATTTTGTATCAACAAGGTCACAGTTTGTGGTAATTGACAGAGAGTCATTGAGAAACACGGAAGTGATATCTGGGGCTCCCAAAAGAAGTGTTACAGGCATTCTGATTTACCTAATCTATATAAACAATTTAGGAGACAATCTAAGTAGCTCTGTTACATTGTTTGCAGATGATGCTGTCATTTACCATCTTGTAAAGTCATCAGAAAATCAAAACCATTTGCGAAATTATGTAGACATGATACCTGTATGGTGTGAAAAATGATAACTGACTCTTAGTAATGAAAAGTGTGAGGTCATCTACAAGAATACTAAAAGGAATCGATTAAATTTTTGTTACATGATAAATCACATAAATCTAAAGGCTGTTAATTCAAATAAATACCTAGGGATAGAAATTATGAACAACTTGCCTTGGAACAATTACATATACAGGGAGTTACAAAAAGGTATGGCCAAACTTTCAGGAAACATTCCTCACACTCAAATAAAGAAAAGATGTTATGTGGACATGTGACTGGAAACGCTTAATTTCCATGTTAGAGCTCATTTTAGTTTCATCAGTATGTACTGTACTTCCTTGATTCACCGCCATGATTTCATACAGGATACTCTACCTGTGCTGCTAGAACATGTGCCTTTACAAGTACGACAAAACATGTGGTTCATGCATGATGGAGCTCCTGCACATTTCAGTCGAAGTGTTCGTACGCTTCTCGACAACAGATTCGGTGACCGATGGATTGGTAGAGGCGGACCAATTCCAAGGCCTCCATGCTCTCCTGACCTCAACCCTCTTGACTTTCATTTATGGGGGCATTTGAAAGCTCTTGTCTACACAACCCCGGTACCAAATGTAGAGACTCTTCATGCTCATATTGTGGACGGCTGTGATACAATACACCATTCTCCAGGGCTGCATCAGCGCATCAGGGATTCCATTCGACAGAGGGTGGATGCATGTATCCTCACTAACAGAGGACATTTTGAACATTTCCTGTAAGAAAGTGTTTGAGGTCACGCTGGTACGTTCTGTTGTTGTGTGTTTCCATTCCATGATTAATGTGATTTGAAGAGAAGTAATAAAATGAGCTCTAACATGGAAAGTAAGCGTTTCCAGACACATGTCCACATAACATATTTTCTTTCTTTGTGTGTGAGGAATGTTTCCTGAAAGTTTGGCCGTACCTTTTTGTAACACCCTGTATAGTGTGGTGGGGAAGGTGAATGAAACACATGTGTTTTATTGACAAAACACCTAGGAAATGCAGTAAATTCACTAAGGAGATTACCTATCTTACATTTGTGTCTCCTTTGCTAGTGTATTGCCTGCACAGTATGGACTAGATAAGATTGACAGAGAACATAAAAAAATTTTCAAAGAAGGGGAGCTCATTTTGTATTATCACAAAAGAAGGGAGAGAGCATCATGGATGTGATATGTGAGTTAGGTTGGCAACCATTGGGACAAAGGCTTTTTTCATTGTGGTGAGAACTTTATATGAAGTCCATAGCTCATGTTCACGTTCTTGCTTCCTGAGCACATGGTCCCAAGTTTGATTCCCAGCAGAGTCAGGGATTTTCACCTGCTTCGAGGTGACTGGGTGTTTCTGTTGTCCTCTTCACTTCATAACCATTCATGAAAGTGGCGAGATTGGACTGAGCAAAGGTTGGGAATTTGTAAGGGTGCTGATAAATGTGCAGTTGAGTGACCCACAAACCAATCATCATCATCATCACCTTTATATGAAATTTCAATCGGCTACTTTATTCTCCAATGGCAAAAATATTTTGTTGGCCTCCACCTATGTTGGGAGAAATTATTATAATAATAAAATAAGACAAATCAGAGCTCGCACAGAAAGATTTAACTTTTTATTTTTCCCACATGATGTTCAAGAGTGGAATGGTAGAGAAATAGTGTGAATGTGGTTTGATGAACCCTCTGTAGGCACTCAAGTGTGAACTTTAGAGTAGTCATGTGGATGTAGATATACTACTGTTGTCTCTCTCTCTCTCTCTCTCTCTCTCTCTCTCTCTCTCTCTCTCTCTCTCTCTCTCTCTCTCTCTCTCCCCCCCCCATCCCTCCCTCCCTCCCTCCCTCCCTCCCTGCCCCCCTCCCCCTCTCCCCCTCCTCCTCCCCCTCCCTCCCTCCTTCCCTGTGCTGCTCCATCAACAGATTATAGATATTTTATGATTCATATTTATATGACTAATGTGTAATAAAAATAGTAAAAATTTTGAATTAAGGCATTATCACAATATGTCAATGGCATCATTCAAAATGTGTATAATTATGATAATAAACACATCACATTACAAAAAGATAACTTGAAAGGAGACCGAGATGAGAGACAACAACTGAATTGGACTGTAATGGTTTCTTGAAAATTTTGCCATTTGATACACTAACAGGAACAGCAGAGGAACATTTGAAGCATGTTAAGATGTGGAACTTGAGATATCAACAGTTACAAATGTTTACATTATTATGTAAATTTCACTTCTTGGGAAAAAGCAGTTACCATGCTGAAAATATTGCCCAGGAAGCATGTTATTTTGCTACGAGGACATGTCTTGAGATAAAATGGCTATGAAGCTGTAGTTGATTATGAATACTGTATGGCAATGGAAAATTTCTGTATAAGAATTTAATTTTTGATACAATGGATGCTACACTGGCTGATAAATGTGCAAAATATACATGATTTCAAGTTCCACAAGAATTTATCACATGGATAATACTCATTTAGTTGAACTTAACATAGGAAGCCAGCAGATTAATGTAACAGCAATTCATCACATTTGAAGAATTTGTATTGAAACTGAAAGCACTGTGATAAAAAGGAAAGATACTGGTATAATATAAATTCTCTTAGATTTATTGGTATCTCATTTTTAAGTGGCCCTGATAGCATTAAAATTGTAAAGATATCTGTACAATAATACTAACAGATGAAGTTTTTTACTTCCTAAGTGATAAAATTGTTATTGAGCTGAGTTTGTATCAAATTTCATTGACATACTATGCCTGAAAACACAGTATCCCTTCTCATGCCAAGTCTTTCTCCAGCGAATATTATTCATCATTTGTTTCAAGGAAGAGTTTTGATCACAGAAGAATCCAATACAGAGTGAGAGTAATCACAACGAAACTAAATAACTTTTCGTATAATTTCAGCCTTTCCTGTAAGGTGGTGTTCAGATGAATCATTACATTTCAGATATCACCACAAAACATTAGAATTGTTTCAAGAGTAATGTGGATTCTGATTCAGTTTCAGGAATTGGCTTATCGACTCCCCACCTTTCCCGCCGCCGCACATCTGAAACACAACAGTCATCAGTGACATCGACAACAGCAGTAGCTGTTCAATATGACGAACGAGATGATAACCTTCACAGTATCCCCAGTGTGCCTATCCCTGCTACCCCACAACAAGCACCTCTGTCAGCTTTAAGCCAAGCGACCGAGTCATCCTATTACACAACACCTTCACCCCCCATACATTCCAGTCCTCTGCAGCGAGTAGATATGTACCGACAGCATCAGCAGACTGCTGACCATTCATTGGTCTATTCCCATGTAGGTGCTCAACAAACAGTATTATCGACAGGAAGTTACCAAACTCCCGGTCACACTCGGGCCGAGTACACTGGCTCACCAGCTTGGACACAACCTGGGAGGGAACCTGATGTCTACGCAATGATAAATCAGCTGAGCAGGTGTGTAAACTGTGAAAGGATAATAATTTCTTTTTTATTTCAGTAATTTTTTATTGTTATAATTATTAACTTAAAATGTGTTTCATTTATTTTATTTGATGTGAAAAAATCTGAATATTAGCAAAAGACAAGTGCACATTCACTTTTAGCAGTAAGATCCCTTGGCACTCATTTTCACCATGACTAAAGTAATGATCTATAAATTCTGCAGCCACAGTATTACCAAGTGTCTCACTTTTATTCTCTTGCTACTATTTTATTTTGTAAGTTTATTGTTTGTAGATTAACTTTCCTTAAAGTAAGCCTATCATTCTCATATTCTTTTATAATATATCACTTATTCATGACACCATTTTGATGTCACTTTTTCCAGCGTTATAACGTGTTGCATTACTCCATTTCTTTATGTAGTCAGATATGGTAATTGAATGTCCTGGTAGAATGTGAATAATTTAAGAATGAAAGTAACAGTACACTCAATAGTAGAGGCATTGAGTCATTGACAGGCACAGCAACAAGACTGAAAACTTTCCAACATTCAGACAAGTCCTTTTTAAAGCTATAGTGCATATGCATGCAAAATCATGCCAGGACTGAAGTTCTGTAGCGTGACTGGGGTCAGAGACTGTATCATGTAGAGTGAGTAAGAAGAGAAAGGAGGCAGCAAGCAAGAGAGAGGGTTGCAGAAGAGTGGCAGATGGCTCAGACATAGGCAACATGTGCATGGGATATAGGAATGTGGGAGAGAGAGGCAGTAGGTGCACAGGATAAGAATGTAGCATAAGCACCAGCAGTGATGAGTTCCTGCAGTGCACAGTGATGATGGTGCGGAGAGACTACAGCTGTAAGGATTACAGGAATGAAGGATGTGTTGTGAGGACAATGCCCATCTGTGTACTCCAGAAGAGCTAGTGTCAGGAGGAAGGATCCAGAGTACACAGACTGTTAAGCAGCCATTGGAATTGGGAGTGTCATGCTCAGCATTGTGTTCTATTACTGGGTGGACAACTTTGCTGTTGGCTACAGTTTGTTCATTGCTGTCTGTTCAGGTGGACAACTTTACCTGGCCACACCCATGTAAAATGGGTAACCAGATTGGCATAGGATGTGCCAACTGGGTGTATCAGACAGGTCTTGCACTGTGTCTCCCACAGTGGTATGACACATATGACAAGGGATTGGGAGTGGTTGTGGCATAAGAATGGACTGGTATATTGCTTAGATTGTGCAGGCTGCAGAATCCACTCTTTCACCCCACCATTGTCGTGTGCTGCATCAACTCTGTGGTCACATTACTATCCCGTGCACCTGCTACCTCTCCCTCCCACAATCCTATCATGCACTTCTGCTCCCTCTGAGCTGTCAGTCACCCTTACCCAACCATCCCTGCCACTGCCCACCTCCTTACTCACCTCACTTACCACACACAACACAATCCCTCAACAAATATGGCTCCAGAACGGCAGTCCTGGCATTGTGTGTTCACCCAGCACAGTGCAGTCACAGGTCTGAAAGCTAGTAAGTTTTTTGTCATGTTTATGTACCGGTCAGTGCCTCCACTATTTGGCAAGTCATTACCTATAATCTTAAATTATTTATATAGTCAATATAGACTGCATTATGTCACTTAATATAAAATATTGTTTTCAATAATTTCATTACCTTAAAACAATTTTTATCCCTTAATTAATATTATTTAACATCCTCCTGTTGCCCACAGGCAAGTGCAGGCACTGGAACACAGTGTAGCTAGTGATGTGAGAATGATACTTAGTATTCTGAAGCAACAGCAGCAACAGGGTCACAGCTCTGAATCATCTGGCTCATCAGTCATACCTGATGTGCGAGAGGTAAGTGATGCAGCTTAGCTGCAACTGACTCTGCTAAATATTTGTTTAAATTTTGTAAATGGTAACTCATTTTTATTTCTCATTAAATAGTATAGCTGTGGTATCTTCATGTGTGTAATATTCTAATTTGTAATTTTAATATCTGGTTCAAAGTCTTCTTCTGACTTTGGCCAGAGGTCAGGAAGATCCTCCCGAGATCATGCTCCTAGTGCCCAGAGAAGTTATAGTGCATCTCACGAGACTCCAGCTTCATTGCCTTCAAATAATTTCAGGTAATGTAATACCTGTTTAACAAAGAAGCACCAATTATTTGTTGTTTGCAATTTTTTGTTAATTCTCTGTGCTAATTTTCATTCACCCTATGGCTGACCTCTTGTCTTTCCTTGCACCCATTTTTACCACAATCTTGTTATGTAGTTACTTTTGGTATTGTGCTGATATTTTTGAAGGAGAAATCTTTGACTACAGTTTATCGATAATAAGAATGAGATCTTTAGATATGGTGTACAAGTTGGATTGTTTAAAGGACAGGAAAAAGGAAATTAAGTTGTCTTCTTTTCAAATAATCCACTCCATGACTGCTTTATGGAAACCACAGTGAAGTAAATCAGAATGGGTGGATGGGGATTTAAACACTGCACCTTCCAATTATGAGATCTGACACACACACACACACACACACACACACACACACACACACACACACACACACACACACACACACAACTACTAGACTGCAATTGGTGTATAAGTTCACAGTACAGTTCTCAAGTGAAACTGCAAACACTCTCTGAATAGGTACTTCAGAAGTAGAAACATACAGAAAGAGAGGGAGAGAGAGAGAGAGAGAGAGAGAGAGAGAGAATAATTCAGCACTAATATATTGTTCCCCTGTTCATCATATATAGTCCCTAATTATAATTTTAATCCTCCGTAAACTATATATTTACCACTACAACTTACATTACTGTTTATTTAAGTTTATTTAAGATAGAAATGTGTAGATAAACTACTATTGTAGCAAGTATCATTACTTAATATGCTCCTGCAACTGGGGCTAAGTGTGCTTTCCTTTAACATTGCTCTGAGCAAGATTTGGCACCTCAGCTACCTTATTACGACTTTCAATAAAGAAGGTACACTGATTACATAGTACAGATTATGACTGATTCCCAAATTCTTAGCCAATAGCTCTGTAAAATTCATATTAAATCATAACTCTAAGAGTTATTCCCAACAAATGTTTTTGTAGTGTGTTCTCTCTGACTGTCTTGATGTAATTTTCTTACTTTCTTATACTGTCTTCATGCTTTCATATTTTATTATAGCCGGCCGAAGTGGCCGTGTGGTTAAAGGCGCTACAGTCTGGAACCGCAAGACCGCTATGGTCGCAGGTTCGAATCCTGCCTCGGGCATGGATGTTTGTGATGTCCTTAGGTTAGTTCGGTTTAACTAGTTCTAAGTTCTAGGGGACTAATGACCTCAGCGGTTGAGTCCCATAGTGCTCAGAGCCATTTGAACCATTTTATTATATTAAACTGATGCAGACAATATTCTATATAAACAACCAGTGCTGAAAACTGTCAGTCATTTCTAAACTTTGGTAATTGTTAAAAAAAGTTTATTTTCTATAGCTGTGGTCCAGCACAAATTTTCATCTGTTACCATTGAGTTATTTCAATACCTCATTGCAGAACGGTCAGAAAATTCTTTCTTCAAAAACATTTTAATTTGAATGAGGAATAATAAATTGTATTTGATTATGTTTACTGTGTTTAATGAAATATTAAACAGTTTACATTAAACTTTTAAAAAAATGATTAACAACAATACAATGAATCGAATTTTACATCGGGCTTTTTATGAATAGAGCATGAAGAAGTAACCAATTTGTATATTGGACAATACCTTCAGCAATTTCATAAAGTTCCTACTGCGAATGATCAGAAGATGATGTGAGATGGGAGACTAAGCCATACGCAATGTATGGAAAAAAATCTGTTTACTCTATTTTTTAGCATAATTGATTGTTCAATCAATAAGTAAACCCAATTTTGAAGAGCTTGTAATGTATCATGTGAAATATACACACATCAAAAAAAGTTTTGCTTCACCCCAGTTCCCAGAACTCCTTAAGATAGACATCGACTGTGGATATTGTATCACAGACACAATCCCTTTGACTGATCAGAGATGTCACTAAACCTGCCCAAAGATGTAAACAACCATGCATAAGCAGCACCTACAGCCAATCAGTTCCAGTCATTCCATCAGGAAGGAGGTACACAGCTCGTGTTGTTTGTAGTTCAACCATGCCTAGACGGTCAGTACGGCAGTTCAATTACATCCGCATTGTTTCTTTGTGCCAGGAAGGGCTCTCAACAAGGGAAGTGTCCAGGCATCTCGGAGTGAACCAAAGCGATGTTCTTTGGACATGGAGGAGATACATAGAGACAGGAACTGTTGATGACATGCCTCGCTTAGACTGCCCCAGGGCTACTACTGCAGTGGATGACCACTACCTATGGTTTATGGCTCGGAGGAACTCTGACAGCAACACCACTATGTTGAATAATGCTTATCATGCAGCCACAGGATGCCATGTTACGACTCAAACTATGCACAATAGGCTGCAAGACACGCAACTTCACTCCCGAAGTCCATGGGGAGATCCATCTTTGGAACCAAAACACCATGCAGCATGGTACAGATGGGCCCAACAACATGGTGAATGGACCGCTCAGGATTGGCATCATGTTCTCTTCACCGATAAGTGTTGCATATGCCTTCAACCAGACAATCACCAGAGATGTGTTTGGAGGCAACCTGGTCAGGCCGAATGCCTT
This sequence comes from Schistocerca serialis cubense, assembly GCF_023864345.2. Classification (NCBI taxonomy): domain Eukaryota; kingdom Metazoa; phylum Arthropoda; class Insecta; order Orthoptera; family Acrididae; genus Schistocerca; species Schistocerca serialis. The sequence goes on along the minus strand of NC_064640.1, from coordinate 351,553,440 downwards.
AGACACACTATCCAGTGAGTGAAACAAGGTGGAGGGAGGTTCCCTGCTGTTTTGGGGGGCGCGTTATGTGGGGCTGACATACACCACTGGTGGTCATGGAAGGCACCGTAATGGCTGTACAATATGTGAATGCCATCCTCCGACCGATAGTGCAACCACATTGGCAGCATATTGGTGAGGCATTCGTCTTCACAGACAACAATTCATGTCCCATCATGCACATCTTGTAAATGACATCCTTCAGGATAATGACATCACTCGACTAGAGTGGCCAGCATTTTCTCCCAACATAAACCCTATCAAACATGCCTGGGATAGATTGAAAAGTGATCCACCAACCACTCTGACAGATCTATGCTGAATTGCCATTGAGGAGAGGGAAAATCTGGACCAACAGTGCCTTGATGAACTTGTGGATAGTATGCCACAACAAATACAGGCATACTTCAATGCAAGAGGACATGCTACTGGGTACCAGTGTGTACAGCAATCTGGACTACCACCTATGGAGGTCTCACTGTATGGTGGTACAGCATGCAATGTGTGGTTTTCATGAGCAATAAAATGGGCAGAAATGATGTTTATGTTGATCTCTATACCAATTTTCTGTACAGGATCCGGAATTCTCAGAACCAAAGTGATGTAAAACTTTTTTTGGTGTGTGTATTTCATTAAAATGTGAAGCACATAAAAGTTTCAGCACACTACAAAATATAAGATTTTACTTTGACCATCTGTAGCAGTGTAATCATTAAAGTCTATGAGTAAACAAACACACTGTTAAGTTGTTGTTAATGACCATGGTAATTCAAAGACTGTCATATGAAAGTATCACATACAGTTCAAAATGCATGTTTCAGTTTGCTTGTAAATTCTAATTATATAATTTTTATGTTACCGGGACTGATATACATAACCATGTGAAAGAAACATTTGTCTGTAACTGATGACTGTCACTGATTATCAGCTAGGTGTCATAGTTTCTGTGTAAATTTTATTACCATTGTTATTCATGATACACTCAACTTAATAGCAGATAAATAGCATTTGCCACTTTGAAGCCGCTGGGAACCTCAATGTTTATGATCAACAGATATCAGTCCACTGCTTTTGAGTATAAATAAGAGTGCATTATGTTGGACATCAAAAGTGTTATATTGTCCATATATAAGCACCTAACATAATAGCAGATAAATAGCATTTGCCACTTTGAAACCGCTGGGAACCTCAATGTTTATGATCAACAGATATCAGTCCACTGCTTTTGAGTATAAATAAGAGTGCATTATGTTGGACATCAAAAGTGTTATATTGTCCATATATAAGCACCTATGCTGAGGTATCTACCACAGCACTGCATCAGACCTGTTCAGGTTGTACACCCCTTACTGGAAATGGCTTGTAATGGGCAGCATAGGTATGTTGCGGCCCATCGATGGTCGCACCCGGGAATTCAGTTGGCAGAGCTAAAACTGATACCTACCATGCAGTATTTTGTCATGAGGCTGAGCAAGTTCAATATAATAGCATTAGTTTATTCACATAACTTATAGTACTTTGATGGGTGCAGTGTAGTGTCGGCATGCCCCCCACAGCACTGTTCCATGAGTCCAGCCGGCACAGCAACTCCTGGTATGCTAACGCCACTGCTCCGTCATCAAGGCCACTCAGCTGGAAGTCGGCCATGCTCTGCCTAGTTGCTGCCCACTGATGCGTCACATCTTGCGCCACGTAGCTGCCTGCGATTCCGGAGACTGCTACAGTCCCTGGTCTTTGCCGCCCTCCATCCCATTTGGCCTGCTCTGTCCAACCATGGGACAAAGGTGGATGTACTGGTCACGAATGGCCCTCGGCTGCTGCTGCTACCAGGACAAGACCAGACACGAACACGCGCCCTCCTGGATGCGGTGCCGCAACTTGCCACTAGTGGTGCTTGTCGGATGGCAACACCCACCGTCATCTCCGGTGTTGCTGCAGCAGTGCCACACCTCTTGCAGTGTACGATTTGCACAGACCCTGGTGCGCCAGGTGGGAAGCAAACGTGGTCCGTCCTGGACCCACTGCAGACCACTGTCACTGCCCTCCTTCAGGCAGACTGTGGAATCTCCAAGTACCCAGCTGCCATTCTGTCCCACCCCAGTGTTTTGTCCCCAGATGTGGAATACAGCGCGAATAAGTACATAGAAACAAAGTACAGGTTTACACAGAATATTTACAACATCGTTACCAGACTGGCCCCTATAAGCATAGACCAGCACAGGTCCGACCCGATTCTCGACTGACCTGGCACCCCCTCAAGCTAAAAGTGCCCAACTATTTATACTGCTTTTCCCCTTGCTTCTGACGTAGCGTCAGAGAGAGACAGAAACTATGGCAAGGGTAAATTTCCATATGTCAGCCACTTACATATTGTCACTCCTGGCTCTGGCCTACTGCCTTGCCTCATACATCGCAATTACTTAAAGCAATGCTGCAGTTCCCTGCCTCGCTGTTACTTTACTCCAAACAAATTGTATGTGCAATACGTCGCTGCAGCTCCACATCATGTTAACCCTGTCTGGCCTACTGGCTGCCGACTATTACCACACACTGCCAGCGGCCCCAGACTTCATCACCCAACTGTGCCTTTACTGAATTTTACAAAATTCCCCTTTCCTACAACTAATACTAGTGCAGCAGGTAGTTGGTCATGCCTATAATGAAATGCTGGAGCTTGTAACTTGGGAATTCTCCACTGTCTTCTAAACAGATAGGAGGCAATATTTTAACCCAATAAAATAAGTGACCCATCTTGAATTTCTACTTCTGTTTTGGCTCTGACTCCTCTTTTATCAACAAATGCATGCATGTGTGGAATTTGGTTTGTCAGATCGTGGAAGCTCCAAAGATAATCTTATAGCTGAGTCTCTTAGAAAAATAGCACATGGGCAAAGACTGATAAAACGAGACATGTTCAGTGGATTAGGGAGAGTGAAGCTCTTATCTGAAATTTAGAAGAGACATTGCAAATCATTATTCAGTGTCTGCAATGTAGGCAATAGCAAACAGTGGCAGGAAATAGCACAATGCTACAACACTGGACTTGTGACTAGGAATACCTATGCTGCCCATTACAAGCCATTTCCAGTAAGGGGTGTACAACCTGAACAGGTCTGATGCAGTGCTGTGGTAGATACCTCAGTGTAGGTGCTTATATATGGACAATATAACATTTTTGATGTCCAACATAATGCACTCTTATACTCAAAAGCAGTGGACTGATATCTGTTGATCATAAACATTGAGGTTCCCAGTGGTTTGAAAGTGGCAAATGCTATTTATCTGCTATTAAGTTGAGTGTATCATGACTAACAGTGGTAATAAAATTTACACAGAAACTATGACACCTAGCTGATAATCAGTGACAGTCATCAGTTACAGACAAATGTTTCTTTCACATGGTTATGTATATCAGTCCCGGTAACATAAAAATTATATAATTAGAATTTACAAGCAAACTGAAACATGCAGTTTGAACTGTATGTGATACTTTCATATGATAGTCTTTGAATTACCATGGTCAATAACAACAGCTTAACAGTGTGTTTGTTTACTCATAGACTTTAATAATTACATCACTGCCTGATTCTCATAATTTAGGTTTTCAATCATTTTCTCAAATATCTTCCAGCAAATACCATTATGCTTCCCTCGATAATGGCGTGGCAATTTCCTTCTCTACTGTTCTTTAGTGGAGCCATTACCTTATCTCCAGTGACCTCATTCTTGATTAACTGTTAAATTTAACCCTTTTATCCATTCAGTTCTCCTGACACTGTTGAGTAAACACATGTTTGACTGAGCTTGGTAAGTTGGGATGCATTGTATAGAGGAGGCAGCTACTCATGCAGCAAAGAACAAGTAATGAGTATATAGTCCTCTTATTTTAAGCAACTTGCCATGGAGATCCAATCTGCATTCCTTCATGGAAAGTTCATTCCATCTTGAAAACAGTAGTAAAAAATTTGGCTTATTGTTTAAGGCTGAATACAAACAGTGAAAACATAACCTGTACATTATTAAAAAAAAATAACTAAATAAACTTCAGGGTACATTTTCAGAATTAGTCTTGGTTATCAGTAGCAATATAAGTAGTAATAATTAGGGAGGTAAATCCAGGTTGAGCCACATTTAAGTGGCGCTAAACTCATCAGCACTGAGTAGAATATTTAGTGCAAACGCTGATTGACCTGCAAGGTAAGCTGTGCAGTTGTCGAGAGGGACTTTCAGGTTATCAGTGTTTTGTTCAAACTTGGGCAAAATAATCTGATTGAACAAGCAAAAATTTCTATATTGTTTTACTGTGCTACATGTGTCACCATTAGATTCATTGGCAGCATAATAAGATTTGGGCTTTACTACATAAAGTATTTTAAGGTGGAACCAAACATTAATTTAGATCCTGGAAAAGTAAATCTTTGGCTAAAATTTGTGTGAAGTATTTTTTAGAAAATACGGTGTGAAAAAGGTGCCCTGAAAACTGCAGTGTGACTCATTTTGGAATACTGTTGCTCTGTCTTTGGTTTGTAAGGAAGGTATTAGTTTGTTCATTGGGTCTTTTGCTTGATATATCAAAACAACAAGTACCTCAGTTCACAGGCTATTAAATTAATTATAGTGTAACGATAAGTGATAAGTATGTATCATTGGTAAAGTGTTAGACTGCAGACCCAAAGGTCTCAGCTACAATTCTTAGTATGTCCCAGGATTGTTATCTGTCATGTTTCCCTTCTTTCACCTTTGCCAATGTTTGTTAATGGAATATTCTGAGTTTTACCATAGTTCAGAATTCATGTTAAACTGTACTTACCCCTATAACTGGCTTGGTACATCAGTTCAAAGGCCAGAGGGTGACAATGGCATGCCAACTCTAACAGGCTCATGCATAGTAAAGCACTGTGGTGTTCAAACCAACCTTCTACATCTACATATCTACATTTATACTCCACAAACCACCCAACGGTGTGTGGCAGAGGGCACTTTACGTGCCACTGTCATTACCTCCCTTTCCTGTTCCAGTCGCGTATGGTTCGCAGGAAGAACGACTGTCTGAAAGCCTCCGTGTGTGCTCTAATCTCTCTAATTTTACATTCGTGATCTCCTTGGGAGGTATAAGTAGGGGGAAGCAATATATTCGATACCTCATCCAGAAACGCACCCTCCCGAAACCTGGCAAGCAAGCTACACCTCGATGCCGAGCGCCTCTCTTGCAGAGTCTGCCACTTGAGTTTGTTAAATATCTCCGTAATGCTATCACGGTTACCAAATAACACGGTGATGAAACGCGTCGCTCTTCTTTGGATCTTCTCTATCTCCTCCGTCAACCCGATCTGGTACGGATCCCACACTGATGAGCAATACTCAAATATAGGTCGAACGAGTGTTTTGTAAGCCACCTCCTTTGTTGATGGACTACATTTTCTAAGGACTCTCCCAATGAATCTCAACCTGATACCCACCTTACCAACAATTAATTTTATATGATCATTCCACTTCAAATCGTTCCGCACGCATACTCCCAGATATTTTACAGAAGTAACTGCTACCAGTGTTTGTTCCGCTATCATGTAATCATACAATAAAGGATCCTTCTTTCTATGTATTCGCAATACATTACATTTGTCTATGTTAAGGGTCAGTTGCCACTCCCTGCACCAAGTACCTATCTGCTGCAGATCTTCCTGCATTTTGCTACAATTTTCTAATGCTGCAACTTCTCTGTATACTACAGCATCATCCGCGAAAAGCCGCATGGCACTTCTGACACTATCTACTAGGTCATTTGTATATATTGGGAAAAGCAATGGTCCCATAACACTCCCCTGTGGCACGCCAGAGGTCACTTTAACGTCTGTAGACGTCTCTCCATTGATAACAACATGCTGTGTTCTGTTTGCTAAAAACTCTTCAATCCAACCACACAGCTGGTCTGATATTCTGTAGGCTCTTACTTTGTTTATCAGGCGACAGTGCGGAACTGTATCGAACGCCTTCCGGAAGTCAAGAAAAGTAGCATCTACCTGGGAGCCTGTATCTAATATTTTCTGGGTCTCATGAACAAATAAAGTGAGTTGGGTCTCACACGATCGCTGTTTCCAGAATCCATGTTGATTCCTGCATAGTAGATTCTGGGTTTCCAAAAACGACATGATACTCGAGCAAAAAACATGTTCTAAAATTCTACAACAGATCGACATCAGAGATATAGGTCTATAGGTTTGCGCATCTGCTCGACGACCCTTCTTGAAGACTGGGACTACCTGTGCTCTTTTCCAATCATTTGGAACCTTCCGTTCCTCTAGAGACTTGCGGTACACGGCTGTTAGAAGGGGGGCAAGTTCTTTCGCGTAGTCTGTGTAGAATCTAATTGGTATCCCGTCAGGTCCAGTGGACTTTCCTCTGTTGAGTGATTCCAGTTGCTTTTCTATTCCTTGGACACTTATTTCGATGTCAGCCATTTTTTCATTTGTGCGAGGATTTAGAGAAGGAACTGCAGTGTGGTCTTCCTTTGTGAAACAGCTTTGGAAAAATGTGTTTAGTATTTCAGCTTTACGCATATTATCCTCTGTTTCAACGCCATCATCATCCCGTAGTGTCTGGATATGCTGTTTCGAGCCACTTACTGATTTAACATAAGACCAGAACTTCCTAGGATTTTCTGTCAAGTCGGTACATAGAATTTTACTTTCGAATTCAATGAACGCTTCACGCATAGCCCTCCTTACGCTAACTTTGACATCGTTTAGCTTCTGTTTGTCTGAGAGGTTTTGGCTGCGTTTAAACTTGGAGTGAAGCTCTCTTTGCTTTCGCAGTAGTTTCCTAACTTTGTTGTTGTGCCACGGTGGGTTTTTCCCGTCCCTCACAGTTTTACTCGGCACGTACCTGTCTAAAACGCATTTTACGATTGCCTTGAACTTTTTCCATAAACAATCAACATTGTCAGTGTCGGAACAGAAATTTTCGTTTTGATCTGTTAGGTAGTCTGAAATCTGCCTTCTATTACTCTTGCTAAACAGATAAACCTTCCTCCCTTTTTTTATATTCCTATTAACTTCCATATTCAGGGATGCTGCAACGGCCTTATGATCACTGATTCCCTGTTCTGCACATACAGAGTCGAAAAGTTCAGGTCTGTTTGTTATCAGTAGGTCCAAGATGTTATCTCCACGAGTCGGTTCTCTGTTTAATTGCTCGAGGTAATTTTCGGATAGTGCACTCAGTATAATGTCACTCGATGCTCTGTCCCTACCACCCGTCCTAAACATCTGAGTGTCCCAGTCTATATCTGGTAAATTGAAATCTCCACCTAAGACTATAACATGCTGAGAAAATGTATGTGAAATGTATTCCAAATTTTCCCTCAGTTGTTCTGCCACTAATGCTGCTGAGTCAGGAGGTCGGTAAAAGGAGCCAATTATTAACCTAGCTTGGTTGTTTAGTGTAACCTCCACCCATAATAATTCACAGGAACTATCCACTTCTACTTCACTACAGGATAAACTACTACTAACAGCGACGAACACTCCACCACCGGTTGCATGCAATTTATCCTGTCTAAACACCGTCTGTACCTTTGTAAAAATTTTGGCAAAATTTATATCTGGCTTCAGCCAGCTTTCTGTACCTATAACAATTTCAGCTTTCTATCAATGCTTGAAGTTCCGGTACTTTACCAACACAGCTTCGACAGTTGACAATTACAATACCGATTGCTGCTTGGTCCCCGTATGTCCTGATTTTGCCCCACACCTGTTGAAGCTGTTGCCCTTTCTGTACTTGCCCAAGGCCATCTAACATAAAAAACAGCCCCGCCCATGCCACACAACCCCTGCTACCCGTGTAGCCACTTGTTGCGTGTAGTGGACTCCTGACCTATCCAGTGGAACCTGAAACCCCACCACCCTATGGCGCAAGTCGAGGAATCTGCAGCCCACACGGTCGCAGAACCGTCTCAGCCTCTGATTCAGACCCTCCACTCGGCTCTGTACCAAAGGTCCGCAGTCAGTCCTGTCGATGATGCTGCAGATGGTGAGATCTGCTTTCATCCCGCTAGCGAGACTGGCAGTCTTCACCAAATCAGATAGCTGCTGGAAGCCAGAGAGGATTTCCTCCGATCCATAGCGACACACATCATTGGTGCTGACATGAGCGACCACCTGCAGATGGGTGCACCCTGTACCCTTCATGGCATCCGGAAGGACCCTTTCCACATCTGGAATGACTCCCCCCGGTATGCAAATGGAGGGCACATTGGTTTTCTTCCCCTCTCTTGCTGCCATATCCCTAAGGGGCCCCATTACACGCGTGACGTTGGAGCTCCCAACTACCAGTAAGCCCACCCTCTGCGACCGCCTGGATCTTGCAGACTGAGGGGCAACCTCTGGAACAGGACAAGCAGCCATGTCAGGCCGAAGATCAGTATCAGCCTGAGACAGAGCCTGAAACCGGTTCGTCAGACAAACTGGAGAGGCCTTCCGTTCAGCCCTCCGGAATGTCTTTCGCCCCCTGCCACACCTTGAGACGACCTCCCACTCTACCACAGGTGAGGGATCTGCCTCAACGTGGGCAGTATCCTGGGCAACTACAGTTGTAGTCCGATCGGGGGATGCATGGGACGAGCTGGCTGTCCCCGACAAACCCCCATCCGGACCCCCACAGTGATGCCCATTGGCAACAGCCTCAAGCTGTGTGACCGAAGCCAACACTGCCTGAAGCTGGGAGCAAAGGGATGCCAACTCAGCCTGCATCCGAACACAGCAGTTGCAGTCCCTATCCATGTTAAAAACTGTTGTGCAAAGAACGTCTGAACTAATCTACAGAGAGTGCAAACAAATCGACACAAAATTTAAACGGTTATTAAAATACAAGATTGCCTAGTAAATGCAGTAATGCTGCTACTTGCGCACTACTGACACACTGCTCGGAGGTGGAAGGAGACTACGCGATTTTACACTATTCAGGTACTAAAACGCGACGCTACAACTCTCAAATACTATAATACGCCCAAAATTTATGAATTAAACAATGCAAGTACCAAAAACATGCAAAGAAATTAAGAATTAAACTATGTAACAAATGAGTGAGCTAGGAGTATACGACTTGCTGCTGCAGCTGCTTATCCAACGGTGGCAGGGAGCACACTGACTGTGACCAACCGACACCGGCCGTTCAAAACAAAAACAGAAGACAGATGACTACGCGAATTTACACTATTCAGGTACTAAAACGCGATGCTACAACTCTCAAATTCTATAATATGCCCGAAATTTATGAATTAAACAATGCAAGTACCAAAAACTCGCAAAGAAATTAAGAATTAAACTATGTAACAAATGAGTGAGCTAGGAGTATACGACTTGCTGCTGCAGCTGCTTATCCAACGGTGGCAGGGAGCACACCTTCAGGTTGATTACAGCTTTACATTTTTTATGTGTGCATGTGTGCAGGCTGGCCATTTACAATTAATTTTACATAGTACTATCACTTCTACTTTTTCTTCTTCTACCCCTTCTTCTTTTTCTAACTCATTTCCCTTTTGTTTTCAATCATTGGGGTAACCTCGCTGTATGCATTTCTTTCATTCCACTCTATTATTGCAAAATCTCTCCATTTGCATCATTGCTTATCCATGCCTTTGTCCAAATTTCTTGACCATGTTCTCCCATGTGATGCAAGGTCTTCCTCACCCAGCTCCTTCCTGCACACATGTTTAAAATACATTTTTAGCTTTTCTTTCCTGTCCCATTCTCTTAACAAGCCCATAACACCTCAACTGACACTTCTTGACCACCACACTCATTGCTATCTTTGAAGAAGTATGTTCTGTTACGAGATTCGTTCATTTCTAACTCAATCTATTCTAGTATTTCCCATTGCTTTCCTCGTAAACATCATTTCTGCAACAGTAATTCTACATAATTGTTTCTCTTGTTGTGTCAAACTCTCTATACCATATGCTGTAATTGATGCCATAATTGCACTGTAAATTTCAGTGGCAGCTTCTGCAAAAAGTAACCAATGTGCTACAATATTACAGATATAAACAGATGGTGTTTTATTACTTTTGTGCATGTTCACACCAGATGTCCTTGTCTGTCTGACCCAGAGTATAGTAAATTTCCAAATTGGGATTTATGTGCAGTTAAAATTAAAAGTGAACTATTTTTCAATATTAAATCACATGCACACACTTCAGTGTGCTGATCACTACAAAATATACTTGTCTCAATGTTTGTGAACATTTTAGTTCTACATAAGTGAGGTGCTACAGTGTAATATTTTAAATTTACCGTCTCTAATGCTGTGGTTATGTGGTACTCTGATGGGCACAGGGTGATTATCTTTTCAGAGCTCTCCTAATTTTCCAAACGGACAATAAGCTCTTCTACCTTATTACCCAGTCCTCTAATATCCTAATGAAATAAACTGACCTTACTTTTCTGGGCATTCTTAAGCATTTTTGGGGCTCTTCTGTTATTTGTTTTTAACAATCTGCTTGACTCCTGATTCTAACATAAAAAAGGATTCTCTCTGACAACAGTAACTGCAGGGTTCTTGCTCTGTGTGATGTAGGGCCCCAAACATTTTCTGGAAGAAGCTCAGCCAACCTATCTTCCCCTCTCTTATTCAGGTGTAGACCATGTCTAGTATATCCCCATCTCTCAATTGAGGCAACGGACACTGCACTCATATGATATTTCATTTCAGTCAGCAGCAGCCTGCACAACTCAGTGTTCACAATGCTCACAGCAGTGTTAATCCAGTGCTGGTCATGGCGCTGTAGGCCCTCCACAAAACTCACACTTGTGTGCATGGTTGCTACTCCTGCTGCTGTAGAATCATGCTACATCTACATCCATATTGTGCAAACCAGTGTGAAGTCCATGGTAGAGTGTGTTACCATTGTATCAAATATTGGTGATTTCTTCTCATTTCATTCACATATTTTGAAGTTTAAATAAGTTTTTTTTTCAATTGATTGCCAGTTGATGCTTTTCAGTGTTTTCATGACATGATTGTAAGAGTCAAACAAGCTTGTGACCATTCATGGAGCCCTTCTTTGTTTACAATTAATATCCCCCATTAGTTCTGTTTGGTATGAGTCCTATGTAGTCGAGCAATAGTCTAGGGTGGGCCATGAGTCTTTTAGAAACAATCTTCATAGTTGACTGACCACATTTTTCTGGCATCCCCAATGATAGCCTGCCAGCTGCTACATATAATTGATTTTCAGACATTATTTCTTTATAGATAACTGCATCATCTGCTAAAAATCTGTCATTACTATTTATATTGTCCATTTAGTTATTTATAGACAACACAACAACAGAAATGGTAATGGTCTGAACATACTCCTCTGGGATACATTTGAATCTAATTCTAAATCTATCGATGTCTATCAATCCAAGACAGTGCTCTGCATGATTTTTACAAAGATATCATTTATCCAGTCACATTTTTTGTTTCGTACCCTACTTCTTACTAACATAAAACACTGTATTTTTCTTTTACAAATTATGTCAATGTCTGTAGTGATTCCAGGTCTCTTAATCCTCTCTCTAATTAGTTTACTGATAAAGTTATTTTCAAGTAGCTACTAAAGTATATAATAGATTCTGTTAAATTTAACAGTGGTTCTTTGTTAATGTTCATACTCTATAAATTTCCTGCCGGTTTTTAAATTGTAAATATTTTATCTTAATTCTGTTTTCAGGTTACCAGTGTTGTGTCCCTGTACTTTAAGGCAATAGATTGCTTATAGCACTACCAGTTATTTGCTTTCTTGTAGTTTCCATTGCCAAGACATTATCAAGATAGGGCTTACTAACTTATAGCACAGGAATTAGAAAATTAATCATTAAAAGCTCATTGTGCAGTCCAAATAACATTTCTCTATTACTTCTCCTCTCAGAATCTATTCAAAAATCTATGTTGGAATTGCCACACATCATTAAACATTTCTTTCTTATCTGACAGAAAGCACCACAACTAATCAAGGTGACTAATAAAGAGCTCAAAGTAAGGATCTAGATTTATACTCCACAAGCTATGGTACAGTGCATACTGGAGGGTACTCATAGCAGTACTGATTTTCTGTTGTATCCCACTAATGTCTATATGCCCTTGTAAGTGCACCAATCTCTCTTCTCTTGGTCTCACAATCTTTATGAGATATATGATGCATAATAGTTGCATAGTCTTTTTTGGATACCAGTCTCTAACTTTATCCAACAGGGGTTACATCCTTGGATTTGCATTTAAATTGCCTGAGCAACTCTTCACTCCTTCATATGGATTCTAGCACCATGTTATCCTGTTGCATGTGTATGAATTCCTTCAGTGTTTGTCATGTGTACTTGATAAGACTGTAAATTAACAATACAATACTGTGGAATTGGTTGCACTAGTATCCTGTACATAATTTCTTTTACAAATGTACTGTACTTTTCCAATACCATTCTAACAGATCTGGGTCTTCCATTTACCTTTTAAAATATTGATTTTCATGGTCATTTCATTTCATTTCACTTTTTGGTATTGCCCATAAATACCTACAAAATGTGGCAGTATCAAGATGTGCACTCCTACTCTTATAATCTGCTACTACTGAGGGCTTTCTCTTTGTTATAGCTATTATATTATATATTCCAAAATTTAAAGAGAGCTACCATTCATTATATCAAGTGGAAAATTTGTTCAAGTCTTGCTGCATTTCCTTACAGTTGTCCAATGATGATACTTTCATGTAGACAAGTGTATCACCAGTGAATAATCATATAGTGCTGCTGCTGATATTATCTGGTGTATCATTTATATACACGAAAAAAACACACACACACACACACACACACACACACACAAAGGAATTGTCTGAATGGGGCAGAAATAAGTAGATTTACTGATGTACGTGTACAGACAAATAAATGATCACAATTTCAGAAAAACTGGATGATTTATTCAAGAGAAAGAGCTTCACAAATTTTACAAGTGAATAATGTGTTGGTCCACCTCTGACCCATATGTAAGCAGTTATTTTGCTTGACATAGGTTGATAGAGTTGTTGGATGTTTTTGTGAGCGATATCATGCCAAATTCTGTCCAGTTTGCATGTTAGATCATCAAAATGTCAAGCTTGTTGGAAAGCTCTGCCCATAATGGAAAATGTGCTGGCCATAGTAGGGTTTGATAAACATGAAGACAAAGAAACTCTCACCATGTGCAGACAGACATTATCTTGCTGAAATGTAAGCCCAGGATGGCTTGCCATGAAGGGCAACAAAATGGGTCGTAAAATATCGCATGTGTACTGCTGTACTGTAAGGGTGCCATAGATGACAACCAAAGGGATGCTACTTTGATCATAAATGGCACCCCAAACTGTCACTCCTGGTTGTTAGGCCATATGGTAGGCATCAGTCAGGTTGGTATCCCACTGCTGTCCGGGGCATCTTGAGACAAGTCTTTCCTGATCATTGGGGCTCAATTCGAAGCATAACTCATCACTGAAGACAATTATACTCCAGTCAATGAGATTCCAGGCAGAAGACAAGTTTGGAGATGCCCCAGAGAGCTGTGGGATACCAAGCTGACTGTCACCCATCATATGCCCTGATAACCAGGAGTCATGGTGTAGGGTGCCATTTGTTATCATGGCATTGCCTCTTTGGTTGACATCCATGGCACTCTTACAGCACAGTTGTATGTAGACAATATTCTTTGCCCCATTTTGTTGCCCTTCATGGCAAGCCATCCTGGGCTTACATTTCATGAAGATAATGCCTGCCCACACATGGGGAGAGTTACTCTCGGTTGTCTTCATACCTACCAAACCCTACCTAGGTCAGCAATGTCACCATATCTCTGCCGAATTAACAATGTTTGTAGTACCATGGGCAGAGCCCTCCAACCAGATTGGGATTTTGAAGATCTAATGTGCCAGTTGGATAGAATTAGGCATGATATCACTGAGGAGCAAAACCAACTACTCTATTAATAAATGCCAAGAAAAATTACTGCTTTCATAAGGGCCAGAGGTGCAGAAACACTATTATCTTGCTCAGTTTGTGAACCTCTTTTTCTTTAATGAATCATCTGTTGTTTCTGAAGTTGTAATCATTTATTTGTCTGTACATGTACTTCACATCTATCCATTTCCATCCCATTCAGATAATTCCTTAATGAGACATAATTTTTTTGGTCTAGAGTGTACATTGAAAACATTATGGAACTTGTGATGTTATTGTCATTTTTGTATAACTTTTGCTGACCAGCAGAGCATACTGGCTTCTATTAGACAAATATTCATTGACCCATCTTGTATCTGTGAAGATATTCAATATGTCGGTGTCTTGGTTATCAGTCAGTGATATGATACAGAGTGAAATGCCTTTCAAAAATCTAGAAAGATAGAATCTACCTGTTCACATCCATCTGTTGTTGGCAAGATGTTACGTAAGCACAAAGCAGTCTGTGTGTAACATAAGGGCTTTTTCCTGAATCTGTGCTGAGTCTTCACCGAAAGACATATCATTTCTCATCATTGCTTTCCCATTTTGGACTTCCTGTAAGTCTCATTTTTTCCTGGTTCCTTTTCTTCATTTTTACATTTTGCCCTTCCCTCATTTGAATTCAGTGTTTGGTCTGTTATGCAAGGATTTCTACTAGGTCTTGTCTTATGCCTATTTTATCCTCTGTTGCCTTTTATTAGTATTTTATCTCACACAGTTGCTCAAATGTCTTCTTTCAGCCAACCATTGAATAAAGTTATGGTCCCATCTCCTTAATTTCATGCTGGCCTAAAATTTCTTCAGTTTTAATTTGCAGTTCATAACCATTAAATTATGGCTAGAGTTGGTATCTGTCCCAGGGAATATTTTGCAGTTTAAAATCTGGTTTCAAAAGTCACTGTCTTACAATTATGTAACTGATCTGAAACCTTCCAATGTCTCCAGGTCTCTTCCATGTACAAAATCTTCTATTCTGATTCTTATACATAGTGTTAGCAATAATAAAATTGTGCTCTGTGCAAAATTCTATCAGGCTGCTTCTACTGACATTCATTTCTCCCAGTCTACATTGCCCTACTAGCTTTCTTTCTCTCCCTTTTCGTATTATTGAACTCCAGTTTCATTACAGTTAAATTTTTTCTCCCTTAATGGACTGAAAAATTTCTTTTAACTCATCATACAATCTTTGTCTCTTCAGCATTTGCTGAGCTAGTAGGTATATATAATCTTCTACTACTTTTGTGGGTGTTGGCTTTGTGTCTAACATGGCTATGATACTGCTTTCACCTTGCTGTTCATTGTTGCTTACCTGCATTCTCCTTTTCTTATTCATTATTAGATGTATTCCTGCATTACATTTATTTGATTTTCTGTTGATAACCCTGTATGCACTTAGCTAGAAGTGCTACTAAACCAGTGGAGCCATACATTCTCCGAAAATATAATGAATGTAGTATTGTGTTGCTTTCAGCCATTTGCAGTACAATCATAGCACTCTCATATTAGTTAATGTTACAATGTGAGAGCAGTCAGTTATCTAGACTATTGACCTGGCAAGTACTGAAAAGACCACTGTTCATCTTCAGGAACTATATGTTGGTATGGTTTCTCAACTGATATCCTTCCAGTGTGGTTACACCTAACATATAGCTATCTATATCATTTTGGAACACAAGCCGCCCTGCTGCAATAGGTTTTGCAGCTCTAATAATATGATAGTTGTATACTTTTGTGTGTCTTGCTTGTTATCAGTTATGTAATTATATTACTCATGATTATTCAAGATTTGTGTTGGATATTTCTGAACTAATAGAATAATGGTTATACCAGTTTATTTATTTATTTATGCAGTTCATCTCTGTTAATAAAAGCCTAAACATTTAGCTGCAAAACTATGTGCTTGAACTTGTCTGTCAGTCCTGCTGAATCAATTCCTGTCCCAGTGCGTGATATAAATTAATTTTTGTTTCACATAATATAATTCTGCATACTTCATTTGTACTATTGATGATAAAAGGTTTAAAACACTGTTGAAAGACTAGTTGTGATTTATGCAGAATATTTTATTCTGCAACTCATTGATTTAGGAAGTGACACTTTGGATCATAATTGCTATTCACAAGATAACTTTAGCATGTAAATAACTTGAAGAAGTATACACATAATTATTAAAATAATTTTAACAAAAGCTACAGTGTTAGTCTTCTGTATGTAAATATAGAAAAATATCTGATTGATGATGTTAGAAGACAATTTCTCATGATTTTATGGAAAGTAAAACATGACATTTCCTGTTGAATGAAGTGGAGTTTCATAAACAGAAATCTGATAAGTGCAGTTATTTTTACTTGCCATGTCATTGCACAGTAACTTAAAACACATGTTTTACAAAAATCTTGTTCTGTCTCTGCTCTGATACTGCATAATTCACTGTATGTACATTTTGGCAATGATAAGTCAACAAATTTTGCTGGTGCTGCCAGTAGCAGAGAAAATTGTCACTAATTGGAAAATATTCATTCGTCTTGAAGTGCTGGCAATATTTTCATGTGTGTCACTTCTGCTTTCATATAAGCACAATGCATGGGTAATGGTGGCAGCACTGTGCAAAGAAGTTGGTGCTGCTTCCCCTTCATCTCCCCTCTCCCCTCGGCAGTTATAATGTGAGGACAAGGCACACCTCCTACTGTTTCCAATAGGCACCATGTGAATCATCTTATCATGGCCAAACAGTAAAGTAAAATCATTTCAGGAAATGAACTGCTGCAAAATTCTCATAATAGAAAATGAAATTATTATGCTTGGCCATTGTCCAGAGTTTGGAAATAACTCTCTGAAATATTGTGAAAATTATGTTTTCAGGCCAACACCAATGGAAGATTTCCGGCATGCTGCCACTGGCAGTAACAGTATGGATTTACAACACCAGTCACACTCTCACCACTCCGTCCCACAGCAAGTGACTCCTGAACTTACCTCCAGGCATCCACATTACAAGCATTCAGCATCACGCATTCCACAGCGCAGTCAGTCACAACCAGTAGATCTTATGCAGGTCAGTTACTGTGCTTTTTACATATGACATGTGATTCAGAAAAACACATTTTGTTATTGTTATAATTCTGAGTAAAATTGTGTTGTTTTTATATTGTTTTTAAACCTATTTAACAATGGTATGAGGAAATACCACATAAATAGTGAAATGCCTATAAACTGATAATACAAAGGGATCTAAATTGCATCTGTTAACAGCTGGATAGGAACAATGTAGGTAATATATGTTTCTCTCAAAAGTCACAAATGTTCGTTGGTGTATGTGAAGCACAGAGTGTAAAACTTTGCTGCTATATGACCACTGACTGCAACATGCTGTACTTAACATTCATGCATCACTTTCTTTATGAGCATAGACAGAAACTACCCAGGGAGTATGAACTACGATATAAAAGTAAATGATATGACTTGTAATGTTATGTGGTGTTTGCAGTATAGGTTTCACAGCAAGTATCTACTGCTACACTTTTACTGTCTGTAACTTTGCAGCATGATGATCAACTTTGTTCCCAAATTAAAGCAATATTTTAGTTCAAAGTACACAAACTGATACTAGAAAACAAAATAATTTTTGATGTTTTGTCTCCTTTGGAATCCAGGAGTATGCAGTAAAGATACTACAGTAAGTGGATCTTAACTTAAAAACATTTTGCTGTAAGTAATAATCAGCATTTATGTAACAGTTCATTGATAGTTGAGTGAATATATGGATGTACATGCTGTGTCTTTCAATAAATCTTAAGTGTCTACACCTATGTCTATACTCCATGAATCACGATAAACAGCATGACTTAAAATGATTTTTGTTATACCATACATTAGGGTTCATTTCCATCACATTTTTGTAATGACAGAGTGACTGCTCATATGCCTCTAAGTCAGTTGTTACTACATAGTTTCTACAAGATTGTACCACATACAAGAGCAGAATCATCAATGAAAACCAACATTTAATCTAGCAATGCTAATTACATAGAGTCCCAGCAATGTCCAAATATCTAGTAAAATAAGTTTGTAAAATCATGTAGAACTTCTCTGTTGTATGATGTTGCCTGATGCAAGCATTCAGAATATCATCAGGTTGATATGGAGATACCCATCACTACTTCAGATTTGAAATGAAGTACAAATACTATCATAAAAGCTATAGTGTCTTGCTTGACATATTGTGTGAGAAAGTCATGACAGTTATTGTGCTGTCCCAGTATCTTTGTTTACTGTCAACATTCACATGTAAATCTCCCAACATCTTAAGAAAATAATGCATGATACCATTTTGATTTTTTGTGATATCCAACTGTCATCCTGCAAGCAATATTATATCATGAAATTGCCTGTGATACAAGCTTTTAATGAGATACAATTACATCATTATACATTGTTTTGTGTTTGTGAAATTTATGTCTTTCACATGGAATTAGGTGATTATTCGAGCTTTGGTGGCTGCTAAAGTTTTGAGAACAGTATATGGTGATGTAGTCAGTGTACTTCCTGATCCATTGATTCTCAACTCCCATTTGATAGAATGGAACATCTGCAGCAACAATTGATACCACATCACTTGCATTCTCTTCAATGGCTTATATAGTGTGTTATGTCAACTACGTGATTCTATCAAGGGTCTTTACAAATAGCTTGAAATCAGATACTGGAGTACTGGTTGGTGAGCAGTAACTAAAATAAGATAACAAGCAACTCATTTCTGTTCTTGGATTGTAGCTATTTTTATACCAGATTGTTTTTATGGCAGTCCATAGGGTGTGGAGGGCAGCGTGGAGGGTAAAAATCGTAGAGGGAGACCAAGAGATGAATACACTAAGCAGATTCAGAAGGATGTAGGTTGCAGTAGGTACTGGGAGATGAAAAAGCTTGCACAGGATAGAGTAGCATGGAGAGCTGCATCAAACCAGTCTCAGGACTGAAGACCACAACAACAACAACAACATAGGGTGTGTGCACTTCTGGGTGTCCCTGAGCTTGCCCTCAAGTAAGTGCAGCTAGTTTAGGCTCCCCACCAGGTTATCTTATTGCAAACATTCTGCTTATGCACGGACTCCCTGGCTACCCCTGCCAGCATGCACTAAACTTATATGGTAAGGTCATGTAGACTAAAGCCCAGCTACCTGTCTGTCCTGTCCAATAATGCCCACTGGCAAGCACTCTGACTTGGACAGCCTGTTTTATACAGTGCTGTCTTCAGCAATGCTGGTCCATCCATTGTGCCGAGATGTACCTCCTAGCTATTGCCCAAATAGCAGTCAGCGTCTTCATGTTTGCGTGCTTGATTGCATATTACAGTAGCAATGTACTTCTTAGTTCTCAGTGTCCATATTGCTAGTCATTCTCACAGAACTTGCATGCTTTCCAGCCAGCATAAAGATCTATGGTCATTACAATAAGTAATGAATTAGTAAAAAAAATATGGTGGCTGCTTACAAAATGCTCACACAGTTGCAAAATATTTTGCCTTAACTGTAGGTAAACTCTTCTGAGGGATGTACAGTACTTCTGAGCCATAAGCAGTTTCTTTTTCTGAGCCTTCCTGGATTTACACTAGAATTGTGTATGTCCTATAACCTTTAGTATCAGTGCACAATTCCATCCTTACATTCCCATTGTTCAGTGCCAGGAATGAGGGCAATGTCAGTGTTCAGCAAGAACAATTCAACATAATTTATGCTCCTAATTGTAAGGCAATTACATGTCTCCCAGTAACAGTCCTTGTACTGAGTGTGCATTGTTATATTAAAACCCTTTGTGAGGTGCCTGTACTAGCAGCACATTCTGAACTTTTCACATCACAAATCTGATGGACTGAGATGGACTCCACATCCATAAATTGTTAGCCAAGATTTTTGTTTCGTGGGATAAAAAGGGTAACACAGTATGGGCACATTGCCTAAGGGAAACACAGTGTTGCAAACAAAATTCTCTTAATGTAGTTTTCAGCCTTGTGTCACAAAAATAGTACCTTAATTGGTTTCAAGTACTTGGATAGTTACCATTGGAATATCTGTTTAAAAAGAAAGAAAAAAGGGGATAGTAAATACAAGGAAACTAAATTACAAAATCAGACTATCTTGTATATGCAGCACATGAACTTGAATACATTACATAGCAATAAAGTACAGCTAAACAGGGTAGGAGGGGCATTCCCAGTTAAACATACCCCCTATCTTATTGGTGATCTGAAGGCTGCAGAAACCCCATAATAGCATGATACTCGTAACTCTTAAGTTGCAAAAAAAAAGGATTAAACACATTTGAAATATAAACTTCTCCTCTCACAGTGAAAACTAATAAAAAAAATTGAACTGTGAAACTGTTACTAGTATTTACACTTTTTTTACTAGTTTTCACTATGAAAAGGATGTATCACAATTAATTTTATTTTGTGAATAATACTATTAGTAATGTAAACTCCTTCTACAGGCCATGGCTGGCCCATCAGTACCAACAAATTGCCATGTCACCATCTGTCAGTGACATCACTGGATGTAATATAGAGTGGCATGGGGCTAGCATACCACTCTATTGGCTGTTATAAGTTTTTGTTACATGGAGCTGCTACTACACAGTCAAGTAATTCCTCAGTTGGGATCCTGAGACTGAGTGCATCCCATTTCAGTCCTCCCACTAAGGAAAAATCCCTTGCAGTCCCAGGAATTGAACCCCGGTCCTCCACATGGCAGTCAGATGTGCTAACCATTCAGATTTGGAACCAGGCAGGTTTGAGAAGGGTACACCTCACAGTCAATTTTACATTTTGAATAAGCCCACTACTAGTGAAAACTAATTAAGAAAGTATGTAACTACTGCCAGTAACTACATAATGTTTTCCTAATGTCTGCTTTGAGAAGGATGTGTCTAACAATCAGTTTCATATTGTGAATATTTTTAAACTATTAGGATGGTGTATAATTTTGCAGCATTTTTGTTTTGCATGTTGGTATTCTGGTTGTAATGGGTTTATTTGTCAATTACCATTTTTAATTGTAGTTGACTGTTGTTACTTGAGGTTACATGTTGTCAGTTGGATATAGCGAGAGGAGCTGTGGACACTAGAAAATGAGTGTCAAATGGATAATTCAGATCATTTCTGACTTATTCTTCTGTTTGAATTCAATAGAGGGGTGACAGCAGTGGAGGCAATCAGAAACATTTGCATCATGTATGGGGATAAAGTCATGAAAATGGTTTCCTCATTTTACAGAGGATCATTTTGACGTTTCTGACTCTCCACATTCAGGAAGTTAGTTAGTTACTTTCATGTTCCATGGATCATTTTGCACAATAAATCACCATGGTGTGGAGCAAGTCATTTTACATTCATATTGCAAATTAATTTGCGCACACACACACACACACACACACACACACACACACATATATATATATATATATATATATATATATATATATATATATATATATATATATATATATATATATATATATATATATATATATATATATATATATATAGTAGTTTCTTTTGTAATTTAGTTTCCTAGTATTTTACTATTCTATTTCTTTTTAAACAGATCATCTGATGGTCACTTGCTGAGAACTCTAAGCCAGTTATGATATGATTTGTGTGACCTAAGATTGAAAAATACAGTAAAAGACTTTCACTGATAAATGTGTACTTTCTCAGATTCAGATGAAGGCCAGTGGTCTGCATACATTTCACTTAAGTAGCTTAGATATTCTTCATATATCTTTGAAAAGTGACATGGCAACCAGGTAGCAAAAGTAAAATGTTCCTTAGAGGTGTTTATGCAAGACGTCCACCACATGTTTTCTACCACACTTTGTGTATGTAGAACACAGTTTATGATCATTGATACTGACAGTAATGCAGAGACTTTAGAACAGACAGATGGTTCCTGAGGTCAATGACATCAGAGTTTGTGAAGTGAATGGCTAGCCCAAAACAAATCCAGATCATAGGAAAGTCATCTAAAGTACATACAACAGCCCAGGGAGCAATCCAAACCACAAACATAATAATGGCAGGGTCAAAACTCTACTGTTCATCAAAACTCTACTGGTCAATGGTGCGTAACTAAAGGCTTCAAAGACTAGTGAGACACTGGCTGGAAAGTGGCTTCTCATGTGGGAAGAAGCTGTGGCTGGAGTATGTAGCCCAAGTGTCTGTGACCTGTTCTCCACACTGATTCTCAGGATGACTGGAGAATATGAAACACTGTCAGATACTAAACACCTCCTCATTGTAACTGGCACTTAGGGCTGGAAAAAGCATGGCCCATGCTGACCTTGTTAAGGAAGGTTAGATGAAAGATGCTGGAAACCCCGATAGAGGCTGGTGCAGAAGTTTATTGGTACAGCTGACTAGGTTGGCTGCCAGCACAGGCAGTGTGATTGCCAACTGATCAGTAGGTTATGGGGGTCACATTTGTCCTACCTGCAGAGAAATGGGTGTCAGGCAAGTAGGAGAAGGTAATAATGATTGGATCACTGTGGGCACCTGAGTATGAAAGCAATCCACCTCCATCTATTGTGTGGTAGGGGGTCTCTGGCATTGGTGAGAGCCAAAAGTGGCCTTGGGGGTGGAAGTGGTTCCACCTCCATTAGCTCCCACTGCTGGTCATTGTCAATGCCTTGTCAATACCAAATACACAGTTGGAGGCTGTAATAGTACCAAGCAGGCTGTTGGGCATGCATGTCCCAGGAATGGTTGTGTAGATCTTGCCCTATAAGCAGTTGTAGGGGAAGGGGGTGGCACAACATGTTGCAGCTGGAACTGATTTTGATGCCTGATTAGATGCCCCTGGCTGGGCACAACCTCAAACATTTGCAACTCCCTCTAACAGAAGATGGCACCTCGTATCCACCTGAGGTTCTGGCCAAAGGTACTAGCCCAGATGTGGGTGCCTCTGTGGTATTATGGCTGTGTGTATGGGTGGTGGGCCTGCTGAGCCATGCACAGCAATTCAAAGAGTTTCCGAGGTCTATGCCTTTGTAAAATTTCATCTGGGTGGAGCTGGTGAGTGTTTCCTCACAGTAGACTCTTGTCATTACCATGTGTACCTGCATTTTGAAGGTCCTGACAATCTGCTTGGCTTCAGAATCATGTGCAAGATGGAAAGGGACATTGGTTAGGTGCTCAACACCAATGATGGGCTCAATTGATTGTGGGCATTTGCTTGCCAATTCCGTATGGTGTGTTCTGTGGTGGTGTCAATGCCAGGCCAATACATGACTCCATGCTATTGTCTTGATTCTGCACATTCCCCAATGTGCATTGTGAAAGAGCTTCAATACATGTGGGCAGAGAGTGGAAAGAACTATCACCCAGCATACAGAATCATCTGTAGCTATCAGAACGGTACCCACATTGATATTCAATCTGCTCTGTATGGAAAAATAGGCGTGTCATTCCCTGTCAGTGCACTTAAGCATGTTCTCCAGCCAACCCTATCATATACCAGATAGTACCCTTCAGAATTGTGTATCACAGGCCATTTCCAGTGCTATGTATCATGCTGTAATTGGAAAACTGTCAAGGATGTGTGAATGATTTGCATCTAAGGCAAAATACACTTCATGCCTGTCAAACTGCACCTGGGCCATATGGCAAGGGGAAGGTGCATCATCATTTGAGTGATGTGAAGTGAGACAGTAGTGGATCACATAGTTACAGTTACTTAGGAACATTACCTACCATTGGAGCCACTGTTCTGTCTCATTGGGAATTTTTGAATGTGGACTAAACAGTGAAATGAGGGGCTTGTGGTAGGTGATAAATGTGAAACATCCTGATGCCATATATGATGGCCAACACCTCTTTCTCAGCTTGCAAATAATTTCTCTGTGCTGCATTTAATATTTTAGATGCAAATGCACTTGACTATTCCTTGCCATTGGAATGTTTATGGGCAGTATGGCATCAATTCCATAGTCTGACATATCAGTGGCAAGTGTTAAACATTCACCAGGCTGAGTTGTTGCTGAGTTAGGAGCAACATAAGGCATTTTTTAAGCTGCAAGGAAGATTTCTGGCATGCCTCTGACTACAAAAATTTAATGTCTTTTTATGCAGGTGGTTAAGTGGATGGAAATATGGGTCAATAAATTTCGCATAATAAAAGGAGACGAGATACTGGCAGAAGTAAAGCTGTGAGTACCGGGCATGAGTCGTGCTTCGATAGCTCAGATGGTAGAGCACTTGCCCGCGAAAGGCAAAGGTCCCGAGTTCGAGTCTCAGTTGGGCACACAGTTTTAATCTGCCAGGAAGTTTCATATCAGCGCACACTCTGCTGCAGAGTGAAAATCTCATTCTGGATAATTTACATTGTCTAGGTACAACTGTAGTTCTCTGAGGTTCTTAGGAACTGGATTGCATCCACATGATCCTGTGTGGGTGTGTGCCATTCTTTACTCATATATGTCCTTGGCAACTCTGCCAAAACAAATTAAATTTTTTGAGGTGAAAATGCAGACCATGGACCTGGAGCTGCTCAAACATCAACTGTAGATTGGATTCTATATGGGACATCTGTAGGATGTGCAGATGCTGCTCCCACTTGGTCCCACTAATTAGCAAGTAATCTAATAATTAATACAGTTGGGGATACCTTGGATGAGATGATCAAGATATCTCTGAAATATTGCAGAAGCACTTGTGACCCAAATGGCAACCTGTTATAATGATACAGGCCAAATGGCATATTAATCACTAGAAGCTGCTTCATCTAATCATCTGCAGGAAATCCAGAATAGGTGTCAGTGAGATTGATCTTTCAAAAAATAATGGCCCTTAGCCAATTTTGTCAATTCCTCCAGCCTAGGACTTGGATACAGGTCAATATTTGCTTGAGCATTGGCGGCAAACTTAAAATCATTACAAATTCTAAGTGATCAATTTGGTTTTCTAACTATGACCATGGCAATAGCCCTCTGACTACACAAACTGCGGATATAATTCCCATACTTTGTGGCTGATCTATTTCTGCTATAACTGCCTATGCATAACGAAAGGCACTGAAAAAGCTCTACAGAACTTAAGCATAGCCAATAGCTTTAAGGATATGTGGGCCTGGAACCCTGTTTTGCCAACCTAAAGTGTGTTCAAACAATTGCTTAAAGTGCACACATAATGTATCAAGTTTTGTGGAAGGTATTACAGTTGAAAACAGATTCACTCGGTCCTGTATTTGGAAACCAAAAAGCTCAATAGTGTCCAAAGCAAAAATCTTAGTTGCTGTCAAGAGTTGACTACTAGCAGGATTAGCTGCCAAGCTACATTTTGACACTTAGCTTGGACTGTAATCTGACCCACAATGACTGGTCACTGTATGTCACTACTCTGTGCTGAGGGGACCTCAGCTATAGAGAGAAAATCTATCAGTATGTGTCTTCATCATTTAGAGACATGGCCGCACCTGTGTTCAACTGGAAATCTGCCATCACTCCATTGCTGCATGAGCCTCTGCATCTCATTTGCTGCTGCTGTTGGCACCAACAAGATAGCATGTAGTGCACTGACAGCCTATGTTATTTATGTGTGCTGGCCAGCCAAGCACTCGCTAGGTGCCCTGGTTTGCAGCATGCAAAGAAGGTGACATCACAGAAAGGGCAGTGACACTTTTGATGCTGTGAGTTGCAATCTGGACATGATTTGATGTCACAATCTTTTTTGGGACTCTTTGAAAATGACGAGGAGAAAACTGTTGCATGAGCCTCTGCTCCTTTTTGACACACAAACAGTGAACAAAGTGTTTTTGTTTCTGTGTGTCTATCAGTAATGAGGGCGATGGATTGCTAATTACTGCATCCCATGTCACTGGACTGTCGGATGAATGGGTGTTCATTAAATCGTATAATGATGTTGACTGGAAGTCATCAGCTGATCATAGAGCACAACTGTGACTACTAACAACATTGACACAACAGAAATTGTGAAACATAGCTTGTGCTCATGCAGTTACTTCATGAGCTTTGGCAACTTTTAGCATGTTGCTCAGGATGGAACCACATGACTCTAAAGCATTCTCACTAACTTCTCTGTCAGGAGTGAGAAACATAATATCATAGATTATGCATTCTGCATATGAAGTTTAACACTATTTACAGAAAAAAATCACATTTGTGTGTAAAATTATGCAAGTCAGCCACCTAAGCTGTGCATAATTGCTTACATTATTTATCACATTGATTAAACTTGATCTTACATGCAATGATGTGGGCTTGATGAGCATATTAGTCAGTTAGCAAACCCCAATCATTAGGAAAACTCAAACTACCAGGATCTGGGAGTGAACATAGTTTCTGCACCATTTTGTGCAATTTATTACTAGAAAACTGATGTTCAGAAGACTGATGTTCAGGGTCATTTAGTTCACTTTCCTTACACTGAAGAACAGAAAGACAGTAATAGACATCCCATTTCTTGTGTGGAACGTTAAAGCAAGGTGAAGTGTGACACCCTCTGGTATCACTCAGAAGGGGTAGGACCACTCTAAAGTGACCTGGCTGATCAAGGGTGGGGCTGACTGGTGGGCTGGTGGGTCCCAATTGTAGACTGATGGCATAGAAAAAAACACTTTATTCCTTTTCAGTTACACATTTCTCCATTTTCAGTGTGAGGCAGACATGCACCACTCCAACACAACAGGCCCGCAGTGGTCAGCAGATGGCTAGCCTCCACTCCAGCAAGACAATACTTGTTTCAATTCAAATTGATGCATATCTCTGGCTAGGCAGCAAGCTGGTGGTCCATCAGTAGGCTTAGGCCCTGATGTCAGTGGTACTCTTTGTCTTCTTGCTGTGTCTGCCTTCTACTGTTGAATGCATGTGTTCAGGTAACTCAAACGTGGCTTGCTTCTTCTGTGGTGATGAGGGAAGGCCGTTATGCATGGAATATGTCCCACTGCTTCCAGGCAGGATTGTGGCTGTGGCATGAGCAGATGGTAGGTCTGCTGTGCTGTGGCACCAAGGCCCACAGGGTGGACTTAGTGTGAGAGATGTCTGCCCTGACTTGGTCTTGAACCCATGACACGATGTGGCAGCACCCAGTTGTCTCATCATCTAGGATAACCCTGGTGCATTTCCTGCAGTGTACCCTGACTCCTGATCAAGCACCTCATAAGACGGTTCTTGCCCTGGCATAGTGACACCATCCGGCACACTCCAACTACTACCGCTACATGTTGCATGTTTCACAGAGTACAGCTAGCCTGTCTTGCAGTCCTTTCGTGTACATGTTGCTATAAACTATATGTCGCCATAAAGTGCTTACCAGCCAGTGGTAGTTTCTTACAAAGTTTTACAAGTTCACCCAAATTGGGATAGTGATGCTACAAAGGACAGTGCAGAAACTGCAGCTGCCGATATTTTGTTTTGCAGCAGCTGTAATAGCAATTTCTGCTGTTACTGGTGGAATCCTCACTTTTTTTTTGTTGATGTTGTTGTAGTTGTTGGTGCTGCTGGAAGTTCCACTGTTTTTCTTGCTGTTGTTGCAGTTGCTGTTGGTGTTGCAGCTGTAACTGCTGCTGCCACAAATTTATAAACTTAGGGTCCGTGCTTCACTGGTATAGTTGCATGATGAGAAAGTTCTCGTTGCCAGTTTTCTATTCTACTCTGCATAGGTAGAATGCAGATTATGATCAGTCTTACTGGCAGTAATGCAGAGACAGGTGGAACAAATACATGGTGTCTGAAGTCAATGATGGTGGAGCTTACAAATTGAATGGCTAGCCAGAATCAAAGCTCACAGCATACCACAGTCATGTTAAGCATATATAACAGTCCAGGAGCAATCCAAATCACAAATGTGATACACAGAAAGTCAAAACTTTACGTTCAATGACACATAACAAAAAGCTTCAAGGAATAGAAAAAGACTTGCTGGAAGTGTCAGGCTGTGGCAGCGACAGGCAGTCTCATGCCAGTAAGTGGTTCCACATGACATGCACGGTAGTAAGCTGAGTCTGGATTATGTAGCACGAGTATCTCTGACCTGTTCTCCAGATTGGTTCTTGGGCTGGGAGTGAATCTCTATCGCAGTCAGATACTAAAATGTATTCTGAGATGACTTGAGGACTGTATACAGCAGACAATGTATCTTTGGATTCGTAGTAGCTATCAGGAGCTATGAAGTTAGTCTATTTGTGATCAGCCTCTTGAACCTCAAACTGCTAATAGACAGTCTGCTTATATGTGGTGGAGACATACTACTTTGAAAACATCCTAGCTCTCAGAGTTTCATGGTAGCAGTTTTACATCTGTTTTGCTGCTTTTGTTCAGTAATGGGTAATGAAACAGAAATTTCATGTGCTATCTTATTTATTCATTAATATCTCAAGACAGGTGCAGAAGACTCTCTGACTATTGAATTTTCTTCATGAGTTACCTGTTGCTTGTCTAACCCACACTATACCATTTCTGTGGGTGGATGGATGGCCTTAAGTGGTTAACTTCGAGTTCTCAGTATAGATTCCTTGCATGAAAACATCAACTGAACTGCTATGTGTGCTCTTGTGTGTTTGTTTATATCCTCAATGGCAACAAGTACTCTTTTTTCAGATTAAAATGATACCTCATAGTCAAACACAGCCTCAACAAACTTGAACATTTTGGAAGATATGATTCTGCCAGTGTCATTAGTTTTCTTAATTCTCTAGGGACAAGCCATGTAGCTCCTGCATTGCGTGGATTATATTCGAAAAAGACAATCAACATAGGACCTACATAGGCTGCTTCTCAGCTTTTTAAATGTATTCTGATATTTGTCTTTTGTCTGCAGTCGATGTAAAAATATTTTATAATGCTTTTACTACAACAAAAAATGCAGATGGAAAAACTTTCACTTGTATTGGTGGAAAATGAATATAGACAACATTTTGTGCTACTTGCTGTGTTCCCCTTTCCACCATGCACTGTACCTCACAATGTCACACACAATGCAAATAGCATCGATTGTTGTCTTTGTATTTAGTTTCAAGACAGCATTACACTGCAGTACTGAAAAACAGGAAAGTTCTAATTGCCCAGATGCTAAAAAAATGAAGTATTGTTTCACTGATGAGACCATTTGCTGTTTGTGAAATGGGAGGACAACAGGAATGTATTTCTTTTGATGAAAGAACACAAAATGACTGTAGCCAATGTCAACATTTGAAAAAAATTATTAACGACATAGAAGATGAAACCCACCTGTATTTTGGATTATAATAAATACAAGACAGGTCTGGACTACAGCTACCATCTAATGGGCTACTACTGTTTTGAGAGGAAACAAATAACACTGGGATAAAGCTTTTTTTTCATGTTTTCATGACAATGGTTGTAAATTTGTATATCTTATATAAAATGTCAGGGCCTACTAACAAACACCTTGTTGAATTTGTCACAAAATTGGCAGCTGCTTTGATGAGCATAGTAGGACTGTTTGAATCAACTTCCTCTCAAAATAATTGACCTATAAACAGACTCAAGGAAAAACATTTTCCTTAAGTGCTTCTGGCTAGACGAGAATGTCAAAATGCCCTCTGAGGAGTAGTAAGCTTTGTGCAGAACAAAGCAAGGGGAAACTGTGAAAGTGACAAGAAAGGATACAAGGTGTTATTGTGAAGGATGTGATGTAGGGCTTTGTTTTCCAAAATGCTTCAAAATTTTTTACATTAAGGCAAATGTAACCAAGTAATTTGCTATAAAAAGCTAGATTTTAAAACAGCTTTATTTTTAGTACCAATAACTTCTAATTATATATCCATTTAGGAAATGAAATATGGAGCAGTCTTTTTGTTGTTATGAAGACAATATATTTTCATTTAAGTATGAAGCAATTGTGACTGATGTAAGAATATGTATCTATGCAGCATTTCTTAGAAAAATGGCCCATTTTTCAAATGCAGTAAACTGACATAAGCTCTGTGCAGTAGAACATGCTACACAAAATTCAGAAAATCTTTGAGAAGCACAGTATCTGCTAGCTGTCCAGTTTTAAATGTTAAAAAAGTTTTCTGACACCTTGGAAACTTGTCAATGATAGATTCCAGTCTGTGTTGGTCTCGGAACACAAACAATACTTTTATGTCATTTTTTATGAAGGAATGCCAATTAAAATGAATAGCTCGGATGCAAAAGCCACTATCTGCATGATAAGAGAAACTGAAATAGTCACAAAAACTCAACCCATCCAACCTATTGAAGTTGAATGCTTCATTTCTTTTTTTTTTTTAAATAAGTAAAAAATAATTAATTACTCAGTATTAATAGCTGAAATCTGCAACTATGTTTTATACATACAAATCTTAAGTCAAATATTGACTTAGCAGTTTTTGCACCCAATTCATGCAGTTCATGGGTTTTGCAAACATATCAAAACATTTAGTTGTAAAACCAGCTGTTCGGTGATACGTTAGGAATGATGGAAGGATCTATATCTACATCTACATCTACATCTACATGGATACTCTACAAATCACATTTAAGTTCCTGGCAGAGGATTCATTGAACCACCTTCACAATGCTCTATTATTCCAATCTCATATAGCATCTGGAAAGAACAAACACTTATACCTTTCCGTACGAGCTCTGATTTCCCTGTTCTATCATGGTGATCGTTTCTCCCTATGTAGCTTGGATGGAATTTAATTGTTGTGAATATAAACAGACTATGTGGAAGTGATATTTTTTTACCAGGAAAAAATGACATATTTACTGTGAAAAAGAGAACAAGAATGAATGTTCAGCATTAGGTTAAAAGTAAAAACAGCATCGTGCTTTCAACATCACAAGAGATAGTAGAAAATAAAATAAACTCCATATTGCATCTTAATAAAGCATCAACAAAATTTTAGAAACTGAAAAAAAAAATTGGCAGTAAGTTGCATCTTAATTAAAAACAGCAACAAAAAATTCTAGAAAATGAAATTGGCTGGAAATTACTTTTAAGTGACATCAACACCAGTACTGTCCATCAGCTCAAAATTGCTTCTAGCTTCTTCCTTGCTCGGAGGGTTGGCAGTGGCAGGAGTGACTCTAGAAGTGCCTTCCTGCTCATCAAACACCATGGTGTAGAATTTAAGTTTGTCTTTGGCCACCCGGTCTTCACCAAAGTGGAACTGCAAAAAGATTTTTCATGCCTGCAAGTATGGCTTCTGAAAGTTATACATCTGCTGTGGTGGTGTTGGGCTGTTCGCTTTGCTGAAATTTTTTCCTGTCATCAGGATGCTCTTCCCATCCATGAACTAGACATATCTTATTTTTGATTTTCATGAACATGATTTTTTTGGCTTTTTGAATCTGGAAATGCCAGCTACCAGTAACTTTCACTCAGCTTTCCACATATTCTTTCCATTCCTGAACAGGACATTCATTTTGTCCTAGATGTACTACTGTTGAAAAATTTCTCAGTGAGGTGGATGTATACAGACAGACAAGTTTTCAATTATGCTCAACTTGTGAAGTTGTCTTTCGATACCAAGCGAGGTGGCGCAGTGGCTAACACACTGGACTCGCATTCGGAGGACGACGGTTCAATCCCGCGTCCGGCCATCCTGATTTTGGTTTTCCGTGATTTCCCTAAAACGCTCCAGGCAAATGCTGGGATGGTTCCTTTGAAAGGGCATGGCTGACTTCCTTCCCTGTCCTTCCCCAAGCTGATGAGACCAATGACCTCGCTGTCTGGTCTTCCCCAAACAACCCAACCCAACCCCTTGTCTTTCGATGTTACCAAAAACCCTGTCAAGTGGAATGAATGAGTGGCCCACTATTGGGGACCACAGTTCTATTTTTTCTAGACTGATGGGAGTTTCAAGAAGAAACCAGTGACATACATCACATATTTTGAAAAGTAGGCAGAAGTCTGTAAATGCAGGTAAAATAAAAGGGATAATAAGTGTAATGAGTTAAGTTAAATAATCATGTAACATACATAAAAAGATGTGATTGAACCACATGATTGGTCAAATATTTCATTTTTTACTGCTAACACCCCCTCCCCCAGTGGTTACTTAAAATCCTCCCCAGTGGACAATTCCTGAAAAATATGAACTGGGAGTGATTTGAAACAGTGTAAGTGTAGTGCATAGCACAACTACGCATAATCGCATACACTCCTTGCTGTTATCTGCAAGAGCTACTGCATTTAAAACAAGTTTTCTTTAGTTTTGCTATGCACTACACTTATACTTTGTTGCTAGATAGTACAACTTTCAGTTTTGCAGGAATGGTCCATTAAATTGGTCAGACTGTGCCACTGTGTAAAGAAGGGCATAGATTGTACCACAAATTTGTTGAGGTTATGTCATAAGAATTACTGTCAGCACAGTTTTTGTTGCATAAGATTGACTTAATAAAACTGACCAGGATGGCTCTTCCTTGTCTGGGAGGGACAACTGCCC
The DNA here is from genome assembly GCF_023864345.2 of Schistocerca serialis cubense. Taxonomy (NCBI): domain Eukaryota; kingdom Metazoa; phylum Arthropoda; class Insecta; order Orthoptera; family Acrididae; genus Schistocerca; species Schistocerca serialis. The sequence goes on along the minus strand of NC_064640.1, from coordinate 351,520,967 downwards.
TCAGTCTTGTTCTTGTCATTTGCAACTTCTATGATGGGTTCAACTTCTTGCAAAGTACCTACTATTTCCATTACTTCCACTTTGTTTCCAGCATCTTCTGCATTTAAAAGTCCACAGAATCACTCATTTTCTTAAAAACACATATGGCAAGATGCTGATCAGCTGAGCTGTGCTTACCAGCTTATGTTTCAACAATGCATCGGCAGCAAGAGCTTCATTGTTGCCTATGTGTTCACTCCAACCTAACTCTGAATAAGAAAAATAGCCCTTCTAATCATAACAAGCTGAAAGGTACCTCTGAATGTCTAGACTGGTAAGTCAGAAATCAGTTGGCATACTTTGCATCTGGACATGGGGCGGTGACTGCGATGCCAGTCGAACTTGGTGGGTTTTGTAAATGTTGGATATTATGTGGGCTTTGCACCCAAGGACAACTTGCAGTTAGTGGCTTTTGCAACCATTCATGGTTTTCTATAGCCATATTCAACAGTTTCTAGTGCATTTTGCATTCTGAAAACTATTCCATCATGTAGGCACTGAAAAAATCTGTACGGCAGTGTGCCCAACTCAAAATCGACAAAAAATGCATTTATCACTTTTTGCATCTGGGCTACTCAAGTGGTACCACTTAACACTACAAAATGCAATAAATCACAGGCTTAAAAGCCAGTATAAATATTTGAACAGAAGCAAGCATCCATTCATATAGAGTAGAGAATTAATTTGATATATAACTGCTCTTGATGCTCTCTGCCGGAGCTGAACATTTATATTCGAGAAATAATAAAATTCATGTTCACAACTGCTATTAAGCCAATTATAAATTTTTATCACATCCAGATGCTTTTTACTTTGGAAAATTATTGATTACATTCATAGATACAGATAACCAATGTAGGTTTAGTACTGCATTTCTTTACTAATGGAAACAATTTTTGGTTAAGGTACAGCATCAGCACACACCATCTTGGCATCAACAACATGGTGATACTGAGAGTGAGGATGCATGGCCTGTTCAGCATACTGCAGATACTAGAAAAGATGATTTTTCATTTAGAGGAACTGCGGCTGAAGAGACACCATCATGGGATTTTAAAGATGCTCCAGTGGCGCCTATTGCTAGGCTAGAGTCATTGGATGAACTTGATCAAGGACAGGTAATATGATGTATGCTTTATGTATTTATGAGAGCACAAGTTTCTCTTTGCACAACTCGAAGTAATTAGGATTATGTGTGGGCTTGAATGCTTGCATCTATTCATATAATTAGGGATGTGAGAAGCAAGCATACAGTACATTTATTCTGTAATGAACTTTGATATCTACAATCTGGTGCTGTTGTAAAATAGTGGTGAGATTTGCAAATACAATACTAGAAGGAAAACACAATTTCACTGTTCACTGCTGAACTCACCACTGCTTTAGAAAGAAGTAAAATCCACAACTGTTAAGCTACTCTTGAGTTACTTAGAAGACATTATTTGGGACAGGTATGAGAAAGCATATTTTGAAACCTTGCCAAATATGTAGCACAATGTTCTGAATTATTTAACATGACTCCATCAAGAGAAAGGGAACAGGAAGCAACAATAACAGATTAAGGTATTCTGTATTCTGAATTCTAGCAATTTAACCATACTGTAAATATATGTCTTCTTATCTCCATTTAAGTTTCTCCTGTTTTAGCTTCTCGTAACTCTACTGTTTTCCACTTTTGCTAATTTTCCTCATTGTCAGTTACACAGTCAACTCTGAGTTTGTCATCATTCTGTTTCTAAGCCTCCTGTGTCTTAACTGCTTAACTGTGAGGCCTCTGTACCTAGGATGGACTAAGAACTGCTCAAACATGCTGATTCAATTACATGCTATGGTGAGGAAAGCAGACAATATAGGTAAGCACACTGGACAGAAAATTAGTCATACCAGGAGACGACATATTAATACCATGTAACATCACATCTAACTTTGACAGTGGCCTCACCTTGTTGGGGAAGAGAGTCCATTCTTCAGGTATGCCATATCTAGCTGAGGCCACTCATTGATGATTAAATCCCATAGAGCTACCAAATGAAAGGTATGTAAGTTGCTATTTTCCATCTGTGTCATTAATAATCCAAGATATTTTCTGTGGGATTAAGACCAGGTGATTTAGCAAACCAGACAAGGCACAGTAGGGTGCTCCAGTGTTCTTTGAACTGGGAAAAAAAGGTGTGCAGACCTGTGAACACAACTGTTGTCTTCTGGCAAGATGGGAGTGTAACTTAATCATGGAGATGTAGAGAAAAGGGCCACACATTTTCACAGGGAATGTTGAAATAAACATGCTGGTTCATTTTTATGGTATCTGAATGAGTAGGACCATGTTTTGGTATGGAAAATACCTCCAAAACACCACAGAACCATCTACAGCCTGAACTACACCTTCCACTCACTGTCAGTTAAATGCCTCACTGTGCTGTTGATACAATCAGTGCCTTGTGTCATTAGAAAGGAGGAAAAATCACAATTAGTTGCATCATAATACATGCATCTAGTCAGCTATTGTCTGGTTTCTGTACTGCTTGGCTCATTAAAGACATACAGCTTTATGTGCCTGTGCGAGCAATAGCCTTTTGTGAGGTACCCAATTCAAAATGTCCATTACATAGTGTTCCCTTCAGAAAGTTCATTCATAAACTGGTGGAAATGCACTTGCTTTCACTGACAGCAGTAGTTCCTGTTGAGTCTGAAACTGCTTATCATTGACAGGGTGTTACATGCATCTTTGTTCACTAACAGTTAGGAACATTCTAAGAGCACTGTTCTTACACTGTGTTACATGGCTGTGAGGGGTCAACTGTATGTTGTAGACACATTCAACAGTCTGCATTGATACACCAGTAAAATAGGTAATTTTATTCATGGTGTGGTCATAGGCATGTTCAAATATGATAGCTCTTTCCTGCTATTCCGTCGTGTCTCCATCTTAGTGCATTGATTCCATAACACTGATTTGCATGTAACACTATTTCATTGCCTGGACATATGAATGAGATGGATGGTTAGATGACTATGGGGTACTAGTTTACGCCTTCCAAAGAACTTAAAAGTGACCAGTGTGCTCTTTTAAGGGGGTGATGAGCATTTTGTATCATGAGTTTATGATTATCATATTCATAATCATTGGTTTCCTAATGGGTACATCCTCACCACAATATCTTTGATGCATTTAAGGAACATGGGGTCTTATTCCAGAGCATATTGGTAGTAGACTAAGTAATAAAATGAGAATATGAGATTCTGAGTATGCTTTGAAAGAGAGTTTTAATAAAATACCTTCAAGAAGTATGGATGCTGTGCCTCATGATATGGGCACAGGCCATACACTAGTTTAAATGGCACTGAACAGGTACACCATGTGTTTACCACTTTCTGAAAGTGCATTCATAAAGCCCACAAAATGTAAATTTTCACAGTGATTTTGTCATCATAAAGCTAATGATGCTGCCTTCCACAGATGAATTCATCCATGTGCATGCTGCAAAGTAATGCCTCGAAATTTTTTATGTGAAAACTCTTAAAGCTATATAAATAAAACAAAAATTATTAACATTCTGCATCTTTATTCTTCATATCTACAGATCTGCAGCCCTCTACCACTAACAGGCTCCAGATTGTCATGTGTGACAAGACAGTGTGTAATGTAGATATATCATAGCATGAGAAATGGTGTGCTGTAATCAATTGTCAAATTTGAAGACTTTGTCCCTCTCCTTCAGTAAGACAATGACAGACCACACATGAGTGCTGCAACATCTGCAACAATCTGACACACTGTGTTCCCTGTCATCGATCATTCTCCGCATGGTCCCAACTTGGACTCATTTTACTCTGTTTCCAGAGTTTAAAGAACACCTCTGAGGACTTCATTTTGATAGTGATGAAGTGGATCAAGAGGTGAGGTTGTGGCCCTGGCAGCCAAGTCAAACATACTACCGTATTTGTATCGATAAAGTGGTCTCTCATTGAGAGATGTTTGGTCATCGGTAGGGTGACTGCATTGTGAAATAAATATGTAGACATGAAGAATGAAGATGTAAAATGTTAATAACATTTGTTTTACTTAAGAAGCTTTCAGAGTTTTCATATAAAAGATTTGGAGGCATTACTTTACAGCATGTCCTCATAGATGAGAGATAGTTCATGTGTGATGGTTGTTTTAGCAGTCAGAATAGTCACTAACTCGCAGTTACTGTTAGATGTCTCTAAAAAAGGTTTTTTTTTTTTTATAGACATAGACATTTTAGCTGGAACAGTTTATAATTATCCTCCAGGATCTTGCTTCTTTCAGCACACTTAACTGGATGAAATTACTATCAGTTTCTACATATCACTCTTATGGAATACTTGTTCACAATAATTTTTGTTTCCTGCATGTAGGATCAAAGGCACATTTTAGTGTTTATTTGGGAGCTTAGCTAACTGCCGGATTGGAGGAACTTTAGGTATGTCAGTAAGGATGAATATAATCTGTTGTGTTACCAGTGCATTTGCCTGGTTTAATGGACCTTTCTGTGGTGTAATGTTAAGAGTGTATTGGATAAATAGTGCAGGAACAAATTCATTAAAGTACCTTAACATGGGAAATCGCATCAAACTGTCATTTGTAGTGCAAAGTGGTTACTTAATTACTCAGTCAAAATCTAAAGATCTTTAAATATAAGTAAGATTCACTAAATCACAATAACACAGTGCTACATCACATGGGAGTAAATAGCAAAAAATTTCCAACTGCATGCATTGTAGAATTCGAAGCAAGTATGAGTTTGTGCATTATGATTCTCTCAGGTGACATCTAATCTAGGAAGTTAAGGTTCTGATATCAAAAACAGGCCTGGTAATAGTTCCTGGTGGCATGACCTCAAAGCTTCAAGTAATGGATGTTGTTGTGAACAGATCTTTCAATGATCATCTGTGACAGCTTTAGAGGGAGTGGCTTATTCAAGGAGATCATGCTCTCACTCCAGGGGTAAATCAAAGAAACCTTGAGTATCCACAGTGTCATAGTGCATCCTTAACTGCCAGGAGCAGAATATCAAGTGAATCCAGGAGCAGAATACCAAGTGAATCCACAATGAAATGATTCAAAAAGTAATTCATATGCAATGCCATGGATGGCTCAGAAAATTACATAAGGAGCAGTCAAAAAGTTTTCCTCCAAAGGCCATACAGTCCAGAGTCGGTATCCCAATCAGGCAAAATCATTGCGGGCATAGAGGCAATCATCCCACAAACATATTAAGTTAAAGATGCCCATTTGTTAAAGTACAGTTCTGCTGTGTGAAGAAGTCGATAACTGCCTGCAGTACATTGGGGCAGGTGCTCAGATGTCTCCTAGTTCATTTGGTGTAACTTCTGCATTACGATATTTGCAATATGCAGACATGCATAATCATGAAGAAGCAAAACAGAACTTGGCACACCATTCCACAATGGTGGTTTTTGACAGATGTGCTGCCCCATACACAGTCTTCATTCTCCAGTGGATGTCTATTGGTGTTTATGCTTCAGCAGCCAAGAAAAGAATAACAGTACATCGCTCCTGTTTGGACGCATTTGATAATAACATTGCCATAGTTCACATATTCACATTACCACACATGTTAGAAAGGCATGAATGCACACTAATCCCTTGCCTACATGTCTGTGCTTATATACTCACACCAGAGTGATGCTGTGTTGCATATATACTGCAGCAGATGGAAGTTTTTATCAGCCCTTAAAATATTTTATGAATTTCGGAAGTTAATTACTTCTTGTATTTAAAAGAGGGCATTTGGGTTTGTGTTTCTGTGATCAAATCTATGATTAATAGAATAAAATCGTTTTAGTATATTATGTAAACCTCAAATTTGTAAAATATATATGTTTAAATAAATTTTGTAGTTGTCATATGAGACAATTGATATGTGTGGAGCTATAATTTAGAATGAGAGGTAGGTTGCATGTCAGATATACACTGATCATCCAGAACAATATGACCATTAACCTACTATTGATACAAAGCTGTCCAGGTGATATCAGTATCACTTGGCGAGGAATGAATGTTACTCAGACACATGCACAGTGCATGTTGTATCAGTGAGTGTGCTGTTTGTGTGTAAAATGAGGAAGGCGCATGATCTATCTGAGTTTGACCGAGGGCAGTTGCGATGGTCTGCACAAGCATTTCAGAAAATGCATGACTTGTTGGGTTTTCGAGGAGTGCTGTGGTGAGTGTCTTCAGCATGTGGCGAAACCAAGGTGAAACAATGTCCAGATGTTGTCGGTCTGGACTGCTACCCTTCATTACAGATGTTGAACGTCGTAGCCTGGGCAGAGTGGTAAAACAGGACAGCTGGCAAACTGTGGCAGAAATAACATCAGACTTTAATGCTGCGCAGAGTATAAGTGTGTCTAAACACACAGTGTGCTGAACACTCCTAACAATGGGCCTCCACAGCCAACAACTCATGCATGTGCCAATGTTATCACCACGACATCGGCAACTATGACTGAAATGGGCAAGTGACCATCAGCACTGGATTTTGGCACACTGTGCAAAATGTTGCATGGTCTGATGAATCCCAATACCTTCTTTATCATGCTGATGGGAGGGTGTGAATCCTTTGTCTTGACACCTGTACTGTGGGATGCAGATGAGCTGACGGCAGCTCCATTATGCTCTGGGGAACATTCACATGGGCATCCCTGAGTTCAATGGAGCTCGTGAATGGCACCATGATACCCAAAGATTATTGTACACTGGTTGCAGACCGTGTACACTACTTCGTGATGATGTGATGGCTGTGGCATTTTTCAACAAGATAATGCGCCATATCACAAGGCCAGAAATGTGTTGGAGTGGTTTGAGGAAGACAGTGGCAAGTTCCAGTTGATGTACTGTCCACCAAATCACCAGATCTGAAGCCGATTGAACACATTCAGGATATGATTCATTGTGACATCAGAGCTCATGGCCCCTGTCCCCAGAATTTATGGGAGTAAGGTGACTTGTGTATGCAGGCATGATGCCAACTCCCTCCAGTGAACTACCAAGGCCTCATTATATCCTTGCCATGATGCACTGCTGTTGTTATCCATGCCAAAGGTGCACATACCGACTGTTAGGTAGATGGTCACAATGTTCTAGCTGATCAGTGCATAGTGGTTAGCCACAATCATGAACTGTCAATGAGAAGCTTAAGAGAGCATCTTGTTATTTATTTAAATGTTGTGTAGATCATATCCTCAATAAATGTAAAAAGATGCAACATCCCAGATATACAAAAAGTGCTCAAATATGCATAAAATTTGTGAACGTTTATGTGCTGATATAAATTTCAATTGGTACATTTATCCAAGAACTCAGTTTTATTACAGATTTAGTTGTTGAAGACAAACAACTTTTTGTACCATTAAAGATATTTTATTCCTTGCAGAACGTTTATTGCTTTCATAGATTAACATTGAGTTTTTGGCAACTTATCTTTATGTCCCCAGCATCATCATTTATTCTTATGACAAAGGTATTTGACATTTTAGAATATAATTTGGTATATTTGGCTGTTGTGGAGTCACAGTAAGGGAGATCTCTCTATTTTATACTGAATTTTAAATGTATTAGAGGAAGCAAAGCAGATGAGAATGGAGGACAAGAGTGAGGAGGTTTAGGAACTACCTGCTAACTACTGTTGACAGCAGATAGCATTTAAGAATATAAAAACTGAAAATCCTGTTTTTCTTGATATCATTTAAGAATGTAAAAACTGAAAATCCTGTTTTTCTAAAGTCTTAATTCATAAAACTGCTTAATGAATGAATTGGGTGGGCAAATGGTGAAGACACCATAGCCTAGATTTGTGGCCTGAAGCGCAAGTCCAAATCCCAAATTTAACAAAACTTTCTTTTTGCTTCCTTGAAATATACTTCTTTCACAAAATTATTATTCCAATAACATGAATGATTTATTTATATGATGTGGAAGATATTCTCATTATTAACAAAATTAATGTATTTATTTTAGTGGGAACCACACTGATGTTACACTAGTATAGACATCCAAATTCACAGAAAGTAAATCATAGCTATCACTGTGCTGTATAAAGTGATACTGATGATCAAATAAACCTGATGCTAGAGCCTAGCCTGTGCTTTTTACAGCTTGGGTCACATTCTCTACCTTGTGTAAACAAAGGCTAGTCTCCATTAGAACAGTAAACTGGTGCAACATATTGAACTACTGTACTGTAGCAACATATTGAACTATTATTTGCCAACAGCGGACAAGTGCAGTGACGACACAGACCATTAATACAAAAATCAAAGAATGCACATGAAATATAATAAAGCTATTTATAACAGTGAAATACAGATTATTTTATGAAAAAATACATTTTATGTCGGGAAAAAAATCGCAAAAACTGCTATGTGGGTTTTTACCTAAGTCCACAGAGTCAAAGTATGGCACTTTCACCACAGTACCAGTGGACTGGCTTACCAGCACTTTATAGACATAACATGTTAAGCAACACAGACAATTCTATGCCAATTTCCTCAAAAGGTGATAAGTATTAAGCTAAAACCTCAAACAGCCCCCCCCTCCCCCTCCTCCCACCAAGCAGCAACAACAGTTTTATCCAAAACCATCACCACAGTTTGATCCAAAACCATCACTGACAACTGTCAGCAGCTCTTGTCAAGTGCACTGTTAACAAACATAAATACCAGTTTGTTAATTCTTATGTAACTTAATTATAACATACCATCTTCCAGGACTCACAGAGTAGCAGCCCACGTGGTGCAACATCTGGCCCATCCACAACGGAAGTGAAAACATCAGATGTCTAGTCTACTCTCCACAAGTGTTTTTCAAGACACGTTCTTGTTGTCACTGAGAAAAAGACATACATGGACAAGTGAGCAAGAAACTCTTCAGGGAATCGCAGCCCAAATGAAATGGACTGTTTTATAATAGTCAAAACATTGTCACAAGACAGTAGTGTTTTCAATAATTTGTATTTTTTTTAAACACGTTACAGGAATTTATATGAAAATATTACTTTGCATTGTAAAAAAAAAAACATTGTGCAATCACACAGTTATTCACTCATCTGATGCTGCCTGAATCAAATAATACGGTATTTTAAGGAATGATTCTTTAAAATTGGGATAAGTCAGTAGCTTTTAGCTATTCACAGTGCTTGGCAACACCACTAAAATGAACTAAGAAGGTGGTGTACTGGACAGAGTTGTGTATTCATAGGCAACTGAAAGTCAGCATAAAATAGAATAATATTCTAGTGTGTGACAGAGGTTACAGAGGACATACTGTTGTAATCAGGACATCTGACTCACTGTTAGTCATGGTCAATGGCTCACAGTAACATTAATTATACGTGATAACAACTTGCGTATGCTTTGGTCTTAACAATTTATATAACTGAATAAATAAATTTTCTTGAAGACTGGGCATTCATATTCACATAAGTTGATTTTTTCTCAGAAGAATTCTGTCTGTTGTTCTGCTAAATGTTTTGGAGGTTTGACATGAAATCATAAACTTTTGTCTATTAACACCTTTCTGTAGGTGACTGCTGCAGACATGAACATGCAAGACATTGTTGCACAGTCAAGGAAGCAATGTTTTAACTTGAGCTTTCTTGTGAAAACACACAGGTTACCATTTCATAATACACATGTTTCTTTCTCCTTTTGGCATTACTTACTTTGTGCTTCACAGTGACAGGTTTTGCACATTAAAATGTATTGGATACTTGTAAAAGGAACATAATTCCTAGTTTTATATTATGAAACATTCTTTGAGACTTCTTTTTATTTAATTTCATATCACATTTGGACATTCAAAGCATTGAATTAGTCTCCTATTTTGATACTAGCATTTTTTAGCATACATGCATAGCTACTATATGCGTTTACAAAAGTTATTCTTGTTCTTTAAAATACATACTAATTGATTAACCACATCTATTCCATTTTCCATTTCATGTAATAAAATGGATACTCGTTTATTTGTCCCAGTAGTATTCACAGACAGTCAATTGTTGAAACAAACTTACACTCATAATAGTGAGTTTCTGGAAATGAGCCAATGAACCACAAGTGACATAACCATGTTCTCCTACATTTAATGAGATTTTGGTTTTGGGAACAACCACTGCAATGTTTTGCAACATATTGCATCATGTGGTGCACCAAAAACCTAGTCCAAAACACCAAACAAATTTTCCTAAAGAAGATAAAATTTTCTGATGATTAATTTTGTACCTTCACTGTAAGTAATATTAACCTTCAGAATGACATGCTCAAATATATCACTATTTATCACATTTAAATATACTACTCTATATGTTCAAGAAAATATTGGCACATGTGTCTTATAATTGTCTATTTGCCTCACATTTTGCTCAGTATTCATGGTCCCTGGTTTTGTTTTATGCAGACAGAAAATGATGTAAGTTTGTCAAAATTCTGAAATGGAATTCTTCATTCTTTCCAACTTCTGTGAATAATGTATTATTATACTTGTGTCAATATTTCAGTATTTTTGAGAAGAGGGGAGGGGGGGGGGGGAAGATATCAGTTAACAGCAATTGATAACTTACAGAGCTCTGGGACTGATTTATGAGAAGAGAATTTGGTCTCATGCAACCTTCATGTGCTATCAAACAGAAAATCAGGCAAACTATCCATAATGTCACTGTAAGCTGGTTTTTTTTTCCTGTAGTGCTTGTGATTACATTTATAAGAAATACTAATTTCTTTATTTCTAGTGACTTAGTACTTACACACCTGTTAGTTTCTATTCTTTATTGGCTCACAAAACCCCTGTCTGAATGTACAATTCATTTACTTTCTATGTGTTTGTGAAGGTTTACACAGTATATTGTGTAGACATTTGATGCAGAGAATTTGGTTTCAAACTGATACATTGTTTTCAGAATTTACTTTTAGTGTCAAATATTTATACATATATGATGAAAACTGCGATTAATGCCCTATAATCTGATACAGTATTATATAAATTTATTTTATCCTGAAGGTGCCCAAATGTACAAAAAGTTATTCACACACACACACACACACACACACACACACACACACACACACACACACAAACAAACAAACAAACAAAATGAAATGGAATCTCTGTGCAAAGTATTTGTTACCAGATTTTCATGTTCTGCAAATACAATTACAAAAAGCCTGTCCATTACACATGGCATAGTTATACTTTCCAATATCAGTATGCTTGCAAGCTACAGATTCTACTGGAAACTTATTTTAGAAAAAAGTATTTTTCAAGTCAGAAGTATTTTATGAATTTCGAGTGCTGTACCCTCTAGCCATCAGATTAATATATTTTCACATTCTAGTTAATCTTTTGGTACACTAAGAATAATTCATAGCCCATAAGTATGAAGGTGAAAAATTTTGACTTGTCTTCAACTTTAGCCTTAAAAGTACTTTTTTCCTCTTCAGATGTAGTGAATGCTGTGTTTTATAACTTACATTATCGTACAGTAATTAAATTTTTCCAATATGTTCCTGCCATTAAAGAACTCTAAAATGTCCAGTTTTGTCACTCTTAGAATCTTATTGTCTTTTAATTTGCGTTTGTACTTAATTTTAGAGCCTTTGCAGTTCCAGGTGTTTAGTAGTATGATGCACATTTATCAACATTCTGTTGTCAACAAACATCTTTCTTTAGTAGTTCTTGACAACATCAAAAGTCTCGTTGGTGCCTAAAGGAAGAAATCAGGGGCAAGGTTAAGGGAAAAATGGTGCTTTTTTAGTGCACATATCACTATTTCATTATTCAGAATACAAATTTAAAAAACAACTATGCTAGGTCCACCATACATAATGCCATCACAATTAAGATATTAATAGTTTTCGTATCCATCCATACTGCTGAATGAGAATGCGTGAGTAGAAATTATGACCCAAGTATTGTGTGTCAAACATCTGAAGTGTTCCAGCATTCAATGAGTATTACAAATTGTTTATTCGTTCTCTTCATAATTCTGTCCTTTCCTTCTCTTCGTGTTGCTGTCCTTTTTCAAATGTTATAATGTCATCACTAATTGATCCTCCATTCTGTATATAGTTACAGAACACAACACATTTGCTCAACTGTATTTCAACAGAAGTTAGTAATTCCTGCAAGCTTGTTTAATTGTATATTATTAAAAATGTGTCACTTCTTGCTTTCTACTTCATCTCACATATTGTATTAGTTATGTCACTGATATAAGTAGCAAACTAACAGCATCCTGAAGAAGTGTGTTCTCAAATTTTGTACATTTTTAAAGTAATCGGTTATCAGATGCCCTTCTCCACATGTTCCCCAATGTATGCCACCAGTTATCAATCAGAGGGAAATTATAGCTTATACATTTCATATGAAGTTATTATGAATTACACTCTTATAAATATTTAGGAAACATAACATCAACATTTGATATCCTGTTGATAAGTGGTCATTTTATTTCTAATTTTGTGGAGGTCATGGGAAACAGTAGCAATTCCATGATGTGTTGGCAGTAGTCTTCCATTCTGAGAGAGGCTACTAATGATTGCTCTTCGATGTCACAAAATGTGGAGGCATTTTTCTATTAGCAGTGTGATCCAGTTACAGAATTAATTTCTCCAGGATGTAGATCTTGTGCACTTGTGTGTGTTAACCTTAGGTCAAATGGTGATACAGCTGTGCCTGTTCCATCATTTTGGTACATGTGAATGCAAATATTGAGCCTTTGTTCATGAAAACATAATCTCTGTTATTTTAGCAAAAAGCACGTGAAGTAAGTGCACATTATTTTTGTGAGATCATATGTGTGTATACCTGATTTGTTATGTAGATATCTGTTTCAAGAGATTGCTCATAAATTGTGTACATATTTCCTTAAAAAATAATGGAACTATGTTAACTACTTATATTACAGTGTGTACATAATGTGTATATTGTTAAGAGTTTTTTATTTATTGAAGTTGTTATGTACTGTACATAATTTTTAGATCATGTTTCATATCTTAAACATCAGCATAAAAGGCATGCTTGGATGAAACAGACATGTATTAGGTCTGTTAATTATTGAACAGTAATGGACAATTTGTTTTATATTTGTTATTGCTCCAGTGCAAATAATGATTTCATATCATCAGTATACTGGAATGAATAATTCTTAAGTTAAATTTTCTTTCCCTTTTTGTAGCTTTTGAAAATTGTTTTTCAATTTCATGTAATAAGAAATTGTAAGTTCAAAGTGATCTGTAAATGGAACTTCTGTATAAAATATGAATTATCTCTTCAGATTGTTCATAATGTAATTCCATAAAAGACTGCTTTGTAATAGACTACACAAATTCATAAAAACACTATATAATTTCAAACATACCACATTTGGAGGAACTGTGTAGGTACTTGGGGTAGTTAAATGAAACATTTATGACATGTCAGTCTTCAGATAAGATGAGTGCAAGTGAGTCATTGTGACATGTTAAGTTGTTGTTATTGTTATTGTTATTGTTGTTATAAAAACACCAAAATAAACAAAAACCTGTGATTTTTTATGAACTGCAACTGAACTGGCTCAAAAAGGAAAATGAAACTTGATACATCAGCGCAGGTGTTTGAAATACTTATGGAACATGGTTTTTGAAGAATTTGGCTGTTATATCAATAATAATTACATAAAATTTTTAAATTTTATATTCTTTTTCAATGATCTTGTGAGCTCTTATGGGGTGTCTGTATTGCACAAATATATATTAATTTATATATGTAATGCAATGCAGATCTAATGCTGCTGTTGTCATTTATTAAGTGAAGATGCTTTCACTCTAAATGTTGACACTTTGTTCAACCACAGATGTAAGGACTGGGTTCTTGCTTTGTAAGGGTGTTACGTTTAAAATATCAATAATTTTACCACATTTTTATGACACTCTTTCTTGGCATTAACAAGATATCTAACACTGCTGTCTGCCAGTCTAGCACATGAAACAGAATGCTACTGGACAAGTGAAAAGTGCCCTTATTTTAAATGCCTTACAGACTGTTTCATTACTATCTATTGTGTTTAAATTATTATTTTAATTGTCGTATTGGCATTAGCATTTTTTACATGCAGATAAATTTTAAAGACTTAAAATAAGGTAGCTGCAGAAGAAATTTACACTTAGCTATTTGGGAACATAAAACATTTAATAATAATAATAATAATAATAATAATTCATCTGCTTCAATGCATAAAAATTATAAACAAGCACTAAGACACTGGTCTGATTGATAAAAGCCTTCTATTAATATATTTCTCTTTAAAATTTTATCATTTCATTGTGAGAGGAAGGTCTCATCATAAGCAGGTCCACAATTTTAAAATGAGTTTGTATTTTGTGGGAAAGAAATTGAGTTTTACTTCTACCTCTATGTTCTTAACAGCCACAAACAAAAATTGTAATGTTGTTCACTCTTTGTCTCAAGTAATCTTTATGGCATTATTTGTTTCTCTTTACTAGCTTTGTAAAGAAAAGCAGGTTAGAACAACGAATGAGAGGCTCCTTGCAGTTTACTTTATTCTTGTTGAATGATGTTTGACAAACAGACCTTCTAATAATTGGTGAGATATTATGATAAGGAAGTTTCTCAGAATAACATTCTTGTATAAACATTCACAGTGTCCTTGTCACATCAAATAAGAATAAAATTCTAGCTTGTGATATTAATTTCCATTGTTTTTGTCAGGTAGATGATGCTGTATTCCAAACTGACACAACAAGAATAGTGAAAGTATTTTATACTAATGACAACTAAGATATTTGTTTGCAGTTTCCGAAATATTGTCTGCATCTCTATTTCTCAAAGATATGCCACAAAGCCTTTACATGAAAGAAGGAACTATGACAGATAAATATATCACATCACGTATTGCAAGCAATTTCTTTAGTTTGATGTAAAGTACTAACTTCTTTAATTTTAAATGAACAATAATATAAATAAATGGACATTTTCCCCATTACCTCTGCAGCCTTTAAGATGTTCTGTTCTTTAACTGAGCAGTAGAACATCTTCCTTGGAATTTTGAAACTTTTTGTGTTTTCAGTCAATGGCTTTCCATTTTGTAAATCAAAGTTTGGTGGAGGATGCATTTTAACAGAATCCATAGGAGACAGTGTGTGACAGGTTATTGATTCAGAAATAGTGTTATGGTAATTCTTTAGGGCTGCATTGAAAATTATTTTCCTTTCTGTTCCAACCATTTTAATAACTGCATCTTTATCTAGTTCAAACTATGTTTACTCATGCATCCACATTTGTCATTCATTTGCCATCACAAACAAATTTGTCATCTATATATTGTTGTGAAATATATACTTACTTAACCCTATTATGGTCTACCTCATAGTACAGAAATGGATAGATATATGAAGAATAAACTATCAGTAACAACTGTATGTTACATCATACTGTGCAGTTCATGGGCACAGGTGAATGATATTGTCCTCCACTACCAGCGTGGGACTCTTTGATATGTATTGGGAATCATGATGAAACATTAGCAGATTATTTATAGGGCTGTCAGCTGAGGAATCCATAATTCTCTCAGAGATTTTATTATTAAATGCAAGTGAAAAGTTGTGAGCATTTATTTATTTACTATATTTCTTACTGCAATGATGATATTAATCATGCATATTAACAACCACAGCTAAATTTCTTTCTTCTCAGTAAGTAGCAGCCACATAATGTAGTAATTATAAATAGTTTGTATGACAGTAATTTAAATAATATTCCTAAGTTTTAAAAATTAAGTAAATTTTTAGTCTGGAACTGTAGTTTCCTCATAAATATTCTGTACATTTTTTATTGCTCAGAACTACTGGTTTCTTCTTATATGTTATCATTTCTTACCTTTTTTTGTAGTTGTCATTCTAGCAACCAACAAGGCAGTTATCTGACATTTGGTACCATTTGTTCATTTTTTCACATTCAGAAGTCCCACTCATTACTACAGCTGTTCTGAAGATGTTTCAATTTTTGTGTCTTCTGGCTGTATTCCCATTTCCTCTACATCTTTGATGTTCATATACCATGGTATTCTTTCTTGTTTTTGGCTTTGAGTCAATGACATTGAAGATACTATATGTTCATTTGATGTAATTCATCCTTCTTTGTGCCCATAAAATCAGATTGTACATGTTTGATTTGTGCCCATAATATTTGCAATTTTGCAGTAACTTTGTGTTTTTTTATATTGATCACATTTTTATATTGTTTTTCTTTCTCTTTGCTTTCTAATTCCACTAGTATGCATCTTTCTGAAATGATAAGGAACTCAGCTACATAAAGACACGAAAGAGTTGTGTTGTATCGAAGAATTTTGGTATTTATGGAAAAGAACTTTTTCTTGTAAATGTTTCATGTGGTTTAGAAAGCTATTTCCATTATTTAAGTCTTACTTTGAAGGCTTGTTTATCTAGCCAATTGGGTGTAATCCATTTGCCCAGAAATTTAAAGCTGTTAACATGTTTTATTGTTCCATACCTGGTTTATAGTTAGTTTGTGTTGTCCATGAATTTGACAGTACTACTGCTCTTGTTGAAAGAGATTTGCAAGACAGTTTTTCTGCTACTTCTTTCAATCCATTAATTTGTTTTGTTGCTGTTTCAAAATCTTATCTCATTATGGCTATATCATCTGCAAAAGCTAAACATTTTATTTCCACATCTCTGTTCTTTGTCCCAGTTCTCAAATATTTAAACCAGTTTCAAAGTTTTAATTCCTTGTGCCATTCCTGTATTATTTTTTCCAATACACAGTTGAACAAGAGCAGTGATAGGGTATCTCCATGTCAAATGCATGTATTGATTTCAGACACTTTAGAGAAAAATCCTTGGAATATTATTTTTGACTTTGTGTTAGTTAGGATTGCTCTTATAAACCCTAGTAGTTTTTAATCAGCTCAAACTTAACCACTTTGTTAAGTATCAGAATGGCCAATGCAGTTGTATGCCTTTTTAACATGTAGAAATTATGTACATGTTTTCTTGTCTCAGCATAAAATGTATTGTTAACATTTTCAGAATCAGTATTTGTCATGTTGTTGTTGATCCTTATGAATGATCCTTGATATTCTCCCAGTTTATGCTTGACTTGTTGTTTTATCAATTTTAATATGGATGGTGATGTGATCTTGAATGCTACTGAGAGTAATGGGATGCCCCAAGAACTATTCACATTATCTTGTAGTTCCTCTTTCTCCTATACCTTTACTATGCTGTTACATCAATAATCAACTGCTGCTTCAAGCACAAGCTTCTATAATTCTGTTATTATGCAGACTTCATTAGCAACTTTAGTCTGTGGATA
Organism: Schistocerca serialis cubense; assembly: GCF_023864345.2. Taxonomy (NCBI): domain Eukaryota; kingdom Metazoa; phylum Arthropoda; class Insecta; order Orthoptera; family Acrididae; genus Schistocerca; species Schistocerca serialis. Next base: position 351,503,554 of record NC_064640.1, on the reverse strand, counting down.
TAATGCTTGATTTTATTGCAGTTTGGAGGAGGAGATAACCCATTTTTATCTGTTTATTTGTTATAACTGGATTAATTGGTTTTGGATGATTTTGATGTTTTTTAAAAGCAATTTTCAAGGCTTTTGCAATTTTCTTCTTTTGACATAGCTAGGTACCCATATTCTGGTTGAAAACAAATGAATGGGGTTTCTATCTTTTTATCCTTTTTTGAAATTCCTATAACATTCACAGAATGTATTTTGTTGGTAGTTTTGCTCTACATTGTTCAGTACTGCCTTTTGATTTTTAGACTTCCCACTGCATATGTTTTGTGCTATATTTTTATCATTAGGTTTCATATATACCACATTTTTCCTTACTTTGTTGGATTTGTTGTATTTTCTCCAAGCAGTGACACTATCCTTTTATACCTATTGACAGCTGTCATTCCACTATGCATGTTTACCAACTGTCATTCTGTATTTTTGAACCCTTTTATACTACTTTCGTTTTTTTAATCAAGACACAGCTGTTGTGTTCCGTTTACTATTATGAATCATTAGTATGTGCTTCATAATTGAACCACACTGATAACAGTCTGTATTTATCCCTATTTTGACTCTGACAGTCATTATTTAATACAGTGCTTCAAGGTATAGCCATATGGTCTATTTAGATATTTCCAGCAGCTGCGATAAGTGAGTGTGTTAAGTGATTGCAACATTGTTTGCTTTCTGAGGATGCATCAAAAGTGTGTGGACATTAGCTGATGATTGTGGCTTTCCCAAAATTTTTTGGTCTTTTCGTATGTGAGGTAGTGCTCAACTATAGTTCTATAGATCTTTTCCCATACAAACTGAGCATTAAAATCTACCATTAAGATCTTCATATTTGGTTCTATGGTACTTGCCATTCTGGAAGCCATAGTGTTTTAAATTTGTCTGTATTTCCAAAATGCTTTCAATTTATACCATCTGTTCGGGTATGGATGTCAGTAAACATATATGTTTTGTTGTACAGCATGTGCATAGCAAACTTGTGGGTTAATAATTTAAGTGAGATCGAAGTTTGTTGTTGTAAACAGCAAAGGGTGTGCCAGCAACTGGGGTTTCTCCCACCACTCTTTTTTGGGCTTTATTCTTAAAGAAATTCATATAATTAAAAAAATTCTTCATCTTGAATGTGGATTTCTCACAGTTTATTTAATTTTTGCTAAAAATAATAAGCAAATAAGCAGAGCTGCTACAATCAATGAGTGCAAGTACCACTGTCATGAAACTTTGTTTTGGAATTAGATTTGTTCAAAAATTTGTCATTTCTAGGTGGCCCTTTAGTCTCTGCTGCTAATTTGCTTTAAATATCTGTTTGTTTATTCAGTTTTCACCTTTCAGGTATCTATGCATCTCTTCCCTTGGTTAGCACATGGAACTCACACTCAGGACATTACTTGTGATTCCTTTCTAGTGGTTAGTTACTTAATTTGTGATGTGGCTCCCTTTCAGTCTCCAAAAGGTAGCTGTAGGACTGGGATGTTTCCTACTGTTTCACTAGTACTGCATTGTGAAGGATGATTATTTTGTGTGTGTGTGTGTGTGTGTGTGTGTGTGTGTGTGTGTGTGTGTGTCAGGGAGATGGAGGGTGGTGCAATTTTCCTGTTGCTCTTTCCTGTGAAATACATAGAGCAGTTGGAATAATCTCTGACAAACATGGGAAAGAAATAGTGAGCTGCATCCTCTGAAAGTGGTTGGTACTGTCCTTAGGTTGGGTTAAAACATTATAGGTGTTATGTTTTTTGGACTGTTATCACATAATCTGAAAAAAATTCTGTAAATTTAATTAATTCTGGCTGTGAAAGTCTGCACTGTATGACTGTAAACAAAATTTTGATATAAATGCTGCTGCCACTGTATGTTGGAGGACTCCAGAAAGTTTGTTTGATACTGGCCCATGAAAAAAAATTATCAAGAATGAAAATGGGTTTATTTGTCAGTTGTCAGATGTTTGCCACATATATCAGACATCAGGTGTCATACAAATAATGTGTGTTTCTAACATAATAATCAATCCCATTTACATACTCAGCTTGGTGAGAGAAATTCAGTTTTTCTATAAATAACTATGACTGTCATACATGTATGTGTCACAAAACAGTCACAGAATCCTTAGTTTTATACTGTATTATCATAATGAATTCTTATGGCCTGTGGAGATGCTCATATTACCAAACATTTACATTATTCGTTGCTATGCCATAAATCGCTTTCATTGCTGTTGTGAATTATATCTGTTGGCTATAGTGTATCTCTTCTTAAGCTCGTAAAGGAAAAATTCTGTCATATAAACTCATTTGCTTTACTCCAAACATAATTCTTAGAAACTGAAAATGGGTAATTTACAATTTCTACCTAGATCTTTGTGTTGAAAGAGCATCCAAAACTTATTTATTGCAGTAATATTGACACTAACTTACACTGTAAGTCTCTATTGATTTGTGTGTCTCTTTTGTTTGAGGTGCACAATGTATCCATAATTGCCTATGCTGAACTTTTATTTTTTGCATATTTTTAAATGACCAAATTTTTTCTACCTTCCATCTCTCATGACAATAAGAATTACAAGTTATAATGAATTACAGAAATACACCTAGTAAGTGAATGAGCCATTACAGTATGTTGTTAGGTAAAAACAATTATTTAACAAAGAGTGCAAGAGGTATTTCCACCTCTTAGTAAATATCTCACTTGTTATTAGAGTGGTCTCACATTTTAGAAAAATTTCATTTGTTTTTAACTTTAATAAACAACAGATTATTAACATGCATTTATGACAGTTTACTAGTATAAAATCAATTTAAAAATTTCAGTGAGTAGGTTTTCATCGCATACAAATAGATGTAAGTACTGAAAGACCTGCAGGTAATGTAATAAATGGTGCAATATAATGTCTGAGAAGTATGCAGTGTGTCTCATATTGTGATTTTTGCTGTCACGGTGCTTGCATTAACGCAAATGTGTTGTTTCTATAGAGGAACTGTGATTAAAGCACAAGTATCGTTATATTATGATGTCACAAAGAGCTAATTTAAATGTTACTCTTTTTAATGATATATATGTAAATATCCATATACTGTTTATACTTGCATTTGTTTGGGGAAGTAAATAGATAGTACAAGATATTCTGAGTGTTATTCTTTTTATTGTTAAGTGTATATAAACATTCCACTTATAATGTTGACTTTCATGTATAACATATGCTGTGTTCAAATGAGGTTTAGTTGTCACATTGGATTATAGATTACTTAATTCTACCATGTGTATTTTTAATGTGAAAGCTTTGAACTTACAACTGCAGGTTCAACAAACATTCAGTAAAAGACATGTGATTAATGCTAACGGTAAATATAAAATACTTACACCGGAGATAATTTTTGTATATACTCTTAATGGAGCACAATCTGTTGCTAAATACAGAAAAAAGATGACTTCTGTGCAATCGACTCTTTTCATATCTATTGTTTTAATTTTATCTGTTTCCCAGTTAGGTGCATCTCTCGAAGTAAACATGTACCCTCTTCTTAGTAATGGACACACACTTTCATAGTTATCATTTTTCTTTCCTGATTTTTAAATAGTGAAGAATTATGGCCTATAACCTAACTTATTAGTTGTTTTTATGGGTCATTATTAAATAAATTGACAAAAATTACCAAATGCTGAAACAACTGTGACACAAGAAGAAGAACAGTGTGTCTACAGAAACATATGGGCTTTCCCAACATCATTGAAGGCTGAGAAGGCAAACTGTACAATAATCTTGTGTGTATGTTTAGCTGTCAGTGTTCAAAGACTGATTGTTCACATCCAATCTTCCGTAAATCAGCTGTGCCATATCTCATTTCCCTAAACAATAGAAATCCATATACATTTGTACTTATTACTTGTTTCAAACAAAGCAAGAATCAAACTGTTTTAATTGCCTATGAGATCGTGACTACATTCTGTTTTGCAAATTTCCCACATTATTTTCCAAGAGTACTTTTGCCTGCAAAATGTTTCTCTCATTAATTATAGTCAACTTAGTAGTGTGAATGGTTATTGTAAGCTGTACATAGGAAACAGCATCAAGATTTTGTCTCATAGTGTAGTGGTCTGATTATAATTTTAGCTTCTAAATAGATTACAATTTTTAAATTATATATAATCAGATTATGCTGATTGTATGGCATAAGACAAGATGTATGGCAGTAATACTTTCTGCTAATCATCATTTTTCAAAAGGTGCACTCCTTGAGATTCATCTACTCTACAATTCCTACATAAAGAGGTGTGTGTGATGTACTGAGTAGAACAGTGTGTACAGTGATGTCAGGACAAATATGAAAGTGACAGACAAGTTTCATACTTTTTGCTGTGTGTACAGTGATACATTACAAAATTTATCTTGTACCTAATAATTTTTTTCACCTTTGAGGGATATTTTGCACTGTTTTAAGCATGAAGAATATTTTTGTTTACATGACATTGTTTTGTGCTTTTGCAAATGGCCATGATTAAAGAATATTTATTACGTATTATTTGTATTTGCATGACATATATCTACATGTGGAATTTTACATTGTACAGTTATCAACAAAGTTTTTCAGTTTATTTTTGAACCCCACGAGACATTAATGTTACAGTGGAACTCTGTGGCATTGGAACCAATATTGTGCATAATCACTGCCAGAAGATAACACAAGAAATCATACAGGTGAGAGACATGTATGTTATAAATGCACACTTGTGTTTGAACTGAGGCATAAATCTGTGATCCTTTTGTTACTGTGAACATACTGTAAAGAACATTGTTAGCAGGGCTGGTGGTATACTGTCAGATAGATAAAAATGAGTGTAATATTCCATATAACTGTTTTTAATCTCATACGAAGAACTCCAAAACATAATTTAATTGCAAGAAAACTATACAATTTTGATGCCAAATCTGAATTTTATTGCATGAAACATTAATCCCTGAGTTCAGAATAAGAGACAAAAACATTTGTTTAAGTTCAGATGAAGGTCTCTAGAGATGGAAAAATATGGGGACATCAAAACACCATAATAACTCTCACATTGCTAATTTTCACGAGTAAAATTGATGTGATTAATAATAATATCAGGAAAACAAAATTTGATTATTGTATACCAAATGAAGAAAAAAGAAAACCAAAAATTATCTCAGAGACACAGTGAAAGTCATAAATACAGGCAGTATACAATATATGGGTTGTATGTACCATCCAAAATGTTTTCAAAAGCTGTCAACAGACTAAATAAACGATTGCTTGGATGTTCTCATGAGTAAAACTAGGCAATATTGAGGAGTAGCTGTTGAACTCGGGAATGGACTGGAGTCAGGTTAGCCTTAAGGAAGCTCGGATTGTCTTCCATTAATATACAAAGGTCAGAAAAAAACATGTACATGGCAGTATGGCTCTCAGGAAATGTGTTAGATTGTGGATATATATTACTTCTGTGTGCAGCACTGGATATTGCTCTCACAGTACAACAATACTATCTCACACACACACACACACACACACACACACACACAGATATATATATGAATAAAAAAATGAAATTATTCAAAACTGTTTATTTAAACTGGGAAGATGACCTACAAACTTAATACACTGCTTTTAATTATCTGTACACATTGATTCATTATTATGTGCTAATCTATTTTAGGCAGATTCCTTGGTGCACACACATACAGAGGCATACATGCAATACGTGAGCTAAAATGAGTTTCGAATGAGCTAGACCATGTGAAAGAAGGGTCTCTGGAAATTTGATATTCAAGGATAAATTGTAAACAGCAAAAGCTTACTGGCAGATGTTCATAAGAAATATTACCTCTCAACATTGTGTTGTAGAGATTACACTCTTTCATGCGATAAACAGAGGTTTGTGCACTGAAATTGCTTACAAGGGAACCTCCTCATCGCACCCCCCTCAGATTTAGTTATAAGTTGGCACAGTGGATAGGCCTTGAAAAACTGAACACATATCAATCGAGAAAATAGGAAGAAGTTTTGTGGAACAATGAAAAAATTAGTAAAATATAAAAACCGAGTAGTCCATGCACAAGATAGGCAACATCAAGGAGAATGTGAGCTCGGGAGCGCCGTGGTCCCGTGGTTAGCGTGAGTAGCTGCAGAACGAGAGGTCCTTTGTTCAAGTCTTCCCTCGACTGAAAATTTTACTTTCTTTATTTTAGTAACGTTATGATCTATCCGTTCGTTCATTGATGTCTCTGTTCACTGCAATAAGTTTAGTGTATGTGTTTTGAGACCGCACCGCAAAACCGTGCGATTAATAGACGAAAGTACGTGCCGCTCCAATGGGAACCGAAAACATTTGATCGCAAGGTCATAGGTCAACCGATTCCTCCACGGAAAAACACATCTGATATATTCTATACGACACTGGTGACAGCATGTGCGTCACATGACAGGAATGTGTTGTCGACCCACCTAACTTGTACACTTGGCGAATGGTTAAAAAGATTCTTCTACCTTGCCCGATTTAGGTTTTCTTGTGGATGTGATAATCACTCCCAAAAAAGTGGTGAAAACATAAGAGTTTGTCACATAAACTGAAAATAAAAAATTAAACTTTTCACTCGAGGGAAGACTCGAACCCACGACCTCTCATTCCGTAGCTACTCTCGCTAACCACGGTACCACAGCGCTCCCTGACTCCCAGTGTCCTTGATGTTGCCTATCTTGGCATGGACTACTCAGTTTGTATATTTTACTAATTTTTTTCATAGTTCCACATAACTTCTTCCTGTTTTCTCGATTGATCTGTGTTCAGTTTTTCAAGGCCTATCCACTGTGCCAACTTATAACTAAATCTGAGGGGGTGCGATGGGGAGGTTCCCTTGTTACTACTTTTTAACCTTGGACTTGAAGCAACTTTATGTGATATGCTGTGAAGCAGATTGCTAAAAGTAATAGAAATGCAGTTTGTGTACTAATCCTCACAGTTTCTGCAGGAATCACATTTTTTAGTTGGAAAGCGGTTATGGGTGGCCTATACTACTGTTGTGAATGTAGTGCAAATGGACATTCTGAGAGTCTGTACTTCTCAGTGTGATGGAGACACACCAACCAACTAGATTCATGTTTTGATCAAAATACAGATAATAAGTCTATTCTTAAATACTGATATTGTGTGGTGGGCAAAAAAATTACAGGTTTCCAATATTATTGCTTTATATATTTTATTTAGGACATAGTATACATGTTTAGAGTAAATGCTGAAAATGTGACCTGCTCACATCTGTAAATGCTTCAGTACATTGCAGATATGGCAATCACACACACTGTAGCATTCTAAGATTAGTTAGAACACTACGACAGGCATCCTGACTACATTTCTATAAATTCTCAACAATTAGATTGTCATCCTCAACTGAATACAGCTGTCCATTCAAGTGATCCACAAGCAGAAGTCAATTAACAGGGTTTGAATCTTGTGATTTGTATGACCCATCTACTGGTCTATCACTTTTGGTACTATGGATAGATGTACTAAAGTGGGCTTTTGCACAATTGTCCCTGTAGCACAGGAGTGGCCACAGCGTGTCAAACTTTATGCATGCAGAGTGTGCGGGCTGCACACTGACCAAGGCCTGGCCTGTCTCAGCTTTGCTCAGTACCTAGAACATTGGAAGTACTTAGAACAGCATGACATTTCACAGAGTACTGTGGTGTGGTGTTTTTTCGGTCAGTACAACTCACTTGAGTTTGGCAGAATCATGGTGTCAGTGCTGTTTACCCTTTGCTACTTGTTCATGGTAGGACATGCATAGGTCCAGTGACTGTCTGCACAAAAGGAGGCAGTCTAGTGATCTATCATCAAAAGCCTTTGAAAATGAATGGGAATGAAAGAAGAGAGGAATGAGAATTCTCAACATGTATTATGCAGTCGCATAAGTGGCAGGTACTGCAAATTTGCTATGAAATGACATTAAAATACTATGCAGAAAGAATTTAAAAATTTAGTCAAGAACGAAAGAGCAAAACATTACGTTGATTGATAGACAGCATTAATTGTTCTGTACATCAAGAAGTATTTTGTGTTTAATTTGCAAGCTTGTAACAATGAAGATATTGGTGTATGAATAATAATATTCCTAAAGTTGCAAGAATCATTCCACTGTTAGTTGCAACAATTTTTGATAGAACTGAATGAAGAGTATTGAAGACTTTATATTTTAGTGCAAAATTTGTTGGTTGAGTAAAGGTGCATACGAGGAACAATTTTTTGATTTTAAACTTGCTGCTTTTGACTTTATGAAGCAAGAAAGAGAGCAGAAACAAAAATTAGATAATCCAGAATGGATTGAAGACCTTACATTTTAGTGAACTTCTCTACACACTGCCCACAGTAACATATTTCAAGGACAGTACACATTTCTTCTGATTTGATGGGGATGTATTTAAAAAGAAAATTGTGTTGTAGAAGGGACACATTCTAACAAATACAGTCCAGCTACCTAAGTTCACTGGTGTTAAAACGTGAGGTTTCAAGAATTCATGGTGGCATTGAAAGAATTAAAAGGATGGTTTCATATTACAAGAATAGTTTCATAAATACTTTGAGGGTACTGACAACCTTATATCTGTTTTTGACTTGTTTCTGAGATTGTTCATCGTTTCAGTTGAAAGTGCCTCTATGAATGTGCAGATATAATTGATTGATATGCAAGGTCAGTCCTGTTTTAAAGACAAATCCCTTTAAGTTAAAACTGTCCAGGATGTCTACACTACTTTCCTCAGGTAGAGAGTGCAAAAGTGCTACAATATTTTGACCAACATAAATAAGTCATAATTAAGTGACAACTTGAGTGCCAAAATATGTGATATTGTCTGCATATTTCTGTTTGCTGACATTCAGTACTGGATATAAATTATATTAGGCCTTCAGCGTGCCAAATATAATTTAATAATACTGCTAAATGTTGTTGAGAAATGTGAAATATAAAACCAACTCATATGCAGTGTGTCTGCATTTCAATTTACATGTGACACATTTGCAACATCCTCTTCCCTCTGCTCATGATCAGACAGCATGGCATGGCAGTGGGGGAAATGTGCCAGTCAGATTAAGTGCTATGACACTCGTGCCAAATCCCAGTCTGTGAGCTGAATTCTTGGCCACCCCAGATGTACCATAACTAATTGTCCAGTGGCACATCTCTGAGTAACTGTTGCAGATTGCAGTCCAAGAAGTATCAATTGGAGAGTGCAGATAGTCATAAGGGAATGCTGTGTGGCATATTTAGTACCAAACTAATAACACCATTCCAAATACTTACAGAAGACATTTCCTGGAAGTGGCAGTACTGTACTGCATATGTGTTGATGTGTGCCCATGCTTGATATGAGTGTTGAATACATATTGTCTGTTGAAGAAAGCTTCTTTTGTGAACAGTAGACTGTCGTAAAATAATGGGCCTTGCCAAATTTCACCTTAGGACTACTAATGGTACTATACATATGTTGGTCACAGGATGAAAATCTACACTACCTGGTAGTTATATCTATCCAAACTGGAAGCTCTGGCACGTGTGTTAGTTCCAGCGCAGTTTAATACATAATGCTCAATGTTTAACCATTAGTGACCAACATCAAAATAGCTTGGTTTTAAAATACCTTCCACATAAAAAGAAACATTTAGTAAAGGTATCAGTTTACATGATTTGTTCTCTAGTTGCATATAACAGATTGTGTAACCCAATATTTATAATTATGTGGCATGACAATAATAGCTTTCAAGGTGTGCTGCTGCAGCCAATCATTGAAGGTCAATGATATTTTGGTGAAAAACCATTCTGTCTTTACCAGGTGGTGCTGATAGAATGATGTGTCCACTGCATGATGGCAGTGTTTATACCTGCTGGTCAAGAGTTTAGACCTTGCTGGCCCCACATCATGCTCAGTGGTGGGGAGTCGTAGGGTGGATGGGGTCTCTCAGTTGCCTGCTGCCCTCTGGCCCTATCACATTTCATGTCCAGATGTTGTGTTCTGCTTTGATGGAGTTTAGTACTGGCTCCAATACCTTGTTCAGTTGGAAGCCCATGTCCCTGTTGATTAAATTATCAGTCACAAGGATTTCAATCACTTCTTTGAAAATGGAATCCCAGTGGTAGACTTGTATTGTAGCTGGAAGACATAAAACTGATGTTATGTTGTTTCTGCAGTAGTCTCCCAATTTTTGATAGTACATTTCCAACAGAAGGTATGAAAGCAGTCTTCTTATCAAATTCTTCCATGTTCTCATCCCCTGTATCATTCTTGGGGCTCTCAGGCCCACACTGAACTAGGACACCAAGAAAAGGAAGTTTGCCGTCTTTTACTATTTCCATGGTAAACTGGATATTTTCATGGATGGAGTTCAGATGTTCTAAGAATTTCTGTAGTTTCTTGTGCCCATGTGTCCAGATGACAAAAGTGTCATCGATATACCATAAGAAACAAACAGGTTTTAGTTCACAGGTTTCCAGTGCCCTGCCCTCAAAGTACTCCGTGAACAAATTTGCTACAATTTGCTAGAGGAGGCTGCCCATGGCTATGCCACCAGTCTCCTCCATTGAAAATAGAACAGGCTGATGCCAGAATATGTCTATAAAGCTGTGTCAGTTAAGTGCTGAACTTCTTGTTGATTATTTTTATGGGTTCTTCCAAGGGGACTCGAGTGAAACTCTGTGGGCTACTGTTAGATGGCAGCAGCATGCTGCGCATGCGTAGTCTGTGCAGCTAGCCTCTGTCTGCCGGGAGGCGGGTGGTGGGGAGCATGGCGGCTGTAGTTCCAACAATCCGCCGGGAGCACTAAATGCAAGTGCCAGACCAGATGTGGTGTTCTAGATACCATGCTGGGCAGCTATATCAGTGTTGTTATTAATAAAGACGGAGTCAGTCATCATGCAGCCGTGCGTGCAGCAGCATCGAAGACCACACAGAGAGCATGCCTCACTATAGGAGCAGATTTAGGTGTTCACGCCTTCCTGTTTATAAGGCCATAGATGATGTTGAAATTACTACGACGTCAGGTCTTAGAGGTCAAGTGATCCTTCAGGGCCCATCTACATTTTGTGGAGGTGTTTTGAACTTTACTGTTACCAAAAGTAAAGCACCACAGCATGGTAATGGCTGCCAGTGTAAAGGCCCAACATATATACCAGATGCTTTGCCAGGGGATATGTTGGTGCCCCAGTGATGCTCACTATTGGCTGAATTCGTCCTATGTGGGTCTTTGGCAGACCATACAACTAGGTGCCACAGTAGTGTGTTGGCAAAGCAATCTGGCAAGTCATCATGGCCCATTCATTAACAGAACAGAGGTGCTTTGCTGCACTTTCTTAGTTTGATCTGCTGCTATTTTTTGGTATGCTAGATTGTCCAGAACCTATAGCATTTTCCACCTATATTCTTTACATTGGAAAGCATGACATTGTCTTTATTGGCTGGAAACACAATGATTTATTTGTCTTCTCTGAGTGTACATAGTACTTTAATTTCTGATCTGGAAAAGTTGCTTCATGATGGAGCCAAGTTAGTAAGAATTTGGCAGGTTTCCTGATAAATTTCCTCTGTGGCATCACTTGTATTCTTTGGACAGCCTGCTCCATGGTGCTCATAATCTTGGCTATTGGAAGAGATGCACATGTCAGTGCAAGGTTCAGCCCTTTCTCCATTACTACTGTCACTGTGTCTTCCAGTGGTTTTTTCTGTAAGACTGATCATTCTGCATCTGTTGGCTTCATGTTCTTGTGACTCCTTAACTGAAAATCAAGAAAACTTTTGATTTGTCTCCCAGTTGGTTCCTTGACTGTTTATTTCAGTATAGCCAAGATTGTAATTATTTAAAGAGTGAATAGAATTTGACTTTATTTTTCTAATTTTTTCAGCACCTTGGATCACAGGCTGTATGATGCTAGGACCAGCATTATTGGTTAATCCATAATGAATAAAAGATAAAATATCATTACTAGTCAATACATTTTTCTCACCAAATATATCTCTCCTGGAAATTTTATTTTTCTTATAAAAAATAACTATTATGAATGGAGAGCCTAAAAGTGCATGAATTAGAAGCTAAAGCAAAACAATTAGGAATAAGAGTTTATTATAAACTTAGAAAACAACTACTTATTGATCTTATTAACAACATCAATAACAACAATAAAAAAATTGATAAAAACAATAATAATGAGATGAATGAACTAAAATCTAAAGAACAATAGATTGTTCAAACAATTCATCTTATGTGTAAAAATTTAAATTTTGAGCAATTACATGAATTTTATTACCAAATGAAACTTATGGAGATATAGTTGTTGACTGAATTAAAAAGGAAAATCCATTTACTGAATTTGACTGAGTGTATATATCAAAGGAAGAAAATTTATCTGAACTTTTATGAAAGAATTTAAAGACAAATAAGCCTGGAATAATATATCAAGATATTCAAAATTATCGGAAGATTTTGTGAGAGACTTTCATGATAAAGTAAATTGGTTATACATATCAAGGTATTAGAGATTATCTGAAGATTTTATAAGAGAGTTTCAGGATAAAGTAAATTGCGGTAGTATGTCATATCGACAAAAAATATCATATGATAAAATAATTTCTGAAGATTTTGTGGGAGAATTTCAAGATAAAACTGACCTGATTAATGTATCATGTGACCAAAAATTAACTGAAGATTTTGTCATAGAAGTTCATGAAAAAACAAACTGGAGCCAAATATCAAGTGGACAAACACCATGTGAAAATTTTGTGAGAGAATTTCCAAATAGAATAAATTAGGAGAATATATAACTGCTTCATAATTTATCTTAAGATTTTATGACAGAATTTCAGGATAAAGTAAACTAGGGTAGTATATCAAGTGATCAAGTACTGCCCATGAAATGTAAAGATAAAGTTAACTAGGAAAAAGTTTTAAGCTGTCAAAATTTATCTGAATCATTCATACCAAAAATAATATAATCTTATGAAATGATAGATCAATGGATCAGTCTGAAGGTAAGAATTGTTCTATATGTTTAATTGCTCAAAATCTTCAACTTTTAAAAACAAAATGTTATCACATTTTTCATAAAAAATATATTGATAATGTTGTGGGTTGGCAGGAGAGCCAACACCGTGTTACTAGAGGAAGCCGAAAGGCATGCGTTTTAGCTCATGCAGGCTGGCGTGAGGTCTGGAACAGGACAAGAAAAATTAGAATTTAGAAAAAGCGGTCATAGCTGGTGGAATACTTAACTTTAATCCATTAATGGCGAACGTCGCTCTTGACTGTACATGATTCAGTATCAATAGTAACTGGTAATGGCGCCTTGCTAGGTCGTAGCAAATGACATAGCTTAAGGCTATGCTAACTATCATCTCGGCAAATGAGAGCGTATTTTGTCAGTGAACCATTGCTAACAAAGTCGGTTGTACAACTGGGATGAGTGCTAGGAAGTCTCTCTACACCTGCCGTGTGGCGGCGCTGGGCCTGCAATCACTGATAGTGGAGACACGCGGGTCCGACGTATACTAACGGACCGCGGCCGATTTAAAGGCTACCACCTAGCAAGTGTGGTGTCTGCAGTGACACCACAGATAAATGATTAGTAGGTCATTTGTACTGAGCAGCCTGTAGAAGTGTTGTTAAAAATCTGTAGGATGACACAGTTTTGATGAAGACTAATTATATCATTAATCAATTGCTCTTGCATGTAATCATTGAAATAATTGTGCCAACAAACAATTCTTTAACTTTCTTTCCTTCTTTGGTATCAATTTACTGAATTAGGATTATTATTAAATCTCTACATTTCTTCACAATTTGGATGTCTATCTTTGGTTCTATACAATTGCCTTTGTAAGTATTTTCATTGTGCTCTAATGATATAATAATTATACTCAAAGTTTTCATCAAATAATTTTAAAAGAACTAAAGTTAGTCTTAAATTCTGATCGAATGTTTGAGGAACAACATGAGGCAATAAAGTATATGTTTCTCTGTTTTTTGGCAGTATTTCTATAGTGTTATGAATTATACCATTTAAATTTTCTATTTGACCATTCTTAATTTTCCAAATGGTTATTTGACCACGATACATCTCTTTCACTTCATTTTTAATTTTATATTCTCAATGTTTACGAACTGAAGGTAAAAGTTCTTCATAAACCCAATACTGAAAATCTTGTACTAGTTTCATTTTTGATTTCAGGATTAGTGAACATAGACCAGGTTGATAAATAAATTTTGTGTCTGGAGTCATGAGTAACAAATCATTATCCTTCAAATTCTTACACTTTTTCCTATATTTTTCACTAACATGATCTGATATTGCCTCTGTTGTGTTCGTAAATTCTAATTTAGCTTTAAACTATGGTTTATTCTTTTCATCAGTAATCATAAACACTTCCTTGTTATTATATGTGAGCTTGTTGTTGCCAAGGTCAATGAGTGACTCTATTTAATAAAAATAATTTTTATTAGAATTTTTCATAATTAAAATGATAGATACTGGGTACATTGACGAATTTCATATTTAGGTAATGCCATTTCTTTACTCTTCAACTATTTTAATCGCATCTGATAACATTTTAAGTTTATATCAGTGGAGATACTTCCACCACTGTTGTGAAAATAGTAGTTGGAGGTGATAACTGTAAATCAAGAAAGGATTTAAATGATTTAGGTTATTTGAATATTCTAACAACAATGGAAATACTCAAGTAGGTTGTGGTGTATTTAAAGAAGCATCAGTGATATTTCAGACACACACAGTCTTGAAATAAATGGTGAGTTAAGTGAAAAAACTTTAAATTTTATGGATAAACCTAGATATGATCTAAAAGATATAAATACTGTCTATAGAAGCACTATGTATAAATGAAATAACAAAAATATTAAAATGGTATTATAAAGGTGAAACTAGAAAGGCATTACAAGTAAAAAAGGCTGCATTTCATTTATGGTAAAAGTATATTGACATTCAGTTTCATCAAGAGAACAACAATCATGATAGTTTAACTATAAATAAAAGATCAGGACATAGTTATGAGATATATGGTCACCATTGTCCAAAGGACCTAGATTGAAATGATAATGTGTTTGGCCATGTGTTTTTCCAAATAGGAATAATGATGCAGTGGAAATATACATGGATGATGAAGAAGAGCTGTGGTACTTAGACATTGATGGGCATACACCAAAAGATAAACCAAATTTACTTGAAGCTTTGGTTAATCCAACTGGTAAGGCATTAGGCTTGGAACACACAGATCTTGATGGAGCAGTAATGTACCCGTACTGTAGGGATTCACATTTACAATTATCTCAAGATGATATCGATGCTATTCGAAGCTTGTATGTTTAAAAAATTGAAAACAACACAGCCATCTATGCCAAAAAGAATTCCAGTTGTTTCACCTGAACCAATTGATTATTTATGTCACATTGAGAAGTTTGATCACTTATTAGCTGTGAATGAAATTTTATATATTTTTATCAAATTTATAAAAAATAGATGGAATATATAAAAATGACAAGCAGTGAATCAATACATGGGTGTCCTCCACCATTTTATTGTATGAGATTACGTAAAAAAATATTATTAAGTGGTGTAGTCAACACATATACAGGAAGAACATTTTTAATCTACAATGAATTTTTAAATGTGGCAATAGATGAATGCGATTTTAAATATAAAAGATGAGGCACTATAACTGTAGAATTTCCAAGAGTGCCTACTGGAATGAATTCAGCGTTTATATGCATGAATAGTTTGTTGTTTTTTTTTTCAAGGATGATACTTTCTATAAATATAATGAATTCACAAAAAGGTAGTTAGAGTTAGTACAGTTGATTTATTGTCATTTGGTGTTGATTATGATAAATCATCAGCATTAGTTCCTGAGGTAATAAGTATATTACAAGATATATTGCATAAACTAGAAAATTTTACTTTTTCCCAATATAAATTTTTTCTATATAAATAGAGCAGGTTCAGTCTAAAATGTGTAAATATTGCAAAACTGAGAAGTCAGTTGATAATTTTACTCACAGAAATATACAAATGATGGTTATAGGGCAATGTGTACCCAATGTATAAAGAATATCATATAAGAATATACAATAGTAAATGAATTGCTTGTTTGTGTGTGAAAAAATGTTTCTATATATCATTATAAAAATCTCTTACAATGAATTATGATTGAAGAACATTCAAAGATATTGTTGTTGATGAAAAATGATGAACAACAGGCCAAGACTGATTTTACACAAAAAGTGATTTGATTGTCAAGAGATTAAAAAGAAAAAAGAATTTTTTACTCAGATCCATTGTGTAAAGACAAACGTCATATATATGTAAGAAATGTACTTGAGAATACATAAAAAATGTGCAGTATGGCTGAGCCTGTTTTAAAATTCCTTAATACAAATTTTCTATCTTAAATAAGAGCCTAAACTGGAGCACTTCATGATTTCCAACTTTGTGATTATTGTAGAAGAAATAATAAAACCAATTACAAGAGATTAAGTAAAAATGAATTAATTAATTTATTTATATTACATTATTTATCTGCTCCTACAAGGACTCTCAATAATACGACAGTAGTTGAACTCAAAACCTGAGCTAAAAATCTTGGTTTTAGAGGCTAAAGTGAATTAAAGAGTGAGGATTAATTAATGTAATTATTATACAAATTTTCCACATCATCAAGAATCATTCCAAAAGACTAAAAGAGGACCAAAATATGCACCTAGAATAAATTGTTTTTACAGATTTGACAATGTTTTTCAAAAAACTCAGCCACCGAGAGAAGAAAATATGGTGAGACTAGATCAAATTTATCCATTTGGTAGTAAACTATTTCAGCAAGAGAAAGAGAACAAACTGCCGAAAAACTATTTATTTGAGATTAAAGAAATAAAATCTAAATTTAATCAAAAAATTTAAAGCTTGGTCTGTTGACCATAAAATTATCTTTAACGCTGTTAATAATGGTAAACTTGATACCGTAGTGAGAAAACAGATTATATAAGGAAAGCACTTAATTCTGTGGTACAAGTAGCTAAAAAGGGAACTAATTTTAGAAAAAGAGATGAGTTGAATATAACAGCAGCAAATTCAAAAACTTTTAATCCAATTTCTATATGATATAAAGCATGAAATAATAGCAAACAAGCTGTTCGCAATAAAATAAGATATATAGTAATATGTGAGGAGTCTATTGACATAGCGAATACTACATTTAATATTCAGATGTTAACAATTCCAACAGGTAGTAACGGTAATGAAAGAATAAATTTAGCTGATGATTAAAAATCTAAAAGGTGTATTACTAGAAATAATAATAGTGATAACCTGTGTTGTTCTAGAGGAATAATAGTTGCATTAACATAGTATACAGATTTTAACCTAGGCACTGAACCAATTACTGGTGAAATTTAAAAAAAATTAAAGAATGAGATAAATACAAATTACAAAAAGAGTTAACCAGGATGTTATGTAAGCACGTAGGTGAATACAGTGATGGAGTATTTACTCTAGAAGATATTAAAAATGTTGAGCGACTATAGGATATTCAAATAAATGTTTTATGTGGTGAAATTTTAAATCCGTTATCATGGTCCTGAGAAAACAATAAAAACATATCTGTATAAATATCTCAAACATTTAATGTAATTAATAGTATATGAGCATTCTTAGGACCATTATATTTCTGAGATAAATGTAACAAAACATATAATAATGGGACCAGACATAAATGCAAGATAGAAAAAAATATATACATTATGCAACAGTACAGAACACAATACTGTGTAAAATAAGGTATATCAATAAAACTGTAATAGATATTATTATAATGATGAATGCTTGAACAATTACCAAGAATTATGTGATGTATGGTAGCTTATAAATAAAAAGAATGTAAAAGGATTAGTTTGAAGTCTAAAGTAAATGACTTTTACTTTAAAGTGTGTAGAATCTGTGACTTAGAAGTAGAATTTAAGAAATCATAAATGGTACATGCAATAAAAAATACAAAGATGTGGCGAATGTGAAAGAAAATTTAGTGACAAATATATAGTCATAGGTTGTCAAGTGTGTATATTTTTGAATGTTCAAAACTAATACAGTTACAGGAAAACAGTTTAAGTCTTGTAAAAATGGATCCCCAAAGAGAATTCCTTCTACCTATACTTAAAAATAGATGTGGTTGGATTATGAAGCTCAACCAGGAATATGAATACATATTTCAAATATATAATAGTTCATAATTTTAATGCAGAAACAGTTTATAAATTTAAAACAAATGATGAGTTCTGTAGGTGGATGGTATGTAATGAACATAATGATTATACATTTATAGCTTATAATGATAAAGATTATGATTTACACTTCATTCTTAAGTATTGTGTTGCAAATATAATAAAGCCATATACTGTCTACACAGGGTCTAAATTAATGTTAGTGGAGTTAGAACAATTAGTCTAAAAATTATAGGTAGCAGCAATTTTATAGAAGTAAAACTAAGCAAATTTCCAGAAATATTTGATTTGAAAGAATTAAAGAAAGGTTCCTTCCCAGATTTATTCACTACATGGGAAAATTACATAGGACTGATTCCTGATATAAAATATTATTATGCCAATACTATGAAACCAAAAGATAGGGAAATATTTCTCAAATGGCATAGGCAAAAAGTTAAAGAAAATTATATGTTCAGTATGAAGAAAGGAAGTAATGAAGCCGGCCGTGGTGGCCGAGCGGTTCTAGGCGCTACAGTCTGGAACCGCGCGACCGCTACGGTCGCAGGTTCGAATCCTCCCTCGGGCATGGATGTTTGTGACGTCCTTAGTTTAGGTAGGTTTAAGTAGTTCTAAGTTCTAGGGGACTGATGACCTCAGAAGTTAAGTCCCATAGTGCTCAGAGCCATTTGAACCATTTTTTGAAGTAATGAATACTGTTATTATGATTCTTTCTGAACACTGTCGTCAGATGAGTTATCTCGGATCTGAGGTGTTCCTTGTCCTAAATAGTCCTGGCTCTGTGAATTATGGTTTTCAGCGTAGATTGTATCCCTACTAAGCCCAGGCTAGGATTCTACGGAAGTTAAGATCCTTCCTCCAGTATCTCTGCTGTGGCCACCTGTCGAAGGCCCTCAAGAAAACGGTGCTGAATAGAATATCTAAACCTGTAGATGATGTCCTAAGTCCTGTTCAAGTCGGCTTTAGACCAGGACGCTCATGCACTGCGCAAATTTTGTAGTTTACCGGATGACTAAGGATTTTGGATTTCCAAGTTCAGTACACTGTGTACTACAGAACAGACGCTCCTATGTTACCATACAGGAAAAAAATCGTAGGTGGAGAAACCAAAAAAATAGTCCTGCCCAAGGCAGCTTTGTTGTTCAACATATGCACTAACGACCAGTCAACACATCCCGATGGCAGGTAGTTTATATATGCAGATCACACGGCCGTTGCTGCTCAGTGGCGCACCTTCGAGGAAGTGGAGGAGAAATTAACTAGCAACCTTGAAATACTGAGGAATCACTATCACCAAAACCACGTGAAAACAAATCCAGCAAAGATGCTATAGTTAAGGAGTGGATATGTCATAAGGGGGATGAACGTGATGTCAGTATTGTATCCTTACAAGGAGCCTTCTATTTCTGTTATCAGCTCTCTCACCATTGGACAGTGAATGAGCAGACATGACTCTAGCTCTACATCAACGAGTTAATTTGAGAAAGACAGTGGTGAAATAGTCTGATAATATCGAGTGTCTCGTCTGGGAATTAGGAACTGCTGGGTCCAGCAGCGTTCATCACACTGTCATCAACTTCTCTGACAAGGAACTTGACAAAGCCACCATCTGGGTGTTGGGTAAAGGCCTACATAAATTTCGCTTCAGCTCCACAAATGCTACCAGTTACCGAGATTATCAGTAGAGTGGAACAAGCAGTGTGGAATCTTCTTCAGGAATCAGAAGACAGTCTAGCTATTGAAGAACTCTGTTCTCTCTGACGAGTGTGTGAAATATTTGAAGCCAAGAGCACCTAGGCCACCCATTTTGTACGGTATGCCATAAATACACAAAGATGGAATACCACTTAGACCAATCATGGGTGCTATTGGCTGTCCTACAAACAGGATGACAAAGTATTTATCTAAGTTGTTCACGCCTGCAGTCACCCACTACAGACACAGACACATTAATAAACGGTCACAATGCCCATATAGTACTACGGACAGAAAGTTGGCTGAAACCAGACGTAAACAGTAATGAAATCCTAAACTCAGATTGGAATGTATACCGCAGAGACAGGCTGGACAGTGAAGGGGGAGGCGTGTTTATAGCGATAAGAAGTGCAATAGTATCGAAGGAAATTGACGGAGATCCGAAATGTGAAATGATTTGGGTGAAGGTCACGGTTAAAGCAGGCTCAGACATGGTAATTGGATGTCTCTATAGGCCCCCTGGCTCAGCAGCTGTTGTGGCTGAGCACCTGAAGGATAATTTGGAAAATATTTCGAGTAGATTTCCCCACCATGTTATAGTTCTGGGTGGAGATTTTAATTTGCCGGATATAGACTGGGAGACTCAGACGTTCATAACGGGTGGCAGGGACAAAGTATCCAGTGAAATTTTTTTAAGTGCTTTATGTGAAAACTACCTTGAGCAGTTAAACAGAGAACCGACTCGTGGCGATAACATATTAGACCTTCTGGTGACAAACAGACCCGAACTATTTGAAAAAGTTAACGCGGAACAGGGAATCAGCGATCATAAAGCGGTTACGGCATCGATGGTTTCAGCCGTAAATAGGAATATTAAAAAGGGTAGGAAGATTTTTCTGTTTAGAAAAAGTGACAAAAAGCAGATTTCAGAATACCTGTTGGCTCAACACAAAAGTTTTGTCTCAAGTACAGATAGTGTTGAGGATCAGTGGACAAAGTTCAAAACCGTCGTACATAATGCGTTAGATGAGTATGTGCCAAGCAAGATCGTAAGAGATGGAAAAGAGCCACCGTGGTACAACAACCGAGTTAGAAAACTGCTGCGGACGCAAAGGGAACTTCACAGCAAACATAAACATAGCCAAAGCCTTGCAGACAAACAAAAATTACGCGAGGCGAAATGTAGTGTGAGGAGGGCTATGCGAGAGGCGTTCAATGAATTCGAAAGTAAAGTTCTATGTACTGACTTGGCAGAAAATCCTAAGAAATTTTGGTCTTATGTCAAAGCGGTAGGTGGGTCAAAACAAAATGTCCAGACACTCTGTGACCAAAATGGTACTGAAACAGAGGATGACAGACTAAAGGCCGAAATACTAAATGTCTTTTTCCAAAGTTGTTTCACAGAGGAAGATTGCACTGTAGTTCCTTCTCTAGATTGTCGCACAGATGACAAAATGGTAGATATCGAAATAGACGACAGAGGGATAGAGAAACAATTAAAATCGCTCAAAAGAGGAAAGGCCTCTGGACCTGATGGGATACCAGTTCAATTTTACACAGAGTACGCGAAGGAACTTGCCCCCCTCCTTGCAGCGGTGTACCGTAGGTCTTTAGAAGAGCGTAGCGTTCCAAAGGATTGGAAAAGGGCACAGGTCATCCCCGTTTTCAAGAAGGGACGTCGAGCAGATGTGCAGAACTATAGACCTATATCTCTAACGTCGATCAGTTGTAGAATTTTGGAACACGTATTGTGTTCGAGTATAATGACTTTTCTGGAGACAAGAAATCTACTCTGTAGGAATCAGCATGGGTTTCGAAAAAGACGGTCATGTGAAACCCAGCTCGCGCTATTCGTCCACGAGACTCAGAGGGCCATAGACACGGGTTCACAGGTAGATGCCGTGTTTCTTGACTTCCGCAAAGCGTTCGATACAGTTCCCCACAGTCGTTTAATGAACAAAGTAAGAGCATATGGACTATCAGACCAATTGTGTGATTGTATTCAGGAGTTCCTAGATAACAGGACGCAGCATGTCATTCTCAATGGAGAGAAGTCTTCCGAAGTAAGAGTGATTTCAGGTGTGCCGCAGGGGAGTGTAATAGGACAGTTGTTACTCACAATATACATAAATGACCTTGTGGATGACATCGGAAGTTCACTGAGGCTTTTTGCGGATGATGCTGTGGTGTATCGAGAGGTTGTAACAATGGAAAATTGTACTGAAATGCAGGAGGATCTGCAGCGAATTGACGCATGGCGCAGGGAATGGCAATTGAATCTCAATGTAGACAAGTGTAATGTGCTGCGAATACACAGAAAGATAGATCCTTTATCATTTAGCTACAAAATAGCAGGTCAGCAACTGGAAGTAGTTAATACCATAAATTATCTGGGAGTACGCATTAGGAGTGATTTAAAATGGAATGATCATATAATGTTGATCGTCGGTAAAGCAGATGGCAGACTGAGATTCATTGGAAGAATCCTAAGGAAATGCAATCCGAAAACAAAAGAAGTAGGTTACAGTACGCTTGTTCGCCCACTGCTTGAATACTGCTCAGCAGTGTGGGATCCGTACCAGATAGGGTTGATAGAAGATATAGCGCTTCGTTACAGGATCATTTAGTAAACGCGAAAGCGTTACGGATATGATAGATAAACTCCAGTGTAAGACTCTGCAGGAGAGACGCTCAGTAGCTCGGTACGGGCTTTTGTCAAAGTTTCGAGAACATACCTTCACCGAAGAGTCAAGCAGTATATTGCTCCCTCCTACGTATATCTCGCGAAGAGACCATGAGGATAAAATCAGACAGATTAGAGCCCACACGGAGGCATACCGACAATCCTTCTTTCCACGAACAATACGAGACTGGAATAGAAGGGAGAACCGATAGAGGTACTCAAGGTACCCTCCGCCACACACCGTCAGGTGGCTTGCGGAGTATGGATGTAGATGTATTAGAAATTCTGAAATGTTTGTGGATGTCATCAAGCAGATAAGGATAGGTCCAAATGAAAAGACATATCATACTCAACTTCAAAAAGGTCTCCCAGTTTATGAAAGTATCAGTAGAAGGTACATTAAGACTAGTGGCCACTCATTTCTATCCTGAAATCATAGAATTATTCCGACATGCCCTCATGAAAACATTTGTTTGTATGGTGGAAGGTACTGTGAAATGACTGATGGAGCACCCGTGGGTTCATCATTGTGGCTAACTACAGCTGATTTTTTCATAGAGTATTTCTAAGAACGAATGTTGAGTAGTGCTCCCTCCATCCACCCTGCTGCTGCAGATATGGTGGCGACACATCTTTAATCTTCATTGACCCTATGAATAGTATGCACCCAAATGTAAGATTTATAGCAGGGATGTGTTGATTGACCGGCAAGCAGATAGACGACTTGGCCACTCTGCGTATCGAAAACCGATCTGTAACTCAACCGGTGCAGCTTTCACCATCCAGCACAGAAGAAAGCTGTTCTGAACACCCTAATTCACACAGCCAGGACTATTTCTGACAAGAAGCACCTTGGATCTGAGATGAATCATCTGATGACCGTGGTCAGAAGGAACAGGTATTCAGTACACAGTTGGAGGTTAACGTTGTTGAGAAATCAAAGACGTGATGCGGTTCGATAAAGCCAGAAGGACCAACATGTAGTGCAGCTTCCATTCTGCTGAGCAACAGCTAGTAACACAGACAGAGGCCGAAACAGGCAAGTATTCAGACCAGTGTTTCGATCACCCAAGAAAATTTAAAAAATGTTACGAGCTGTTTAAAGATAATCTCGGTCTGAGAGTGCCAGGGATTTGTAATATTCCTTAGGAGTGTGGCGACAGTTATGTGGGTCAGCCTATACGGGAAATTACCGAACACTGAAATTTGAGAAATCGGCTGTGGCTGAGGACAGGCTTTTAAATAAACACCAGATTATATTTGTACACAATAGAGACACTGTCTATTTACTTAACTGTGCATGGAAGCGTGCACTTGATGAAGAAAGAGCATGTGATGTTGACATGATTCAGCCAATTATTGAAATTTGACGTGTCACGTTTACCGAGAACGTTTTATCCAAGCATTTCAGTATGACTGCTATAAATGGGTTATTAATCAGAATATTCTTTTGTTGGCTTCTTCAATCTCTAGGACTTTTATGACCCTCAGAATTGAACCTCCGGTAACAGCAACTGTTAAGGCAGTGAAGAATAGAATATAATCCCTACTGGGATGTTCTTCTAAGTGATTCATCGAAAGTCGTTCGGTATCCAGCTGTTAGTTCCTATTCTTATGTATCACTCTGACACACCATTTGTATTGCTTTAGAACCTATCTTGCTAATTGCTCTAATACATCCTTCAGGCTTGCCACCGGCATAAAAATGGTGATCCATTACAAAAATGAGAGTTCTTTCAAGTAAATAAAGTCGGAACATACAGACTGTCCTTCACTGTTACAGAGTAGTTCTCTGACAGCAAGTATTCTGGAGGAATAGTATCGGCATCCAGAGGGCCTCAGCTCGTCCTGCATCATACCCATAATCTAAACAGATCGTAATTAAGAAGAATTTTCAGTCACGATCAGTCAGTTCATCTCTTGTAAAATCCACACACTGCCTCAACAAATAGCTCAGAAATGTCTCCTTGTGAATGATAGATCTTTCCGAGTAGGAGCAGCTTTATGCATCGGACAGTACTGTGGAACATCAAGCAGAACCCGCAGCAAACATGTAGAGCAATAGCTTCGGGGTGACTGTACGGTAACGACCGAAGGACCGAACTGGCGACCCCTATATACTGTAGAGCCCAGGTTACTGCAGCTCCTCAGCCAGTTCCCATAGAGCTCATAATCATAATACAGTTCCTCGTATTGGCGAGATTAATGTCCTGGCATTAGCAAATGTTGATACCCATAAAGACTGACTCAGCATTCACTCGCACCTCCTTCGTTGTCATGTTAACAAGAATATTTTCGCAATGTGTGACCATTCGGCACTCAGGTAAGTTAGGCATAATCACCGCAGACTTATGCTGCCAGAGCACAAATGTAACCCACATATCAAGGATTGCACAATCCATAGGTATATTTAAGGGGTAAGTCACATGTTGTCTGTGAGGAGAAATTGCTGAAACTTCATACGACTGTTACAACAGGCTTGCTGTGCTTGTGTGGGTGAGATTACTCCCACCATGTTCAACAAGTTGCTGCCCTGAATGCTTACCTCTACCACACGTCTCTGCTTTCCATGTATATTCGTTACTCACATGTGAGGGACTGAGTGGTCCACTGATACCTTGCTGTAAATCTCGCGCAGGACTTTGTCGCACTCGCAAAGGGACCTTGAATAGCAAACGCTGACACTTCAAACGAATATTTCGGCATTTGCCTACACACCATTTCCAGATGCATGTCCATTGCCCTCACATGACGGGTTGGGTAGTCGAAGGGCTGTTTTGGGGGTGAACAGTATGCAGTCTGCTCCAGGCCTCTGTCGTGGCCCATAATTGCTCGTCGATATCAAGACATCCCACAACGTGTGTACCCCAACAGTCACACAGTTGACCCAATGTGCACCTCAGGCATGTACTACGACCTCTCCAGCGCCTTCTTGAATTCGCACCAGAGCTGCACATATCCCATCATTGTAAGCGTACCCCTGAGTGGAAAAATCAACATGGCCGCTTATTGTAAGGTATTGTAAAGGCAATGATGTTCCACCCCATTAGAAACGAAGCGAGTGGCTACACAACAGTATACAAGTGCATGCTGCTGAATGAACATACATATTTTTTTTAATAATTAGGTTAAGAGATATACAGTCCGTAATGAATCAGATCACTTCATCTTTTTCATTTATGAAATAGAGTTTTGGGTTAAGTGTACGAAATTTTACCTCAAATGAGGTACTGTAGGCTACTGTGAATACATAGCTCGACAGAGGTGTCAGTTGTGTTTGGAATGGGGAAAGGAAAGCTTGTAAGTTGTTCCAACAAATGTCTTAAGAATCTTCGTGTTTATGTTGGAAAATAGTCACCTGATATGTACAGCATCAGTCAATAATCCCATACTTGTATTCACAGTTGCTTTAATGTTTTGCTGCCAGAAATGAAGAAATAGTTGTTTTAAATAAAAATATATGATACCTAAAGTGTATTATTTACCTTGAAACTCATAGAATGAAATTAAAAATGACTAAGGTTTGATGTAGTGAAATTCAGTAATCGAGAACAAATTGTTAATGAATTACCTAACTGTATGACGTAGAACTTTAGTTGTAAACATGTTTCACTCAACATAGAAACCTAATTCAGCAGACGGCTGCACCAAAAGTCTGAAAGGACATTTAGATACTGTGAAACGATAGAAATGTTTACTGTCATGTCACCAGTATTTTTAGAAAGTGGCATATACACTCCTGGAAATTGAAA
The DNA here is from genome assembly GCF_023864345.2 of Schistocerca serialis cubense. Taxonomy (NCBI): domain Eukaryota; kingdom Metazoa; phylum Arthropoda; class Insecta; order Orthoptera; family Acrididae; genus Schistocerca; species Schistocerca serialis. The sequence goes on along the minus strand of NC_064640.1, from coordinate 351,477,112 downwards.
TAAGAACACCGTGAATTCATTGTCCCAGGAAGGGGAAACTTTATTGACACATTCCTGGGGTCAGATACATCACATGATCACACTGACAGAACCACAGGCACATAGACAAGGGCAACAGAGCATGCACAATGTCGGCACTAGTACAGTGTATATCCACCTTTCGCAGCAATGCAGGCTGCTATTCTCCCATGGAGACGATCGTAGAGATGCTGGATGTAGTCCTGTGGAACGGCTTGCCATGCCATTTCCACCTGGCGCCTCAGTTGGACCAGCGTTCGTGCTGGACGTGCAGACCGCGTGAGACGACGCTTCATCCAGTCCCAAACATGCTCAATGGGGGACAGATCCGGAGATCTTGCTGGCCAGGGTAGTTGACTTACACCTTCTAGAGCACGTTGGGTGGCACGGGATACATGCGGACGTGCATTGTCCTGTTGGAACAGCAAGTTCCCTTGCCGGTCTAGGAATGGTAGAACGATGGGTTCGATGACGGTTTGGATGTACCGTGCACTATTCAGTGTCCCCTCGACGATCACCAGCGGTGTACGGCGAGTGTAGGAGATCGCTCCCCACACCATGATGCCGGGTGTTGGCCCTGTGTGCCTCGGTCGTATGCAGTCCTGATTGTGGCGCTCACCTGCACGGCGCCAAACACGCATACGACCATCATTGGCACTAAGGCAGAAGCGACTCTCATCGCTGAAGACGACACGTCTCCATTCGTCCCTCCATTCACGCCTGTCGCGACACCACTGGAGGCGGGCTGCACGATGTTGGGGTGTGAGCAGAAGACGGCCTAACGGTGTGCGGGACCGTAGCCCAGCTTCATGGAGACGGTTGCGAATGGTCCTCGCCGATACCCCAGGAGCAACAGTGTCCCTAATTTGCTGGGAAGTGGCGGTGCGGTCCCCTACGGCACTGCGTAGGATCCTACGGTCTTGGCGTGCATCCGTGCGTCGCTGCGGTCCGGTCCCAGGTCGACGGGCACGTGCACCTTCCGCCGACCACTGGCTACAACATCGATGTACTGTGGAGACCTCACGCCCCACGTGTTGAGCAATTCGGCGGTACATCCACCCGGCCTTCCGCATGCCCACTATACGCCCTCGCTCAAAGTCCGTCAACTGCACATACGGTTCACGTCCACGCTGTCGCGGCATGCTACCAGTGTTAAAGACTGCGATGGAGCTCCGTATGCCACGGCAAACTGGCTGACACTGACGGCGGCGGTGCACAAATGTTGCGCAGCTAGCGCCATTCGACGGCCAACACCGCGGTTCCTGGTGTGTCCGCTGTGCCGTGCGTGTGATCATTGCTTGTACAGCCCTCTCTCAGTGTCCGGAGCAAGTGTGGTGGGTCTGACACACCGGTGTCAATGTGTTCTTTTTTCCATTTCCAGGAGTGTATTATTTAATGTAGAGGTATAACTACAGATTAAAGTTTCAAAGCCATTTTTCTTATTCATCTTCCTCCTCCTTTTCTTCTTCTTCTTCTTCTTCTTATTCCTTATACATTCCACTTACACAGGATTGGCTTTCAGAAGATAATGAAAGTTATTGCGTTTTTAAAAAATGAAAGACAATTGTCAACATGAGTTGCAAGTGCAGTACTGAAAAATCACGATATATAAATGTTGAGAAGTTAGGGTATAAATACCTTTAAGAAAGACTGCTAATTGGGCAGCTAAACTATTCATACCCATTGATGAGTATTTTCTTAATTTGTTTAAGTTCATGCATTGCATACAAACTGGGGACAAAAATTCGTAAATTCCGAAACATCACTCCTGTCTACTTTATAAACAGTCATTCGTCAATTGCTTAATTGTATCGTAATATTAATACCCTCAAATAACTGATACTTTGAATAATGAATTACTTCATATTCATTTAAGGCGTTCACATTAACAGAGTCTGAATGATAACCAATATTTGATACTCAGTCGTCAGTAATTAATTATGGAACTGTTTGCAAAGAATTACTTGCTTCAACTTATAACGGGCCTACACTTTCAGATAATTGAAGTAATTGAGGGCACATGTTCCTACTGTCCCTATTGTCCGGGAAGAAGCATTGGTCCTGAAGCGCAAATTAAATTAAAAAAATGTAGACCCAGTTGTAACTGAATCATTATTGTATGATTACTTCTATGCAATACTGATCGAAAGAATTTTGACAAATAATAAAGACTGCAAAGTAGTTAGTGAAATTTCAGATAATGAAGTTAAAAACTTTTTAGTTTAGATTACAAGTTTTATAGAAAAGGGTCGCCAGCTCACAGGGTGAAGGAACAATTTGGAAAAGTACTTATGTACCAATTAATGTAAGACACTCAGGCGGGAATGGGCTCAATAACTCTGACTCGAGCTCAGGTTGGAAATCACATTTAGTAACATTAAGCAAATATAATCTTCAAATCAGTAAAGCAAATTGTGCGAAGCATGTGCACTTGACTGCTTATTGTTTGGCACTCAGTTTGTATATTAAATATCTTTGCCCAGCCTACCATAATGCCTCCTGTTAATATTTCAGCTATTGTAATTGTTCTTAAATAAATAATTTCTGTTAAGCAAAATATATCTTATTAGTGCATGACTTTCGTTAAAGAACTACTGATTAACTTTTGTATAAAAATGTTACATATTTTGGAAATGGGTGATCACGCAAAGAAATTTAACATTATGATCTACAATAATCTTCAAAAACTCACGAAAATTACTTTTTACAATCACTGAATGCTAATGCTGGGTTTTAAGTGAAGATTTCGCTGAGCAACAAAGTCCATTATCTTTAACTATCAGTCTCAATTTTTTTAAAGTTTTTATAGCTTTAACTTTTTTAATCAAATTATCAAAATTAAATTAGCTCAGGAATTTTAGTGGTTTTATCAGGAAAAATGAGATTCGGTTTTAATTAATAATGAGAAGGTTGGACCCTACTTCGTAACTGTTCGGATTTAAGCACTTCTAACACAGCATTAACGTTAAGTTGGTAATTAGTCACAAAATGAAACTACTGCGCTGGCTAGTCTTCTGGTGCTGGTAAGGTAGTAATCGCCAAGAATGCGTGATAGAGCCTCTTCTAAGCGTCGCTTTGCAATAAACAATTTTGGGCCCTAAGTGCTTTTCTTTCATATTAATTCCTCTTGATGCATTTTTCACTGTTCCCAATTAACACAATAATGGTGCCTAGCCCCAACAGGTAATTTTTTCCGTTTAGTATCTTACAATGTCTCGCATTACGTGCCGTTAGTAACCACTACGCCTGAGCTCTTCTGCCACACACTGCTGCACAAGAATTTGCGCCAGATTCAACTGCATCGCGCGATCGCGCATAGCGACGGTGTTCCCTACTTTAAAATGTAGTCTTTGACTGTTCACAATAACAGATCGTCATGATTAGACAAACGTTTTTATTACATGTTATTACATAATATTTTTAGATATTGCATTTAATTTACATGATCATAGTCATTCATTAGAAAATACTTACAAAATAGTGAAAAAATGTATTACATAAAAATTACTCCATTAGTCGAAATTGCAACTTTAATACTGTGAAAATTTCTTGTCAGACACTGTGATGTTGTGTTACAAACTTGTGATACAGCCTTTCAGTATAGTTATTATAAGAGTTGTAAAGGACAGATATATGTATCTCACTTCCTGTTTCACAGTCACTGGACTCTTCTTACGAATGAGGCAATATCTTCAAGAAAAAGTAAATATTATAAGACAAACAATGATTGAATCTCTGTCCCTTCGCTTCAACTTTTCAGTACGGTCATCTGGAATTAGATTTTTGTTTTGTATGTATTAAACTGTTCTATGTATTTTACTTCTTTGTACACCAGTCACACAGTTGTGTAAATAAAGTTATTTCTGTACCCAAATGCAGTGAGTTTCTACCTGTGAGTATACAGTTCAAACTGTGGTGTTGGAAAGAATTTTCTTTCCTAGTAATGGCTTGCAAAGCATCTGAAAAAATAGTAATCATCAGACTCTACGTCAGCATCTCTCGATAATTCTCAAATCAGATCACAGGTTATCTTGGGGTGAGGAACTGTGACATTACTGGCAGTGATTGCCAGCCCATTAAGTACTAACAGTAAGAATTGGGTCTGAGTGGTCAGCTGATTCCCTTGTCGTCGTTTCATTTTCATAATCATCCACGACAACACAAGCATAACAAGACACATTGTATGTACTCATCGCAGTCATCCATATTGCACATACCCCTGTAGCATTCTGTTCCACCCCCACCAGCGACAGCCAATGATCTTAGGAAGTGAACTGTCCTCTGAGCCCCTTCACATCTAAACAGGACACTTTTAACATTATAATTCAATGGAACTAGGTATCTGTACAATGGTTAGCACTGATGTCGTCAGTGAAAGGATTTCCCTCCATACTACACTGAAAGCAATAACAATGCTGATACAAATGACCGGGGCAATTACCGTTTATACTATTTATTTATCCCCAGGCAGGGCACCAGCTTACCCTAAGATGTCCACCTTAATCCGACAACTCTCCGACAACCTGAGGATTTCAATGCGCACCACCCCTGCGACGGAGCTCCACGTCGTCTTGTAAGGGTCTTCCGATTTATCAACTTCTTTCCGATTTCGATCTTTATCTCCTCAATGACAATAGTTCTCCCATTTTAGTTCCACCCATCGCACTGGTTTGGCTACCGTCTTTGCAATCTCTTCCTTCAATCTCGTGGCTTTGATAAAATGGTAGCCATACAACGAACTTTGAAAACTAACCACTTTCCGGTGATGCCGCCACTTCCTTGACACTACTCGACGGATAAATTGCCACTTTGGGCTCTCAGAACAGCCAACTGGCAGTTTTATACCTCTACCTTCACCTTCGTGTCTATCAGATTGCACTGACAAGGTTGTGGGAGCTGTATCCGACATTATCTCCCACCCAGATGGAATTGCTGCACCCTTTTTACAGGACCCCCACACAAGCAGCTGACATCATGGAGGATGGGAAGCATTGCTACAGCTATTCAGGACCGTCGAAAGGTCCTACAATTTCTCAAGTAAAGTCCTTCACAGATGACCCACATCACTTTGAAGTGGCTCCAAGCAAAGGTGTGTTACCTGCTTAAACTAAGTAAGAATTAACACTGAGAGTGCTACGTCTCATACATGGATACATATGCCACTTCATCCCCGGTGTGAACCAAGATCCATAGCCTACTGGGCTGTCAAAGATCAACAATGGTTGTTGGTTTCCTTCTTCACAGTAGTAATTCTACCAATGTGTATGATCTTGCAGAACACCCAACAACCATCTTTGTGACTGTGTTTGCATCCTCTAATTACCGAACTACTTTACGAGTCCATAAAAGACAAGTGGAAGAATCCCTCTTTCTTCTACCCCTGTAACCCTGAACTGTTTAATAAATCTGTCACTGACTGGAAACTTCGTCAGACCCATGACTCGTCTCATGATATAACTCCGGGCCTTAGTTTGAGTCATAATCACATGATGCTGCATCTAAATGTGACTCACAGCAACGTAGTGAAACATCGATTATATCAGTTCAGGTGAGTAGAGGGACTAACTTCGGTTCAGCACAATTTGTTATTGCAGGTTGCCTACATCAGGGGCAGGTATGCACTCAGGGACAAACCTATTGTTCTCCTTTGATTGACCGGTACTTAACCTATTGTTCTCCTTTGATTGACAGGTACTTAACCTATTTTTCTGATAAAAGGATTCTTCCTTTTGATTGTGCTGTCAGTGCATTTTGTTAGTTCGGGTTGCCTACATCAGGGGCAGGTATTCATTCAGGGGAAAACCAATTATTCTCCTTTAATTGACAGGTACTTCACCTATTGTTCTCCTTTGATTGACAGGCACTTAACCTATTGTTCTGCTAAAAGGATCCTTCCTTTTGATTGACAGGCACTTAACCAATTGTTTCCCCCCCACCTCACTCCCCACCCCCTCAGGGAACCTCCCCCTCGCTGCTCGCTGCTACAGCTACACCCTCAGTTCCGAGTTACTGGAATACCTCCTCTCACTCTTATCAATTTGTTTGACTACTTAATTAAATTGATCAATTAATTAACCTCTACCTCTGTCTGGTAGGTCCCCCTCCTACCCTCCCTCCCAGACATTGGCGGTAAAAATACTCAGTTGATTGGTAAATTAGATGGAAATAGATTGCTGTGTATGGAATATCGCTTAAACAATTTAGATAATGTGTGGAATATTGTTTATTTCAACAATTTAGAGGATTCAAGGCAGTGTATGGGGTATATGAAAGCGTATATTGTTTATTTATAAAACATTCAGTTTGTGGGGATTGGATTTCTCTTTCTGATCATTCTCTGTTGTTTGGAAACATCTAGGTCTTACAAGAAGCAATTACATGTGGCGAACATGTTGCATAACCTAATGTTCAGCACAGGGTGTCTTAACCTAATGTTTGGGCCTTTGTTGGCACTTAACCAATTGTTCTGTTAAGTTGTTTTCCACGTCACCCCCATATCCTTGAACTATTATACCGCCTTTCATAAGAAATTAAGTAACCAGTTATGTCCTTCAACCATTTTCTGGTACACTTTTCGAGTATTACCTGTTTTTGAACGCCATTTCTGGCGCATCCTTCTCTATCACCCACCCCCTTACACTATTGTTCTGCATTTTACGTAAAAATTATTCAAATAAACTCAGTGTTCTGCACTTAACCTGCTGTTCTGCTCCATATCACACACTCACACACACCCTCCCCTTAACTATTGTACCGCTAACACCATGTTGATATAAAAAATTTATACATATTAATTAAATTGATATTCTTCACATGTATGGGGTAGTTACTTTTTTATTTTGCAGCATCCTATTGGTCAGAGAAATCGACGAAATATAGTTTAAACAAAAGACCGTTAATAAAACACACATCCCACCACACACTGCCTGCTGCCCCCCTGTCAACTGGACCATACAGGACCCTAACGCACATGCTCCCAGAAGTTGGGATGCACCGGCAGCCCCAACGTAGCTATGACGCGTAGGTGTCGGTTTGGGTCCCGCAAGGATGAGGCGGCTGCATCTCTTTCATACTTGACACATGCAAAATTCCTGTCAAAACGTGTTTACCTAGGCACCGTTGCTGGTGCAATGATGCATCATTGAGATGCGGGTCCAGTGCCGAGAGACATGTTACAATGCTTCCCAGAATAGCACAGGGTGCATTGTTCCTAGTGATCATGGGGCAGCCCATTCATCACTGAATTTACCTGCCAAATTGTTACTGCTGCTGGTGTGGGAGCACCATCCGCCATAGTTTTCTGCCAACAAGACTTTCAGTGGCAGAATTATTTTGTACAGATCGCTACGTTGCACTGACAGTTAAACCCTGCAAAAGTTGTCTACAGATCACCAAATACATACAAGACTCAAGAGACTATTCGGAGTCAGGAACATTTTTACCAGTGTAACTGCAATTACATATTACGATTGCTGCGGACGTAATGCTTGGAAAGACTTCACCAACGCAGGTTGGTGAACTGTAATCAGCAATTGTTCTGTTCTGTTAAGTGGTTTTCCACGTCACTCCCGTATCCTTGAACTATGAGACTGCCATTCATACCCAATTAAGTAACCAGTATGTCCTCTAACCATTTTCTGGTACACTTTTCGAGTATCACCTTCTTTTGAACTCCATTTCTGGCGCATCCTTCTCTGTCACCCACCCCCTTAAACTATTGTTCTGTATTTTACGTAAAAATTATTCAAATAAACTTAGTGTTCTGCACAAGGAAAATGCAAGGGTACACTTAGGGGTGCCGATAATGTTCTTACCACTATGTAGAGATTCCTTTAATCCAGCGCAAAGGATGTCTTGTGAATGAATGATTATGTTTGGCTCTTTTCGAATTTACCAGCCAAATTACTGATGCCACTGCTGTGGAAGCACCATCAACCTTTTTTTTCATTCTGCAGACAAGTCTTTCAGCAGCAAAAAACTATTTTACACACATCGCCATATTGCAATGACAATTAAAAACTGCAAATTGCTCTACATATCGACAAACAGGGAAAGAAACTTACTCAGTTACACTGCTCGCCCACTGAGGAGAGGAGCTTGAATATTAGAGCTTGAAACCGATTTCCAACCCAACAATATATCACCGTGTACCATGTCGATGTAGTACACATACAATTTGTATCCTGCACCATACAAAAATCGCCCCTTATACATCATTCATACATATACCACGCAGACAGACAGCACTGTAGGTATACTCTCGGCACTAGATATTTCCTGCGACATCAGGTGGTCATCCACTCCCAACACATGACCAGAGCGCCCTCAGTGGATCAATGTCACCCTCAGAACTATTGTGCAAAGATGGGCTCGTTTCCCTCTCGGCACAAACAAGTTACTGTTTCTGGCCCAAACCTGCTTGCTTGCTCGCTTTTCTACACCCATCCCTAGACTCTGGGATTACAAGAACATATCTAATTTCGCATGGTTTGCTAGAATATTATACCATTTGCGCCGTACTTCTCGATATCAAGCACATAGCAATATCGCTTGCATAGCAGTATTCTTGCGCAACATAGTTCGCAAGATATAGACTGGAAATTATATCGCTAGAAACCCTAAACTTTAGCTAGGTGGAGCGTGCTGTAAACAAGAGAGTAACTAGAAACTTATCCTGTATGCGAAGACCTTTACGTGAGAACTCGAAAAAAATAGAGGAAACTGATATTTCCACTCGTGAACACCGATGTCTGTGATGTAACAGATTCCGAATCATCCCTATAATTTAAAGTCAACTAAGCTGTTTCTCACGTCTAGAGAGGAAGTAAACGTGTCTTCCACCTGTCTTTCACCTGCTAGATGCACACACCACAATCGATGTTCTCACAACTAAATAAAGACGCGAAATGTGAAGAAGCAGTCAACCAAACAGTTACATGGGAAGGAATAATGGTACAGCGCAAACACATGTCCATGTTGAATCTTCTCAGATTTTCACGCGATCACGAAAGCTACCCAACACATGCTAAGTATTAATTCGCTATTCGGCCGTCTAGAGGACGATACAGTTATGTCAGCTACATTCCTACACTCTTAACAGACCTTTCCATTCAGACAGCTCCTGCCGTTAACAGGAAACGTGAATCACTACCACCTCAGGACATCGGTGCTGCATGCCAAGCACCCCTACACAGAATTATCCTGGGAAATCGGTCACATATATATTTGAACCCTGTACTTACAATTAAATGTTATGTTCGCTATCTCAAATGAACAACATTCGACAATGAGTGAAGTATCGGAAATACACCCTGAATATCTGTACCATTCTTGTGACTTGACATACTCTCCCCTTTGCTATCACAGTATCCCACGTCTAAAATGGCTCTGAGCACTATGGGACTTAACATCTGTGGTCATCAGTCCCCTAGAACTTAGAACTACTTAAACCTAACTAACCGAAGGACATCACACACATCCATGCCCGAGGCAGGACTCGAACCTGCGACTGTAGCAGTGGCGCGGTTCCGGACTGAGCGCCTAGAACCACTAGACCACCGTGGCTGGCATCCCACGTCAAATCCATACCTTCCTTATGACTGGACATAGTCATTTTCTTTGCACAAGTTGGAACACAAACGCATACTTTATAAACCTGATGCTCAAGCGAGGATATCACGCACCCCCCTACTGCTAACTATAATACTTCGCCAATAAATGATTGCAGACAATACAAAATAATACTGAGAAAAAATCAGCTATGGGTTGACATGTCTCATCAATTTTTCTTGCAAGTGGTACGACTGTGTCATAGAAAGAGAGGCGTAATCGTCTTACAAATCGCCAGATGTTAGAAAACCAGTTCGCAACAGCTACTGTATGTGACTGTCACAAGCGGTCTTGGTTCTACTGGTGCACACAGGAATCCATGTTAAAAGCTATATTGGCTTTATAAATTGAGGTTTGAGATTACCTCCAAATGAATTGGTTTTTCCAGACAAATACCAAGACGGTGATCGTAGGAGTGTATATTAACAGGCCAGCAGTGCAGTTACACGTAGCCTGTGATGCAACCTCGTGGTAAAATCGTTGAATTTTGAAAGTGATTCGGCTTAGGAACGTGGTATGAAGTCGCTATTTGCAACTCCCTCACGCCGCTAGATATTTCTCCAGTATTTGTAACATATTCTGTCTCGATACCATGTCAGAGTTTCTGCAATATATCCACTGACCTATAGGATATGACTGATTGAGAAGGATCACAAACAGTAGTACATGAAGCGCTGACTCAGGTCGTAAGAAATGTATACCAGCTTTTCACATCTTTAGTGTTACGCTATCCGCTAGAAATGATGTCTATGATTTGGAGTCAAGTCTTTCCATTCAACTAGATACCTGTGTTGGATCCTATGGAGAACTCCTTTAATGATTACAGCCACAAATGAATCATATTTCTGTGCTGCTGGTCCTGACGGAGGTTCGAGTCTTCCCTAGAGCATGGGAGTGTGTGTTTGTCCTTAGGATAATTTAGGTGAAGTAGTATGTAAGCTTAGGGACTGATGACCTTAGTAGTTAAGTCCCATAAGGTTTCAAACGCATTTGAACATTTGAATCATATTTCAGGCACTCTCAAATCTCGAAACGAGTCACCTTTTTGCATCTACACTCCTGGAAATGGAAAAAAGAACACATTGACACCGGTGTGTCAGACCCACCATACTTGCTCCGGACACTGCGAGAGGGCTGTACAAGCAATGATCACACGCACGGCACAGCGGACACACCAGGAACCGCGGTGTTGGCCGTCGAATGGCGCTAGCTGCGCAACATTTGTGCACCGCCGCCGTCAGTGTCAGCCAGTTTGCCGTGGCATACGGAGCTCCATCGCAGTCTTTAACACTGGTAGCATGCCGCGACAGCGTGGACGTGAACCGTATGTGCAGTTGACGGACTTTGAGCGAGGGCGTATAGTGGGCATGCGGGAGGCCGGGTGGACGTACCGCCGAATTGCTCAACACGTGGGGCGTGAGGTCTCCACAGTACATCGATGTTGTAGCCAGTGGTCGGCGGAAGGTGCACGTGCCCATCGACCTGGGACCGGACCGCAGGGACGCACGGATGCACGCCAAGACCGTAGGATCCTACGCAGTGCCGTAGGGGACCGCACCGCCACTTCCCAGCAAATTAGGGACACTGTTGCTCCTGGGGTATCGGCGAGGACCATTCGCAACCGTCTACATGAAGTTGGGCTACGGTCCCGCACACCGTTAGGCCGTCTTCTGCTCACACCCCAACATCGTGCAGCCCGCCTCCAGTGGTGTCGCGACAGGCGTGAATGGAGGGACGAATGGAGACGTGTCGTCTTCAGCGATGAGAGTCGCTTCTGCCTTAGTGCCAATGATGGTCGTATGCGTGTTTGGCGCCGTGCAGGTGAGCGCCACAATCAGGACTGCATACGACCGAGGCACACAGGGCCAACACCCGGCATCATGGTGTGGGGAGCGATCTCCTACACTCGCCGTACACCGCTGGTGATCGTCGAGGGGACACTGAATAGTGCACGGTACATCCAAACCGTCATCGAACCCATCGTTCTACCATTCCTAGACCGGCAAGGGAACTTGCTGTTCCAACAGGACAATGCACGTCCGCATGTATCCCGTGCCACCCAACGTGCTCTAGAAGGTGTAAGTCAACTACCCTGGCCAGCAAGATCTCCGGATCTGTCCCCCATTGAGCATGTTTGGGACTGGATGAAGCGTCGTCTCACGCGGTCTGCACGTCCAGCACGAACGCTGGTCCAACTGAGGCGCCAGGTGGAAATGGCATGGCAAGCCGTTCCACAGGACTACATCCAGCATCTCTACGATCGTCTCCATGGGAGAATAGCAGCCTGCATTGCTGCGAAAGGTGGATATACACTGTACTAGTGCCGACATTGTGCATGCTCTGTTGCCCTTGTCTATGTGCCTGTGGTTCTGTCAGTGTGATCATGTGATGTATCTGACCCCAGGAATGTGTCAATAAAGTTTCCCCTTCCTGGGACAATGAATTCACGGTGTTCTTATTTCAATTTCCAGAAGTGTATATGCTCCAGTAAAATTCCAATGTAGTTTTAGTCAGTCCCTATGTATCTTGGTATTGCTGCCATTTCTGCAACTTTGCGCATGTGATCGATTCAGTTTAAGTTGGATCTGAATAGACGTTGGAGAAAGCCATATCCACCACCTTCTGCAACCTGTCTAGAAACTCAGCGACCTGAGTTAGTGCGTCAGGTCCACGTTTTGACCAATCAGTGTAAATGGGCCCAATGTGGTGCGTCCCCAAACTACATAAAGATACTACAGTCTGAAGCAGATCCGAGTCCATCATGACCCATTCACATCTGTCACCCCAACACGCTATCATCTTTATTCTGTTCCATCCAACAGTGGAAAATTACGAACCTCCAATTCATCCAATATAGAACTCCTCCCATATATTGAAAACAAATACCATCTGCATGCCGGCACTAAGCGCATGTGATGATCCTATTAAATTCACAGGTATTTATCCACTGCAGAGGCCAGTTTAAAGCTTCATCACCTGTACTGTACCGTACCCCACAAACTATACCATAAGTCAAAGGCCCTGTGTCGTTGTTTGAAACATTGTTTTTCTTTCTGCTCTAACATGCTTTGTACACTGCCAAACATTTTGTTTTTCTGCTAGACTTTGAGGTCTGTGTCAGTCTCTAAACTGACATTAACTCTTTATAATCCATTGCTTCTCACAGAAAACTAGATGTTGCATGGTGTAAGTCATGTTGTTACCATTACACACCACACACACTGGATGATTTCAAATAAAATAGAGTTACAACATAAGTAAACTGGAAAAGTTTAGCGGCATTGTGGAAAGTTTCCAAACTGCAGTCCGAAGGTGACTGACGATCTGTATATTTAAATTCATCTATCATAGTGATGGAATAGCTAGCTAATGGCTCTGCGTTCCGTTTCGGCTGATTCCTCATCCTGCAGTCATGTACGTGATCACTGTATCGGTGCTAGCTTTTCCCAGAAGGTGTTGTGCCTTGACCAAAACTCTTTCTCGAGCTCGACAAGTGATGTCAGTCAATCATTAGGTGGTAACCAACAGCATGCCAGTGGATGGATGGGATGGAAAAGACACTGTGAATATACTGCAATAATAAGCGTCACAGTTGATAGCGTGAACAATTTTAGCAATTTTACAGTAATTTCAACACAGACCAATGATGCGACACCATGTTTCCCCAATTTCAGTATCACAGCTAAACTGCCCCTTCTCTACTTTGCGAGTATCATTGCGAATGATGATAGATGACAGTGCAGTACATCCATTAATTGTTAACTGTCGAACACATACATCATCAAAGTATATCAGACAACACTCTACATATTTCTAACACCTCGAGCATAGTGCTTAATTTATGATCTATCCCTATGCTGAGGGGAGTCACTGAGCATTCTCGGAGTCTTAGGGTAAAATTAGAGACTGAAAGACCCCCACTCACACAGTCATTGACCAACCCACCCTGCAACACCATTACCGATTTAATCTGCAGCTAACCAGAAGTAGACCGCTACATTCCACGTCTCGTGAATGAATGGAGCTAGCAAAGTCCTTCACCATCCAAGTATACAGGGTTTCTCCAGATGCATCCATGTTGAGGAGGTTAGCACCCCTTATCAGTGTATAGTAACAGATGTGAAAGTGTTGTGATGCAATAGCAGACAGTTAAGATAGAACAAGAAATGGGTGATTTTTATGTGTGATTTAGCTCCAGACAGATGGAGTTCGAAGCATTTTTAGGTAAATCAACCAACCTATCAATTTTAAAGTATTGTTCTAGAATCTAGAATCAGTACCTGGAAGGTATTAGTAAGAGAAAACATAAACACATGCACTCCTAAGGCTACAACGTTCCACACTCAAAACAGGCTACAATGTTAGATTGCTTGCATTCCAACCTATCAGTCATATGCAATATAGCGCTCTTAATATTCCAATGTAGGAAATATATTTCAAGTGCATGGCATACATACTTCTTCCCGGTTTCTCTGCGATAAACTATGTTATCGAACCGTAAAACGAAAAAACTACTTCCTTAAAATATTGGCTCTGTGTGATACAAGCACAATATAGCTTTCCAGAGATGTATAGCGTCCACTGTCCACATCCGATCATGGTTCAGAATTATACTATGCAAGCATCAGCCCTACATAAATGATCATTAGTAATGGGGAATACTTCTTACAAGAAAATAGATAAACATATAGCAGTCATCTGATGACCGACAGGTTTACCCTTAACGATCGCAAGTAGACAGTGCTTTAAATCACTGTATATGAGTCGAACACAGGCTGTCACACGACTGATGCATCCTGACAGAACAGTGAAAACATTGACCTGCAGCAGCTTCTCACTCTCTATAATGCATGGCCGCGTGGAGTGCCTGCACGGTTATAGGCACCATGTCACTGATTGCGCGGCACCTCTTGCCGGAGGTTTGAGTCCTCCCTCGGGCATGGGTGTGTGTGTTGTTCTTAGCATAGTTTAGTTTAAATTACTTTAAGTAGTGTGTAAGTCTAGGGACCGATGACCTCTGCTGTTTGGTCCCTTAAGAATTCACACACATTTGAACATCTAGAATGCATCATCATTCTACCATTAACTCGTACCTCATTACAGCTCCATCTCAATCGATCACCCTGTCCACTTTCTGTTGTCCTGTAATGCAGATGCATGTAAGTTTAGAGGCGGATGGTTTACTGCTATCCTGAAAAGCGTCAAATACAGTAGTCAACTCGCATGTGTCACTGGTACCTCAACAGACATACAGTATAATGCTTCTTCGACAGCAAAAAAAGAATGACTGCTTCCATGATTCCCTTCACTTTCATGTCGACATTTTCTCGTATTCCTCTTGCTGCCGCATACTTGTTCCCACGTACCAGAAGATACGCAAGTACTTCCTCAATTTCCCTGCATTTCGGTGTATATTCGGTCAATTTATACCTATTCCCCCATCAATTTTCGCAATTCTATCAATTCTATGTCAGTTCTATCCATGTGATCATGACATAACCTCTCGTTCTGTGTTCTAAAACTGCTTGTAAACATAGTACAGCTGACAATACCTAGCTCAAATGCACTGATCTGGAGACATAGTATAGCACTTTACTCGACTGTATCCAGTCACTTTCACATTTGGAGAGCGTTTGCTCTATATAAGCATGTGTAGCGGATGGTCTCCAGGACCCACAGTAGACCCAAGTTAGCGTTCGAGTGTGGATCCACCATGCGTTATATCCAGAGTGATGTTGGGGTGTGACTCCACAATGTGCTATGTCCGGGATATGGTTTGAAGGCGGAACCGCCATGCACAATTTAAGCAGCGATGTTGCGATGCAGATAAACAATACACCACATCCGAGTTAGTGTTCGAGTGTGGATCTGCTGCGCACTATACATGGTTCGAATGGCTCTGAGCACTATGGGACTTAACATCTGAGGTCATCAGTCCCCTAGAACTTAGAACTACTTAAACCTAACTAACCTAAGGACGCCACACACATCTGTGCCCGAGGCAGGATTCGAACCTGCGACTGTAGCGGCCTCGCGGTTACAGACTGTAGCGCCTAGAAGCGCTCGGCCACTCCGGCCGGCGCACTATATACAGGGTGTTACAAAAAGGTACGGCCAAACTTTCAGGAAACATTCCTCACACACAAAGAAAGAAAATATGTTATGTGGACATGTGTCCGGAAATGCTTACTTTCCATGTTAGAGCTCATTTTATTACTTCTCTTCAAATCACATTGATCATGGAATGGAAACACACAGCAACAGAACGTACCAGCGTGACTTCAAACACTTTTTTACAGGAAATGTTCAAAATGTCCTCCGTTAGCGAGGATACATGCATCCACCCTCCGTCGCATGGAATCCCTGATGCGATGATGCAGCCCTGGAGAATGGCATATTGTATCACATGTTACGTCTGAACACATGTTCTGTGTTCGAAGTTTGGTCCACCAGTGGGGGCACTGGATCCTGGGATCCGTCTGCGACACATGCATATACACAGACATACAGAAAACAGAGCAAACGCTCTCCAAATGTGGAGGTGACTGGATATAGTCAAGTACAGTGCTATACTACACCTACCGGGCAGTGCATTTTGGCTAGGTGTTAGCATTTACAAGCAATTTTAGAACACTGAACGAGAGGGTATGTCATGATCAGAACTGACATAAAATTGAAAGAATTGCGAAAAATGATGGGGGAATAGATATAAATTGTCCGAATATACAGCGAAACGTTTCTGTCACACTGACCAGGTCGCTCTGTTTCTAGACGGGTTGCAGAAGGTGGTGGGTATGGCTTTCTCCGACTTCTGCTCAAGTCCGACTTAAATTGGATTGATCACATGCGCAAAGCTGCAAAAATCGCGGCAGTCACAAGATGCATAGGGACTTACTAAAACCACGTTGGAATTTTACTGTAGGATACAGATTCGAGAAAGGTGACTTGTTTTGAGATATGATAGTCCATGAAATATGATTCACTTGTGCCTGTAATCGTTAAAGGAGTTCTCCCTAGGATCGAATGCAGGTATGTGGTTGAATAGAAGGACTTGATTCCAAATCATAGACATCAATTCTAGCCCATAACGTAACACTAAAGATCTGATAGCTCGTATACATTTCTTACGACCTGAATCAGCACATCATTTAGTATTGTTTGTGATCCTTCTCAATCAGTTATCGCATATAGCTTAGCGGATATATTGCAGAAACTCTGACATGGTATCGAGACAGAATATGTTACAAATACTGGAGAAATATCTAGCGGCGTGAAGGAGTTGCAAATAGCGACTTCATACCACGTTCCTTAGCTGAACCATTTTCAAAATTCAACGATTTTATCACGAGGTTGCATCACGGGCTACGTGTATCCACACTGCTGGTCTGTTAATATACACTCCAACAATCACCATCTTGGTATTTGTCTTGAAACACCTATTCTTTCGGAGGTAATGTCATACCTCGATTTATAAAGCCAATATAGCTTTTAACATGGATACCTGTGTGCACCTGTAGAACCAAGACCGCTTGTGACAGTCACATACAGTAGCTGTTGCGATCGGGTTTTCTAACATCTGGCGATTTGTAAGACGATTACGCCTCTCTTTCTATGACACAGTCGTACCACTTGCAAGAAAAATTGATGAGACATATCAACCAAGCCGGCAGGAGTGGCCGAGCGGTTCTAGGCGCTACACTCTGGACCCGCACGACCGGTACGGTCGAAGGTTCGAATCCTGCCTCGGGCATGGATGTGTGTGATGTCCTTAGGTTAGTTAGGTTTAAGTAGTTCTAAGTTCCTGGGGACTGATAACCTCAGCAGTTGAGTCCCATAACGCTCAGAGCCATTTGAACCATTTTGTCAACCTATAGCTGACTTTTTTCTCAGTATTATTTTGTGTCGTCTGCAGTCATTAATTGGCGAAGTATTATGCTTAGTAGTAGGGGGTGCTTGATAGGCTCACTTGAGCGTCAGGTTTATAAAGTATGTGTCTGTGTTCCAACTTGTGCAAAGGAAATGACTATGTCCAGTCGTAAGGAAGGTATGGATCTGATGTGGGATACTGTGATAGCAAAGGGGAGAGTATGTCAAGTCACAAGAATAGTACAGATATTCAGAGTGTATTTTCGATACTTCACTCATTGTCGAATATTGTTCATTTGAGATCGCGATCATAACATTTAATTGTAAGTATAGTGATCAAATATATATGTGACCGATTTCCTAGGATAATTCTGTGTAGGGATGCTTAGCATGCAGCGCCAGTGTCCTGTGGCGGTAATGATTCACGTTTCTTGTTAACGGCAGGAGCTGTCTGAATGGAAAGGTCTGTTGGGAGTGTAGGAATGTAGCTGACATAACCATATTGTCCTCTAGACGGCCGAATAGCGAATTAATACTTAGCATGTGTTGGGTAGCTTTCATGATCGCGAGAAAATCTGAGAAGATTGAACATGGACATGTGTTTGCGCTGGACCATTATAAATAGTTCAGTTGACTGCTTCTTCACAATTTATTTAGTTGTGAGAACATCGAGTGTGGTGTGTGCGTCTAGCAGGTGAAAGACAGGTGGAAGACACGTTTGCTGGTTCTCTGGACATGAGAAACACCTTAGTTGACTTTTTAAATTATAGGGATGATTCGGAATCTGTTACATCACAGACATTGGTATTCGTGAGTGGAAATATCAGTTTCCTCTATTTTTTTCGAGTTCTCACGTAAAGGTCTTTGCAGACAGGATAAGTTTCTAGTTTCTCTATGATTTACAGCATGCTCCACCTAGCTAAAGTTTAGGGTTTCTAGCGATATAATTTCCAGTCTATATCTTGGGAATTATGTTGCGCAAGAATACTGCTATGCAAGCGATATTGCTATGTGCTTGATATCGAGAAGTACGGCGAAAATGGTATAATATTCCAGCAAACCATGCGAAATTAGATATGTTCTTGTAATCCCAGAGTCTAGGGATGGGTGTAGCAGCAGGTTTGGGCCAGAAACAGTAACGTGTTTGTGCCGAGAGGGAAACGAGCCCATCTTTGCACAATAGTTCTGAGAGTGACTTCGATACACTGAGGGTGCTGTGGTCATGCAGTGGAGTGGATGACCGCCTGACCTTGCAGAATATATCAAGTGCCGCGAATATACTTACAGTGCTATCTTCCTTCACGATATATGTATGAATGATGTAAAAGAGGCGATTTTTGGATGGCACAGGATACAAATTGTATGTTTACTACATTGATACTATATTCAGTGATATATTGCTGGGATGGAGATCGGTTTCACACTTTAATATTCAAGCTCCTGCGCTCAGTGGGAGAGCAGTGTAATTGAGAAAGAGTCATTCCGTATTTGACGATATGTAGGGCAATTTGAAAGGTTTAATTGTCATTGCAATATTGTGATCTGTGTAAAATAGTTTCCTTCTGCTGAAAGTCTCATCTGCAGAATGAAAAAAAAAGTGGATGGTGCTTCCACAGCAGTGGCATCAGTAATTCGACAGGTAAATTCGATAAGATTTAATCATTCATTCACAAGACATCCTTTGTGCTGGGTTATAGGAGTCTCTACATAGCGGTGAGAGCGTTATCGGCACCCTTAAGCGTAACCTCGCATTTTCCTTGTTGTTCTAACAATAGTGATGTTGATTACAATACACGGTGATGTCTTTCCAAGTATTATGTCTGGGAGTGTGGTATTCATTATCACACATAGTGCCGGACGCCTGTTCTTCATAACACTTCTTTGAGAGAATCTTGGCAGGATGCAGCACCTTCCAGAAGCGCTGATTCGAAGACTTTGTCGCATTATTTCCTAGGGCTGAAGAGAATCAAGACATATAGCCAGTGTGGGTGTAGCTGTACCATAATTTTATCGGGCGCCGTAGAGATATAAAAGATAACTGCACTGTTTGTGTCAAATGCATATATGTTCAAATGTAAAGTTACTGTGGCTTATGTTGTGACATGATCAGAGAATATGAGTGTGTGTCCTATCATGAGGGATGTGTAGATTCAGCACATCAATAACCTCAAAGGTATGAGAGAGATTTTTATGTGGAAAATTATGTGTACTATAGATATTGAGATTCATTCCAGAACCACAGCCGTCAAGAGGAGACAACACCTGTACATCGATCATTGTCAGACTGTAGCAGCAATCGTAATATTTAATTGTAGTTCCACTGGTAAATATGTTCCTGGCTCCCAGTAGTCTTGTGAGTCTTGTATGTATTTGATGATATGTAGAAAACTTTTGCGGGGTTTAACTGTCAGTGCAACGTAGCGATCTGTACAAAATAATTCTGCCACTGAAAGCCTCGTTGGCAGAAAATGATTGCGGATGGTGCTCCCAAACCGGCAGCAGCAGCAGTTTGACAGGTAAATTCAGTGACGAATGGGCTGTCCCATATGATCACTGGGAACAATACACCTTGTGCTAATCTGGGAAGCATTGCCACATCTGTCTCGGCGCTGGACCCATACCACAGATATGCATCATTGCGCCAGCAACGGTGCCTAGGTGATCACGTATTTCGACAGGAATTTTGCAGGTGTCAACTATGAAAGAGATGCTGCCACCTCATCCTTGTGGGACCCGAAGTGACACCTATGCACCGTAGCTTCGTGGGGGCTGCCGGTGCATTCCAGCTTCTGGGAGCATGTGCGGTAGCGTCCTTTGTGGTTCAGACGACAGGGAGGCGGTGGGTGCTGCAATGTGGGATGTGTTTTTTACTAGCGAACTTTTGTTTAAACTATATTCCATCGATTTCACCGATCAATAGGATACTGCAAATTTAAAAAACTCTAGCCCATACATGGGAAGAATATCGATTTAATTAATTTGTATAAATTTTTTATATCAACATGGTTTAGCGGTACAATAGTTAAGAGGACGGTGTGTGTGAGTGGGTGACATGAAGCAGAACATCAGGTTAAGTGCAGAACACTATGTTAATTTGAATAATTTTTATGTAAAACGCAGTACAATAGTTTAAGGTGGTGGGTGACATAGAAGGATACGCCAGAAATAGCGTTCAAAAGCATGTGAAATTCGAAAAATGTACCAGAAAATGGTGGGAGGACATAACTGATTACTTAATGTGCTATGGAAGGAGGTTCAATAATTTAAGGAAGTGGGGATGACATGGAAAAACCTTTAACAGAACAACTGGTTAAGTGCCAACAAAGGCCCAAACATTAGGTTAAGACACGCAGAGTACAGTGCCGAACATCAAGTTATGCAACATGTTCGCCCCCTGCAATTGCTTCTTTAAGACCTAGATGTTTCCAAACAGCAGAGAATGATGAGCAAGAGAAATCCAACCCCCACAAACTGAATTTCTTATAAACAAACAATATATCCTTTATGTATATCCTATACATTGCCTTGAACCCTCTAAACTTAATTAAGTAGTCAAACAAATTGATAAGAGTGAGAGGAGCTGTTCCAATAACTCAGACCTGAAGGTGTACCTGTAGCAGCGAGTGGGAGGTTTCCTGAGGGAGTGGGGAATGAGGGGGGGGGGGGGAAACAATAGGTTAAATACTTGTCAATCAAAGGAGAACAATAGGTTAAGTACCTGTCAATCAAAGGAGAACAATACCTGCCCCTGACGTATACAACCAACACTAACAAAATGTGCTGACGTCCCAATCAAAAGGAAGCATCCTTTTAGCAGAACAATAGGTTAAGTACCTGTCAATCAAAGGTGAACAATAGGTTAAGTACCTGTCAATCAAAAGAGAACAATAGGTTTGCCCCTGAGTCTATACCTGCCCTTGATGTAGGCAACCTGCACTAACAAAATGCGCTGGAGTGAAGGTACTGCATCTACTCATGTGTTATCAAGAACTCGGATCCCACACTTCGCTTAAATTGATGTCCCATTCTTTACTCGATTGAAAAATATTCTTACTGTGATAGTGCTGTATTGTTGTTGTCCAAAAATTCTTCGACTACACTATACTACTAAGATTGTTGAAGTCCTTCTGAGACAGCAGTTTTGTTTGCTGTGCCAGTATGTTGACCCGTGCTCAGCATGCACTGACTAGATTGGCTGAGTGCATTGCATGTGTCACAGACGTTCCTCGTATGTGCCAGCGGGTTTTCTAGTCTGTCCAATATGCATCATGAAACACTGGCTTGAAGTATGTAAATACCCACTACTGGTAAATACCCACTACTGACATGCTTGGCTCGCATTTAACGTTGAAAAATACATAATCAGTTCTAATGATGGAGAAACACATAATTTATATCTCGCTTCTTTATCCATATGGCAACTTTTTAGGATATACAGACCTACAGAAAATGTGTGATTTCTAGTTTGTATTCCTCCATTATGATCTCCTTACCAGGTAAAGTAGGTTTTCGCCACATCACAAGGTCTATTTGTCAGTGGTCGTTAAGAGTCCTAATTTTTATGTAAAATCGTACATTGTACAAACAGAGTTGTAGCAATGTGGTTTTGATACTGTGATGTCGATACTATTCAATTTTTTTGTGTAAACTTCTGTTAACTACACGCATTATCTTAACTGCAATTTTCTTAAGGATAGGTGATGTTAATCATATGATTGGATGTACTCGTGATAACAGCGACTGTACAATATCTCCCTCTTTTAATTTTTAATGGATACTTAAGTATAAAGAAATTGTGACAAAATACTAATCGCTCGAGTTCGATCCTTGACTTTCTGTCACTTCACGAAATTTTTTTCTTTATATCATTTCCTTACGCTAAGGGAGGATCAAGAAATGACAAACGGCAAAGCAAAACATACAAAATTATTTAGAGAACTTTCGTTTGTCGCTCATTCAATTTGTCAGCACTTGAGCATACCACGTAGACGCGTAAATCAATTTCCGACTACCTACTGCTTTGTTGAGATATGCGTACCAATACTCATTACATCAGGTGTTATCTGGCAATCCTTATCGCAGTGTTACAGCCTCTGGATGAACAGTTTCATTACGACACTTAACTGACATATGATAGGACATGTCAGATTTCTGATTTGCATTGATTTCAAAGGTTAAATGGAATTACTAATCACTCTCTGACATTATAACTGAAATTGGCTTATCACATACAGTTTAACAATGCTCGGTCTTCATCTATAGGCCCTTGAACTGTGTATACATACAAGGCGATCTAAGGACAGCGACAGTTTTTATAAGCTTTTAGTAAGCAGCGAATTATTAACGCTCCAGTATTTAGATATTCTTTAAAGATAAATTGTATTTTAAAGTTGTAGAAAGTATCAAAATGGATAAGAGTGGAATTTAGTACATAGTAAAAGGACGTAATGCACGGGGATTAAAGTTTTTATAGACTAATTTGTCGTATTCCATATATCATGCGCGAGTGATCTCTAAGGTGTGGAAAGAGGTCAAAAGTGTACCTTTTTTGTGTGGAATACAATGAAATCGCTTAACACTATCAAATATTGTTTCATTACAGTGCTAATCTTATTCATAATATAACCCAAAATATTAATTATGAGAGCCTGTTTAAAGCTACTGTTCAATGGCGATGAAAGAGCTGCGCAAGAGATTTGTTTTAAGACCACCTTATTTGCCAGAAAATAAGCTATAAGACAGACAGGACGATTCTGCTAAGCTATTCGCCTAAGATATTCCCTGTATCGTATAAGATATGGTAATTCTGTTTCCAATCAAACTCACAGAGAAAAAGTCCTCACCAAATGAGGTCTAGTCTCTTTTTATGGCTGTATTAATTACAGAGATACCGGTATCAACTTCGTTTTTTCAAATAGAACTATAACACACTGGGGCGCAGAAGTTGAGGACAGAAGTACCTTCCATGATGTATCACTGTCAACTAACATAGCTCGATGAATCTTGGCCCATAGTCAGAAAGAACTGCTGCAGTATAGTACAGATGCTAGCTGAAAGATACGCTATGTGATCAAAAGTATCTGGACACCTGGCTGAAATTGACTTACAAGTTCATGGCGCCCTCCATCGTTAATGCTGGAATTCAATATGGTGTTGGCCCACCCTTAGCCTTGATGACAGCTTCCACTCCCTCCAGCGTTGAATCAGGTGCTAGAAGGTTTCTTGGGGAATACCAGCCCATTCTTCACGGAGTGCTGCACTGAGGAGAGATATCGATGTCGGTCGGTGAGGCCTGGCACGAAGCTGTCGTTCCAAAACATCCAAAAGGTGTGCTATAGGATCCAGGTCAGGACTCTGTGCAGGCCAGTCCATTACGTACAGGTGTATGACACAAGTCACACCCAATCATCTGACCACCTTCTAAGTCCGTGAGTTCCACTGAGTTCCCCATTGTGCTCTCTCAAGATGTCTAATGACTACTGATGTCGCTCGTATGGAGTACCTGGCCGTAGGTGTAGAGATGGGCAAAACTGTTCTTTTCAGAGATCGGATCAGAACTGTTCACTCCCTGAAATGAACTAGCTCTTTTTCATGACTCACCACTCATTCACAATAGAAAATAAATGGAAGGCACATTGCCCTTTAAACTTGGTTTATTCCAGTACTATACCTGTATTTTGATTTTATTTGACCCTATATTGAAGTAACACAGATAATGAGTAAGAATTTTGTATTGTTTATTGAAATTTCCACGATATGACAAAGTTTTTGATTATTGATTTATTTTGCACTATCGTGGTTTTTTGGGTGATCAGAAAATGTTGTAACTTGAGATTTACATTAACAATATATTTGGCTATAATGTATTAAAATTTCATTAACCTCGTACAAATACATCGCAAGCCATATATTTTTAAAGTGAACGTTTCCTTCCGAAGACGCCTAAAATTGCAAAATCCGTACCAGAATAAGAAAAAAAATATATAAATTTGACTGTAAGACTAAAGTGCTGCATATAGCCTTATGCAGAATAAAACAAGGAAAATATTGGTGTATCACATTTTACTATATGTTTATCAGTTCGCTCGTAATTAAAGCGTAAATTCGAGTGTCCATAATAAAAATCCTATAGTAAGAGGAGTCGTCAGGAACCTAGTCTGATCAGTTTAAACAAATAAAAATAAAATAAAAACAAATGATGTATACATAACATAATAATGTAATATACACAGCAGTATTACTACGAAGAACAATATCCAGCAGAGACAAACTCCGATGCAGAGGCGCTGAGTCAAGCAGGTCGAGCCGCGAGCTGTATTACTGCGTGAGCTAAGACCGCAGAGACCAGAGTGACACCTGAGTTGCTTTGCTCAAGGCTCTGGCTAGAGTCGAGAACAGTAGGGTGAGCATTGAGCGGGCGAGTTCCGATGGTGGGGGGAGCGGTGAACGGCCACCACTCACCCGCTCCGAGACAAATCGTCCGTTCTCTTGCGAGCAGGTTGTTGCAAGTAGTTCTTATGTTCTCCGCTAGGCAGCTCTCTGTCCTGTTGCTAGCATTAACTGTCCAGAGGGCAGGACGTGCGACTGAAACGATCGCCGACGCAGCGCGATACTAAGTTAAGCTGCGCCAGACACTGCACGCGGCAGAGGAAGCACAGAGACGGCACGGCATATGTGAAACACAAAATCCAATGGGGCACTGCACAATGCAGGCAGCCAAGGTAGAAGCAGGGCAGAGGCCGGCGCTGGCTGTGTTGTGTGGCGTGTGGTGTGCTCTGACCAGCAGAGGCCCCACTGATATGCTCTCTCTCTCTCTCTCTCTCTCTCTCTCTCTGCTGTGGGAAACGTTTGCAGCTACCGTTCTTTTTTTCTGAATCACTGATTGTTCACTCCTTTGAAAGATTCAACTCTATGAATCAGTTCAGGAGCGGATCCCCCATCTCTACGTAGGTGGCAGCACAACGCACCTAATGTGAAAAACGTGTTTTTCGCGGTGTCTGGATACTTTTGATCATATAGTGTATATGCAGTGGGACGAATAGAAATGACACTATAACACTAACTACAGCCTTGATGACAGCTTCTACTCCCTCCAGCGTTCAATCAGGTGCTAGGAGGTTTCTTGGGGAATACCAGCCTATTCTTCACGGAGTGCTGCACTGAGGAGAGATATCGATGTCGGTTGGTGAGGCCTGGCACGAAGCTGTCGTTCCAAAACATCCAAAAGGTGTGCTATAGGATCCAGATCAGGACTCTGTGCAAGCCAGTCCATTATGTACAGGCGTATGACACAAGTCACACCCAATCATCTGACCACCTTCGAAGTCCGTGAGTTCCACTGAGTTCCCCATTGTGCTCTCTCAAGATGTCTAATGACTACTGATGTCGCTCGTATGGAGTACCTGGCCGTAGGTGGCAGCACAATGCACCTAATGTGAAAAATGTGTTTTTCGCGGTGTCCGGATACTTTTGATCACATAGTGTATATGCAGTAGGACGAATAGAAATGACACTATAGCGCTAACTACAGTGTAGACACCGCGGTACACGATAGTACTTTAGACACTAAAAAACGCGGGACATGGTTCTTAATAGAAAGTGATCGCCACAGACGGCAATGTGTGCTCTGCATGCGCTCCCATGCTTGAGCTACAATACGTTTTCGCAACGCAGCCTACACATGATGGGTGGAATTAAGTCAGGGGAATGGGAAGGCCAGTCCATGGTTCGAATACACTCACATTTCGAAAACTCCTCCACCGGCGCTGTTCGAGGCTGTCACTCACTGTCATCCATAAAACCCCTGAAAAGACGCCATGGGGATGGGGTTCAGGGTCACAATCTTGTTGGCAGGTGAGTGTAGCGTGTTGAAAGGTTTGCCTCTCCACACCATACCATCTGGACCACCAAAACTACCATCTTCTACATTGTTCTCGGGTGCATTACCGGCTCCCACCTCTCATCCTCCAAACCTTTTAACACGACACACTCACCTGTAAACGTTATTTTGACACCGTACTCCTTTTGTATGTGCGTATTTTCAGGGGTGCATTAGGTCCTGACTTCAATTTTATGGATAACAATGAGTGACCGCATCGAACAGTGAAGGGATAGGAGTCTTTGAAATGAGAGAATATTAGGCGAATAAACAGGCCTCCCCATTCCCCCGACTTAATACCATGTACCACGTCTACGTACAGGTATACGAACGACCATCCAGCAGTCGTCAGCTGCACTAGTAGAGGAATGGAACGCCCTACCACAAGAACTCTTACCAACCTCGTGCCCAGCGTGGGAGCACGTTACAGAGCATGCTTCGCCGTGCCGGCCAGTGTGGCAGAGCGGTTCTAGGTGCTACAGTCTGGAACCGTGCGACCCCTACGGTCGCAGGTTCGAATCCTGCCTCGGGCATGGATGTGTGTGATGTCCTTAGGTTAGTTAGGTTTAAGTAGTTCTAAGTTCTAGGGGACTGATGACCTCACAAATTAAGTCATATAGTGCTCAGAGCCATTTGAACCATTTGAACCTTGAGTGCATTGCGACTTGCTAGTCAGTTACTGTGTGACAATCCAAGCACTAGGTCATGGTGATAGGATTTACCAATGCAGAAAAAGCCGATATGCTTATGGTGTATGCAGAGTGTAGGAAGAACGCAATTCGTTCTCGTACGGTGTAAGTCGCAAGGTATCCCAATAGACGTCAACATCTTCAAACAATTATGTGGAAGTGGTAGTGTATCATGTAGACAACGTAACAGAAAGAAGCAAGTCACGAGAGAAGAGGGGGAAATTATAACGTTCTTACTGCTGTTGCAGTTGATCCTCACTTTAGCTCCCGTGCAGTAACACGAAGAAGTGGCATAAGTCAGGCAAGTGTCCTACACATTTTCCATTGACATAGCTTCCATCTCTATCACATCTCTCATCATGAACAGTTGCAAGGAAACGATTTCGAGAATCGTGTTAACTTCTGTACAACGGCATTAAGACAGGATACTCCGGATGTATCATGTATCTTATTTAGTGATGAGGTCACATTTACCAATCACGGCCAGGTAAACCGCCGAAACATGCAGTATTGGTCTGTTGATAACCCCCGCTCTCTTCGTCAGGTGGAATGTTAGCCTCCATAGTGTGTTGGTTCAAATGGCTCTAAGCACTATGGGACTTAATATTTGAGGTCATCAGTCCCCTAGACTTAGAACAACTTAAACCTAACTAATCTAAAGACAGAACACACTTACATGCCCGAGGCAGGATTCGAACCTGCGACCGTAGCAGCAGCTCGGTTCCGGACTGAAGCGCCTAGAACCGCTCGGCCACAGCTGCTGGTCCATATAGTGTAAACGTGTGGTGTGGGATAGTGAACCCGCAGCTCTTAGGCCTGTCTTTCACAGAGGGAACGCTGAACGCGCACTAATATCGCAGCGTCCTAAAAGACCATCTTCCACTGCTGCTAGGAACGTTCCTCTGCAGACTAGGAGGAAACTGTAGTACCAACATGATACCTGTCCAACCTACAGTGAACGAAGTGTCACAGCATGTCTTCACGAATTATTTCCAAATCGTTGGACTGGGCGCAGAAGAGATGCTGTCAACAAGGCCATACTAACTATACCAGTTGATAGGCAATGACTTACTACTGCAGCCTTTTCGGACATCTATGCTGAAGTACTGGCACGTGTGCAGCACTCGTTCCATACCAGACTGGAAGCGTGTAGTGCCGCTGTCGGTGGTCATTGTGAACACAACCTGTGATGGTCAATTGTCTCGTTATTGGTCAGAATCCATATAGCTAGTGTATGAAGTTGTGTCGTTCTCTAGTGCGTGCTGCCACCGGTATTGTACAAGTGTCGGTGTGGGAACATTTCAAAATAACGATGTACTGTAAACGACTGGCACTAGAACCTTGCAACAGTCACCAGTGACATTCTCATCTACCCTACTTTTAGTTTGTGAGTCAATAGGCATTGTTCCGTTCAAAAAAGTGTATGTTTATAAAAAAATACTCATTTTAAGTATTATTACAATCTGTTTATTTCCTAACAATACGAGCCCCTAACTACCAACCCATTCAGTGAAAATCGCACATCAATAGCACTTTCCATTTCCACATTGTTTGCGGTGCAAGTTTTAGGTGATTCACCCTGTATTTACGTAACTGAAGTGGTGCTTCCTCTAGGAGAACCGGCAGCACTTCAGTAAGAACTTGTGGGTTTTCAAGGGTTAAGGTGAGTTCAATTAAGTAAGAACCAGAGTTGTAATGTGCAAATTGCTGAGAGAGCAATAACTGTAGTGTTTAAACTGCATCTTTATATTCCAGACGCATTTATAAAACTGTTGTCTGTATCAGCCGTGCTGTCTCCCATTTCTTTTGTTGCAAATTATGAGAGTTAAATTATATAATGCAAAATAGCAATAACTCAGTTAACTCTTGAATAGCTGCGCTATAAAAATTTAAATAAAAAGCTCACTCCCTATTCCGTTTCTCTGTTTGAACGTTAAAAGCTACCTTACTGTGTGACGGAGAGTACTTTCCTGATCCATTTGTGGATGGCTCGCGGGAGGAACGACTGTCTTAGGGCCTCCGTATGAGCTCCAATACGTGTCATCTTATCATCATTATCATTTCGTTACGTATATGTGGCAGGAAGAACTACGGTGAGTGATTTTTTTGGAACATATCCTCCCGGAATTTTAACAGTAAACCTGTCTATTATGCAAAACGTGTGTACCGACGTCTGACGAGGAGCCGGATGAGTATTATGTGACTCTCGCAATAAATAAACAAACTCGTTACGAAATGCGCTGTATCTTCTGTTAATCAAACGTAGTAAAGGTCCCGATCGGATGAAAAATACTTAAGAATCGGTTGAAAGAATGTTTCCTAAGCAGCTTCAGTTGTGGACGGGTTACATTCGCGAAGGAGTCTTCCAGTGAATCTCAGTAAGGCATTTGTGTTTCTCAAGTCTAATTTTATGAAGCCGTTTCAGTTTTATTACTACAGATCCATAGTCCTTGGTAATAAACAGTTTTATACATTTACTTCTACAGAGATACTACGCAAACCAGCATATGGTGCGTGGCATCTTGTACCACTGCCAGACATTTTCTTTCCTGCTCCATTTGCAAATAGAGAGAGGGATGAACGACGATCTCTACGCCCCCATATTAACTCTAAATACTCTTATCTTATCCTCGTGCTCCTTACGCGAAATGTACGCAGGTGGCAGTAGAATCTTTCAGCAGACAACTTCAAATGCCAGTTCTCTAAATTTTCTCAACAGTGTTCCGCGAAAAGAACATCGCCTTCCCTCCAGGGATCCCTACTTGCGTTCATAAAGAATGTCCGTAATACTCGGCTGTTGATCGAAAAAATCTGACAGCCCGCCTCTCAGATGCTTCAATGTGTCTCTTTAATCCGACCTAGTGGGGATTCCTAACACTCGAGCAGTACTAGAGACTCGGTCGCACTAGTGTTCTATACGCGATCTCCTTCACAGGTGAAGCACACGTTCTTAAATTCTCCCAGTACATCCAAGGCGACCACTCGCCTTCCCTACTACGCTAGAGGAGTACCATCGGGTGATGGATAAAGAAGGTTAAAGCGTCAGAAAGTGCAACAACTGAGCTCCATGGTCTGCACCGTTCGGGACGTCCTGCCACTGCCAGTGCTCCCAGTATGATGAATCGTGCGGATGCTATTTTTCGTGCAGACCGTCACAAAACAACGCGACAATTAGCTCTACAGCGATCCGCGAGATTTGGAAGTGCATGAGCAATGCCTGAGACTTCTGGATATTCAAAAGTGTGTTCAAGCTGGGTTCCACAGATGCTCGCAACAGACTACAAGAAAAGTCGTTTCATCTGAAGTGTGGGAACAATTTGGGGTTTCTATAATAGATCGTGAAAGGTGGTGAATCCTGGGTGCTTCACTTCAGGGTAGAAGAAAAAGGCAGTCTCTGGAGTGGCACCATGCACAACCTCCAAAAAAGGAGAAATTCCATGTACCTCTCTCGCTGGTAGAGAAGTAGGGAACTGGCGGAGTGAGCGCAATTTTGATATCAAATTGATATACAAATTAATTGAATTGCCTCGTGGCACGCGCTGGCCGCTGTCCGACTTGAGTCGATGGTCCTTCACCGACACAAAAGCAGGTGTAGTTAACTAAACAATAGGAGATAAAAGAACAGCTGTCCCAAATGCAAATTGTTCGTCTGAAGTATAGTGTCACAGCCGCCCCTAAGGCCGGTATTACACTATCAAATTTCTTTGTCAAAGATTTGATCAAAGATGTGATCCAATATTCCGTCCAATATATTTGACAAAGATCTTTGACGTAGCGCTACAAGGGGTATTACACTGTCATCAAATTTTTCGTCAAAGTTCAAGATGGCTGACAACAACTTGTTATTAACCGCAGCAGTTTTACGTACTCCAATTGCATTGTGTGCACATGCGGAAAAGAAGTGGGGGGAAAAATGGAACCATACATACGAGGTTGACAGTCTTAAAAGTCCTGGGATTACAACTTGATAATAAATTCAGTTGGGAGGAGCACACCACAGAACTGCAGAAACGCCTTAACAAATCTGTATTTGCAATTCGAGTGTTAGAAGACATAGGCAACATAAAAATGAAAAAGCTTGCTTACTTTCATTCCATAATGTCATATGGGATAATATTTTGGGGTAAATCTTGAAGTCAAACAAAAGTTTTCAAGGTCCAAAAGCGTGTAATACGTATTATTTGTGGAGTAAATTCACGGACCTCCTGCAGAAACCTCTTCAAAGAACTGGGTGTACTAACTACTGCCTCTCTGTATATTTACTTCTTAATAAAAGTTGTCGTAAATAATATATCTCTTTTTCCAACAAACAACTCAGTTCATACATACAATACCAGGAACAAAAATGATCTGCACAAGGACTTAAAAGCACTTACTTTAGTTCAAAAAGGGGTCCACTACTCAGGAACACTCATCTTCAATAATTTGCCAGGAAACATAAAAAATTTAGTTAGAAATAAAGATCAGTTTAAAAGGAGCCTGAAAGACTTACTACTGGCCAACTCCTTCTACTCCATTGGCGAAATTTTTAATAGAAACAAATGATGTATTGTATTTATTCATACTATTAGTATTTTTATTTCAGCTTAAAAAAAATCGACATGTTCCACATCCACGAGGATCTCCTCAGCACGGATCTATGGAACGAAAAACTAATCTAATCCGGGTGAAGCCGTGGGTTTTACGACGACACGATAAAAGCATTCAACAAAACTTGTTACGTGAGCTTACAGTGGAAGACGTCAAGTCGTACATAAATTACTTAAGAATGGATGAGCATACATTTCTGTATGTGTTCAATGAAGTGTATCCTCATATCACAAAGCACAATTTTCACTTAAGAACTGCTACATCTTCAGAAGACAGGCTCACTAAAACACTCCGATTCCTTGCTACAGGAGAGGGTTATGTTAGGTTAGGTTATGTCAGGTTAGGTCTCCAATCTTCTTAATCTATTTTTGTATTCAGGGTGCCTCACGTTGTAAAGCGCCTCATCAGCTTCAGACATCTCTATTAATTCTGTAGATGTCGGCACACACCAATTGTATTTACCGGCAATGGTTATAAAAACACTACAGACGACAGAACGCTGCAGCGATGCTAGCGCTCCGCGTGGTAACATATCGCATTGCAGTGAACAGAAGACAAGCGATTTCTTTGATCAAATATACGGCCTCGGCCTAGATTTGATCAAATATTGGACGACATTTGTCAAAGATCCCTATTACACTATCAAAAATCTTTGACAAAGATATTGGACAAAGATATTGGACAAAGAAATTTGATAGTGTAATACCGGCCTAATGGTTGGGGGGCGCACCTGTGGCGACGACCCGACACAGACTAGGCAGATCCCCAGCACCTCCAATAGGCCTCTCGTTCTGCGGTGGAAAACACTTTTATTTAATGTCAACAAATCTTTCTTGCAATCTGTTAGAAGTATCTCCCAGAAAGACCCGAGCCCTTTGGAACAACAACGAAATTCTGGAGAACGGTCCAACCAGCTGCCCGCCCTCGGCTTTCCACGATCTGCCTGCCGCCTTAAGGCGACGACCCTATGCCTGAACAAAACCTAAAAAATAGTACATGAAAGGACGGCCGCCTCCCCCACCAGGTAGCAGTCCCTTGCGGGCGCTGAAGGCGGTCCACTGCCGCCCGCCTCCTGACCAGCCGCATGCCTTCCGATATGAGAGGCAACAGCTCTGGGTTAGCTAACATGAGTGTCATTAAGCGGCCTAATGTCACAACAGCTGCTCGGCCACGTGTCCGGCGGTTTCTACTGATGACTACGTGTCTGCCTTCTTCAGGGGTTGGGGAGGGGGGGGGGGGGGAGGGGCGGCAGACAGCAGCTGGAATATGTATACAATTCTGCTCTCAAGGCGCGCTTTGTTGGTCAATACTGGTTTCGAAGGTCAGCGTCTTCTGCCACAGCTGTGTCCTAAGGAAAATATTTTTCGAGGATTGCAGCTGATACTGGGCGTGTCAGACTGTCCATCTGTCTCAGACTGAACAAATAATGTTTTTCTAAAGCTCCATCCAATATTCCATCCACCTGCACGCAAACACAGGATGGGCGTGTCAGATTATCCATCTGTCTCAGAATGAACAAAGAGTACTTTCGTAAGCCTAAAAGCTGCACCTAATATTCCATCCACCTGCAGGTAAATGCTGGATGTTCGTCTCAGATTTTTCTTTCCTC
This sequence comes from Schistocerca serialis cubense, assembly GCF_023864345.2. Classification (NCBI taxonomy): domain Eukaryota; kingdom Metazoa; phylum Arthropoda; class Insecta; order Orthoptera; family Acrididae; genus Schistocerca; species Schistocerca serialis. Next base: position 351,443,853 of record NC_064640.1, on the reverse strand, counting down.
CCCCCCCCCCCCCCCCCAAAGATGTGATACTTTCATCAAACAGCTGCACCAAGCTTGCTTGAAGCGAAAAAAATACAAGTTATAACTTGCTGCTATGGCACTCTGAGTTCCTATTGGAGGGTGGAGTCCGAAGCTATATAAAGCCCTACCCCCACCACAATCATATAAGTCTTTGACAGTGCATAGCGCGAGTCCTACACCGTGAAGCAAGCGCTTAGCCAGCAATGTTGCCAGCGCCAGTGGTGCTGGGAAACGGCAAACTTAGTTGATGTGTAAGTGTTTATGAGAAAAAAAGAAATTATGAGTTCAAATTGCAACAGTTATGAAATTTCGTAGTAAAGTATTCAAATTTTTTCGAGATTATGGTACATTTTCGTAACAAGTGGTTATAAAAGTTCTTTTTCCTTAGTATTACAGCATTCATTCTCCAAATGCTGTTGGAATTAGAACGCCAGCTGGAGGCTGAAAGTCTTCAGCACGCGGAAGAGGTTGTGCCATTATCATGTAAGTACATATCAAAATTCTGTGTGTGATAGTTATATGTTCAGAAAGCGTCTCTTAAAGTGTTCAAATCGTAACAAGTGCTTATAACATTTCTACTGTTGTTCTAGCATTACAGCAGCAGCAACTGGAATCTGAAAGTCCCCATGAAGTGGAAGAGCTTGTGCTAGCATCATGTAACTACATCTCCAAATTCTGTGTGGTAGTTTACATGTTCAGAAAACAGCTCCTGATGTAATCAGATCCTAAGAAGTGTTTATGAAACTTTTGATCTCCCTATTGCGGCATTAGAGCAGCAGCTGATGGAAATCGAGCTGCTGCTGCTGGAGTCTGAAAAGCAGCAAGAAAATAAGTACAGTTGTTATATACTGCCATTAGACTTTTTTATCATATGCAGTTGTGTGAGGTATATATAAATTCATTGTTGTAGATGTTTCTATCCAAGAGGAAAATGGGATTCCTGTAGAGATATGCGTCGTGAATGATGACTTGGAGTCATCACTTCCATCTGGCACTAACTTTTTACTTATTTATTTAATTTTTTCATAGTTGTAATCAATATCTCGATGTAGTCAAATTCAGTACACATTTTTTGGTTGTTGTTTCTAATAATCAAGATCTTGCTGTAGGCGACTTACGCGAGATGGATCCATGGCTCCACAAAAACAACAATTCTGGCGAGCGTGAGATGCTTGGGTGGGATGTGAGATGGTGGCTGCTGAAAGAGAGTGTGATCCCTCTTTTCTGGAGCAGGGGATGGATATATTTGACTGGATGGGAGAACTGCCAGAAAGATCGATTGAACTGCTCAGTCCTGGGACCAAGAATGTAGACGGTGAGTATAATGTGGCCGTCATCGTTTAAGCATATAATTATTATTCAGGAAAGGTGATTTACTTAATTGTCATTGATTGTTTACAGCAAAAATTTAACAAAAATTGAGCATTGTGCTTAATTTTTCCCGTTATTCGTATGTTACAGAGGTGGCACCAACACCACCACGCCAGGAGGGGGCTGTGGCACGTGCACCTAGAGCGGTGGTTGTGGGGGCGGGTGTCAAACACACACCCGAGCGGCGTGCAGCGCCCTGCAAAGCGCCGCGGGAGGCGGCCGTGGTGTACCTAGGCGCATAGCCCTCCTCCCTGAAGACGCCTCATACCCAGCACCCTCGTGCACCGGCTAGGCGCAGTCATCACCTAGCTGTAATATTAATGATAATGAACCTGTGGCTAGCGGTAGTGCTCTATGCCATCCTGATAGTGAAGGATTCGGGCTTTCAAATAAGAAAACGAAATGATGTGGCGGCCCTCAAGTATGTACCCTCACACTCAGAGTTGAAATATTTAAAGTTTTGGCTAGTTTCGTTGTCTAGTGGCTGGGATACGTAGTTGCCACATTACAAGCCAAATACAGCTGAGTCTACAGTATACAATATCAATATACACATGAATCGAATGGTCGAAGGTTCCTATCACTCGGCAATTGCCATTTTTGAATGTTATATAGAAATTTATAAATAAAAAATTGCAATTAAGTAAATTCTGCACTTACTATTTTAACGACTTTAAATGATGGGTACGACAGCAGAAGTACCTTTAAGAGCGCCCTTTATTACTGTAAAACACTTATTGGCGTCGATGGTCCAGCAATTAAATAAAATATAAGTTAAATAACAGGGAAACAATAGATTACTACTGCACGTAGATACTTATGTACAACATAGCTCGTGAGATATTCGCTTCCAAACGCATACTACGTCTTCACTGCAGAAGGCACGGAAATAACACAAGAGCACAAGTCGGCACTCCGAAATATTTCTATCTCCCGCCACCACACGCAAACTGCTCTAGTCTCCTAGTCTTTCTGGCGACTGTGCGTCAGTCGCGCCTTACCGTCCAGGACTCTCTGTCCAGCACCTCCCGTGTCCTGGACCGTACTGACCAGAACTCCCCTCTCCTCTCTCGAAACGATTCTCCTCCCCCACTTCCATACAGTCTCTCCACGTGTCCTTTTTGGAACGATCGCTGTGATTGGCTAGAGCGATCCTACCATGTCTTCAAGCCAATGCACACTCACAGACATAATGAAACACATTAGAAATACTAACTATACATTTAAATAACTTGAAATTTAGTAAATATTCCGACGGCTGGACCATAAACACGTTCTAACACACATTATTAAATACATAAACAAATTAAATAAACATATATCAAAGGTAAGCCAGTAGCCTGATGTCCCTGTGCTTTCTAAAACACAGTAAATAATTGACCAATTTCTTCATGAATAGTATATATCGGATATAAACAAAGACATAGATGAATAAAGATATTTCTAAGTATGCTGCTACCGTTTTTTCGTGTAACTGTGGAGTACTTATTGGCTGACGCGATCGATAGTAATCGGCCACTTTGACCTCCAATACCTCATGTACTATTCAAGTTACATACCTGTAATTTAAATACATTTAGGTTTACACTAATATCTTTCTAAAGACACGTCGATCGAGAAAATCGTGTGAACCGTTTAGATTTTGGAAATTCGTTGTTTGGTGTTACTTGTATAATTTACAGTCAGATACTAAATTTTAAACTAATAAAGATATTGAAATTCTGATTACACCATCAGAATCGTCGTGCAGATAATGGTAATGTGCATGTTCCTTTTTGAGGTATCATGATTCACCTGGCTAGTATTAATTTCTATACGAACTGTCAAATGTCTGCCATTAAGGTTTCACAAAGTCCGCCATCTTTGACACTCTCGGCATACAAGTCCCTTTCATCGACACAGCATCACCAAGGAATTCCCAGCACGTGGCTATCCTGGACTCCGGCTAACGTTCGGCATCATGCAGCCGCCGACGAACCGCGGCCTGCCGAGAGGCCCCAGAGCGGTCATGCCAACTCCAAACTTCGAATATTTTCAGGGCGCCACAGCTCGCCCGTTACCTCACAAGAACATTAGATTAGCGCCGTCATGACTCCTCTAGATTACTCTGAAGTTGCTAGGATCTTTGAGATGCGTATCTCATTTAATAGAATATAGAATCTGGCTGGGAGGGGGGGGAGGGGGGGGGGGAGGGAGGGGGCTATAATGACCCAGCCGGGTTTGTAGGAGCGTGCCTCCCGGTGTTACAGCCAGAGCTCCTGAAAGCTTTAGACGATCCGAGATATATTTCCATTAAATGTAATGCACAGCTCTGCTCCGAGTTGACCCACCCGCCAAAACAGCAGGGTGCTGCTGAGGAGAAACCCATACATTACATCTGGGGTTATTATGGCGTTATATCTGGGAGTACATCACTCGCCGAGTGGTATCGTGTATCCACCTTGGGTACTATACTGGCCCAGTTTTCCGAGATGGAAGTAAGAGGGTCAGCTAAAGCACTCAGCCAAATACCACACCTCGACATCCATATTCATGTCTATGATCGGTTAAATGGAGGGTTCACTTATATCAAACTCCCTGAGGGTATTAAGCAGAAGCATGCTTCCATTAACGTTCAAAATGAAAAAGATTACGTTTGGTGTGCATGATCAATCCTGGTTTGTGAGAGAAATTAGACAAAAGATTCACAACACACATCTCGATATGGAATAGGTTTTAACATTTGTTTATATCATAACTTTGGCGGTATCGAGTTTCCTGTAAAGATTCATGACATAGCAAAATTTGAGGCGCAAAATCCCAGAATATCGGCTCATTTTTGTGGTCTGAAGAAGAAGCAGAAAAGCAAGCCAGATAAGGAGGACATGCATACTATAACTGGACCACTCTATTTTTCGAAATGTGCAGGTGAGCATTAACTTCATGTAAACATGCTGCTCTTCTTTGAAAGTGATAATCAGCATTACGTATGAATCAAAGACATGTCCCGCCTCCTTTACAGCCAACTGTCGAAACATGAACATAAGAAACACATTTCCTATAAGTGTCTAAAGAACTTCTCAGAAGAAAAGTACACTCCTGGAAATGGAAAAAAGAACATATTGACACCGGTGTGTCAGACCCACCATACTTGCTCCAGACACTGCGAGAGGGCTGTACAAGCAATGATCACACGCAAGGCACAGCGGACACACCAGGAACCGCGGTGTTGGCCGTCGAATGGCGCTAGCTGCGCAGCATTTGTGCACCGCCGCCGTCAGTGTCAGCCAGTTTGCCGTGGCATACGGAGCTCCATCGCAGTCTTTAACACTGGTAGCATGCCGCGACAGCGTGGACGTGAACCGTATGTGCAGTTGACGGACTTTGAGCGAGGGCGTATAGTGGGCATGCGGGAGGCCGGGTGGACGTACCGCCGAATTGCTCAACACGTGGGGCGTGAGGTCTCCACAGTACATCGATGTTGTCGCCAGTGGTCGGCGGAAGGTGCACGTGCCCGTCGACCTGGGACCGGACCGCAGCGACGCACGGATGCACGCCAAGACCGTAGGATCCTACGCAGTGCCGTAGGGGACCGCACCGCCACTTCCCAGCAAATTAGGGACACTGTTGCTCCTGGGGTATCGGCGAGGACCATTCGCAACCGTCTCCATGAAGCTGGGCTACGGTCCCGCACACCGTTAGGCCGTCTTCTGCTCACACCCCAACATCGTGCAGCCCGCCTCCAGTGGTGTCGCGACAGGCGTGAATGGAGGGACGAATGGAGACGTGTCGTCTTCAGCGATGAGAGTCGCTTCTGCCTTGGTGCCAATGATGGTCGTATGCGTGTTTGGCGCCGTGCAGATGAGCGCCACAATCAGGACTGCATACGACCGAGGCACACAGGGCCAACACCCGGCATCATGGTGTGGGGAGCGATCTCCTACACTGGCCGTACACCACTGGTGATCGTCGAGGGGACACTGAATAGTGCACGGTACATCCAAACCGTCATCGAACCCAACGTTCTACCATTCCTAGACCGGCAAGGGAACTTGCTGTTCCAACAGGACAATGCACGTCCGCATGTATCCCGTGCCACCCAACGTGCTCTAGAAGGTGTAAGTCAACTACCCTGGCCAGCAAGATCTCCGGATCTGTCCCCCATTGAGCATGTTTGGGACTGGATGAAGCGTCGTCTCACGCGGTCTGCACGTCCAGCACGAACGCTGGTCCAACTGAGGCGCCAGGTGGAAATGGCATGGCAAGCCGTTCCACAGGACTACATCCAGCATCTCTACGATCGTCTCCATGGGAGAATAGCAGCCTGCATTGCTGCGAAAGGTGGATATACACTGTACTAGTGCCGACATTGTGCATGCTCTGTTGCCTGTGTCTATGTGCCTGTGGTTCTGTCAGTGTGATCATGTGATGTATCTGACCCCAGGAATGTGTCAATAAAGTTTCCCCTTCCTGGGACAATGAATTCACGGTGTTCTTATTTCAATTTCCAGGAGTGTATTTAAAAAGGCACCTGGAGGACTGTTAATCCAAGGAACCGGTACGTGTTGTTACGCCTACAGAAGTAAACAAGTTCATTAAATTCAAGAATTCTCACCACCAGGAATGATGTCCGTTTGTTGTAAATGCAGACTTCGAATGTCTCCTTGCCCCTGTTACCCGATGTGAAGGGAACCCCTTAGCCTCACATACTACATTCACGCAAAAAGATGTACCGTATGTGGCGTACCAAATTGCATGTTCATATGATTCAAGTCTTAACTGCTATGAATCTTATGTCGGGGATAATCCTGTGGTTTGGTTGCTCACTGAGTTTGAAAAACTCTCATGGGATGTTATAGGCTTTACAGCACCAATATCCCCATGATCGAACCGGAGGAAGATAAAAAATGATACAACGATGCAGCTAACTGTCATATTTGTGGGCTGCTGTTAGATATAAGAGCTGAAACTCCGCATAGAGATCATTGTCGTCTTACTGGGGAGTTCTGCGTTGCAGCTCACAACGCATGCAATTTGAAGTATCAGTTACCACGACACATACCCGTTTTCCTCCATAACTTAAGTGGGCATGACACTCACTTTGGGATAGTTGAGCAATTGGTTGATTTCGGTTGGGAGAAAAATCAGGTCAGTGTTCTGCCTGAGAGTTTTGAGAAGTATATTTCATTCTCCAAACGAATTACGCCAAAAATTACGCTCCGCTTCCTTGACACGTTACGTTTTATACAGGCGCCACTCTGGAAACTCGCTGAAACTCTTCCTCGAGAGGATATGCATATCATCCGAGCCACCTACCCTGACGAGGAAAAGTTTCAGCTTGTGACTAGGAAAGGAGTTTTCCCTTATGAGTATCTGGATAGTAAGGCGAAACTCGATGAAACCAGGCTACCTGACATTTCTGCATATACCTGTACTCTCAGAGGCGATGCCATAGCTAGTGCAGATTATGAGCATGCCGTGAATGTCTGGCAGGAATTCAACATTCTAAATTTGGGTGAATATGCAAGACTATACATGGACACCGACTTGAACTTGGTTGCGTATGTTTTTGAAAAGACCCGGAGTGTATGTATGGCCACGTACTCTCTGGACCCCGCCTTTTATTACACGGCACCTGGCTTGTCCTGGGATGCAATGCTCAAGAAAACGAGGCACAGCATCGAACTTTTGACTGATACCAATACGCTTCTTTATTTTTAGTGCGGAATCTGTGGAGGACTTTGTCAGCGTGTCCATAGATACGCCAAGGCAAATAATCCACGTATGGGTGCGGGGCTTAACGCATTTCACGATACAAGTTATATTCTATATTTGGATGTGAATAACATATACAGGCGCGCCATGATGCAGATATTGCCGGTTAGTGGGTTTCAATGGGTGCCCGAAAACGAAGTAGAGGGATTAGGCGGGAAAATATTGGGTCTGACGGCTGATTCTGATGTAGGGTAAGTGGTGGAGGCAGACCTCATATACACTGTTAGTTTGCATGAAGTGACAAGCGACTTGCCGTTATGCCCAGAGCAACAAGTTCTGGGAGGAAGCACTATTCCTAAACATAGGACCACTGTTGGACACAAACAGAGGTATGTAATTCATTATCATAATCTCCAGCAGTGTCTCAGCTTAGGGATGGAGCGAGGTAGAATCACCTTGGCCTTCTCCTCCAATCAGTCCTCCTGGTTGAAGGAGTACATTGAACTAAATGCCGAAAAGAGGGCGGTCGCGATTAGTGATTTCGAAAAAGACGTTTACAAATTAATCAATAATTCAATTTTCGGTAAAACCATCCAGAATGTAGGAAATGAACGCTATATTTTGATTGGGACTGAATGGAATGCGTGTTTGGATGTTAGAAACTGCATCGCCAGACCAAATTTTAACTTTGTTACTCTAGAGATGTCGAAGGTTTCAATAGAGTTTACGAAACCAATCTATTTAGGTATGTGTATACTGGACATCTCCAAACACCACATGTACCGCTTCCACTATGAGTTTGCTAAAGCTCATTTTGTCGAACCAAAATTGCTTTATATGATTACAAATAGCTTCATCTTCTGGGCGAAGAACTGTGATCCATATGCAGTAATTAGGTGTCACGGTAATGAGTTCGACACATCGGGACACGCAACCGAAAATCTTTACTGTAATGTTCCTCAGAACAAGAAGGTTATCGGCTTAATGAAAGATGAGGTGGGTGATTGCCGATTGTGGGTCTAAGATTCAAAATGTATATATATTGTACGATAGATGGAGCCAACCAGAGGCGGGCTAAGGGTGTGCGACGTGTGGCATCATGTGTCCTCACGGTCGAAGACTACTTGCAGTGCCTGTATGGTGGCGTTCATGGTGCTCCGCCGCAAATGCCGCATTTGGTACAGCAAACTAATATTCAATCGCGAGATCACGAGGTGTACACTGTGCTGCAATCTAAAGACGGATTGTCACCTCATGACGATAAAAGAGCCATTTGTGATGACAGGATCGAAACCCTCCCGTACTCACACTATTTACTTGCAGCGCGAGAGGGGGTGGGGGACTCCAGTGGTATGAATGAGAGAGAGTGAGTCAGTAAGTGGGCTGAGTGAGAGCTTGAACCTAATAGTATGACTCTTTTATCATAGTTTAAATATTATATGTGTGTCGTATGGCGTGCCTGAATGTGTGTGTGCTTATGTTACTCTCTCACCTATTTTTCATAAGGATTTTGTTACAATATTACCAAACTTGTGCAGGGCCCCAGAAAGTTAACAGCCTGAGCGGGCGTTGATGGACCTAAAGGCACGAGGTATTTTTATGGTTCTTAGTTCGTAGAAACGGCATGTTTGGAAGTTGAAAGCAAGTGGCGGCGAGCCATCCCCCAGTAAATCCTGTCGGACAGGCCCACGGCCGCATACGCACCGACAGACCACCCCCTAATTGAGATGGATTTCCAGCAGGACAATGTCCGCTTAAGCTGCATCGGCGCCAGCCGAAAGCTGGTCTGGAGGCGACGCACTGAAGGGATGCGTCTACACACTGGGGTTGTAAACCGAGCATTGTGGACTGCGCCACGCCTAATAAAAGTTTACAAATTTTTGTGTTCGCCGAACTTGCAAAGGGGCCAGTGACCCACTTCCATTGGCCGCATTGGTCGTAAGGAAACGCTAGCGTCTCGGAAACGTTTAGAGATAGAATCTTTATTACACCTCAAAGCTAGGACTAACTTGCTCGAAGGCACAGGCACTTACGATAAAGATCTGCAAGATTGTATCTGTTCGCTTGTTGCTGTGGGAAGCGACTCGACTTCAGAGAAAAACACCTTCTCCCACCGCGAAAACTTTAAAAAAGTCAGTAATTAGCGGTTTCTATTTTTCCAGAGACGCAGGTCTCTTAACTCGTGCGCTGGTAGGTCGTGAGTTTATGCTGGCGTGTAGGAGAGGAAATTTAGCGCCTCTAAAGAACTGTGGTTGGCTCAAGACGGAATGGAAGGCTTTGTCGTTCGTGTACTGTGCGGAAAAACGGGAATTTTTATTTTATCTGGAGAGGTGCGAGGCACTCTGGTTCTGGACTTTTGTCTGGAAGCAACTTCTGGTCGAAGCTCTGGCATGTGTGGTTGGTACTTGGGACCTGTCTTAAGACTGACTTCACTTCCGAGTAGCTAGTCTGGGGAGCCTGTGGTGAAGTTCGTACTGTACCGACAGTGTGGCTTCAAACGTCTCGAATTAATCCTTTGCCGACGGCACACTTATTCCCTTTTGGTTTACCAGTCTTGACGTTTGGCATCCTTCTGCGCTCTGTCGTATAAGTGAGCCAAATTGGTTCTTGGTACGACCAGCGAACAGGTGTGTCACACACTGAAATCTGCCGTGATTTCAGGGCTCTGGTAGAGAGTAAATTGCGATCCGTCTGCCTGATGGCTAGATAGCGAGATTTTTCATTACTTTCGTGGCCGCGGTCGGATCACAGTTACCGCCTTACTCGTCGCCACCGCCGAACACGCCTCTTCAGCTGCAAGTTGCATCGCTGCACGGAGCAAACAGGGTAAAGTATTGCTGCTCCGGCCAATCGTCACTTGCTCGCAGCTGCAGCCTGTAGATTTGAACAGACAAAGCTGCTCAGCGTCAGATTAACACCGATAGCGTTATCCACATTTTTAGGGCCAGTGTATTTGACTCACCTTTGCCACCCAGGTTCCCTGTCCGTTGTGTTCTTAAACCGCCTGTTTGTTGTTTACGATATTCTAATATAATTTCCTTAAGTTTAACATATTCTGTCTGTCATTGTTTATGGGAAAATAAATGTTGTCTGTAAACTAAATTTTGCTTACCTACCCAGTCGAATCATCATCTTTATATAGTCATCCCAAGTGTTAATTTTCATTCTGTACGATCCTGGCAGGGTCAGCTTTCATTTTTAATGTTTCTGAACAAGTGATATCTTTCAGTTTTGCGTCTCCTGCCAGGATCTCGGATTGATGGCACCTTCTGTAACTGTCATATCGTAGGTAGTGTGGCATTGTGAAGTTTCTGCTCCCCGCGTTTAAGGTGGTGCACTGAGTAGAACAGATTAGTGTTGCTGGCGCCTAGACATAGTACTAATATTTAATTATTGTATGTGTATATTTTCTTGTTTTGGTTGTGACTTCTGTGTCACTTGGTTGTTTGTTTCTGACGGCGAACGGCGGTGTGCTGATTTATTAGGACTGATTGACATTTTTATTTGTTAGCATAGACAAGCGTGTTGTTATTTGAATTCGTTGGCAGGAACTAGGAATCAGTAGTTCACGGGAGCATAATTTAGAGTAGAATCTGTGTGACATAGGAACGTGTAGTTTTTAAATTTGTTTGGGTCAGAATTAGAGTGCATGCTACAAGAAGCAAGGCACGTTTGCTACAGAGCAGCGGAAGTAATTGTGTTTTGTTAAACATGGATCCATGTCAGATTATTAGCGATGACCAAGCAGATATTACACGGGATTCTCAGGTAAATGCAGTTGCAGACCGAACTGAAATGTCGAACATAGAACCTGGAGAGTATGACGACTTGTCTCAGTCAGATGGCGAAAATGAACAGGAGACCGCAGCAGAACGAAATGTAGGTGCTGCTGGTACGAGACGCACTATCAGTGGACAGTGGATCTGGCAGACCAGAATCACGAACGAAACGTCATAGAATGACGGAATCTCGTTCATCTAGTCCGGAAGGTGTTGTTGGAGGATCTCAGTTTGAGGCTCTCATGCAGTTCATGCAAGAGGCAGAAAGGAAGAGGCAAGATGCAGAAAAGAAGAGACAAGAAGCAGAGAAAAAGAGACGGGAGGAAGAGGAGGAAAGACACAAATTAATCCTAAGAACGGACACAGACGGTATAGATGGAGTAAAGAAAGAGATTGCAGGAACCCGAGAAGAGCTAGAGAATGTCAAGAAAAAGATAGTAGAAACGCGTGAGGTCGTGGACCAGGCGATCTGCGAAGCTAAAACAGCGCGATTGGTAGCGCAAGTAGCCTCACAATTTCCGCAATTGAGCGTCGTAGTCTATCATAGCATTCTCGTAGAAGAGCCTTCACAAATATCCCCATGGTTGATGAAATCGTTTATGTTCACTTTCTGTCGTTTCTTGTACACTATCCAACGGTCGGATATACGTCACTTTATGTTTTTCGCTGTGTCTATACGGTAAATCGTGCCACAGAGCAAGTGCGTCTCGATTTTCGGATGTGTTTCGTTTGGTGTTAGTGGTCCACGCTTTAGGCGCATGTCGACGCTAAGACTCGGGGTGATATGGGCCATCGCCTGTCGTGCGATGCGCCAGCCGCTGTGGCCGAGCGGTTCTAGGCTCTCCAGTCCGGAACCGCGCGACTGCTACGGTCGCAGGTTCGAATCCTACCTCGGGCACGGATGTGTGTGATGTCCTTAGGTTAGTTAGGTTCAAGTAGTTCTAAGTTCTAGGGAACTGATGACCTCAGATGTTAAGTCCCATAGTCCTCAGAGCCATTTGAACCATTTTTATCGTGCGATGTAGCCTGTGTCGTGATGGAATTTTGCCAGCGCCATGTGAGCGCTGTTGTCAAAATATTGTGTTCAAATGTTCAAATGTGTGTGAAATCTTATGGGACTTAACTGCTAAGGTCAACAGTCCCTAAGCTTACACGCTACGTAACCTAAATTATCCTAAGGACAAACACAAACACCCATGCCCGAGGAAGGACTCGAACCTCCGCCAGGACCAGCCGCACAGTCCATGACTGCAGCGCCTAAGACCGCTCGGCTAATCCCGCGCGACAAATATTGTGTATGGGGAATTAGCACCAACAAGTGCAAGTCATGGAGGAGTGGCGAACCCCCTGACCCGGAAATAGGAAGCAGAAACGTAATGATGGACAATGGATGAGAGTTAAATTAGAAAAATATTTATAAACAGTTATAATAATGCACAATACCCATGTTTCATTTCAGCAGCGGTGATCCTGACACAGGAGACTGGGGACACAATTGTACTATGTACAACTATGATTACACAATCATAAAATGCCACTTGTAAGATTTCAGGCAAATCACTGGCACCAGAGTTAGTAGACGCACTTCCTGGCTACTTCAGCATCAGCAGTCAACACCGTCGGACATCGAAAAAATTAAAGAGGAGTATAAAAGGAATTAAATGCATGAAAAATTTGCTTAGGTAGTATTAGAAAAGGCACGGGATAGTACAATAAGTTAGTATTTAGTATTGGGAGAAGTCTGCACGTTTGGTGGAGGCATAGACGTGGCGCCAGTGTAAAATAAAAAAAAATAGTGTGCATGACAGGAGTAGAACTAACCAGAAACTAACAAAAACAAGTGGACTACAAACAGAGACACCTCACACCACATAATTTATGTCTATACGATGTTACCAGGGCCCTGCAGTCATTAAATTTATTTTTGGATTTGCGCCCTTAGTAATAGAGTAAGTAAATAAATAAATATATTAATAAAAATATTGTATTCACCTGTATTTTCTCTTTATGTAAGAGGATTATATCAATGTAATAACTTTTGTGAGAGGATATGGCACTCTACCACTTTTGAAGACTGTGCAGACACGGCAGACTTGTCCCACAGGCCACGTTTTTCCTGGGTGGTTTAATCGATCTTTTTTTTCTCACTCCCTTCTGCTTCAGGGCGCTTTTAACTGCATACAACACTGTCAGGATACAGTTTTTCATGCACCCTTTGGTTTTCATCTTCTTCCTTAATGCCCTAAGTGCAGCGCACATAACTTGACTGAACTTCTTCACACCCAAACCCAACTTAACTTTATCACGCATTGTTTTTTCAACTGAAAGTGCTGCATTGCGTTGACCTATACCAATATCATTTCTCGCACGTATTGCCTTAGCTTTATCAGCTAAAATTAGATCGGCGGTGTGACGATCTTTATTTGCTGCTGTAACGAAACTGTTGTTACATGTGGAGAAAGTGAAATTTTGCTGGGGCGAAAATTTTCAACATCGAAAAGAGATTTGTTTTGAGACGCAACCACTGTGTCGCACGTCTGTGCAATAATGTAATTGTTGTAATACAGTACTGTGACTATGTAGCTTGTTATGTGGAGTGGGCTCCCATGAAGAAGAAATGGTGCAGCTTGTCATAAATAAACCACTATAAAACGACTTGGTACCTGAATTATTTCATGGAGGGACCTTGTTTATGTGTGCGGACGCAAGAAAACTGAAGCTCAACTGTAAGGACCTGCAATATCGCAGATGGATAAAAGATGAGTACTCTGTTTTTCAATTATATTCAGTGTTAACTTCAGTTTTTCAAGGAAGTGCTACGTCCTTAATAGTTGCTGTACAATGTTTTATCCGTGTGACGATTCGTGGGTAGAGAATATTATTTATTGATGCTGAGCAGTGTTGCAGGTTTAATACTCCCATTATGAGCGACAATAATATATGTCATGAACCTATGACCCCTAGGTCGGGTAGGAAAATTTGTGCTTCAACTCCGAACTTAAATTATGAAACTTATAATCACAAAAATGCGTCACGCAGTTCGTGCTCTCCTTTGCACGGCTCTGAACAATCAGGCCAACCTATAAATTTAATTGATCAGTTATTCCAATTGATTGATGCCAAATTGTTAGACCATAGCGAGAATGTTAATTAGAGTATAGAAAAGGTTAATCAGAACGTAAATAGTAACTTCCAACAAATCTATGCAACTTTAAACTCGTTCAAACAAAATTTACATACAACCAATACGAAATTGGCCGACATTAACATTCGTGTCGACCACGTTGAAACAAAAGTTGATGGTTTAAGTCAAGTCACTGACTCAGAAGTGAAAGTAATAAATGATAGGATTGACGTCGTTGAGGAACGGGTCAGAGTCACAAAAACAAATGTTATCGATGAGTTGATCCAGAACAGAAAAGCTGAAATTAAAGCTATGCAGGAATATATTACTTCGAAAGTGAATATGTAGATGATAAATTGAAATTGAACTCCATACTAGTTGCAGAAGAGGCTAAATCCGTAAACGAAAAAGTTGAGTCAGTAACACAAAACTTTCAAACAGTCAACTTAAGAGTAAACCATTTAGAAAATAACCTTGTTGCTAATTGTTACAACAACGACAATCTGTTTGCCAATCCATGTAACAATGTATTGTTAAAAACTTTCCCTGGAGATGTCAAGTCGCATCCTGTAGATTTCTTATACAAATGCAACGACAGTTTCACACCTGGTATGCCAGAACCATTAAAAGTGAAAGTAGCTAAGCGTTTTCTGGATGGTGAAGCCTTATCCTGGTCAAATCAGAATGTAAGCCCCGAAATGACTTTTGATCAGTTTGAAACATTGTTTTAAAATAAATTCTGGTCGGAAAGCATACAAGCTAGGATAAAGGCTGAATTTTTGAATGTATTAAGCGTGCGTGAGTTTTGTGAAATACAGCTAAGAAAACTGACGCGCCTAGACAAACGTTTAGAGAAGGGAAATTAAGCGTGCGTGAGTTTTGTGAAATACAGCTAAGAAAACTGACGCGCCTAGACAAACGTTTAGACGAGTTGATACAGATTGACGTACTGAAACGACGTCTACCAAACCAGCTTCAGTGGGACCTAGTTTATGGGCCAGCTGACTCAACTGAAGAATTTTTGAAGCAGGTGCATAAGCTATATTATGCATGGCAACATCATGACGGGTCAAACAATCAAAGTAGGGGAGAGTACCAACACCAGAGTGGTGGGTTCTCTCAAAATCAATATCATCATAACAGTAACAGAGAAATTAACTATAGTAACAGGAACAGTGGTCAAAATACCAACAATTACAGACAAAGCGCTAACTCAAATCAGAAGAGATAGTATAGACAGGAAAACAATTAGTCACCTCATTGGGGGCTGTCAATTCGTGGTGAGGAGAAAAACTCGTAACCAGGCTAAGGTTAGGAGAAACAGACACGGGTCACACAACCAACATCATACAGAGAACAGTAGGAACTACCAAGCTAATAATGTAAATAAGCATTATGAATTTTGGAACTATATCTTAAAAGAAATGAGTAATCATGACACAAAGACACAAAATAGTTATGAGCTTAGTGATAAGGACCTGAGAAATTTATTTGACAACAAGTTTGTATCCAAGGATAGTTATGATGATGATTATAGTATTGCTAGTTTGTTTGTTACTGATGATGATGTTACAGTTTTTCTGATGTAGTAGTAAGCCAAAATGATAACCTTGTACCCAAAAATATTGATGCTTTAGTAGCTGATTTAGATGATGATGATGTAGAAGTAGAGAGATTTGATGTTGTAGCTGAGGTCCATATAGATGTATGTGACTCAGATGATGATGATGATGTTACTGTTGACAATGTTAATGATATTTTGTTTAAAGAGGATCTTGATGGGATGATTTTTGTAGAAATATTTGGAGATGAAGTTAATAATAGTCAGTTAGTAGGTATTGATGAGTTGATGAGTGATGATAAGGTACATGGGAGTCAGTGGTTTTCTATTGATGTTAGGGAGATTTTGGCTAAGAGTAATGACAAGAATGAATAAACCGAGCAGATAGGTTACAATGTTTTAGAGGTTTTAAATAAGCTAGAAATCAGTGAAGTGAAATGTAGCAGTGATGATGATTATTTGGAATTTGAGAATAATGAAGTTGTGGACCACACACAAATAAACAATGAGGTAAGTAATAATTCAGGCTGTCAGAAAGGTAAAATTAGCGAGTCCTCTTACTCAGAAAGCAGTAGTTTGTCGATCCGGAAGAAATTCAGTCTAATAATAATATGTCTTTGTTTAATTTACAAACAGCTTCAGTGAAAAGCAACAATCATGCATTAATTTAGATTTTAAAGAAATAGAAGATGATTTATTGATGGAGGAAGTGAAAGTTGATAAACAAGAGGTATTTGGTAGTCCATATTTTGAAGTAACAATTGAGAATTGGAAAGACATGTGACTAATAGACACAGGTAGTCCTATTTGTTGCATATCTGGTAGCCTAAGAGAAAGGTTGAAAAACAGTGCTTCATACATAGAATTTCCTATAACAGGTGTTAAGATTACGAGAGCTACAGGTAAGTGCAGCAAGCAAATTTCCAAACTGGCTTTGATTTAATTTTTAATTGGGGATTTATTTTTTGAACAAGGATATTTTGTGGTGGTAGACCTAAATGAAGATATCCTGTTGGGCATTAATTGGATAATAAACGCAAATGCAATTTTTGATTGGGATACTTAAAAATATGTTTCACAGAATCAAAATCTGGTAGTTGTGGTGAGACCAAATTACACTTGAAGTGTACAGAAAATTGCAGTAATCAGATAAGAGAAACTAATTTTCTGATGACATGTGTATTGAAGGTTAGAGGAGGAACAGGAGGACAATTTTAATAGTAATATTTTTCACAATTAGTCAATGATAAAGTAAATACTGCAGATGGCTTATCTAATTCTGAGAGATAGGATTAAGATCAGTTTTTGTGGAAATATTGCGTCATTTTTTGTAATAAGCCAGGAAGAGTAAAAATTATGTTTGTAAATTAAAGATGAAACAGCATGATCCATTTTGCCAAAGAAAATTAGTGGAGAGAGAATGACAGAAGATGCTAAAATGGAGGATAGTGGAAAGGAGCAGCAGCCAGTACAATAATCCACTGGTTGTTGTTTTTAAGAATGATGGAGGTGTTAGGCTTGTTTTGGATTCTCTCCATTTGAAAAAATTTCTTGAACGGGAAACTGACCATCCTGAATCCATAGAGGAAGTATTGAATAAATTCAGCGACACAAAATATTTTTCTCGTCTAGATTTGACATCAGGGTTTCACCAAATTGTTTTGGATCCAAATTCAATATAGTATACTGCATTTTCATATAATGGAAAAAGCTATCAATATTATGTGGTGCCATTTGGACTTAACATTTGAGTTGCTGAATTTATCCATGCTTTCGATTATGTCTTAGGTAGAATTGTTGTCCAAATTGGTAGTTTATGTGGGTGATATTTTAGCAACTAGCAACACATGGGTAGAACATATTGAAACTTTAAGGCAAATTGGAAAAAAGTTTAGACAGGAGGGTATGACTTTGAAATTAGACAAATGTAAATTTGGAGTGACAGAATTAAAATTTTTAGGCCACACAATTAGTGAAAAGGGGATTCTGCCTGACAAAGATAATCTCATGGCCATAGAGGGATTTCGATACACAAAAATAAAAAGCAACTTAGATAATTTTATGGTTTGGCAAACTTTTACCGAAAATATGTATGTACACAGACAATTAATGCACCATGTCTCAGAGAATTTCTTAAGAAAAATTCAATTTGGGAATGGAGAACTAAATGTCAAGAGGTGTTCAATGAAATTAAGAAGCAACTTTGCAAATGGTAAAATCCTTCATACGCCTGATTGGACATTACCATTCTGTCTTATGACTGATGGAAGTGATTACACCTTTTTCAGCAGAAAGAAATCAATGGGGCTATAGAACACTTTTCAATCGGTTTTGCTAGTAGAGGATTACAGAAACACGAGAGAAATTATACTGTCTCAGAAAAAGAACTTTTAGCTGTTGTCTGGGGATTTAATAAGTTTAATTACTTTTGAATACATTGTGGGAGTGAACAGTGATCAATGTGTTAGACAAACTTACTATCAGAAACAGTCTTGATCACAATTGATTTATCATGGTGACCGGTTTCGACCATTAAGAGCTACCCAGCTGGTCATAAAACAATAGTTTTCTCTGACCACAAAGCTTTGAGCTACATACAGGAATGCAAACTTTTTCATGACAGAATTCCCAGGTGGGCTATTTTCCTACAATAATTTGACTACACAATACATTAGATAAAAGGAGACCAAAATGTGAAAGGGGACGTTCTGTCTAGATTACCAGTGGAGGGTGAACAAGAAAATGAAAACTTACAGAACAACAAAAATTTTCGGATCGTGTAAATTCAGGGGATAAAAGGGGAAAAGGTAATTTGCTAACATCTGTAAACAATTAAGGCATAACCAAAATCAAGATGAAGAATTGAAACTAGTATATGGGTAAAAAGGGGTATGAAAAAGTGAAATTATATTTTCAGTTTTTTAAATGGATTTTATTTTGAAGAAGTAGTTCCAACTCAGATAATTGGAAAGTATGTTGGCCCAAATAACACATAGATACATTAATTAAATTCATGCACCAAAGTTATAGACACTGTGGCATAATGAAATGAGTACAAAAACTGAAGAAAAATGTATATTTCAATAATATCTTTAAAAGAGTTAGGAATTGTCTGTTAACTTGTGACCTATGTCAGAGAGTTAAAAGATTCCAATCAAAAGCATCAGGGTTTTATGCAAAGTATATTCCCAAAAGGTACGTCTAAAATAATTGGCACTGATTTATTTGGAAAACTACCTCGCTCCAGAGATGGTTATTGTTATATTTTAGTTACAGTAGATCTGTTTTCAAAATTTATAAAATTGTATCTATTGAGGAAAGCAGCCAGTAGGAAAATTATTCAGTGTTTTACTAAAGATTATTTCTTGAAAGTGGGTAAGCCACAAGCAATCTTATCAGATAATGGCAGTCAGTTGACTTCAGCCATATGGAAAGATTTTATTAGCTATGAAAAGGAAAAACATATTTAATATCCATTTATTCACCATCGTGCAATCCAACAGAGATGTATATGCACAAAATAGGTAGACTTTGCAGGACATACTGTGCAAAAGATCACACAACCTGGTCTTGGCACCTTAATCAATTTGAAGATATACTGAATAGTTCACAACGCACTACCACAGGTTTCACACCATTTGAAATACAGTTTGACAAAAAGCCAGAAAATATTTTAAATAAATTATTTAATTATCCTGTTCATACTGAAATCCCTGCAAATGAAAGAAACATAATTGTTAGGGACAATATGGAATCATGCCAGAAGAAAAGGAAACAAAAACACGATAAGAAAGCTAAAGTCATTCAATATAAGATAAGGGATCTGCTATTAACCAAAAGTTATGAAAAATCTAAAGCCATCAATAAGGAAATAAAGAAATTTTGTGATATTTACATTGGACAATTTGAAATTCTAGAGATACCCCATCCTAATGCTTACTGTTTGATATATCCCAGGTCAAAGAAATTGTTTGGATTAAGAAATATTACTCAGCTGAAACCATAATTTCAATAGCTGCAAATCATCAGGGGGTTACACATATACTTTGTGTACCACGCATGTGGCATATTCAAGGTGCCCCAACTAATGTGACATTTTCTTAACAGAAACACACCATTGTCACATCCCACATACACAGCTTAATTACACATCTATCAATAACTGAAGATAACTATCATTTTTAACATGAGTATCACATTCTGAATTACATTATATGATTTGAAAAGCTATTACATTGAATTTTGTGAACTAAATTTCAAAATTACAGAATATGCTACTTGAATACAATGTACTATACCATGATGTCGAGAATTTGAGTAAACTAATATATAACAATGCTAACCTAAATTTTCTTAATTATGGCTTCATTTGTAAATGCAAAATATTGCGAACATATATTGGACAAGCAGGACCTACTAGTAGGAATAATAAATTTTATGAGATTTAATGTATTACGCGAAATCACTTATTAGATATCATTGGAATTACGGAACTTTCAAAACAGGAATGTACTTATTAGATACCACTGGTATTACGGAACTTTCAAAACAGGAATGTAAAACAAAAGGGTTGTTTTATTTCACTGCGTAAGCGATGTCGCGTTCCATACACGCTTCGTCGAGTAGATTTATTCCCTTATCACCGAGAGCCAATCGTTTTTGATGTTTTGTTCCGGGTCCACAGTAGTTATATTCAGGAATGTGTAATTCGACTCGTAGTTTGTCGAGAATACCGCCTCCTCCTCTAATGCATCTTCTATCACACATGTTATGCTGCTGAGGTGCTTGTTGTCTGCGCTCGCTGTTATATAACAAATCGGCAGCGTCGATCCAGCTGTTTTGTGATGCGGGATAACCAAGCCATTTAACCAACGCTGTATTCCCTGGACGCCGTATGACCCTCTCTACGAGATACACATCGGATTCAGAGCTCTTATGTAACTCTTGAGTGTGAAAGCATCCTGCAATTTCAGTACCACTACTGCCCTTTAAAAGGTAGGTTCTAGGATTCGTTCTCTGCACATTGGAAACTGTAAATACCTCGGCTGACCAGTTTGACATGTATGATTTCTCAAACGTTGTCTTGTGTTTTGAAATACGTACTAAATCACCTACATTAAACTGCTATTTGCTCGGATCTACCATTTTAATACGATTGTTTACTGTATCTAGAAGTTTATTATCACGAACATCGATTGGTCTCATTTTTATTGTGCGATGTTTGGTGCCATTATTTGGGGGTGGATATCGATCCATCTGTGTGAGCCACGAAGATTGAATTGCATCGACATCTGGGTTTTCACTGTTCTGTTCAGACGTTCCACGATACTAGCCTTCAGATGGGTGAACATCGAGTAGTGAGGTTTTCCATACCGTTCGATCACAGCCTTGAAATATTTATTGTAAAACACACCGCCGTCATCTGTTTGAAGGTTGTCTGGGCTTCGATTCTTCCCCGTCTGCAGCAATCCAGCAAGCACATGCGTTACTTCTTTCCCTGTTTTCGCTTTCACAGGTAATGCCCAAGCATATTTAGAATAAGTATCAATGGACATTAAAATATATTCTTCGACGGTATGTTTTGCGTGCTGGTTGGTGCATTTCTCGAACAACAAAAAACGGTTCAAATGGCTCTGAGCACTATGGGACTTAACTACTGAGGTCATCAGTCCCCTAGAACTTAGAACTACTTAAACCTAACTAACATAAAGACATCACACACACCCATGCCCGAGGCAGGATTCGAACCTGCGTCCGTAGCAGTCACGCGGTTCCGGACTGAAGCGCCTAGAACCGCACGGCCACCGTGGCCGGTCTCGAACAACAGTCTCCAAACTTATTCGATGATATCTCTCTCTCTAAGCTCGGAAATTATTGAAACAACTTCATTCAAATGAGCTGTATTACAAGCGACAGATAATGCCATGAGCAGTCGTAGCCGGTCAACTAGCTCATTGGGGTCGTGGTAATATATATATACTGCGGGAGTAGATTGCTCACTCTTTTATGCTGAATGCCAATACCATCACCACTGCTATTTTTTTCACCATCCAAAATAGGTCTTATAATGGATTTGTATTTCACATTGCTTCGACTTTTTGGATTCTTACGCAAACCAGTTAAAAGCAATATTTCACGATACATTTCCAGATCTTTAGGCGAATAATTTACAGTTTTGTGGGTCTTAGGAAAATAAGGTTCAGTAGACCGTGTGTTCTTTGAAATTGTTTATCGCCGATCTGTATGGCATTTCCATTTAAAGTTATAGGCTGTGTGCCCAACATGTATGGTTTCTCACCACTAACACCGAATGTTTTGTCTATCCTAGCAACCCTGTGACGGTTAATGAAATCGGCAACAGCGTCATCGTCGTCGTAGTTGAGGAATTTCGCTGAGAGTTCAACGAGAGAGCCAGTAACTGGTTTAAGGGTTTCTCGCAGTGTCTGCATCCACTTCAAATGCCCTGACCTCAGCAACCGTAACATCTCAATAACGGCCTTCCGTGCCTCGATGACTTTATGCTTGGTCAACATCTCGATGTATATAAGAGGACTTCTGTGCAGCGTGAGGTTTTATATATCCGCTCTTCTTCTTCTTCTTATGCTGCTTCCACTTCTCGGTAACAGCTATTTTCCCTTCAGTTAAGTTGCCTATTTTCTTTTCAATTGCGTTAACCCGTTCGTAAGGATCCCGTTCTCAATGACAGCTATCCCCCGTTCAGTTAAACCGTTTACTTTCTTCTCGATTGCATTAACCCCATCATTCAGTGTATTGTTCTTCAGTCTCAGAAGGGTTTGGCAATACGTCTCTAGTTCCTTGCGTACACCTCCAACTTCATGTTCGGGAGTTTCAATTTTCGCGTCCACGTACAAGCGAATGTTTTGTCTATGTTCACCCATCCTATCAAATTGAGCTCCCGGCATGCGTGCGAATTTATCTATGGTGATGCGTATAATGATGTACTCACCTCTTTGCATGGTTGTGTCACACTATATACACCCTGCAGAATCTCCTGTAATGGTTCGCATATCGGCTGAAAAAGTGTTCTTGAAAATACACATACATGCTCCAAGCGGAATCCATCCGGATGTGTTAGCAGCGACATGAGAAAATTTGTGTTGCTGCTGTTTGATGGACCTGCAATTATTGCATGTATGTTGTCGGGAAGGAGTGCGCCCTTCTTCTTCTTCCGGTCTTCTTGCGCACCGTCACAGCTCCCTGCCATGATACCTACTACGCCAGGTACCGGCGTGCAATGGCTTTTTATACAAAATAGTTGACGCTATGCCCTTTCCATGATACCGACCATTTCAGGAACTGGCGTGCAATGGGCTTTTGCGGAGAATGTAGTTAAATGACATAATTTTCTGCTGTTGCATGTTTCCAGTGAAAATACTGGGCAATAGCTTTAGTACTTGCAGTATAATAAGAAGTAGGAAATAAAAAGCACATACATGGTTACATATATATTTTTTTTATTCAGTAATCATACACAGGATGCACACATCAACTGGTTCTTTCTTTATCTTAGTGTCAGAACAGAATATAGAAAATAAAGCCTTCTTGTAAGCACCGAATTCAGCATGTATTTCTCTCAAACTTATTGGCAGTACATTAGTTTTCGCGGGCACCATACTGACCCACTGTTCGAAGTCGTTTACATTTATACTTAGATACTCTGCAATGTCTCTATACACAGCTTTAACAAAAGGCAGCCATCTGTCAGTCTTTCCAACACAATGAATAGTACCATCTGTAGATCGAAAAAGTTTTGAACGGTGGAGTGCTGTAGATAAATGGATGTGTTACCTGATTTCACACTGAGTGCAGAGTCATTGTACACTGTTGTAATGGATAGAGTTAGAACAGCACAGTAAATGTCTGGAGGAGGACGGCTCGGGTGATACTCGACGGTCAACTGCTGCACGACAGAGTTCATCCCATTCCATCTCCATAAACCGCACTTTAATACTTTTAGCTGCATTCTCGCTCTCTATAACAATACGCCACTCTATGTCTGTGGTTGCTTCTATACCAATATATAAACGTTTCGAACCACTAGCAGTTAAATTATACATTGAAGAGAAGAGTAGTGGTGCACAGGGCTTAATCGGTATCTTCTCATCCACTACATCCTCACTATGTCCACTCAGTATCACTGGAATATTCTGCGATGGCGCGTCTGATGGAGGCCAGTACCGACCTGAGTCATGCTGATGAGGACCCCCGGTGCACTTCAGCGAGCAGGGGCTGGCTGGGTGTCTTCAACCGACAATAACAGCTGATTGTCCTGCTCCATCAAGCTGACCAGGTGCGCGACAGGATCCCAGGGTGCTGCCGCTGCTGCGAGTCCCGACGGGCTAGGACACGTCGCTGTTGGAGACCCCGACGGGCTCGAGGACGCCGCGTTCGCTGATCAGCAAAGAAAAAACACCCTTATAAGCGATGATAGAAGCACAAAGACCGTCAAACGGCAGTAAACACAGACATTAAGCAGGGGGTACTTACTCTTCTGCTGCTTCTTGGTGTTCTGTTGATGCTGTGGCTGGACGGCGTTGGACGCTCTCGACTGGCGCTTCATTCTGGGTAACTGACTGCAACTGAGGTTTCAGAGCTGCTGTGCCCACCTTATATCCCCGTTGTGATCGGATGCTGCGTTCGTATTGGCTACCATCAATTTCAAGTGCCTCTGGTGATTTAATTGCGTTAGGGGGGGTGCAATTGAGCTTTCCGCCAAGGAGGACCCGGGTTCGAGTCCCGAAAAGGATACCGCCAGTTTTAATTTCCCGCCAGTTACCGGGTGGAGGGTGGGGTGGGATGTTAGCACAGCCCTGGGAGAAAGAAATTCTCACCAAAATTCGAAATTCCCGCCAAAATTCTATATTCTCGTCAACAAGGTAGGTTTGGGGAAGGGGGGTGGGGGTGGGGAGCGGGGAGGGGGAGGAGGGGGCTGGGGCACACGTGCAGCTGAGACAAACACGTGACGTCATCAGGGGCCGGGGGCGGGCGTGGTCGGGGATGAGGGTGGGCGGGGCGGGGGTGATTAATTGATCAATTTAATTAATTTGCATACCGACTTGATATAAAATTTTCGCTTGGGCCACCAGTTCCCAACTACTGATGACAGTCTTTGGGACAGTGTTGTGTTGGTGTCAGTCTCATGGATATGTTGCCAGACGTCAACCATTAACTCAGAGGCGTATGTGAAGACTGATGAAACTCAAGAACCGTCTCCGACATGTTCAGTTTGACAAAAATCCAAAAGAAATCTTGTACCAAAACAACAATGTACGCCCATACGTCAGTCTCGGAACTCGAGAACACGTCGACAACTTGGGTTAGACATCATTGCCTCATACACCCTGTATCCCAGACCTGGCCCCATCTGTTTGTGCCACTTAACGAATCTCTACGTGGGACACACTTTGAAGATTCAGTGAAGACACGTATACGAACACAGGACAAGAGATTTTACCAACAGGGAATACCTGCTCTTACACGAAAATGGCTTAAAGCCACAGAACGTGATGTAGATTAAGTAGAGAAGTAGTACATGTAAATGTAATGTTGACTGACATTCTCGCCAAATTCTAACTCTCAGGAAAAAATATGTTCTGAGAAAAAATTGCGAGGCATTATTTATTGAACGAGCCTCGTATATTGCAGGGTGATTCAGCTAAGCTGACGCCTTTAAATATTTGCAGAACCATTTAACACACCGTAATTTTCATGTAGATGAATTGTGAGAATTTCGTAACCGAACAATGTATAGCGTCTTTTCATAGCTGTATTTTTTACAGAAGTATTGGTATCAACTTTACTTCTTTAAATAAAATGGTAATAGTTTATGATGCTAGTGTGTTAGTTCGAAAAGAGGCAGTTGTACATCTGAGGTAGTGGGGTGCGACGTTTGGTGCAGGAGACCACGTGATCGATTCTTGCTTCATTGAAGAAACTTTAACCGCTAAAAGACACAGATAATTTCTCACTAAAGTTCTACCCGTTCTTCTAGAGCAGCATTTTATCAACCTTTTTGAACACGTGACCCCTTTCCAAGTAAAAATATTCTCGCGACCCCTAGCATAATGTATGATAAAAAGTATAATAAAAGTACCAGATCTGAACGTGAGCGAATTTGCAAGGTGCATTCACAAAATATTGTCACTTCCGTGTGACATTTATAGTATAAAAGATGATCGTCATGAAACATACGTTACGAGCCATGCTGCAACTGCTTTCTCCAGGGACCGTGACCCCCTGAGCAAGGTTTGCGACCCCACAGGGGGTCGCGAACCACAGGTTGAAAAACACTGTCCTAGAAAAAGTAACATTTCAAATATGAATATATATGTTGCACCGGCACAATAGATGCTCGGTTCACTATTCGTCTGTGGTTAGGACAACACTGACCCAGCTCTTTCCTGTTCACTGGATAGCACGTGGAGGCGGTAGCAGCTGGCCTGCAAGTCCGTCTAATGTGACGCTACTGGACTCTTTCCTCTGGGGTAAACTCATAGATGACGTCTATACAGAAGTTCAGATGATCCAAGAGGATTTTAAAGAATGCATTGTTGCAACATATGCAACGATATCTCTTTAGCCTGTCGAGGAGTCCTCGCAACAGTAACTGCAAATGTACACATATACTGCAGTAGACAATGGGTTTTTCTAACACTTTACGATATAAATAGAAATTTTACGAAACATTTGTGAACATATTCTTTTGTGATGTCCTTTTCTTATTGTTGTAGATGTAATTTTGGAATGCAAGTTTGTATCTTCATATTAATCTCATGATGCGAAGTTATTATTTAACAATATCTATACCTCAACTACATATTTTACTAATCAATTCTGTTATCGACGTACACTTCTCGTTCAAGGCTCTGGCAGAAATAAGAGCTGAGCTGTTACTGTAGCTAACTGCTGAAACATCCTCAGTTTTCATGTCCCCGGCGTGTCAGTGCAAGCACATGTAGCCAAGTGTGATTAGTATCAGTTTTGAATTACATTTTCTCCACTACTCCACTTTTGTAAGTAGACTTCAAAAATGGCTCTGAGCACTATGGGACTTAACTTCTGAGGTCATCAGTCCCCTAGAACTTAGAACTACTTAAACCTAACTAATCTAAGTACATGACACACATCCATGCCCGAGGCAGGATTCGAACCTGCGACTGTAGCGGTCGCGCGGTTCCAGACTGTAGCGCCTAGAACCCCTCGGCCACTCTGATCAGCGTGTAAGTGGACTCTTAGCTTCCTCAAGCTGGAGCATGAACTTCTGCATAAGACTGCAATAGGATTCTAGTTCAAAACTGAAAAATCCTAAGTTATAAATATTGTAACTTCTCCAAAACTACTAATCGGATTTCGAAGATTAAAACACCGTTGAATTTGTCTCTTTTAAAATTACGATAGTAGGAGCAGATGAAAAAGCGAAGTTGTACCGATTCATCCGTAATTAATATAGTTATGGAGAGAGACTACACGTCATTTACTGAAGACCTCTCACAATTCGTTTAGGTGAAAACAGAATTACGATAGCTTAAATGGTTGAGGAAATATCTCGAGTGAAGATTTTAGCTGAATATATAGAGTGTTATGCATAGAAGTGGTGACTGAGAACAGTGTACCGACCAATATTACACCAGTATTTACTTCATTTGCACACCAGTAATTATAGCTATTATGAGTAGTACTTTTTTAGTTGGTTAGTACCTCCAAGCACATGTGGCAAGAGCAAACCGTTAATGCTCCTTTTCCTCTGGGCAGAACGTTAGGTGCTGAAGTATGGAGGCGTGGACGCAGAATGGTTAGTCTCTACTGACAGACATAGACCACTTAGTGGTGCTGTTACGACCGTGTGAAAAACATCGGGTAATAAATTATGTGATGTGTTTGTGGGAAGACTGTGAGACGTAGAGAAAAACAGCTAACACACTGAAGTGGATACATATTAAGATACCAATGATCAAAATATCTGCACTTAACCCCTAACACCGTGTATATATGTGTATGGGACGCAAATTTTATGAGATGTGCACTGAATGGATCACCAAAGTGTAACCTGCCAGTTTTGATCACGCATTCATTATTCCAGGTGGACATCCAGTATCTAAATCTCAACTTTCAGAACTATTCATCACCAAAAAGTATTTAATCTCTTTGTAATCAATGTGGGCTAAGTCTAGCTGAGATAAAACGGTTATCACGGTCGTGGGAAGTACACTACTTCACTGACGGATATAAATATCGAGACAATCCCCACAAAGCGACTGCCTTCTTGTAAAAATGACACAGAACTCAAAGATTGGAAATGTGGCATAAGGCTCCTGTAAATAACAAAATTAATCAATAATATTTTGCGACAGATTCACGTTTGGTATTTTCTGAGTTCTAAGCGGACCATCTTGGTAATTTTTCCAAGAGAGATCTAGTTGTAACTTCCCTTGGGTGCTGTCAGCCATCTCCTCTTATTACATTCATGGCCTCCACATGTTGCATCTGGTTTTTTAAGAAGGAAGGAAGTGCCTAGAACAAATTTATTTTGAAAAATGTAATATTTCATTAGGTGCTAAACAAAAGGAAAAAGATGAATTACACTGTCCAGTCACACTAATGTGATCAACTCCAAAAACCTGAATAGCCACATTTTGCAGCGAGGCGTGCAGGAAAAGCGTCAGTGAGGTTCTCGAAGGAGCCGACAGCGACGTGGAGCCATGCTGACACCAGTACCGTGCTCATCCAGGCTACGTTTCGCGGCTGAAACCCATGGCGCGAACAGCCCGATCAGTGTGGTACCACTGAGTCTCAGCTTGGTTTAAATCCGGAGAGTCTGGTGGCAAGGGGAATACTGTAAACTGATTGTGGTGCTTTTCGAACCACGCACATACACTATGAGTGGTGTGACACGTAGCATTTTCCTGCTGGTAGATTCCATCGTGCCGAGGAAAAGCAAACTGCATGTAGGGGTGGGCATGGTCGCCAAGGGTAAATGCATACTTGTGTTGGTCCATTGTGCCTTCCAGAGTGACGAGATCAGCCAGAGAATGCCAGGAACTCATTCCCCAGACCTTTACTGTTGCAGGGTGTTTACTTTGAGACTTTTCACGCCGTACACGCCGACTGCCATTTGGTCGATGTAGCATAAAACGTGGCTCACCTGAGAGAAACACCTGTCTCCACTCAATGAACATTCAGTTATGGTACTGGCAAGCAAATTCCAGACGTCGTCACTGATGAACAGCAGTGAGCATGGCTGCTTGAACCACGCATCTGCTGCGGAGCCCGCATGCAGCGACGTTCGTTGAAGGGTCGTTGAGGAGGCGCTATTGGTAGCCCCTTGCGCGGTCAGTTGCTCAACAATTATACGCCTATTAGCCCGAACACATTTCCGCAGCCGTCGTTCACCAGTGCCACCTATGGCCCGTGGTGCACCACATTTGCCTCGGCACCTGATTTGTATAGCAACATTTTGCTATGTGCGATATATTTTAACCACGGTGGCACGCGAACGGTTTCGAAATTTAGCCGTTTCGGAAATACTTTCATCCTTCGCCCGAAACCCAATAATCATATTCTTTTGAATATCAGACAGATCGCTCTATTTCAGCATAACGACGACTGCACTATTTTCCACGTCCCCCTCGACACGCTTTATATACCCTGCACTGCTAGTGCCGCCATCTGCCGTCTGTGAGACGAACATAGGCGGTGGTCATTCTAACGTGACTAGAGCGTCTATGGAAATCTATTCTTTTCTAATAAGTATACAAATAATCTTTTTTAATTTGTGATATGCTGTGGATCAGCTCAGGGCTTCAAATTGTAACGGTCAGAAAGAGCTAACAACAGAGAATAACGCCGTTGCAGGCGGACTTCAAAGCTCACAAGGGAACCTCCCCATCGCACCCCCCCCCCCCCCCCCCCCCCTCAGATTTAGTTATCAGTTGGCACAGTGGATAGACCTTCAAAAGTTAAACACAGATCAATCGAGAAAACAGGAAGATGTTGTGTGGAACTATGAAAAAAATAAGCAAAATATACAAACCGAGTAGTCCATGCCCAAGATATGCAATATCAAGGATAGTGCGAGCACAGGAGCGCAGCGGTCCCGTTGTTAGCGTGAGCAGCTGCAGAACGAGCGGTCCTTGGTTCAAGTCTTGCCTCGACCGAGAAGTTTCATTTTTTATTTTTAGGCAATTATTATCTGTCCGTCCGTCCGTCCGATGCGAGGTAACTGCGCGCTAGTATGGGGACGCCACACCTATACAAACATCGAAACACACGTCAGTCGACTACAGCGCACGGAAGAGAGAGTATTCCTGCTAACGAGGCTCCCTGGCTGGCAGTTGACTACTCGCTACTTTGGACGGGAGTGCATTAAATACGTGAGGTGTATTCCGTGGGCAATATGATTCCAGCAAATATAGCTCGCGACTTCAATTACAATCGCACGATTTTGCGGTGCGGTCGCAAGACACAGACACTAAACTTATTACAATGAACAGAGACGTCAATGAACGAACGGACAGATCATAACTTTGCGAAAATAAAGAAAATAAACTATTCACTGGAGGGAAGACTTGAACCAAGGAACTCCCGTTCTACAGCTGCTCACGCTAACCACGGGACCACGGCTCTCCTGAGCTGACGCTC
Source organism: Schistocerca serialis cubense (assembly GCF_023864345.2). Taxonomy (NCBI): domain Eukaryota; kingdom Metazoa; phylum Arthropoda; class Insecta; order Orthoptera; family Acrididae; genus Schistocerca; species Schistocerca serialis. Next base: position 351,413,645 of record NC_064640.1, on the reverse strand, counting down.
TCCTTGATGTTGCCTATCTTGCGCATAGACTACTCAGTTTGTATATTTTTCTTATTTTTTTCATAGTTCCACACAACTTCTTCCTGTTTTCTCGATTGATCTGTGTTCAGTTTTTCAAGACCTATCCACTGTGCCAACTTATAACTAAATCTGAAGGGGGCGCGATGGGGAGGTTCCCTTGTTAGTAATATTTGAGGGACCTAAATGAGTCTGCGGTGGCCACGGTGTTCAACAGGAAAGACGTCTGTTGGCGACTTCTGGAGACTGTGGAAATCGTATTGTATACGCTGGCGAAGCTCTGACGAATATCATACTGCACATCAATACGAAGAGGCCTAGCCCGAAACAACTGCTTTTCTTGTCATTCTAATCACCGTCGGGAGAATACTTCGTAATAACTGTGTCGTTAAACCTTGGCACAATACGACAGAAGGACATATCACAAGAAAATGATCTAACTGCTCAGTTGGTAAACTGAAGTGAGAATCTCTTTAGATTAAAATAAGTGTAAGTAATTTCCTTCATAGTACTGCACCCTTTGGTAATACAGTTTAAGCTGTAGGTCGATGCCTAGACTGCATTTTGAATACAGCTAGTACAAGTGAAACGCCGGACAAATGGCGAAATATTGCTATCGTTAGTGAAGCTTCAGGTACATATTTTTGAAAGTATAGTAGTAGCTTTACTAGTATTGATTGTAATATTTAATGCAAGTTGAAATTCTTCATATTTTGAAATACTGGATGTTTATCTTGAGGCAAAATCAACATCTTAACACAGTAGACACAAATTTCTTGAACCTGGGCATATATACACTCCTGGAAATGGAAAAAAGAACACATTGACACCGGTGTGTCAGACCCACCATACTTGCTCCAGACACTGCGAGAGGGCTGTACAAGCAATGATCACACGCACGGCACAGCGGACACACCAGGAACCGCGGTGTTGGCCGTCGAATGGCGCTAGCTGCGCAGCATTTGTGCACCGCCGCCGTCAGTGTCAGCCAGTTTGCCGTGGCATACGGAGCTCCATCGCAGTATTTAACACTGGTAGCATGCCGCGACAGCGTGGACGTGAACCGTATGTGCAGTTGACGGACTTTGAGCGAGGGCGTATAGTGGGCATGCGGGAGGCCGGGTGGACGTACCGCCGAATTGCTCAACACGTGGGGCGTGAGGTCTCCACAGTACATCGATGTTGTCGCCAGTGGTCGGCGGAAGGTGCACGTGCCCGTCGACCTGGGACCGGACCGCAGCGACGCACGGATGCACGCCAAGACCTTAGGATCCTACGCAGTGCCGTAGGGGACCGCACCGCCACTTCCCAGCAAATTAGGGACACTGTTGCTCCTGGGGTATCGGCGAGGACCATTCGCAACCGTCTCCATGAAGCTGGGCTACGGTCCCGCACACCGTTAGGCCGTCTTCCGCTCACGCCCCAACATCGTGCAGCCCGCCTCCAGTGGTGTCGCGACAGGCGTGAATGGAGGGACGAATGGAGACGTGTCGTCTTCAGCGATGAGAGTCGTTTCTGCCTTGGTGCCAATGATGGTCGTATGCGTGTTTGGCGCCGTGCAGGTGAGCGCCACAATCAGGACTGCATACGACCGAGGCACACAGGGCCAACACCCGGCACCATGGTGTGGGGAGCGATCTCTTACACTGGCCGTACACCACTGGTGATCGTCGAGGGGACACTGAATAGTGCACGGTACATCCAAACCGTCATCGAACCCATCGTTCTACCATTCCTAGACCGGCAAGGGAACTTGCTGTTCCAACAGGACAATGCACGTCCGCATGTATCCCGTGCCACCCAACGTGCTCTAGAAGGTGTAAGTCAACTACCCTGGCCAGCAAGATCTCCGGATCTGTCCCCCATTGAGCATGTTTGGGACTGGATGAAGCGTCGTTTCACGCGGTCTGCACGTCCAGCACGAACGCTGGTCCAACTGAGGCGCCAGGTGGAAATGGCATGGCAAGCCGTTCCACAGGACTACATCCAGCATCTCTACGATCGTCTCCATGGGAGAATAGCAGCCTGCATTGCTGCGAAAGGTGGATATACACTGTACTAGTGGCGACATTGTGCATGCTCTGTTGCCTGTGTCTATGTGCCTGTGGTTCTGTCAGTGTGATCATGTGATGTATCTGACCCCAGGAATGTGTCAATAAAGTTTCCCCTTCCTGGGACAATGAATTCACGGTGTTCTTATTTCAATTTCCAGGAGTGTATATCCCTCCAATTTGTATCCCATTCCCAGGCAGCAGTTACTATGGGTGTAAGAAGAGGGAGTGGAGAAAGAAGAGGAGGTGATTGAAGAAGGGTACGAAGAAGACTAAAAAATGGACAACGGAGCGGTACAGCATCACGAGTGTGACTCAGGAAGGACTATCTTCAAGAGATACCACAGAACGGAATGATTCTAATTCTATATAAACTAACTGTGAGACCTTTTTAGAAAGGGACTATGAACAGACTCCCGTATTTGTTGGAATGAGAGCAATATATTTTCGTTTTGATATTCTTATTAAATTTGCTATGTATCTATCGGTTTTTAGATGGTTACATTAATTTTGCATTAATTACTGAGGTATACTTCTTTGATGAGGAACTTGTATTGTACAATGAATATTACGTGCGTCGTACCAAAAACTTCCAATTAAAGCGCAGTACATAAAATGTTTTTGACCTTGTACCTGTTTTACTCCAACAAGTTTTAATATATTACAATGATTAATTCAGGGCACTATAATCTTTAATAATACCTACAAAAATGCACAGACTAACTGACCATTACAAAAAGTCTGATGTTTCGATAGTAGCTCACATAATTTATAAATTGCCATTTCACTCTGGGAGTCATTTGCTCAGTTTTCTTCAGTAAGAACTTCTACCACTTCTACTCTCAGGCAATCAGTTTCTAAGCACTGGAGTCACAGATCTAAGATGTGACTTTTAGTAAGAATGCATATGAGAACGTTTCTTTGAAATCGCGAGTCTTCTTGACCCGCTTTTTATATCGTTATGCACATTGGCTGCGTTTTTTGCGACACGTCCAATGTTGAACATATTGTCACCAATAATGAAACTGTAGGTCATACAGATAGTGTAGGTTTTATGCGTATATAACACTCAATTGAAGACCGTTGGATGGCAGTTATCAAGTGCACCAAGCGATCAGCTACTGCAGGTATTCTAATGTATATCCCCTCGGAGGTGTATTCAGGATTGGAAAGCGGTGTGGGCTCCTAATTAACACACGGTGCTCAGGTTCAGAAAAAGAAGCCGTATCGGTTTATTTGCTCAAGGGGGGGGGGGGGGAGAGGCGAACGAATTACATGGCGAGGATTGCCATGAGGACGAGGAAAGGAACTCCAGTAACCCCAGAACCCCCAAGGGTCCTCAGTCTCCGATGATCTGGCGACGTGATTTGATTGGCAAGGCGGATTTGCTGACGACTGACTATTCGCCGTATTCCGGTGTGAAACGGCCGATTGTAGTCGCATCAGCTGAAAGGCGATGGACGAAACAGGCGGACTCTTTGGATAATTTAAATAATAAAAACTACCCGCGTTCGGGACCTGGGGGCACCGTGTACATCTCTTCTCGTCTCCCTGAAAGCGCTCACCACGCGTGAACTCTGCAATCTCAATAGGGACGTCAGTATAGGGGCTAATAATATTTGATTTTTATTTAAGAATGGAGGACTGTGAGGGCGGTGGCGTTACAAAGATAGCCTAAGCTGGTTTCAGAGACAGCACTGAGGAGTAACAGTAGCTGAAACCCTCGTACGACAAGGATTGAGATACCACGTAAAAATAATCAATATTTGTTCCGTTTTTAATCGTTTCACTTTTTTATTAATAAAGAAGGTGAATGATCTATTTCTAGCATTATTAGAGGAGGTATCAAAACAGGAGCCGCATGACGTTGAAGACAGCGGTCGAAATGTTTTGGAATAACGTGAGCACAACGTCCTAACGGTGAGCGGGTTACCAACAAGGTGGCACCAATTGTTTGCTAACCTGGCCAAAAGGCACATCGAAATCACGGAGCAGAATTTTGAAACACGACAGTTTGTTTTAACTGTAATCGTGGTGGTTGGAAGCATTTTAAATCAAACTTAATTCGAGTTCGGTATCACCAACCATTACGACTTTCAAGTAACATCATAACTACCTGACTGAGCCAATAAAAGTTAACCAAGCTGAAAGTGGAATAATGTGCAGGAGACACCAAGTCAGCTACTTGATTAAATCCTTGTCAGCATCAACCAGATTGACGTATGAAATGTAAACATGACACTATGTATGAGCAAAAGTACAACCACAGTTGTATCTTGAGAATATCCTTATCACACGACTAGTTTCGGCGGCACAGTACAGCATCCTCAGGTCCCACCACTGCCAAAAGAGTATTTGATTTCCTTGGCGCATTTATTGTGGGACCATTCTTACTAGCGCACGCAGGCTAGCTTTTATTAGGAGCTATACTCGACACAGTGTTGTCTCTCATCAAGATGCAATAAGATGAACGTCCATAAATTATAGTATGTATTTTTCCGCATTTGCTGGAACCTCATTGGATAAAATAATAATTTTAATTAAAGAAACAGTGCTAAGTGACGGTAGGAAAATAAAAGTCGTCGCAACTTTAACTCTGGAACTTGACCAAGGCACATTGTCAGCTGGAGTGGTTGTATGAGTTCCACTACATGAACTGTGTCTGAAACATCAGCATATAAAGCTCAGTATTAGAGTAGCAAGCAGGACGGGAGTCACTGCGGGAAAAGTTATATTGGGGAAAATATGACAGAAAACCGTAATATGGACAGCTGCTCAATCTAGTGACGTTTGTCGGAGCACCTGTGCCATCAAATAACCCAAGAACTCGAACAATGCAGTGTTGTTCGTACCAGGAAGGCCATACAAGGTAGGACGTGAGCTGAGAGAGAAGTTAAATTCCGGATGAATAACAGGAATGGTTCGATAGTGGCATCCAAAGTTCCTTTCAACTGTGCGCAGAACCGAAATTCAGGAGCCACAATAGAATAACGGAATGCACTGAACACAAATCCGCAATTATGTAGCGTTATTCGGTATACGTGGGCAGTGAAATTCCAATTTGAATACACAGGTGAAAGGTGAAAGGAGTACGGGTCGGCATGCAACTAGCTGATTCTTATGCCGTGGACCAAAGGTTGCCTTAATTCGACCAGATTATTCGGAGACCAGTGGATTTTTTACGTATCAGAAACAGTCTTCAGTATGTTCCAAGAAGGAACGGAATCAACAAAAGATGCTCAGTTGCGTCGTCATTCTATTACTCGGAGAACGGCATGTTTTTGGATATGGTATGCCTTTAGCAAAACACAGTTTTGTTTTTTAATCCAAACATGTTTCACTGCAGTTGCAGCATCTTCAGTGTGCTTTTATTTTTCATCTGTTAAAGATAAAGAGTGTTCTTTGCTCTTTGTATACATGTAGCTATTAGTTTTTAAATCGTAATTACAGATATTTGTAAAAAAACCTTATAAATTACGCATTCATACTTTTTTACCACATGGTGTGGTTTTCCTGATGTGTTGTGTTTCTGCAGTGACTGTTTTGATGCACAGTTTGTCATCTGCAGCCACTAATACCTTAAAGTAGATAAATTGTTTAAGCCAAAATCACGTTTTGAAAACTTGTTATTTTTATGCCTGAAATTGTTTAATTCTATGTGTGTGTCTATTTACATAACGTGTCACTTACATTTTCCTTTTAATCATTTTCTTCACTGTCAAACACTATACAGGGTGGTCCATTGATAGTGACAGGGCCAAATATCTATGACGTCATAGCGATAAGCTTATCAGGGCGTGGCAGAAAGTAAGCTCGCTCAGAAGCGCAATGGCGTCACCGGAAGCTGAGTTTTCCAGCGGATCGCGCTCTGTTAAAACTAGAGCGCGATCCGCCGCGGCGCTGCAGCTGCCAAGTGAAGCTCGTTCAAGGTCACCCGCCAAGATGGCGGCGCACACAGCAATGAATAGAACCCACCCACCTACCCGGGAGTCAGAACTCCCGCACCCATTAACAACAATAATTTGTGTTTTATTTAAGATATTGAAATCTACAAAAAAAAAATTAATGGCAGCACACGTAATATTTTGTATGAGCAAATCCACTCTACACTCTAATCGGAAGCGGTTGTTGATATTTTTCAAGACTTGTTATAGACGCAGGACTTTTATTTTCCCAAGACAGTTGCCAAAAATAAGGTGATTTAACACTTGTACTGTGACACCTCCTTTTTCTCTCATATTACCCATCTTCTCCCCTCACAACACACAACCCCCGCCATATTCTGCTACAAACACTATACAGAATGTTGATAGTTCAACGAATAGGATGTATCTAAACACAAAATTGAGTTTGCTCAGACATTGAATGTCATTATCGTTTTCAAAAGTCTCAACTTTTTATACCTTTTTGTATCTCGAGAAGAGGTAGTTTGCACAGACATTATTCTCATTTTCACCTGTCACTTTTTATACTAGCAGTAACAAACTGTACCCTCATTTTTCATGGAACTGTATTACAAAATATTTATTTTGTTTATTCTCTTTCTATGATCTTACAATTTTTGTAAAGACACTCACTGTAGCTCTTGTGCTCTTTTCAACTGCTAGGTTTTGTTACAAGCTGAGGTCAGCCAGTATGGCTCATTTCATTCGTTTTCTTATTTTCAGTGTAATTTTATATTATTTTCTTGTTTATTATATCCATGGTCAATTGCGACGAAATACGGTGGCAACGTTGTAACTATTACATTAGTGATTCTCTTTTGTAATTTCCATAGATTTTTGATATTTTTTGAAAGATTTCTGAAGATGGGCATGTTGGAAGTGCGTTATATTGGGAACAACAAACTCACGTTAATTAGAAGGATGAATTTTTAAATAGTGACCAGTCCAAACTTTATGCAGTTTTGTTATTCATTTTTTACATGGCCGCCTGTCTTCTACGTGACATTTTGTTATGACTGTGTTGTGACAGCAGCTTTATGAATATTGAGGTATAAATGCAGTTGACTGACTTTTATTTGGTCGCCTATTTAATGAACGATTAAAAGTATTTTGTACAGAAATTTTAAATTTAATTTAATTTCTTAACTTTCATAATGAACTAAAAATAACTTCACAAAATGTTTTATCGTTGTTGACAAAACAACTACAGTGTCCTCATTATTTGCCTTTAAGTGATACAGCATCCTGTTTCTATTTACTTGTCAATTACTTCATGTTTTATATTATCTATTTACTATGTGAGGTGGACGGTGTTTCAGAATCTTTATCTAAGAGCATTTAGTCTTATAAAACTTATAGGAATACGTTGAGCAAGGATGGTTTTTAGTGACCAAAATGTTAGATCATTAATGTATGAACATAATCAATTTTAGAGCATTCATGGCTACATTGATTTTGTACTGATTAAAAGCACTGCTAATGAATTAGAACTGCTGTAATGTGTGCTACTTTCAGTGAGTGAGAATATATTTTACGAGAGGCATTGATTTCGCGAACAGTATTTGTTTCACAACATAAATTTTTGTATTATTATGAATTACATTCTAGAAATAAAATTTTTGTTTTGTTTTCAGTGACATTACAAACTTTCAAGCAGGATAGTGACTGCCCCTATTCATGACAATATTTTGACTTAAGCCAGTCTTACACTCAGATACTCATTACAAAATTGCTGATGTGAAAACTCAGAGAGACATACAAGAATAAAGATCATTGAAACAGTTAAGACGTTAATAAATGCTCCAAAATTTTAGTACCACTTCAATACTGACACGATTATCAGCTCCCTTGCTGCCACAACAATAGTGTATTTGAGAAATATATATTACATCCATTTATTTTCAGCATCAGATTCATGAAAATTCCTAAAGAACAATAACTGTAATTTTTCTCTTACAAATTTGCTGTAGTCACATGACGAATTTTTTGCCGTTAATTTACTAACTTCGATAATAGTTAATTTGTTGAATACTATGTCATTCAGTGAAAGATTTTGTCGAAATTTTTGTCCTGAATCTTGTAAGCACCACAATATAAGCAAAACTGCATGTATGAGTATTCTTTATTACAATTACATCACTTAAAAAAGACATATTTACTCTATATATACATACGTTAAGTATGTACAGCAGATCTGGAGTCATACTTGCAAAAATTTCGAGAAATAGCAGCTGTTGTTTCTGAAAGAGTAACATTGCTAGATTTCTATGTACATTTTTATCTCTGTTTTGGTTATGAAAGAAACATTCTGTGTGTAACTTCAGTGAATGCTTCAGAAAATCTGACACCATTTTCATGGCAGCATTTTAGCACAAACATTGATGATGAGCAAAATACTCTGATTAAGATATGCTATCTCATCTCACACTACTAAACTGTGTTAATTACAGGGACCTATAATCTTAGAATTCATATTAGTTTGCTCTATGTTAGCCATCATTAAAAGCTGTAGAAGTTCTTCAGCTTGTATTTAGATATGTCACTGCTTACTTGTAGCCTAAATGCCAATGGGAAAAAAATCACATGAAAGGGATTTTGTTCAACGTATTGATTCTTTAATAAATGAGAAACATACACACATAATATTACATTACTATAAAATACTCATTAGAAAGAAATAAATCAAAAGGCAAAATTGTCAATTACATAAATATTTTGACAATTATGTTAAGGCTAACTGGTGTATTTATGTGAATGAGTATAAAACTGTCCTTTTTACATATTTTTAGCACTCTTGTAGAATTACAGGTGTAAGATACTATAATTTTTGGAAGATTCATAGACAACTGATAAATCAGAACTCCTTCATAGAAAAATTAAATTAGTCATACATTTTACAAGTTGTAGTGATATGCATGTACTATATCTAGAGAAAAACACATCCCCAAAAATTTATCTAACAAGAAATGTTTCAATTTACTGCATTATGCTATAAAAGGCTAAGATAAAAAATAAAGTATGATATAATATCTGGTAAAGGTAAGCATCCATTCTTCACACTGTATAAAATGTTTTTTTCACTTAATTCTCACAAAAAGTCTGCCTGTCACTCGTAACAACCATTAAATTTATAATTCATGAAATCATATCGAACTGTAGTGCGCAAACAACACAGCTGTAGAGGTCAGATATTATTTACCACATCCAAAGGTTAATAACCTGATTACAAGAGTCTAATTCAACCCAAATCTCTACTTCTATTTCCAGTTATACTTTGCTGTAATTGTCCCTTCTAACTTTAGTAATTCCACAACAGAAATAGTATGACTGCTGTCACAGCTTCAGTACAAGTTTTCATATTAAGCTTATTCATCCAACAGTGATGTATTCTGTAGACATAGCTATTCCCTATTATATGTTCACTGTTGAACATGGACATTTTACTTAGCTTTTAATCCATGTATATTGCCCACCCATCAAAAAATATGTATTCGTCACCCTGAACAAAATTTTCACTATTATTCTGACCATCCTCATCAAAACGATCCATTTTCTTTATGATGGTGGCAGCAGTAGCCTGTGTGGAAACTGATCTGACATTCTCCTTTTTGTGTTGTAATCATTCCATCTATTCAGGTAACCCATGTTACTGATGAATCAGTGTAGGTTCATCTTGATTTTGCAGATGGTTTCCTGAAAAAGAAAAAGGTAGAAGATTTAACAGAAATCTAACAACTTATTTGCTACAGGTAAGTCACTGATAACTAGTTTAATACAGCACAGCTAGTGAATGTTATTCTAAAAAAAAAAATTAGAAGTAAACGAATATTTCTTGGCTGCTGTATGCTCTGCAAGACTGCTAAATCGCTGGAATTTCCTGTTATGTTTTATTCTGGGCTGTGGTAAAAACTTAAACAAGATATCTTAATGCACAACTGTGACTTCTGAAACAATTTCATTCATGTGAAAAAATTCATGTTTTGTGCAAATTATTTGTGATTTACTTGAGAATTTTGAGTTTCCAAAATACAACTGAACTTAGAAGCTTGATAGTCACGACTGTGCACAATTTAATTAAGATTTCCAAACTCGAAATTTAGATATTTTCATTAGCCTGAAAAAAAATTTTATGTGGCTATAACAGACAATCAGTGGAAGTCTACAACTAGCAGTATAGTTTTAAATTGCATACCCTTTACTGAGTGACAGAATGTAATTTGTTATATGTTTTCATATTATCCTTCAGAGAACTCATCCTCATAAATGTTTGGTAAGAAATTTGTAATTGTATCTAGTAGAAAAGCAAATACATATAAATAAATTTTGTTACTTTCCCCTCAGTGACTATGAACGTAAGTCCACATTATTGTAATTTCTGCATAGAATACAAAACTAGCGCTGGATGTGTCGTGTTGGCAGAAGAGCCAACACCGTGTTACTAGTGGGGCCCGAAATGCACGCGTTTTAGCTCACGCAGGCTGGCGTGAGGAGGGAAGGGCTCTACTGACGTGAGGTCTGGAACATGACAAGGAATTAGATTTCAGAAAGCGGACGTAATTAGTTTGATACTTAACTTTAATCCATTAATGATGAACGTCGCTTTTGACGGTACATGATTCACAATATTATCTGTTCAGAATAGTAACTAAATATGGCGCCTTACTAGGTCGTAGCAAATGACGTAGCTGAAGGCTACCCTAAACTGTCGTCTCGACGAATGAGAACGTATGTAGACAGTGAACCATCGCTAGCGAAGTCGGCTGTCCAACTGGGGCGAGTGGTAAGGATTCTCTCTGAACTAGACCTGCCGTGTAGCGGCGCTCGGTCTGCAATCACTGATAGTGGCGACACGCGGGTCCGACGTATACTAGCGGACCGCGGCCGATTTAAAGGCTACCACCTAGCAAGTGTAGTGTCTGGCTGTGACACCACAGGATATGTATAAAATAACGAAACAGTATTAAATACACAGTGCTGAAAAGGAAAGACTTGAAACTAAAATGGCCAAGTCAGATTGTAGCACGTGCTGCAGTCTGTACAGAATAACGCTCTATGAACATAACACATATGTACTTTAGAATTCTTAGTTTGCTTTAGTATTTTCTAATTGTAAGTGTGCAGTTGTTCAGTATGCATCACAGTCAACAAATTATCATACATGTTCCACACACAGAATTCTACATCTGGCTTATATACCGTATCACATTCTAATTAAGTACGAATTTTGTTAGTGATTAACGAAGGTTCGTAGTGATTACATAACACAATTACTTCAAATCTTGTTGGCAGCAGTGTATTCACCTGTTTTCGCTAGATAGTGGCAACGACATTTTCTAATTTGATAGTTCTTTAGTGCAATTCATGAATACAGCAGCACGTTTACAGAGAACATTACAAAGGCAATCATAGTTAATAGGTTGTGTTACGCTTTAATTGGTAATGAAGAAGTTCATAAGCATTACGTTATACTCACTGGGGTCTGTAGCGACACTTTCACTGATGTGGGTCTAGGTTGATATGGTGTGTCTCGTTGACCTGTGACTCCAGACTTTGAGTGATGCTGATGTGAACGTCCTGACTGTTTGTGCGACTGCTTTGAACGCTTGCGTTTTCGACCGCCTTGTGGTCGTCTGTTGTGAACGTGTTCTGGCTCTCTGTGAAACTCATCGCACTCCTTACACTGAAGAATGGCACCGTATAGTGTGTCATCAATTGCTATAAATTCCCCAGGCTGACCATTTACGACATGTACAACCACACGAGTATCAAGTTGTCCTTGCCACATCATAACTCTGTGGAAGTACATCTGTACAAGGTGGTTTAAGGGTGCGGTTGCATGTAAGTAATCTGGGTACACAGGCGGATTGAAATGGGGGTGTGGAGGGTGGACGTCTTGGTCACCACCTAGAAAGAAAAGGGGATGTGGCTGTTCATCGAAGTTAGCAGGATTACAGAGAAAACCATCTGGAAAGTGCAACTGAACATGGATCAAGCGCGGAGATTGACCTGCCATGGAAGGATCTGCTTCTGCATCAGGAGTATTAACAAGAATATCAAACCCAATCTGGTACCTAAGGTAGTACGGAAGCCAAGGGAAGTAGCACATAACCGATTTCTGTCCTAATTCATTGGCAGCCTGTGACGACATAATGCACTATAGAGTGATCCAACTGATACTATGAAACCGCCCGGACCTTGCACAAAGCACTGAGACGTTCCTCGAATAGCTCACACAAGTCGCACTATGCACGGAGATCTCACTCGAGCTAAGTGTCAGCTGCGCTCTTCGTGGACTGTTGGAGGAGTCGCGGAGTAGGGGCACACAGGCAGTGGTGGGAGACAGCTGCAGTGGGGGAGCTACAGGGTGGGGAAAGCTCAGGCAGGGTCCCGAATGCAAAGCTTACGCACGCTCTGTAGTTTCCACACCCAGTCCCATGATAATCTTTACTTCAAAAGTCAGTAAAGTTGGTGACCAGCTTCAAATGTCAATAGTCGTCAGTAAAAAAGAATGAAATTTACTGATCAAATTGCAAAACCAAAAATTTTCTTGGGTATAAAATGACTGATTCTATGTAAATGGACTGTAATATTCGTTTTAAGACTACATAATATGTGCAACAGGATCATTATTTTATACTGGACCATTTGCAGCCTGTCTGTAGGACAAAGAAATAACACTGCAGCAAGTGGACACACATTAACTCATATCCAATCACTTGAAAACAAATTTGTAGCCATTATAGGCAAACAACGATTGATTTAAATAATCTTTCATACTCATTACTTTTTTTAGTTCCAAATCTTTGTTGCTAAATTTTAAACATGATTAAATCGCACCTTTTTTCTGCGAAATTTTACCCAATGCAATAAGGTTATTTTCTGTGATAAATGAAATGTGTATTACATACCATACCACTATCAGCAAACTAATTTACACAACAATACAGATGTATAATTTGTCTTTTTCCTTTTTAACTGATGAGACTATATGCACACAGAAACCAAAAGTTCATAAAGGGAAATACGCAGTTATTTCTCTTTGATGATATAATTCCTTACAAAAAAACAATGACTTCTAATCCGTGGTGATTATTCCACTTTTTTGTTCTTTATATTGGTGAATAACCCTCCAGAAGTAAAAAAAAGGAAAATGACATAGTATTGTTATTCTAAAGAACACAGCACACTATCAAATAAGATTCTGGAATCGTCTAATTATGTGTCTCTTCTGTCTGAGTATTATTATATGCAGTGGCTCTAACTGGACGAATGGAATTATTGGAAAACTTATTCTGTTGCGGTTATAGAGAAATAGGGACCTAACTATTCTTTTAGCCATAAAATTGTTTCAAGTTGGAGCCATTGTAGTTTCTTTATTAACGTCTCCCAGTACAAGTGAGCTGATGTCCACTCTAGTATATACACATTGCTTGAAATTATAATGGATTTTCGGCTGACCATAGTCAGTTGTTATTGTTGTTCTTGTTGTCGCTGTAGTTGTTGTCTTCAGTTAGAAGACTGGTTTGATACAGCTGTCTAAGCTGCTCTATCCTGTGTAAGTCTCTTCATATCCGAATAACTACTGTAATCTACATCCTTCTCAATCTGCTCACTGTATTCATCTCTTGGTCTCGCTCTACTATTTTTAACCTCCACACTTCCCTCCAGTACTAAATTAGTGATCCCTTGTTGTCTTCGAATGTGTAGCGTCCTAACAACCCAACCATTCTTTTAGCCGAGTTCTGCCACAGATTCTTTGTCTCCCCAGTTCAATTCAGTATCTCCTCATTAACTATTAAATCTACCCATCTAATCATCAGCATTCCTCTCTATCAATACCTTTCAAAAGCCCCCATTCTCTTCTTTTCCAAACAGTTTATCTGGTTTCTTTTACTTTCATACATGGTTACAATCCAGACAAATACCATCAGAAGATACTTCCTAGCACTTAAATCTTTATTCGATGATAACACATTTCTCTTCGTTATAAATGCTTCTTTGCATTGCCACCAAATCTCGTCTGTCTCGTTTCCTAATCTAATTCCATTAGAATCAACTGACTGAACTCGACTACCCCCTAATATCCTGGTTTTACTTTTGTTGATGTTCGTCTTGTATCCTTCTTCCAAGACACTGTCCATTCCGTTCAGCTGCTCTTCCAAGTCCTTAGCTGTCTCTGTCAGAATTACTGTGGCATCGGCAAACCTCCAAATTTTTGTTTCTTCTCCCAAATTTCTTTGGTTTCCTTTACTGCTTGCTCAATGTACTGACTGAATAACGTCGGGGGCTGGCTACAACCGTTATCACACCCTTCTCAACCACTGCTTTCCTGTCATGCTCCTCGACTCTTGTAACTGCTCTCTGATATTTGGAGAAGTTGTAAATAGTCTTTCGCTTCCTGTACTGTACACCTGCTACCTTCATAATTTCGACGAGAATATTCCAGTCATCATTATCAGAACATTGTTCTTAGCCTATAAATGTTGTAAACGTAGGTTTGCCTTTCCTAAGCCTACGTTCTAAGAGAAGTCATAGGATCAGTATTGCCTCGCGTGTTCTTGCACTTCTCCAGAACCCAACTGATCTTCCCCAAGGTCAGCTTGTACCATTTATTTCGTATTAGTACTATCTTTCTATGGTTTCCCTTTAAATTACTAACGTTTATTATGTTAATACTCCGTTACTTACAATTAATTTTATTTTCTTCGTAACTTATTGTTATTACCTTTGTTCATTGTTGAAAACAAACTTTGCTTGTAATGTGAAACAATCTACTGTTAGGCCTACATGTAAAACTGTATAATGTACGGCCTGCTTTTTAAAATATCAAGCAGCAGGTCTTAAATATGCAATAAATGAAATGTTAGTACTTTTCAATGATGATTTATTAAACTGATAGTTTGGTAATATTCACACCTATCAGCAACTGCTTTCTTTGGAATTGGAATTATTAGTTTCTTCTTGAAGTCTGAGGATATTTCATCTGTTTCATATGTCCTGCACGTAGTTTTCTCGTGGCTGGCTCTCCCTGGGCTGTCAGTAGTTCTGACTGAATGTTTTTTGCTGCAGTGGCCTTGTTTCGACTTAGATCCATCAGTGCTTCGTGAAATTCTTCTCGCAGTATCATATCTCTCTGCATCATCTACGTACTCTATGCCTTTCTATAATATTGCCTTTACTTAGTACTGGTTTTCTGTCTGAGCTCTTGATATTCATACAGCTGCTTCTCTTTTCTAGAAAGGGTTCTCTAATTTTCCTGTAGGCAGTATCTATATTTTCCGCAGGAAAATATACTTCTAAGTCCTTATATTTGTCCTCTAGCCTTTCTTGCTTAGTCCTTCAGCATTTCATTCATTTCTTATATCTTTGCGTTTTCGCTTCCGCGTGCCTCATTTACTGAATTTTTATATTTTCTCTTTTCACCAATTAAATTCTATATCTCCTTCGAAATCCAAGGTTTCTATTAAGGTTTGTGCATAAGTTCTTAACGTTTTTTCTATTAGTTTTATAAACATAACAGGTACACATAGCAGCGAATTTAGGCATCAATAACATATTCTCCTTCACTGTTTACAACAGTCTGCCAACGCTGGGGTGGCTTTTCGATTCTGCGACTCTAGAAATGACGTGGTTTTGATACAAAGAACTCGTCGTGCCATGTTCGGAACGCATTTTTATTTAGAAAGTAAATTCCCTCAAAGCTGTTGGATGGAGAGAGGAAAATGTGAAAATCTGAGGGCGTAGGATCAAGTAAATAAGGTGGGTGTGGAATGACTTCCCAACGCAATTCCTGCATAGCGTGTTTTATCAGTCTAGCAGATTTCGGGCGGGCCTTTTCATCGAGTAGCATCACTTCACGCAGTAATCCTGTTCGTTGTTCTTGGATTGCGTCTATATGACTGCTGACAATGCTGTCAGTACTGATGGTTACATCTAGGGGAAACAATTCGTAGTACGTTACACCGTCCCTGTTCCACCAGACGCTTGACGTTGTCTTTTGTGGATGTGCGGGGTTCTATTCACGGGGAGTTGCTGCTCTGTTTGGGCTCAACTATTCCTTTTTTTCCTTATGTTAGCATAAAGACACCACTCCTCATCACCAGTAACGGTAGAGGCCAGGATTGGTAGGCGTTGTTCTCGAGCCAAATGACGACGAGCAAGCTGAGAGGCACATATGACCACCCTCTGATTTTTGTGATTTTAGTTTAGAGCATGCTGTAATCACACAAACAATTTTCAAACCTTCCCCATTGCACGCAAATGGCGCAGTATGTTGGAATGATTACAGTTCTTCGGCGCGCGGAGTGGCTGCGCGGTTAGAGGCGCCATGTCACGAATCGCGAGGCCCCTCTCGCCGGAGGTTCGAGTCCTACCTCGGGCATTGGTGTGTGTATTGTCCTTAGCGTATGTTAGTTTACGTAATGTGTGAGTCTAGAGACCGATGACCTCAGCAGTTGGGTCCCTTAGAGATTCACGCAGACACATTACAGTTCATCACATTTGCCACTTCTCGACTACAGTGACGTGGATCATTGTGGATTAATGTGTTTAAACGCTCTTCATCAAACGACGAAGGTCTTCCTGAACTTGGAGAGCTAATAATGTCAAAAAGATCCTCCTTAAGACGAGGGAACCATTTTCTTGCCATATCCTGTCCAATGGTGTGATCCCCATACACGGCCTCCGCTTCTCTCACTCCTATAGTGAACTCGAACTGAAGAATATCGAAAATGTTTCAATGTCTCCACTTGGCACTCCATTTTCTAGCGTCCATGGCTCCACTCACTATCTCCAAATGACAAAGTGACAATATGTAAGATCAAATAGCGGTAGTGAACAACAAATAAAAACTGACAACCGATACATAAATCCATAGCAACCGGAACAACAACATGCAAAACACTAAAGCTACGAATTTATGCACCAACATAATAGAAGGCAAGTTCACCCAGTCATCCAGACTGTTGCTGCTGCAGTAACTGAAAAGTGTTGCTGCCCCTTTTCAGAAACCACCTGTCCGTCTCACATCGCAACAGATACCCATCTGTTGTGGTTCCACTTGCGACATGGCTGTCTATGTCACATAGGCACACAAGCCACTCCACCAACGGCAAAGTACATGGTTGATGGGTGAGGGGGGTGGGTGCACTTCCACCTATGTAATATCATGCTGTTAAAGCAAGCTATAACCAATTTAAATAGTGTTTCACTAATATCTATTTTCTTAAACCGCAAAACTCTAATTATGAATTTGGGAATGTGGAAGATCCTACCTACCTACTGTTCTTAAACGATTAATCATTAACCTGCCTTTTTTGAAAGAAAGTGCATTACTTGGCAATAATGGAAAATTTAGTACACTAGTGCCCAAAAATCAAGTATAATCGAGCCAAGCGAATTGATAACGCAAAGCTTTCATGAAAAGTGCTCACGTTTCTCGAAAGGAAGTTGAATGATTTGCAGAAGAACGTAAGGCATAAACACATTGATTTTGCATGCTAAACTGTCCAAAGGTGCAAACAGAGAAGATACAAAACCACTGGTACACATTACAACTAAAAAGAACAAAAAGGAATCTCTTCCACAAAGCAAAACGTTTACTTGGGGACATGTTTACGACAATCGAATGATATGAAAAATTGCGTAAACCCAACCAACATCGCAACTCATTCCACAGTAATGACAGAAGCTGAAGAAAACAATATAAATTTTTGTCACAGACAAGACTTCAACACAAGTTTCTCGGTATATCATGTAGGTGTGCCAGGCATAACACCGATCTCGGCAACCCGAGTCCTAAATCATCACCGAGCGAGGTGGCGCAGTGGTTAGCACACTGGACTCGCATTCGGGAGGACGACGGTTCAATCCCGTCTGCGGCCATCCTGATTTAGGTTTTCCGTGATTTCCCTAAATCGCTTCAGGCAAATGCCGGGATGGTTCCTTTGAAAGGGCACGGCCGATTTCCTTCCCCATCCTTCCCTCACCCGAGCTTGCGCTCCGTCTCTAATGACCTCGTTGTCGACGGGACGTTAAACACTAATCTCCTCCTCCTCCTCCTCCTAAATCATCCGCAATAGAAACTTCAGTCCATATCTCCAGCTTAGTTTCTAGCTCTTAGATCATCGTTATTGACGAGACTCTTCGCTATTGGAATAGCACCCCAGTGTTGGACGTAATGGTGAAATTTTGCCTGTACCTCAGATGTAGGTGATCTGATATGATTAAATTTTCCTTGAGATGGTTGAGTCTCATCTTTATCTACAATGTCTTCAGCTTATTTTCCCCTTGTTAGTGACGATCTAAGAAGGGGAAAATAAGCTGAAGGCGTGAATTGACGTTTATGTTAGGGAAGGCATTCGTCTAGGATATTCTGTGCATCATTTTTACTGTGCTGCCGGCCGGTGTAGCCGAGCGGTTCTAGACGCTTCCGTCTGGAACCGTGCGACCGCTACTGTCCCAGGTTCGAATCCTGCCTGGGGCATGGATGTGTGTGATGTCCTTAGGTTAGTTAGGTTTAAGTAGTTCTAAGTTCTAGGGGACTCATGACCTCAGATGTTAAGACCCATAGCGTCAGAGCCATTTGAACCATTTTTTTACTGTGCTGCTTTTGTGAGTGTGGAGATCTAGGTTCAAGTCCTGAGAGATGCACGAATTTTATTCCATTTCTTCATCTTCTGTTATTGTCATAAATAAAGTGAGATTGAAATATCTCAATGAAAATTGAATGACTTACACAGTAGTCAGCATTCCAGTCACTAGTGATTTGCTTGAGCACAACGGGAAGAGAATTGGAGGGTATCATGGTACCTGGGTGGATTGATTAAAAACGCTGAAAAACTAAGGATAGCAAAAGATCTCACCTCAGGATTCAAAGAGGGTGAGTAATTCATCAGAGAAAGATTTCATAATAATGGAAACGTGAAGAGAACATAGAGTTTTTCAAAATTGGGAACCATCTTCCTAACCACCTCATAAAAGATAATGCTGACTCTCAGATGGTACGGTGAACGAATGAACGACGGAACAGTTTATAACAGCCCATATGAAGTAGGTGACTGTATAAGGTCTGAATATAGCAGTTCAGACAAACTGACGCGTTAGGAAGGCCAAATAGTTACGCAGTCTCTTAAATATCGATTTTGTATGTGTAATTACCGAATACAATCACAAGTCCATTATCCCAAGAAAGACAAACGCACTAAACATAAGAGAGTTACACGTTCGTTACTATGCAGACGAACCCTTTGTGAAAAATCTGTTTTTAGCGTGGCGGGTAATATTGCAATTGATAGGAGACGTGGGCGCCATCTTGATTCTATGGCATGATTCATGTGCGTGAACAACATTTTTCACCCCACTTGATCTCTAGTATTGGTAACAACCGATTAGTTATTACTTAATTATTTATGTCATAGGACGTTGTTATTTGTACCGGAGGGATGAACCACAAACCGCCTCATACAATGACCCCACAACCAACATGCTGGCTTCTTTCGTTGATAATACTGGCGCTATAGAGGATACCATTGTTCCTCTAGCAAACTGAAGCGGGAATTCCATTTGAAGAACACATTCTTCCCTTTGTTCACCAAGAATACGTTTCTACGCTGCGTTAAGCGCATGGGCGTTCCTACTAGTTTATCAAAGGAGGGGAAGATTCAACAATTTTCTTTCTCCACTTGACAGTGAGACTGAGAATCTATTATGACGTAAGAACTAAATTTTAATGGAAGTACACAGAACTGGCTATGTCACAGTCCATTGATAAGTATAGACTGAGATATAGGTATACACAAATAAGCACTGAAAGAAGCGAAAATGAGCGTAAGGAGAGCAATGAGGGAAGTGTTTAATTATTTTGAAAGTAAATTTTTGCCAGACGATCTGACTAAAAACTTTACAAAGTTTTGGTATTATCAAAATGAGTACGCTGTTAGAAATCACCTATTCAGTCACTCAGTGACCTCAGTGACACCGAAACGGAAGATGACAGAGAAAACGACAAAATATTGAATTCTAACTTCAAAAATAATTTCACAACGGAGGATTGTACAAAGGTCCGTCAAAACGTTTTGAACAGTCGTCTCGAATTTTTTTATTTTTTGCCGGAGGAGAATGAAATGTTCTGTGAACATACTTGGAACATTGGTATTTAAAAGTATTCTTTTATTTATAGGTGAGCCATAATGGACTCTGAAGTAGGTGTCGTGTTGCGACAACGGTCGGTGATGGAATTCTTATTCAAGACCGGTGATGACCCCGCCACATCGTTTTGTAGGAAGTTGCTCCCTGTTTATGGGGAGGGCACAGTGGATCGCAGCAGTATCCAGCGATGTTTGCAGAGGTTTAGAGAAGGTGATTTCTCTCTACTGGACAATCCACGATGCTGTAGACCATCGACGACAGTGCGTGATGTGAATAAGGAGAGCATTAATCAAATCATCCAAAATGACAGATTTGTGACGACATGACACCTTGCTGAAATGCCTCGTTTGTCATTGGGTAGTGAGGTATCACTGGTACAGTCACTGAGGTACAGAAAAATCTATGCACGTTGGGTGCATAGATTATTGACAAGAGAAATGAAAACGATGAGGAAGAATGTGTGCGAGTGTCTAATGAAAACCTTTGCTGACGAGTGGAAACAGTGTTTTGATGGCTTCAAAAATGGTTCAAATGGCTCTGAGCACTATGGGACTCAACTGCTGAGGTCATTAGTCCCCTAGAACTTAGAACTAGTTAAACCTAACTAACCTAAGGACATCACAAACATCCATGCCCGAGGCAGGATTCGAACCTGCGACCGTAGCGGTCTTGCGGTTCCAGACTGCAGCGCCTTTAACCGCTTTGATGGCATCATTGCCCAGGATGAAACAAGGTTGTTTTTGTCCGAACCTGAGAGCAAAGCCCAATCCATGGAGTGGCGTCATCCGGGTTCCCCTCGGAAGAAGAAACCAAGACTTTCACGAACGGTAGGCCGAAATAAATGTCCTTCTTCTGGGATCAGTGTGGTGTCATTTTCATTGACTTTTTGGAACCTGCTTCTACAATTAACCAGGACCGTTACTGTTTGCCATTGGACAAGCTGCGACGTGCAATCAATACCCATAGACCACCGCTTCAGGGTCAGACCATCAGGCTACACGATGACAATGCCAAACCCTATACAGCCCTTATGACGTAGGAGAAAATCAGGAAAATGGGTTGGAGAATTGTTCCTCGTCCTCCCTACAGTCCGGACTTGGCTCCGTCTGATTTTTACCTCTTTGGTCGTCTGAAGGCCCACCTGCGTTGTAAAACTTTTGATAGTGAGAAAGACCTTATTTCCTGTGTCAAGTGATGGTGTAAAAGTAAATCCCCAGAGTTTTACCAAAGTGCATTTACATCAGGGAAAGAGCGTTGGGCCAGATGCGTCACAGCGGATTGAGGCTACATTGAGTAGACTCTATGTATACCTAAATGTTCCAAGTACGTTCGCAATAAATTTCATGTACAAAACTCTTTGAATGCCCTTTGTAATAAGTTCGCTCCTTCCAGGAACGCCAGGATGCGAGATACTGACTTAAGAAGTTGTGGAATAGAAAAGAAACTACAGTCGCTTAGTAGAGGAAAGGCATGTGGACAACGCAAGATACCTATAAGATTGTACAGAGATTATGCCACATTAATTGACTTCAGGAGGGCGTTTGACACGGTCCGGCATTGCGTCTTAGTGGAACAAATATCAGCTCGCAGAGTACCGGACAAGATTCGTGACTGAATTCAAGTTTTCCTTGCAGATAGCTTTCAACAAATCGATGTTAAAGGAACATAATCGACAGACATAAAGGTAATTTCGCGAGTATCCAAGGAAGTGAGATAGAACCGTTACTGTGTAGAGTATACACTGTCGTGTCACATTAATGCGACGCCGGCCGAAGTGGCCGTGCGGTTAAAGGCGCTGCAGTCTGGAACCGCAAGACCGCTACGGTCGCAGGTTCGAATCCGGGATCAATGAGGTTCTGGAAGATACCGACAGCGATGTAGAGCCATGCCGACTACAGTGAGATTACAAGCTGCACTACGTCTCTATACTGAACTAGCAACCTAATGTGGTAGCCCACAGAGCCTCGATTGGGTTTAAATTCGGAGAGATTTGTGGCCAGGAGTATGGTAAACTCATGCTGTCGCTCTTCGAACCACGTACGTACACTGCAAGCCGTTGACACTTTGCATTGCCCTGCGAGTGGATGCCATCGTTCCAAGGAAACAAGAACTGCATGTAGGCTTGGACATGGCCCCCAAAGACAGACTCATACTCGTATTGATCCACTGTGACCTTTCAAAATGATGCAGGGAATGCATCGAAAACGTTTCCAAAGTCATAACGCTATTCCGGCCTGGACCCTTCCGACGATTGTTGCAGTGTGTTTGCTTTCAGACGTTTCACGGCGTACACGCCAACGGCTATCTGTCCGATGGATCATAAAACGTGATTCACCTGGAAAGCCGACCTGTCGCCGCTCAGTGGAATCCAGTTGCGGTGCTGACGTGTAGTCAGTATTGGTGAATGAACCAGGTGCCTGCTGCGGAGACCCATACTCAGCAACGTTCACTGTACAGTCTATGAGGAGACTCTATTAGTAACTACTTGGTTCATCTGGGCTGTCAGTTGCTCAACAGCTTCACGTCTATTCGCCTACACACAACCTCCGTCGCTGTCGTTCAGCCCTGTCATCTATAGCCCGTAGTGCACCACAATCGCTTCGGCGCCAATTTTAGAATGCGCTATTTTGCATTCATGGTAAACTTCACCCAAGATGACAGTGAACAGTTTACAGACTTAGCCGTTTCGGAAATGCTTCCACGGTTGGGCCGAAAGTGAACGATCATGTCCTTTTGGACGTCAGATAAATCTGCCCGTTTCAGCATTACGACAACGGCTGAACTGTATCCCGCATCTCCCCAACACACTTAATGTACCCTCCATCGCTAGTGCCGCCACCTGCCTTCTATAAGTGGTTATTGTACGCTGATGTCGAACATAGGCGATGGTCACATTAATATTATTGGAGTTTTGTATACTCGTATAGTAAGGATCCAGCTGAAAACGTAGGAAGATACTTAAGACTGTTCGCAGACGATGATGTTGTCTATAAGAACGTAGCAACGCCATAAGACTGTAGCGACTTGCAGGAGGTTCTGCAGAGGACTGATGAATGGTGCAGGGAAGGCAGTTCATCCGGAACGTACATAAATGTAACGTAAGAATCTTCGCAATGTCCTTTCTTCGAGGGGTGTTATTCCCCCAAGTTCCGAAGGAGAACTTCTGTGAAGCTAGGAAGGTAGGAGAAGAGTTAATGGCGGAAGTAAATCTTTGAGAAAGTGTAGTGATTCTTTCCATAGTAGCTTAGTTGGCGGTCGTCTCATAGCCATGACAATAGGCGGATGTACTCGGCCTTATGGGAAGCGCTCCGCAGGCGTGTTTCAATCTACTCGTTAGCGCGTGGTGCTACACCCACATATTAATTCAAGTTCTGACCTGCAATGGCGTTATCTTACTGCCGTGGTACTATAATGATCACATTTCGTGCGAATCATGCTCGACCTCGAAATCGTGAAGTGATACAGTTCGTACGTGACGATCTTCATCTCGTACCTTGAGATGTAGGAATTCACTTCTCCTTCACGAATGGCGTCGTGTACACCAAACTTCGGACCGAGGAAGTTTGCGCCGATGTTGCACGACGTTTCACCCAGGGACTAACATTCAAACACCTTGATGGCCACGTCGAAGCTGTTTCTGTTGTTCACTCAAGGTTCGGCCTTGGCGAAGAAGTGCGCACTGATGGTTTTCTTAACACATTTGGGTGCATCATCGTATTCCACGTCTCGGATACCGGTAGCGGTGTGGCGATCCTCAAAAAATGGCTCTAAGCACTATGGGACTTAACATCTGAGGTCATTAGTCATCTAGACTTAGAACTACTTAAACCTAAGAACATCACACACATCCATGCCCGAGGCAGGATTCGAAACTGCGACCGTAGCAGCAGCGCGGTTCCGGACTGAAGCGCCTAGAACCGCTCGACCACCGAGGCCGGTGGCGATCCTCATCCTTGAAGGGTTACCCGTCGACGACGCTCAATATCTTCCGGATGCGAGGGGTATGGCTCTCACACTCTCTCGTGTCCGAATTATTAACATATACTCACCTTGAAGCTCGAGGAAGCGATGAGAACGCTGTGCCTTCTTCGCGGAAGTGGTCTTACCTCTTTTAGTGAGGCGGCAAGACGCAATGGTGCTGGGTGGTGATTCACTTCCACTCTACACCCCAGAGGTCAGCTGCCGCGTCATTCGCCTTGCAAAGAGTTTGCCACGATTGTCGACTGTCTCCAACTTGTGGACACGTGGGAAAACGTTCATAGTGACAGTCCCAATTTCAAGCACTACACCAGATAGTCTTCAGGTCGCCTTCATTCTTTTTATATGTCGTGTTCATTGGTCGGAGGAGTCTGAAATTTGGCTTGCCGCTTTTTTCTATCATGTGGCTTATGTCTGAACCATCACCCTCGACTGCCAGGGAGTGAGATATGGAGGGGGTTGTTGGAAGCTGTATGGGGCGCTACTGGCATCTCCCAGCTGTCGGCATCTTATCGAGTTTACTTGGGATTCGTATCACCGCCGCCATGGCGCTTACCCGTCTGCATTGTCATGGACGCTATCCTACACAAAACCTGGCCTCTGCCAGACTACGACGGCGTATAGCAGAGACTCGGCAGCTTTAAGTATACAGTCCCTGGACTTTTATTACCAAGCGCTGAGGGACTGCTTTACGATGCCATTTTCGCCTGAATGATGTACAATAGTGAATCGCGCCAAAGCGCAATTCGCAGCTCTCATGCGATGCCACCTTGAAGGGATAATTGTGCGAGCCTACACTTTTGACCGTATGCCTTCGGGAGCTCCATCGAAGTACCGCCTTGTAGCAAGTAGGTGACGACGGCGCCATTCCCTGAGTCAAATACTTACTGATGACGAAGGCAGGCAGCATGACACCTAATATGAATCTGGAAGCGCCCTTCTCGATTATTTTACTGGGTTGTACCGCAACCACCCTAATTCACCGGCTGTCACTGAAGAAGTCTCTAGGCACACATTTGCCATGATACCACAGGATGCGAGATGGGCGCTGGAGGCACCGGTAACAGATGACGAATTTCTCGAGGCTATCCGAGAAGGTGCCGCTAGCAAGTCACCTGATCCTGACGGCATCGTCCTCGAATTTATTGTGCTTTCCGACATCTGGTTGAACCGCGTGGACTTTTATCGTCGGACGAATGATGCTCCCCATGGTGATGGTCGCTGATGCCTTTCTATAGAGTCTCATTACCCCTATTTGCAAAATACCAAGTGGGTCTCCAAGTCAGTGACTATCGACACTTGACCCTGATAAATAGTGACATGAAGGTCTTTTAACTTTTTTTTTCCAAGCACGACTTAAGAGGATCACCTGTCATGCTGTGCCCTATGATCAGGCGTCGATAGGGGTAACTTACAATATTCGGACAGCGGTCTGCCGCTACAGGGATCTGATTGCCTTCACTCGAGCTCAACATTTGCCCTTGGCTTTGATGTCCTTAGATATCAGCCGCGTGTTCGACAGGGTTGATCATTCCTTTCTTACAGCTGTCCTCCGTCATATGTGTTACACAAACTATTGTCAAAGTAGTCATAAATGCCCTGCACGATGCGACATCCCTCTTATTGTATAATGGTAGGTTCTAGGCGCTTCAATGCGGAACCGCGCGACCGCTACCATCGCAGGTTCGAATCCTGCCTCGGGCATGGATGTGTGTGATGTCCTTAGGCTAGTTAGGTTTAAGTAGTTCTAAGTTCTAGGGGACTCATGACCTCAGATGTTAAGTTCCGTAGTGCTCAGAGCCATTTTTATAATGGTAGGCCCACTCAACCGATTCTGATCCGGCACTCGGTGCAACAGGGGTAGCTCCTGTCGGACTGCTTTAGCCTATTCCCTAGAACTATTGTTGTGTGGTCTACGACAACGACTAATGGGGACGTCGCTAGGCGGACACCGGTTTTGCTGTACCGCTTATGAGGATGATTTGGTCCTTTGCCTTCGAAGTGGTGACGATACTCGGGCGGCGCTTATGTGGGTGGTGACCTACGGCGAGGAGTCGGGCAGCTCACTTAATGTACGTAAATGGCGAGCTATGAATATCAGTACAGGCCTGCCTGAGGGGATCGTTGACCTACTCAGTGTAAACGATACCTTACGCCGCCTTGGAACCTATTTTACGGCTGAGCTGCGGTGCTCTGTGGCCCTCAACTGCAGATGGCTGCTGCAACAGATCGGGTTTCAACTCGTTGAACATCGCCTCCGCTCCCTTGACTTCTTGCAACGTAAGCACTGTGTCAATGCCCACATAGCATCGTGGATCCCTCCCGTGGCACACACGCTTCGTTTGTGGCCCGGCAGTAAGCCTCTGGCACTTGGTCCAGCGAATTTTGGCCTTCCTCGTATGTGTCACTCCTGATCGAATAACAATGCAGATGATGTTGTTCCAGAATGTCGTGCGCTACCCGCAGGCGATAACTCAGTCTGTGAATTGGTTCCGCGGCCATGCAGTTCGATATTTTTTTTGCTATTGGTCATCGTCAGTAATCCGAAATACAGAAAATACTTCTGCAACTTCCTTTGGTGTGCTTTCTACGACCCACCACGTAGTTGGAATGTCCATGCAACGAGCAGTTGATCTGATGCACTATTTCTGATACTATGATCCCAACGGTATTCCTCTTTATGTTGAGAACACGTGCAAGAAATCCTTTTTGGTTTATACAGAATTGTTGGGATAGGCGTGGTTAGGGGCCAACACCTGAAGTGGTGCAGATATTTCTATTAGGATCAAAGTGGTGATGTTAAATAAACTCCTATTATAAAACAGAGTTGGTAGAGTAATTTCGTGATAAAGGCATAGGTCCTGAGTTCGAGTCTCAGTCCGGCACACAGTTTTATCTACTAGAAAGTTTCATATCAGCACACACTGCGATGCACAGAGAAAATGTTATTATGGAAGAGTAACAACTGCGCATTGATAGCAAAAGAAATTCACTATTGTGTAATTGCGATAATGATGAGAAACTGTTCGAAACAGTATAGAGTATAAAATATCTAGGATGAAACTTCCAGAGTGACCGTAAGTGGAATGACCACATAAAAAATACAGCAATAAAAGCAAACGCCACATCAAGATTCATAGGAAAACTCATAAGGGAATTTAACTGATCCACAAATGAAGGGGCTTACAAAACAGTTGCTCGATCGATTCTTGAGTACTGGTTACCTGTCTGGGACGCATATAAGGTGGGACTGATTGAAGACGTAGAGAACATTCAACGAAGAGCTGCACATTTCAACATGGGATCGTTTAGATGGTGTGAGAGCATCACAGAAATGTTCAACAAACTCCAACGGCAGACGCTACAAGATCGCCGGTTATCATCAGGGGGAGGCTTGCTACTGAATTACCGAAAGAATGCGTACCGGGAAGAGCCGGACAACATACTTCTTCCTCCAGAATACGTCTCGCAAAACGACTGCAACGAGAAAATCAGATAAATTAAAGCTAATAGAGAGACTTTCCGACAGTCATTCTTCCCACGTGCCACTGCCGAATGAACAGGGAAAGGGGAATCAGTTAGTGATACCAGAGGTATCCTATACCACACACTGTCCGGTGGCTTGCAGGGTATTGATGTATGGTAGGTGTAGACGAATTTAAGGTATATTTGTCTGATGCCTTAATGGTAAGCGTGTTTCATTAGTATACGTGCAGTACTCCTTTGAATAAAATTTAGTATTACTATGGACATAATATTTTTGGTTTTTCGATCTGAAGTCCCAACCTTCTTACGAATAAATCCAGGATATCCAGTGTGTCGATTAATGAAAGTATTTTATTAAGGAAATAAAAATATGAAAATTAGAAGTATGCAATCCTAAAATATCAGAGTTATTGTGGAATTCCTTTCGATAGCAGTAAAAATAACCGGAAAAACACGTCACATATATACCCCTCGTAGTTAAGTATCATGAAAACACCGTGAATAAATAACGCTTATTGGCCTTGGTAGCCACCTATAATACGTCGTTAGCTAGCAGATCTCTACATATGATTATGTTACTGGATTTATTTCATTATTTTCATGTCCCTTTTTATTTACTGATGATCGCTGAAATTACAGTTGAACAAGATACGTTTCTTGGGTTTCTAGGGTGAAGTATGTGGGGCACCCCAAAAACCACCCTCAAATTGGCGAGTAGAATCTAATGATAACAGGCAAGGCCGTACTCGGCTCCTCGTTTGGCTCCTTATTGTGCAGCCGTGCCCACTGTAAGTCAGGGTTACAAACTCTGTGGCTGTACGTTGCACCGTATTCCTACGCCACAGAGTTTGAGAGGGTCCCACTTCCTACAGAGGAAACCTTTCAGACCTTTGAAAACTCACGTTTTTTCCTCTCATTTCTAATGATGAATCTGGGCCCAAAGAAGTATAAACGTACATACGTACAGTACTGCATTGCTATGTTCTTTGTAGCCTGTTGCAATAACTCTGCCATGTAAACTCAACATGCGGTCACGGACCTTGTTTGTCCACAGACAAACGGTAAACAACTGTTGTGATTACGATGGTTATCGAGGGGAGTGGGTGTTCTTGTGGTACATGCAGACGATTGCTGGTTAGGCATGGTGGTCATGTTTGCGTTGTGCTGAGAATTATCTCCGGAATCCGTGGGTCAAGATGTTAGACCGATGTTTTTCTGATATTCGATAAAATCTGTACGGGGAAATGAGAGAGGGAGGAATGGTATCTACCTCGCCCTCAGGACAGCACCGAAACGGCTGCCGCGCCAACTTAACAGCACGATGCCCCGTCAACAGCGTGATAGCCAAACATATCCAGTAGTAGCATTGGAAGTAGCTTTATTCATCCGTAGCCTATTATGGTTAAACTGTTAAGGTCTAGGACAACAGTAGCCATTGCCAACGTCGGAAATACCGATAGGCGAAACCAGAAGCGCTATCTGACGCAATGCACATACAATGTAAAAGCCAAAGTAAGTTCATTGGGATCCAAAGCGTATCGTTTCCTCGCTAGAAGTGACTTTTTCATTCGCCCGTCTGGCGCCATTGAATGTAGCGATTACGTTATCCGGTGGCTCTCTGATGATCTCGTCTGGGTTTCCAGTCACAAATATGTATCAGTTCTATTGTAAGAACGTGGTTGTTAACTAGTCCTCGTTTGAATTCGATAGCTCAGCATGTCTCCTATTATACCTGGGAGTGCTTAGGAAGGCCTACGAGCAAGGGGCACCACACCGGCGAGGGTGAAGTAGTAACACTCAGTCCTTTCTCACCAACGCCGTGCAGACGACAATTCTTACCATTATTTGTACCGAATATGGCGAGAATCCGTCCCTCGTGGCTACACACGAAGGGAGAGGAGCACACTTCGGATGGTGCCGTGATGCTCTCGGAAATTTATTACGCGGGGTTGGACAACAGTCCCCAGCACGTGGGAACGTGGGAAACAGAGATCGTAACATACAAAGTCCAAATGGTTTTCTGAACAGAAAGTTCAATCGGCGTCAATAAAACAGACTCCGAACATTTCATCTCCGTCTAGTGATGTAGGACGTCGCATTTTTGTGTTTCGCCTACGTAGGCCTTGACTCTTTCGTGCAGTCGCTCTGCACCACCCACGTAATTATTGTACAGCTGTTCAAGAACAGAAAATATACAACTATGAACTTCAGTGAGTAGAATAGAGACTTTTCTCTAGCCTATCTTAATGTGTGCAGTAGGAAAGACTGCCACCCTTAAGAGCCTTTTTACAAAGAATAAGTGTTATAAAAAAATACATTTAACTTTTCTGACGCCAGATTCAAACTATACGGAACTTTACGAATCACTTGATGTATCATAAATATCAATCCGATTACTAATGAGGAAGTTGGTGAAATTAAACGTCAGTTAAACCAAATCGTGCTAATATTTCCGAGCAGTCAGATATCACCATAGCACCGTAGGACTGTTGTCTCGTGGGGGCTAAGTAATTTTCAAAGCCTTAATTTAAGAATTCCAAGTAATTAGGATTCTGGCGAAGAGCCACAAACGCGATTGGAGCCGTCATTTCGAATTCCAGACCACGTTTTCTTCGTGACAGACCGGCACATTTCTGTCCTCTTCTTTCTGTAGAATTGTCGTGACTATACGGGTCCCAACCTCGGAAACGTGAGACCAGGCCTTTCGGGCCGGAACAATGCTTGACTGTCACTCTGTTTACGTTGGCTACGGGCTCCTCTTTCTACCGGTGAACGCTTACTGGGTTGCAATGCTCTCGGCAATAAAATTGACGGGAGAGGCCCTTTCGTCCTCACTTGCTTGCAGTTGTTAGGACGACGGTTCAAAACGGTGTCCAGCCATCCAGTTTTAGGTTTCCTACCGTTTCCCTAAATCGCTTCAGGCAAACGACGGAAAGGTTCCTTCTAAAGGGCAAGGCCCATTTCCTTACCCATCCTACCCAAATCCGGGGTTATACTCCATCTCTAATGACCTCGTTGTCGATGGGACGTTAAACACTAATCTCGTCCTGCTCCTCAATGGCTGTACGAGTAAACAGAACGCTCGTTTATATTGCACGATTATGGCCTTTGTGCTGTCCTGCAACAAGACTTTTCTGTGTCAGGCATGTGTTATTCCTAAGTGAGCAGTATCCGATATTTTGATTGTAACAGACTACGTTGCTTTTCCGTGTGTGTGCTTATGTAAATATGTGCTATATCGTATGAGATCTGTCCGACTTCTGGTGTACAGAATTCCCGTGTTGCCTTCTACAACGATTTAATTAATAATCCGAAACCCTGCTAGAAGTGATGAAGTCTGCTTCTGGCTACAGACAAGACAGTAGAAGATTAGCAGGTAAGGTTAAATGTACCTGTCGACTGGACACCGGAAGTAAAGCAGCATTTTAAGTTTTACCACCCCTGTTGCCATGTTCGTTCTTTTAAAAGAGAACCGACGGAAGCTGCAACATCTACAAGTGCTGGTCGCTTGGGATTTAGTTTCTCTTGACAGTTTCCTTAAGGGCCGAGTTCACTACAGATGTGCCTACCATATGATACTCATCCGCCTCTATTTTCAGAGTTAATCTAATAGCACACCGGCGTTAACGGCTCGCAGCACCTGAAGGTAAAGCAAAAACCGCCCGGTCACAACAATACAGAGGTTGCTACAGCCACAGTTTCTGTTTCTGTGGACATTACTAAATCTACAGTCTAGTAAAATCGCAGAAACTCACTGCTAAAAATGCGTGAGAATTTTCTAATGAATAAGGAAGTCTATACCTGTCAGATTTCAAGGGGATTGCATACATCCCGTATTGCCCCCTTACCCCCTACCCTCCGTACCACACACACACACACACACACACACACACACACACACACACACACACACACACACGTACGTGTGGATGCGGGACACACACTGCCAGACACCTATCAGACATACGGACCAACTGAGTCTCAGACACACAGACTATGGTGCAATTGAGGACAAATGTTTTGTTTTGATTTCATTCCTTAAATTATGTACATTTCGAAGCATTTCTTTACTTTGGGGAAACCATGCAATTTTTGAACCTTCTTGACATTGTAAAAGGTGTACGTGAAGCGAGAGTTTTTGTGATACAACGGTCAGATCCCTCGGTCACTTTAAATGTTCCCCTAGCAGCTGCAGGGCGTACACGTATTTACTCACCTGCGCTACAACACTAGTACTGGCGGCAGTTTGACGCAGAACAACGCTTCCAAGCATGTATACTGTCACTGCTAGTCTAAAAAAAGGTTTCATTCATAAAGATTATCTGTTTCCCTGTTGTAACAGCCCAGCTTTCTTAACACCACCGCCAACGTTGTTGCTGTTGTGGTCTTGAGTCCGAAGACTGGTTTGATGCAGCTCTCCATGCTACTCTATCGTGAGCAAGCCTCTTCATCTCCGACGAACCATGGCAACCTCTATCCTACCGAATATCCTTGCTGTACAATCACTTGGTCTCCCTCTACGATTTTTAACCCCCACACTTCCCTCCAGTACCAAACTGGTGATCCCTCGGTGTCTCAGAATGTGACCTACCAACCGATCACTTTTTGAGTCAGGTTGTGCAACAAATTTCTTTGCTCTCAAATTCTATTCAGTACTTCCTCATTAGTTACATGATCTACCCACCTAATCTTCAGCATTCTTCTGCAGAACCAATATGGATGTCAATAGAAAGATATGTAACTGTTTCTGGAATGCTAAAGTTCCTTTTGACAAATGCGTGGCAGTTGTGTGGATAGAATAGTTTCGCTTTCAGTGCGTTGATGGTATACAGGGAAGTAGTTACATTCATATCAGTTTCCTGAGAGATAAGCCAATGCTCTACTCTGATGATCGAGTGTCGAGTTACCACGCATCAGTACCGTCACGCATCCACTGGGACTTCAGAGGCTGGTTTGAGCTCTCTATATGCTGGGAAAGGCGCAGATTGACTAGCCTACCGAGTGCAGTGCACTGATTAACTTATTCAGAAAAAATGGATGGTTACAAGTTACAAGCCCACAGTCTCTGTAAAAAATAAACTAAGATTCTGCAAAGATCGAGCGAAAGTGGTTGAATACCTGTGCGAAATGCGAAATGTGACCTCATGCAGTCTTTAGCAGCAAACGCATCACTCGGTTTTACAACTATGTTTGCGTCTAGCTGGAGAACTTACTTCGAATCAACATTTGGTGTTAATATTCAAACCACTAATGGATTTTCACTTGAGCCTGGGGATTCCAATGTTGCAGCAAAATCATTAGACTAAGATGAAAAGATCATAGTCCGGTGACAAGGAATTAGTAGTAAATCTGTTTTTTTTCTGATTTTATGTAAAATGACAGTTACGGAGAAGATACTCGTACACAAACACCCAGTGCTCTGCATTTTGCAACCGAAGTTCATGAGAAACAAATTTCTTAGCAATCGTAAATAATAACCAAACTGTTACTTTAATTATTTTATTTATTCACTAATTCTTCACCCAGGCCTCATTTATGGTATTAAATATATCTATGATATTAAATTTATCGACGTGGCAGAATGAAAGTAAACAGCTGAAAAATTCACATACACACAGAATATATAACTATGCCGTTGGAGGATAGGAAAAGTAGTCGACTGAGCTCTGATGAAGGAAATACATCCGCATTTACCTGAAATTGTTTAGGAAACCCTCGGAAAACCTAAATTAGGATGGATAGACAAAGCAAACTACATCCTTCCGAGTATGAGCTTAGCGCTTTAACAACAGCACTACCTCGTTCGGTTGATCCCTATTCCTCTATATTCTTTGTTATAGAAATCGCTTTTCTCTTCATCGCTGCACATATCAAGGACACCCGTTGGTGACTCCGGAACCACAAACTTCTTGATGTGCCTTACGCACTAACTCCAGTCGGTTCAGAAAGTTGACTGCACGGCCGTAAACATGCCATTATTCCACAAGCACGTCTCATGCTCTACTGTCACGCCATTTGGAAACTGAATCAGCTTCCCCTCATGAAGAGTGACATATTGAACTCAAGAGAATGGCAACACATTACTGTCATACACTACAGATCTGGCGAATTATTTTCTTGCAAAAGCATTAGAATATGGTGATATGACAAGCAGTTTGTTTCATTAGTAGCAACTATTCTCAAGTAATGTCTGATTATGTACGAGTAGTATTCATTGTACATGATGAACGTTTTAGTTGCCTTTTTAAATAGATGCATTTTAGTAATCCTTACCGTCTGCTTTGAAAATTCATTGTAAAATTTTATTCTTTGCTGTTTGGAACTTTTTTATTATTTTTCCTAGGTAAATATGAGCCCAAACTGGCTCTTGTCCCATGATTATGGGTAAACTATTAGTGAAGTACATAGAAATGCTTACCCTGATATGGAGATCAGATTGGTAATGTACTCACTTTGTGCAATAAAGATACAATTTTCACAATGAGCCTGACTATTAGTTACTATATTACGGCGATTTTCTGCAGTTTAAAATTTGTATCCGTGTTTTGTGCCTTCGTTCCCCAGGAAAGAGTCTCATAGCTAAGAACAGAGCGTACCTAGGAATAATATGTCACCGAAAGACAGTGACTGGTACAAATTTATGATCGGGATCTAAGAGAAAAACACACTGATAACATACATTTTGCCACCATCCTTAAGTGTTCATTTCGTGTCACTCGACAATTAATATTTATCTCTAAAAGCTGTTTGTTTGTTACACAATGTAAAAATTTATCGTTTATGCTTAATGCGACAGAAATGTGTTCCCTTTTTACGCTGCAGTGCATACTGTTTGCTTTCTTTGTATTGAACTTTAATTTGTTATATACTTCCCAATCGCAAACATCCTTTAGAGTAGCTTTTGCTTTCAGTAGTCAAAGTTCCTATGTTTCATCAGTGACTATGGTATTACCGTCAACAGCAAAAAGTAAATTTTCCTTATGACTAATAATGTCTCGAAAGTAATTGATGTACAGAGTGATTCAACTGCCACTACCAATGTCGTTTTATACAACTCGCAATGTTATGTCTAGCCGTCAAAAAGCACACGCGAGGTTTTCATATTCTCTCAGCTCGCTAGGTGCAAAGTATTAGTCCTACAGAAAAAAGAAGTGGGACGTGGACCTGTTTTGGTCTTCATTGATTGGTCTCACAGTCTTTATCGAACATTTACAAATCGTGAAATTGTTATTTTGGTAAATTTTACGTAAGATTTTTTTAAATTTTAACAGCATAAAATAATCAATTACGTCGTTGTATTAGTCGGCCTTCTGACTACGGAACTACCGTGCTTTCAAGGGTTTAGTTGGGCTGAATTGTCAACTTAATTAGTTTTCGCATAACGTTCACGAAAATCTTTTTTCATTTATTACTCTCAGGGCCATTTTTAAATTAATAATGTTAGCGAAATAGCCGATTATGCTAGTGGCGTAATAGGCCAGTCAATAAAGACCAAAAGAGTCGAATATCGCAATAGTTCATATAGTCGGAAATTTTCGTACGGAGGTAAGAGGGAATGCCATGAGTGACATACTAGAAATACTGGCTGGTAACGGCTGGGTATGGGAGTGGGGTCTGAAATTTATTTTTGTACGTCTTTCTTGAATAACTCGAAAACAACGGCATCTGGAGTTTTTCTTGAGCAAGTTGAACACTACGGCATTACGCGAGAGCGTATACGAGTAAAAAAATTAACCACATATTTCCTACAGTAAAGATCCTGTTCATTTTTTCCGTAGGACTAATAGTTTGCGCGTAGCGAGCGAGAGAATATGAAAAATCTCGCACGTGGTTTTCGAAGGTAAGACGTAACATTTCGGGTTGTACAAAACGGCATCGGTAGTGGCAGTTGAGCCACTGTGTATATTAAGAAAAGAACTAGATTCAATCGACGCACTTGAAGAACGCTTTTATTTATATAATTGTTGTTTGTGTCGCAAAAAATTTCTCATCTGCGAATGAGTAAGCTACCTCTGCCGTTTACACTCTGTTTTCCAAGTAAGGATGGAATCACTCGTCTGATGTTCTTCTTACATCTACTGCTTCTAGTTTGTTTGGTAGTATTTTATGGTCAACAGTATCAAAAGCCTTTGACAAGTCTCCGAATACGCCAGTAACACAGTCACTGTTGTCAAGAGTTTCTGGTAACACTTTTGTAAACACTGTTATGGCGATGTTGTACCTCTCCCATTATGGAAACCAAACTCTGGTTCATTAAAAAGTATGCATTAGTTAATGTAACTGATTTGTCTACTTATTATGATTGAAATATTTTTGAGAATGCACACAGTAGTGAACCTAGCCTATGGTTTTCAATACTCTCTGCACTAAGTTTCTTTAGTAATTGCACAACTGAATTAACTGACTTATTTCTTATGTTTATTAGTTGGTTTTGTAAGTCGTCTAAGGACGGCTTCAGAACAGAGACTGAAATCTTATTAATAAAGGCTGATATCTTATTTCTTAATTTCTGCATTGTCTTCCGGACTTCAAGTTCTACCGTACGGAACTATACCATTCTGCTTGCTGCACAAGCCATTGTGGATGCTACATATATTTTAGGAAGATTTTGTGGCAATTCTCTGCAATATCAGAGAAATAGTTGTTTCAGAAATTTGCCGGCTCCTGAGGGTTTTCTATTATTCTATCATCATCTTTGATTAGTATATTACTGTATTTGCGTGTGCCTTTTCCAGTCACATGTTGTATGACATCCAAAACATTTTTGCATTTATTCTCTGCATAATTTAATATTTTGTTGCTGAATAACTTTCTTACAGCAAGCATTAGCCTTCTGTATAATTTTTATACGTGTCATAGTAATCTAGGAAATATGGATAAGTATACTGTTTTTGTAATGAACTGAGAAATTTAATTGACTGCGAGGACTCTCCAACACCCGCAGTTATCCATTTACTTACCTTACCTGCTGCTGTAGTGGTAGCTTATTTGGAAATGTCTCCGGAAGAATTAATTTAAACAGTTTGCAAAATTAGACAATTTAGCATTCTCATTGTCGTTCATATACATTTCATCCCAAGTTTGATTTGCCAACGTTCTAGAAAACGCATGTATTTTATTTTCTGAAAAGAATTTTCTGTAGGCGTGCAATTTTGTGGGTTTTACCAAGCCTGTCTTTAGCTTTATTAGCCGGCCGCGGTGGTCTAGCGGTTTTAGGCGCGCAGTCCGGAACCGCGCGACTGCTACGGTCGCAGGTTCGAATCCTGCCTCGGGCATGGATGTGTGTGATGTCCTTAGGCTAGTTAGGTTTAAGTAGTTCTAAGTTCTAGGGGACTCATGACCTCAGATGTTAAGTTCCGTAGTGCTCAGAGCCATTTTTATAATGGTAGGCCCACTCAACCGATTCTGATCCGGCACTCGGTGCAACAGGGGTAGCTCCTGTCGGACTGCTTTAGCCTATTCCCTAGAACTATTGTTGTGTGGTCTACGACAACGACTAATGGGGACGTCGCTAGGCGGACACCGGTTTTGCTGTACCGCTTATGAGGATGATTTGGTCCTTTGCCTTCGAAGTGGTGACGATACTCGGGCGGCGCTTATGTGGGTGGTGACCTACGGCGAGGAGTCGGGCAGCTCACTTAATGTACGTAAATGGCGAGCTATGAATATCAGTACAGGCCTGCCTGAGGGGATCGTTGACCTACTCAGTGTAAACGATACCTTACGCCGCCTTGGAACCTATTTTACGGCTGAGCTGCGGTGCTCTGTGGCCCTCAACTGCAGATGGCTGCTGCAACAGATCGGGTTTCAACTCGTTGAACATCGCCTCCGCTCCCTTGACTTCTTGCAACGTAAGCACTGTGTCAATGCCCACATAGCATCGTGGATCCCTCCCGTGGCACACACGCTTCGTTTGTGGCCCGGCAGTAAGCCTCTGGCACTTGGTCCAGCGAATTTTGGCCTTCCTCGTATGTGTCACTCCTGATCGAATAACAATGCAGATGATGTTGTTCCAGAATGTCGTGCGCTACCCGCAGGCGATAACTCAGTCTGTGAATTGGTTCCGCGGCCATGCAGTTCGATATTTTTTTTGCTATTGGTCATCGTCAGTAATCCGAAATACAGAAAATACTTCTGCAACTTCCTTTGGTGTGCTTTCTACGACCCACCACGTAGTTGGAATGTCCATGCAACGAGCAGTTGATCTGATGCACTATTTCTGATACTATGATCCCAACGGTATTCCTCTTTATGTTGAGAACACGTGCAAGAAATCCTTTTTGGTTTATACAGAATTGTTGGGATAGGCGTGGTTAGGGGCCAACACCTGAAGTGGTGCAGATATTTCTATTAGGGTCAAAGTGGTGATGTTAAATAAACTCCTATTATAAAACAGAGTTGGTAGAGTAATTTCGTGATAAAGGCATAGGTCCTGAGTTCGAGTCTCAGTCCGGCACACAGTTTTATCTACTAGAAAGTTTCATATCAGCACACACTGCGATGCACAGAGAAAATGTTATTATGGAAGAGTAACAACTGCGCATTGATAGCAAAAGAAATTCACTATTGTGTAATTGCGATAATGATGAGAAACTGTTCGAAACAGTATAGAGTATAAAATATCTAGGATGAAACTTCCAGAGTGACCGTAAGTGGAATGACCACATAAAAAATACAGCAATAAAAGCAAACGCCACATCAAGATTCATAGGAAAACTCATAAGGGAATTTAACTGATCCACAAATGAAGGGGCTTACAAAACAGTTGCTCGATCGATTCTTGAGTACTGGTTACCTGTCTGGGACGCATATAAGGTGGGACTGATTGAAGACGTAGAGAACATTCAACGAAGAGCTGCACATTTCAACATGGGATCGTTTAGATGGTGTGAGAGCATCACAGAAATGTTCAACAAACTCCAACGGCAGACGCTACAAGATCGCCGGTTATCATCAGGGGGAGGCTTGCTACTGAATTACCGAAAGAATGCGTACCGGGAAGAGCCGGACAACATACTTCTTCCTCCAGAATACGTCTCGCAAAACGACTGCAACGAGAAAATCAGATAAATTAAAGCTAATAGAGAGACTTTCCGACAGTCATTCTTCCCACGTGCCACTGCCGAATGAACAGGGAAAGGGGAATCAGTTAGTGATACCAGAGGTATCCTATACCACACACTGTCCGGTGGCTTGCAGGGTATTGATGTATGGTAGGTGTAGACGAATTTAAGGTATATTTGTCTGATGCCTTAATGGTAAGCGTGTTTCATTAGTATACGTGCAGTACTCCTTTGAATAAAATTTAGTATTACTATGGACATAATATTTTTGGTTTTTCGATCTGAAGTCCCAACCTTCTTACGAATAAATCCAGGATATCCAGTGTGTCGATTAATGAAAGTATTTTATTAAGGAAATAAAAATATGAAAATTAGAAGTATGCAATCCTAAAATATCAGAGTTATTGTGGAATTCCTTTCGATAGCAGTAAAAATAACCGGAAAAACACGTCACATATATACCCCTCGTAGTTAAGTATCATGAAAACACCGTGAATAAATAACGCTTATTGGCCTTGGTAGCCACCTATAATACGTCGTTAGCTAGCAGATCTCTACATATGATTATGTTACTGGATTTATTTCATTATTTTCATGTCCCTTTTTATTTACTGATGATCGCTGAAATTACAGTTGAACAAGATACGTTTCTTGGGTTTCTAGGGTGAAGTATGTGGGGCACCCCAAAAACCACCCTCAAATTGGCGAGTAGAATCTAATGATAACAGG
Source organism: Schistocerca serialis cubense (assembly GCF_023864345.2). Lineage (NCBI taxonomy): Eukaryota > Metazoa > Arthropoda > Insecta > Orthoptera > Acrididae > Schistocerca > Schistocerca serialis. Next base: position 351,374,228 of record NC_064640.1, on the reverse strand, counting down.
CAAGGCCGTACTCGGCTCCTCGTTTGGCTCCTTATTGTGCAGCCGTGCCCACTGTAAGTCAGGGTTACAAACTCTGTGGCTGTACGTTGCACCGTATTCCTACGCCACAGAGTTTGAGAGGGTCCCACTTCCTACAGAGGAAACCTTTCAGACCTTTGAAAACTCACGTTTTTTCCTCTCATTTCTAATGATGAATCTGGGCCCAAAGAAGTATAAACGTACATACGTACAGTACTGCATTGCTATGTTCTTTGTAGCCTGTTGCAATAACTCTGCCATGTAAACTCAACATGCGGTCACGGACCTTGTTTGTCCACAGACAAACGGTAAACAACTGTTGTGATTACGATGGTTATCGAGGGGAGTGGGTGTTCTTGTGGGACATGCAGACGATTGCTGGTTAGGCATGGTGGTCATGTTTGCGTTGTGCTGAGAATTATCTCCGGAATCCGTGGGTCAAGATGTTAGACCGATGTTTTTCTGATATTCGATAAAATCTGTACGGGGAAATGAGAGAGGGAGGAATGGTATCTACCTCGCCCTCAGGACAGCACCGAAACGGCTGCCGCGCCAACTTAACAGCACGATGCCCCGTCAACAGCGTGATAGCCAAACATATCCAGTAGTAGCATTGGAAGTAGCTTTATTCATCCGTAGCCTATTATGGTTAAACTGTTAAGGTCTAGGACAACAGTAGCCATTGCCAACGTCGGAAATACCGATAGGCGAAACCAGAAGCGCTATCTGACGCAATGCACATACAATGTAAAAGCCAAAGTAAGTTCATTGGGATCCAAAGCGTATCGTTTCCTCGCTAGAAGTGACTTTTTCATTCGCCCGTCTGGCGCCATTGAATGTAGCGATTACGTTATCCGGTGGCTCTCTGATGATCTCGTCTGGGTTTCCAGTCACAAATATGTATCAGTTCTATTGTAAGAACGTGGTTGTTAACTAGTCCTCGTTTGAATTCGATAGCTCAGCATGTCTCCTATTATACCTGGGAGTGCTTAGGAAGGCCTACGAGCAAGGGGCACCACACCGGCGAGGGTGAAGTAGTAACACTCAGTCCTTTCTCACCAACGCCGTGCAGACGACAATTCTTACCATTATTTGTACCGAATATGGCGAGAATCCGTCCCTCGTGGCTACACACGAAGGGAGAGGAGCACACTTCGGATGGTGCCGTGATGCTCTCGGAAATTTATTACGCGGGGTTGGACAACAGTCCCCAGCACGTGGGAACGTGGGAAACAGAGATCGTAACATACAAAGTCCAAATGGTTTTCTGAACAGAAAGTTCAATCGGCGTCAATAAAACAGACTCCGAACATTTCATCTCCGTCTAGTGATGTAGGACGTCGCATTTTTGTGTTTCGCCTACGTAGGCCTTGACTCTTTCGTGCAGTCGCTCTGCACCACCCACGTAATTATTGTACAGCTGTTCAAGAACAGAAAATATACAACTATGAACTTCAGTGAGTAGAATAGAGACTTTTCTCTAGCCTATCTTAATGTGTGCAGTAGGAAAGACTGCCACCCTTAAGAGCCTTTTTACAAAGAATAAGTGTTATAAAAAAATACATTTAACTTTTCTGACGCCAGATTCAAACTATACGGAACTTTACGAATCACTTGATGTATCATAAATATCAATCCGATTACTAATGAGGAAGTTGGTGAAATTAAACGTCAGTTAAACCAAATCGTGCTAATATTTCCGAGCAGTCAGATATCACCATAGCACCGTAGGACTGTTGTCTCGTGGGGGCTAAGTAATTTTCAAAGCCTTAATTTAAGAATTCCAAGTAATTAGGATTCTGGCGAAGAGCCACAAACGCGATTGGAGCCGTCATTTCGAATTCCAGACCACGTTTTCTTCGTGACAGACCGGCACATTTCTGTCCTCTTCTTTCTGTAGAATTGTCGTGACTATACGGGTCCCAACCTCGGAAACGTGAGACCAGGCCTTTCGGGCCGGAACAATGCTTGACTGTCACTCTGTTTACGTTGGCTACGGGCTCCTCTTTCTACCGGTGAACGCTTACTGGGTTGCAATGCTCTCGGCAATAAAATTGACGGGAGAGGCCCTTTCGTCCTCACTTGCTTGCAGTTGTTAGGACGACGGTTCAAAACGGTGTCCAGCCATCCAGTTTTAGGTTTCCTACCGTTTCCCTAAATCGCTTCAGGCAAACGACGGAAAGGTTCCTTCTAAAGGGCAAGGCCCATTTCCTTACCCATCCTACCCAAATCCGGGGTTATACTCCATCTCTAATGACCTCGTTGTCGATGGGACGTTAAACACTAATCTCGCCCTGCTCCTCAATGGCTGTACGAGTAAACAGAACGCTCGTTTATATTGCACGATTATGGCCTTTGTGCTGTCCTGCAACAAGACTTTTCTGTGTCAGGCATGTGTTATTCCTAAGTGAGCAGTATCCGATATTTTGATTGTAACAGACTACGTTGCTTTTCCGTGTGTGTGCTTATGTAAATATGTGCTATATCGTATGAGATCTGTCCGACTTCTGGTGTACAGAATTCCCGTGTTGCCTTCTACAACGATTTAATTAATAATCCGAAACCCTGCTAGAAGTGATGAAGTCTGCTTCTGGCTACAGACAAGACAGTAGAAGATTAGCAGGTAAGGTTAAATGTACCTGTCGACTGGACACCGAAAGTAAAGCAGCATTTTAAGTTCTACCACCCCTGTTGCCATGTTCGTTCTTTTAAAAGAGAACCGACGGAAGCCGCAACATCTACAAGTGCTGGTCGCTTGGGATTTAGTTTCTCTTGACAGTTTCCTTAAGGGCCGAGTTCACTACAGATGTGCCTACCATATGATACTCATCCGCCTCTATTTTCAGAGTTAATCTAATAGCACACCGGCGTTAACGGCTCGCAGCACCTGAAGGTAAAGCAAAAACCGCCCGGTCACAACAATACAGAGGTTGCTACAGCCACAGTTTTTGCTGTTTCTGTGGACATTACCAAATCTACAGTCTAGTAAAATCGCAGAAACTCACTGCTAAAAATGCGTGAGAATTTTCTAATGAATAAGGAAGTCTATACCTGTCAGATTTCAAGGGGGTTGCATACATCCCGTATTGCCCCCTTACCCCCTACCCTCCGTACCACACACACACACACACACACACACACACACACACACACACACACACACACACACACGTACGTGTGGATGCGGGACACACACTGCCAGACACCTATCAGACATACGGACCAACTGAGTCTCAGACACACAGACTATGGTGCAATTGAGGACAAATGTTTTGTTTTGATTTCATTCCTTAAATTATGTACATTTCGAAGCATTTCTTTACTTTGGGGAAACCATGCAATTTTTGAACCTTCTTGACATTGTAAAAGGTGTACGTGAAGCGAGAGTTTTTGTGATACAACGGTCAGATCCCTCGGTCACTTTAAATGTTCCCCTAGCAGCTGCAGGGCGTACACGTATTTACTCACCTGCGCTACAACACTAGTACTGGCGGCAGTTTGACGCAGAACAACGCTTCCAAGCATGTATACTGTCACTGCTAGTCTAAAAAAAGGTTTCATTCATAAAGATTATCTGTTTCCCTGTTGTAACAGCCCAGCTTTCTTAACACCACCGCCAACGTTGTTGCTGTTGTGGTCTTGAGTCCGAAGACTGGTTTGATGCAGCTCTCCATGCTACTCTATCGTGAGCAAGCCTCTTCATCTCCGACGAACCATGGCAACCTCTATCCTACCGAATATCCTTGCTGTACAATCACTTGGTCTCCCTCTACGATTTTTAACCCCCACACTTCCCTCCAGTACCAAACTGGTGATCCCTCGGTGTCTCAGAATGTGACCTACCAACCGATCACTTTTTGAGTCAGGTTGTGCAACAAATTTCTTTGCTCTCAAATTCTATTCAGTACTTCCTCATTAGTTACATGATCTACCCACCTAATCTTCAGCATTCTTCTGCAGAACCAATATGGATGTCAATAGAAAGATATGTAACTGTTTCTGGAATGCTAAAGTTCCTTTTGACAAATGCGTGGCAGTTGTGTGGATAGAATAGTTTCGCTTTCAGTGCGTTGATGGTATACAGGGAAGTAGTTACATTCATATCAGTTTCCTGAGAGATAAGCCAATGCTCTACTCTGATGATCGAGTGTCGAGTTACCACGCATCAGTACCGTCACGCATCCACTGGGACTTCAGAGGCTGGTTTGAGCTCTCTATATGCTGGGAAAGGCGCAGATTGACTAGCCTACCGAGTGCAGTGCACTGATTAACTTATTCAGAAAAAATGGATGGTTACAAGTTACAAGCCCACAGTCTCTGTAAAAAATAAACTAAGATTCTGCAAAGATCGAGCGAAAGTGGTTGAATACCTGTGCGAAATGCGAAATGTGACCTCATGCAGTCTTTAGCAGCAAACGCATCACTCGGTTTTACAACTATGTTTGCGTCTAGCTGGAGAACTTACTTCGAATCAACATTTGGTGTTAATATTCAAACCACTAATGGATTTTCACTTGAGCCTGGGGATTCCAATGTTGCAGCAAAATCATTAGACTAAGATGAAAAGATCATAGTCCGGTGACAAGGAATTAGTAGTAAATCTGTTTTTTTTCTGATTTTATGTAAAATGACAGTTACGGAGAAGATACTCGTACACAAACACCCAGTGCTCTGCATTTTGCAACCGAAGTTCATGAGAAACAAATTTCTTAGCAATCGTAAATAATAACCAAACTGTTACTTTAATTATTTTATTTATTCACTAATTCTTCACCCAGGCCTCATTTATGGTATTAAATATATCTATGATATTAAATTTATCGACGTGGCAGAATGAAAGTAAACAGCTGAAAAATTCACATACACACAGAATATATAACTATGCCGTTGGAGGATAGGAAAAGTAGTCGACTGAGCTCTGATGAAGGAAATACATCCGCATTTACCTGAAATTGTTTAGGAAACCCTCGGAAAACCTAAATTAGGATGGATAGACAAAGCAAACTACATCCTTCCGAGTATGAGCTTAGCGCTTTAACAACAGCACTACCTCGTTCGGTTGATCCCTATTCCTCTATATTCTTTGTTATAGAAATCGCTTTTCTCTTCATCGCTGCACATATCAAGGACACCCGTTGGTGACTCCGGAACCACAAACTTCTTGATGTGCCTTACGCACTAACTCCAGTCGGTTCAGAAAGTTGACTGCACGGCCGTAAACATGCCATTATTCCACAAGCACGTCTCATGCTCTACTGTCACGCCATTTGGAAACTGAATCAGCTTCCCCTCATGAAGAGTGACATATTGAACTCAAGAGAATGGCAACACATTACTGTCATACACTACAGATCTGGCGAATTATTTTCTTGCAAAAGCATTAGAATATGGTGATATGACAAGCAGTTTGTTTCATTAGTAGCAACTATTCTCAAGTAATGTCTGATTATGTACGAGTAGTATTCATTGTACATGATGAACGTTTTAGTTGCCTTTTTAAATAGATGCATTTTAGTAATCCTTACCGTCTGCTTTGAAAATTCATTGTAAAATTTTATTCTTTGCTGTTTGGAACTTTTTTATTATTTTTCCTAGGTAAATATGAGCCCAAACTGGCTCTTGTCCCATGATTATGGGTAAACTATTAGTGAAGTACATAGAAATGCTTACCCTGATATGGAGATCAGATTGGTAATGTACTCACTTTGTGCAATAAAGATACAATTTTCACAATGAGCCTGACTATTAGTTACTATATTACGGCGATTTTCTGCAGTTTAAAATTTGTATCCGTGTTTTGTGCCTTCGTTCCCCAGGAAAGAGTCTCATAGCTAAGAACAGAGCGTACCTAGGAATAATATGTCACCGAAAGACAGTGACTGGTACAAATTTATGATCGGGATCTAAGAGAAAAACACACTGATAACATACATTTTGCCACCATCCTTAAGTGTTCATTTCGTGTCACTCGACAATTAATATTTATCTCTAAAAGCTGTTTGTTTGTTACACAATGTAAAAATTTATCGTTTATGCTTAATGCGACAGAAATGTGTTCCCTTTTTACGCTGCAGTGCATACTGTTTGCTTTCTTTGTATTGAACTTTAATTTGTTATATACTTCCCAATCGCAAACATCCTTTAGAGTAGCTTTTGCTTTCATCAGTGACTATAGTATTACCGTCAACAGCAAAAAGTAAATTTTCCTGATGACTAATAATGTCTCGAAAGTAATTGATGTACAGAGTGATTCAACTGCCCCTACCAATGTCGTTTTATACAACTCGCAATGTTATGTCTAGCCGTCAAAAAGCACACGCGAGGTTTTCATATTCTCTCAGCTCGCTAGGTGCAAAGTATTAGTCCTACAGAAAAAGAAGTGGGACGTGGACCTGTTTTGGTCTTCATTGATTGGTCTCACAGTCTTTATCGAACATTTACAAATCGTGAAATTGTTATTTTGGTAAATTTTACGTAAGATTTTTTTAAATTTTAACAGCATAAAATAATCAATTACGTCGTTGTATTAGTCGGCCTTCTGACTACGGAACTACCGTGCTTTCAAGGGTTTAGTTGGGCTGAATTGTCAACTTAATTAGTTTTCGCATAACGTTCACGAAAATCTTTTTTCATTTATTACTCTCAGGGCCATTTTTAAATTAATAATGTTAGCGAAATAGCCGATTATGCTAGTGGCGTAATAGGCCAGTCAATAAAGACCAAAAGAGTCGAATATCGGCAATAGTTCATATAGTCGGAAATTTTCGTACGGAGGTAAGAGGGAATGCCATGAGTGACATACTAGAAATACTGGCCGGTAACGGCTGGGTATGGGAGTGGGGTCTGAAATTTATTTTTGTACGTCTTTCTTGAATAACTCGAAAACAACGGCATCTGGAGTTTTTCTTGAGCAAGTTGAACACTACGGCATTACGCGAGAGCGTATACGAGTAAAAAAATTAACCATATATTTCCTACAGTAAAGATCCTGTTCATTTTTTCCGTAGGACTAATAGTTTGCGCGTAGCGAGCGAGAGAATATGAAAAATCTCGCACGTGGTTTTCGAAGGTAAGACGTAACATTTCGGGTTGTACAAAACGGCATCGGTAGTGGCAGTTGAGCCACTGTGTATATTAAGAAAAGAACTAGATTCAATCGACGCACTTGAAGAACGCTTTTATTTATATAATTGTTGTTTGTGTCGCAAAAAATTTCTCATCTGCGAATGAGTAAGCTACCTCTGCCGTTTACACTCTGTTTTCCAAGTAAGGATGGAATCACTCGTCTGATGTTCTTCTTACATCTACTGCTTCTAGTTTGTTTGGTAGTATTTTATGGTCAACAGTATCAAAAGCCTTTGACAAGTCTCCGAATACGCCAGTAACACAGTCACTGTTGTCAAGAGTTTCTGGTAACACTTTTGTAAACACTGTTATGGCGATGTTGTACCTCTCCCATTATGGAAACCAAACTCTGGTTCATTAAAAAGTATGCATTAGTTAATGTAACTGATTTGTCTACTTATTATGATTGAAATATTTTTGAGAATGCACACAGTAGTGAACCTAGCCTATGGTTTTCAATACTCTCTGCACTAAGTTTCTTTAGTAATTGCACAACTGAATTAACTGACTTATTTCTTATGTTTATTAGTTGGTTTTGTAAGTCGTCTAAGGACGGCTTCAGAACAGAGACTGAAATCTTATTAATAAAGGCTGATATCTTATTTCTTAATTTCTGCATTGTCTTCCGGACTTCAAGTTCTACCGTACGGAACTATACCATTCTGCTTGCTGCACAAGCCATTGTGGATGCTACATATATTTTAGGAAGATTTTGTGGCAATTCTCTGCAATATCAGAGAAATAGTTGTTTCAGAAATTTGCCGGCTCCTGAGGGTTTTCTATTATTCTATCATCATCTTTGATTAGTATATTACTGTATTTGCGTGTGCCTTTTCCAGTCACATGTTGTATGACATCCAAAACATTTTTGCATTTATTCTCTGCATAATTTAATATTTTGTTGCTGAATAACTTTCTTACAGCAAGCATTAGCCTTCTGTATAATTTTTATACGTGTCATAGTAATCTAGGAAATATGGATAAGTATACTGTTTTTGTAATGAACTGAGAAATTTAATTGACTGCGAGGACTCTCCAACACCCGCAGTTATCCATTTACTTACCTTACCTGCTGCTGTAGTGGTAGCTTATTTGGAAATGTCTCCGGAAGAATTAATTTAAACAGTTTGCAAAATTAGACAATTTAGCATTCTCATTGTCGTTCATATACATTTCATCCCAAGCTTGATTTGCCAACGTTCTAGAAAACGCATGTATTTTATTTTCTGAAAAGAATTTTCTGTAGGCGTGCAATTTTGTGGGTTTTACCAAGCCTGTCTTTAGCTTTATTAGCCGGCCGCGGTGGTCTAGCGGTTCTAGGCGCGCAGTCCGGAACCGCGCGACTGCTACGGTCGCAGGTTCGAATCCTGCCTCGGGCATGGATGTGTGTGATGTCCTTAGGTTAGTTAGGTTTAAGTAGTTCTAAGTTCCAGGGGACCGATGACCACAGGTGTTAAGTCCCATAGTGCTCAGAGCCATTTGAACCATTTTTTTAGCTTTATTATCTTACAGTAATGATAAGACAGGTCAAGATCTCTTGTTAATACTTTACAATTTTCCCTGTCAATATCTGTGAGTATATTGCCTAATACTGATGCTGAAATCTCTGATATCCTAGTAGCAGTGCTTACAATTTGTCCCATGCCGAAAGTTCTCATAACACATGTGTCAATTGTTAACTAGGTATCAAAGTAATGTTATGTTAGTTTCGGGGACTTCAGTTAATTTCTTTCAGAAACTTTCTACATTACCACTACGTGAGCGGCACACACACAGAATGTCTAACCTCCTACAAATGTCCAGCTTTGTTAGTTCAAGGGTGGCCAGTTCAAAATGTTTACCTACATCGATTTTGATTACATATTCTCTAGTTTTCAAACGTGTGCCACGTCTGATATAAGTGCATGATACGTTAATTCTGCAGTAACAACTTCTACATTCATGAGACGATGACTGTAAACACTGTATATCATTACCTCTGCACTGGAGCTAGTAACGCATACCGTCATGCTGTTCAAAGACTGAAATTCAGCTTCAAGCTCGTGTATTATATTTTTAACAGAGAGTGCATTTTTATGAAGAATAGGTAATTACGTGCAAATTTTTGTGGTATTTGAGTGAAGAGATCTCTATTCTGGTTGAGATCCTTTTAAGGGAAGAGAGCCTCTTGTCATTGTTTATCCTAAAGAAGGCCTAGTTTTCCTACCCATGACAACAGCTACATTTGACAAAACCATGTCACTTGCCAATAAAACTTTGAGATTTTAATCAAGTAAACTGATGCAAAACCCAATTCTACATTCTTTACCGATCACAACCTTTAGTAAATGTCAGACTTTTTGTTATACCTTTGTAGGTTAATAGTATAGGGAGACACCCAAATCCGGCATACCAACGATTTTATAAGATTGAAAAGTGTTTCAATGGCAGACAATACAGATTACGAATAATGTTGGATGTGTAAGGGTCGTCAGCTCAGATTGATTCTTATAAACAAATATTAGGTACTATTTTCACTCTCTACAATTTAAATTCTCGCTTTATTTAAATATTTTCTGCAATATGTCTCTAAAGCATTTGGACAGTATGACGATTTCTATCAACGAAGGACTGTATACAGGCTTCGTACAACGGTGACAGAGTTACACTAATTATTAACAACTGCCAGATCATTTATTGACGTAACACAGAAATTTAACTTGTCTTACCACGTGAGGTGGCGCAGTGGGGAGACACTGGACTCGTATTCGGGAGGACTGCAGTCGAAATCTCCGTCTGGCCATACTGATTTATGTTCTTCCATGAATTACCTTAACCATTTGAGACAAAGGCTGGTATGGTTTCTTCGAAAAGACACGGTATATTTCCTTCTCCACGCTTTCGCAATCCGAGCTTGTGCTCTGTCTTTTACGATCTCCGTGTCAACGGGACGTTAAACCCCAAATTTTTTCTTTCTTTCCTTCTTTCTACTTCTCGGGGACTGTCTCGCTGTCTGTAACAATACTTTCTGGTAACCATTTGTTTAACTGTTACGCTGAAAGATTAAATAAAGGGGTCAGTAAATACTGGTAGTGTTTATTCACGAATAGAGATCGCAGATTGCAAGCTCCCGCAACGCAAATTCATCAAATCAAAATACCTTATCGTAATTTTTTTTTCAAACTAGCCAGATTTTCGATTTTATTGTTAATGTTGGCAGCCATTCGTCCTCAGTTGCTACATCGATGCCGTCTATTTATGAATAACAGTTACTGTTCTGCATTGTTTCCAACTTAGTTTTTGATGTTATGAACAGCAGTATTAAGCGCACTGCAGAACAAGGTTACGAAATGAGTTGATTAACAACTGCTTACGCAAGAACTTACAGTAGTTATTGCACCCACGACTGTTAAAATAACAGATCTTCTGCCTTTTCCTTTAATTTCAATAAAATAAGAATCCACCGATGATGACACAGATGGATGAGACATATTTTGGCAAGAAAACTGAAGTATGAATAAACTGTGACTTGCAAAACAGGCGAAACCAATCTGATAGTGCCATTTTTATACTCGGCAGCAACTCAAAGTACATACAAGGAATATTTTCGGGCAGCAAGTGACCTACCTGGGATATCTCTTCTGTAGTGGTCAATCCAAGGATTGGTTTGCAACAGCTACAATGGCAGCTTGTCTCCATTCTGTGCGTCTTTCAGCTTTTCTCTTCATTTCTTTATAGGTGTTACATCCCACATCTTTCACGATTTGAACCATGTACCTCAGTCGTGGTATTCCTCTTGGTCTTTTTCCCTCGACATATCCCTCTATGATTGTGTTCAGGAGTCCTTTATGTCTTAATAGATTGCCTGTAAATTGCACTCTTCTTTTAATAATGAAACTCCAGAAGCTTCTCTTCTCACCTGCTCTTTCCAGAACCACTTCGTTTGTGACCCTGTCGATCCATTTTATTTTGAGCATGCGTCTATAGCACCACATTTCAAAAGAATGTAGCTTCTGGTCTTCCTCTGTCCCGAGAGTCCATGTTTCACACCCATAGCATGCCACACTCCACACATATGATTTCAAAAATCTTTTCTTGATTTCAAGGCTGATGCTCTTAGATGTTAATATGTTTTTCTTCTTGTTAAAAGCAGCCTTTGCTTGAGCTATTCTACTTCTCACTTCTGCCTTGCTCCTTCCATCCCTGGTAATATTACTGCCCAGATAAGTAAATTTATCAATTTGTTCAAGCAGTTCATTGTCTACATGAACCTGGGCTATTATATACGGTGTTAATTCACTATCCTGACACAGGTCTTTATTCAACAAGCAGAACTATCAACCAAGTGCATCTAGACACTTGCGAGATTTGTGACTGAAAACAAGGATTTATGTCAAAGGAACAGCAGGATGCAATCTCAAGCTTTCGATATCAGGTTGAATTCCGCTCTCCACACAAAACCGCTCTATTCCCTTCAGTAACTCTTCAGGTTCCACAAAATTTTTTAGGTGAATGTAATTCATTGAAATGAATCAACGTGAAAAATATTGTATACTTTAATGAATACTCATGTCAGTTTGATGGTGCTGAATTCTTTATATTTCACTAAACTGAATAAAAATAGGATAAAATACTGTTCATTTGAAAAGAACAAAGAAAATGTTTCCTGTTCATCCCATTCTGATTTGGACTTCAGTATGGTTTTCTCAAAACATTACAGGAAAGTAGCAGTATAATTCCTGCTGAGAGGCGCTGACCGATATCATCCCATTTCTTTGGATATTGTTAAGCTTTGCAAGAATGAAAATACCTTAAGCTGAGAATTCGATATTATTATTAATTTGTTCTAGTAGATACTATCATTTTCGCATTAGATAATTCAGAATTTCATTATTCTGGTATTACTCTTTTTATAAGTCTAGGATATAAAATGACATATTATATGGCCAGTTCTTTCTGTTACTGCGATGCAATGTAGTTGAATAAATAACATAAGCTTCAATTATTTCATAACTGAGTCATTTAGCTGCTCAGTAAAATAAGAGTAAAATTCACGTTTCAGTTCATATTTTCTGCGTTTTTATTGAATGTAGGGTAGAAGTTATTCATTGGATTAAGTCAGAAATTAAGCTTTTAAATGCCATCCCAGATGACGCATTCTTTTGGGCAGTTACAGTGAACACAACAAGCAACTCGTAAGCTGACTAGCGTGCTCAGGATCGTAGCTCCTCACCTCTTGCGTCATTTACGAGTTTATATGGAGAACGACAGGAACTCATTGGAATGTCACGTGCGGAAACGTCAGGGTCTTCACAAAGTCGGTGATTCAGAAACGAGCTGTTCTGCTGCTGCATATCTGGGCCGGGGTAGCTTGGGCTAACACGGCCGAATGACTTCATTCTGTGAACTGCGCGGCTTCCGCTGTTCCGCTGCCTGCTACGTCACTCAGTCATTTGGCTGCCGTGAGACTTCCTGCCACGTTCGTACTGTCAACCTCACTGATCTTTAGAAGTAGCTATTGAGTTGGTGCATAAGTTCGTAGCGTTTTTTCATGACATAAACACAGCAGATAACAATAACAGACATTTTAGTCGTCAATAATATATTCCCCTTCATTATTTATGAAGAGTAATTTTTCAATTCTGCGACTGTAGGAATCACGCGATTTTGAGACGAAGAAGTCGTGCAGCCACGATCGGAACTCATTTTCATCCGGAAAGGGAGTTCCTCGAAGGCTGTTCAATGGAGAGCGGGGAAGATTAAAATCTGAGGTCACAAGATCAGGTGAAGTAGGTGGGTACGGAATGAGTTCCAACCCAGCTCCTGTGTAATGTTTTATTGTCAGTCTAGCAAATTGCGGGCGGGCATTATCGTGGAGTAGCATCACTTCACGCAGTCTTCCTGGTTGTTGTTTCTTTACTGCGTCTGCGTGACGTCTCAGTAGTAGACAATAAATGTTAGCAGTGATGGTTACATGCCGTGGAAGCAGTTCGTAATACACCACGCCTACAGAACATTTGCTATAGGAGTAGTAGCAGACCGAAATTATGGAACATGTGTTGTTACTACAGACAAGCCATTCTTTCTTCATATCATCAAACGAAAAAACTACAAAGAACGAAACTCGTCTAGCTTCAAGGGGGAAACCAGATGGCCAGCTAGATAGTGCTGCCATAGGTCAAACGGATATCAACTGCGGTTTTTTAAATAGGAATCCCCATTCTTCATTACATATTCGTGTAGTACGTAAAGAAATATGAATGTTTTAGTTGGACCACATTTTTCGCTTTGTGATAAATGGCGCTGTAATAGTCGCAAACGTATAGGTACGTGGTATCCCGTAACATTCCGCCAGTGCGGACGGTGTTTGCTTCTTGATACATTACCCGTGTTAAAATGGACCGTTTCACAATTGCGTAAAAGGTCGATATCGTGTTGATGTATGGCTATTGCGATCAAAATGCCCAACGGGCGTGTGCTATGTATGCTGCTCGGTATCCTGGATGACATCATCCAAGTGTCCGGACTGTTCGCCGGATAGTTACGTTATTTAAGGAAACAGGAAGTGTTCAGCCACATGTGAAACGTCAGCCACAACCTGCAACAAATGATGATGCCCAAGTACGTGTTTTAGCTACTGTCGCGGCTAATCCGCACATCAGTAGCAGACAAATTGCGCGAGAATCGGGAATCTCAAAAACGTCGGTGTTGAGAATGCTACATCAACCCGTAACATATTTCTATGCACCAGGAATTGCATGGCGACGACTTTGAACGTCGTGTACAGTTCTGCCACATGGCACAAGAGACATGACGGGACGATGACAGACTTTTTGCACGCGTTCAATGTAGCGACGAAGCGTCATTCGCCAACAGCGGTAACGTAAACCGGCATAATATGCAGTATTGGGCAACGGAAAATCCACGATGGCTGCGGCAAGTGGAACACTAGCGACCTTGGCCGGTTAATGTATGGTGCGTCATTATGGGAGGAAGGACAATTGGCCCCCATTTTAACAATGGCAACATAAATGGTGTAATGTATGCTGATTTCCTACGTAATGTTCTACCGATGTTACTACAAGATGTTTCACTGCATGACAGAATGGCGATGTACTTCCAACATGATGGATGTCCGGCACATAGCTCGCGTGCTGTTGAAGCGGTATTGAATAGCATATTTCATGACAGGTGGATTGGTCGTCGAAGCACCATACCATGGACCGCACGTTCACCGGATTTGACGTCCCCGGATTTCTTTCTGTGGGGAAAGTTGAAGGATATTTGCTATCGTGATCCACCGACAACGCCTGACAGGATGCGGCAGTGCATTGTCAATGCATGTGCGAACATTACGGAATGCGAACTACTCGCTGTTGAGAGGAATGTCGTTACACGTATTGCCAAATGCATTGTGGTTGACGGACATAATTTTGAGCGTTTATTGCATGAATGGGATATTTACATGTAATCACGCTGTAACAGCATGCGTTCTCAGAAATGATAAGTTCACAAAGGTACATGTATCACATTGGAACGACCGATATAAAATGTTCAAACGTACCTACGTTCTGTATTTTAATTTAAAAAACCTACCTGTTACCAACTGTTCATCTAAAATTGTGAGCCATATGTTTGTGACTATTACAGCGCCATCTATCACAAAGTGAAAAAAGTGGTCCAACTGAAAAATTCATATTTCTTTACGTACTACACGAATATGTAATAAAAATGGGGGTTCCTATTTAAAGAAACGCAGTTGATATCCATTTGACCTATGGCAGCGCCATCTAGCGGGCCATCCACAGCGCCATCTGGTTTCCCCCTTCAAGCTAGGCAAGCTTCGTTCTTTGTAGTTTTGTTTCGTTTGACGCTTATTTCGTGAGGTATTTGGCCCAGTCGCAATCAATGGACCACCCTGTATATTGAGTTGCCACTGTCACTGTCACTGCAACTGTTTCACTGATTCACCAGCTGTAAAAACAAATATGGCCAGCAGTGGAAAAACTGAAGGTGTAAAAACAAGATGGCTGACAGTAGAACAGTTGAAGGTGTTCCTGGTGGTTTTTCTGAATCTTTCAGAGGTGTGTGTAACTTTTTTCCTTCTTTTTGTTGTGTGTGTGTGTGTGTGTGTGTGTGTGTGTGTGTGTGTGTGTGTGTGTGTGTGAAAACGGAGAGAGAGAGAGAGAGAGACAGAGAGAGAGAGAGAGCAGGTGACAGTAGGTTTAGGGATTTATTTCATTTTGTTTTATTTTATTTTATTTTTTTATTTTTATATATTTTTGTGTGTTTGTTTGTGTGTGTGTGGGGGGGGGGGGGGAGGGAGCTGTGTTGGTGGGGGGTGGGTGAAAGCTCTATTGGTTGGTCTTGTCTTATAATTCCTTGAGGGCAGAGAACAGAGTGCCATTGCAGAGTGCTGCGAATTCATTTATCACTTGTTTGTCTTCCACTAGGGATTTTTGTATCTGCTAATTTTCTTCAATTGTTAGTTTTTGTGGGAGGCTATAGCTGCATTTGAGAATTTTCAAATTCATATTGATGTTTGTTGCGGTATGTTTCTTGTCCATGAGGTGTTCAACAAATGTGGAATGACAGCTGTTACTTTTTAATGCTCTTCTGTGTTCTGTGTATCTGGTATTAAGGTTTCTGCTTGTCTGCCCTATATAGAGCGGTGCTGGGTAGCACTTGTTCAACGGCAGTTCAGCAATAGATGGTTCGTTTTGGCTAAGAGAGGGATCTTATTTCTACAGATTCCTTCAAAACAACGTGGCAACCTTTTCTAGGACGATGGCTTGTGATCTACACTTTTGTAACTCAGGTTTCAAAATACCGTAAACTTTGTACATGATTTCGCCGCAGACGGTAGCGGTGAAAATTATGTAGCAAAAATGTCTCAAAGTAGCGAAATAATGCAAACATATGACAAAACCATTCAACAGCAGAAGCAGATAATAATTCCAACAGGTTTTAATCCAAAAACTATACCTTCACTATTGTTGATAAATTCTAACATTCTTTCACTTATATCTATTTTTTTAACATTACTTGGAGCTTTACTTTTTTTACTTTTAGTTTCTTCTTGTGTTTCCTTCATCATACGTTGAATCTCTTCTTCATATTTATTCAATACATCTTGTATTTCTAATTCACGCAACGTAAATTCATGATCTGGTTTAGTTTGTGAACATTCTTCTACATATTTTTGATGATAAGGAACCATCTGTTTCTCAGCCTCTCTATTTTTTACAATAGCTTTCAGAACATTATCACCAAACCCTTCAGTTCCTTCTCTCACTTTTTCTACTGTATCAATAAGAGGGTGATCTTCTTTTTGTATTTTTCGTTTCTGTTTTTGGTTTTTTCTCCAAAACTTGAATTGTTTGTCAATTTCTTCAACTTTTTTCTATTTTGTTTAGCGTTTTTAACAACCAGTGGCTCATATTTTGAGAACATTTAATATAGATGAAAAAACATTAAACAACTATTTTTCAATTTTTTATGTGTGATTAATGATTCGTTAACTTTTTTTTTTAGCCATTTTTTAATTTTATCTCTGAATTTACCTTCATTCGGTTTTCTGGTCATGTTTATAGCAAAATATCCAAACTGATTATGCCAGGATTTACCACAAATTTCTTCACAATCATCAAACTTTGAATCTCCATTAACAAACTCATGCTAAATGTGATTTAAATTTATGTCATCTTGTCTGAAAATACTTAAAAAATTTAGATTATTTTAAGCTAGATAAAAAGAATCTATTCCATTATGTCTATCTCTAGTAAAATTTTCTCTAACTATTTCCTGATTTTGAAGAAAGAAGTCATCCAATACAACAAGTGAATTATCTTGGCATTGATTTAGCAGTATAATTTCATCGCCATCTGCAATAAAAGGGGGAATCTTCTCATTGTGCTTGTCTTGAACTTTTTTGCACATTTTCATAAATTCTTGGTGCTTCAGCTGATCCAAACTTTGAAGAGTAAATATACAAACGATCAATTTTAGTCCAGTTTAACCAACCAGGGGCTCAAATATAATTGTCGATCATTAATGTCGTTTGTCCTATTAGTACACATAGAATAGAAATTGGTAAAATATTACTATGTTTATATTCTGATTTCTACTCTGGAATTCTTATGTTTGGTTCCCAATCAGTTTCTATTGAATTAAAATAGTTTTTATTAATAGAAATGATGGATTATATCAATTGAGTATTAAGTCATCTGTTCTCAACAAAAGATTAACTGTACCTATATGAAACAGCTATACTAATGTAGCACTAATTGGTTTTCATGCAACACTTCTGAGTCCACATATTACACAAAAAATAATAAAATTTACTGTGAAGGAGAAACGATCGAAATTATTGTTGCCCAGTACAGTTTAAAAAGCTTAGAAAAATTTATTCACACAAAAAATCCAAATATTCACATTATAGGAGATGAAATTTTAAACAGAATTATTACAGAGAGCGATGTTAAGATATATATAGACGTAAAAGATGGTACTGAAAGTGTGCTTGGATTTAGTGATCAAACTCCTAAAGCTAATAAAAAACTGTTGCTAACGATGTTCCTAAAGTTATTCCATTCGAATTAATAAATATAAATTTTAATCTATCTCATGGAATGTATGTTCAACGTACTTATCATTTTCGTCAAGAAACAAATATTATTGCTTCATTTAAGCCCAATGCATTGTTTGGAGGGCCAATAATTCATAAAACATGTTATCCTTTGTATATATTACAATTTTACCTCACTCTAGATTTAGAAATAACTATAGCTGATGAAAATGTTAATTTGATTGTTTTCATTGGTACTTGTGTAACAGTTGTTTTAGAAATGGCTCAGTTGCAGACTTTTCTGATGCTTAATAAAATTTATTCTTTAATAAATAATGAACAAAATATAGAGTTACCAGTTTTACTCATTCCCTGTGAATGAGAAATTTAAAAATAATTTAAATGTATCAAGCAAGGATACAGAGATTAATATATATATTGGTGATGGATGGTTACATCCTAACCATGCTGAATTATACATACGTTTCGGTATTGTTTGAGCTGATAGATCAGATTAACCAACATACTGTATGATGGAAAATCCAATAAAAATTTATTGACAATTATGTTGCAAAGCTATTTGATTTTGTAACCACAAAGAAAGGAAATAATATTTTCTCTAGAAATGAACATACTTTTATTTCTTCAACAGGTTTACTGTATTAGATTCATCTGTTACCGATAAAATAAGTGTTAAAGGATATGTACTTAATAATCGCAAAATAAAGAGTAAGAAAAATGAAGTGCTTTTATTCAATAAATATGATGTGTGGTTTCTCTAAGGACTACAAAAAAAATTGTGGGAAGGGGATCTTACTGTTATTTTTACTCAGAGTTCCAGTGGTGGTGATGCTCTTCTTAGCTGGCCAGACTACAACTTAGCTGGAGTCAAAGTAAAACACAGTTTCAGAAGAAGGAGAAAGTGTAGTAGAATGTATGGAAATTCGTGTACCAATTGTTAAATGTGTGCCAAACAATGAGTTAGAACAAGGAGAAAATATACTACAAATCCTAAAATAACGATATCTTTTTATGAACTGCAAACTGAAGGAATTCCAGGAATGAGTGATAAGAAACATTTTCAGTTAGATATTACGAATTTCCATAGCTCTGTAGAATCTGATATGCCATATTTCGTATATTTTGTATAATTAGAATTTCCCCAAATCGTAAAAATAACCAGTTCCTTGACTCTTCATTATTCGATCACATTAAGCTGCGGAATATATGCCTGAAAAACCAAAGAAACCAAGTATTCCCACAAGACATGTGGAATAGTAATCCACCTAATAATTTTCGCAAAGCATACAATATGATACATTTCTTGATTTTAAAGGAATTACACTACTCAAAGGAGGCACTGACGTACATCCATATAATTTTGTGATGAACTATCCTACCTGTGTGATAAATGTGAGTTGTAGAAAAAATATTGTGACAACTCAGAAGACAACAATGAAATTAGATACAAATTTCGATGAACAAATTCCTGCAGATACTTCAACATACGTAATTATGAATGATAAAAAGGACATCACTTACGATGCTGTAATGGGACACCCCCCTTTAACATTACTTTTTTTTATTGAAATAGCCGATACCAAAAGTATTTTCGGATCCTGTTTAGGTTAGAATTATCTCAGTTGTTTGACTAAAGGAATTTCATTTGATCTTGTATGAAATGCATTATATTTCAGGCTAAAATATATAAAAAGAAATTAATTTATTACAATTGATATGTACTAACTGTATGTACAGTTAAAATCACTCTTCTTTTAGAAATATTTGAAATTACGAAATATCTGGAATACTTCAAATTCATATTATTAAATGGACAGTCTGATGACATTTATTAAATTTGCTTCTGGACTAATTTATAAAATAATGATAAAACTTGGTGATGATTCTTCTTTTTTCAGAAATGTTTGTAAACTCTTTTGTATGGTAAACTCTTTAGAATATTGTTAGTACAACAGAATGCAAGGAGTATTGGGCATGCCTCTGATGGAATCGGACTTATTTTTATATCTGGAAATAACAATGTAATTTGTGTTGTTATAGAAGTGGAAATTGTAAAGACAGTGTGATATTGAAAAAAATGTGACAAAAAATAAAATTCAGGAATACCAGAGACAGATCTTCAAACATTATTATGTCAACTGGAACACACAAATTTGAAAAATTTCAGCCTTAAGAATCTACCCCTATACGTGATTACAGCCAACAATGAGAAATATCAGGATAAGTAAAAAAAGTATTTTGTATATCTAATGAAGAGACTGAAACCTTACTGATGATGTGTGCGAGGGTAAGATCACAATTGTGGGAGTCATCCAGGCTCAGTTGACTGATAATGAAGTCTTGTCTGTCAAAGAAGAAGAAGAAAGGACAGTGATTTGTGACAACTGCAGTTTATTTGAATGTCTAGTCACTCGAAGAAAGAAAACCGAGTGCTGCCCAACAAAGCCACATCAACAGTGATGAGATACTATCAACAATGACAGACCAGATCAATTGAAAGAGGGTTTTACAACTATGGCGAAGGACATGATAAAGAAAAGATATATCGGGTCCGCGACATGGCCTTGTGCGAAGACGGCCACGCACAGCTCCAACGGCGGCAGCGCTGGGTAGACTGGGACAGGCAACACTGACTAAATCCACCAGGCACTCATTCGTTGTGTCACAAGCCGCAGCCAGACAGTCCCACTCACAGTTAGTAATTAGTGTGCGGCACATCAAAGCCGAAAATAGGGTAGGGTGAATTCCGCATCCCGATTCTGATGCCATTTCCTTAAGGGGGTGTGGGTGTGTGGGGGCGGTAGAAGGAGAAGGGAAAATTCAAAGACGAAGGAACTAGCCCGTTTAGCTTCTGCTGCAAGCGTTGGCTCAGAACAGAAGAGAGACATTTTTCGTCGCGGCTCAGAGCTTTTAGTCTCACCAGACAGATGATCTGGTTACATGATGCAAGGTGGATTTACTGGCAACACTTTGGCCCATTCTGGCGTGAACCGCTCGATTGTTGTCGCATTAGGTGAAAGGCGACGGAGGAAACAGGTGGTTCATTTGTAAAATTTAATTAATAAAAATTACTCCTGTTGGGGTCCTGGGGGCACCTCCTACACTAAATTCTAGCGGAACTCATAGCCATGGTAAATTCCGCATGTTCCGTATACATAAAGTGAGTGGCTAGCACCTTCAACCAGTATAAATTTGATCGAAAAATGTTAGATTTTTGAACAGTTGTTAGTGATCTTTTTTGTTCACGGCTTCTAATATTCTGATAAAGTTACAAAGTATAACTTTATTTATTTATTGTTTTTTTTTGCATGGAGACACCAACTGGTGTCTTTTACAAATGTCACAGCATTTTTTTTACAAGTTTAGTACAGTCATATAGACATATGTGATTACATATACCTGATACAAATGTACCATTGTACCTAATAAGGCACAATATTGCAATATTGGGTGTTACATCGTACCTATTACAAATATTCAGATTTTACACAATTATATATATATATATATATATATATATATATATATATATATATATACAATAATTTATTTTAGTTTAATATTAATATTCACTTAAAGAATATAAACACTTGTCAATCAAGAAATATTTCAGTTCCACTTTGAATAAGTTCCCTTTGTGGCACCTTATAGAGCTCGGTAATCTGTTGTACCATATTTGACCACTAATGCATGGTTTATGGTCTGTTGTTTTTAATTTTGTTCTTTGTCTGTAGTAGCAGTCTTTATTTCTTGTATTATAGGCATGCATATCAGAGCACTTTGTTGCTTTGTTTTGATGTGTCACAAAAAAATATAATTAATTTGTAAAGATACAGTGAGTAGACTGTGAGGTACTTATGATGAACAAAGATTTCCCTGCATGAATCTCTGTACCCTAATCCATGGATAATTCTGATTGCTCTTTTCTGTAGGGTTAATATTCTGTTCATATGTATGTCGGCAGCACAACTCCATATCTCTATCCTGTAATTAATCTGTGCAAAAATGGTTCCATAATAAATTGTTTTTAATGTCAGGTGTGGGACTACTTTTGATAACTGGCTGACTAGATGTAATGAACTGCTGATTTTATTGCATAAAAATTTGATATGGTTTACCAATCTTAGATTTTCATCTAGGTGAATACCTAGAAATCTGCAGCCTTCTGTGTCCACTACTTCAATTCCACCTATGTTACTGATAGAGGTTTGGTGTGAGTTTGTAAGTTTAAATGGCAATAACTGAGATTTACTGATATTAACTTTCAAACCTTGATCTTGGAAATAAGTAGTTATTTGACGTAGTCCCTCAGTTGCTACCAACATTAACTCATCATCTTGTTTACCAAGAAATAACAGTGAGTTATCGTCTGCATAGGTTACCAATTGGGACTTGACAGGTTGCTCTATATCATTTATGTACACTAGGGAAAGGAAAGGGCCCAAAATTGAGCCCTGGGGTACACCTTGTGTGACTGTCTCATATTTGGAATGGAAATTAATGATCTGATTACTGATTTTGTAAGTCAGCTTTGTACACTGCTTGCGGTTAAATAAATATGTAGTCAGCAATTGCGTGGATGCAGCATTTACATTGTATGACTCTGTTTACTTAAAAGTAGCTCATGGTTTACCGAGTATGGTCTAGAAACATGCCAGCTACTTACATTCCTTGATCAAGGGCACCATACGTTTTGTGAAGAAATTCCATAATTGGTGATATTAATGATATGGGCCTGAAATTTGAAACCTCTTCCTTGGATCCTTTTTTATGCACTGGCTTAACTGTGCTCCATTTCAATACATTTGGATATGTATGTTCTCTGATACTGCAGTTTAGCAGGTGGGTGATTATTTTAACTAATTCCTTATTACATTTTTTAATCACAATACTACTCAAACCATCCCATCCAGATGAGAACTTATTCTTTAGGTTATTTATTATCCTGCCTATTTCTTTTTCACTTACTTGTTTGAATTCAAAAGGTGGCTCTTCAAAGGGGCAGAGCTTTACCTCACTACTCACAATTGTGTTATTAACTGGACTAACAGCTGCAGATATAAAGTATTTATTGAAAACATTGCAGACTTTATTAGGATTTTTAATTGTGTTTCCTTCATGTCTTGTATTTACAATTTCAGTTTCTGGCTTCGGTGTGGCTTTGCGAAATTGATTTAAAATTCTCCATGAGGTCATGGCTATATTGTCTGATTGAGCTCTTTCATTGCTGTATATCTGTTTTCTTAGATTTGAAAGCTCTTTCTTAAAGATTTTCTCGGCTTTGTTGTACTTGGCCTTAAAAACCTGCAGGTTTGTTGACTTGTGTAACACATCCAGGTCCTGGATGTTTTGCCTGAGTTTTATCATATTTGCTGGAAGTATCAGTCTAATGGTTTTTGCACATTGGTTATGGGTGAACACTCTTTGTATTTTCTTAACAGGGCAGCATCTGTCAAAGTGTCTTAGCATAGTATCATAGAATTTGGCCCATTTGTTTTCAGATCCTTCAGTCTGGTAAACCAGATCCCAGTCCTCTATAGCTAATTTATTTCTTGGGGCAAGGATGTTACCTTCTTTTAGGATTCTTTTATTTTCGATAACTTTTGACATTTTTGGGATGCTTGTGTTTACATACTCTACAAGCTAGCATTTGTGGTCAGAGTAGCGAAAATCCGTATTCCAGCACCTAACACTGTCTTTAACATGTTTACACAGTATAACGTAATCAATTCTGCTAGATGTGGACTTTGTTACCGTGGTATCACTATTTACTACATGTATGAGATTATATGGGTTAAGAGTATCTACTAACCTCATATTACACAACCTGGAAGATTTTGCCTCGATATATACTTGCTTTATTGATGTAGTTCTTACATATTAACATGTGGTGTAATAACTGTAACTAAACAGACATTGATTTTATTTTAAAACATTCAACTGAGTACATAAAATTCTAATAGGAACTTATTTCGTACTGTTGACATAAATATTGTATGTTGGTGGTGTAACATTTCACGTTGTAAGGTTATTTGTATTTCTGGCGTAGAGTCCACAACGCGAATGTGTCATAAGAAATAAGATTTAGGTTGGTAGTTAAGTTGAATAAGTTGTAGTTTCCAGCCAATCATTCAGTGACTCAGTGAAATTACTGCAAGTTCAGTTCATTGCAATTACAAAACCTAAAACAATATCTTAGCCGCTACAGTTAATAGATTGACAGTACGAACAGCTAATTACGCTAACAATAATCATGTTAACAAAAAATGTTATTCAGGGAGAGATCCTCAGTATTTACTAGGCAGTAGGTGTTAAGAAGTGTAATGTTCGGCCACGTGTGAGTCTCAGAATTGGCTGCGTCGAAATACGGAACATGGGCACTACAATGGAACCTTTACCGACCGACCACCGTGAAAGGAGAATTTATATCATTCCAAGGCTTACTGGAGTTTCCGCTGTAGTGAGGAATTTACCATTTAAAACTCTGGCCACCAGTTAACAAAAGTGAAACGCGTCACTGTAAACAAAAAATAATAGGCGTGTGGCGGCAGCCAGAAAATATTTTCCCTCATCTATACGTCGGACCACGTTAGGTTATGTTTCGCAAAAAACCTCCAGGGCCATTACGAGTCCCAATAAGGCAAAGTAACTCTGTCAGATAATGTGTTTCTTACTGTCACACACTTGTAACGCACAGTTGGTGCATGAGAAAAACATTTCTTTCTACAACATACCAAAGCGCTTTTGTTTTCATTGGAACAATATAATTATCAATCCATATTAAGAAAAAATGAGTCCTAACAAATGAATTAGCAGCAGTAAGTTCTAATAGAACAAACGCAAGAGTTACTTCCATTCTTCCTGATGGATAATGATGAATTTATGCAGCTTACAATGGATATACTTACTTATTCCAAAGTCGTCCAGCGAGGTTCCAAACACGAAGAGGAGTCCAGTTCAACAAATACACCCTTTCTGTTTTACCTGCAATGCATTGGCCCTTATCTGTCGAGAGGAGCACTAGCATGCGTATGGAGTGTATATTGGATTCTATATTCACGGCAAAGGTGGGACATTTTGAATTTTGTGTTGTTAGTTTAAGCTGCCCTGTAATGAGCGCCAACGATAGATTTATCATACATGTGCGGACAGAAAACGAAACTTACATGTACAAGAACTCTGGAGTTAATCTTCATGTAGATATCCTGGTACCTCTGCTGAGGTCACTTCCACGGTGCCAGTAACGTCGCAGTAGCAGCAGATTTTATGCAATGAAGAGTAACAGTGATTTGGCCCTCTGATAGTCATGAAATGAAATGATGGGACGCCATTATTGGCGGGGAGACCACGTCTGGGGTTGTTCGGCTGTCTAGTGCACATCTTTC
The DNA here is from genome assembly GCF_023864345.2 of Schistocerca serialis cubense. Taxonomy (NCBI): domain Eukaryota; kingdom Metazoa; phylum Arthropoda; class Insecta; order Orthoptera; family Acrididae; genus Schistocerca; species Schistocerca serialis. The sequence goes on along the minus strand of NC_064640.1, from coordinate 351,349,133 downwards.
TATTTGACGCAGCTTCAGCGACTTCCGAGTCTTTCTGATAAAGATCAGATGAAAAAATTAGGACAACACATAAAATTAATCTCCGAGCGAAAAATATCTTCGACCCGGTCGGGAATCGAACCCAGAACCCCACGATTTCGAAACAGCGACGTTAATCACTAGACCATGAACAGCAGACTCTAACAGGCAAATGTCGACATGACAGATGTCGGGAGAACGTTACTTAACTGAGTTTTTTGTGCTAACATTAAGTTTATTTGAAGATGGTATGATGGCTAATGCACTTATCTGATTTAAGCTTGGTCATAGGAAACATGAGTGCTTGCTGGCGTTCATCAAAATCTTTAGATAGCGCTGTGCATCTCATTTTACTGAGCCATTTTAATTTAGCTGATGGTATTATACTTTTTCCATTCAATACAAACAATGAGCAATAACGAATGTAGAAACCCATTAAAAAAGGTACGAAAGCAGACATGAAAATGATTAAAATAAAAATAATGCATAGCAAGACATTTTGCAAACAAGATAGTTCAAATTAATAATGTAAACATAATGCCAGTTAGCGAGGTTTTGTATTTACTGCAACTGAGACCAACGACTGAATGGAGAATAAAGATTACGTAGAATGCTACTGATAAACTAAATAGAGTTTTCGGCACCAGGCTTGGGATGTGTGTGGACAGGAAAGTTCTCATCAGTTATGATTTATAGCTTTCAGACATGGAGTTTCATCGTAAAAAAACATTAAATAACTTAACGATAAACTCAGATAATTATGTTACAAACAACTAGAAGAGACGGGAAAACAAAGAAATGCATTAGGCTCCAAACACACATAGTGGCGACTGTAAAGAAAATAAAGTAGTGGCATGCAGCACTGTGAATGGCAAGAAGATCGCCGAAGGATGTTATTTACTAGATTCGAACATATAAGAAAAGATGAAGACTACTACCAGATGCAAGGTGGTCGGATGGCATTAGAAAACCTCTAGGAGCAACATGCAAGAGTTTAGTTGAAGATGGTAATGCATGTAGAAGTCTAGAAGTGGTTTTTATCCAGCAGCAGATGATAATGATACATTATCTCCTACGCACGGTGTGCAACAAGGTTTCATGATTCCTTGTGGCTAGGATGTCAAGAAACAACGATTGTCATTCATTCTCAGTGTCAATGGTAAATTGCACGATACGTTGTCCTATGCAGAGTTGACTAAGTAATCTCTTATTTGCAGTGTACCGTACACCACGCAGCTGATTTTCCGTATGTGGCGTACAGACTTGCTGATGTAAGCTTGGGCGACAGAGTACATACGGTATAAATACTATTATGTGTTTGTTTCCAATCACGTTTCTTGGTTATCTAACATGTAAACCTATAACTGTATTTAGGTGCTCCTAAATGTTTTGTAAATGCACCGACTAACCACTAACGTCAAACGGAAGCATGCAGTTCCGCAAGTAAGAGGATACGTGGAAGTTTTGTAAAACAGATGATACGTCCACATTGTAAAACGTTAGTGTATGGAAGATCGACGTATCATCCAGCCAGCTGAGTAACGGTATAACACATAAGGAGCTCAAACAGTTGTGTAAGTGCGTTGCGCATTCCTTCAAGTATAAAATGCAGAGACAGAACAAAATTTTCGCACGGAGTTCTTTTAGCGACGTACTGTGAACGTATTTCGGGAGGAAATACTTCAACTGTCAGACGGGGTGGTACGCCGGAGCTAATATAAAACTGACAGAAATATGCAGGTGTTACTTAATATTAAGATATAACGTAGGTGGTAGATTTTCGAGCGTTAGAAAATAATAAATGTGGCAGTGTAAAAAGGCAACATGCGTTTTGGCAGCTGAGCCGTGATTTACTGGACACAGCAAGTGAAAATAAGAGTGATACGAGCCTCAGTTTGTATGCAATAAATATCACTGCTAACAGCGAAAGAGATGCGAGATGGGATGAGAAAATCAAGTAGTCGTTCATCGCGGCAATGGACAATTTAATTTCCGTAGAGGTCCCCGCTGCATGACGTTGTGAAGTAATAAAACGTGATATACGTGAGTTATGTGTGACAAGAAATAAGCGTTTGTTTTTCTTTTGAAGCTCAGCTGAAGTATAACCATACACGTGATGTGACTAGGCACCAGATGACACTGGAGTGTACAAGGGTTGTAAATATCAAGAGAAGAAGAAATCAACTGAAAAGATATTTAAAGAGCGAAGAGCAGTAGTGTCCTGTAGTATTAAACGTGCTAAAGCTATGGTGCATTCGAGCAGTGGGAGAGCGTGATGAGCAGTCTTCCTGAAATAACAACAAATAAACTATATGTAACAGAAAATGCTACAAAAATATTTTGTAACACCAGTGGGGTGTGGATTATTCTTTACTGTAATGTAAGTACATGTGCGTCACTTCAGACTGCTAAGAGTGAGTCTTATCTGATGTGGTAGTGTTTGTTCAAGTGGGTATAAGGCCACCAAAACACTACACGAAAACCTAGAGAAAGTTCTGCTTCGTTTGTACCGCCAGGTAGGAGTTTCTCATCACGAACGGTCAACAAAACAAAACTGTTCGCTCGGAAAATGGGTGATTCCCACGTCAGATACAGTCGGCGTGTACAGCGGCGTCGCAGTTTGTGGCAACACAGTGGCCACGTTAATGCCATTGTTGCGTTATAGCGGCAATGTATTATCATGCCAGAGAGACGTACTATACACAGCATTGGAACTTATTAAAAATGAAACACTGTACACAGAGGTATAAGATACTAACAGGACTCACGAAGAATGTGGCGATTTGACCGGTAGTGCTAGAGGTAGTACGAAGGAGGTGTTAGTCTGCGCAAGGCCGATGTGCGTGGTCGCCACTCGTTGAACCAGAGTTCAGTTCCGTAATCTGGTCAATATTTTCCCCCACAGTGGTTGGCGCCAACTGCCTTTCTGTGGCAGATTCTCTGGTCTTGATGAGTTCAACACTGGTGTATATTATTTGTGGTCCTTAAGAGAACTATTGTAGGACGAGCTAACAGAAACAGTATACAAAGTTTTAAATAAAGTACAATCCGAGTTATTTTAGGGGCATTCGTTTTATAAGGGTGAGGGAATATTATGCTGAAGAGTAAGTGATTTTAGATCGATCAGACTTCTAGCAAAATTTTATCTTTACGAAGTTCGTATTTCAAATGTATGAGAGAGTAACTAGTCGAATAATTATTCACTTCTGTGGAACGAATGAAACTGGTAATAATATACTTTTTATAAAATAACGCACTCCAATGTGAGTACCAAGCTCAACAGCAATACATTTGCTTCTCATTCAGGAACGCTAAATTTCAGTATCACACTCAATTTCGAATACAGTGAGGTCCAGATTAAGTTGCTAAGGAGAAAGTTTTGCCTGTATGCATAAAACTTTCACAGAAGAAGCAACTTGAACGGGAAAGCAGATGCAGCAGAAAAAAATCATTAAGATGAAATTGAGTAAGAGAGAATAAATGCTTAACGATGAGCTCATAAATTTTGGTCTCGAAGTAAAATTACAAACATGTTGGGAAAAATAAGTTCAATTATCCAAAGTAATAAGTCCGAATAAGACGTTTAAATTCTGTCAGACGATATTTTATAAAATCCGTTTGGATGGGTGTAAACGAGCCTCTCGGCAGGCCGTGCTGGTCCATAGGATGTCTACCGGTCGCCGTGTCATCCTCTGCCTTGCGGATGCGGTATGGAGAGGCACGTGATCAGCACACCGCTCTCCCTGCCGTTTTCCAGACTTTCTCGATAGCGGAGCCACTACTGGTCGGTCAAGCAGCTCCTCAGTTGGCATCACGAGCCTGAGAGCACCCCGTAGCAGTTCTCAGACCAAGGAAATATCCTCGGTGGTATCAGGAATCGAACCCGGGTCCTCCGCCTGACAGCCATCCACGCTGACCACTCAGCTACAGAGGCAGAGTACGGACGTGTATAATGATCCAAAAGTGATAAGCTGGTACGAAACTGCACGAGCTTCCAATTGATCGGATTAGTGTAGAATATGGTTTTCTAATGAAAAAGTATGATACGTGTTTCCGTAATTTTCAAGGAAAATAGAACTCAGTAATGTTAGTGATCTGCGGGTACGAAACTACCACTCATTGCCTAACTGCAATTACAATTTAATTTGAGAAAGAGGATATTTATGTTATGATTTGATATTGTTTTTTATTTACCCAAAATATACTATCATCATCGATAATGAGTTTGAATGTATTGGAAAGGTGCCTTTTACGAGAGAAATCGCTAATGTGAGAAAGTTAGATTCTGACGAAATGAAGTGCTCAACTCCTTTGAGAGACATTAGAAATGAGTTCTTACAACGCCTGAGGCGTAGACCATCACAATAAGACTATTATGGAGTTGCAAATTGTCGAGATTGCTTGATTTTTAAAGTGCTGAATTTTAAGTTTTTTAATGTATTTGCTTGTAGAGCTTAAAATTATGAAGTTGAGTACCTGTTGCAACAATGTTAATATGATTATATCCTTCACAAAGAATCTTTCATTTGTTATAACGAATTGTCTTTCAAACCGAGCACCGTAAGTATGAGGCTAGTTTCTAGCCCAAAATGGCTTATTTTCGATATGCTATAGCACAGGTGTACTAATACCCAACAATATCTCATACCAGGGTAACTTCATCTTGCTACTCTGGTAGCTGGATTGAGACTCATATTTTTACTAAGTGCTTTGACAATTTTGTGAACTAAATGAAGCCATCTGGTGATGATTCTGTTGTGGTAATACTTGATGCACATCACATCACATCTGTATGATGGATAAAGCAACAGAAAACCGTGTCCACATCATCAATTATCACCACACTTCACGCATAAAATACAGCCCCTTACCTGGAATTCAAGGGACGGTTTAAAACGCATTACCCCAAGGAACAGAAACCCGGCGGGCAAATAATCCAGGATAAGCAACAATCTCTTTTTTGATTACAGGGTTATTTGGAGCGACCTGCTCGAGAACAGTAATAACGGAAAATGATATAAACGGCCTATGGGAAACGAGACTCTTTCTGTATAACAGATATACACTGAAGAGCCAAAGAAACTGGTACACCTGCTTAATATCGTGTAGGGCCCCCGCAAGCACGCAGAAGTGCCGCAACACGACGTAGCATGGACTCGTCTAACGTCTGAAGTAGTGCTGGAGGGAACTGACACCATGAATCCTGCAGGGTAGTCCATAAATCCGTAAGAGTACGAGGAGGTGGAGATCTCTTCTGAACAGCACGTTGCGAGGCATTCCAGATATGCTCAATAATGTTCATGTCTGAGGAGTTTGGCGTCCAGCGGGAGTACTTAAACTCAGAAGAGTGTTCCTAGAGCCACTCTGTAGCAATTCTGGAGGTGTGGGGTGTCGCATTGTCTTCCTGGAATTGCTCTCATCCGCCTGAAAGCCAAAGGGCATGAATGGATGCAGGTGATCAGACAGGATGCTTACGTACGTGTCATCTGTCAGTGTCGTATATAGACAAATCGGGGTCCCCAACTGGACACTCCCCACACTATTACAGAGCCTCCACCAGCTTGAAGAGTCCCTTGCTGACATGCAGGGTCTATGGATTCATGTGTTTGTCTCCATACACGTACACGTCCATACGCTTGATACAATTTTAAACGAGACTAGTCTGAGAAGGCAACATGTTTCCATTCACCAACAGTATAATATCGGTGTTGACGGAGCCAGGCGAGGTGTAAACTTTGTGTCGTGCAGTCATCTACGGTACACGAGTGGGCCTTCAGCTCCGAAAGCCCATATTTATGATGTTTCGTTAAATGGTTCGCACACTGACAGTTGTTGATGGCCGAGCATTGAAATCTGCAGCAATCTGTGGAAGGGTTGAACGATTCTCTTCAGTCATCGTTGGCTTCATTCTTGCAGTATCTTTTTCCAGGCGCAGTGATGTCGGAGATTTCACGTTTTACCGGATTCCTCATATTCACGGTACACTCGTGAAATGGTTGTACGGGAAAATCCCCACTTCATCACTGCTTCGGAGATGCTATCACTCGTGCGCCGCCGCGGGGGATTAGCGGAGCGGTCTAGGGCGCTGCAGTCATGGACTGTGAGGCTGGTCCCGGCGGAGGTTCGAGTCCTCCCTCGGGCATAGGTGTGTGTGTTTGTTCTTAGGATAATTTAAGTTAAGTAGTGTGTAAGCTTAAGGACTGATGACCTTAGCAGTTATGTCCCATAAGATTTAACACACATTTGAACATTTTTTTGCTCGTACGCCGACTATAACACCACGTTCAGACTCATTTAAATCTTAGTAACCTGCCATTGTAGCAGCAGTACCCATTGTAACAACTGTTCGAGGCACTTTTTGTCTTCTATAGGCGTTGCCGACCGCAGCGCCGTGTTGTGCCTGTTTATATATTTCTGTATTTGAATACGCATGGCTATACCAGTTTCTTTGGCGCTGCAGTGTACTTCTATGTGACATAGAATGTGCAAAGAACGGAGTAAATGTCAGTCCAATTTGTATCCGGCCAGCTCCAAAAATCAGCAAACCACGTGTAGAGCCACATGATCTAGCAAAATCAGCACTTGCTTAATCTGTTAATAAGTAACACCGTCTCCTCACAGGGAACTCTGAAACAATCCAGAGCGGAAAGCTGTAGCGGAATTGAAAGAGACAGAAGCGAAGGTTTTGTTCCTGAAAAGAAAACAAGCCTCAGGAATCAATCTTTCAGTCATTCTTAGTCTAATACAAATTTAATTGAAGGCAATGCTTCAGATGTGCAATCAGAAGAAGACAATGAATGCATATTCTGAAGCGATCTTTGCTCTGAAGACTAACACAGAGAAGTGGGCATAGTGCACGGAACGTTATCCCTGGGCTCCCGAAGAATGTTGAGTGTTTAGTTCAAGGCAATCGTAAAATGCGTTTTAGACAGGTACGTGCCGAGTAAAACTGTGAGGGACGGGAAAAACCCACCGTGGTTCAACAACAAAGTTAGGAAACTACTGCGAAAGCAAAGAGAGCTTCACTGCCTGTTTAAACGCAGGCAAAACCTTTCAAACAGAAGCTAAACGATGTCAAAGTTAGCGTAAGGAGGGCTATGCGTGAAGTGTTCAGTGAATTCAAAAGTAAAATTCTATTTACCGACTTCACAGAAAATCCTAGGAAGTTCTGGTCTTACGTAAAATCAGTAAGTGGCTCGAAACAGCATATCCAGACACTCCGGGATGATGATGGCATTGAAACAGAGGATGACACGCGTAAAGCTGAAATACTAAACACCTTTGTCCAAAGCTGTTTCACAGAGGAAGACCGCACTGCAGTTCCTTATCTAAATCCTCGCACGAACGACAAAATTGCTGACATAGAAATAAGTGTCCAAGGAATAGAAAAGCAACTGGAATCACTCAACAGAGGAAAGTGCACTGGACCTGACGGGATACCAATTTGATTCTACACAGAGTACGCGAAAGAACTTGCCCCCTTCTAACAGCCGTGTACCGCAAGTCTCTAGAGGAATGGAAGGTTCCAAATGATTGGAAAAGAGCACAGGTAGTCCCAGTCTTCAAGAAGGGTCTTCGAGCAGATGCGCAAAACTATAGACCTATATCTCTGATGTCGATCTGTTGTAGAATTTTAGAACATGTTTTTTGCTCGCGTATCATGTCGTTTCTGGAAACCCAGAATCTACTCTGTAGGAATCAACATGGATTCCGGAAACAGCGATCGTGTGAGACCCAACTCGCTTTATTTGTTCATGAGACCCAGAAAATATTAGATACAGGCTCCTAGGTAGATGCTATTTTCCTTGACTTCCGGAAGGCGTTCGATACAGTTCCGCACTGTCGCCTGATAAACAAAGTAAGAGCCTACGGAAAATATCAGACCAGCTGTGTGGCTGGATTGAAGAGTTTTTAGCAAACAGAACACAGCATGTTGTTGTCAATGGAGTGACGTTAAAGTAACCTCTGGCGTGCCACAGGGGAGTGTTATGGGACCATTGCTTTTCACAATATATATAAATGATCTAGTAGATAGTGTCGGAAGTTCCATGCGGCTTTTCGCGGATGATGCTGTAGTATACAGAGAAGTTGCAGCATTAGAAAATTGTAGCGAAATGCAGGAAGATCTGCAGCGGATAGGCACTTGGTGCAGGGAGTGGCAACTGACCCTTAACACAGACAAATGTAATGTATAGCGAATACATAGAAAGAAGGATCCTTTATTGTATGATTATATGATAGCGGAACAAACACTGGTAGCAGTTACTTCTGTAAAATATCTGGGAGTATGCGTGCGGAACGATTTGAAATGGAATGATCACATAAAATTAATTGTTGGTAAGGCGGGTGCCAGGTTGAGATTCTTTGGGAGAGTCCTTAGAAAATGTAGTCCATCAACAAAGGAGGTGGCTTACAAAACACTCGTTCGACCTATACTTGAGTATCGCTCATCAGTGTGGGATCCGTACCAGATCGGGTTGACGGAGGAGATAGAGAAGATCCAAAGAAGAGCGGCGCGTTTCGTCACAGGGTTATTTCAAAATGGTTGAAATGGCTCTGAGCACTATGGGACTAAACATCTGTGGTCATCAGTCCCCTAGAACTTAGAACTACTCAAACCTACCTAACCTAAGGACATCACACACATCCATGCCCGAGACAGGATTCGAACCTGCGACCGTAGGAGTCGCGCGGTTCCGGACTGCGCGCCTAGAACCGCTAGACCACCGCGGCCGGCAGGGTTATTTGGTAACCGTGATAGCATTACGGAGATATTTAACAAACTCAAGTGGCAGACTCTGTAAGAGAGGCGCTCTGCATCGCGGTGTAGCTTGCTGTCCAGGTTTAGAGAGGGTGCGTTTCTGGATGAGGTATCGAATATATTGCTTCCCCCTACTTATACCTCCCGAGGAGATCACGAGCGACTGTACCAGGAAAGGGAGGTAATGACAGTGGCACGTAAAGTGCCCTCCGCCACACACCGTTGGGTGGCTTGCGGAGTATAAATGTAGATGTAGATGTAGAACGTTAACTTGAAAAAAGAGCATTTGTATACCCTGACAGCACTCCTTTTGCCCAATAACGACAGAAAATTTTGAAGAAGCAGGAAGGAAGAGAATACTATTATTTTAGGATTTAACTGTCTTATATTGGACGGTATTAAGTGTTTTCTCTGACTGTCTCGTATTTGGACACCATTTATGTATTTATTCAAACTAACTTGTCTCAATTTTTTTTTTCAAATTTACGTTTATTGATTGTTGGCCGGCCCGTGTGACCGAGCGGTTCTAGGCGCTTCAGTCTGTCCGTGTGTGGGACAGTGTTTAATCATGTTTAGCATACGTCGATTATATTGGTGTTACGCTTGCGACACATCAACAAACAATACAATCTAAAAAAGTACGTTATTTAGGGAACGCGAACCTTAAATATTTCTTTGGAAATCACCATTCTGAAACGCTACCACCGGCTACCGCGTAGCTATACAGCTCCCCTCTTTAACTTTATATTCGTGGCAGAAACATATTATACAGGGTGTTACAAAAAGGTACGGCCAAACTTCCAGGAAACATTCCTCACACACAAAGAAAGAAAATACACTCCTGGAAATTGAAATAAGAACACCGTGAATTCATTGTCCCAGGAAGAGGAAACTTTATTGACACATTCCTGGGGTCAGATACATCACATGATCACACTGACAGAACCACAGGCACATAGACACAGGCAACAGAGCATGCACAATGTCGCCACTAGTACAGTGTATATCCACCTTTCGCAGCAATGCAGGCTGCTATTCTCCCATGGAGACGATCGTAGAGATGCTGGATGTAGTCCTGTGGAACGGCTTGCCATGCCATTTCCACCTGGCGCCTCAGTTGGACCAGCGTTCGTGCTGGACGTGCAGACCGCGTGAAACGACGCTTCATCCAGTGCCAAACATGCTCAATGGGGGACAGATCCGGAGATCTTGCTGGCCAGGGTAGTTGACGTACACCTTCTAGAGCACGTTGGGTGGCACGGGATACATGCGGACGTGCATTGTCCTGTTGGAACAGCAAGTTCCCTTGCCGGTCTAGGAATGGTAGAACGATGGGTTCGATGACGGTTTGGATGTACCGTGCACTATTCAGTGTCCCCTCGACGATCACCAGTGGTGTACGGCCAGTGTAGGAGATCGCTCCCCACACCATGGTGCCGGGTGTTGGCCCTGTGTGCCTCGGTCGTATGCAGTCCTGATTGTGGCGCTCACCTGCACGGCGCCAAACACGCATACGACCATCATTGGCACCAAGGCAGAAACGACTCTCATCGCTGAAGACGACACGTCTCCATTCGTCCCTCCATTCACGCCTGTCGCGACACCACTGGAGGCGGGCTGCACGATGTTGGGGCGTGAGCGGAAGACGGCCTAACGGTGTGCGGGACCGTAGCCCAGCTTCATGGAGACGGTTGCGAATGGTCCTCGCCGATACCCCAGGAGCAACAGTGTCCCTAATTTGCTGGGAAGTGGCGGTGCGGTCCCCTACGGCACTGCGTTGGATCCTAAGGTCTTGGCGTGCATCCGTGCGTCGCTGCGGTCCGGTCGCAGGTCGACGGGCACGTGCACCTTCCGCCAAACACTGGCGACAACATCGATGTACTGTGGAGACCTCACGCCCCACGTGTTGAGCAATTCGGCGGTACGTCCACCCGGCCTCCCGCATGCCCACTATACGCCCTCGCTCAAAGTCCGTCAACTGCACATACGGTTCACGTCCACGCTGTCGCGGCATGCTACCAGTGTTAAATACTGCGATGGAGCTCCGTATGCCGCGGCAAACTGGCTGACACTGACGGCGGCGGTGCACAAATGCTGCGCAGCTAGCGCCATTCGACGGCCAACACCGCGGTTCCTGGTGTGTCCGCTGTGCCGTGCGTGTGATCATTGCTTGTACAGCCCTCTCGCAGTGTCCGGAGCAAGTATGGTGGGTCTGACACACCGGTGTCAATGTGTTCTTTTTTCCATTTCCAGGAGTGTATGTTATGTGGACATGTGTCCGGAAACGCTTACTTTCCATGTTAGAGCTCATTTTATTACTTCTCTTCAAATCACAGTAATCATGGAATGGAAACACACAGCAACAGAACGTACCAGCGTGACTTCAAACACTTTGTTACAGGAAATGTTCAAAATGTTCTCCGCTAGCGAGGATACATGCATCCGCCCTCCGTCGCATGGAATTCCTGATGCGCTGATGCAGCCCTGGAGAATGGCGTATTGTATCACAGCCGTCCACAATACGAGAACGAAGAGTCTCTACATTTGGTACCGGGGTTGCGTAGACAAGAGCTTTCAAATGCCCCCATAAATGAAAGTCAAGAGGGTTGAGGTCGGAGAGTGTGGAGGCCATGGAATTGGTCCGCCTCTACCAATCCATCGGTTGAGAAGCGTACGAACACTTCGACTGAAATGTGCAGGAGCCCCATCGAGCATGAACCACATGTTTCGTCGCACTTGTAAAGGCACATGTTCTAGCAGCACAGGTAGAGTATCCCATATGAAATCATGATAACGTGCTCCATTGAGCGTAGGTGGAAGAACGAAACTAAAATGATCTCTAACATGGAAATTAAGCTTTTCCGGACACATGTCCACATAACATCTTTTCTTTATTTGTGTGTGAGGAATGTTTCCTGAAAGTTTGGCCGACCTTTTTGTAACACCCTGTATATAAAACAACATGCGCCTATTACACGCAATCACAGAAAATCGAATGGTCTGAAAGTAAATTCCCTACAATAATAATGGTACAAATACACTGCTAAAAGTGTGTTAAATATGCTGGTTCCCACTGGTGCGAGCTGTGAACAACCGAGCATATCCCAGCTTATTGAGACACGGAAACAGTTTGGTTTCGTTGGCTGTAATGCCCTTGGAGAACAAAAAATTGAAGTATCACAAAAGAACAAGGTTTTTACTATACCACGTGTTCCGACGGATTAGCAGGGCCTGTTGTGCTGTCATTAACGGGCAGCATTCCAGAGGGTGTTTTCCAGCAGGATAACGCTCGCCCACGTACCGCTGTTGTAACCCAACATGCTCTACAGAGTGAGGACATATTGTCTTGGTCTGCCCCATCACCAGGTCTGTCTCCAATCAAGTACATCATTGGACGACAATTCTAGCGTCATCCAGAACAAGCGTTAACCTTCCCTGTATTGATCGACTAAGTGCAACAGACATCGAACTCCATCCCACAAACTGACATCCGACACGTGTAGAACACAATGCACCCATATTTGCATGCTTACTTTCAACATTCTGCCCGTTACACCGGTTATTAGTGTACCAGCATTTCACATTTGCAATCGCTTATTTCGCCAAAATACCAAGGTTATTAAACAGGTATCTGTGGGATTTGTTCTAGCACCAGTATTAAATATAATTCTTATCATTCACTTCTATATTCGGAAAGTATTGTTCTTGTACGGCGAGAGTCTACAGAAAAAGGTTCTGTTATTAATTAGTACATGGAAATATGGAGAATAAGCTAGTTCCTTTCTTTAGAAATCACTTATAGCAGAAATCATAGCTTCTTACATACTGTGAATGTAGCTGAACAAAGACTTTTATTAATTCTGGGGTGCGGGTATTCAAATTAAGGCAGTGATCTGTATGTAACTACAGAAACTTAACACTATCTACTTCTCGCATTTCATTTTGGAATAGATCGTATTTATAGCTGGTGAAGTTCTCCGAGAACTTCTTACCGAATGTACTGAGTCTTGTCAAAATTTAATGATAATATCTTTGTTATTATTATTTCATTTTTAAATTTTCAAATGTTACAATGGGTGCCTTTTCAGAAGAAGTAATGGTGTTATTTTCTATTCCTATACTAGTATAAGTTGAAAAAAAATCAGAATATTGAAACAATGTAATTCGATCATTTACGAGTATCAGAAACAACACTGAAGCCAAACAAGAAGCCTATATTAAACGACGTCTGCCTGTCCCGTTAACCGATCCCATAATTTTTGTGTGATCAAGATGGAACAGATAAAAGATGCTTTCTTTCATGTATATAGTATACAAACCATGAATATTCCATATTATTTCAAGCTCTCGACGAGGATATTATGACCCACACAACTGAAGGGTTTGGCCATGACACAAAGTATTCCCAGTGGCGATAATTTCTTATTTACTGAGTCCGATATGTCGCCTTAAACTAATTATAGTCCGTTCACTTAAGGTCTTTTTTGAAGCCTAAGCAGTTCGCAAGTGAGATTTCCCTTTTGTAAGCGCTTGTAAATTGTATTCTACATGGTCTTCTACAAAATTTTCGAAAATACTGTGATTAATTTAGATTTATATTTTTATTTGCGGTATAGTTTGATAACAGTATATTTAAATCTGTTTGTTCGAACCTAAATTATCTGCTCCTGACAGAAAAAAATATTAAAACCAAATGTACTTTTCAGAGATATCTTCCATAAGTTCATTTTTAACTTTTAAATAGATTCTTTAATTTTCCTCATTCGTTTTTACTACACGTTTTTTATTCTGTTTCGAATAATTCTTAACTTGTTGCTAAAGGAGCCTATTTTTCTTGAAAAGAAATACATTTTGTTGCTACGCTTAGAATTTTACAGTACAGTTGGTCATGTGAGTTAACCCTTTTCATCCTCTGTGTTCCTTCACAATAAATATAGAAGTGTCTTACTATTGGATAATACTGTGATTGTATTGCAACACCGCCTATATGAACATTTGTAAGTAGGCTGTTTAGGTTTTTATGTTGGTGACGCCATGTAGCGCTCTATATGAAAATCACTGACTGTGCTGTGTGCAGCCTGTGGATGGTTTGTATTGTTGGAATTTGCTATTTTAGTGTTGGGCAGTTGGCTGTTAACAGCGTGTAGCGTTGCGCAGTTGGAACTGAGCCGCCAGCAGTGGTGGATGTGGGGAGAGAGATGGCAGAATTTTAAGAGCGGACGATCTGGACGTGTGTGCCCCAGAAAGAGTAAATTTGTAATACTGGATATCATGAACTGATATATATATTATAACTTTTGAACACTATTAAGGTAAATACATTGTTTGTTCTTTATCAAAATCTTTTATTTGCTAACTATGCCTATCAGTAGTTAGAATCTTTTATTCAGCTGGCAGTATTGGCGCACGCTGTATTGCAGTAGTTTGAGTAACGAAGATTTTTGTGAGGTAAGTCATTCATGAAAGGTATAGGTTATTGTTAGTCAGGGCCATTCTTTTGTAGAGATATCTGAAAGTCAGATTGCGTTGTGCTAAAAATATTGTGTCAGTTTAAGCACAGTCATTTATAATTTTCTAAGGGGACGTTACATATGTCGACCCTTAGCCGAGGATACCTCATTGGAGTCTTCTGATGTTTTCTTGTAGTTTGTGTAATTAGTGTAGCTATTGTTTATTGCTAGCGCGTAATTATAGAGAGAATTTCCTTTGTAGTTGTAGTTTTTCATTGTTGTACAGTAAAACAGTTGTGGCATGCATGTAGATTTGCACCAAGTATTTCGCACCTGCGCTTGGAATTAACTAGATATTATTTTCAGTGCTATGTTAATGTGTTTTCTTATTTTTGCTATTCAAATTGTGTTTTTCTTGTTATCGTGTGAAATACGTGATAATTATGACGTGTCAAAAACGTAACACTAGGCTCCAAAGTAAATTGAGAAATGATAGTGACGACGAGCGTAGCTTATCAGCACCACCGTATAATGAATTAACAGACATTCAAAGTAGTAATTTGGTAATTGTGCATAGGGAAATGGAGCGGGCGGCAAATAATGGTGTAGACAGTGAAACAATTAGTGAACAGGGAAGCATTATCGATCGATCGGTTGGCAACAGCTCGCCTCAGGAATCCGAAATGACAGGATACAATCTTGCAGATACTGTAGATTCAGGTTTTGCGTCCTCACCGTTTTCTCAGATAAGTCAAGACACATTTTCTGCTTTACAAAATGCGAATATTGCCGGTTCAAATGCACTGCCGAATAGCACTGAGGAACATGTTTCAGGCACCAGTGCATTGTTATTACAATTAATGCAACAAATGGGACAAAGGCTTCAAAAGTTAGACACAATGGAACAAAATCAGAGACAAACACAGCAAAAGTTAGACACAAAGGAACAAAATCTTCAAAAGTTAGACACGATGGAACAAAATCAGAGACAAACACAGCAACAGCTTCAAAAGTTATACTCAATGGAACAAACGCTTGAACAAACACGTGAAGGTTTAACTGCTGAGTTACTTAAAATCGAATCGAAATGTCAAAAGTCTGTAATGACGTAAAAACACAAATTTGTGAGCATTTTCAACCTATTTTTTTGCGTCATGAAAATGCATTACAGAATCACGAAGCAGACATAAAAGAACTGCAAACTATTATTCATGAAAATCACGACACCTTGCAAGCTAAAACTGACCCAGTTGCATCTACCGATTCGGTTACGCAACTTACAAAAACTCAGGAAAACTTAAAGGACACAGTAGATACGATTTCAACACAAATGGACACTCTGAAACTTGGTTCAGAAAAACACACTGAGGAAGTCAGTTCAGTATCGGAGAAAGTAGCCGAGCTTTCGGATCAGTTCACTAACTTATCTACAAAGGTAGATGACGATCTGAATGACACAAGACCCGTAGCCTTCACTGACACAGAAGAGTATGAACAAATTAGAAAATTCAAACAAATTCAAAATCAAATCAATACACAGTACAAAACAGAAATCCGGGAAGTACAAGATCAGTTGACACAGGTAATACAAGAATTACATATTTCAGAGGACACCCGCGCTCCAATACGGGAAGAGGGACATAGAGATACGGAACAGCCACAAAATAATAACACAGGGTACTTCGAAAATTATGAAAGAAATTGGCAAGGTACTCCGAATTTTGAGATGGAACCACCGGAAAGAAGTAACAATGACCGACATGCGAATCGCCGACATGATGATTTTGACTATAAGCTGTTAATTACTACACGTAAATTCAAAACATTTAAGAATTCTGGCAACGACATTCATCCACAAGCATGGCACCATCAATTCTCTCATTGCTTTCTGCCAACTGGTCATTGGAGCACAGGTTAGAATTTATGTGTGGCTACTTAGAGAATGAACCAGCTGTAAGAATGCGATCGGTCATTCACGATTGTCACAGTGAAGGAGAATTTTATCATGCCTTCCTCCCAGCATATTGGTCTCAAGCTACACAAGACCGAGTAAAACATAACATCACAATGATGAAACATTTCGAACAATCTGAATTTTCCAGTCTTGTGAAATATTTCGAAGATATGTTGCATAAGAATCAGTATCTTTCAAACTCATACAGCCCCTCAGAACTCACCCGCATTTGCTTAATCAAACTGCCTGAACATTTACATATTATTTTTGCAGGACGTTGCAAAGACGACATTGAAGCTTTTCAGGGACTGTTACAAGAATTGGAAATTGACACTGACAATCGCAGAACGCGAAAACAGGAGCACAACAATTACAGGTCACATCGTCACAATTCTGCGATGACAGAAATAATAACTGGACACGACAAGGCTATTCTTACAATGCAAATCGTGACCAAAACAGACACCAACCGTATGTCAACCGTTGGCAGAGTAGTAATAGTTACAGAGAAAGATCGCATTTCTGTAGTAATGAATATGACAGAGATAACCATAGAACCAGACAATATGGGAACCAAAAGAATTAATATTAAGGGAGACAGAATAACTTCAGACGCAACAGTTCGGCGCGCAGTTACGATTCCGGGAGAAATTCTCCACCACATGACCAACTAGAAAGAAACTATGCGATCTACCGACATGACGACAGACGATATAATCGTAACGACAGACCTGAATTTCATCAGAACTGGTGGGATTCAAACAGGGCAGGGCCCTCTCGACAAGGTGAATTTGTAGAAGTTAGATCTCCAAAATCCCAATAATGACGCGCGCCAACAAAGAGACAGACAATGACTCGCACAGCAGCAGCCACGTGCGCCGACTGGCTCAGAGAAAAATAACATAGACGCTAACCTTGAGAAAAATTTTAGCGTTCTTTACCGACGTATACTGCATGATAGTTGCGTTCAAGATGATTTGCTGCATACTGAGGAAAGGTAAAGGATTACACCATATTTCACGTGTAAAACCGTTTATTGAGAGATAATCTGTTTTTTAACTTAGTCTTTGCTATAAAATTTTTCACTTCACGTTACTAGTACTCTTTGCCACACTTAGAAACTGTTAACATGCAACTATGTTTTAAAGTTAACTATCCAGTCAACAATCTAGGGAACTTATTTAGACAAGTAATTACACATGCATTGCTATAGTTAACAGAGAACACAGTGTTACTGTGTGTGTGTACATTCTTTCTTGTTAGTTGCACGATTACGTAACGACTATAAGGCTTACATACTTAGAACATATACTGCTAATGAGATTTTAATGCAACAATTTGGTTTACTTGAAAAGACATTCTTTATTTGAAGTACTTTCTGTGAGATTAAAGATGACTTAGTATTTGGTTTCTTTGACAGCTACACGATTATATCATGACACTACTAATGAGTGACCCAATTTACAGTGTTGCTTTTGTGCTGTATCTGTTTTATATCTACACAATTTTTCTGAATTCTTCTGGAAAGTAAAACATGTTTTATTAGTAACTTTTGTGGTGTAGCTACAATGAGACAGCCTTTTCCTTAGCACAATAATACATTACAGTATAATACTTTCTTGATCATGGTAATGTACGTAATAACTACGATATCTATACGCATAGCATTTCACTTTTGTTTATGATGAAGTAAGTACATTGACTTCTGCAGAACTTAGCTTTCGGAGGACGATAACTACGACACTTCCACAGAATTATCTTACAGGAAGACGCACATTTAGCGCTAAAGGACACACATTTGAGTGATTAATTTGTACTTAAAACATTTATTTTTAAAGATTTTTGAATTACAATGATACAAAGGTTTTCCGTGATACATGTCATTCCATTGCTGTAATCTGTAACACCTGAGGGTATAATTACATTAATCCTCAGGGGGGTACACGCTTACTTTGTGTAACATGTGTTTGGCAAGCACAAGGAGCCCTAGCTAATATGGTATTTGCTTATACAACTATACACATCAGTACCATATTTCTCTAACACATAAATTACACATCTATCTGATCATTTAACTGAGAGAGACAAACATTTTTTTACTACGTCAGTGACACATGTTTATGCAATTACACAGTTGGATAACTTCACACTTTTGAAATTATATTTTGTCTGTACTTTGTGAACTGTTCATATTTTTTCGGAACCATTGTGATACTATGAGAGCTTTGAATGATGTATTTGGTATGGGATCATGATTTTTAAAGTACGTTTGAGATAGATGACACTATTGAAATGAGCAGATAAATTTTTTTAGGTTTTGAGATGATTGGAGGAAGCTACAACGATTTTGAGATTTGGCTGAGGTTTTATGATGTTATTATTATGATGACGATGTGTAATATGCTGTTGAGGTATGTTTATGATCAATAAGCTGATGCTATATGAGGAATTTGATTATGCTACATATTTATAATGATGAAATATTGAAGAAGTGTCAACGAATATGTATATGTGTAATAAGGTAAGGAATGATGAGTAGTGGTTAGGGACCCTGATTTGTGAAAAAGGATGTTGGAAACCAAGAATCGTACTTTAAGAGTTATGAAATGTGTGTAAATGCGTGAATGTATCACAATGCCGGCGAAAATTTTTTGGACACTGTTATATTTATAGAATTTTGTTTCTACACATTTCTACTGTAATTTCTCAACTTGTGAAATTTTCTTTGTATCAGACTGTCACTGTAGCAGGAACTTCTGTTGTAAATTTCGGTAAGAAAGGTAAGTGACCTTGACATAATGATTTGTGGGTGCCCAGCTGTGCCACCTGCCTGGAGAAAAAGCCATTAGGTGGAGAAATAAAGAGACCATTAACCTCTCTATTGACATTCCTTTGTAGAAAGCATCGCAAATACGACACGCTCATTACTTGGAAACATATTGTAATATGTGCTACTTACTGAAATGCTTATGAATTGATGGGAAATATTCTTACATCTGCACACCTGATTATGACAAGTGTCTTTCTACGAGAGTTGAGAGAATTTCTACTGATTTATGAAATGCCACATGGCTCTTGAATGATGTTTTCATGGTTTGCTTTACATAGTTGCTTATTTCATTTGATATCTGTTTTCCAGCTGTGTTGCAGCATTGGTTTTATAAAATAAAATTAAATGCATTTGCTAATGTGAACATTTTCTGTCAACAGATCTATTAAATAATAATTTTATGATCCACATTCTTCGAAAAATGAGCACTTGGAAAGGAAAGAACAATAAGAAGGGACTAATAACAATAACTGAATCCATAAATTTCTTTTCAAGTACTTGGTAATACTTTTTTTTACAATAAGTTGTTGTGGTGCACCACTTTAATGAGATAGACATTAAGATGTGAATAGACATGTCCCTTATCTGCATTGTTGTCTTTTGTGTACTATTTTTCCTGCTTGAGCTATGTCATATTGAGGTATAAGTTATTGCATTTGCTGCTGCTGTTTGCCAGGCATAGTGCTACTGAATGTCACTTCGTATTACTCTGTTAAGCCAGTTTTACTACTGATTTATTCTTCTTGTTGCTGCACATTGGCTCATATTAGTTGTAATGTTGCATTTGCTTTGCTAATTTAGATATACTGCTGCTTGCTTTGCCAATTTGCATTTTTTTGTCATTGCTGTTTGTGATAATTGTTTTGTGCTGCTGCATTGCCTCATACCTTAGTTTATGCATCTGAGATCAGTAGACTTAAGTTACTGTAAGATGGGGTAGGCTATATAAGAGAACGAGTTGTGATGAATTGGAAGAAATGCATTGAGAAGTTGTAAGAAAATGGTTTGGCCAAAAAAGTAGTGTACAGTGGAGAAAAACTATTTTCGAAAGAGGATATGAATAGAATACAGAAAGCATGCTTGGATAGGATTTTTTTGGTGGAAACAAATGTTGAAATAAGAGGAAAGATCTATGGAATGAAATTTTGGGTTGGACTGCAGTACCAAATGTTACACTGAAAACAAACCCAGTCCTTTCCTTTTGTGTTATTCCGCTATATGTTTGTGTACTCTTGTGTATTTGTGTTTTTCCTGTCTTTATGTGTTTAGCTGATAAGAGTTATGTCGTTGAATTTTTCTAATATATGTTATTTACTTTGTAAAGATGTTTAGACATTATTTTCGAAAGCTGTTCTGATTTTTTATGTATTTACTTATCTCATAATTCCTGTAACACTGATGTATATGTTTATTTCTATTCTTTTGTAAATCCTGTATTACTACAAATGTTATCTGTATTATTATGTTTTAATGATGTTTTCTGTATCTTTGTATTACATTCTCATGTTACAAAATTGTAATGGACACCAGTTCACCAAATTTAGTAACTTGTAAGCATTCATTTCACTACACACATTTCTGTTGGTCATAGTATATGCACAATATGTGAGAAGTTGGGACTGTTAGTGTTTGCACGTGTGTTAATAATTTAGCAAGGGACTGGTTAACAGCATTGCTGGTTCTAAGGTCAACTGCAAAAACTTTGTGAGTGCACAAGTGGTGGTTTATGGACTTGCTATATTGTCCACAAGACTCTTCAGTGGTGTCTGCACAGTCGCAACAGATGGCTGCTGGCTGTCTCTACAAGGACTGCAGTGGGTCTGCACCTCTGGTGGTCCACCAATACCGTAATCTCTACCAGGACTACAGTGGGTCTGCTCTGTGATGACTTACCTATCAATATTCTTCAAAACTTCGACTGACTCTGCTGTGGGTTTGCTCTGTTGTGGCCCATTACCTGTCTGCATGTCAAGAGTCAGCACTGTCTTTCCGTTGGAAGGACAACACTGCTTCTTCAAGACTGCATGGCAATCCACTACTTTCGTGTGCATTTTCTTTTACTGCTCAGACTTTGAGAAAAAAAATGTTTCAAATGGCTCTGAGCACTATGGGACTTAACATCTATGGTCATCAGTCCCCTAGAACTTAGAACTACTTAAACCTAACTAACCTAAGGACATCACACAACACCCAATCGTCACGAAGCAGAGAAAATCCCTGACCCCTTTGAGAAAAAAAATCACTACAATTTTACTGTGATGAATGATCAGGACTGTCTTTATGGACTGTGATAAAATCTTTGATTTTGACCAATAGTATATCAATAAGTGTGTGCATTTGATTTCTTTGTTATTGTAATTATGTAAAATTTTTTAAAATTTGTATTGGCCACTGACCAAAACAATTTGTAAAATCTTTTTGTGGAGAGCATGGGGGCTATGTAAGTAGGCTGTTTAGGATTTTGTGTTGGCAGCGCCATGTAGCGCTCTATATGAAAATCACTGACTGTGCTGTGTGCAGCCTGTGGCTGGTTTGCATTGTTGGAATTTGCTATTGTAGTGTTGGGCAGTTGGCTGTTAACAGCGTGTAGCGTTGCGCAGTTGGGGGTGAGCCGCCAGCAGCATATATATATATATATATATATATATATATATATATATATATATATATATATATATAATGACTTTTGAACACTATTAAGGTAAATAAATTGTTTGTTCTTTATCAAATTCTTCTATTTGCTAACTATGCCTATCAGTAGTTAGAACCTTTTATTCAGCTGGCAGTATTGGCGCACGCTGTATTGCAGTAGTTTGAGTAACGAAGATTTTTGTGAGGTAAGTCGTTCATGAAAAGTATAGGTTATTGTTAGTCAGGGCCATTCTTTTGTAGGGATTTCTGAAAGTCAGAATGCGTTGCGCTAAAAATATTGAGTGTCAGTTTAAACACAGTCATTTATAATTTTTTAAGGGGACATTTCACATTTAATCGATTTACAGTTTGGGACAACTGCTTTTGAAGTAGATTATGACTGTTTAGCAACATTTGTAGGTATCAAAACATGTGGTGCGTGGTAGATATCTTCTCAGTGACAAATCTAAAGTGTTCAACGAGAACAATTTACATGTGCAACAATAAGAATGCAGTGGGAATATATTCAAATCTGTTGGACGAATGTTATGAAAACAAACACTCCAAACCGACGTATCACGAAAATTAATCTGTAAAAAACACACCACATGTCATTAAGAAAGCGTATAAACCGTCTGAGGATGAATCACAACGATTCGAAACCGGTAACAGTACCCTTTGAATAAAGGAACTGAAAGTAAATTTGTGGGTGGTTGCTGTCCGAACACCATCAACATTTGTTTTCAAACAACAGCCACGGTCTCCATCATGTCAACATACATTATATTTTTCATTGAATTCCAAGAAAAACAGAGATTTCCAAAGGTTTGGAATAAGAACAAAAAAAAAATGGATGCCTATACACAGACGGGAATAACAATGGGCTCTAAAGAGTGATAGAAACAAGACTTTCCTGAATTATACAGGAAAGAGGTAAGCAATTTAATACTGTTATAACCTGTCTATTGACAGATATGTATTTGATTATGACGAGCTACGTGTTGTTTTTCTATGCTGACGTGTTCCTTGTTCCCTCAACACATGACCTCTCGCTGCTCTGAATCGAGTTTCACCTATAATCATCTATCCGGCCACATCCATCAGTCCCAATCACCAAGTTTTTATGCAATACCGCAATCTGTCTCAGTGACGGGTATGAGGCAGTGAAACAGCTTGATGAGCTGGTTTTCTCAGAACCGTTTATGCCTAAAGCGCTATCAAAGTCTGAAACAGTTTGTGCAAGAATAGATGAACTGTTCACACGTGCAAGATGAATTGTTATTCTAGTTCGCTTATCGTACACCTTACACGAATTCCTTTCTCATCGCAGAAGGGTTCTGAGAGTCACAAGAATGTAAACAGATACCTACTGTAACACCTACAGCGCCTCTCGGTGTTGAAAAAACAAAAATAGCTCCCAAATTAGCTCCCATTTCATTAAAATATCAATTCACAAAATGACCCAAGCCCCTCCACAAGTAGTAATTACGAAAAATAAATAAAAAACAAATAGAGGGAAATATCTAGTTTAGAAATCAAAAGAAAAGAAAAGGAAAATTTAATTATAAATTTTAGAAATCTGGGAAGGGGGAAAAAACAGTAGAAAATATTAAAATATTAGTTATTCCAATATGTAAGAAAATCAATATTACAGTCATAGAACGTAAGTCTGGGACACCAAAGATAGTGTTTATTAAAGTATAAATAGCCATACGTTGTAATTACGATACTCCAGTCTCTAGTCTGTTATAGTTCGGAACAACAATTGGGACTTTATTAAACGGGGATCAAGAATAGACCGTGACGAGATTGTTTTTGAGGATTGTCAATTCAAGACTTTAATTTGGACATCTATCAGATTAGATAAACGGGAAGGTGAATAGTAATCTCTTTGGCTTTAATGTCAATTCGTGTGAATATTTAAACGCTTTACTGAAATGAGAATTTTAACCGGATTCGGACTTTGAACTGTGATAGTGGGGTACTTTAACTTCACGCGACTAGTGGTCATAGTCAATGACAGTTTGCGGATATTAAATAGAAATAACTTATTTACCGAAAGTGACAGCATATTATGTAACTTCTCTGATGCTAGCGGGAATCCTAATTAGACATCTAATTATAGAACTTCTTTGAATGAGATCGTATGAGTGAACCTATTTATTAATAATTCTTGTCAATAAACTGACGTTAATTTGAAACATAATACAAATCTTGAACATTAATTTAACTTAGATTAATAAACGTTAAGGTCACGTGATGTATGCCAAGAACAAACTAGCGATTCGTAACTAAAACAATTGAACGAAAGCTTAAAGTATCGTTGTCTGTAAACATTGGTAGTAAAGCTACTATACATCTTTTCTCTCAGAGTTGGGAAGACTATACGTGTAGTGACCCACGGTTAACATTGGGTTTTAAAAGTAATCAAACTGATACTTAGGAGGGACAGTATTAAATAAAAGTAAAACCCTTCAATGACAGTCAATGTGTAAAAAATAAAATCAAACTTTCACCTATTAGACGAAAAAGCGAAAACAGAAAAAGGGCTGCTACATTACACATATAGAAACAGTATGTTTATTGTGTGACGATACAGCCCCCAGAAAGGTGCCTTATAAACTTGGAGAGCGGACGCAGGCTAGCCTAATTGGGTGCGCTGTGTATTACAGTTGTCGCCGCTCGAGATGGCGTTTGACAGGAGAAATGGGGGCGGTAGCGAGTCACGTAGAGGCTGAGCGTGGGCGACCACAGCAGCAATAGCTTTGTAGTTCGTTCGCTAGATGTTGGCGTCCTTTGAGATCTTCTATTGGAGCAGTCATCATGTATGAGAAATTCTGATGCTTATCAGACGACAAAACTCGCTCTAAAAGCACGTAGCCGGTTTTCCCAGTGTTGGAAAACCGTTAGGGGCAAAAATGATTGAAAGAGCCGCCATGACAGACTAAAGAAACTGGTTAAAGACAGAAAATCAGATATTTTCTAATAAAAGTGTGACCCAGTAACATACTGGAAAGCCAGTACCACAGAAATAAGGTAAAATTATAGCGAGTACTAGGATATAAGTGCAGTTTAGATGCGATGAATAGTTTTTAAGCTATTCTATGTAAAACAATTTTTCAATTGTATGAAATTAAAAAAAGTGTACCTCAGTGACAAGTACATATATTTTCATAAATGAAGTGTCTTAGAGACGTATTACATAATGTGATAAACATTGACATTTTTGAACTATCGGCAAGAATGTGTACTCTGCGTTGAAAAATGGGCAAATTTAGCCATAATATTAATTTACTCGTATATCGTAAAAATAGCGGCATCATTAAAGAATGACAATAGTTCGGACAATAGAAACAGGTTCATAATTAGTTGTTCTAATTTATTAACAATAATATCATTAAAAGTAACTTTGTCGTGTTAAAAGTGTAATTTATGTGAATATCAGTGTTTGTGTGGTAGAAACCTATTTAAGCACTGAAAAGCCTGATAAAACTTGGAAGTGGTTTCATATATAATACTTGTATATATCAACAGACTTTTATTTTTACGTGGTTATGTAGTAAATATACTTGACTCCGTTGCTTTGTGAAAGTATTGAGATTTTTCTAAGTGGCGAGTTGCTGACTTCGAAAATTTTCGCGTGTGTAGCCAGTGAACACTTAAAAATATTGTCACATTGTGCACGTAGAAAATTTTTCAATGTGTCGCCACTGAACATATTTTCGTGCTGTGGACTTAGAGTATTTTTTCGTCAGGGGACAATTCCGAACTCTGAATTTTTCGAGGCTTTCGAGTGAGTTGGGACCTAGCAAAGATACTGCCCGGTTATTTACGTTCTCACATACGATAAACATTCATCCCTGGAAGTTAATTAAACTTGTAGATGCCGGTCATAAGAAAAATAAATCCAACTATTTCGTGAAACCTGTATGTTGTGAATTTTATTGCTCAAAACCGTGCATGCATTTTTGATTGGTTATTGTAATTTTCTATTGAATAATTTGAGCAAATACAACGAGTGAATGGTTGCCCTAGAAGTTTTCGAACTTTGTCCCTGTTGTCCTCCATTATTCTGCTTCCCTCTCCTAGTTCCACTTTCTTGCACTGGCCTTGGTTCTTTTCTGACCATTAAATCTCCCCCAGATTCCTCTCCAGTTTTCATTCATATTTCTCTCTCTATTGTAATTCTACTCGCTATTTCCCCAGTCCTTGTTAGTCCTATTATCATGTCGACCTTTGGAAAATCCAACCTTTCAATGTGGCTCGTTATGCTGTGCTATAAACTCCAACTTTAATAAATAGATAATTTGCACAACAGTGTTGGGAACTCAGAGCTGTTTCATTGCTCCATTGGACACTGACTTTCAAGTTGCATTTGTTCAATTCAGTACATCAATTTTACGTTTACATTTTCAAGTGGCCAATGCACATGTGAGTTAGCTGACAGTGCAGTACAGTCGCATATGGGGTCTCGGCGAGGTATTGTTCATGCTGTGCTGAAAGCAGAGCGGAGTTGCAAGTGAGAACGGTGCTACATTCTACGCGGTACGCCGTAGCAGCAGCAGCAACATCAGCAGCAACAGTCGTCTGAGTCATAGGTCGCCCCCTGGTTCGCCGAGATTCGGCACAGCGTCGCACCACAACACGGTACTTCGCAGGCAGCAGCCAGTGGGAAGCAGTACACAGCGGTTCTACACATGCCTCGCCGCAGCAACAGCCGTCTTCAGCATCAGCAGAGGCACAGCAAGCAACAAAGTTAAGTTTCGTAGCAGGCGCATTAACTGTTGTTTGCAATTCCAGCTCTCTAGTCAATCACACTGATGGACATGAGATAAGAAAGTCGCCCGGTGATTATGATTCGATGGGGGCTGGGAGTGAGCCTCACAGCTCAAAAAGACAAGAATTAGTGTAAATGACCCAAGAGGAAACGTTTATTAGTTTGTTGGTTTAAAAACTAAAATCAAAGCCAATCTAGAAAGTTCTATGGAAAATTTGGATTGCATAATTGCGAGTTGAGAGAATTGGGAGATCAAAAAATTCAATGAGTAAATTGAAAACGAAATAATGGCTGATTTAGACAAAATATTGGACCCAACGGGAAAACTTGGGGCAATGGAACAGAACCTGTGTACCGGAATTGGTGCTGTTGAGGCAGAGCTGAAGGGCGAGACAGACTCAGGGATGCAGGTGTGTGATGCCAGGAACGAAGAGACAAGGCAGGCTCTAGTTAATGTGGATAAGAAGATTGTGGCCAGCTGTGATGAGAACAAGATGATGCCGACGGGAGAACTGGAAAGCCCAGCAGGCAATCTGGAAAAAGTGATGGAGCAGGTGGTTGAAATTAACGAAGTAAACAACAGGCTGAGTAACTTAACTGTGCAGTGCTACTGTTAATAATGGGTGGCCTGTAATGCAGGCACCAAATAGTAAGACTTTTTTAGGTGGAAGTAAATACCATGCTGTGGATTTTCTTGCAGCTTGCAAAGATTGTTTCATGCCGTGTATGTCTGACCAATGTAAGGTTAAATTTGTGATGAGGTTGTTAGAGGGTTCTGCTCAAATATGGGCAAATCAATGTGCTGATCAGTTTGTTTCATTCGAAGCATTTCAAAATTGTTTTTGAGTAGGCATTGGAGCCAGGCAAAGAAAAGTGGGTTCAAAATGGTTTTCTGAATGACCCAGTATACAACGGAGATAAATATACCATGAGAGAATTTTGCCAGTAGGAGTTAACAAAGTTGGTGCTCTTAGACAGAGCTTTGGGGGTACTCACAGTGATTTCTCCTTTGAGGTGGAGATTGGCAGCAAATTTCCAGTTGGAGTTGATACACTGTCCAACCGATTTTATTGAAAATTTTCCAGATTTCATTGAAATGATGGATCAGGAACTGTCCCACAAACCAAGTTATGGGGGAAATAATCATGTAAGCAGTCAGATGGATCAACATGATAATAGGAGTTACAGGAACCGGAGAAATAGCTATCAGAATTACAGTAGAGTGAGGAATATGGATTAAACTGGAGAGAAAACTGTGGGAGGTTTAATGGTGAGAATAGAACCAAGGCCAATGGAACTACGAGAGGGGACCAGAGTAACAGAAGGCAACAGGGACACAGACCGGAAAACTAGTAGTTGTTCCAAATGTGGTCCACTTTGGGCCAAGTAACAATGCAAGAAATAGGACGAAGAGATGAGGTAATAATTATAGGCAGAACATCAGGTGTTGTTTCAGGAATAATAATAACCATAGTAGGAGTAAAGAGATAAGGTAAGAAGGAATTTGTGAAATGAATGGAATTCTGGATAATGAAAGTTTGTTTGGGAGTTGGTGCAAGTAGTATGATAAAAGAAATGCAGATAGAAGAAATTTTGGAGAATCTAGAAGTCAGAAGGGTGATATTAAAATTGGGGGTTTGTTCAGTGAATGAGCTGGTGGTGTAGTAAGTATTGAAGAAAATAGTATTGGTTTGGCCTCTGTATTGAATGAGTCAGGATAAGATGTAAAACATGAGAGGATGAATATGTGCTGTGATGTTCAATGTGGGTGTGCAAATCACAATAGTAATAATGTTGAGTTGGGTGCAGTTGAATCACCTACAGTGGATGCTAACGTTGTTAATGTTGAGGCCATAGTGCCTGAAGCAGGTGGTTTCGTGGATGGTGGTAATGGTATTGGACCATAGTGCCTGCACCTAGTTTTTTCGTGAATTGGGGTGTACCTGAGAGTACCTACTCCAGCGACATAGATAAGAGTATTTGTGCAGCGATTCCGGCATCAACTGATGTTTATGAGTATCCCTTGCGACTATTCTCTAAAGGTCTTGAGGAGAGTGACTGTGATTTGCAGGATGGAGTTAGAAGTAGTGTCTTTGTTGTAGAAACTATATCCCATTCAATGGAGCCTAATGAAATAAATGCTACTGACTTTTGTGTAAATGATATTCAACAGCCATCTTTATTTGCTGAAACATGGGAGAATGAAAGGGAGTGTGATTTTGATTTAAAGGTTTGCGTTGACAGGGCCAAGTGGATACAGAAGTGGGCACCAGAAGATTGGGCACACAGCAAATACTACTATTTTAAGCAGTTACTGGAGCAAAGTGAAAAGGATAAGGCATACTATGATGCTCTTACAGAAACATTTGATGTGGATAGTGAATCTGCTGTATTAAGCGGAGAGTGTGTGCTCATGACTGGAAAAGACTGGATAGAAAGTGATAATAGTACAGTAAATAATAGTTCATACAGCGGAAAGCGTGATGAAGATGATGAAACCCAAAATTTTTTGTTTATAGCAATGAACAATATATGGTGTGTGTAAGGATGAATTAAATACAGAGCAGGTAGAGAAACAGGAAAGCAACTATGAGGCCACTGATCGGGTAGGTTTTGCAAAATATATTTAGAAAGTGGATTCGAAAATATTGAAGAAGGAAATATTTAGTTTCGCCAAGAAGCTGGGGAGGTTGAGCGTAGGGAATAGTGAATTTCAAAACGCATTTGACTTAATATTTGCAGGGGATAATGAGACAGAACCATATACTGATGGTCAGGTGTGCACCATGGCGAAAGATTATGTACATGAAGTAGAGGAGGATCTTTCAGGTGCGACAGAATTAAAGAATGAATAGATCGAAAAGATGCAGCCAGTAATTAATGTTAAAGTGGGAAAAGTATGTACGACTCATCTGGTAGACACTGCCAGTTCCATTAGTGGAAGATCAGAAGATTTTTATAATCATATCAGGACTGATAATACAGTTGAATTTCCAGTCACAGGGTTGAGTGTTAAAAATGTCCCTGGGAACTATAGTAAACCAGTGAGGATGAATTTTTTAGTCATGCATTCCTTGTGTTTCAAAACTTAAGTTTAAATATGGTGCTTGGCATTGATATTTTGAGTAAGCATGGGGCACATATTAACTGTAAAGATCAGGTGTTGCAATTGAATGCTGGAGGAGACATGAATAGAGTAAAATTCAAAAGTGCAATAAATTATGATGGCTTAGCAGTAAGCTTGCATGTGGCTCACTGTATAATGGATGATATTAAGGGTACAGATGACAGTGAAAGGTCAGAACTGTATCACCTGTAGATATAGAAATAGAGATGTATTTTCAGAGAGGACAGGGAAGGTGACAAATTTTGAGTATTGTCTCAGGGTGAAACCTCATGAATCTATTAAGGTTAGGTCATATGATAGTGCAGTGACAGAAATCGAGGATCTTAGAACAGAATTACAGCATATGTTGGATTGAATGCAGAAGTGAGTACTGCAACCCAATAGTTGTTGCCAAAAAGAGGGACAATTCTGTACGCCTAGTCTTGGATGCTAGGAAGTTAAATAAAACAATAACAACAGAGACTGATCACTCAGAAAACATGGGAGAACTGATTCAGGACTTTAAAAAAGTAAAATTAATGATGAGCATAGACCTCACTACTGGCTTCTGGCAGGTCCCCTTAACAATAGAGAGCAGAAGAGATAGTGTGTTTCTGTTTGAAGGTAGGCTGTACCAGTACAAAGTAGTACCATTTGATCTCTGCATATCAGCTGCTACATTTATAAGGGCTATCAGTTATGAAGACAAAATCAAAGCAACAACAGAGTGTGCTAAACCAAGGAACTGTAAAGCAGTTAAAGTTGGGATGGCGACATTCTATCGTAAGTTCGTGAGTGATTTAATCCTTAATTCACCAAACCTGTCACAGTCGGCGAACAAATATGAAATATATGTCATGGATGTGAACAGCCGAGTGTGACAGAGATTTTGAGAAAATCAAGGACAGTATGCCTAACAGCAACTATTATATTGTCGCGTAGATGAAGGTATAAGTAAATGAATGACGAACATTAACGTCACTTAACGAAGGTTTATTCAGCACTTGCACATACAAGAGTGTGGAGCAAACTGCCTCCAGACAGAACACATACGGTATATATACAGCTACAGAACATTCCAGTACAATGCTTCTTGCCATTTGTGGATACTTCTAGAACGTACTCGAACCGAATATAGAAATTAAAATGTTCCCCTTCATGTGATTATCGAACTCACGAACCTCCATGCAACAATCCACTATCATAACCACTATACTACGGTGACTGTGCTACTGAGCGTCTTCTGCAACATTGCTCCCTCCTGAAGAGAACTGCGTCTCGGTGTTACGTCCTCCTAGTCCGAGAACGAGTCATCGGTCCTGCATACTACGACTCCCGATGGCTGATGTTCGCCCTGGCGGTGATCTTCTTAGAACTTCTCTTGCCGCTATGTTCTTCGGTACCTTTCCGCTTGTTGCCTGTCGCTGGAGCCTCGAATTTACCCTGGGTTGCGAGATCCTTGTAGGGCTTCATTCGAAGGACGTGGACCGTGTCTCTGATCTTTCGTCGTCTTGTGTCGGTGTCGAAATCTTCAACTTCATAAGTAACATCAGACAACTACAATCTCATAAGGTCCAAAGTAGCGGCTGAGGAGCTTCTCGGAGAGACCAACGTTCCGAGCAGGAGTGAAGATGCAGATGAGATCACCAGGCTGGTAGACAACAGGGCGGTGGCTCGTGTCATACCATCGGCGATCGTTTTCTTGAGCCTGCAGCGTGTGGTGTCGAGCTAACTGCAGAGCTTCCTCAGCTCTGGTTAGCACCTGGCCGATGTAGTCGTCGTCTACGTCATCAGGATGTAACGGAAACACAGTGTCCATCGTCGTCGTCGCCTCACGCCCATGCACCAGGAAAAATGGCGTAAATCCTGTGGTGTCTTGTGTGGCGTTGTTGGTGGCAAACGTCACGAAACGAAAGAACCTCATCCCAGTTGTTCTGCTCAACACGGACAAACATTGATAGCATGTCAGCCAAGGTCTTATTAAGGCATTGAGTAAGCCCGTTAGTTTTCGGATGGTAGGCAGTCGTCATGTGATGAGTAATGTTGCACTGACGGTTTATCTCTGTCACAAGATTCGATTGAAAAACTTTCCCTCGATCTGTAATTAACGATCTTGGGGCACCGTGTTTTAATACAATGTGTTATACGAAGAATTAGGCTACCGTGAGTGCTTCCGCTGTTTTCACGGCTTTTGTAATGGCATAGTGTGTTAGATAATCACTGGAAATAATAATCCATCTGTTGCCACTACCAGACTTTGGAAATAGTCCGTGGACGTCAATCCCAGCACGCTGGAAAGGCGTTTCGTCTGGTGGAATAAGTATGAGTCGTCCAGGTGGTTTCTGAGGAACTACATTTCTCCTCTGGCACTCTCGACAGTGCGTCACATAGTGACGAACACTCATAAATAAACCTGGCCTGAAAAATCTCTTGCGGATCCTATCGTAGGTCTTAATAAATCCTAAAAGTCCGGCCTCAGGTGTGTCATGGAATTTCTGTAGAACATCTAAGTGCATGTGTTTAGGAATCACTGGTAGACATGTCTTTCCAAACGGCTCAAAGTTTTTCTTGCAAAGTAATCCATTAACTACCTTAAATTGTCCTTTCACATCCTCTGACCTATTTAAGGGAAGCATAATTTGCGATATCTTGGCGTCCTTCTTCTGCTCAGCAGAGAGATGCTGCAGTGCAGCGAGACAGTCACTATCTTCATCAAAGTCTTGATGGTCTTGCACAGGGTTTCTTGAGAGACAGTCAGCATCTTGGTGTTTTCTTCCACTTTTGTACACTATGATAATGTCATACTCTTGAAGACGTAGTGCCCATCTGGCGAGTCATCCTGTTGCATCCATAAGACATGTCAACCAACAAAGTGAATGATGGTCTGCAACAACTGTGAATGGCCTTCCATACAGATACTGTCGAAATCTGCACATGGCCCAGATCAAAGCAAGACATTATATTTCTGTAGTTCAGTAGTTTCGCTCGGCTTTTGTAAGTGTCCTAGAAGCATAGGCTATAACCTTCTCTTTCCCATCCGAAATCTGCACCAGAACTTCACCGATCCCATACCCACTGGCATCTGTGTGTAGTTCTGTAGGTGCTCTCTCATCATACAGACCAAGTACAGGGTCAGTCGTCAGAGCTTTTCGCAGCACATCGAAAGAATATCTTGTTGTGCACAGCCCCCCCCCCCCCCCCAGCTAAATTTAGCATCGGCTTTTAACAACTCTTGGAGTGGCCTGGCTTTTATACAAAAGTCTTTGACAAACGACGGTAATAAGAACACAATCCGAGGAAGCTTCTCACATCTCTAATACTTTTAGAAATAGGAAATTACGTTATAGATCTCACCTTTTCTGGGTCTGGCCGCACACCTTCGTTTAACTCAAGGTGTCCAAGTATTTTGATTTCTTTTGTTCCGAAGAGACACTTTCTTGGATTAAGTTTCAGTCCGCTTTGTTGGAGACACTTAAGAACGGCACTCAGTCATTTTATGTGTTCATCAAATGTCTCTGAGAACATTTTAGTGTCATCGAAATAACAAAGACACATC
The DNA here is from genome assembly GCF_023864345.2 of Schistocerca serialis cubense. NCBI lineage: Eukaryota > Metazoa > Arthropoda > Insecta > Orthoptera > Acrididae > Schistocerca > Schistocerca serialis. Next base: position 351,316,050 of record NC_064640.1, on the reverse strand, counting down.
GTCCACATCAGGTGCCTTAGAAGATTATCCATCATTCGTTCCAAAGTTGCTGGTGCATTACACAGACCAAAAGGCATTACCTTAAACTCATACAGGCCCTCAGGGGTGATGAATGCAGTTTTCTCATGATCAGCCTCATCTACTTCGATTTGCCAGTCTCCCGAATACATGTCCGTGGTAGAGAAAAACTTAACTCTCTTCAGACAATCCAGTGTGTCGTCAATTCGTGGAATTATCTTGTTAAGCTTCCTGTAATCAACACAAAAGCGCTAACTGCCATCCTTCTTCCTGACGAGAACCACTGGTGACGACCATGGGCTCTGCGAAGGCTGAATGATGGCGAAGGCTGAATGATGTCATTCTTCATCTTCATGCTGACACACGGTATGTTCTCTGGCTTATTGGTTGATGGTCTCCAGCGCTAATCCTGTGCTTCACAGTTGGTTTGTCGAATTTGCGCTTCAGCTGTGGATTGATGCATTCAGAGAACTCTTGAAGAATGGCAAGTAGCTGCTTGTGTTGTTCCTTAGTGAGATGTGGTGATAATCGAGCTAGAAGATCTCGTCTCGGAGTGGCAGCGTTAATTTCGCTCACAGACTCGGAATGGGAGGTTTTTATGACGCTCAGCTGTTCTACAATTAACGGCTCAGCATTTGCTACGCATATGCGTCTTGGAAGGATCTGCAGTTTTCGGCGACAGTTAACTATCCACAGTTCACCGAATCCGTTCTGAAATGAGACGACAGAGGCTGGGATGATCAAGTTATTCTTCACTGGTATACTTCTCTTACATTTCACTACAAGATCCATGGTATGACGCACGACATGACACATGACAGCTACCTTTCTAGCGCTGACTGCAGGAATGATCACTTCATCCAGCACACATAGTCTCCACACACTCGGATGCGCATCTCATCTCGTCTAGCGTAATCTTCGAGCGACCACAATCTATAACTGCTTGAGAAGCTTTCAAAAAGTCCCATTCGAGAATGACGTCATGACTACACTCTTATAAGACGATGAATTCTAAGGGCTGTATATGGCCACTTATACCCACACAAATGACGCATCTTCCTGTAGATTTTACGTATTTCCCATTAGTCACCTTCAGCAGAGATGTTTTGCTGTCGACGAATACGGTTTTCTGCAACTGGCGACGGTACTTCTCCGAAATGACTGAATATGATGCTCCAGAGTCCACAAGAGTTTGGGATAACGACGTAGTTTCCTATCATTTTTGAAGTGATTGACGGCGGAGGATTTTTCTCTTCAGCGGCCTCACCTCCAAGGAAGGTCGCACCTTTTAGTTTTCCAGGTTGCGGCGGCTAAGTGATCGGCTGGAGCTTCTAAACGGCGATGGAGACCTTGATCGGCGAGTTGGGGAGCGTCTTCTCCAGCGGCTAGCCTGCCTACGTCGTTCTGCACCCCCATCTTCTTGTTCATCTTCGTCGTCCCTGAGCTGGCGTCGGCTAAGATCGGTTTGCTGTCTTCTGGCACGGGCATCATCAAGTATCCGCCGCCTTTCTCGACAATGGCGCACCACATGTCCCGGTCGTTCGCAGTGGAAACATACTGGTTGGTTATCCTTGGTCCTCCAGACATCAGTCTTCCTTGGTGCCCAAACAGATTGCTCATGCGGCTGGGTCTCGACTTTTTCACCGTTTTAAAGGGAAATGAATGACGAGAGATTGGACTCAATGTCTCTTTCACTTCCTCCCTTATGACCTCTTGAAGCGTCTCGGTTCTTTGCTCGCCGTGCAATCCAAGTGCCTTCTGAACTTCCTCTCTCGCTATCTGACGAAGAACACTTGTGAAATCAGTTCCTTCCTCCATCACAGACATCGATACAACGTCTGGTTGCCGTGCAAACTTCTTGCGTGTAATTCTTTTTTGATGCATTCTCTCGATATACTGGTCCCATTTTATGAAGTCGTCTGCTGTCGAAACCTCCTTCAGGAGTGGGGTTGATACATGCCCTTAGCAACACCCTTCATGAGATGTGCAACCTTATCTTCCTCTCATGCCATTGCTTGGCAGTGCCCTCAAAGTAGACGTAAACGGCTGCTCTGTCGTGGCCTGATGGGAGCCACTGTGTCATCGATAATGTGCGGTATCACAAGTTCCAATACCCAGTGCCTCCACCAGAATAATGTCACGTAGATGAAAGTGTAAGTAAATGAATGACGAACGCTAACTTCACTTACCGAAGGTTTATTCAGCACTTGCACATACAAGAAGGCGGAGCAATCTACCTCCGGTCAGAACACATACGGTATATACACAGTACATTTGTAGATACTTCTAGAATGTACTCGAACCGAATATAGGAATTAAAAAATCTCGTTCAGGTGAGTTTTGCACTCACGACCCTCCATGCAACAATCCACTATCATAATCACTATACTACGGCGACTGCGCTGCTCGGCTTCTTCTGCGACAATATTATCGTGATATGTTGCTCTCATTTTATGTTCCCTAAGACAGTTCAGACTATAGAATAGGGGTTTCTCTGTTGCAAAGGAATGTAGTGAATAGAAAATTAGAACTCTGGGGTATCCTTTGCCAGTAGCATCCTGTCAAAATATAAACGATCTGATGGTATATCAAAGAAAGAACATTTGGCAGTGGTATTGAGCTTCTTGAAATGTCAAACACACATAGAAAGTTATGAAACTATAGTCATGACTGAACGTAAGGCCCTAAGCTATTTAAAAGTCTGTAAACTGCTAAATCGTAGACTGACACGGTGGGCGCTGATCCTTCAGCAGTTCCAGTATCTGATTAAATACATCAAGGGGACCGATTTTGTTGTTGCTGACGTGCTTTCGCGTCTGCCAGTCAGAGGTGAGGAAAACGCTGAAGAGTAGGAGGAATGTACCGACTTTGGGATGATGTAGATGAAGGGGGTAGATGAAGAGAAACATATTACAGATACATGCAAGGACATAACATGGATACAGAACACTGAGCCTGATCTAAAGAAAGTGAAGACCAGTTTCAGAACAAAGTGGCATTAGGAATTTGAGAAATTTTACAAAACTTATAAGAGGGTACTACTCTGCAGAAAAAATACAGAGAGAGAGTAGTAGCGGCCGTGGTAACCCGAGGAGCATGTGCACTCACTCATAAATTACGTACGTTTGAGTCATGGTCATTATGGGACACAGAAACGCTTAGGGGTGTTACAAGACTATGTCTTATTCACTAATACGGATAATAGAGTTAGGAAACAGTCGAGTGCATGTGACAGGTGCCAATGAGCTAAGTACAGTACTACTGCCAGTCAATGGGAGATGCAAAACATTCTACTTCAGGGCGAGGGAGAATTATAGCCGGCCGAAGTGGCCGAGCGGTTCTAGGCGCTTCAGTCTGGAGCCGCGCGACCGCTACGTCGCAGGTTCGAATCCTGTCTCGGGCATGGATGTGTGTGATGTCCTTCGGTTAGTTAGGTTTAAGTAGTTCTAAGTTCTAGGGGACTGATGACCTCAGTTGTTAAGTCCCATAGTGCTCAGAGCCATTTTTGAGAATTATTGGCAATTGATGTATTCGGTCCATTAGCATGTAGTAGGGGTGGGCAGAAATACATTTAACTTGCAGTGGACTTATTTTCTAAGCATGTAAAATTGGGTAGCATGAAAAGGGCTGCAAATAAAACTGTGATCCGAAAACTGGAGATGGATTACTTCAAGAAATTCGGGAAGCCGAGGGACTGCTTTCAGGTAATAACTCACAATTTGTTTCCAAGATGTGGGAGGATTCTATGCAGCAAGCACGCATAAATCACATAAAAATTGCAGTTCATCACCTGGCAAGTAAACCGGCCGAATGCTGTATGTTTTAACTCGGATGGTTATGTTGAACACATTGCAGTCACAAGCGTACATCATGGGCTTAACACATTGCCTCATTCAAGGATGTGATGAACAGGTTTAAAAGCAGTGCGACAGGATTCGACGACGTGAAGTGATGCTAAAAGAGAAAGCAGCAAACCTGGTAGTTGAAACTGTGGAATTCCCACCCAAGGTCCTTATTACGGAGCAATAACAGCCGAAGTTAGTAGTAGACCAAATGGCTGAGGTAGCTGCACAGCAAAGACGCAGGAACGGCACTGGGTACAAACTGTTAAGTACAAGGTGAATGACATAGTGCACGTGAAAACCAAGGAGTGGTCAAGTGACATAGGTGGGAAAATATAAAAAGCTGTTCGAGTAGTACCATGCACCATTTACTGCATCAAGCTGTCGTTACCCAATTGTATACTGTTTAGAGTATCCCAAGTCAAGGAAGCCACTGGAACTCAGAAATGTGACTAAACTGTGCCTGTACAAGGAGCCAGTGTAAAGACAATGTCTGTCTTGGTAATGTATTACTAAGTTATAACTATATTTTGGAGGTAGTCTGTTGTTTACGTATTGCGTTTAGATGAAAGGTTTGTGGAGAGATAATTTTGATGTGGGGATGTATTTGTGTTTAATTGTGATGGTATAATTATTTTGCTGTTAGATGTAAGGTCATTGGAAGGGCTGACTCAGAGTGAATATGAGCATCTGTGTTAAAATTCTGTGAATGTGTTAAAATGCGCAGCAGATGGCAAAAAGGAGGAAAGTTATGGTGCTATAAGTAGTAATAGCTATAGTCAGCTTAGCAGTTAATAAATAGACGATTTGAATTTGAAAAGACGAGTGTTAACTGAAATGTAAGATGAAATTGTGTTTAGTATTTTTGTTCTGTTTTGATAATTGGCATGAACTGTTGCTCTCATAAATGTATAGAGATTTTGTTTTGGACATACACAAAATAATTCTTGGTGCGTGCAGGTCCAGCTGGTGGCCAAATTTTGAGCAGGTAATGAAGAACAAAGTGCCTTAATAGCAGTTTTAAGTCACTGTTATGAATTTCAGGAGTTTTATGTCTGTATAGGTTAATATTTGAGTTTCGGTTTCTGTAAACAAATGGGGTTTTATTGGATGCATTCACAGCATTGATTAATATGTTGATGTAAATTAGTATATTTTTTAATTCTGTGGCAGTAAGGTTAAATTAAGATATTAAGTAAGAGCAATGAAAATCTGGATTCTGAATCACCATAGGGCTAGTTGGTTCGCTGATGCTTTTTCATGACAATAGTCACTTGAGTTGTCAGCTCTGAGTATTAAATACGCAACATCATAATTTAGTTTTGATTGGAGAAACTTTGTCACATTGTACTATGGCCGCAATGACTTGGGCCTTTTGTTTTTCAATGGAACAAACTGTTGTGACACAAAGGAAAAGTCTGTAATTAGCACGATTTCCTTGCAAGCACTCGAATCTGGTTGGTTGTGTCAGGCCTTTCTCTGAAAATAAGCATTGATTGTGTCAAGTCTGAATGGCATCGGGGGGGGGGGGGGGGGAGGGGGGGGGGCGGGGGGGGGTGTTCGGGACGGATCCGACCAGAGGTAGTGTCTGTACTTCATTAAAATACAGAGAAAAGTGCATCGCTAAAAATAGTGAAATTTTGACAGTTATAGCAAATTAGGAAAAAAGGACTACATGGTAGCGAACTTTAATTTTGTTAGCAGTGGAACTGTGTTCACAGGTGTTTTAATTTCAATTGTCTCTTCTTTATTGTGTTTGCCAGACGAAACTCTACTTCACATACATATACAAAAAACGCGAGATTAGAGTCATTAGTTTTTTGGACTTACTTAATTGTTATGGTTTGCTTACGGCTTTGTACTTGTTTTTATGGACGGTAATAATAATATTTATGTGGTTAGGATAGGCTTAGCGTGGTAAAGGCTGCCAGATAAGTTAGGTTTAAGTTTGATTTAAGTTGTCTATACTTAATGAGTTGGGAAAGATACTATGAGGACTTATCACTTATCATAGTGCTAATTGCGACACCGTTCACTGTGTGAATGGAGTCACAAATGGGTGTACTGTGACGGTAGAGTCCCCAGAAAGGCGCCTTATGAAGTTCGAGAGCGGACTCGGACTAGTGTGTCGAGCCGGGCGTACTCTGTATGACAGTTGTCGCCGGGCGAGCTGGCGTTTGCAGAAGTGGGGGCGGTAGCAAGTCACGTGGGAGCCGAGCGTGGGCGCCTACAGCAGCAATGGCTTTGTAGTTCTCCGCTAGATGTCGGCGTCCTTTGAGCTCTTCTGTTGTAGCAATGACCGTGCATGAGAAATACTGATGCTTGGCAGGCGACAAAACTCGCTCAAAGCGCGTGACCGGTTTTCCCAGTGCTGGAAAGCCATTGGGGACAGAAATGGTTGAAAGCGCCGCCATGTCAGACTAAAGGAACTTGTTAAAGACAAACTAAGATATAATTTAACGAAATGTGAACCCAGTAACATACTGGAAAGTCACTACCACAAAAATAAATGGAAAATTATAGCGAGTACAATGATGTAACTGCGCCTTCGGTGCGATAAATAGTTTTTAAGTTATTATACGTTAAAGAACTTATAAACTGTCCGAACCTTTAAAAAATTGTAATTCGGTGACAACTACACCCATTTTCATAAACGAAGTGTCAAGGGATAGGTCTAATATAGACTGATCAGAGAATTGTCCTCAACTCGTGGTCTAGTGGTACTGTAAGGCTTTAGCAGCCGAGAAGCGCGGATGTGCTGTGTGTTTCCGTCTGCAGTGCGGGCCAGCTCGTCTTGTTTACTTTCTTCTGCCGACACCAACGTGACGCCGATCATGACGAATCAGTGTCGAAAATCATCATTAAGATTCGCTTTTAGAAACGACTTTCCTAGACGAAATGCTCTCGATTTTGAGCGCTTTTTAAAGGAAGAGGCCAAGAACCAGGCTGCAGACATTGTCGGCATCCACTTTTCAATCGTAAGTAACACGGTCTATGTGAAACTTACTAACGACGCAAAGTGTGACGGGGTTCTTCGAGACATGAAGCAAAGACTACGCTTCTGCCACGCAGACGCAAATGTCGGCAACGTCGAGGTTTCTCATCACGGACTGGAACTGCGTATTACACGCATATTTGGCCTACCCTTCGAACTCATGGCGGCTGATGTCGTGGCGGCGCTCCGTAACTATGGCACAGTACACCAACACGTGGCAGAAAAGTGGACCCAATTTAAGATGTACCCAGTCCTCAACGGCGTACGCCAGATGCGCATTGAATTCCGACGGACGTACCATCACACCTCCAAATAGGAGGTTGCCAGACCATAGTTATTTATGACGGCCAGCCTAAAACGTATACCGGATGCGGCAAGGAAGGTCACTTACGTTCCGAGAGCCTCCAACGTGGGATCACACAACTTCCACCACAGGATGTGGCACCACCACCGACGCCGACAATCCTCCCAGTAAGTTATGCGGCGGCGCTCACGACGTCTCTGTCCGTCCAGACGCAACAGACCGACGTTGCAGTACCGAAACCGCCCTCTACTGACCGACACCGGGCCGATCAGTCAGACTGGCCGGCGGCAGCAATCGCTGCTCTTATCGTACCAACGGGAGCCTTTGTGCCCACGAGGCGCGAGTCAGTGCCATCGTCCGACACGGAAGGCCACACACGAAAACAATGTTCTCAGAAACGTCGAGAACAATATCGTAGGACCTCGTCGGAACACGGCAGCTCCCATTCGCAGGAGGACGAAGAACTAATACTGCAGGACGCCGATCATGAGACTGTCTAACAACCCTACCACAACAAAGATCAAAAATTAATTATGATTTGTAGTGTTGCTCACGCTGCTAAATATTGCATTTTCGGGCAACAACAAAGTTATATTATGTGGCAGGTGTCATTAGAGCACAGTTAATAAAGTCATTTCATGAAATAATGGATAAACTAGGCACTCATCTTTTCGTGTTTCCCACGCTGGTCTCGTGAACTCATGGCTCAATCGTCGAAAATGTAGGTAGGGATTATTCCAAGCTCGGATTCAGAGGCTTAGGTGTTATTCTGCGATATTCAAAAGTATTATAGATGTGTTTCATAAACCATTCTTGAAGATTAAACTTTTGCAAGTTAGCACAATGGTGATGTAAAAAAGTAGTCAGCACTCCGAATTTAAGTTACACTTCTTTTTTATTACTTTTATTGCAATATCATGTAACTCACAAAACATCACTTCACAATATAAAACATACTTGAAAATATCTTCCTCACTGTTAAAGTTGACATTTTATAAACTGCCTACAATTTGCGTCTTTCCAACGTGACTTCCAAGACTTGACTCTCTAATAACCGCTTACGCGCCCAAAAATCAGAGTTACAAGTACGACAAAGATCATAGTGACAAAAGAAAGAATACACATAAGAATAATATCGTTGCAACATAATCATATCGATGTATCAAAGTACGTCTACATTAATGAAATCAAATCTGGATGTTGTCTCAGAAATATGTTAGCTACTTTACAGAAACACAGTAGAATATTGCTGGTATCGAGAGGTTGAGGTGAGCTGCCGTAATGGTTACGTAATTCAAGTACCATTACAACTGACACCATTGCCACTGACTCCATCCATGCAGAACGGTTGGTGGGGCGAGTGGGTCCCGTCTGCCAGTCCTCTGCGATGACCAGTGATCAACTGGAAGTTTCCATTCCAGCCTGCAGAACCGCCCGGTTTATGGAACATGAACAGATTTCCGCGCCCACATCGTGAACCGAGAACGTTTAGACCTGACAGGACCCCGATCCGGGGCCCGCTGAGGTCTGAACTGTATCGGGAGGGCCGCCGTCGTCGGCGTGTGACGTCACTCGCGACGTCCGGTTCTCTCCACCGTCACCATGGATAACCCTGCCAAACCACCGCACCGCCAGGCTTACCGCCTAGACACGACGAATATCAACATGATTAGCTCTCCTGGCACGATCCAACTTCTAAGATAATCAATACGAGCCACAGGAGTCGACTTTGCATTCCTGCAAGAAGTGCGAACGACCGCACCCCCGAACTTTTATGGCTATGCAACGTACGTGACGCCTGGTGGTCCCACGGACACCGGCGTGGCGATTTTCGTGCGTGACGCTATCGAAGCCACTGACATCACTTATTCCCCTCTGCCTGAGGACTAGCGGTCAAGGCGCTTGACATCCGATTCATTGAAGTCTATGCACCATCGGGCACCACCAAACGTCGTGACCAGGCCATGTTCTACTCCGCAGACATTGCCCCCCTTTTTCTATGACGGCAGGAACACAGTGTCTTCGCTGGCGATTTTAATTGCGTGCTTCATCCCAAGGACCAAACCCGCACTACACGCCATGTCTGGAACTTGGTATGGTGATTCACGATCTTCATGTGTGCGACACGTGGGAAAACATACACGGCGACAGCTCTGGACCCACGCATCTTACCAGTTATTCGGCGAGCCGACTGGATGTCCACAAAGTCTTACACAGGGAGTTGTGGTCACCGAATGGTGATCTCTGGTCTTTTCTGATCATAGTGTATACATCTGCACTACGCATCTCCACATTCAACGAGACTGGCGTAGTAACAGCCTTTGGAAGATGAATGTAAGACACCTTCAGGACGAGAAGTGCCGTCGGCAAGTCGCCGCAACGTGGGCCAACTGTGATCGACATCACTCCCAATACCAATCGACTTTGGCATGGTTGCTCCTGTGCGCCAAACCCGCAGTACACAGGACACTTCTGTAGTTCAGCACAGACATGGCTGTGCGGCACTGACAGACCCTGGGCTTTTACTATGCGGCGTTCAGGGACCATGGCGCTCTACCACCATCACCAGACAGACAACGAGAAAGTTGATGAATCAAAGCCCACATTCGGTTGTCGACGAAGCGCCGCTTAGAAGGCGCCTTAGTCCGCTCACGACGACGCGAGCGAACAGCAGGAGAGAACCCACTATGCTCTACGTTGTGGCAGACATGCGCTGATACCGTCGCTAGTTAATCACGCCTTACGACGCAAGAAGGTCGCTCCTGTACAATCCAAGCGACCATAGTGAAAGCCATTTTCGTCACCTTTACCAGGAAAGAGTTGTAGACGATGAGGCCACTGTGGAAGAATTCCGACCTGTGACACGCGCTATTGACAGGGTATCTGCGACGGCATGACTGGAGGAAGTCTCGTCTGAGGAGGTGGACGGTGCCTTAGAGAAAGGTGCAGTCAGCAAGTCTCCTGGGCGCGATGGATTACCAGTCGAGTTTTAGCGGACCTTCCGTGACATCATGATGCCCCACTGGTTCAAAATGATTCAAATGTTCTAAGCACTATGGGACTTAACATCTGAGGTCATCAGTTCCCTAGACTTAGAACTTCTTAAACCTAACTAACCCAAGGACATCACACACATCCATGCCCGAGGCAGGATTCGAACCTGCGACCGCATCAGCAGCGCAGTTCTGAACTGAAGCACCTAGAACCGCTCGGTCAGAGTGGCCAGCTGCCCCAATGGGATACAATGTTCTGAAATCTCATGGCCCCACACTGCAACTTACCGCATTCCTTCGTAGAAGGACTTCTCATACCAGTACACAAGCCAGCGGGAGGGCAATCCGTCGATGACTATTGGCCACTTACAATGTTGAACGTCGACTACAAGGTCTTCGCTACGCTTTTAACAGGTCGCATCAAGAAGACTTTGCTAATGATTCTCGCTCCAGAACAGACGTCACAGGAGGAAGATGTCAACATACAAATGGCCACCAGCCATTGCAGGGACTTAATAACGATTGCCTCGGCAAGTCGAATAGTAGCGGCGATCGTCTCCATCGATTTCAATCGGGCCTTCGACGGACTGCACCACAACTTCCTAAAACAGGTGATGGACCATATGGCATTTCCTCCCAGGCTCACCGATACCCTGCGACGATTTCTGGCCGTAGCCAGCTCTCAGGTCCAGGTCAACAGACGTATAGTGGGTCTGATACCCATCAAGAGGTCTACGACAAGGTTGCTCCCTTTCTACCTACCTTTACGCAATCGCGCTCGTGCCACTTCTCGAGGTCTCAACCATAGGCATCGCCCTGCGAGACCGATCTACTACTGTTGGTTCGTTCGCTGATGAAGGCCGCAGCGTACTGAACTGGATCTAGCGACATGGACAGGCTGCAGGCATCTGAACATCAAGAAGTCTGTGGCGCTGGATACCGGGCGCAGTCACGGGACGAGCGCTGTCGCCCCCCTCCCGCCATTACTGAACTGAGATATTTGGAAGTCACGTTTACGAAGGAGCTGGGGGGAACGGCCGCAGCAAACTATCGACGGTTAATACAGGTTGTACGCGTAATGGTGCCCCACAACCTGCTCCGGGACTTGAACGAGCTGCAACGTGTGGAATACCTGGACCTCTATGCGGCATCAAAACGCAATCACTTGGCACAGGTCCTCCCCCAACCAGCGGCGATAGGTCGCAGACTTCAGGTGGCCTTCGGTTATTTCCTATCCACAGGACACACATTTGACGTACGTCATCTACATCTACATCTACATCTATACTCCGCGAGCCACCTTACGGTGTGTGGCGGAGGGTACTTATTGTACCACTATCTGATCCCCCCTTCCCTGTTCCATTCACGAATTGTGCGTGGGAAGAACGACTGCTTGTAAGTCTCCGTATTTGCTCTAATTTCTCGGATCTTTTCGTTGTGATCATTACGCGAGATATATGTGGGCGGTAGTAATATGTTGCCCATCTCTTCCCGGAATGTGCTCTCTCGTAATTTCGATAATAAACCTCTCCGTATTGCGTAACGCCTTTCTTGAAGTGTCCGCCACTGGAGCTTGTTCAGCATCTCCGTAACGCTCTCGCGCTGACTAAATGTCCCCATGACGAATCGCGCTGCTTTTCGCTGGATCATGTCTATCTCTTCTATTAATCCAACCTGGTAAGGGTCCCATACTGATGAGCAATACTCAAGAATCGGACGAACAAGCGTTTTGTAAGCTACTTCTTTCGTCGATGAGTCACATTTTCTTAGAATTCTTCCTATGAATCTCAACCTGGCGCCTGCTTTTCCCACTATTTGTTTTATGTGATCATTCCACTTCAGATCGCTCCGGATAGTAACTCCTAAGTATTTTACGGTCGTTACCGCTTTCAATGATTTACCACCTATGGCATAATCGTACTGGAATGGATTTCTGCCCCTATGTATGCGCATTATATTACATTTATCTACGTTTAGGGAAAGCTGCCAGCTGTCGCACCATGCATTAATCCTCTGCAGGTCCTCCTGGAGTACGTACGAGTCTTCTGATGTTGCTACTTTCTTGTAGACAACCGTGTCATCTGCAAATAGCCTCACGGAGCTACCGATGTTGTCAACTAAGTCATTTATGTATATTGTAAACAATAAAGGTCCTATCACGCTTCCCTGCGGTACTCCCGAAATTACCTCTACATCTGCAGATTTTGAACCGTTAAGAATGACATGTTGTGTTCTTTCTTCTAGGAAATCCTGAATCCAATCACAAACCTGGTCCGATATTCCGTAAGCTCGTATTTTTTTCACTAAACGTAAGTGCGGAACCGTATCAAATGCCTTCCTGAAGTCCAGGAATACGGCATCAATCTGCTCGCCAGTGTCTACGGCACTGTGAATTTCTTGGGCAAATAGGGCGAGCTGAGTTTCACATGATCTCTGTTTGCGGAATCCATGTTGGTTATGATGAAGGAGATTTGTATTATCTAAGAACGTCATAATACGAGAACACAAAACATGTTCCATTATTCTACAACAGATTGACGTAAGCGAAATAGGCCTATAATTATTCGCATCTGATTTATGACCCTTCTTGAAAATGGGAACGACCTGCGCTTTCTTCCAGTCGCTAGGTACTTTACGTTCTTCCAGCGATCTACGATAAATTGCTGATAGAAAGGGGGCAAGTTCTTTAGCATAATCACTGTAGAATCTTAAGGGTATCTCGTCTGGTCCGGATGCTTTTCCGCTACTAAGTGATAGCAGTTGTTTTTCAATTCCGACATCGTTTATTTCAATATTTTCCATTTTGGCGTCCGTGCGACGGCTGAAGTCAGGGACCGTGTTACGATTTTCCGCAGTGAAACAGTTTCGGAACACTGAATTCAGTATTTCTGCCTTTCTTCGGTCGTCCTCTGTTTCGGTGCCATCGTGGTCAACGAGTGACTGAATAGGGGATTTAGATCCGCTTACCGATTTTACATATGACCAAAACTTTTTAGGGTTCTTGTTTAGATTGTTTGCCAATGTTTTATGTTCGAATTCGTTGAATGCTTCTCTCATTGCTCTCTTTACGCTCTTTTTCGCTTCGTTCAGCTTTTCCTTATCAGCTATGATTCGACTACTCTTAAACCTATGATGAAGCTTTCTTTGTTTCCGTAGTACCTTTCGTACATGATTGTTATACCACGGTGGATCTTTCCCCTCGCTTTGGACCTTAGTCGGTACGAACTTATCTAAGGCGTACTGGACGATGTTTCTGAATTTTTTCCATTTTTGTTCCACATCCTCTTCCTCAGAAATGAACGTTTGATGGTGGTCACTCAGATATTCTGCGATTTGTGCCCTATCACTCTTGTTAAGCAAATATATTTTCCTTCCTTTCTTGGCATTTCTTATTACACTTGTAGTCATTGATGCAACCACTGACTTATGATCACTGATACCCTCTTCTACATTCACGGAGTCGAAAAGTTCCGGTCTATTTGTTGCTATGAGGTCTAAAACGTTAGCTTCACGAGTTGGTTCTCTAACTATCTGCTCGAAGTAATTCTCGGACAAGGCAGTCAGGACACTTTCAGCCTCCTCCTACGCAATGGAGGGCTGGGATTGGTTAATGTTTGAGCCCGAGTGGCTGCCCTTTATATCAGTAGTATGTGGAAACGATGGACCAGTCAACACACCGGTCGTATATTTGACGTACTGATGCCGGTCTCTCACGTCCCACCGGTACCGCTGGCGCACGTCGCGTCATAGATCTCCCATGCAGCGAATACAGCTATGGGGCCTCGGATCTCCCCACAACGCGCCCACTGAAGGCGAAAGATTTCTACACCATCCTTCGGCTGGAAGTTCCGCGTAACGTGGTACAAATCAAATACCCAGCTGTCAGCTGACTACTAGTGTGGTTCTGACAACCACCGTGCCTGCGACGTGGTATCAAGTCACCAATAAAAAATAAGCGACGAGACACCGGCTCACGCTGTCGGAATAACGGACTCCCCGCTTTGCCCCGACTGTCGCCTCGTGCGTGTTGATGAACACGTGCGTGTTGTTATCAGGCGTTTGGAAACTAACACACAAGATCTTAGCTTGTTACTTACGTGTTTCACCTGATGTGATTGAGCCTCGCTCCCTTCTGTTTCTAGGCGCTTCAGTCGGGAACTGCACGACTGCTACGGTCGCAGGTTCGAATCCTGCCTCGGACATGGATGTGTGTGATGTCCTTAGGTTAGTTAGGTTTAAGTAGTTCTAAGTTCTAGGGGACTGATGATCTCAGATGTTAAGTCCCATAGTGCTCAGAGTCATTTGAACCATTTGAACCTTCTGTTTCCAGATGACTGTTATTTTCACCTCGCCAAATATACGATTTCATGGTTCAAGGGGATGAAAGTCAATACATCTTCGGCGATGGGGAAAGTAAAACACGATTACTGGTGGTACCTGCAAAACGCTCACACCGCTCTTGACGCACATCGACATACTGTACGCTTTTTGCAAATTATTTACGCAGGGTTTTCGAAAATTCTCTCGCCGGTTGGGGAGTGCCAGCTCAGGGTACCGCACAGCGCAGCATCTCATCGAAGTCAGAGTGGCCTGCATTGCAAGCAGTGCAAAGGAAAGCCATTGTTTGATTCCAGGAACGCTGCATTCATTGAGACATAGCAACGCAGTATGAGTTCGTTGTAGATATTTTAGACGGTATTGATGGTCATACGAAGCGCTAGTAGCAGTGGAGAAGAAAACTCCAGTTGCACCATTTCTTGAAGGAAGATTCTTTTCGCTGAAACAGCGCAAGCAGTATACAAAGCTAATTTACTTTATACTCTGAATCACATTTTTATTATAACATTTTGTTTTATAACATTTTCATTTGTACATAGTTATAATAATGTAATAACACAATAAATAAATAAATACAAATAACAAATATAAACCATATTATAAAGTCGTGGAACCTATTCCCTGGCAGAATTTTTGGGAGTAGGTAGGGCCAACTCCTGAAGAGGGATAGTTCATTCTTTAGAACTACCTGCGACAGTAACAGCAGCGCGGTTCCCGACTAAAGCGCGTAGGACCACTCGGCCACAGCGGCCGGTACCGGGCTGCTAACTTGGTTCAGGCAGACTGGTTTGAGCAGTATTCGTAAGCAGTGTCTGTGTGAGTTGGGTAGACGGTGAGTCCGTCGCTTTGTAAAGTACTGAGATTTTTCTAAGTATCCATTTGTGGAGTTAGAAAATTTTCGCGAGTGTCGCCAACGAACACTTAGAAATATTGTCACAGCGGGGACTTACAAAATTTTCATGAGTGGGGACTTAGCAGAGACACATACATACATAAATATCCAGCGATCACAGACCCTGCAGACCACGCGCTGTTTCCACAAACTGCCTCCATTCCTTTCTGTTTTGTGCTCATTTCTTCCAGACGTCTTCAGTGTCCAAGGCTTCCAGATCCTTCGTCAGGTCGCCCATCCAGCGCTGCCTTAGTCGTCCTATGGGGCGTCTAGTTTAGGATTTTCCCTCAAGTGCTTCCTAATCCTGCCTTTCGTCTGGTATACGGGCTAGATGGCCCCTCTGCACTTCAGCTTCTGTGGTATTTTTGGTTGTTGCATTAAGAGATAGATTTCCTCATTTCTTCCATTCTCCTTTATCTATGATAGGCCCCCACATCTTTCTCATTACTCTTCTTTCAAATGTTAATAGTTTTTCCTTTTCGCATTTTGTCATGCTCCAGGTTTCCGAACCGTACATGACTACTGTGCATATCACTGTGTTATAGATTCTCATCTTAGCAATTGCTGATATTGATTTTGAGCTGAGCGTCTCCCTGAGGGAATATATACATTTCATCCCGATTGCTATTCTTTCCTTGATGTCCATTATTATTCTGTTGTTGCTGCTAAACCAAGATCCCAAGTATTTGAACTGTCAACCCTCTTACCCTCATGCCATCTATTTCAAGAAATCCTGCTGCTCTTGTCTTCTTGCTAATTGCATGAATTTCGTTTTGTCCTGATTCGTCTGTAACCCAACCTTCTGTTCACAGTTGTCCATTGTCTGGTACATTTCTTTCAACTCTTGGAGTGATTCACTTAGCCTTAGCATACCACTTGATATGTTAGACACTCCAAACTGTCTTCCATCTTTACTCCAACACATTCCTGTTGCATGCGCACTTTCTCTAAGATGACACTGGACAGAACAGATGAGAGCGTCCCCTTGTCTGAGACCTGCCTCAATCTCGAATCTTTGTGGCATGAGCCCTTGTAAAGGCATCCATCCATACAAGACTGCACCTTCCTCACTAGCTTCTCAGGGATTATCAAGTCACGCAGTACATTATGTAGGCTATTTTGTGGATGCTGTTGTATGAAGATCGACGAACAGACTATTGCCACTTTCATCGCATTCCCAGTGTTTTTCAATCAATTGTCTTATGGTGAAAATGTGATATATTGCCGATTAGTTTGGTCGGAAGCCAACTTGGTATTACTGCACGTTTTGAAAGGTGGTGACCCTTTGGGCACGCCGTGTTTTACCCGTTGTTAATTACGTAGTCGCTTCAGGGGCACCGCAGCCCTCCTGTATGACAGGGACTGACAGAGTTGTTTGCCGCTAGTAATAATAGTTGTGGCAGTAGACTCTTTCTGTATTGGCGCGGACAGCAGGGAGACGTGGCCAGAGCGGCAGAAGTGAAAAAAAAAAAAAAAAACAGCAGTAGGCTGTTCCAGGAAAGCATCCGGGCTTCTACAAAAGCGTAACCGATTTGCTTTTAAGTGCAGGCGGTGGCGTCTTGCCATGAAGTCGGCCCACAGCAGCGGTCGGTCTTCAGCAGGACAATGGCCAGTGGCCTGCGTTCCAGAGGCGTATTGTCCACATCGGGTGTGCGACCGACAGAGTTTTATGATTTGACCATTGTTCGCCACAGGTGTGGAACGCACGCACTTTTCTCTGGCGAGATGTTCAGCGGGAGAGAGCATAGATTTTGACGGCAAACTTTCTCATCGGAGGAATGCCGCTATGCCGTGTCTAGGCGGGAGTTCTCGAATCGTGTTATAAGTACGCCAGTGGCGCAATTTGCGAGGGCAGCTTGGCCATTGGAGAGGACAATTTTTGGTGACTCCGTGAGGATTTCGTGTCGAGTAGGGAAGAGAGGACAGATTTTCGAGGATTCGGTGGATGTCCTTCGTAGAGGACGGTCTGGGCAGTTCGGCCTACGTACGTTGTAGGTTCGGCAAACTGGCGGAGAGCCGCCACAGAGGACAATCTTGGTCCTTTCGGCACGCCAACTGTGATTCTCTGCACATCTCGGCGCGAGGGTACGCCGACCGCAGCCTTGCAGTTGCGCGCCTATCGCCAGTCTCCACATCATCCGTTGGCAGTTCGGTGGTGAGCAAATCGGCAGCCTGAGTCTAATAGCAATTATTGTCTGAGGACTCAGTCTTCACTGCAGCGAATCCATCCCCTGTATTTCAGCTAACCTATGTCGTACTGACATTCAGCTAGCGGCTCACAATCTGGGTCACTACCTCACATATAGTCAGAACGTGTTGTTGTTATTACACTGAGGGAGGAATCGTTTTAGTTTGAACCCCCATCCCCTTTAATAACTTTGCCAGCCGTCGACATCATCTGTCACTGCATGTTTTGTTTCATGTTCATTTTTTGTAATTTGATCTGTATGCTAATTCTGTAAATGCACATTTGGGATGTGTAATAAACTAAGTGTGAAAAGAGCAATATTTCATTTCTGTACCCTGTTCATCCTGACCATTTGAATTACAAAAATTTTTGTGAGCTGAGGTACATAACAAGGACAAGAAAACTTACAAATTGGTGACAACTGCCACGATATTACCAGTAGAATCTAATGATACGCAGTCAGACAGGTAGCGTTTGTTTTTTAAGATTTCACATCAGAAAAAGTTTGCTAACAAATTAGACTCATGATGCTCTTAAGTTGCTAGCGGGATATGTACTACTGTGTGTCTTCTCTTTCCAGGTGTATAGTTTATTGTACATCTTGTATGTTTCTGTTTTGTCGTTTCTGCACCACGTGTGTTCTTTGATTACTGGATTTAACAGTGGCGTTGTTCATTTTTGGATGGTTATTTTCCTGATGTGTTTGTGCGTTTTGAATAGCGAAGGTATTTAGAGAAATTGTGTTCGCAGTAGGTTCTGAACGATAAGTAGGACCAAGGCTAGAGTCGGTAACGTAAAGCGCTAAGTAAAGGGCTCTCTTAACATGGAGAACAACCAAAGTATAGATCAGGACGAGTCAGGAGACGAGATGGTTGTTTCCTTCAAAGAACAATCAAATTCAGAGGTAGCTAACAGACACGGTTTAGTTTCACGTTTAGAGGACTCTGAAGCCGACAATGAAGTAAGCGAGGGTGAAGATACGGGAGACACATGTCATGTAGATGTAGTAGTTCACAGTAGGAACTCATCAGTGGCTGATGAGAGAGGAGCGGTCCCATCTCTGAGAGCAAATGCCGAAAGTAGCAATGCGACGGACGGCATCCTCGATTTTTTGAGAAGAGTAGCAGAAGAAAGGCGCAGAGAAGCTGAAGAAACAAAAGCAGCGGTAGCAGAATTCGAAGGTAGGTTAACACAAAATATCAAGGATATGTTAGGAGAGGTAGCTATGTGCAAGAGGCAAGTAAGCGAAGCAAAAGTGGTCGCCAATAGAAGCAAAAAGCGACGCTCGTGTTGCTAGAATGGAGGCAACTGGTACACGGAAAGATGCTCAGACGGCCAAGACGTATGCTAGGACAGCCAATAGTATCGCCCATCGAACTCAGGAAGTCCTTACCTAGATGCAGGAACAGGGACACGCGATAATTCTGGAAACCCAGGAACAGGTTTCATAGCCATCTAAGAAAATTAAGACCCTGAAAGACTAGGATACAAAATGGTCACAGCTACAGCAAGACCATGAGCGTGTCGCCGAGCGACAAGTGGAGGTCATGAAGGAGATTACGGACAACACGGCCGTATAAAACAATTGAAAATACAGGCCGCTAATAGACGGAAGAGGGACGAGAAACATCAGAGACAAACTGAACCGGAGACGAGTAGGACTGCACTCGCTCCGATATTACTGAACCGGTAAATATCGTTTAATCCTGGCAGTAGAGATCTACTTATGTTTGCCCATCACGAGTAAGCACAACGCAAACGGCGGGCCGCGACAGTAACGGAGCAGTCCCATAACTATGGGCCGATTAGAAGGTTCGACGCACAGATCTAGACAGGAGCGGGGAAGTGCGTGGCCATAATAGTCGACGGGACGATACTCCACAGAATATCAAACGCATGAGAATCACAAAGACGGGAATGAGTGCACACGCAACTGAAGACCTGCGTTTCGCCCACAAACATTTTAGATCCATGCAAAATTTTCAAAACTATCGGGACAGTGGAAACACACTACATCCCAAATCCTAGATAGCTCTATATGACAAATATTTGCTTTCTGGTAGGCATTACTCTACAAGTTTGAATTTATTTGCCGACATATGAAGAGTTCGTGGCGATTACTATGGGCGATACTGTGGTCACCTGTAGATCATATGAGCGATTCAGAGAGGCATTTCTCACAATATACGGTCGAAAAAGATACAGGATATAATGATGTGCAGGGGTCTCTACTCATCAGGATTTCAAAGTCGAGAGAAAGTTTTTGAGTCAATGATAAAGAAGAATAAGTCTCGACATTCACCGTAGAGCTCAAGTGACATTATACGATTCTGTTATATGAAGCTCCCCGTCCGGTAGCAGCAAGTTCTAGCAGATAGATGTGAAAACGACATAGAGGCGTTTAAAAGTATTCTCCGAGAGCTGGGGTACGCCTATGAATCCCAAAATTGTAAATCATATAAGGCGCAACATGGAAAGTAATAACGGTCGGCCATCTAGGATACACAATGATCGAAGGGATACTCGGGATGGGCTATTAGCTCAACAGCTTCACTAGAGACCACCAACCGAAATATGAAGACACCCGAGCGATTTTAACAGTGGGCGTGATAACAATACCCGACGTGATGATAGTAAGTGGCGTGAGTCGAACAGTAGAAACACACCAGCTGAGATACTTGAGATCAGGCCTCCAAATCAAAGGAACGAGGATCGAAACGACCACCCACGCAGATGACTGGATAATGGAGTGGTTTCGGCTCGAAGTTCACTCGCACAAAAAACTGGAGAGAGGCTGGTTAACTTGTTAGAGTATGAAGATAAGGAAGATTGTTGTTAGAAGAAAAAGAGATCATACCGAACGATGTACAGTCAGTGACAGAATTCCTGAGACCCCTCGTGTATTTGTTATGGTCAACTGCAAAGCTTTGCTGTCCAGTTCACAGTATAACTGTCTAGGAGGCACAACGCTACCCACATTGTCTGTTACATGTGCACCTCGTGTAGAGGTAAACAGTTACTTTGGAGCGTCACAGCCAGTAGTAACAATACGCGCGCTTTTTACTGCGACATGAGGTAGGTTTCGCAAACGGATTTTATAACCTGCATTGCGTTTTCTCCCAAAATGTTTTAAGCTGTTCACGACCGACACATTATTTTCTCCATAGCTTTCATTATAGCTTCCGTGAACGAATGCAGTAACATGGATTGAGATGTCGCAGTTTGCGACACATTACTAAGGAATATTTTAGACATGAGAATGGAAAAGATGCTTATATTAACATGGTGCTTACATAATACGGATGACAAGGGACAAATTATCGACGGCAACTAGTACCTGAAGTAACTTTAATTACAAAAGATCGCGTCGACAGATGTTCACTGGGTGCTTCACTGGCACACTTGCTGGATCCACGCTAACAATACTGAGCGTTGGCGGGACATACAAAATTAATCCTGTTCTACACCTTTTGCTACGAATCGCTAGGGGCCACGGTGCATCACGATGTTCGGTACCTCCCCCCCCTCCCCCACCCGTTCTATCAAGCGCTAGAATGTCTGGCGTGGCGGGTCGCTGGTAGTTTTCTTGACAGTAAAGGTTTCGTTGTAATTGTCATCTCCACTGATTTTAACACTTTCGGTTGATGTTGCAACGAAAATATTACTGTAAATTTAACAAATATTAACTGTCTGTGTTACTATTAATGACACTTCCCTTTATACGTACGTTATGAATATAATAAGCTACCGAACATCTTGCATCGATCTCGAACGTCTTATTGTCTTATTGTGGTAAGGTCTTATGGGACCAAACTGCTGAGGTCGTCGGTCCCCAAGCTTACACGCTACTTAATCTAACTTAAACTAACTTATGCTAAGGACAACAAACACACCCATGCCCGAGGGAGGACTCGAACCTCTGACGGCGGGAGCTGCGCGAACCGTGACAAGACGCCCCAGACCGCGCGGGTACCCCGCGCGGCAATCTCGAATCAAGAATTCTAACGGTATCCACAGAACAGTAAAACTTCGAAATTCAGGTCACAGTGGTTATTAATTTTTTTAACAGCGTGTCATTAGTACACACATAATAGAGAAACGAAATTTTGAGTTTCTCGGATAAGAATGCAAACGTATACAAAACTACAAATTTTGGCAATCGATTGGTAATCTTCACAGCTGCTGCTAAATGATACAGACAGAGCCGGTATCTTATTAAATTCATAACTGATGGTTGTACGAAAGCGTACTGGGACCTAACACTAACATATACGATAATTTCAAATGATGAAACATATCTCTGTTAAAAGATCACCTTACTTACTGAATCTCAAACCATTGGTCAGCAAGCGATGGCTCGAGTACGCTCTTTTCACATTTTCTTACATTTTGGCATATTTCTCATTATTTTTTCTCGTCACGGAAACAAACTCATATAAAATTTTAATCGTAATGAGTTTCGTACACATTTTGGCGAAATTATTGTAGGAATTCACAGTCTTGATCCAAAATCCTGAAAGAAATTTGGATAGTAAGAAAAAATGTGGGAAACAGAACTGTGATGCACCAAACGAATTTCTCGAAGCCGTTGAATCCAAACACACAGTGATGTTTTTATTCCGTGTTTTTCAATAATGATACAAAAGCTGCACTTTGGGTGTAAACAACATTAAAAATTTGCAACGGCTGCGACATCTACCTTTGTCATTTCCTAATTACTGCAATTTCACTACAGCCAGCAGTAAGAGAACATCAAGTTTGACTAGAATTTATAGTCACGGTTGGTCCGGCGTTCTTTACTTGGAACTGACAGAGGTGAAGGAGGTCGTTTGGTGTAATTACAAATTATTGTCGCTGGTGAGTATCGAAAAAACCAGCCAGACCATTCGCACCCAGAAACACAACATTAACGCATCGATCGCCTTATACTGAACTCGGACATAATTTACAGGGAACAGGCTTTAATTCCATAGTGTGGGCAGTGAAACCGAAGAAGTTGAGTAACTTGAAATAAGTAAAAATTCAAGCTCTAGATTCGAATTTTGGAGTTTGTTCTTCGTAGCAGAGTCGTACTGCGTCAAAATAAGAAGAAAAATTGGACAAGTGTGAGTAAGACTTGTGCTCTGGCTGTTTCTTACAGACTTACTTATATACATTGATAATAGTATATAATAGTTTCATGTGGCTCATGGTGGAAGTCTCTCTATTAGACGCCATTTCGGTGACTTACGTGTTGCCTGGGCGCTGATGCAGATGCTCAAGGCGACCGATCTCAATCATACAGCGTGTCAGGTATTATCCAATCTTTTTACGGGTATTCACGCATCTGCCGTAGTGAATGGACAGCTTACTCCCCAGATCACCATCCGAAGGGCCTTACCACAGGGGAGCCCCCTCTCCATGTCACTTTTTCTTTTGTCCTTAGAACCTCTGCTTTGCCGTATTGATGATCTATTATGCAGCTGGAAAATATTAGGAGAAACCTTCTCGGTACGAGCGTACGCGGATGATGTTATGATATTGCTACTTTGTATCGATGGCATATCCTAGCTCAGGGACATATTGGATTCCTTTTGTTCTCTCTCTGGGGCCTGCATTAATGAGCGGAAAAGTACCCTATTTCTACTGGAAGGCTTTCAACACGTTGTTATTCCATAGGCAACGATGGTTGCTCGCTACAAATCGTTGAGGATTACCGTGGATTGATGCCCGATGATAATGGCTACACTCAATTGGCGGGATGGGACGAATAGAATTCAAGGGGCAATTCGTGAACATGAACGCAATTCCATTAGTCTTCTTCATAAAGTGCTTGTCTTAGATTTCTACATTTTCAGCAAAGCGTATTATGTTGCACAAATATTCCCGCCACCTGCGATGATGGCGAGAAAATTGATCCAATTGTCCGTTCGTTTCCGTTAGAAAAGTCATTCTTACGACTTCGGTATGAAGTGGTTGCAACGCTCCGTCCCCTCTGAGGGTTGGGACTTCCCAATATCAAAGTGAAGACTTCAGTATTGTTCATACGTGATACCGTTTTAACATGTACTCCAGCAATTCATTCTATTACATCTAGCTTATTTACGTGTCTTGCATCAGCCAGTCTGACTCCGCCTGCAGATGTTGGCCGGATCAACTATAAGTAGCGGCCCGTACGTGAATTTTATATTATAATAAGTTTTGTGGCAGCTGACATTTTATCAGTGACACACCTTACCACCAGATCCTTGCTTACTCGTTGGGGAGAAATGATCATGATAATAAAATAATGGAAGTCAGAGCTCGCACGGAAAAATATACGTGTTCGTTTTTTCCGCGAGCTGTTCGAGAGTGGAATAATAGAGAATTTTTGTGAAGGTGGTTCGATGAACCCTCTGCCAGACACTTAAGTGTGATTTACAGAGTATCCATGTAGACGTAGACGTAGACTACAGTCATCCCTGTCCCCAGCTGGAATGGCCGCGCCATTGGTATCCTGGAAAACAATGTGGTTTCACGTTAGTGTTCCAATCCTCTCTATAGAAGTTGCCTCATCGTGGTATATTGTCATCCACAATATGATCCCGACCAACGAACGTCTCTATCGCATTGGTCTTAGTCCGACCGGCCTTTGTGAAACATGTCATCAACCTGACACATTACCACACAGGTTTGCCTCTTGTGGAAGAGAACAGTGGCACTGGATTCACCGACAACTGGCTTTCCTCACCAGATCAGCTGAAGCTGCTTTCTCGGTTGAACTTCTGTGTCCGGGCTTTTCCGTTTTCCTTCGGAGACTAGTTCGATTGCGTGGCTCCTCGGACACTACGGCCACCATACAGTCGGCTGAGACAACGATCCCGACCCCCTTGTTTTTCACCAGTATTTGCTGAATGCTCATTGGAAGTGGCAGAGGCTTCCAAGTTATCGTGCTTTATTTGCCTATTGTTCTACCTTGTCTTTAATCATCAAGTAATTGGGTAGCTTTGTTTTTTTTTCTCCTGTTTCCGGAGCCCTCTCTCATTGTGTTCTTCCTAGAGAAAAAAAATTGTTTCCTTTTTAGTCCTGGAATTATGGAATTTATGTCTATCAAGTTTTCTTTTCATAAAACGAATAACAACAAAAATAAAGAAAAATCACATAAAAATAAATTAAAAACCTAAAATAAAAAAAGAAACACGCTGACTGTGTCCGTTCATTCCTGTATAAACAAACAAAGTGATCAGCGTTCGAGCTTCGTAAGACAAACATGTATGAGAAAAAAGAAAAGTAAAGTGGTCAAGGGCGGGCGTGGAATTCGCGAAATCGCTGGAACGAATATTTGTCGGCCCACGAAATTTCTTTGCCTCCGTTTTAACCTAGCCTTCCCCTCTCAACGATGTGAAGAGTTGCTAGAAGCAACACGTGTTTCATACTATAGGTCCCTCTTCACCAGTAAAGACACTGAGAAAGTCATCATTTAATGCAGGGGTAACCACGCAATCCAGGAGAGGAATAAATCCATCAGGGTCAATCGTATCAGTGGCAGGGACAGCATAAAGGTCAGTAAAGTAATTATACCGGGTGGTTATAACTAAACTTTCCATATTTAACACGTTATAACACGGAAAGTAACTACCCTAAAACGTGATGGCACTAATGTCGACATGGGGAAGAGAAATAATGAAGAATCAATTCGGCTGAAACACTTTTCATGTGCTGCTACGGTACATCATACCATTACATACCGGTATCATTACGTCTACAAAAGGGGCTCAATGTGGCACGCATCAGTGGCCAGAGGAGTCTGAAAGCGCAGGACTGCATTTGCGTAGCATAACGAAGGATGTCCATAGTTAGGTGGCGACCTCTCTTGATATGCTGCGCTTCAGATCAGCACATGTGTGAATATTCCCCTGGTAAACCCTGTCCTTCAGGTAGCCCCGCAATCAGAAATCACCGGGAGTGAGATCAGGTCATCGTGTAGGGCACGCATTTGGAAACAATCGGCTGACAATTCGATCGTTTCCAAACGCGTTTCGGAGAAGCAGGTGAACTTCCCCAGCGATGTGCGGTGGGGCCCCATCTTTCATGAAAACTACTGAGTTCAATGCATCTCTCTCCTGTAGGGCGGGTATGACATGCTGGTGAAGCATATCACAGTAACGCTGGCCAGTCTTTGGTCCTTGAGCGCCAATCAGTTAAAAAAGGAATGGGCTAATGATGAACGTAGCCGTGAAGGCACATCATACGGTGACACGTTCAACAGAGGAACTTCATGCACAGTGACTGAAGGTGAAGATCCCCACACTCGAGAATTCTGTGTGTTCACCTCATCCGTCAGAGAAAAATGAGCTTCGTCTTCCATAGGACGATCCAGGGCCAGCCCTCGTCAACTTCAGTCCTTGCAAGAAAGTGGAGAGCGAAGTCAATACCTCGTTGTGCGTCCTGTGGTGCAAGCTGTCGCACGATATGGATATTGTGCGGATAATATTTGAGAATGGTTCGAAGCTCCTTCCGTACAGTGGACCACGGGACTTTCAACTGTCGCGAGACAGCAATCGCACTGCCTGACGATAGGGAATTGCGTACAGCGTTGTCTGCCGTAGCAACAGCGATTTCATTAACCACCTGTGGTACAACCGGTCATCGGCCTCATCCCGGAGCGACGCCCAGTTCTCCAGTTGATTCGAACTTCTTCGTCATGCTCCACACAGCTGGTGGAGAGGGAGAGAACCCTTCCGCAATGCTTTGAGCTGGCGACATTCTCGAAATGCAGCTGCAGCATCATTGTTGTTTTGATGATAGAGCTACACCAATAACGCCCTGCTCGTTTTGTCCAAGCTGCGGACACATCAACAAGTGCACTGCGACTGGTCAGGTATGTGGGACCATGAATCACGATGGCAGATGATGGCACCTGGTGGCCATAGTAGGAACTGGACGGTGACTCTGTGACGCATGGAAATTATGAACCCCATACTCTGGACATTAATGCTAGCAAGTTTGGTTCTCGTACGGTAGTTAGTTTCCGTGTTATAACGTGTTAAATAGGGAAAGTTTAATTATAACCACCCGGTAGATCGCTGTGGGAATGTCACGGTGGGATGTCAGTATGTGACCATCAGTGTGAGTAAGGGACGTGATACATGCTCGTTTTCGATGCGTCCGCAAATGGATAAGTTCAACCTGTAGGAAGGAGCGGGATTCTGATCGCACCCTGAGACCTTCCAGTTGTTGCCTCTTTAACTGAAGAAGCTTCGCCTTAACACGGCATGTAAGATAGCAAATTATTACGAGTTGCCATCTTGCACTGAAAGCCTAGCTTGCCGTGAAGCCGGGAGGAGAGCAGATTTTGGTTCTCAAGCTGGCACAGCTGACGCTGGCTGCTGGGCCGAGCGAGCCGTGTACTTGTTTAACGCTGCGTGTAGTACGTTACACACTGTCTCTATGGAGTTACTATTAAATATTAATCGATCATTTTCATACTTAGCATACCAAATTCTATGGATAACACAACCATGCCTTTAATATTTCAAATCAATAACGTCAATACTTTCGAAGATATACATTTTTAACTAAAACACGTTATAACCATGCTGGCATTGTGAAACTGTGTTAGGGAGTGTCATGTATTCATCTATAGCATCAAATGAAATTACAGCCTAGAGGACAGGTTCATATAATGCAATTTTGTGGACTTTTCTTTAGCTTCATTACCACAGATTTGTGACGAATTTAAAAGAACATTGGAAAATTATCATTTCATTGTGTTTTGGTTGTGTGTGTGATTTGGAGAGAGAGAGAATGGAGGATATACGTTAAGTGAAAGTGTTATATTTTATTAAAACTATATAAATGTATGCGTGAGAAAGTTTTTGGGCAGTAGGGGAATTTGCGACGTATGTCCGAGTGAGCTTGATTTTGTAAAAGGGAAGGAATGTTGAGTATTAATTTACTAGTTATTTATTTTTTGGAAAGGAATAGTGTTTTGTTTTCATTAAATTTCATTTAGTTTCGGAATTAAGACATTTATAGTCTAAATTACTTGTGGTAATCTGATTGGCTGACATTATAAATACCGTGGATATAGAAGTGCTCTAGATGAACTGATTGGTTGCTTAACACACTAGCCAATAGGAACTCAGCATTTCCCGCTCGTCTGAGTAGCGCTTTGTGCCACAGACCTATGAGTCGAGATAGTCACTCGGGAGCGGTCTTTGGGTAAACAGCTAAGTTAAATCACGATGATCAAATTTTTACGCCGGCCGATGTGGCCGAGCGGTTCTAGGCGTTACAGTCTGGAACCGCGCGACCGCTACGGTCGCAGGTTCGAATCCTGCCTCGGGCATGGATGTGTGTGATGTCCTTAGGTTAGATAGGCTTAAGTAGTTCTAGGGGACTGATGACCTTAGAAGTTAAGTCCCATAGCGCTCAGAGCCATCAAATTTTTACGAATATGAAGAACTACGAGCGTTTAATCGGTTCTTGTGCCACCGACGAAAAGCGACTACAGTTGAATTTTGTGAAAGTTTGAGCTATGTGAGTGATTTATTTTAGGAGTTATTCGCTTGTGAATATTTCATGTAGTCCATAAACTCCGCGTGGCCTGTTTCGTGCAGAGAACGAGGCATTATGGTGAGCACTTTTCTTACAAGAAGCTTACTCAACGACTAATTGTGTTAACTCGCAAGTAGTCGTGGGTCAGTGACTCTTTAGGACGTTCAAAATATCAGGTCGGACTAAATATCTTCTGTATGGTTCAAATGGCTCTCAGCACTATGGGACTTAACTTCTAAGGTCATCAGTCCCCTAGAACTTAGAACTACTTAAACCTAACTAACCTAAGGACATCACACACACCCATGCCCGAGGCACGATTCGAACCTGCGACCGTTGCGGTCGCACGGTTCCAGACTGTAGCGCCTAGAACCGCTCGGCCACCCCGGCCGGCTTTTCTGGATGCTTTCGGGTGTGAACTTCTAACAGAAACAGTCAGTAACATTGCATAATTGATGTCGGGATATTAAATATCGACTTGATAGTCATTTTCCGTGTTTTAAAGACAATAAACCAACTTAAAGGAAATTTTAGACATTTTTCAAACGAGTCATGCAAGAATACCGAACGCACGATAGTTTAACTTTCATGGAGTGGAGTTACGTGGCCTCTACGTAGTAGGTATGTAGTCGAATTTTCGTCAACGCTTGTTTATAGGATAGTGAGAGCCAACCCGCCGCGCCGCAGGCTGACATCCATAATCCGCAAGGGAGCTTGTCTGGCACAGTCGTAAAGTAGACGCAAGACGGAACAATAAAATTCCTGGGTCCGACCGAGATCCCTCGCCCTCTCAGCGCCGTAACGCATTAACGCTTTCCGGAGCAAAGGTATGGCATGCCCTGACCACCATTCCGTAAGAGAAGGATACCCATTCTGCGAACGGAAGCTACGGGTCGAAACTTCTCGAACGATAATCTCGAGGGAAGCGTCCTTCAAGAGGAATGTGTACAAAATCCAGATGAGGCGATACAGTTTTACTAGTTGTGGCACTTTATTTAAAGTTACAGCTACGGCACAATGATCAGTGAAACAAGTGGGTATCACGTCTATCGCTAACAGGTCTCCGCATAAGGAGTCAGCGAGATAAAAGCGATTGAGTCGGCTGCCGGATGAAGGTGTAAAATGCGTATACCTGACGAGAGTGGGATATTGACTGATCCACGCATCCCGTATTTACTAAGAACTCACTAAATCGTCTAGTTCCTTACTGTAATTAAAATAAGGGGTGTGATCTACAGGACGCAAAACAGCATTACAGTCTCCACCTAACAGAACTTTCTGCGGAGTTTTACGAAATAAATAAACTATATCATCTTTTTAAAAACGCGCACGATCTGTGAAACGAACAGATCCTGAAATACACAAAGAAGAATTATTCCTCGGCAGTTATCAAGAACTTCCGAAATCAGTCAGTGGTATTCCTCTCTGTAAAATAATGCAGTACCAGTAGATAACTCATGAGCCACATTAAAGAAAGTAGAAAAGCCGGAAATATAAAAATTGTCAACTAACACTTCTTGCAAAAATATCACATCTGCACTTGAAACGTAAATAAATTGTTGTAGCGCCCCAAGTCGAAACTCTAATTCTATTCACATTCAAGGTAAGAAAGGAATAGGACTGCATTTATTTATTACAAAACTATGTAGTTGATTACTTGCAAATGACCTTGTAAGCAGCCTGTTTGTATTTTAGCAGCACCACAGACTGTGTTAATATCGCTGACAGCGCTCTGCGCCCTCGGCAAGAGATTCTGTGGTTGGATGGACTAGGAGTTAGCGAGTGGATAGAGAAGTGTATGGACATGTTTTTTTCCTTCTTAGTGGAGACTCTGTGTTGGTGGGACATGCATTGCAAAGTGAGATGCAAGGAAATGTATGTTTGATTGGTAATGTGTGGGCAGTGGAATTCTTGACAACAATATAATTTTTGGAACTGGTTGTCACATGAATAAGGCAAAATTTTCTAAATACACTCCTGGAAATTGAAATAAGAACACCGTGAATTCATTGTCCCAGGAAGGGGAAACTTTATTGACACATTCCTGGGGTCAGATACATCACATGATCACACTGACAGAACCACAGGCACATAGACACAGGCAACAGAGCATGCACAATGTCGGCACTAGTACAGTGTATATCCACCTTTCGCAGCAATGCAGGCTGCTATTCTCCCATGGAGACGATCGTAGAGATGCTGGATGTAGTCCTGTGGAACGGCTTGCCATGCCATTTCCACCTGGCGCCTCAGTTGGACCAGCGTTCGTGCTGGACGTGCAGACCGCGTGAGACGACGCTTCATCCAGTCCCAAACATGCTCAATGGGGGACAGATTCGGAGATCTTGCTGG
Organism: Schistocerca serialis cubense; assembly: GCF_023864345.2. Lineage (NCBI taxonomy): Eukaryota > Metazoa > Arthropoda > Insecta > Orthoptera > Acrididae > Schistocerca > Schistocerca serialis. The sequence goes on along the minus strand of NC_064640.1, from coordinate 351,285,610 downwards.
CCAGGGTAGTTGACTTAAACCTTCTAGAGCACGTTGGGTGGCACGGGATACATGCGGACGTGCATTGTCCTGTTGGAACAGCAAGTTCCCTTGCCGGTCTAGGAATGGTAGAACGATGGGTTCGATGACGGTTTGGATGTACCGTGCACTATTCAGTGTCCCCTCGACGATCACCAGTGGTGTACGGCCAGTGTAGGAGATCGCTCCCCACACCATGATGCCGGGTGTTGGCCCTGTGTGCCTCGGTCGTATGCAGTCCTGATTGTGGCGCTCACCTGCACGGCGCCAAACACGCATACGACCATCATTGGCACCAAGGCAGAAGCGACTCTCATCGCTGAAGACGACACGTCTCCATTCGTCCCTCCATTCACGCCTGTCGCGACACCACTGGAGGCGGGCTGCACGATGTTGGGGCGTGAGCGGAAGAGGGCCTAACGGTGTGCGGGACCGTAGCCCAGCTTCATGGAGACGGTTGCGAATGGTCCTCGCCGATACCCCAGGAACAACAGTGTCCCTAATTTGCTGGGAAGTGGCGGTGCGGTCCCCTACGGCACTGCGTAGGATCCTACGGTCTTGGCGTGCATCCGTGCGTCGCTGCGGTCCGGTCCCAGGTCGACGGGCACGTGCACCTTCCGCCGACCACTGGCGACAACATCGATGTACTGTGGAGACCTCACGCCCCACGTGTTGAGCAATTCGGCGGTACGTCCACCCGGCCTCCCGCATGCCCACTATACGCCCTCGCTCAAAGTCCGTCAACTGCACATACGGTTCACGTCCACGCTGTCGCGGCATGCTACCAGTGTTAAAGACTGCGATGGAGCTCCGTATGCCACGGCAAACTGGCTGACACTGACGGCGGCGGTGCACAAATGCTGCGCAGCTAGCGCCATTCGACGGCCAACACCGCGGTTCCTGGTGTGTCCGCTGTGCCGTGCGTGTGATCATTGCTTGTACAGCCCTCTCGCAGTGTCCGGAGCAAGTATGGTGGGTCTGACACACCGGTGTCAATGTGTTCTTTTTTCCATTTCCAGGAGTGTACATTGTTTGCTCTTCAACAAAATATTTCTTTTGCTAATCATCTGCCGCCTAGTAGTTACAGTTTATAGCAGTTAGAAACCTTTTATTTAGCAGACTGTAGTTGCTGCTTGCTGTAATTGCTGTAGTTCGTGTTATGAAGATCTTCTGTGAGGTAAGTGACTTATAAAAGAAAATTGGATTCGTGATTGAAATGAGTTTGGGCCATTAACAGAGTTGGAGGTAGTTTCATATTTCTTTATTTTCATATTTTTTGGATTTTTAGTATTGTTAGGATTTCTTGCAATTCAGGGCCATTCTTTTGTGTTACTTATTGGTAGTCACGCTGTCACTGTATAGCAGTCAGATTGCATTGGGCGTATATATTATGGGTAATAAATGAATAGGTTAAGTTTGGGTTATCTTTGTCAGTGAAAATTCTATAGTTCAATATTTAAATGATAAAAATAATTAAAGACATTAGTTTCACACTTAACAGTCCATAGCAGAGTCAACGCATGAATCTTAATGTTAAGAGGTGGATCTCTTTCTCTCTCTCTCTCTCTCTCTCTCTCTCTCTCTCTCTCTCACTCTCTTTCTCATCCTCTTTGTGTTTTCTCTTTTCTCGCGATGCCGCGGGCTCAGGTTGAAAATGCTTTTTGTTGCGGCTGTGTGGGAAGGCGATTGTCGCATGGGGCAACGTATACGAGGTACTGCGGAAATCCAGTACCGGGTACAGAGGTGCAGCTCCTGGGAATGAATAGAAATGAAAACTGACGGTACGTCTTTTACCACCACCACATGTTCTGCTGGCACACTGATTCTGATCATCAGCGGCTTGTGGCATGCTTTCCCCATCCGAAAGCACAGAAGAAGGGGGGAATACGTTGCAGACTCACAGGTGTCTGGAAAGTCCGTAGATTAGTACGGAGCTCCGGAACGGGTCTATTCTCGTGTGATTTCGAAGAGGCGGTCTCGGTCTCGAAAGGGAGTGCTGGATGCTTTCGAGTCTTGAACAGCAACCGACATGTTATCATCCGGTCTAAACTCAAGGAGGGGAGAGGCCTCCTCCACCGGAATCTTTTCAGTAGAGTGGAGAGGCGAAGAGGAATAGTCTGTCTCCTCACCATCTCGCATTCACCTACGCTTGCTTTGAAATGGAGGTGGTGGCGGCTCGGAAGCTACAGTTACGAATCATTACTCGAGGTTAACGGCGGAAATGCGCTAGGACCATCACGCAGTGGCTCGTCTTGCCCCTTAAAACCTTGGTTAGGCACAGTGGCTACAATTTGGGGAAAAAGATCAGCTAAAGTTAGCCTTTTACGTTGTTCATAAGTGGACTTAAATACGTGACACGACGCGGACGATTTGTAAGGAGGTGTCCACTCTCTTTACATGTAAAACAGGTCCCTTCTTGTCCTGTTCAAATTATATGTACCGGTATCCACACACCCGCAGATGAGGGGAATATTCCGTTTGACCACCATGTCCATGGATCGGATTCCGCTATAAACTTGTAAAACATTTTGGGCGGTCCAGCCTTCTCGCCGTATATTCCGTATATCCCCAAACGGAAGTAGGGCGGTTTTGAGAGAGCTGTCATCAACTATAGGCACGCGACGAGTATAAGGGTCTTGTAGTCCGTTTCGCAAAAGGATCCTGTCAACCTCAAGGGGGACTAGAAACTTGACATGACACACATACGATTCAGAATCGAAGTAAGCCGTCTGAACCTGTTCTGAAGTGACCTGGATCGTATGTACAAGCCAATAACGAATTTCTAACGAACTAGGTTAACATAACACGTGGACTTGTCGAAGCCGGCCGGTGTGGCCGAGCGGTTCTAGGCGCCACAGTCTGGAACTGCTCTGCCGCTACGGCCGCATGTTCGAATCCTGCCTCGGGCGTGGATGTGGGTGATGTCCTTAGTTAGTTAGGTTTGAGTAGTTCTAAGTTCTAGGGGACTGATGACCTCAGAAGTTAAGTCCCATAGTGCTCAGCGCCATTTGAACCATTTGAACTTGTCGAAACAAAAACTGTACCAGTACCTGTGCGTTGAATGTTGCTCGGAGCCATGGACGACTTCGCAGCGCAAGACAACGCCGCGTCAAAATGGAATTACAAACAGGAGACGCCGAGAGACAATCAACGATGTGAGGCACACAGCGACTCACACGACACTGAGAACAAACAAGGGAACTCTCGCAGCGTTACGATAGAGGCGGGAAAAGGAAGAACCTTCTCGCCCGGCGTACGTAGCGGGCATGAACCGCTAGGCCACCAGGCCCAACGTAGTATGAGAAAGATAGTCCGTAGGTTTTGAAACGTGATTTTGAGAGTGTCAGTATATGCGACATACTTGGCTGTAACTCTAAATTGCATTGCCTTGATAGCTTAAATTATTTACCTTGCAGACAGACCGTAGACCTCAGTATTTGATGTAAATTTTAATTTGACACTTCTATCTGTTCCTAAGAAAAAGGGGTCTTAACAGACGAAAAAACCTTACTTCTTACAAAATTTCGTGATTCTAGATCACTGGGCAATATCCAATAGGTCTTGATTGAGTTTGCGAGTATCGAAATATGTGACATAAATGGCCCAATAGTTTGGCAGCATTGACGTAGGAGCTTAACTTTCTCAGGGACTGTAGACCTCAGTATATCAAATAAATTTCAGCGTGCTGCCTTTACGTGTTTCCGAAGAAAAGGCGTGTTAAGAATCGGACAGACAGACATACAGGCAGACGGACAACAAAATGATCCTACAAGGGATCCGTTTTACTGACTGAAGTGCGAAACCCTTAAAATGAATAAATACGAGAGGGTTAAATGATTCTTACAATGATCCCCTGAATATAGAAGCCGTCACGAATTCTACTATAAACATAGATGAAGTAAAACAGCATCATTCTGCGGTGAGGGTCAGATAGTAGCTAGAGATCAAAACATTGTCATTCTGTCTGTGATGAAGGAATGTGTGGTTTCCAGATGGCGTCTGTCATTTCTCCATAAATACCAGCTCCGGATCTACGATATTTCTGAACGGGGGCAAAGCGTTAGAGGTAGCAGTCAAAAATTAAAAAAAATCGACTTTTCAAAAATATGTTCATTTTGTAGCGCACATTTTTCTGAATGCTTTGATATATAAAACATACATGTTCGAGGAAATGTAAGACATGTTATTTGATCTTAATTGTGCAATAGTGCAGTTCCACGCCTATTCACTCAGCATTCTGTCGCACATGACTGTATTTTGCTCTGTGGAATTCAGACGTATATATTTTGTAATTGACGCCATCAAACCTATGTTCAGGATAATTGAAATTAAAATGTTCTGTGGTGACTCTCCTGCTTCCAGTCGGCCGATTTGACATCCTCTCCTATAAAAAAAAAAAAAAACCCTCACAATTTATACTGGGTGGAATTAATTGTGACTGGGAGAACAGGAACTCTTCACAAAATTTGCACTCTTTATTGCCTATTAGCTAAAAACTTTCTCTTTTGTGTGACATAAAATTAAATATAGGAATCATAAAATCATTAAGGAGACGAGACAAGCAAGACAGCACACATTTCTTCAGTCCTTTGATCCCAGAACATTTTTTCTCTCTAATCGTGTTACAGCTCTACATGGCGTGCTTATCTTCCCGCGAAAGAATCTATTACCTCATCAAAGTTCGTTAAACGTTTTGCTGCATGAAAAAGCAAAATATCTTTGTCTAATACTGAAAAAGCTGTTAATACGAATAGTACCCAAGACTGGTGCGGTTCTCGATTTGATAACGTCTGATTTGTCACTGTGTGCTAGATAAAACGAAATAGGTCTTTCTAATATTGCAGCAGTTGTAACACACGCCAATAAACGAAACTGTTTTGCACAAACGGTCTTTTTTATGTACCTCATTTACATAAGTAACACGACAGAATATAATTCACGAAGTACCAATATCAAATGCCTATTTGGCCTACTACAAGCAAGAAGTTTTATGTTAAGAAATTGTTTTTTTTTTTTTTTTTTGAAATTTGTAATAAGGTCTTATGGGACCAAACTGCTGAGGTCATCGGTCTCTAAGCCTGCACACTACTTAATCTAACTTAAACTAACTAACGCTATGGACAACACACACACACACACACACCCATGCCCGAGGGATGACTCGAACCTCCGATGGAGGGAGCCGCACGGACTGTGACAAGGCGCCCGAGACGGCGCGGCTACACCGCGCGGCTAAATAGTTTTACATTTCATTCATACGCTCCACTTTCTCAGGCATGAGATCGAAAAGACGTATTACGAAATTTTTATACAAATTTGCAATCGTCATATTTCTCCATATAATTTATGCGATGTCCCCGTTTTTTCTTTTTCCTCGTTCTGACAAACAATTTTATCGTCACTAATTCTGTAACTATTCCTGCCATTGCCAAAGCTTATTCTCCGGTTAACTTCACTAACTTTGCCAGAATCACCGTTTCAGTTATCCCGCGTTTATACTCCGGTTAGGTGATATTACGTGTTCGTACAACGGGTTTTCCGCGTATTCCGAGAATAGAACTTACGTGGCAGCTAATCGAGGACTCTACAACTCGCCCTTAGTAGTGCGGCCTTCTGGCAAAAATTTTCTTCCAAAATTTCATTTTCTTGGCTACACCGAGAAGATAATATGTAATCTTTCTTACCTGTTATTCCTGTTAGTCGTTTATTTCCACTCTGGTAGTCTGAATCTATGGATTTCGCTAATAATTATAACAACGCTATCATTCGCACATCCAACAACCACAAAAACAAACAACAATTGGCATTTACGTGTTGGGGTTTATTCGGCTGAGCTCGTATAGCCCCATCCCCACTTGTCTGCAGGAAAGATTTTTATTTCTAGATGCGACGGGGAATCCCCTGGCGGGGACATCACGTACACTATGCACGGATTCAAAAATAAAATTATGATTCGTTTGGTAATCAGCTTAGCACATGTTCAAAAACAAATTGGGATGCCTTTCAAAATCATATGAATAATCGATAGATCAACGTGCGGTGGGTGTTAGGCGGTTTGTGAAATACGGTTTTTTTCTTCAAGTATATGAATTTGGCGCCCACTGAAACTGCCACCCAGGGCAAGTACGCCGATTTGCACCCCCCCCTTCCCCCCCCCCCCTCCAGGTCCGAGCTCGATAAATACTAAGTTCTTGCAGAAGATCGAAAATTGGTAATGCTTTTCTTCTTACAGGAAAAGGGTATTAAGTTTCTTCATCCATTCGATCCATTTTTAAATGTAAGTCACGTTCATGACCTGGACTACATATACACTATGTGATCGAAAGTATTCAGACACCCCAAAAACATATGTGGTTCATATTAGGTGGATTTTGCTGCCCCCTACTGCCAGGTACTCCAAATCAGCGACCTCAGTAGTCATTAGACATCGTGAGAGAGCAGAATGGGGCGCTCCGCAGAACTCACGGACTTCGAACGTGGTCAGGTGATTGGGTGTCACTTGTGTCATACGTCTGTACGCGAGATTTCAACACTCCTAAGCATCCCTACGTCCACTGTTTCCGATGTGATAGTGAAGTGGAAATGCGAAGAGACACGTGCAGCACAAAAGCGTACAGGCCAACCTCGTCTGTTGACTGACAGAGACCGCCGACAATTGAAAAGGGTCGTAATGTGTAATAGGCAGATATCTATCCAGACCATCACACAGGTATTCCAAACTGAACCAGGATCCACTGCAAGTACTATGAGAGTTAGGTGGGAGGTGAGAAAACTTGGATTTCATGGTCTAGCAGCTGCTCATAAGCCACACATCACGCCGGTAAATGCCAAACGACGCCTCGCTTGGTGTAAGAAGCGTAAACATTGGACGATTGAACGGTGGAAAAAGTTGTGTGGAGTGACGAATCGTGGTACACAATGTGGCGATCCGATGGCAGGGTGTCGGTATGGCGAATGCCCGGTGAACGTCATCTGCCAGAGTGTGTAGTGCCAACAGTAAAATTCGGAGGCGGTGGTGTTATGGTGTGGTGGTGTTTTTCATGGAGTGGGCTTGCACCCCTTGCTGTTTTGCATGACACTATCACAGCACAGGCCTACATTGATGTTTTATGCACGTTCTTGCTTCCCACTGTAGAAGAGCAATTCGGGGATGGCGATTGCATCTTTCAACGTGATTCATCACCTGTTCATAATGAACTGCCTGTGGCGGAGTGGTTACACGACAGTAACATCCCCGTAATGGACTGGCCTGCACAGAGTCCTGACCTGAATGTTACAGAACATCTCTGGGATGTTTTGGAACGCCGACTTCGTGCCAGGCCTCACCGACCTCTCCTCAGGTCAGCACTCCGTGAAGAATGGGCTGCCATTCCCCAAGAAACCTTCCAGCACCTGACTGAACGTATGCCGGCGAGAATGGAAGCTGTCATTAAGGCAAAGGGTGGACCAACGCTATACTGAATTCTAGCACTACCGATGGAGAGCGCCACGAACTTGTAAGTCATTTTCAGCCAGGTGTCCGGATACTTTTGACAGAAGCATAAAATGCCATTTACGACGCATGTGTTTTAAGTAAAAACCGTTTTGAAATTTAAAAAAGACATGTTAAGATATTTCAGTAATTTTATTTTTACATGCAATTTTTACATGCAATTTTACTTTTCTACATAATTTCCGTCAATATTGAGGCACTTGTCATAGCGTTGTACCAGTTTTTGAATACCCTCCTCATAGAAGTCTGCCGCCTGAGTTGTTAAGCACTGCATCACCACTGTTTTGACTTCGTCGTTGTCTTGAAGACGCTGACCGCCCAGGTGTTTCTTCAAAAGTGCAGGAACAGATGGTAGTCACTGGGCGCAAGATCGGGGCTGTACGGAGGATGATCTAGAGTTTCCCATCAAAAAGATGTGATGAGATCTTTGGTCTGATTCGCCACATGCGCACGGGGATTGTCTTGCAGCAAAACGATGCCCTTGCTCAACTTGCCACGTCTTTTGTTCTGAATTGAACGGCGCAGATTATGCAATGTCTTACAGTAAGCTGCTACATTGATTGTCTCATTACGAGGCAGAAATTCCACAAGAAATACTCCTTTTCTGTCCCAACAAACTGTGAACATGATGCAGTGGTTAACAAGTCAGGCGGCAGACTTCTATGAGGAGGGTATTCAAAAACTGGTACAACGTTATGACAAGTGCCTCAATATTGACGGAAATTATGTAGGAAAAAGAGTAAGGTACAGGTTTTCATGTAAAAATAAAATTATTGAGATATATTAGCGCGTCTTTTTTTAAATTTCAAAACGGTACTTACTTAAAAAACACGCCTCGTACAACCAATCCCGAGAAAATCACATTGCTGTTCATAATACATAATATGTTCAGATTATATTTGGGGAAAAGGAGGTCACTGCCACCTAGGAAACGTAACAGAGATACTACGAATCCTAATGTGAATGTGTTTCAGTGACACATCGTATTTCTACATAAAGAGTGTACTTAAACACAGCCTTCAGTGCGGATATGTACTATGCATTTATGAATATCAAACACAAAAGTAGGTATAATTTATTACGTCAAATAAGTGCTCACTGAGAAAGCTGCCTAATGTGAACTCAGTTCGTCGATAGCACATACGCAGGCAGAATGCTTACCAATACCCTCTGCTGCTCCAGAACGAAAAGCACATATTCGTATTGGACGTCACAGTCATGAACCTTACATGTGCTAAACGTTGGATCGTTGAAGAAAAGTTCGCATCCCTCCTTATTAATGAATACTGAATGAGTGAAAATCTGACTTAGAGATGTTGGGAACGTGAAATCCAGTGGCCTATTACATTCGCTGACTTATCCAAACAAATATGGAAGTATTGTGAATGGAGACATATCTCACTTTAAATTCATAAAGATAAAAATACTCTGTTGTGTCTACAAGCGCTGAATATATGAAACAGATACGAATACTATTTTTCAATATGAACTTGTTTCTCATTGTGTTCTATCTTGTTCATAAAGATTCATCTATAGTTGAAAGGCACATGCGTTAACAGCAGTGTAACATTGCGTAAAAGTTAGAACAGAAAGTATGTACCTATATAGGTGGGTCGGGTTTCGAAACACTCACAAGATATATGTTACTCTGTACGTCGAGGTGTTCCTTCTACTATAACTCGGAGTTACTATTCCCCTGACTGGAATGGTATTGAGAGATCTATTTATTCATGAAAAAAAATCTGTAAAACTTACAGAAACGTGTTCATATATTAATGCACCATGAGTTACCATTTTGCAATTTTGCACTTTCATATTACCAGTACACCTAATACAAGAAGATTTCACATTACTGAAATCACCACAGCCTATTAATTGCTTGTTGCTGTCTCCTAGATCTCATTGTAAGGCATCCATTTGCCCCATAAACAGTAAAAAGTTCCAGAGTGGGGACCTAGGAGGACGTGCTGAAATGTAATGCCTCAGAATCTTTTATGTGAAAACTCTTAAAGCTTTTCAAATAAAACAATCGTTATTAACATTCTACATATTTATTCTTCATGTCTGCATATTTGCAGCCCTTTCTCGATAGAAGGCTCCGAATTGTAGATTGTAACATGGCTGTGTGTAACGTAAATATGTCAGTGCATGAGAAATAGCATGTTGTAATCGAGTTTCGAATTCGAAGAGTTTTTTCACTCATCGATCTTCCTTTCCCTCAGCATGACAATGCTAGTCCTCACACGAGCGCTTCGATATCTGCAACAATCCGAGGCCTTTCGTTCACTGTCATCGATCATCCTCCATACAGTCCCAAGTTGGCGCCATCCGATTTTCACCTGTTTCCGAAGCTTAAAGAACATCTTGAAGTACTTCACTTTGATAGTGATGAAGCTGTGCACGCAGAAGTGAGGATGGCTCCATCAACAAAATCAGACATTCTACAGCGACTGGTCTCTCGTTGGGAGCAATGTGTTCGTCACCAGGGTGACTGTGGTGTAAAATAAATTTGCAAAACCGAACAATAAAGATGTAAAATGTGAATAGCGGTGGGTTTATTTAAAAAGTTTTAAGAGTTTTCACATAAAAAATTCGGAGGCATTACTTTGCAGCACGTCCTCGTAGGTCCCCACTGGAAAATTTTTAACTGTTAACGGGGCAAATGGTTTCCTTACTATGATATCTACCAGACAGCAACAAGCAATTAAAAGGCTGTGGTGATTTCAGTGTAGTCTTTCTAAAGGATTATGACGAGAAAAATGATATAGGAACCATATTTGCATCCTACATTTTGATCTCAGTAATTAATTTTCCAACATGAGTGGATAAAGGCAGTGTAACTCTAATATATAACGTTTTATTTCATGAAGCTCAAAGCAAGAAAAAACTGTATACCCAGTAACAAATGCTCTCTCTTATAATGATTCAAAGTTAGTTAGGACAAACAAGATAGTGCCTTACATTATTAATATTTCTCAGTGGAAATCAGGTAGAAAAAGTGACTGCATAACAAACGTTCTTAAGAATCCTTTACAAGAGATGACCTAGAATGAAATTTATAGTGAACAGAATGCTGGTATAAAATTTAATCATTTCCATGGTAAATTCCTTTCATTATTTGAAAATAGCTTTCCTCATAAAATAATCAGAAAGAACATTAAATAGTCTCGTAAATAACCATGAATCACTAGAAGGATTAAAATTAGCTTGTGAAAAGAAAATGGAAGTGTATATGTTAGTAAGAACAAGCAAACATCTTGCAGTAGTTGCATTCTATAACACCTGTTAAAATTACTAATAAAAGCTATTAAAATCCAAAGAACACAAACATTCAGTCGTAAATGATAGACTCTGACAACAGACTTAGTTTACATAGAATGTAGTGAAACGAGAGACATAACAACAGAATGTAGTGAAACGAGAGACAGAACAAGAGGCCACAGAACAGGATAACATTTTTGTTGTTTTAAAGAGGAGGTCTATAAATGGTCAACCACAAGTAGCAGACATAATTAATGAGTATTTTTCTTATTTAGTAGTAAATATAGTGACAAGTATTTTAAGAGAAAAATCAAAGAAGTATGCTGTCGGAAGATCAAATCGTCATACGGGAAGAAGAGATCCTAGATGTGGCTGTGGATGCTGGTGTGGAATATGTCCTGGAGGCAAGCAACTGAATCCAGAGTGACTAATCCCGTGAAATGGTTCTGTTCCCAAGCTGATGTCACCACAAGCAGATATGTTTTCTACATTATAGAAAACTCCAGCAATGTCTCATTTTGTGGATGAGACTTATAAAAATCACCTGCAGCTTGTCCTTCAAGCAGTGTCCGTGGCTGAAGGAATACATTTATGTCAATACTGAGAAGAGGGTTCTCTCGATGATTTTGAAAAGGAATTTTTAAGTTAATCAATAATCCTGTTTTTGGCAAAACCATGGAGCATGTTATACACTACCACGAATTAGTTTACCGATGGGGTGGTCATTATGGTGCAAGAAATTACATTGCCTATACAAATTTTAAATGGGCTGAAATCTTCAGTGAAGGACTAATCGCTGTAAAGATGGCTAAGTTTTCGGTGGAGTTCACGAAGCTTGTTTTAATTGGTATGTGTATTCTTGACCTCTCGATACTCCACATGTACCGATACCTCCATGAGTTTGCAAACCAAACATTACTGATCCGAAGTTTCTTTATATGGATACAGGCAGTTCTATCCACTGAGTAAAAGGCTGTGAGCCACTTGAAGTAATTAGGTAGAACATGTCCGCATATGCGGCTGATAATCCTTACAGCATTAAACCTCAGAACAAAAAGTTTATCGGCCTGATGAAAGACAAGGCGAATGTCTTGCAGAGTATGAATTTCGTCGGGCTGAGATGTAGGTGCCACAAAAAAGCAGACTAAGAGTGTGCATCATGCAGCCTTACCTCGTCTCACGATTGTGGGCTACAAAACTGCCTGCGCAATGGTGATGCTTCTCCGCATATGGTGTGTCAGTAGTCTTCCGGTTGTGAAGTCATGAGGTACATACTGCACTACTGCCTTTCATATCATAATTACAAATGGTTCATCTGTGTAGATGGGATTGTGACCATTTCGTTCTCACACTATTCACTTGAGTGACTGTATGTGTGTGTGTGTGTGTGTGTGTGTGTGTGTGTGTATTAATGTGGACTAGACAGACAAAGCGTTTGTCATAGTTGTGTGCATGCATGTCAGAAGTACTGATTTTCTTTTTTCCGGCTGTACAGGCAACTAGTCTCCAATACAGTGTATATACTGTAGATATTATTTATACATAGGGTTATTCAAAATGATCTAGATACTTTCACTTGAGCGTAAAGAAATATTTGGACTGAGGTAAGGTATTATATGATTCTGTGTGTGGAAACAGCAACTCAGAAGTATTTTTGTTACAGTGACATCCAGCAACATGAATGCCAGAGCAATGGAGAAAGCATATTGCTTAGTTCCTGTCGCAAGTGGAAGAGGACAACGAGAATTTCATTTTCATCCGGACGGTCTTCCGTTGCACTTCCATGTGACATATAATCTAAAAATATTCGCAATTTAATACCTGTTGTAAGGTGAATATTAATGAAATGTCAGTACTCGTGGAAGACAGTATCCTGTGTCTTTTCTCACACGAGAAACTGAGGCACAGCCCATTTAACTGCAATTCTTGAAGCAATATTTATTTAGAATTAGCTTCAAGGAAATATTAATGTAGAGTCATTAGCGTTATAAAACAGTATCTAGTGGATTATCACGTATTAGAAAATTGTTTAACGTACCATTAATCATGAGCTGTATATTAGTGAAAAATCACTATTGCCTGAGTGAAATATTTACCATACTGTCTAATATGAGCAGTTGAAGATTGATATGTTTAGTTTTCCAAAGTAATATTTACAATTTGTTTTATGTTAAGAGTAGTGCAGTATGAGTATAGGCAGACAACAATGTCTCACATACTCTGTTAATAGTCAAATATGGCCTGACTTATATTATTGTAATCTTAAGGTAATATTTAGTTTAGCACTCTTTTGAGCTAGATAGTAATCAATTGTGGCTAAGTGAGAATATAATATCTACTATATTGTATCACATCAAACTTTGAGGGATGACCTATTCAGTTTTATTATTTATATATTCACCGTTGATGACCTTGGAAAGTCACATCTACATTAATAATTACAAACAAAAATTAATAAAACCAGTAAAATAAAGAAAAAGGAGCATTTAAAGACCTATTTTCTGGTTTTTCAGCCACTCAGTTGCTTTAGAGCCGGACTGATGCAGCATTTTCTCCAGAGATCCAGTGAGAGCTTTTAAAGGATAGCTAGACCGATGTGTGGCACTGCCCCCATCAGGAGAACCTCCCCGCCCCCAGCTGTGGGAAATAACAACCGTTATTCCTGCCCCACATCTGACTCCGTTGAGTCTATGCCAGGCAGTGCGAGGAAGGTTGAAACCTTACAGCGTGATAATTGGATTTACTACTAGTAAGAAGCTTTGCTAGGTTCAAGACGCCACCCTGATTTTCAGGCGGGTACAGGACCTCCATAGCTGAGTGGTCAGCACGGCTGACTGCCATGCGGAGATCGCTGGTTCGATTCCCGGTGTTGCCAGGGATTTTTCCTTGTTGGGAGGGCTGGAACGGGATTGCGCTCAGACCCGTGATGCCAACTGAGAAGCTGGTTGACTGAATGGTAGCGGCTCAAAGTCATGAAAACTAACAACGGCCGGAAGAGTGGTGTGCTGACCCCACGCCCCTACAAACCGCATCCAGTGACACCACTGACGAAAGAAGACTCTATGGTCGGTGGGCACCGATGGGTCCATGGCGGTTCTCCATACTGGCTGACGATATTTCAGCCTGATTGTAGAACTTTGATGATATCGTGTACGGGGAGGGAGTGATTTTTATGCGTTGTTTTTAATAACTGAACGAGAGCTTGCAGTCCCTTTGTGTAATGTAGAGCGATGTTGATTATCACTGAGTTGCTGAGCAGATGAGAGTGCTTCGATAAGTCTGGTAAATTTCCAAAGAATGGAACATTTTTGTTGCACCTTCGTGGTTGGTAAGCTTGATTATTCTAAGGATCGTATGAGGAATGTCAGCAGTGTAGAGAGTGAAGTTCATTGTTGGCGGCCGTTTGAACTGGTCCATATGTCGACTGCGAGTGAAAATGGGGAAAACCGAGTTTCCTGCTGTTGTCACACATATCCCTTTGAAGGGTTGGGCTGCCGTACAAGTCAAAACAGAATTTGATGAAGTTCACGAGAACTCCGCATCATCATTAAAGACCATTTGCTTTTGGATTAATGAATTTCAACGTCATCGGACAAACGCTGCAGACGAAGTGCGCTCCGGCCATCCAGTTGAGGTCACTAAAAAGGAAACCATTAACAAAATCCATGATATGTAATGAAAGACAACCGACAAGAAATTGTGAGAGTGCTGAGACTGTAGGCATCTCAACTGAGTGAATGCACAAAATCCTTCGCAAAGAACTGGCTATGATGGAGCTGTGAGCACGGTGTGTGCCGCGGTTTCTCACAATCGACCAAAAGCGCATCCGTTAGAACATTTCAGCACAATGTCTGGCGATATTTAATCGCAATCCAAGACTTTTTGCACTGATTTGTGACTTTTGATGAAACCTGGATCCATCATTACACACTGCAGTCAAAACTATGAACAAAGGCTGGTGGAAGTGCACCGAAGAAGGCAAAGACCATCTTGTCAGCTGGTAAGGTGATGGCCACATCTTTTTAGGACTCCAAAGGAATAATCCTCATAGATTACTTGGAAAAAGACAAAGCCATAAGTTGATTCTATTACGCTTCACTGTTGGATGGTCTGAAACTTACGTTGGTGAAAAAAAGACCGAATGGGCACGCATGAAAGTGCTCTTCCACCAAGATAATGCACTACGTCACACATCACCGATAACAATGGCGGAAGTGCATGAATCGGGCTTTGTATTGGTTTCCCATCCACCCTATTCACCGGACATAGTTTCAAGTGAATTCTTCCTGTTCACTAACCTGAAACTTCGCCTTGTTGGGAAGAAATTTTCATCAAATGAAGAAATGACAGTTCAGTTACAGTCAAAGAGTACTTTGGAGTTTCACAGAACCTATTCTTCCTATGGGATGAAAAAGCTGGAGGATCTCTAGAAAAAGTCTATATCCCTCAGAGGAGGCTACGAAGAGCAGTAAGATGAGTTGTTTACGAAACAAACCTTTTTTTCTTGCTTTTGTACCAGACTTATCAAACTAACCTCGTAGGCAGAATTGTCCCAATGCACATAGCTTATCCAAGGTGAATATTCACTATGTGGATGTGACACTTGTCGAGCTATCACTGTAAATGTAAATGAATGGACCAAAAACCGTGTCCATTTGAAATGTACCCATAGCCTTCATAAAATGTTGAAGGGACGTAATATTTCGTTTATGACTGCCAAGAGTTCTACTTTTTTTATTCTAATTTCGTCGTTTATATCATATCAAACAAAAATAATTTGTGGGATGTCACGGCAAAGAAATAAGTTTTAAATAATGATGACTTTGTGGGGTTATGTCACATTTTAGAACAATGGAATAGACATTTGTGACTACATATTAAATTGCTGTTCCGTTATGATATAATATTTTTGACCTTTACCTGCAGACAATATTTGGTATATTACGTTCTCAGATGGAATGCTGAAACCTCTATCATCAGGGGGTATAGTTTTAGAATCCCCCTCCTGAAATACTCGTCCAGTATATGTAGTACCTCTGTCACTATTTCTTTCGCCTCTGAGAGAGTGGTCTGTTGAGTCACTGGAAAAACATATCGTCGTATATTAATTTTTGACGCAGTTTCGGGCAGGCCCTGTTTGTATTCGTTGAACGGCATAGGGAGAGAACTGAATTTTCAGGCAGCCCAATTTTCAATTTGTTCAGAGTAACCTTGGAACAGAAGATTATTCAGCACGTTATCCAATCAGGAGATCTACATCTTCATCTACATGGATACTCTGCAAATCAAATTTAAGTGTCTTGCAGTGGGTTCGAGCTCTGATTTCCCTTATTTTATCAAATGTTCAAATGTGTGTGAAATCTTATGGGACTTAACTGCTAAGGTCATCAGTCCCTAAGCTTACACACTACTTAACCTAAATTATCCTAAGGACAAACACACACACACACACACAAACACCCATGTCCGAGGGAGGACTCGAACCTCCGCCGGGACCAGCCTTATTTTATCGTGGTGATCGTTTCTCCCTATGTAGGTCTGTGTCAACAAAATATTTTTGCATTCTGAGGAGAAAGTTGGTGACTGGAATTTCGTGAGAAGATTTCGTCGTAACGAGAAACGCCTTTGTTTTAATGATGTCCAGCTCAAGTCCTGTATCATTTCAGTGACACTGTCTCCAATATTTCGCGATAATACAAAACCTGATGCCCTTCTCTGAACTTTTTCTAAGTACTCCGTCAATCCTATATGGCAAGGATCCCACACCGCACAGCAGTATTAGAAAAGAGGACGGAGAAGCGTAGTGTAGGCAGTCTCCTTAGTAGATCTGTTACATTTTCTAAACGTCCTGCCAATAAACCGCCGTCTTTGGTTAGCCTTCCCCACAACATTTTCTGTGTGTTCTTTCCAATTTAAGTACTTCGTAATTGTAATTCCTAGGTATTTAGCTGAATTTACGGCCTTTAGTTTGGGTGATTTATCGTGTAACCGAAGCTTAACGGATTCCTTTTAGCACTCATGTGGATGACCTCACGCTTTTCGTTATTTAGTATCAGTTGCTAATTTTCGTACCAATCAGATGATCTTCATCCAAGGAACTTGAGTAGAAGTCCTCGTCTCCAGACTGCGTCCTCTGTTGCGTCTCGTATGTCTCGGAAGGTAGCAGCACTTTCGCCTTTCTTCTCAGAGCCGGCTTCTGAATAGGTACCCTAGACTACTATATCAATTTCGAACCCTTCTATACCTGTACTTTCGTCGATTCAACTACCACATCTAGGTTTGGCCAGGAAAATTAATAAATGCGACGCAACGGTACAATTATAATCCCTCGCACTGCTGCGAGGACGACGCGATCCTCCCGTCCACGACAGTAAAAAAATGGTTCAAATGGCTCTGGGCACTATGGGACTCAACTGCTGTGGTCATAAGTCCCCTAGAACTTAGAACTACTTAAACCTAACTAACCTAAGGACATCACACACATCCATGCCCGAGGCAGGATGAGAACCTGCGACCGTAGCGGTCGTGCGGTTCCAGACTGTAGCGCCTTTAACCGCTCGGCCACTCCGGCCGGCGTCCACGACAGTAGGGGAGTTATTGAAAGAGAATCTGTTCGTCGAATCAACTGCCACCAGTATTCTAGGGTTAAGGAGGGAAAATGGTAACTGCAGTCACGTTCTGGCGGTATCCAAATTGTTATAGTTCAATCCATATTTCGCAGTTGTGGGCGTAACTCTCTTCACTACAGGGGAAGTGTAGATAGTAACGCCTTCAGTCCCAAAAGCAATTCGTGTTTACTAAATCACACAATGCATTTCGGACTCTGTGGGTCCATCATTTGCGCAAATCGTTTAATACTACGATTTTTTAAATCTACTTAATGTGTTTCTTTTCGAGCAGATACTGTACAACGGCTGATTTTTCAAAATGGTTATGTATGAAAACACTCTTGGAAGCTAGTTTTGAAAATTCTGCCTGTTTTCCCAGTATAGTCTACTATCCGCCTGCAGTCCAGATGGGGATCACTGTTGTTGAATTTTTGGGAAACTGGTTTTATGCTGTGTGCTAATAAGTGTCGTAACTTATTTTTACTGGAGAATTTAGCTGTTTTATTGTTTCTTTTGAAGGTTTAGCAATATTTTGTGAAATGGTGCCTAGGTATGGGGGGCTAGCAATTATTTTCTTATCTTTATTCGACTGTCAGTTTGTTGTCTTATTTTTAGGCAATGCTTGTGACAGTATTTTGCTATTGTTCCTAATTCAATTCTAAGGTTGATTTCTTCCAGATTAAGTAGTGTGCTTTGTGTAGCACGGCCATAAAGGCTGCATGTTTGTGTCTGGTGGGATAGTGTGACAAGCTGTTTATTGCTATGTCTGTGTATGTGCTTTTCTGTAAATGCTGAACTTATGGTTATGTTGGAGGTTAGTGCTTCTAAGTTCAAGGAAATTTATGTTTTTTTGTCCTCATACTCTGCTGTGAATATTATATTTTTGCGGAAGGAATTGAATGATGTAAGCAGTTCTTTTCTGATATCATATAGTACCAACCTCCAGTAATATATTATTTTACGTTGGACAATAGGCCTATGTGCCAATCTTTGGTGCAACATGTCCGTGACTTCTGATATTTCTCAAATTTAGTTCGTTTCATGTTTTACTAAGATTTTAACAATTATCTCTATTGTTCATCATTTCGGATGTAAATAGATTAGATATCTCGAAAGAAGCAAACGCAGCACATACAGGAATTTCTTTGCCTTTAATTTTTGTTCAAAAATGGCTCTGAGCACTATGGGACTCAACTGCTGAGGTCATTAGTCCCCTAGAACTTAGAACTAGTTAAACCTAACTAACCTAAGGACATCACAAACATCCATGCCCGAGGCAGGATGCGAACCTGCGACCGTAGCGGTCTTGCGGTTCCAGATTGCAGCGCCTTTAACCGCACGGCCACTTCGGCCGGCTTAATTTTTGTTGCGAAACCATTTGTGCCCTTATTTGAGCCGGTGCCAATCTCACTTGAATACTTCAGAGTGCATGGATGTATGGATGTATTGAACCGGGGACCTAGAAACGTCCCGCCGTAGCCGACAGTGGTCCACAACCCCGCAACAGGCCACAGCAGCCCACCCACCCCGCCGCCGCCGCTTAACACCTAACCCAGGGTTATTGTGCGGTTCGGCCCCCAGTGGATCCCTCCCCACCCCCACCCCCACCCCATCCCCCCGGGGAACGTCTCATACCAGACGAGTGTAACCCTAAATGTTTGCGTGGTAGAGTAATTATGGAGTACGCGTATGTGGGGACAGTGTTTGCACAGCAATCGCCGACGTCGTGTAACTGAGGCAGAATAAGGGGAACCAGCCCCCATTCGCCGAGGCAGATGGAAAACCTTAATCCGTCCACAGACTGGCCGGCACACCGGGCCTCGACACAAATCCGCCGGGCGGATTCGTGCTAGGGACCGACACGCCTTCCCGCTCGGGAAGTAGCGCGATAGACCGCGCAGCTAGCCGGGCGGGCACTTCCGAGTGTACTGCCACGTCATGTGATAAAATACTTAAGATAGGAAAATAACAGGCGTTTGGGTCATGTTGCAACGACCTTCCTCCGGGCATAGACTAATTAAGCTGATGTGTAGATGTTTCAATATATAAACTGCACTATACTCTCAGAAGGTCCACTACAACACTGCCGAAACGTCTATTATTTTAGTATTTCAGTATTTAATGAGATTAATCACCAGTGTTTGTGCCTGCTAGTCAATGGTTTAAAATTTGTAGCTGGTGGCGTTCCCTGCGTCAGAGAGAGTAAAATAGTTTTTTCAGACAGAACTGTTCTAGTATTGGTGGTGCAACCTGTGATGTGCAAAATTCTAGTGAGTCGGAAGTCTTAAGAGTGTCGAGTATGAATCAAAGGCCCGTGTATAGCTTTGCCCAGCCTTGACTGTCCCATGACACAACACGAAGGCTCGTTTGCCGTCGACTTTGCTCTGTCTTCAGATAAAAGCCGCCGTTCGCTAATACTCATACGTAATGTTCATACATAGAGAAGTATAGTGTGCAAAGTGCTTTTATGTTAACGAATAATTATTTTTAATGAATGGGTCGCTAATGGATAAGCGCAAGTTGCTTAAGGTTTGCCAGCGAATTCTCATTAGCGACACACGGCGGGGCGCGGACACAAACTCGCCACACGCTCTTTGTCTTGCAGCCCTGTTAATTAACGCAAGCCTCACAAATTGCGACCGCAGCGGCGAACAAACAAGCTCTGTTCAGCGTTTAGCAGCGCTCTGCCGCCTCTGCGTAATTGCTCCTTAGCGGACTGCTTCCATATAAAACTCTTACTACTGAATTAATATACAGCTTGGCCGTATGATATGGGCAGTCTCGGAGGAATCGGCTAATGTTCTGTTGGTAATAAAGACCTTGAATTATTAAAAAAAACACAGTCATCTCACACACTCTTTGAGGTGAAAGTGACTGAGGTAGGAGGTGAAACTATGAAGACGGTCTTAACTGCTAACAATAAGCGGAGAGTTGGAGTGGTAGGATAGTGGAGGCCTAGACCGGACGAGTGCGATTCCAAACACCGCCCTTCCACACTTCGTGGTTTTCCTAAATCAGTTTAAGGGAATGCCACGAAATTTCCTTCATCAAAAGTAAGGTTTATTCCATCTCAAATCCATGTCCATATAAACTGGTGGCGCATAGTATTGACCACAGTGCTGGTATGCTTTAAATCCAAACTCTCCTTTTCATACGCTCTTCACAAACTTTAATTTGCTTTAATTTGTATGTAGCTGGAAACGTGACACCGTACCGACAATAATTAAAGGACGGTTATAATTTATCATCTCGTTGATTTCTAGGTCATCAGTTAGAGACTTCCCAAATGAAGCCAGTGATTTAAACATCGCGCCACGTTTCTCGCCATCATTTTTGTTAGACAACGGTACTATGCTTCGGTGCTCATGTACCAACTAACCGACGCCTTACTTTGTTTTTACGTAGTCTCTTAAACTTTCATTTTAGTCTACACGGACATAATATGTTATTCACTAGGAAAATCTGCTAGAACACTTTTCTGCACTTGTTATACAATATACATTGCTAAGGACAGAGAGATCATCATTCTATTTCTGCAAAAGTATCGTTTTTACTTCACGTGTTAACTAACTTGAGATACGAAACACATTATGTCCTAATTATCATATTTTGCAACATGTGAAACCTTCTACAGTGAAAAAAAAAAAAAAAAAAAGAATGGGTCAACTCCATCTGCAACATCTTATTATGAAACAATAGTGGTCCTCTGGTAGGGAGCTGTGAGGAGTGCTTAAATCTTAAATTTGTAACATATCCCATATGCTCGAGAAATCAACCAGAGAGAAGTTTGGAAGAGTGTCATGAGAGTGAGGTGTCGCTGGGGGCTTTTTTTTTGGGGGGGGGGGGGGCGAGTGGCGGCACGTGCGTTGACAAAGGAGGACCTGCAAGCAGCCCATTAATAGGTAGAAAGTGGTGGACCTCCAACAAGCTCTGCAGTGTGTATCCCATTAAATGACACTTTTGCCACAGTATGAAAGATGGCCATATTAAAATACTTCATAATTCTGTCATAATTCGATGTTTAACAGTTCGATAAATCCTCACATATCAGAATGCCTATGGCATTGAGGTAAACTTATTGAGTCTTTCATACCATAAATATCATGAACACTGTAGAAGTTAACTGAACACAGTTAACAAATATACTTACAATAGACACTGCAAATTAATAACTGCTAAATGCTTCATATAATCTTTATAAAGAAGTATTGAATAATGGCCCTGGACTCTAGTTATGTCCCTGAAAATCACACATTGATACATACTTTATTTATTGAATTATTTCGTTTTGTATGTTTTTACCATGTAAAGGTGTCAGATCATAGTATACTCCACAGATACACGGCAAATGAAAGTATTATGGCAATTCTCAGGTCTAGCCATACATGACCAGGCAACGTTTGTCTCGATTATTAACTGTTTCTGAATGACAACTCACAGCTATGTTGGCCAGTATTAGGACCTTTGTAACATAAAAAAGGAAATGGTTCATACGATTTACCACAAAAAGACTGAGCGTGAAAAGACGTGTCAGATGAGGAAGTCAAACTTATATTTCGTGTCTTTTAACATGTATTCTTTATTATTTGTTGTAAGTACGTATGCACTATCTCTGGTTTAATTAACTATGTCTATGCTTTTATTGGCACAATATCGTGTTTGATCTCTACAGAAGCGGGAGAAAATTTTCTTTAATTTAAGCCATATATCTAATCTCTACCTTCATTATTATGTAAATGGTGTCTCATTTTACAGATTTTTAGCTAAGTATGCTATTTCGTATGGCAGCACATGTTTCTCATTGGTGTCAGCAGTGAGACTCTCGGACGTTCTCATTCGTGGAGTGGCTCTTGGGAGCAAGGTGGAATTTCTGGGAGATGAAAAATTACGAGACACTTCGTGTCGAAAAGGGACAGAGAGAGTTGAAACACTTGATGTGGAGATGCGATAGGGAACACGACATATCGCGACGGGAGAGATCGGAGACTTGATGTCGAGAAGGTAAAGAGAGAGACTTGACTGTGCAGAGCAGTTAGCGCAGTAGAGCTATAGTTTCTGGGGGGCTATCGGTCGCAAATACGTTAAAATTTGCTCATACTTAGTGAAATTCCTACATCAGGTATAAGCGATCTTCATAAGGTATACTTCAGAGAACACTTATGTGATTTACTTGCTGTTCGGGGCTATTTGTGTACAGTTCAAAATCTAGGACTCTGTTATTTTGGGGAAATATTGATTTCTGGGGAGTTTACTACCATTCTAATTATTCAGATTTACGCAGCTTGAATGCATCTGAATGTTAATCAGTTTTTATCCTTTAAACAAAATTACTGTATGTTATGCCGGAGCCAAAGTAGCCCCTAAGGGCCGGCAACCCATATTACACCACAGAGGACAGGGTTATCTATGTCCAAGGCGTACAAAAAGCACCATGGTAAACACCGGCTATTTACATACAAGATAATGGAAACAGACACTCCGAGCACTACTTGCTGCTGGGGGAGCTCGAGCCACAGCCTGCAGGAAGTATCACTGCGCCAAGTCCTGATTGGGTGGAGACAGCTAGTTAGGAGCTAGAACCAGCCCTAAAGTGCAATTCACTCCAGATGCTGACCTCGTGGACTTCGACAGCTGAAGATTACGTCTTCGTCTCTGAATTGGACTTTTACTAGTGTGTGTGTGTGTGTGTGTGTGTGTGTGTGTGTGTGTGTGTGTGTGTGTGTTTTACCATCAACCTTTGTGGAAAATTAGAAGTTAAATTTATTTGCCTCTATTAGGAGACTCTTACTGGCATAGTTATTGTTACCTTTCTTTTCTTGTTCAGTCATCAACCTTGTAAACGTACATAAATGAGAGTTGTGTTGGTGAGAAATTGCGAATTGTTTGTCAGTACACAAATGGTGACGAGTTGGTGCCTGCGTGTGTCTTACTCGTGGCGGAAGTTGTACTTCAGCAGCTGGTCCAAAGAGTGCACGATTTACTACAAGGTTTTCAACAGTTTTGCAAGAAATCTCAGGATACACAGGAACGTTTATTTACGGAACTCTTGTAAAACTTCCCTGTTCCACCGCCCATGCAGTTTCCCACTTTTAATGAGGATGCTGAAGACTGGGAAACATACGAGAAGCGGCTCCAGTAGCATTTTCATATCCACCAGGTTGTCCAAGAGTTTGCTCGTCGTTCCTACTTTTTGTCCTGTAACCAGTCGAAAGTGTATGTTCTCTTGAAGAAACTCCAATCTCGACCTCCGAATTCTTTGACATTCTCCCAGATTTGTGAGGTTCTCAGGGTTTACTACTCACGACGGTTCCACATGTTGGCTGCCTGTGTCGAATTTTACCAGTGTCGCAAGAAGGCTGGCCAATCCTATCGACAGTGGGCAGCGGAACGGCAAGGTCTCAGCCGGAAATGCCACTTCAACACACGAGTCTTCAAAGAATCCTACACGGACGAGATGGTCCGTGAGCACCTCATCCAGGCCGCCCATGGCGCGATGCCCTCAGACTCGACGATTCTACTCTGGGCCAGATCATTGATCTAGCATTCAAGTACGTAGTCTCTACGGCGGCCGACAAGCGTTTGGAATACTGGGAGGAAGTGGCGGCCCTCCGCGACCACGGCGCCTCGGAGCCCGTCGCCTAGCTGGCGGGGGTCGAAGGCGTTGCCGCCGTCCGTTCCGATGACCGGAGACGACCGTCCTGTTCTGCACAGTGTCGACAGGCAGCCGCCCTGTCCAGGAATTTGCGCCCCGGGACCTCTCGGCGAGTCCGGCAAAGACCATTGGTGCACGGAGGCCCCCATGCTCTCACCAGCGCCGCCAGCCCCTCCGGCTGCCGTGTTGCCCTGGATGCTTTAAGAACCGTGCACGGGAAAACTGCCCTGACAGGTTGGCGTATTGTGCAGTGTGTACCCGTAACGGACACGTCAGTTCGGTCTGCCGATCTCGGCAGCCCCCTCCTCACGCGGCCAATGACCGTCGGGGTCCTGTACCCGTGGATATCAACCAGGTGCAGTCTTTGGGATCTTCCAAGCTGATGATCGACATTCAGCTCAACGGTTGGCCGCTGCAGATGCAGGTGGATACCGGAGCAGCGGTCTCACTGATCAACTATTCCTCTTATGCGAAGATTGGTGCGCCCCCATTGGCGCCCATACCTCAGCACCTCCTTACTTATAATAAGCAAGCGATCGCCCTCTTGGGTCAGTTCACGGCTTCCGTCCTGTATAAATCGGTTCGCCAGGAAGTTACCTTCCTTGTGGTCAACAATGCGGCCACGGCGGATCTCTTTGGGTTGGATGCCTTCTAGGCCTTTGGGTTCGCCATCAAAGACAACGGTCATCTGGTGTCCTTCCAGGTTCCGTTTCTGGCTGTCAGTACCTTGTCCACAGAATTCCAGGACCTCTTCTCGCCGGGCGTCGGCTGTGTTCACGATTTTCATGTGTCACTCCAGCTGAAACTGTCTCCCCACCCGAAGTACTTCCAGGCCCGGCAGGTTCCCCACACCCTCCAGCAGACTCTTCAACAAGAAATGGACTGTTTCACCAGCGAGGGAGTCGTCTCTCCGGTCCGTTACAGTTCGTGGGTGACACCTTTGGTCGTCCTCAAGAGACCAGATGGACGTCTTTGCGTTTGTGGTGACTTCAAGGCTATGCTTAACCCTCAGCTACAGGTTGAAGACTATCCCCTCCCACATCCCGAGGGCATCTTCTCCAAGCTCGCAGCTGGAAATTTTTTTTCGAAGATTGATCTTGTCGTGGCCTACCTTCAAATACCTTTCGATGAGCCTTCTACTCACTTGGCCGTCGTCAACAACATTTGGGCTGTTCCGGTTGAACCGCCTCATGTATGGCATCGCTAGTGCACCGGCCATATTTCAGCGTTACTTGGAACAGCAGTTGCGGGATGTGCCAGGTTGTATAAACTACCTCGACGACATTGTCGTCACCAGCCGTACCACGGGTGAACATCTCAGTCATCTGCAACAATTGTTCCTGCGCCTGCAGACTGTCGGCCTAAAATGCAACCTTGATAAATGCTCCTTTTTTCAACCTGATATCTCCTACCTGTGTCACATTATCCGCGATGGCATATCGCCTACCACCTCTCACATCACCACTATAACGGCCCTTCCTCGTCCGCGCAATGTCCACCTATTGCGGTCTTTCCTGGGTAAATTTGCTTACAGTCGAAAGTTGATTCCCTCTGCCACCCACATTGCGGCGCCCCTCCATCACCTATGCCGAAAGAACGGGCCTTTTCATTGGTCCCTGGCTATGAATCGGCTTTCCAAACTTAAAGTGGAGGTTGCACTCCACAGCGTGTCTCATGCCATATAACCCCTCTCTTCCTCTCCATTTGGCTATGGACTCTTCAGACTATGGTGTTGGCGCTCTCCTTTCGCACCATCTACCGGATGGATCGGAATGCCTGGTGGCATACATATCTAAATCCCTTACAGAAGCCCAATGTAAATATTTCCAAATTGAGAAGGAGGCCCTAGCCATCGTATTTGCCTGTACCAAATTCCTCTCATACCTTTATGGTACATCTTTTCGCTTGATCACTGACCATAAGCCCCTCGTGGCATTATTTTCCTCGTCAGCCCCGTTACCCACAAAGACTTCCCACCGCCTGCAGCGACATGTCCTATTCCTTTCACGTTTTACGTACGCCATCCATTTCCAGCTCAACTTCCAGCATGCCAACGACGATGCCTCGTCTCGGTATTCGATTCATTGGACTTCCTAATTTTTCAGGTTGATGACGACATACAGGATGCATTAGCTGCATTCCGAGTCACAGCTGAGAGGGTGGCCACAGCAACGACTGCATATCCACTCCTACAACTGTTGCGCCGCTATGTTCTCTGCGGGTGGCCGACGCTTCCTCTGCCTCATGCCCAGGCTGACATCCGATCCTTCTTCTCCATCTGATAGCAGGGTGCTCCTCCATGAAGAAAATGACGTCATCCATGAGTCATCGTACCAACTTCCCTGTGGTCCCAGATTCTCCCCATCTTACATCAAAGTCACTGGGTTATTGCCTGGACGAAAACCCTCGCATGTCGACATGTCTTCTGGGTAGGCATGACAGCGGTCTCTGAGCGCATGGTCCGGAGTTGTCCTTAGTGTACCCAGGCTTTTCCCACACCGCGCCAGTCCTTCCAATCCTGGCCGACCACTTCCCTCCCATGGTTCAAAATGGCTCTGAGCACTATGGGACTTAAGATCTAAGGTCATCAGCCCCCTAGAACTTAGACCTACTTAACCCTAACTAACCGAAGGATATCAAACACATCCATGCCTGAGGCAGGATTCGAACCTGCGACCATAGTGGTCGCGTGGTTCCAGACTGAAGTGCCTAGAACCGCTCGGCCACAATGGCCGCCCCCCCCCCCCCCCCCATGGGATCGCATCTTCCGCACTTACTGGTTACTCGTCATGGATGCCTACTTCCACTACCCTTTCATTATCCAGTGCTCCTGTACCACAGAGAATGACATCATGGCCCTGTCAAAAATATTTTCCATTGAAGGCCTTCCCATGACAATGGCCCACAATTTTGCAGTCAAGAGTTCGCCAAATTCTGCCATGATGATGGTATCCATCACGTCTTTATCCCTCCTTTCCATCCCCAATCCAATGGAGAGGCAGAGCACCTTGTTTGCACTTTTAAAACTCAGATAAAGAAGTACACGGAGGACCGTTCTCTGGATTAAGCTCTTACGTTATTTCTCAGTACCTACAGGGACACGGTGGTGGGTGACAAGAGTCCAGCCGAACTGCTCCATGGTCGCCAGCCTCAGACCCTACCCCATCTCCTCCTGCCACAGGTTGCACCTCGCTCCCTGCCTGGCACTTCCCGATATTCATCCGGCTCCAAGGTGTGGACTCACAGTTTCGAGCCCCAGCCCAGCTGCCTTCCGGGGGTCGTTATCCGGCCCCATGGTCGACAACTGTTTGACGTACGCCTGGACGACAGGGTGGTTTTAGGACACCGGAACCAACTGTGTCCTCATTTCCTTGAGCAGCCGCAGCCCCAAACGCCGGCTCCTCTCTCTCTCCCATCGCCAGCTCCTTCATTGGGGCCTATATTGATGCCCTCTTCTCGGTTGGTGGATGATCTTCCCTGAGATAGCCAGCAGACACCGGCTGCTAGCCCTGAGCCGCCACATACTCCAGACCTGGGGCAGTTATGAGAACCTCCCCTGAAACCCACTTCCCTGCCCCTCTTCGACGCCGCCTAGGTTGGATGACACGGACGTCCCCATGCCGCTTGCCCAGCCCGACATCGTCTCAAAACCGCCACTGCTTCAGCATCCTAACCGCCTCGCGCAGAAGGCGGTGCCCTACTCTCTGGCGGCCGGGTTCCACCGCCTCCTTCAGGAGGACTTAGGTGTAGATCAGCCTACGGCACTGGGCTTTACTGGTACTCTCTCTCCCGCGGTCGCCTGTGCGACACCAGCTTTTCCAAGGGGGGAGGGGTGTTATGCCGGAGCCAAGGTAGCCCCTGAGGGCTGGCAACCCGTATTACACCTCAGAGGATGGGGTTGTCTATGTCCAAGGCGTACAAAAAGCACCATGGTAAACGCCGGATATTTACATACAAGATAATGGAAACAGACACTCCGAGCACTACTTGCTGCAGGGGGAGCTCGAGCCACAGCCTGCAGGAAGTATCACTGCGCCAAAACCAGATTGGCTGGAGACAGCTATTTAGGGGCTAGAACCAGCCCCGAAGTTCAGATCACTCTGGATGCCGACCTCGTGGACTTCGACAGCTGAAGATTACGTCTTTGTCTCTGGACTTTTACTAGAGTGTGTGTGTGTGTGTGTGTGTGTGTGTGTGTGTGTGTGTGTGTGTGTGTGTGTGTGTATTACCACGAACTTTTGTGGAAAATTGGAAGTGAACTTTTGTTTGCCTCAATTAGGAGACTCTTACTGGCATCGTTATTGTTACCTTTCTTTTGTTGTTCAGTCATCAACTTTGTGAACATACATAAATAAAAGTTGTGTTGGTGAAAAATTGCGAATTGTCAGTCACTACACTGTAGTGCCATCATTTCTAGGTATTTTTCACATGATTGATTAAATAAATTATCACTTTATTCAACATACACTGGTGCCCAAAATTAAAGCATAAAACAGAAATTTTGCAAGATTGTATTTATTTAGCCAGAAAACAGTATAAACAGGTGATAGTAAACTGAAATCAATGTAAAGAATACAGAACGTAAACAAGTGCAATATGCATAACGGAAGACAAAAATTTTCTTCCTTTTTCCAACTTAAAGGATTTGCACACAGCAGGTTAATGTGCTCAGTGTGGGGTCTAACCACCTCTGGCAGCAATATACTTCTGACAACGACACGGTATGCTGTGAATGATGTCACCAATCTTATGTTGAGGCAGTTCCTCTCACAGAGCTGCTCGCTAGTCTTTGTGGATGGTTACGTGGTGCAACCCATATCCGAAGTGCACCCCAGATCTACTGTATGGGATTCAAGTTGGGAGAGCAAGTAGGTCACACCACGCGTGCAATACCCGAGCTCTATAGGGTCGAACATTATCGTCCATTAATACGAAGTCTGGGCCCACAGCACCTCGCAGTAACCGCACATTATGTTCCAAGATCTCTGACAGCAATTAAACCTTGCTGATTCACCAGTACAATTTCATGAAGATGTTTTCGAATGGTCAATATAATCCCTCCTCACACAATTAGTGATCTTCCACGATATCGGTTCTCTTTACACAATGTTTGGATCCAGAAATCGAGTTCCACGTTCCCTCCAGATGAGAATCCGTCGAAAATCACTCTGCAGACCAAATCAGGACTCACCTGTGGAGAGAACGTTGGCCCACTGTTCGACCGTCCAGCTGGCATGTGAACGACTCAGCTCTAGACGTTCCCTTCTGTAAAGACACGTCAGAGGTACACATACAGCACGTCTCCGAGAATAAAGGCCACTCTGTCAAAGCCCTCAGTACACCGTTTATCTCGATACAACACGTCCAGTGGATGCTCCGAGCTCAGATAACAGTTGCTGCGCAGTACTAAGGCGGTACCGTCGTGCCATTACAGCCAAATAACGGTCCTCTCTTTACTATGTCATACGTGGTGGGCCCTGCCCTGGCCTTCCAAATAAAGTTTCGGTCTGTATAAACTATCGCCACATCCGAGAAATAGCAGAACGATTCACATTAAGCTATCAGGCCACATCAATTTGCGACTGTCCTCCATCCACTGTTACTATGGCAATCCTTCGCAGAGAGCCTGGTAGGCGTCTTCTCTGTGCCATACTTCACCGTGTGTGACTGTGCACAGCTACAGTGGATGTGGGACAACAGGGCAAACGCTACCTCGTGTGATAGGTGCCCTGACGCCATCGTTGGTGTGGTTGTCTGTTGACAGAAATGCCGTATCTCGTGGAAAACACAATCGTACGGACATCTGCTGGCAGTTTGTATGATTATACGAATATGTTGTATTAGACACAGGACGTGGAAATAGTGGTTTGTTGCTTTAATTTTGAACTCCAGTGTAGATTTGTGCTGTCGTCTACATCAATTTACTATCAGAAGCTAGTACAATTTATTATTATTCACCTAATTACAATTTGTGTTTATTTGAAATTTCGCTGAACTTGCCAGTACGTTGGCTATCTAACCGCGGGACCACAACCTGTAACTGTTACTTCAGCTATCTTAGTTAATGTTCATGAAAGCTGACATGCACTACTCGACCTATAACGACGTCGATGCACATTTTCTGAACTGAGCCGTGCAGAGCCCAAATACCAGTCGATCACCAATCCATTCATTTTGGCGAGTCACAAATATGGTTTTTTGGCAGCAAACCTGGTAACAAAATTCATCCAGTTTCCTTAGCAGTTGGTATGTCTCGAACCGGGGCTCAGATCTAGAATGAGAATTTCTTGAGCTTCGGTATTAGGTGAAGAATGTCCGATCACTTTCAACAGGTCAGACGTTAACTACACTTGGGAAGTGCCTACTTGGGGTGGGGAGTATCTGCGGCAAGCATGTGTATTTTAATAATTCTTTTCTTTAGATTGACTCCTACGTACGACTAATGTTCAATTACGTATCCTACTCCGAAAGAGAAATAGATAAACCACGTTATCCATAGAGGGGAAATTACAGAGCAGAAAGACAAATTGCTTGTGTGGTTTTACTTAACTACATGAGGCTTCATGGTAAAGTCTCATAATTAGTCTTGAATATTAACGGAATTAACGTTCTCACATTATTATGAAAAAACGCTGGCTGAAATGACAAACGAACAGCTGAAACAAATTGAATTTTAAGTCTTAAACAATCTTGAAAGGGGTCGAACGCACGATCCATTCTGTAGTTGTATATTGTAGCCACCAGCCTGGCAATGCCAATGCTCCTTAGCCAAGGAAGACGTAAAATTTTCTCAGAGTCACGTGCCTGGACACTTTATAAAATCTATAATGTGGTTACCGATAACTCTGCTTACCCCTAGGCTTATAATTTCACATACAAATTTATTATATATCTTTGCTCTACAATTAGAGGTCATCCACGTTAAGCAGTCTATGCCAACTGTCCAATCATTGTCACAGTCTCCTTGCTGCTTCCCTTTCAGTCTTCTTCCATGCTGAGGTTGTCGTTTCATATTAGGTAGCCGCATATCTCCATTTTATTAAAATTCCGGAAAAGTCTTGGGTTGTGCCCAAATTCAAATGGCATCAGTCGTCTGCGTGCAGGTGCTACAATATTCTATGCAACTCTTCCATTAGAATGTCCAATTTAAAAATCCGGCTACTTCCACTTTACATGATATACCTACATGAGGTTTATATTTCCTCCAAATGGTTTCCAGTGCTTCGTTGTCGATTTTATCCAGCATTTCTCATGCTGTCACACAATCGTTCTCGTGTAGGAGAAAAGGTAGGTTCGCTTTAACATCATGTCTGGCAGTGACGAATTTGGAAAATTTACTACGTTGGTAATAGTTAACAAGTTCAAGTGGCTCTGATCACTATGGGACTTAACATCTGAAGTCATCAGTCCCCTAGAATTTAGAACTACTTAAACCTAACTAACCTCAGGACATCACATACATCCATGCCCGACGCAGGATTCGAACCTGCGACCGTAGCAGTCGCGCGGTTCCGGACTGAAGCGCCTAGAACCGCTCGGCCACAGAATAGTTAACATTACAGATCGTCCCTTCTCTAATAGCTGCTGACAGTCCTTTTGATCACAGATTTTTAACCACAATCATGTTATTGCAAAGCGGTTTTGTAACGGGTGTAGGCACAATTAAATTTCTTCTTGCTAAGGAGCATGCCATTTTATGTCCCAATCGCTGTTTCCGGCCTACATCCACCCCTTTAACGCTACCCCTGAAACGTCTGAGAGCTATATTTTCTGGTACGGCTTCTTACAGTTTCTTCCAACATTTGACCATAATCAATTATCACACTCCTACAGAAGTAGATTTCCGATGAGGTGGAGAATAAGTGTCTGAAATTCTAAAAAATGAGCATAAGCTATAGGAAAAATAATGATAAGAACTGGCAGCTACTGTGACATGCCAGACAGCTAGTACATCAGAACTGGAATTTTTGACTTCAGCTGTTGCCATCTTATGTGGTTTGATCGCAGGTCTTATGATACTTTCTTGTTGATTTTACCTACTATTCCTAATGCCATCACATTGTCATCCCTATGTAGGAGACATGATTTCTCAGCCTTGACAGAGATCAGAGATGAACTTGAGAAATTTAGCACGTAGATAGCTGTTAAAGCCAACACACACACACACACACACACTTGTGAGTTTTCTTCAGTTGGACCCCTCTTTCCACCCAGAAGTTGAAGGCTGCTAGACACTTTAGAGCAGAACAAGCAGACAATACGAAACACAAACACGTTTCTGTACCGAACAAGTGAACCCCACACATATGGTATCTGTGGCAGGGAGGAAGTGTTGGTTCAAAAAATGGTTCAAATGGCTCTGAGCACTATGGGACTTTAACATCTGTGGTCATCAGTCCCCTAGAACTTAGAACTACTTAAACCTAACTAACCTAAGGACATCACACACATCCATGCCCGAGGCAGGATTCGAACCTGCGACCGTAGCGGTCACGCGGTTCCATATTGAAGCGCCTAGAACCGCACGGCCACACCGGCCTGCCCCCCGTGAACGCTACCCTGCCTGGTAACGCATCATCACACTCCGCTCCCACGTACAGCGCTGCACTACAACATCCTTCTAATGCGCTGTACCACCTCTCCCGAACCCGCCATCTTGAATAAATTAAAACCGCGCTTGTACGAACAATACCTCACAACTTCTCGTTTTATTCATGCATGCGTCAATGTCGCATCCCTCCGCAATCACGCCAAAAAAGAGCATGAAACAGGAGCACTGATAAAGCATAAGCACCCTTTGCTGCTTCGAATCAAAATAAAATTTTGTCGAACGGTTTGGAAAGTTCTGCAGTGGTTTCAGTCTGTACATGACAGCAAAAATTGCAGACGCGCTGCGTTCCAAATTGGCGCGATCATGTTCGATGCGGATGTAGCCCCAAAATGACCTTAGAGAAGGGCTGAAACGGCCGAGGATATCACTAGTGTCACAGATTGTGAATAACATCTTCCTGTTGCTAGTCGCGCTGGGAAATGACGTCTTCGACGGCAACATTTGAGGGAATCACACCCTGCGGAAGGGGTGTTTTCATTGAAGCCGTTTATGCCACCCATGAGACTTCTTCGTGACGATTATGAGGGGCGGTGCGCCTGGAATGTTTCCCTCGGACATTGATAAGAAAACCGTGTGATTTCAACGCTAGGCGTCGCGGTTCTGAACTCCATCGTGGAGACGTCAAAAGAAGCGGTCAAATGTGGGTAAGAGGGGGTGTGACAAGCTTTCCATCTTGTGACACGTCCACGGTGACACTGGTCAGAATTATGGTGAAATTTGGCGCCAATGTGACATCATTAACCCACGGTTCACGTCATATAACTTCTGAGCAGTGGCCATTTTTCGCACGTGTCGATACCTGGCCGTCTGAAGCGTCGTCGCGCCAGAAGGTGAAGTCGCAGGGCACCACGCTCTTACAGACTTGCAGAGGGCTGTGTACGCACCTTCGAGCCGACTTTCAAACTTAAGGGTCGCAATGAATGGGAATTACAGGGTTTGGAAAACGAGATCCTTTAATTATGTTTCGCAATATGTGTATGTTGTATGTATTAGTATGTTGCACATCGCCACCGAAACCATTGGACGGATTTCAACCAAACATGGTACACAGCGCTGCGGGGATAAGAACCATCTACTTATCAAATGTTGGGGGTGGCGGTGAAAAACAAATGTAGCTTGCGACGCGCGAATAGCCATGCTTTAGTCATCCATTATTTGAGAATGAAAGCACTTAGTGATTTGGAGCATACTTAACATATAATTTCAAACCTTTAA
Organism: Schistocerca serialis cubense; assembly: GCF_023864345.2. Classification (NCBI taxonomy): domain Eukaryota; kingdom Metazoa; phylum Arthropoda; class Insecta; order Orthoptera; family Acrididae; genus Schistocerca; species Schistocerca serialis. The sequence goes on along the minus strand of NC_064640.1, from coordinate 351,251,753 downwards.
GAAACTTTTTCTCGCTGACATTCCCCACAACATGATGAAAGAAAAAAAAAGTTTATCTCTTATTAAATTTTCGCCGTTCATGCGATAAAACTTACGCATGAATTAAGACGTTGTAATTTATTACTTTTTACAAATAACTCTATCCGCAACACTTTTCGCAGACAGTAAGCTCATATGCCGGTGAATTTGAATACATAGCTATGCCATTGTACGACACATACTTCAGGACGTATGACGCCATAAGAAATGAGCTGTATGTAAGGGGAAGTAGAGGGGGAAGGAGTATATGGAAAGAGAGAGTTGGGAGCTGGAGAAAGGGGGAGAGGTGGTGAAGGATGTGACGGACAGAGAGAGGGGGAAAGAGGAGACGCTCCAATAGAAGACTGGAATAATTATATACTCGGGAAACGTTGGGTACTCAGCTAGTATGCCTATAATCACGCTCATCTGTCCGACATCCTTTCTTGACACCTGGTATAGCCTGTGCCCTTTTTCTATTGCGACCTACAACAAACTGATGTCATAAGGGATGCAAGTTCTTACGCATTATCTCTGTACAACTGTACAGATATGCTATCAGATTCGGCAGTCTTTTCTTTGTATAGTTGTTTCAGTTAATTTTCTATTCCGTTATAACTTATTCCAATACCTGTCATTTTGGCACTTGCGCAATATTTCAGAGATGAAACCGTATTTCATTTCCATAGCAAAACAATTCTAGAGAAGCAAATTCAATATTTGGGCAGCCTGTCAGTCCTTCAGTGACAGAAGTCTGAAATGAAGAATTCGATACGTTTTCTGAGTTTGCGTAAGACCGAGACTTCTTATGATATTTTGACAGGTCGTTGTGAAAATTTATAGTTGGAACTCTCGGAACAATTCTCGCATTTTTTCCTTCCTGAGTTTTGTCATAGTTATGTTTTAGTTATTCTACAAGGCCTCGACTTCGTTTACGTCTGTGTGTTGGTCTCTTGGCTTTCGTAGAAAATATTTATCACGATTCTTCAATCACGTAGATATTTTCCATACTTCACAATCTTGCTCTGTGCACAATTGTCTAATGCTTATTAAGAAATAATTTTGAAATTTTTAGCCGGCATCTTTGATTTCTCGATGTTGAGTGCTTATATAATCTGTGTCCTGTTTCCTGTGACGCTCACTAAGCAGAAATATTTTCCTACCTTTCGTAACATCCGTAGTAACACCTGCAGTCAGTCATGCTATATGGTCCACTATGTTATCTGAATAGAAAACTTCGGATCTATCAGTAACCACGATATTTAAGATGTTAACATCATAAATTGTTTCATTGGAAGTAATTTTCAGGAACGACAGTTAGATCAGTCTCTCACAGACCGTTGTCCGTTTCAGCTGCTTTAATCATGTGAGACTCCCTGTCTATAGCTTGCAAGCTCAAATCTGTTATGATAGCATGACCATGAAATTTACGTACGCTGTTTTCGAAGATTTCTAATTAGAGTTCTAACCTAAAGCCTCTTGGCAACATTTTGATTCACCTTTGACACTTAAAATTTACCCAGACTACTTCGAATTCGAAATCTATATTAAACTTCTAAATATTTCAAATCCTTTGTGATAATAGATAGCCGGCCGGAGTGGCCGAGGTGTTATAGGCGCTTCAGTCAGGAACCGCGCGATCGCTACGGTCGCAGGTTCGAATACTGCCGTGGGCATGGATGTGTGTGATGTCCTTAGCTTAGTTAGGTTTAAGTAGTTCTAAGTTCTAGGGGACTGATGACCTCAGAGGTTAAGTCCCAAAGTGCTCAGAGCCATTTGATAATAGATACACCATCGTTATTGGCGTGTGACCTACCTTTGTGAAACATATTATTGTATTAAACTCTAATAAACAGTATTTACACTGTGCTCCACTGTACTCTGTGACAATCACATCCATGTGGTGTCAGATAAGCAATAACGTACAGCAAAGCTGCTGTATGGTGTTTAACAGCGTTCAGGAATTTGTATTCTGAGGTAACAAGACTACCCGTAAATTGATTGGTGTACAAGTAAGTCTGAGAGACTCTCAAGAGCGGGAAAAGCTAATAAGTTACGTTCTGCCTGCATACAGTTTAATTGCCTACCGTCTGTGGAGAGTCTTAGGACTGAGTCCAACAGTGATGATATAAGTGTTGTATTAACGCATGGGAAACACATTTTTCACAAACTAGGACACTGTTCTGCACAATATCATCAAATATAGATATTGCCGAATTGGATGTGGTTTCCACAAGTTTTAAGGAAAAGAACCAGTCTGTCATACAGATTTCAACCATTCCCTATTAAGGAAATTACTCCCCTAAGTACAATTAATGTGTTATGTGCACGGAAAAGAAAACTGGAAATAGAGGACATCGAAGTCAAGAAACGAAAACTGGAGGTATGGCTAAGAAAGATACCATATAGAAAGAATATAAACGGAAAATGCAAAAAGAAGCAGCTATTACAGATGTCCAAGTAATGTTTACATATGGCTTTATACACAGTGTATGGAGAAATCTGGCAATGACTGGGGAATATAAACTGTCTGCATTTACAATAAACAGCACTGGACACTCGTTACATGTTGGAGTGCTGGCCGAAATCAGTGGAGTTGAGAATGTTTACTGCATTAAAGTATACACGAATTTTTTTTTTATAAACCTCCATTCCAATTTGGAGCGGCTTAAGAAATGGTTAGATTATATCTGAATGTCGCGAACTGCATGTTGTGCCCCTAGCAATAGAACAGCCATTTCCAGAATTTAATACCGATGGAATATCTACACTTAATAGACACTCCTTTGCAAAAATTGTAAACTTTAAATTCTATACAGAAATTTAGCAAGAATGTGTAGGAGAAGAGATGTTTGGGTACACACAAGAGGATGTGGAATGTTTTAACAGTAGTGTCACTGAGGAAATAAGACATAAAAGTAAAATCCTCAAATTCTCTCGTCTAGAAGAACTGTAAGAAGGAACAGAGCTAATGGTTAAAGACATAAAGGAGTTAGTTTGCAGCCACAAAAATAGGTAAGTATTAGAGTTAAGGAAGATATCTTCTTTTTACTTGTCAAATTACTGGAAGGAGAAAGAAATATCTGACTCAGATGTGGATTTAAGTTATGAGTTAAAAATTAACCTAGATGTTAGTAAAACTACGTCCAAGAAACATAAAGAAAGAGCTGTTTTCTGTGTGTAAATGTATATGCAGAAATTGATTAAGATTTTATTCGAGGATATTTGCTTGTCTTATTCGCTAAACTGCCAAAATCCTGAGATATTTCATATTTACAATGATTTATGTGCATGTATTTCGGGTGGGGGTGGGAGGGAGATGTGTAGTCGGATGACCTTGATAAGTAGCTGTAACTGCGAAGGGGAAAGCATAGGTACCTCCTTTCCATACCTATATCAGGCCATTGTCAGCTGATATACCGACATTAACAAGCATAGACTGCGTTTGTGGTTAAATGATATGTACTGCTGAACAGTAACATCGATTCGACAGTTCAACACTATATAGTCACTGTCCACCAATCATGTGAGTCCACATACGTTCGTGTCTCGTGACTGATCCACGAAGTAAAAACATCATGTGGCTCCTGCTAGGATCGTATAAGATGACATACATCATTCGAATATGTAACAGAAAAAAAAATCTCTGAAAAAGACAACTTATTTCCCCTGGAAACATAAGGCTGGATTAGGATGTGTGTGAAAGAATATAGACAACCATTTTTTACTCGAGCATAGCGTGAGATTAGGATGGAAGGGTAATTGATAACAATAGTGCGATGTAAAATCCATCAAGAAGCGTGCAGCAGCAGCTTGCGGCGAATTGGTTTTGTATGCAGAGTGTTCGCAGGTGACAAAGTTGTGCGCAAACAGGCGGGAAGATCTATGGTGGGGTTGGTAGTTAACCTGAGTGTAACTAAATCTGTTGCACATTAATAGGACTAGAAATCCAGAACGCTGTCATCAGAAGCGTTAATTGCTGTAAAATGCCAAGCTGTATACATCTGAAGCAAGCTGGAAAAGAATGCATATGTTGGGTTTGTATACATTTGCTGGAATCTTAAGGGAAGCAATACAAGCACTAAAAATTGATAAGTCAATAAACTAAAACAAAAGAATATGTCAGGCTAAAATTAATTTGAATAAACTTTAAATGGGTGGAGTAAACCGCCCACTAAGAAGTGACACTTTAGGAGGCAAGTGACCGCAGGTACCGATGGTGTTTCACCCAGAGACTGTGGCGCTACAATTCGGATCGAGTTGTAAGAGATAGTAAGGTGACTGCAGTCGCTGGAGGAAACGCTGATATTGATTTGGTCTGGCATGTACGAGGGTCAGTCAAAAAGTAATGCCTCCTATTTTTTTTTCTACGTTTAATTGTCAGGAAATTTAAATGCAATTACATAGGTTGAAAACCACAACATTGAGGATCATTTTGTCATTTTTCAATGTAATCTCCGCCCATCTCTACAGTTTTGGTCCATGTTTGAACAAGGGCATGTATCCCAGCACTGTAAAAATCACAGCTCTGCTTCCTAAGCCATTGACGCACGGATGTTTTGACGGCCTCCTCATCTTCAAAATGAATCCCACGATGAGCTTCTTTTAGTGGCCCGAACAGATGGAAGTCTGATGGTGCCAGGTCAGGGCTGTATGGGGGATGAGGCAAAACTTCCCATCCAATTTTGACAATCTCGTCAGAGGTGTGACGACTGGTGTGTGGTCTTGCATTGTCATGCAAAAGAAGAACATCTGCCATTGATTTTGTTGGGCGAACTCGCTGAAGACGTGCTTTAAGTTTGTTGAGGGTTGTGACGTATTGAACAGAATTTATTGTGCATCCCTGCTCCAAAAAATCAACCAGAATCACACCCTCTGTATCCCAGAAAACTGTTGCCATAACTTTCCCTGCCGATCGCACAGTTTTGAATTTTTTCTTCCTCGGCGAGCTTGTGTGACGCCACTCCATTGACTGCCTCTTTGATTCGGGTTCAAAAAAATGCACCCATGTTTCGTCCCCGGTCACAATTTTTTTCAGAAACTCATCTCCCTCCAAACGGAAGCGCTGCAAGTGTTGGGAGGCTATTGTTTTCCTTGCCTCTTTATTCTGATCGGTTAACATTCTTGGAACCCACCGTGCACAAACTTTTGAGTACCCCAATTGTTTAATAATCGTGATCACACTGCCTTTACTAAGAGAAATAATGCGACACACTTCATCTGCAGTCACCCGACGGTCACCACGAATGATGTCATCAACTTGCTGAATGTTGTGTGGAGTCACTGCACTCACCGGCCTGCCGCTCCGCTTTTCGTCAGTCAACGGTGTTTGCCCTTCAGCTTCCTTACAACGACGAACCCATCGTCTAACAGTGCTGACATCCACTGTCACAACACCATACACCTTCTTCAGTCTTTCATGAATGCGTATGGGCGTTTCACCTTCTGCATTCAAGAATTCAATCACACAACGCTGTCTCAAACGAACATCGATGTCGGCCATCTTACAAACTTCTGCTGTGCTGCCACCTGTTGACACAGAAAGTTACTACTGCAGTGGATTGCAGAAGAAGGTTTGAGGAATGGCGCCAAATTCAAATTTTTCACTTAACTTAATTTCTTTAAGTAGAAAAAAAATGGGAGGCATTACTTTTTGACCGACCCTCGTACACTTGACAGAAAAAAGTGGGTCACTACTGAAAGCAACCAACATAACGCAGCTGTGTCGAAGGTCCTCTAAACGCCGAAACCATGTGGGGTAGAGCCGTTTGTCTATATACAATGGTTAGAACAAGAGACCACTAGAGAACATTGCTCATTATGGCAGTCAGTCCAGATGTAAACTAATACTCAGATACAACAAATACTAGAAAGCACGTTGTTAGGATAAGACACTCCCTAAAGCTTGTAAATTAAACTTCATTATAATAAGTGACACTCCAGAAGTCTCATCACATCAATTAAATGACATGGCGAGTTTCTGTTCGCGATTCGAACATCCTTTTGATGTTAATATGCTTACTTGTTCTCCTGGCACCAATATAAGAGCAGCAAGCAGAAATACACATCAGGTCTTCTGTTGCAATGGCTCACTGGGAGATGTCAACTCGAGATAGAGTAGTTGTAACGAAGGGTCAAAAATACCCTTATGAATTATTACAGGAGGTGGATGCTCCACCGGAGAAACTGGAGGAAGGTGTGGCGTGCCATATACCACTGCAACGAGATGGTGGAGGAACTACCTTGAAAGAGGCATTACCAACACATATCGTGGCTCAGGTACGAAGACAGTGAACTCAGAGCAGGAGGAAAGGGAGTTAGTGTCGAAGAGCAGAGAAAATACCTTTCTGAACGCGAAGCAGTTGCAGTGGGAGACGAACTTCTCCGGCTCCAGTGATACGATTCGCCGAAAGCTGAGGAACGCTGGAGTGCATGCACGACGATCCGCCATGAAACAAGAGCTCAGCAAAGACAATATTTTATACTGGCTGGTATTTGCGGAGCTCCGTCTGAATTGGTCATGGGAAAATGTCATTTTTCACTGACGAGACGGCTTTTTCCACCAGTGACGACTGCCCAAGAGTCGTTAACATGCCGAAAGGGTTTCGTTATCGACGCGAATATGTAACCGCGATAAGAAGAAGTGGGCAACTATCTGTTTGCTGCTGAGGATGAGTTTCTGCGAGAGGAGCAGGAAATCTTCACAGGATAGAAGGAACTTAGGGTATCGATAGCTACGATGCCACGGCGTAGGTGCAAGTTCGTAGGCTGGCACTACACCGACACCGACGACAGCGCCCTCTAGCCGGCGCTGAGCAGCTCTACGAGCGCTGCTCCAGATTCTACCCATTTGATTCCGAGCCGACGGCCAAGCAACTTAGTTTCTACTTCATAGGGGGACTAGCCATTACAGACTTCGTTACTTCAGTTACTTCAATGATAGTTTGTCCAACTACTAGTAGCAGTACCGTTGATACCTGTACGGCTTCGCACCTACGTGCTCATTTCAGCCAAAGTTAAGTAAAACCACTTTTAATTGCAGTACCAAGCATTTCACCTTTTCCTGATCCTACTCACTTCCTACATTCGGCCTACACTTCAGTTTACAGGAGCAGACCCACGCGCCGCCTTCCAGGAGGGAATCGAAAGAACTCTCGACAGTAAACAGTATGCCCTCATACTGGAAGATGTGATGCTTCCGTCAGTGCGAATGCTGTACAGAGAAGGGGACTTCACATTGGAAGAGAACTATTCATCCGTTCACGAGTTTACATTCGTTCAAAAGCAGCTCTCCGCGATTTCCGTCAACGTCATGGACTGGCTGCCCCACGGCCTGCTGATATGAACCCTATGGAAAACGTGGGCTGAGGTCGTCGGAACGTTAACAGAGAACTGGCAACAAAACCAACGAAGTAAAGCTGACGCTCTTTGAAAGTGGGTTCTTGAAGCCTGGGAGGAAGTTGCTTCCACAGGTTGTTACGTCTGACGCCTTATAGATTCTATGCCAAGACACATGATACGGGTGCAAAATAATATGGGATTCTGGATGGAGTATTAGAGTCCTTAAAACGTTTTGTTATGTCGTCTTTTCCTTAATTATTCCTCACTGAGAGCCAGTGGAAGATCACTTGGCAAAAGATAGAATAAAATTTGAGTTAGTTTTCCTTTGAGTTGCCTTTTTAATTGAAGTAATATTTCAACTTATACCCAGTACAGATACTTACAAAGTGCTGGCCGGGGTGGCCGAGCGGTTCTAGGTGCTACGGTCGCAGGTTAGAATCCTGCCTCGGGTATGGATGTGTGTGATGTCCTTAGGTCAGATAGGTTTAAGTAGTTCTAAGTTCTAGGGGACTGATGACCTCAGATGTTAAGTCCCATAGTGTTCAGAGCTATTTCCTCACGACGCCAGACTCCTCCAGGTCTTTACGAATGGCACGATCCTAAGTACTAGTGAAAGGGAATTTGATAGGTGACACCTCTCCGTGTGGGGTCAGCAGGACGACATGTATGAGGGTGGAATAGCCAGCACAGAACTATTCGTTGCGTTACCTGCAGCCGAACATGTGCACATATCACTACTGGTGAAGAAACAATGTTGGTCCCACTCCTCAACGGCGATTCGGCGTAGACCCCTCATAATGGTTGGTGGGTCACGTCGTGCATAAACAGCCCTTTTCAGTCTATCCCAGGCATGTTCGATGGGGTTCATGTCTGGAGGAGACACTGGCCACTCTAGTCGAGTGATCTCGTTATCGTCAAGGAAGCCATTCACAAGATGTGCACGATGGGGTCGCGAATTGGCTGCCTCGCCAAAATGCTGCCGATATGGTTGCACTATCGGTCGGATGATAGTATTCACATATCGTACAGCCGTTACGACGCCTCCATGACCACCAGCGGCGTTCGTCGATCCCACATAATGCCGCCCCAAAACAGCAGAACCTCCCTCTTGCCGCACTCGCTCGACAGTGTGTCTAAGGCGTTCAGCCCGACCGGGTTGCCTCCAAACATGTCTCCAACGATTGTCTGGTTGAAGGCATATGCGACACTCGTCGGTGAAGAGAACGTGATGCCAATCCTGAGCGGTCCATTCGACATGTTGTGCCCATCTGTACCGCGCTGCATGGTGTCGTGGTTGCAAAGATGGACCTCGCTGTGGACGTCGGGAGTGAAGTTGGGCATCATGCAGCCTATTGCGCACAGTTCGAGTCTTAACACGATGTCCTGTTTCTGCACGAAAACCATTATTCAACATGGTAGCGTTGCTGTCAGGATTCCTGCGAGTCATAATTTGTAGGTAACGGTCATCCACTGCAGTAGTAGCCCTTGGGCGGCCTGAGCGGGGCATGTCATCGACAGTTCCTGTCTCTGTATCTCCTCCACGTCCGAACAACGTCGCTTTGGTTCACTCCGAGACGCGTGGACACTTCCCTTGTTGAGAGCCCTTCCTGGCACAAACTAACTATGCGGACGCGATCGAACCTCGGTATTGACCGTCTATGCATGGTTAAACTGCAGTCAACACGAGCCGTGTACCTCCTTCCTGGTGGAATGACTGGAACTGATCCGCTGTCGGATTCCCTCCGTCCAATAGGCGCTGCTCGTGCATCGTTGTTTACATATTTGAACGGGTTTAGTGACATCTCTGTATAGTCAGAGGGACTGTGTGAAACAATATCCACAGTCAACGTCTATCTTCAGCAGTTCTGGGAATCTGGGTGATGGAAAAAATTTTTGATCTGTGTATTTAATACCTGACATCTGTTTGTGCTTAATTAACAGTTCATATATGTACCGGTTTCTACAGCCGGTCCATTACTACAACTTTACTTCATGGCTTTTCACACTTGTGCGTTGCACTTTATTACGTACCTTTCGTGGTTACGTCGGAGGGGCAATATAAGCTTCATGGGGTTCCTGATGCAGTGCTAAACGTTCGTCATTTATTTACAGGTTCGGCCATTCGGCCCTCGCATACGGTAGAACGACGGTTCAATCACGCGCCTGGCCATCCTGATTTAGGTTTTCCGTGATTTCCCTAAATCGCTCCAGGCAAATGCCGGGATGGTTCCTTCTTAAGGGCACGGCCGACTTCTGTCCCCGTCCTTCGCTAATCCTTGAGACCGATGGCATTGCTGTCTGGTCTCTTCCCCCAACCTCAACGCAACATTCGGCCTTGTGAACTGATACCGGTGAAAACTTCGATGTTTGACGTCTCCTTATGCCTAGTCGTGTCTCGATCATACATGCAAACTTTGTTTGGTTAACAGTGGGTCAAACTGGGATCTGGAACAAAAAAAAAAATAAAAAATAGCTCTGAACACTATGGGACTTAACATCTGAGGTCATCAGTCCCCTAGAACTTAGAACTACTTAAACCTACCTAACCTAAGGACACCACACACATCCATGCCCGAGGCAGGATTCGAACCTGCGACCGTAGCGGTCGCGCGGTTCCAGACTGTAGCGCCTAGAACCGCTCGGCCACTGTGGCCGGCGATCTCGAACAGAAACTCGTCGTGTCATAGGTGTCATGAGTGTGTTAAGACATCTGCAGTGTCATTTATTGTAATTGTGATGTAACGGGTGAGTTGTAGCGCCCTGGAAGTATTATATGTTCGGAGCTGAGGCGGCCGCACAGGACGCTCGCCAAAGCCGCGGCCCGGCAGCGACCACGTGGTGGCGAACGTTAGCCGGACGAGAGGGGTGGCCCCAGCGCATGGTCCAGCCGCGCGCCTGGCAATTCCTTGTTCACACTGTGACGGAGACGGTGCTTTCTGTCGATGAAGAAGATTTCTATGCCGGGAGTGCCAAAGACGGCGGACTTTGTGAAACATTAATGGCAGACATTTCACAGTTCATATAGAAATTAATAGTAGCCAGAGGAATCATGATCCCTAAAAAAGAAACATGTACATTACCATTATTTGCACGACGATTCTGATGGTGTAATCAGATTTTCAATATCTTTATTAGTTTAAAGTTTAGTATTTGACTGTAAATTAGGCAAATAACACCCAGCAACGAATTTCCAAAATGCAAACGCTTCATCCGAATTCGTCGATCGACGTGTCTTTAGAAAGCTATTAGTGTAAACCTAAATTGGTATAAATTACAGGCATGTAAATTGAATAGTACATGAGTTATTGGAGTTAAAATTGGCGGATTACTATCGATCGCGTCGGGCCGTAAGTACTCCACAGTTACACGAATAAACGGTAGCAGTATGCTTATAAATATATTTATTCATCTATGTCTTTGTATGTATATACAATTCATGAAGAAATTGGTTAAATATTTACTGTGTTTTAGAAAGCACACAGACACTAGGCTCCTGGCCTACCTTTTGCATCTTTCCTTTTGATATGTGTTTATTTAATTGTTTATGTATTGAATAATGTGTGCTAGAGCGTGTTTATTGTCCAGCCATAGGAATATCTATTTAATTTCAAGTTATTTAAATGTAACTCTAGTATTTCGTATGTTTCATTATGTCTGTGAGTGGGCATTGGCTTGAAGACATGGTGGAAGCGCTCTAGCCAATCACAGCGATCGTCTCTGGGGTGGACACGAGGCAGTGCTGGACAGTCGCACAGGACACGGGTGTGCGACGGACGCGGAGTCGGCGGAAAGACTTGGAGAGTGGAGAGGTTTGCGCGTGGTCGCGAGAGATAGAAATACTTCGGAGTGCCGACTTGTGAACTTGTGAGATTTCCGTGGCTTCTATAGTGAAGACGAAGTGTGCGTTTAGAAGTGAATATCTTGCGAGCTGTGTTGTTCTTCATAACTAATTACGTGCTGTAGGAATCTACCGTTTCCCTGTTATTCAACTTATGTTTTATTTAATTGCTGGACCATCTACACCAATAAGTGTTTTGCAGAGATATACCACATTCTCAAAAGTACTTCTACTATCGTACTCATCATTTAAAGTCGTTAAGATAGTACCTGCAGAATTTATTTAATTGCAATCTTTCATTTATAAATTTCTATATTAATTCGCAACTGCCGAGTGATAGGAACCTTCGACCATTCGATTCGTATGTGTATTCATATTGTATGCTGTAGACTGAGCAGTATTTGGCTTGTAATGCGGCAACTACGTATCCCAGCCCCTAGACAACGAAACCAGCCAAAACGTTTTATATTTCAACTCTGAGTCGGAGGGCGCGTAGTTATTTATAGAAAGCCCACATAATGAAGTTTAATTTACAAGTTTTAATGACTGTCTTATCTCTAATAACATGTTTTCTAATATGGGTTTTATGACAACATTGGTTTACATCTGGACGGATTATTCAAAAGTAGCTCTAAGCACCATGGGACTTAACATCAGAGTTCATCAGTCCCCTTGACTTAGAACTACGTAAACCTAACTAACCTAAGGACATCACACACACCCATGCCCGAGGCAGGATTCGAACCTGTGATCGCAGCAACAACGCGGTTCCGGACTGAAGCGCCTAGAACCGCTCGGTCACATCGGCCAGCGGACGGATTGCCTTAACGAACAGTGTTCTCTAGTAGTCTCTTGTGGTACCCAATGTTTATAGTCAACGACTGTACTGAAGTGGGTTTAGAGGACCTGCGACATGGCTATGCTATGTTATCTGTATAGACTATAGAGTCAGGTGCGGCTATACATTGGAATTCAGGTGTGGCTTGCTTTTTGTGCACTCGAGTGTACTTCCTGGTTAATTGGCCCCCGATTTGCAACAGGTGTATAAGGGTGTAGTTGTTGGGTTTGCTTTTAAATACATTACTAATGCTAAGGATATGCATACTACACGTAGGGATATACTCTGCTCTATACATAATACAGTATCATGATCGGGCCGCGTGGGGTAGCCGTGCCGTCTAAGGCGCCTTGCCATGGTTCGCGATGCTCCTCCCTCGGAGGTTCGAGTCCTCCCTCGGGTATAGGTGTGTGTGTTGTCCTTAGCGTAAGTTAGTTTAAGTAGTGTGTAAGCCTAGGGACCGATGACCACAACAGTTTGGTCCCATAGGAACTTACCACAAATTTCCAAAAATCATTTTCTGTCCACTAGTGAATAGCGTTTGGGGGTAAAAATAAGCAATGCTGTGATTAAGTCCCAAATCAGCCCCTGCTCGTGCAATAGCTCTGAATTATGCATGGAGGCGTGAGTCTGTTGTACCAATTGAAAGCTCTGTGATAATTTAAGATTCGAATTGTGGAGTTATACTGTATTTGAAAAAAAAGGTAATTTATGTCTCACTTAACACTATGCTTCAGTGAAAACTCTGACACCATTACACCGTCGTATTTCTACCGTAGTAGTCATAAGAATACAATAAAGGAGATTAGGACTCGTAGAGGGGGATATTTACAGACAATCGTTCGATATCGATGCCAACTGCCTCACCGCAGTGGTAACACCGGTTCCCGCCAGATCACAGAAGTTAAGCGCTGTCGGGCAGCGATAGCACTTGGATGGGTGACCATTCGGTCTGCCGAGCGCTGTTGGCAAGCGGGGTGCACTCAGTCCTTGTGGCACAAACTGAGGAGCTACTTGATTGAGAAGTGGCGGCTCCGGTCTCGTAAACTGATATACGGCCGGGAGAGCGGGGTGCTGACCACATGCCCCTCCATATCGGCATCCAGTGACGCCTGTGGGCTGAGGATGACACGGCGGCCGGTCGGACCATTGGGCCTTCCAAGTCCTGTTCGGACGGATTTTTTTTTATTTGATATCGATTAATTGTAGCAGTTATGATTCAGAATTGATCTGTGCAGTCCTCGTATACTCTGCATGGTAGGGAAATCTTCCTATACGTTAGTGTACTATTTTCCGTGTTGTGAGAGCACTCTATCTAGGCAGTGACTGGTGGGGGACTAGACAGCCTTCTAACTAATGGAACAGTGCTGTCCGAACGTGATGGGATATCGAGATAATTAGCAGGCGTCTTTGACTTGGCGGGGGACATATCTTACTCAGCAAAATCAAGTGGATTCAAATGCTATAGATCAGACTGGAAGCTTCGTGAGAATATGACGGGTAAACGATACTCTGACAAAATGGAAGTTGAAAGATGATCTCTATATCGTTTATTGTGGGCAAACATATTACAACCTCTCACACACGTTCGTGAAGTGACTGCAGTGAGAAAATTAGGGGTTAATACGATGGTTTTTATTGAGAGACAATCAGCAGCAGAAGATACGTCTTTTGTTTTCTCGATAAATAAGAGACAATATTTTGCCCTGAGTTTTGTTAGCCTGTAAATGGATGGATTGATGGACTGACTTCTTAATAAGTAGACTAAATTTACATCTACATCTATATGCATGCCTCGCGTGCCTACGGTGTGTGGCGGAAAGCACTCTGTACCATTACTGGTAATTTCCTTTACTATTAAGCTCACAAATAGAGCAAGGGAAAAGAAGACTTTCTATATTCCTCTGTATGAGGGCTAATTTCTTGTATCTTATGTCCTGGTCTTTACGAGAAATTTATGTTGAGGGCAGTAGAACCCTTCTGCAGTCAGCTTCAAATGTCGGTTCTCTAAATTTTGTCAATAGTGTTCCTCGAAAAGGACATCGCCTTCCCTCCAGGGATTCCCATTTGAGTTCTCGAAGCGTCCGCCCACTAATTTGGCGACAGCCAGTTGTATTACCGAATTTATAAAGTGATGCATTGTATTGACCTGATATTTGCAACCTTTCTGTGCTGCTATTTGGCTACCTTAAGAAACTTCGTAGAAGACGAGGCATTTGAATACCTTAAGAGTGTTTGGAAGTTAAGCGGCATCCTGTAACAGAGAGGTTAGCACTCCGTCATGAGCCAAAAGTGAGTTTCATATTTTTGTCCTGCGATGCAGGACATAACATATATTAAGCTGATAAGAACAGATTCTTCTAGTGGATGAGAGAATACAAAGTATTCTACAGGATTTGCGCACTAAGAATCAACAAGTAACGATACTTTAGTGATATGAAAACGCGCGTATGCTCTAATTTTTTCTGTCTTCCAAAATAGCGACTATAAAAGGGAGTTATCTACACTTCGCTTCAGAAATTCGACATGTATGGACAACAACACCCTCGTCTCGGATTGCTTTTTTTCCTTTATTGTGTTTCAGTGCCCTATCTGGGGAGGACTGGCAGCAGCATATGCGCTGCTCTTCAGCCGAAAGACAGTAATTGTACAAAGAAGACATTTAAAACAACAGAAAGGAGAAAATGTGGCGTACATAGATATAAAAATGGGGAACAGTTCGGAAGAAAACAGACAAAAACAGGGACCCAGGGGGAAATCTGCTGTGGGGGGAGGAGGGGAGAGGAAAACGGGGGCCCTGGGGACGGGCCGGAACAGTTGGAAGGAAGGGTAGATGTCACGGTGAAGTTCAACATCCGGGAGGGGGAGGTACTGGAAATTGCTCTGATGAAGGAGATGGAGGGTGTGGAGGTGGAGAGAGGGAGGAATATAGCGATAGAGAAGTGGCAATGGGCAGGGGGTGGAGAGGAAGGAGGAAACCAGGGGTGGGGGGGATCAAGCCTGCGGACAGTGTAAAGGATGTGGAGATGGTGGTGGAAAAGGAGGAGGTGGGGCAAGGGCATGAGGTCATATAGGAATCATGCAGGGGAAGGAAGGCGGATACGGAAGGTAAGGCAGAGCACGTGGCGTTCGAAGATTTGGAGGGCCTTATAAAAGCGGGAGGAGGGGGGTGGGTGGAGATCCATTCAGTGCTGGCATAGCAGAGGATAGGATGGATGAGGGAGTTGTAGGCCAGACAGGAGTTTCAGGAGGCAGAGGTGGAAATGGGCTTTCTGCTGGATGGTCAGGAGATGAATGGTCCATGTGAGGTGACAATAGAGGGTGAGGCCAAGGTATCTCAGGATGGTGGTGAGCTGGATGGGATGACCATAAATGTTGAGGTAGAAATTGTGGGGATGAAAGGAGCCTGTAGTGCGGCCTATGATGATTGCCTGGCTTTTGGAAGGTTTGATACCAAGGAACCACTGGTTACGCCAAGTGGTGGATTGGTCAAGGTGGGTTTGGAAGGTGCACTGGGAATGTTGAAGAGTAGGATAGAGAGCCAGGAAGGCTGTGTCATCAGCAATTTGGAGGAGGTGGACATGTGAGGTGGCTTGGGCATATCTGCAGTGTACAGGAGATAGAGGAGAGGGGAGAGGATGGTGTCCTGGGGGACGCGAGCAGTGGGATAAGAGACGGGAGTTGGTGTCATGGAGAGAGACATAGGAAGGACAGTGTGAGAGGGAGGAAGCGACTAAAAGGACAAAACTGATAGGCAGAGCATAGGTTTGGAGTTTAAAGAGGAGTTTAAAGAGGAGGCCGGGATGCCATATGTGATTGTAGGCATTTTCGAAATCGAGGGAAACAAAAATGGCAGAGCGACGGGAGTTAAGTTGGAGGGAAAGAAGGTGAATGAGGTTAAGGAGTTGGTCTTTGGTGGAGAAAGAGGATCGGAATCTACACAGGGTAATGGGGAGGAGGTGGTAGTTCTTAGGATGCTGATGGATACGACAGGAGAGGATAGATTCGGAAACCTTACAGAAGATGAAGGTGAGGCAGATGGAATGATAGGAAGAGGTGACAGAAGGGGGTTTGTTGGGTTTCAGGAATAAGAGGATGCGGGAAATCTTCCACAGGTCGCGGTAGAAGCCAATAGAGAGGATGTCGTTGTAGAGATTGGCAAGGACAGTCAGGAAGGAGAAGGAGCTTTCTGTAAGGTGGCGGTAGGTGACACAGTCATGACCAGGGGCCGTGTTGTGTTTTAACTGGAGGATATGTTTAATGTCTTGTGCTGTGATTGGAGTGTTGATGTCAGAGTGGGGCAGCTGCCCCAAGTACTGGAGGCTAGGAGCAAGTGGAGCAACCAAGGTATCAGCATGTTAAAGAGAATAATCAAAGTGGGGATCATTAGGGATGGAGAAGACCTCAGAAAGGTGGGAAGCGAAGTGGTTGGCCTTGCTGAGGTTGTCAGGAAAGGGGCGATTGTTATGGAGAAGGGGATAATGGGGTGTGGAATGGGAACCAGTAAGGCAATGGAAGGCAGACCAGTACTTGGAGGAGCTGATAGGGAGTGTGAGGTGTTGAGTCATGTACAGGTCTGGAGCCAGTCTCAGCGTTTCTTTGCAGTGATAAGGTTCCATACATGTCACTGTATATGCCAGTGGACTTGAAGTGTATCCCTGTCACGAGTGTGCAGGAAGGAGCGATAGAGGCTGTGGGATTCACAGAGGAGTAGGACAGTCCATGGAGGGAGAGTGGGACAGTGGGGATGGATGGTTTTAGTAGGAACATGTGCCTCTACGGCGTCAGTAATGGTCTTCTGAAGGAAGGAAGAGGTGTGGATGATGTTGTCAGGATGGTGATAGCTGAGAGGGTAGCTTTCGACCTGGGTGGCGATGGATTTCCGGTAATCATCCCACATGGTGCAATAGTAGCCATGGACTACCTTGGAAGGGGGTGCTGAGTGGGGAATCAGAGTGGGGTGGTGAGCAGACGTTATGGTGAGAAGGATGTGGAGGTGGTCGCTATCTGTGGGGTCAAGGATGTCAATGGCGATATGCCAAAGGAGGTTGGCAGAGGCAATAACAACATCGAGGGTGGTGTTGCTATCAGGACAGGTGAGCTGGTGAAGGGGAAAAAGGTCACCTTGGATTGTGGAGAGGAACTGATGCCACCGCTGAAGGGTGGTAGTGTAGCGGCTATGGATGTTGATGATGGTGGCAATCACATAGGTGGAAAAGGTGCGATCAATGTTGGAGATGAAGTCCCAGGAGAGAGGAGCAGTGGAGAGAATATATATGGTGGAGCAGGTATTGGTGAGGAAGAGGAAGAAGACGTTGAGGATAAGGTGTTTGGTGGGGTCATTGAGGAGGACTGGTGGCTGGATAGGGATATTTTTAAGGTGGCTGATGGTGACTCCACCCTGCGCTCAAGGACCAGGAGCATCAGTGCTTCGGAGGATATAGGGAGAGGTGCACATAGTATGGTGGGGCTGGAGAAAGGTTTTGTTCAGGAGGAAAGTGTCGACCTGGTGGTGGGAGAAGGTGTTCATGAGTACGTATTTGTTAGTTTGGAAGGTGCAGAAGTTCTGGAATAGCATGCGACACTCATGCCGCGCCATGGGGGGGGGGGGGGGGTGAAGAAAGGGGAGGGAAGAAGCTTAAACTAGGGTGTCAAGGCGGGTGAAGGTGAAGTAGGCTTGGTTGTGGGAGTAAGTGGCAAAGGTGTTTAGGTGAAAGATGGAGTGGGCAGCGAGGGAGATCTGTTCGAGGGTGTGGGGGCGTTGAAAAGCGTGGATGGTTTGGAGGACTATGGTGAGGAATTTGATGATGTCTTCAGCCATGGGGGTGGACAGAGGGAATTGTTGGGGTGGGAGGGGGGATCGATGGGACAGACAGGGACAGTAAGCTCTGGGGTGGCAGGAGAGGCTTTAGCTTGGGAGTAGGTGGGGTGGGGGCCATTGTAGGTATTACAGGAAGGAGATGTAGCAAGGTTGGAGCAGTTTTTGAGAAAGTGGGAGGCCTTATAATGGGGACAGATGGGGGGGGGGGGTTTGCAGTTGGGGGTCAGGTGATCATTGTGCATGAGGCAGTGCTGGCAGCAGTAGGATTGTGGTGGGGATTTGGAGGATTCAACAGGTTGGTGGCAGTGGAAAATTAGGGCACCCTGGGTGAGGAGGTGGTCAGTGGAGGGGGTGGACTACAAAAAGACCCGCATGAGATAGATGGGATCGGAGACATTGTGGAGGCTGGGGCTGATGAGAAGAGGAAGGGTCTCAGGGACGCAAGGGGGCCAAATATAGTGCACAGGAGTTTGCGGAGGAGGTCCGTGTGAAAGGAGGGGAAGGAGGACTTGATGGGGACTGAGCCCCTGCGGGGAATCAGTTGGGAGATGGGAGCAGCAGGTACATACTTACACATCTCCATGGTGAGGGTATGGGCATCGAGGAACTTGTGTTCTGGGGTGGACAGGACAAATGTGTGAAGGGTGGGGGCTGGGGAATGGGTGTCAGGAGGAGGGGTAATGTTCATGGAGATGATGGCTGGAGGGGGAGGAGGAGGTGACATTTATGGGAAGTGGTGGGAGGAGAGTCGTCAATGACACACTTCTGGGGTTTTCTGGAGAGTGGAGGCTGGGAGGAGGGGAGAGTAATAGGAGAGTAACAGGGAGAAGAGGGAGGTGGCGAGTGACAGATCCCATGGGCACAGTGGAGGTGCTGGGAGATGTGGCTCGTTCAGTGGTGGAGATGGTGGCCTGGCATGACATGATGCGGGTGGGGGAGGCAGACAATGAAGCGACAGGGGTGGGTGATAGAGGGGTAGCCAGCCACCTGAAGGGTGGCAGCAGAGGTGGCAGTGGAGGCGTATGTGCGGGCGGGGGCAGGAGAGTGAGCAGTTGCGGCCTCGGAGGCTGGGGAAGGGTGTAGATGTGGGGTAAACAGCAGAGGAGGAGATGGTGGAATGGGTGAGTGGGCTGAGCGGAGTCGAGGTATAAGGAGGGAAGCCAGGGGTGACACTCCAGGAAGTGACAGTGGAAGTGGGGGAGATTAGCTGAGAAGTTTTTGGTATGTGTAGTCCTCTCATGCTGTGCCCCTGGTTACATCAGGTGGATCCATGTCTTCCATGGAGGAGTCCACAGAGCGACGTCTGCAGCTCTCCGACTCCTCCACCGCCGCTCCTCGGGGTGAATCGCGTCGGAAACGCCGCTCGTCCTAGCTTCCAGTCGCGCCTGATGTTCCGTGCATCTCGCAGCGGGCGAAGGATCGTTTGACCTCCGCCAACCACCACAAATCGCTGGTAGATGTCATTGGCACTGAAACCGATCACTGTGATCAACGTGGCGACTGTACACCGTCCCGTGTCGTCGTCGTTCGACGACTCACCTGACCGCTTTGTATTGTATTTGTAGTGTGTTGTATTGTACGGAACTGGGGACCTAGAAACGACGGAGAGGCTTCTTCCCCGCCGTAGACCCCAGTGGTACACAACTCCACAACAGGTTACAGCAGGCCACTCACCCCACCGCTGCCCCACACTGAACCCAGGGTTATTTCGAGGTTCAGCCCCCAGTGGACCCCCCCCCCTGGGAACATCTCACACCAGACGAGTTTGCCCCAATGTTTGTATGGTAGAGTAATTATGGTGTCAGTTTATGTGGAGAAAGTAATTTGTGCAGTAATCATCTACATAGTGTAGGTTAGGCAGAATAAGGTGAACCAGCCCGCAATAGCTGAGGCAGATGGAAAACCGCCTTAAAAACTATTCACAGACTTGCTAGTACATCAGGCCTTGACATTAATCCATGGGGCGGATTCTTGCCGGGGACCGGTACGCCTTCCCACCCAGAAAGCGGTGCACCTGATCTTTCTTGTAGTGAGATGGCGAACGCCTCAGTTGTGTCTGACCACCACTCAGTTGTATTTATGAGTACACCTCTTCCTACGTTGTTCCGCCACTGTGGCGAGTCTTCTGGGCACCCTGACCCAGTCGGAAAGTCCTCTGGCCGTCGCTCTAGATGTTCCAGACGCTCCTCAGCCTCTGTGGGCCATGGTGACAGCGGATCAAGCTCCGATACCTCCCTTAGGGGGGACAACGCACCAGATGGTCCTCTGGATGAGGAAATAGCTCCTGCTCCCCACCCTCCTCCTCAAGAGACCCCGTCAATCCCTCTGAAGGAAGAGAAGAACCACTATTGTGGTGTATAATGTCACTAATTGTACAAACTTGAGCGCTGAGCTCCAGTGGCTCATTTGCGAGCTGTTCACCGAAAAGATTATGTGAAATAACTGCTCGACAGTAGGGATTACTTTCTTACCATTCTAAACTTTTCCAAATCAAAGGAGATGCCTTACTTTACCCACCAGACATCGGGTAATCCCCAAACCAAAATCTTCATCAGGGAGCTGCCACCAGAGGTTACGGCAGAGGAGGTCAAGGAGGAACTGCTTATGCTCCATTTCGAAGATCCTTTGGTCCACCAGTATAGCAAGAGCAATCCTGAGACCCGGGCTTTGATCCCCTGCCACACCCATGCCCATATAGAGCAGATTTACCAAATCCGGTACCTTCCGTACACGAAGGTCGGGTTTGAATCGTACAAGGGCCACAACGGGCCAGTAATCTGTCGCAAATGCCAACATTTACGACATACTGGGAATTACTGCTCCCTGCTATTGCGGTGTGTTAAGTGTGCCGGACCACATTTAGTGGAGAAGTGCACACTTCCCACCTCGAAGGAACCTTCCTGTGCCAGGTGTTTGGGCAATACCCATGCTCCCCACCACATGGCATCCTGGAAGGGTGCCTGGTTTACTTGAAGGCACTCAAGTTTTCACGCCCTCCCAAAACGAAACCAACAACAATCGACCACCCACACCACAATGGGACACCACCAACTTTCCTGTTTTGCAGGGCCAGACTAGCGTGCCAACCTCAGCAGCTGCTCTGGTACCAGCCACTCCGGCACCAGACAGTTCTGTGGAACCTGTGCCCCCTTCCACCCATACTCCTGCAATATCCTTTGCTGCTGCAGTCCAGTCTCCTCTTCATTGATCGTCTTGCATGATGGCTTCCACTGCTCACCAACTACAGGAGTCAGCTGCAGCCCCCTCCAGTCCACCTGTGGTCAGATCCCAGCTCTCTGCCCCTAACCCCACTCTGTCTCCTACTACACCCGCCCCTGCCCACCGAAGGGGCAAGCAGCCTACTTAGGACTTCCTACAGTAGTGGAGGGTGATGTGTCCTTTCGGGAGGACATGCACTCCTTCTTCATGAAACCCAACATCCGGGCTATTATTCGTGATACTGCTCACAAAATCCGTCTGTCGGAGGATGGGCTCTCCATGATCATCACCCTAGTGGAATGCTTAGTCAAATATTGTTGTAATGGCGAATCGACCACTACCTACACCACCACCAGTCTCCTCGGGATCTTGTCACTTACACAGTTGGAAACCTTCCTCCATGACCACCGTGTGGATGTATTACAAGTCATAGAAACACACCTCAAAGAGGCGGACGATTTCCGCCTTCATAAGATGGTGTGTTACCGTTCTGACCACCTCGACTGCTGTGGTGGAGACACGGCAGTGTTCCTCAACAAAGCTCTTGTTCATACCCAAGAGACGCTCCACCCAATGGAACACATAGAGGCCACAGCAGTTACCGTTACAGCACCTGGCTTGGCATTCTTGGGTCTCTAACCACAAAGGCCACCTGCTCCTTGACCTGGAGGATACTTTGGCACTATCGCTCTATGGCCACCATGAACCTAGCCATATCCCAGTCTGTTCTAACTGCCAGCCAGATGTTCTGGATGTGACCATCTTCTAAAACAAAGCCGCTCAGTTTTCACTGGAAGTTCTCAATGAACTGGCTTCCAACCACAATGCAGTACTCCTGCACCTCACCAATGCTCCCCTTTCATTTGATGTTCATTCCACTGTGACCCTCACCGACTGGCAGAAGTTTGCCAGGGTACTTAGTAACACCACTTGATACGACCTCGACTTGACAACACCGACCAATATAGTCCTGTCCATGGATTACCTTACTGCCAAAATACAGAAAGCTGTGCAACTCTCCACCCCCACTGTACCTTGGGTTTTAAACCTCCTGGACGATTTGACTCCCCTGTTACGGGAGCTGAAGGTGCAAAAGAACCACTACTGCCGGCGGTGGAAGCAGTTTCGTGATCCTAGGGACAAACACTAAATGAGACGCCTCAAGCGCGAATTCTGCCACCAGCTCGCCGACCGGAAGTCCGAACAGTGGGAGGACAGGATGTCTGCTTTCCTCCTCCACCGTAAGTCTGACTGAGCTGTCATTCGTGCCCTGCAGTGTTCTATGCCAGCGACTGACCATTCTATTTGCACAACAGTGGGCTTGTCATATGATACCCTCGAAATTGAGGAATCACTGGCGGATGTGTTTGAGGCCCAAATCCGTCCCCTTGTCCAGGAACTTTCTTCGGACGAACTACAGGACAAACATGATGTCTTGACAGCTGTTGCCGCTTTCTGCAACCACACACCCTAGTCTGTCCCCCTCCTTACGTCAATGGCAGAAATTCAGCTTATCCTACGCCGGAAACGTGGTCGATCGGCACTTGGATTGGACGGAATTTTAAATGAACATCTTTGCCACCTTCTCCGCACGCCTCTCATCTTGTTCACCAAGATTTTAAACTTTTGTCTCACGTCTGGCCTTTTCCTCCCTCAGTGGAAACAAGTCAAGCTGATTGCGATCCCCAAGCAGTTCAACGACCCTACAGTCCCCGCCAACAACAGGCCCATCAGCCTCTTAAGCACTTTGGCGAAGGTCCTTGAATCTGTGATCCTCCACCGACTTTCGCAATCTCTGGCGGTGGCTGGGACGATCCAACCTGAAAAGTTTGGATTCACTTCGCACCTCTCTGCGAAACGTCAGGTCCTACAGATCACTGAACACGTGAGCAAAGGCTTCAGCACCGCCAAGTCGGCAGCTGCCGTTTTTCTGGACTTTAAGAATACCTGCAACAGAATCTGACAAGACAACCTCATACACAAGATGCTGACGCAGACCCCTATACCAGACATATATGTTAAGATCATGGATGACTTCCTCCGTGGTAGAACTTGACTAGTGGCTCAACAGGGCAAACGTTATGGCATTCGCCAATTGTCGGCAGGCACTCCACAAGGACCATTGTTGTCTCCCATCCTTCTCAATATCTATGTGAATGACATGCAGGTCATCCCCAAGTGCCACCTGGCACATTACGCTGACGACACAGCACTATATACCCCTGGCCATATTACTGATGCTGTCATCGCCCGCCTGCAGCGATAGGTGGACGCCAACATCAATTGGTGCAGGGAGGAAAAAATAGCCCTCAATGCTGCCAAAACTATGGCAGTCTATTTCACCAAATGACGCCCAGTCCTCTGCCGCAATATTTCGATTGCAGGTGTGCAGGTGCTCTGGCTCACGACAACCATCTGTCTCAGGGTCAGGATGGACCACAAGTGCTCTTCCACTACCAAGTGGAGTATGTCGCCAACAAGGGGATAAAGCTTACCATGACACTGTACCCCATCTTCTGCAGTAGGGAGCTTACCCTGCACACCAAGCTCCACATCGGCCGAGCAGTTATACTGCCTGCCCTCACATATGGCTTGTGCATTGGCCATGATTAGTGTCACCAGGATGCAGACGTTGCAGCGCCTGCAGACAAGGTTCTCAGATGGAGCCTGCACGCCCTGCCACTCACGAGAATTGTGACTCTCCATGAGAAAACGGACATCGTCCCGCTCAAGACGACTATACGCAGCAATTCTCTATGAGAAAGTGGATGCCCTGTGGGACACTGTCCATGGGTTATGCCACGCTGGGATCACACTTCCACGCCGCTGGCATCGACATCTGGTTCACATAACCATCCTAGAGGAATTGGCTTCCGACCATGGCTAACTATTGACCGGACACGCCCACCACAGATGCATCCTTTGGCAAGACTAGCTCCCCATTCTATGTCCACTACCTTCCTACCCTACATCTACATCTACATCTACATCTATACTCCGCAAGCCACCTGATGGTGTGTGGCGGAGGGTACTTTGAGTACTTCTATCGGTTCTCCCTTCTATTCCAGTCTTGTATTGTTCATGGAAAGAAAGATTGTCGGTATGCCTCTGTGTGGGCTCTATTCTTTCTTATTTTATCCTCATGATCTCTTCGTGAGATGTACGTAGGAGGTAGCAATATACTGCTTGACTCCTCGGTGAAGGTACATTCTCGAAACTTCAACAAAAACCCGTACCGAGCTACTGAGCATCTGAGTTTATCTATCATCTCGGTAACGCTTTCACGATTACTAAATGATCCTGTAACGATGCGCACAGCCTTCCATTGCATCTTCTCTATCTCTTCTATCGACCCTGTCTGGTACGGATCCCACACTGGTGAGCAGTATTCAAGCAGTGGGCGAACAAGTGTACTATAACCTACTTCATTTGTTTTCGGACTGCATTTCCTTAGGATTCTTCTAATGAATCTCAGTCTGGCATCTGCTTTACCGACGATTAATTTTATATGGTCATTCCATTTTAAATCACTCCTAATGCCTATGCCGGATAATTTATGGAACTAACTGCTTCCAGTTGCTGACCTGCTATATTGTAGCTAAATGATAAAGAATCTTTCTTTCTAGGTTCAAATAGTTCAAATGGCTCTGAGCACTATGGGACTTAACATCTGAGGTCATCAGTCCCCTAGAACTTAGAACTACTTAAACCTAACGAACCTAAGGACATCACACACATCCATGCCCAAGGCAGGATTCGAACCTGCGACCGTAGCGGTCGCGCGGTTCCAGACTGAAGCGCCTTTAACCGCTTGGCCACACCGGCCGGCTTTCTTTCTAGGTATCCGCAGCACATTACACTTGTCTACATTGAGATTCGATTGCCATTCCCTGCACCATGCGTCAATTCGTTGCAGAACCTACCTGCCCAAGACAGGCTAAGATTTTCTGCCTGACTGATGTAGTACTGTCACCGTTGGAGGGTGGTACAGGACTCCAAGACCCACCGCCACACCTCAAAAGTGTATTGCAGTGACTCAGAGTCACTGCCCTGTGGATAAATTTACTGTCTCGCCAACACAGTTACACCGCAAACGACTGGTGATACTGTACTGTAACATACCACATATGGAAAAAAAACAGCACTCCTATCCCTCCTGGATAATGGGCTTCGCCTCCTACAAACTTTAACCCGGCCTTCCTCCCCCAACTACTCCCTCGCCCCCCTTTCCTTCCACTGAGTGGTTTCCCCCTCTCACAACCCCTCCCTCTCCCCTGCTCCGTTCTGTGTCTCTGCACTATCTCCTGCCTTGTCTTTCCTCTTCATCTCCCGCCTCGCCTGTCTTCTGCCTTTTGGCGCACCTCCTGCCCCCTTTTTCCTCTTCTCCTCTTCCTCCCGCCCCCCACCGCACCTTCATCCCCTCTTTTTCCCTCCTCCCTGGCCTCCAGCCCTTCGGCAGGTCTCTACCAGTGGTTTTTATTCCTTGATTGTTCCATCGTTTGCAGTGCTTTTTGTAAGCGTCTCGCTCTGTGTGATTTTTATGTTTTGGCCGACTTTTAACTTGTGTTTGACTCCAGTGATTTTAAGTGCACATCAAATTGCCCAGTGTGTTCTTTTAACTTTATGTCGACTTTTTAACTGTCCACCAGTGCATGTCCCCATATTAGTGTATATTTTAACTCCCATCATCTCCATTTACTGTTTCCATTTGCCCCTATGGGGTATGAAATTACAATAACGAAAAAAAAATTACAGCACTCCCCATCAGTCAGGTTGGAACCCTGACAGTGTTTACTTGCGAGTATGTTTGCGTTGCTCGTTACGATCATTAGTGTTGCTAAGCGTTGTGTAGTCATAGTGTCTGAGTCGACGTAGATTTTTCATTCACCTTCTAAGGCAGCGTTCTTATTTCGTACATGTCCCATTGTACTGGGTATATATAGGCGACAGGCGTTAGTGTGTATAGCCTGCTAGCGTCCTGTCTAAGTCAGTTGGGTCAGGGTAAAGCATGAATATGGCCAAGGACAGCAATC
Organism: Schistocerca serialis cubense; assembly: GCF_023864345.2. Lineage (NCBI taxonomy): Eukaryota > Metazoa > Arthropoda > Insecta > Orthoptera > Acrididae > Schistocerca > Schistocerca serialis. The sequence goes on along the minus strand of NC_064640.1, from coordinate 351,225,645 downwards.
CATGGCTAGGCGACTCTTCCGAGGCCCTTCCACGAAGTAATGTGACACCAGCCACTCGTGGCTGTCTCGGCAAGCTGTCAGCTGTACTGATTCTGTAACCACTAAATGGGCCAAGGACTGAGCGCACTGTGCCTCCCCCCACAAGTCGCCAGTAACCACTGAGAGCAATACTGATTCACATGAACCCTGTACACAGCCTCGCGTGAGAGACTAATCTTCCTCTTCATCCTCCGATGATTCTGATGGCCGCCTGGTGATAGACCTCTCACCTGGTGACAGTCAAGCCCTGTCAGCCCCCAGCATTAATACAGTCGACCGCCAGATTGTTTACAGTCCCACAAACCACATTACACTGAACACTGAACTGCAACGCCTTATTGCGGGCCAACTGTGGGCAGTATACCAGAAAGACCACATCAAGTACCCATTTGACATGATGGATGAGTACCGCCAAGTCGTCAACTTTGTGAAGTCCAGGGCTATGGACTACTAGACTCATCAGGCCTCCGGCGGCAGAATAACAAAAATCATCATCACAGACCTTCCTTGCGAAGTTACAGAAACAGACGTCACAGATGAATTGCTCTGTCTCAAGTTCCTGGACCCTTTAGTCCACCAATACAACAAGAGGGACCCTGAGACCCGGAAATTAATTCCTACGCCCACCCATGTTGTTTCCCTTATTAGGAGAGAGGATGTCGAACGCATTTACAAAATCCGGTATCTCCTGTGCACCATGGTGCGTATTGAATCATATGAAGGCTGCAACGGCCCCTCCATCTGCCGTAGGGGTCAATGTTTGTGACACACCGGCAATTACTGTTCACTGCCTTTTCGGTGTATCAAGTGTGCTGGCTCTCATCTGTCAGAGTACTGCAAACTCCCGGCCTCAGAAAAACCCACGTATGATCACTGTTTGGGCATTTCTCACAATCCCCACCAAATGGCTTCCTGGAAGGGTTGTCCTACATACCAGAAAGCTATGAAGTGTTCCCGCCCTCCACGAAGGAAACTAAGGACGAATCGGCCATCACAGGACTGTACTCATTTCCCCATCTTGTGGAGTAAGTCTGATGACCATCCTACCACTGATGTTCAGGTGCCTGACGATCTGTGTCAAGGAGGAGGCTCCGGTTCCATCCCCTATGACCACATTTGCTGCTGCAGCCCAGTCTCCTCCTCCTCATCCGTCTTCTCTGACGCATACCACGGCCCACGAAGCTGAAAGACTGTCTTCATCCTCCTTCTGCCCACCTGCTGAAGTGCCACAACCCTCCATTGCGGCAATTTCTCCACCATCCACAATGTCCAACCCTGCCCATCGTAGGTTCAAGCAGCCCACCTGGGTTGTTCCTCCAGTGATGGAGCCAGATGCTTGTTTCTCGGATGACATGCGAGAGATCCTCCAGGTCATCTTTCTGTTCACATGGCCCCACATCAGGGATATCATTGGTGAAACAGCCAAAAAAGTCCGTCGGGCGGAGGATGGGCTCAATAAGGTCATAGCCCTTGTCCAAGGGCTCAGCCAGATTTTGTTGTAATGGCGAATTAACCACCACACAACTATTAGCCCCCTTGGGATCTAGCTGTCTGTATTTTTAATGCTAATGGCGTTAAAAGTATGACAACTGAACTAAACACTTTCCTCTACGACCACCATGTGGACATTTTACTTGTCTCAGAAACCCACCTGAAACCCGCCTACGATTCTCGTCTCTGCAACATTGTTTGCTATCGCAGTGACCAACTCCATCGCAGAGCTGGTGGCATGGCAGTGTTTCTACACAAGTCACTCGTCCATAATCATGACGTTCTCTAACAACTCAAGCATATAGAGGCTGTGGCAGTCACTGTTTCTACCTGCCTTGGTGCTATAACTTTTGCTGTGGCGTATTTGAGCCCTAAACTACCATTTCGTAAAACTGGTTCAAAATGGCTCTGAGCACTATGGGACTTAACTGCTGAGGTCATCAGTCCCCTAGAACTTAGAACTACTTAAACCTAACTAACCTAAGGACATCACACGCGGTCGCGCGGTTTCGGACTGTAGTGCTTAGAACTGCTCGGCCACTCCGGCCAGCTCTTGAAGCTGGTCTCTGTACCTTAAAATCTTTTGACAAACTCATTGTTGGGGCAGATCTCAACGCCAAGCATCCGGCTTGGCATTCTTGTGTTGCTAATCAAAAGCATAGATTCCTCCTTGACGTAGAAGATCCTCAGGTACTGTCGGCCTGTCACCCCAGACATTCTGGATGTGGCTGTTTTCATGATCATTGTGGTGCAGCTTTCGTCGGAAACACTCCACGAACTGGCCTCTGACCACGACACCATGTTCCTGCACCTTACCGACTTCACCCTGTCTTTTGACGTTCGATCTACCATGACCATCATGGTCGCTGACAAATTTTACAGGATCCTTAATAACACCACTGGGCAACACTTCAACCTGAGAACGCCTGCCAATCTGGTTAGTGCTGTTGATTCTCTAACCATAAAAATCCAAAAGACGATGAAAGTCTCTACTTCCATTGCTCCAAGGGCTTTAACCTCACTCAGTGACTTGCAAACCCTCCTGCACGAACTCAAAATCCAGAAGAACCGCTACTGCAGGCGGTGGAAGCAGTTTCATCTAGATAAGCATTGCATGAAACATCTCCAGCATGAATTCTGCCACTGGCTCGCTGATTGGAAAATGGAACAATCGGAGGACAAGTTGTCCACCTTCCTCCTTCAACATAAATCCGAATGGACCTTTGTCCGACACCTGTGATGATCTGCAGTGAAGACCAACCTACCTCCGGACAGTGGGTGGGTTAACTTATGATGCCCTCCATGTGGTCGAAACTGGTCAATACATTTGAGGCCCAGAACCAAATGCTCATCCCAGACCTCACGCCTGAAGAAACCAAGATGAATGTGATTTTCTAGCGGTCATTGCCGCTTTCAAAGATTACTTCTGACTGCCCCTCACCTTACGTCCCCAGCGGAAATCCAATGACTTCTCCAGCAGAGGTGTGGGCAGTCGGGTCCCAGTTTGGATGGTATCTTCAATGAACACATCAGCTCGCTCCCACACAAGCCACTGGTCTTATTTACCAGCATCCTGAACCACTGTCTCACAAATGACCTCTTTCCCCCACAGTGGAAGCAGGCCAAAATGGTTTCCATCCCCAAGCCTTCAAAGAATACTACAGCCCCTACTAACAACAGGTCCATTAGCCTCCTGAATACCATGCCCAAGTTTCTAGCATCTTTGATCCTCCGCCGCATTTCTCACCCTCTGGTGGCAGCTGGGACAACCCATGCAGAATGGTTTGCGTTTGCTTTCCACCTGTCAGTTGAACTCCAAGTCCTCAGGATCACAGAACATGTCAGTAAGGGCTTTAACTCCACCATGTCATCGCAAGTGGTTTTCCTGGACCTGCAACACACATATGACAAGATTTGGCAGGACAATCTTGTGTACAAAATGCTGACACAGACAACCATCCCTGACATCTATGTGAAGATCGTGGATAATTCCCTCCACAATAGAACTTTGTTGGTTACTCAGCAAGGTCAACGCTCCAGCTTACATCGCATGTTGATGAGAACCCCTCAAGGCTCTGTGTTGTCATCCTTTTCTACATTTATGTTAACGATATGCCATTCCTCTCACACCGCCACCTGGGGCAATACTGCGAAGACACGGCACTCTATACCACTGGCCGCAACACAGACCAGCTCACTGCTCGCCTCCAGAGGCAGGTTGCTGCGACAGTGACCTGGTGTCGTTTCAACAAGATTGTCCTCAATGCTGCTAAAACTGCAGCAGTCTACTTTACAAAATGGTTCCCCATTCTCCGCCACAACATCACTATTGCAGGCATCCAGGTCCCATGGTCCCCTGATACCAAGCACCTAGGTGTCCAGATACATAAAAAAACCGCTCTTTCATCGCCATGCAGAAAATGTGACCCAAAAAGACTCAAGCTGATAAAAGCGTTGTACCAAATGTTCATCAGCAGGGAACTGAACTCCGACACCAAGCTCTGGCTGTACTGGATTTTCGTCCACCCTTCCCTCACCTTTGGCTCTACTGCATGGTCTATGATTACTGCCTCCCAGAAGCAGACCCTCCAGCGCCTGCAGAATAAGGTGTTTCGGTGGAGCCTGCATGCCCCTCCCCTCACAAGAATAGTTACCCTCCACGAGGAAGTAGACATGGTCACTCTCAAGACATCATTGCAAGAGAAGGCGAGGCATCTCTATGCCAAAGTAGAAGCTCTACGTGACATGGTCACTGCCTACAAAACACTGGCTTCTTGACTCCCTGGCACTGGCACCGACATCCTGTTCTTCTCACAATCCTTGAGGACTCAAATTCCAACCACAGCTAAAAACAGACTTGTTAAGGCCGCTGATGAAGCATAGTGTTGACTTGACCACTCAGTGGATGTAGACCATCGCAAAACCACTAATATTGATAACTAATGTCATTAACAGTTATGTTACCTCTTGCCTGCAACCTAAGCTTCCACCATTGGAGGGTGGTATGGGACTTCAGTTCCCACCGCCAGACCTCCAATGTGCACTCCAGTGATGTCTTTGGGATGACATTATTGTCAAATGGAACAGTTTTACCATCCACCAAGACAGTAAGATGGTGAGCTACCAGTGAAGCTGTACTTCAACCTCCCAAAGAAAAGCAAAAAGAAGAATAACAGCAGTGGCTTCTTCTCACCATCTCCTTTGCCCCTCGCCCCTCCCAAAGGCATTCACGACTACTATCGCGTAGACTTGAATGCCTACTGGGAATCCAGCAATAAACATATGAGAAACCACCCCCTCCCCTTCCACCATCCTGATGACATTGCTCACGCCTCGATCTTCCTCCAGAAGACCATCTCTAACGCGGTGGTGGCCCATATTCCCACCAAACGTATCCATCCCCACCATTCACCCCTTTCTCCACATGCCATCCTCCTCCTCCGTGAATCCCGCCTGCTCTATCGTTCCTTCCTACGCACTCGTGACCGAGATGCACTCCTCTGCTACCGGCAGTTATGAAGACGCGGTCGAAAGCTCCTGACAGCAAAGAAACGCCGTGACTGGCACCATACATGCACACGACTCAACGCCACCCTCCCTGTCAACTCCTCCAAGTACTGGTTTGCCTTCCATTGCCTTACTGGTAGCCATCTCGCTCCGTATTACCCACTCCTCCATTTCCCAGACAAATTCAGTAAAACTAAGCATTTTTCTTCCCATCTCTCTAAAATCTTCTCCATGCCTGATCATCCTCACTTTGATTACTTCCTCTTTCCCAGTGTGCTTGACTGCACCAGTACGCTGTCCTGCTACTTGCTCCCAGCTTCTGGTACTTGGACCAGTTACTGCCCTCAGAACTTAACACTCATATCACAGCACATGATATTTAACTCATCCTCTGCTCAAAATGCAACACCAGCTGTTGTCACAATTGCATTATTTACTCCCATCTCAAGGAATGCCCTCTCTCTTTCTTCGCCGCCCTTGCCACCCTCTACAGCACCAACCTCTCCATTGATTTCTACCCTGACCTGTAGAAGGCTTCCCACATCCTGTTGTTCCTTAAACCTAACAAACCCCCTTCCGACACCTCCTCATATCGCCCCATCTGCCTCACCTCCATGTTTAGTAAGGTCTTTGAGTCAATTCTCTCCCACAATATCCATCACCACCTAACACAACACCACTTACTCCCTCTTATCCAGTGTGGTTTCTCGCCCTACTTCACCACCGACGACCAGCTCCATAACCTCACCCATCTCCTCTCAATCCAACTTAACTCTAGTCACTCTGCTACTTTTGTTTCCCCTGACCTCCAGAACGCCTATGACCGTGTATAGCATTCCAGGCTCCTTTTCAAGCTCCAGATCTACGCCCTACCTATCCACTTTATCTGTCTCACTGCCTCCTTTGTCTCCCACCATCCTTCCTATTTCACTATTCATAATACCAATTCCCATACCTTCTACCCAGGCACATGTGTGCCACATGACTTCATCCTTTCTCCTCTTCTATATCTCCTGTACACTGCCCGTCCTTCTCCTTCAATATACTGATGACACCACGTTTCTTGCCCTCTATCCCACCCTTCAACTGTCGCAGCACTCCCTCCTAACCCACCTAAACCAGTTTACTGCTCCTTTGAATCAATCCTACCAGAAACCAAGCAATCATTATAGGACTACCCCCTCCCCTCCTCTGGCTCTTGATTTCTGCCTCACAATCTATGACTGCCCCGCCCAACTTACCCCACCTTGGAATACCTTGGTATCACCCTTGAATTCATCTAACTTGGACCCCCCCATCTCCTTACCACCCAACACAAAACTCACAATAGACTCTGCCTTCTGAAACTCCAGTCTGGCCAGAGATGAGGCTTACAACCTTCCACCATCCTTCATACCTACAAATACTTGATCCATCCCATCCTTTGCTATGCCAGTGTTGCATGGATCCCCACTCCTCCTACATTCTATAAAGCCCTCCAAATCCTGGAACACCATGCTTTCTGCCTCAAGTTCTGTATCCTTCTCACGTCCCCCATGAGGATCCTCTATGACCTTATCCCCTTCCCACATCTCTTTCTTGACCTCCAATGTCTCCCCATACCATATGATGTGCTTTGCCCCAATATATACCCTTTCTTCCAACTCTGACCCTCCTATTCCCCTCCTCTCCACCCTTGGGATCCCTCTTCTTCTCCTCTCCCCTCTGCTGTTTCCTCCCTCCTACACATGGTCCTTCTCAGTTCTCCTTTCCCTGTCCTTGCACTCCCTCCACTTCTTCTGCCCTTGGTGTGCTACTGACTCTGTCCCTTCCCCCCTTCCTGTCCCCCATCCTCCATCAACCGCCCATTTTTCTTTCCTCTCTACCTCCTCTCTGACCTCTCCTCTCTCAAATTTTACTGCAGGTTTTACGCCGGTTTTAAATGTGCTATTTATGCCGCCAGTGTCACCATGCTATGTCTTCATCGAGTGCCATTTTAATTGTATGTTTCTTTTATGTAAATGTGCCTCATCCAACTACCCCATTTTTTGTACATTTTAACTACAATTCCTACCCCCTTCTCATGTGTACATTTCATCTGTTATCCCCATATTTATGTATGTAATGTTCCCCTGTGGTATTCTATGTAATCACTTGGCTGGAGAGCGACGAATTGTGCCACTGCCAGCCCACCACTGGCCACATGGGGCAGGGGAATGAAATGACAGTAAAGGAAAAAAATAAATAACAGAACTGGCCAGTATCTCTTAGATTTTCACCCCACCCAGAATCTGTAAAGACCTCCAAATCCTTGAACGCCATATACTCTGCCTCGCTTCCTGTCTCTGCCTCCCATCCCCCACATGGATCCTATATAATGTCATCCCATTCCCACGTCTTCTCCTTTTCCTCGAACACATCCACACCCTGTACATCATCCACAGACTCGATCCCTCCCTTCCCACCCTCTGGTGTCTCCTATCCTCTCTAACCTCCCCCCCCCCCCACCTGTTGCCACTTCTTTACCATTGTGTCACACCCTCTCTCCATCTCCACACCCTCCACCTCCTTTACAAACATACGTTCTGGCGGCCACCCATCCTGGATGATGAGCTTCACACTGATATCTACCCTCCTACCAACTTTAAGCCCCCCCATTGCCCACCTCCTCAGGGCCCCCTCTACCCTACTTTTTCCTTCCTCTGAGAAGTTTTCCCCTCCATCCTACGCCCCCTCCCTTTCCAGTGCACTCATTCCATGTGTCTGTGCTCCCTCCCAATATGCTTTCCCTCTCCCTCTCCCACCCCACTCGTCTCCTGCCGCTGGTGCACCCCCTCGACCCCCTTGCTTTTCATCCCACTCTCTCCAGCCCCCTCCCACGCTGCCCTCTCCTCTCCCCTCTCTTGCCTCCTCTCCGGCCTCTCCTCCTTGGCAGGTCACTCCCAGCAGTTTTTACTATTCATCGTGTGTGCTCTGTCTTGTGCAGCGGTTTCAAAGTGTCGTCGTTCTGGTGTGTTTTTAATACTGTGGCCAACTTTTATATTGTGTGTGTGACTTTAGTGTATTTCACATCCTATGCACATCACTAACTGTGTTTTTCATTTTTATTTGGACCTTTTTTTGAACTGTGTCACGCAACAAAAATCTCCTTGTAAGTGTATATTTTAACCCCCATTGCCCCCCCCCCCCTTTCTTATATTCTCATGTTCCACTTTTTATCGCCTTTCTATGTTTTGTTTAATCTTTTTTCATCACTATTTGTCTCTTGGCTGAAGATTGGTGGACTGTGCCACTGACAGCCCTGCCCTTCCCATATGGGAAGAAAATAACAGCACTGGCCCTCTCCTATGGCTCCTCCATTAGGGCCACGATTAGTGCCTCACAGATGCAGACCCTCCAGTGCATGCAGAATAAGGTGCTTTGGTGGAGCCTACATGCCCCTGCACTCAAAAAGATTGTTAGCCTCCACGAGGAGACAAACATGGTAATGCTAAAGATGTCCATTCAAGAGAAGGCAAGGTATCTCTATGGCAAGGTGGACACCCTGTGTGACACAGCCACTGGCTTAAGCCACACTGGCACCATGACTCCCCAGCACTGGAACCACCACCCGGTTCCTCTTACCAACCTCGAGGAATCAGATTCGGACCATGGCTAACGATAGTTCTGTTACGTCCACTAACAATGTGTCAATTTTGATATGACCACCAATATCGCTCACTAACTATATAGTTGTGTTCCCCTCTTGCACCTGCCTTCAACTTCCACTTTGGAAGGGTGGTATGGGACTTCGACTCCCACCACAACTTCACATTCACTCCAATCATCTCATTGCAATGATGTCATTTTAGGACAGAAAACTTTTACCCTTACACCAAGACAGTAAGACTGCCATCGAACGGTGTTGCTGTACCCAAACCTACCACAAAAAAAGCAGTACTGCGATAGTGGGTCACTGTCCTAATGTTATTAATATTTATGTACCTTTCAGCAGCTACTCCTCTATTCCTCAATGATAATTTGCTGTCCTACTATTATTACCCATCTTTCCCTCACAAAGGTGTTGGTTGGTTTGGCTGGAACAACTCTAGTGCTAGACTAATAGCGAAAATATCCTATCTACATCTGACAGTTATTGACAAGACTGGCTAGAACTAATCTCTAGCACTCTGTCGATAGCAACTACCCCTCTTCAACTCCCATACTTCACTGCCAGAGGGCCGGCCGGAGTGGCCGAGCTGTTCTAGGCGCTACAGTCTGGAACCGCGCGACTGCTACGGTCGCAGGTTCGAATCCTGCCTCGGGCATGGATGTGTGTGATGTCCTTAGGTTAGTTTGGTTTACGTAGTTCTAAGTTCTAGGGGACTGATGACCTGAGAAGTTAAGTCCTATAGTGCTCAGAGCCATCTGAACCATTTTTGAACTGCCAGAGGTAAACATTTGAATCTTCCCCCTAATTTTTGAATTTCCTGCCAGTAGAAGGAAGGGAGCTAGACTGCAACAGTATTCTAGGTCAACCATCTTCGACTGTGACATGTGCCAGTATTCCAAAGAAGATTAATGAAAAATGGTGCCCTATGTCCTTCCACACCAGCGAAACGCAAATTGAATTTTTATAAATGGTGAATATATTATTATTATCATTATTGCTATTATGTCCTTTGGAATGCAATGTAATTACCATTTGAATTTGCTCGATAATTCGAATTTACCATGAAATTTGAATTTCTGGCTGATTGGCCAGGGGTAGTTTCGGCCATCTTGAATAAATTAAAACTGCACTCTTACAAACATTAGACCACTAGACCACTGCTATGGAAAAGGGATCCTGCGGGACCCCCCCCCCCTCTCCCCAGTTTGGTAAAACCCTGGGTGGCACGTGGCCCTCTTTATTGAGAATGTGGAAAATTTGCCTCTAAAGACATAAAGACAGAACCCTGATGGTAGACCATCTGGAATATCGAAGGGTTGCCAGCCTGCAAACGCCTAAGACTTCATCACGAGTTCTATCTGTACAAGCATATTTCTGAAATTCTCAATAAAAGTGGGCAGGTGGAGCTGAGAGTTTTGCCAAATTGGGGGCCTTAGAAGAACCCTTTCACATTTTATTCACGGATGTGCCAGTGTCGCACCCCTTCATGATCACGTCATAGGATGGCATGAAACAGGAGCACTGAAATGCGTAAGCACCGTTTGCTGGTTCGGATCACGTAAAAATTTCGTCGAACAATTTTTGAACGGTCCTTAACGGTATCAAGCTGTAGACAAGAGCAAAAATTGTGATCGCGCTGCGCTCCAACCTGGTGTGATCACGTTCGATGTGGATGCAGCCCCACAATGTCCTTGAGAAGGGTTGGAACGGCCGAGGATATAAGCAGTCTTACTGGTTGTGAATAACGTCTTACTGTTGCTCATCGCACTACGAACTGTCGTTTTCGGATGTGAAATGTGTAAGAATCAACGTCCAGTGGGAAGGGGTAATTCATTGATACTCTTTATGTCACCCCTGAGGACTTTTCGTGCTGATTCTGTGTCTGGAATGCTTTCCTCGGCTACTGATGAGAAAATCACGTGATTTCAACTCTGGGCGTCGCGGCTGAGATCTCCACCGCAGAGGGATCAAAAGAAGGGGTGAAATGTGGTGAGAGGAGCTATGACGACTTTCCCATCATGCGACACGTCCACGGTGGCACGGGACACAATTGTTCAGACATTTAGTGCCAATGTGACATCATAACCTACCATACACGACATATGTACTTCTGACCTTTGGCCTCTTTTTGCATGTGTCGATTTCTGGCCGTTTGAAGCGTCGTCGAACCCGATGGTGATGTCGCTGGCATCACGATTTTGCAGAATTACCGAGGAAGGCTATACGCACCTTTCAGCCAACTTTCAGAGTTAAGCGCTGCAATGGGTGGGAAATACGGTGTTTCGAAAAAGTTACCCTTTAATTCTGTTGAGCAGTGTACATACATACATACACAGATCAGCGAGAACATTATGATCACCTACCTAATAGCCGGTATGTCCACCTTTGGCACGGATAACAGCGGTTAAGCGTCTTGACATCGAAGCAATGAGGACTTGGAAGGTCGCTGGAGGGAACTAGCACCACATCTGCACCACAAGTCACCTAACTCCCATAAATTTCGGGGAGGTGGGATGAGCTCTGATGTCACGTTCAGTCACATCCCAGACGTGCTCAATTGGGTTCAGATCTGGCAATCTGTGGAGTCAGCATATCAATTGGAACTCGCCAATGTGTTCCTCGAACCTCTCCATCACACTCCTGGCCTTGTGATATGGCGCATTATCTTGTTGAAAAATGCCAATGCAGTCGGGAAACATGATAGTCATGAAGGGGTGTACTTGGTCTGCAACCAGTGCACGATACTCCTTGGCAGTCATGGTGCCTTGTAGGAGCTCCACTGGACCCGTGGATGCCTACGTGAATGTTCCCCAGAGCATATTGGAGCTGCCGCCAGCTAGTCTCCGTCCCACAGTACAGGTGTCAATGAGCTGTTCACCTGGAAGACGACGCATTCGCACCCTCCCATCGGCATGATGAAGAAGATATCGGGAGTCATCAGACCACTCTGCCACTGCACCAACATCCAGTCCCATGGCCACATGCCCATTTCAGTCGTAGTTGTCGATGTTGTGGTGTCAACATTGGCACATGTATGGATCGTCGGCTGCGGAGGCACATCGTTAGAAGTGTTCGGTGCACTGTGTTTTCAGAGGCACTTGCACTCTGCCCAATATTAACGTCTCATGTTAATTGCGCACAGTTCACTGCCTGCCCTGTTTTACCTGTCTGCCCAGCCTACGACGTCCGACATCTGTAATGATGGGCAGCTGCCCAGTCCCACGACGTCCGAACGTGGTTTCACCTTGGTTTCGCCACGTGTTGAAGACACTACAGCATTCCTCGAACACTCGACAAGTCGTGTAGTTTCCGAAATTCTCGGACCGAGCCCAGTCCCACGACGTCTGAACGTGGTTTCACCTTTGTTTCGCCACCTGTTGAAGACACTACAGCATTCCTCGAACACTCGACAAGTCGTGTAGTTTCCGAAATTCTCGGACCGAGCCCAGTCCCACGACGTCTGAACGTGGTTTCACCTTTGTTTCGCCACCTGTTGAAGACACTACAGCATTCCTCGAACACTCGACAAGTCGTGTAGTTTCCGAAATTCTCGGACCGAGCCTCCAGGGTGTCACAATCTGCCCTCGGTCAAACCCAGATAGATCGCGCGCCTTCCACATTCGATACACGGACAGAACGTTCACTGACACTACATGCACTGTGCGTGTGCGACTAGCAGTCATTCCTCGCCAGGTCACGCTGCTATCGCCTGGCCGGGTCTGTGTCGGTCGTCATAATGTTCTGGTTGATCAGTATGCATACATCTATCTTTAAAATATGTATGGATATCGCTTAAGTCAACCTATTGTTTAATTAGTCATTATGCATTATGTTAGTCAGAGTGAAAACTAGTTTGGTTGAACTGAAGACAGAGAGAAGTCTGTTTAGTAGCCGAAAGACTATCACGGAGGAACACATCAAATTCTAGCGGCAGATACTAACCCCTACAATATAGGCTTTGTACATCACGGAGAGGCTTGCAGTACCGTTAATATTCCGACAACGTATTACGTCCTACCATTTTTATGACAGGAAATTACAATGACAGGAAAGTCATATATATTCGGCCTCATCGAACTCTTGTGGGCAGTTGGGCTTTCTGTGCGCTGTTTGCGTATCAAACAGGAACGATAGTTTATGATAATGGTACCAGAATTACTTTCCGTCACACATCGTAATCCGTAGATGTCTAATATCCTAATATGTATTTGCTGTCCAAACTTATTGTTGGAGACATCTCTTTGTCTGAAGTCTCCCTCTTTGAGTTCAACCCCCACAAGCTTACCCAGAATGCAGGTCCTATTAGCAAAGTACCAGTTTCTTTCACACTTATACACGTTATTAATGATACTGTTGGTGAAAAATTCGTCTTCTCATAATCATTCGAGACACAGAATCTTTCAACGAGAATCATCCGATATCACACGATTAAATTTTTCGTTCGAACAAAAATAGAAACCTGGGGTGAATTTTGTAATAAACATCGAAATCAAAACTTCGAACCAGTTGTAAGTTGTCGTTTTATCTGGTTGCCGTTAAAGGTCTGTCTAGTGTCATTCGCTCACTCGCTCCATCTTTACTGAAAGTGAGCAGAGACGAGATGGCGAAAACACAGCAAAAAAACATGTTTTGCGTTCTTATTTCAAACGGGGCGATTACAAGTTTGGGGCGTAATTTAAGTCGAGACTACGGTACTGCACCTCCTTCAGCTCAAAGCATTCAAGGAGACACGTCGCCTCTGTGTTCTCATTCAAGATGTAGGGTTCATTCAACAGAGTTTTACCCGTAGTCCAAAGAAACCTAACCGTCGTGACAGCCGAGCGTTAGGCATTCTTAATATGTGTCATGACACACAGTCCTTAAGTGTTTGCAGCTCCCCTGTCTAGTACACAAGACATTATGAGAAGACTGTAGTGATCATCTCATCTCTGCAACACGATGTCGTCCTTATTGTATTTATTTCGCTATTGGTTTTTGTCGATACTTATTTTCATGTAGTATTAATGGGGTAAGCAAATGTCATATACCCATTTACTGCATTCTTTACATTCCATGCCACTGTAGCGCAAACATATTGTTTCAGCTTGGAAGAACCTAATAAGAAACCACCAACTGTCTTAAAGATCACAAGGAGTAACACACATACTATGCGACTGTACATCATCAAGTGTTATATCTATAGCTATACTTCTATACTAGTACATAAAGAAGAAGTCATCGTTTAAGGTTGTTACCAAAAATCTCGAAAAGTACTTGACTGATTTTCTTCCAATTTTTACATGACGCTGTAATTAATATTCGGATGGACATAAGCTATACATTTTGTAACATACTTAATACATAAATATACAGGCTGTTACAAAAAGGTACGGCCAAACTTTCAGGAAACATTCCTCACACACAAATAAAGAAAAGATGTTATGTGGACATGTGTCCGGAAACGCTTAATTTCCATGTTAGAGTTCATTTTAGTTTCGTCAGTATGTACTGTACTTCCTCGATTCACCGCCAGTTGGCTCAATTGAAGGAAGGTAATGTTGACTTCGGTGCCTGTGTTGACATGCGACTCATTGCTCTACAGTACTAGCATCAAGCACATCAGTACGTAGCATCAACAGGTTAGTGTTCATCACGAACGTGGTTTTGCAGTCAGTGCAATGTTTACAAAGGCGGTGTTGGCAGATGCCCATTTGATGCATGGATTAGCACGGGGCAATAGCCGTGGCGCACATTTCAGTCCAAGTGTTCGTACGCTTCTCAACAACAGATTCGGTGACCGATGGATTGGTAGAGGCGGACCAATTCCATGGCCTCCACGCTCTCCTGACCTCAACCCTCTTGACTTTCATTTGTGGGGGCATTTGAAAGCTCTTGTCTACGCAGCCCCGGTACCAAATGTAGGGACTCTTCGTGCTCGTATTCTGGACGGCCGTGATACAATACGCCATTCTCCAGGGCTGCATCAGCGCATCAGGGATTCCATGCAACGGAGGGTGGATGCATGTATCCTCGCTAACGGAGAACATTTTGAACATTTCCTCTAACAAAGTGTTTGAAGTCAGGCTGGTGCGTTCTGTTGCTGTGTGTTTCCATTCCATGATTAATGTGATTTGAAGAGAAGTAATAAAATGAGCTCTAACATGGAAAGTAAGCGTTTCCGGACGCATGTCCACATAACATATTTTCTTTCTTTGTGTGTGAGGAATGTTTCCTGAAAGTTTGGCCGTACCTTTTTGTAACACCCTGTATACCTAATATTAAAGGAGTACGTTGTTACCAAAAATCTCTTAAAGTTCTTGAATGAATTACTTCAGATTTTTACATGACCCTCTAATAAACATTCAGACGGACATTCGCTACATATTTTTTTAAACAGCAGTGTTCACATTTTCTGTTAAAACCGAGTGCGAGAAGGAAAACGCTCTGCTGTGAAAATGTGCGGTTTGGTTTCTTTCTCCCAGTCTGTTTTAGCTATATATTTTTAAACAAAGATGTATACGCAACAATGTGCTGTTATGTTTTCTTCCTCACATTCGGTTTTCACAAAAAACGGGAAAGTTATATCTGCAGATAATCGTCTTATTCTTAGAATACTATTACGGAATCTGAATTTGTAATACCAATAAACAAGGTTGTAGGTCAGAGAGAGGAGGTACGAGTTGATGGACATAGAGGGGGATAGGAAATGGTGACAGGGGGCAGGAGGCGATCGACAGAGAGGGAGCACAAGGTGACTTAGAGAGGGTAGCGTGTGGAGGAGATGGACAGAGAGAGGGGGAGAAGGACATTTGGACGTATGTCCAATTTCTATATATATTTAGCAATTTTGAAGCATTGCCGGGTTCGCTAGTGCGTATTATGGCTAGAAGTATCCTATGCCGTCCAAACAAACATGACTGAGATATACGTGCTTATGCCTTACGTACACAGTAATAAACTACGATTGTAAGCTCTAAATTAAACGTAGAATAAAGCGACACTGACAAGATAAGGCTGTAGTAGCTACTGACGAAGACATACATGGGTATTTTAGATAAGCCACCCGTATGCATGTTGATCAAGTGCGGAAGGAAATACTGTGGTCATTTGGAAATATTGCTAGAGTGTTTTAAGTACAGCCGCGTAAGTTCCATAATAAGGTATTACTTTATGTCACCGAATGTGGTGGGAACCCAATTACAGGCTGAATGTGACTGCCTTATCAATTAAAATAAAGGTTTATAAATGAGTGTAAATGGCATATGTGATAGACTATACAGAACCATTTGTTACTGCACACTGGAATCGTTAGCGATTTTCGGTTTGAAATATGAAATCTGGTATGATGAATTTTGGGCCTAAATAAATTATGTAATCTTATTTGTGACTAGTTGCTATTTAATTCTTAAATTTTTACAGGGGTCTTGTTTTCTCAATTTGCATGTTTTGAACAATATATTCCTAATCTCAGCGTTCCGAGCTTCCCTTGATATCTGTTCATTTTATTCCTACCAATGATAGAGGGTCCTCTCAGGTTGTAATACGATTTTCCAGCTCGAGGTAAGAGAGAATTTGTTGCAGTCCATATCCTTACTCGGTGTGGTTTCGGAAAGGCAAGATTTTCCGAACAGATACGACAGCTCTGTACAATTTAGTCATCGTCTAGGGAAGCCAAAGGTTGCCAGCCGAATTTACTTCGTCCTTATTCATTCCGTGAGGCTGACGCTGTCTGCGCATGTGTCAAAGTTTAAATAATAATCGACTTAACGGCGCGTGCGACGAAGATAAGATACGATAGACCCGTCCCTACGCAAAGTTGTAGCTTCGCTAGGCTTATTCGTCTTTCGTGTCGAAGCACAAACTGGTTGCAGCATCGCATTGTTAACTGATAAAGACGCGAAATAGCTCTTTTGAGAGCGAGATAGAAATGTAGATCATGCACTGTCCAGATTGTGTAATATGCTGTCTTAATACTGTTTCCGTTACCATACGATCCCAAACACATGAAGAAATGCCAGTTATCGTAATCCAATGAATGGTTATTTAAAATGAAGTTCATAATGCTCATATGTTTATTAAACCAAAGAGAATGGATGCACGTATGCCATTAAATACAACGTCCTTCAATCATGCCAGTGGTGTTTACTGTGTAGGACCTATAACGCCGACAGAGAATGTAACACACTCGTACATGTCCACCATATTATAAATGGATCGCCCTATACTCTGTCACGACGCACCGAAAGAGAATCTGAAAAGTGTACACCTTCAAAAATGGTACAGAAAGCAGTGTATATCGGATCCAGTTCCCTAAGAGTCATTAAATATTCAATTCGTCGGTAAAATTTCGTGATTCACTGTCGGTCCCCTTTTGGAAATGATGTTATATCACTCCGAAGACCTTAAATTTCATGGTGGTCATTGTAAGGGTATGATTAATGACTCCTCTAGTATTCCAGACATTCTCTAATTCCTACAAAGGCCAAATTCCCGCATTTTGCCAACTCTTCTTTGATGTTAAAAAGTGGAGGTGTTGTAGGCATGCCCTTTTCTGAAGTGAATGAAAACTTCATTTTTTCATATGATACCTTTCCGGTTGCGAATTCTCTCGAGTCATGATCATTATATCTTGATATGCTGTAGTACGGTGGTTTGATTATAGTGTACATATCGCTTGCTTTCTCCTTTGTGCATTACTTTTGAGGTTACCATTTTTTTTCTCGTGTTCTCTCAAAAATAATAATTTTTGTATTTTTATTATTTCTTTCCCCAAGTTTGCCATTCTTTTTTTCAAAATATATTAACGCTGCTACCAGTATCTTTAAGTTTCCGCAGAACTTAACATACAAGACACTTCCTTGAGTTACCAATGGTGCATATTGGGCACTGAGATTGATGGAATGTTCTTGAAAAAAATGGTTCAAATGGCTCTGAGCACTATGGGACTTAACATCTGTGGTCATCAGTCCCCCAGAACTTAGAACTACTTAAACCTAACTAACCTAAGGGCATCACACACATCCATGCCCGAGGCAGGATTCGAACCTGCGACCGTAGCAGTCGCGTGGCTCCGGACTGAGCGCCTAGAACCACGAGACCACCGCGGCCGGCGGAATTTTTTTGACCTCGTAGTTTAGGCGATAAGGGATTCATGGCTAAGCTATGTTGGATATCAGCATTTGATATAAAGTAGTTTGAATTCTTAACTAATTTCTTAAGCTGAGTCTGATAAGATTTTGCGTCTGATTTTATAAATTATGTTGCATTTTATAAACAATAATAGATGGGAGTAAAACAGTTGATGTGAAAATTGTTTACGTTTTTACCATTATAGAGCTCCACAGAAGTGTCAAAACTAACGCTTTAATCTGCTTGCAGCTTCTTCACATAGCAGTTAACTGCATATTTACGAGCAGGACAGCAGTTGAGACTTTTAGGATGATAATGGAACAAAGACGTTGGCACATCAGTTACTAGACAAACCACAATGATTTGCCATTGGCAAATTGGAAGCAGACGAAATTCAGACAAAAGTGAATATGAAGTATAGCATTTTTCCCAACCAGTGGTCTGGTCCGCTAAAGATTTCAAATTTCAAACTTTTATTTGTTTTAAATTATTAATCCCTGCCTTCTAAGGAATTAGAGTGCTGTGCGCCACCTGTATGTGACGGGCGCAGGTGGTCAGGGTGAAGCTAAGTGGTCGACGTCACAGCATGCCATGAGCTGGTCATTCAATTATAGTATACATTATTTTATCTTGCTCGGCGGTGTCAGTGATTCTACATACATCAAAAAAAGTGTTGCATCATCCCGGTTCCCAGAATTCCTGAAAATAGACGTCGACTGTGGATATTGTATCACAGACACAGTCCCTTGGACTGTTCAGAGATGTCACTAAACCCGCCCAAAGATGTAAACAACCATGCATGAGCAGCGCCTATTAGACCGAGGGGGTCCGACAGTCGATCAGTTCCAGTCATTCCACCAGCAAGGAGGTACACAGCTCATGTTGTCTGTAGCTCAACCATGCCTAGACGGTCAATACCGCGGTTCGATCGAGGCCGCATTGTTACTTTGTGCCAGGAAGGGATCTCAACAAAGGAAGTGTCTATGGCTCTCGGAGTGAACCAAAGCGATGTTGAGAGACAAACTGTTTGTCGACGACTTGCCTCGCTCAGGCCGTCCAAGGGCTACTGCTGCAGTGAATGACCGTTATCTACGGATTATGGCTCGGAGGAACCCTGACAGCAACGCCACTAGGTTGAATAATGCTTTCCGTGCAGCCACAGGTCATCGTGTTACGACTCAAACTGTGCGCAATAGCCTGCATGATGCGCAACTTCACTCCCGACGTCCATGGCGAGGTCCATCTTTGTAACCACGACACCATGCAGCGCCGTACAAATGGGCCTAACAACATGCAGAATGGACCGCTCAGGATCGGCATCACGTTCTCTTCACCGATGTGTGTCGCATATGCCTTCAACCAGATAATCGTCGGAGACGTGTCTGGAGGCAACCCGGTCAGCTGAACGCCTTACACTCACTGTCCAAGCGAGTGCAGCAAAGTGGAGGTTCCCTGCTGTTTTGGGGTGGCATTATGTGGGGCCGACGTACGCCGCTGGTGGCCGTGGAAGGTACCGTAACGGCTGTACGATACATGAATGCCATCCTCCGACCGATAGTGCAACCATAACGACAGCGTATAGGCGAGGCATTCCTCTTCATGGACGACAATTCGCGCTCTCATCGTGCACATCTTGTGAATGACTTCCTTCAGGATAACGACATTGCTCGACTAGAGTGGCCAGCAAGTTCTCCGGACATGAACCCTATCGAATATGCCGGGATAGATTGGAATTTCTGTTTATGGACGACATCACCCACCAACCACTCTGAGGGATCTACTCCGAATCACCGTTGAGGAGTGGGACAATCTGGACCAACAGTACCTTGATGAACTTATGGATAGTATGCCACGACGAATACAAGCATGCATCAATACGAGATGACGTGCTACTGTGTGTTAGAGGTACCGGTATGTACAGCAATCTGGACCACCACCTCTGAAGGTCTCACTGTATGATGGTACAACGTGCAATGTGTCGTTTCCATGAGCAATGAAAAGGGCGAAAATGATGTTTATGTTGATCTATATTCCAGTTTTCTGTACAGTTTCCGGAACTCTCGGAACTGAGTTGATGCAAAACTTTTTTTGATGTGTGTATTTGGCTGTTTAGTGATTCGACGGGGTCAGTAGGTTAACTGACCATTTGTCCTCAATATTACTATCAATTTGTGACTTATGTTGAATTTGTCTACGTTAAACACTTAGTCAAGACCAGGTATTACAAAAGAGAATATAGGCGTTACTATACTTGTGCATGTGTATTACAAAAAGTTCACAACAGTTATGCACATTTTTATAGCTATCTAATTAGAACATCACATTACATAGTGATATTAAATTAAAAATAAAGATAGTAAAAGCATATTAATTATTTATTGTTATAAAACTTATTTATTTTATTATAAAAATACAATTTGTGTACGCTTATTCTTTTCATGGTTATATTCGATAGCTTTCCTGTTTTATTTTCTAAATGGCACATGAGAGAAAATAGGACAGCAGTTAAATTAAATTCGGATTTACTTCGACAGAAGCTAATGGAGAGATATAACCCAAATGTAATATGTGCGCAACTGTTCTCAGGCATGGTCCCTTGAAGCCAAAAAAATTAAAATGCCTCTTACTAACGATCTATCCTAATTCCTCTCAACGATCACCACCGTCCTTTGAAGGAAATGTGATGTGAAGGTCGATGGCAGCATGTCATGACCTCACACAAATGCACAATGCTTTTCGATAGGTACCCCTGGGATTTGCAGTGGGATGATTGAAGCTAGCACGAGTGGGGTGGTTGTAGGAATCTGGAATATTCTATAATAATTAGTACTGGAATATTTTAGCAAATAACTTTTACTTAATTTTTTGTCCTGCTACTGCACTTCAGGAACATAGCTAATAACAACTATCTTTCTTGAATACAAATGATTCATTACCAAACATTAACTGCATTATGCAAAAGGCAAGATAACAAAATTCTGGTATTACGTGCGTAATAGATGTGCGAAATAGAGGCTGCGAACCTAGCGAGCTGAAGGCTATTCTAATATGACTTTGCTCACGACCTATAGCTGACTCGGGCGGTGCGATCTGCAAGTCTCTGTCCGTGCCAAACGGCGGTGCTGCAAGCACCAGAAAGTCCAGAGAGGATGCAAGTGCTGGACCTCTATCAATTATCGCAACCTCGAGCATGGTGTCTAACGTTGACACCATATTCCTCCCCCGCAAATTTCCGAACACACGTGGAGTAGGCCTTACGCCTGCCTGTGGAAGGACCCCATGATGACGTGGTTGAGGGGGTGGGGATCCGAACTTCAAACGAGGCTCGCCCACCCGCACCCCGCCATTCGGACCGAGAGGAGCACGGAAACGCCAGAAAACCGCCTCCAGGATGCACGTCAACATGGGGTGTGTGCGTGTATACTACGTTAGGAGGGTCCGCCGAGTCGACCTCCATCGGGCCGGGGCACCCGACGGACAAATGTTGATCACAATCCATGGGACCAGGTCGTACCATGGGGGTAGAGGCCACCATGGCGTCACTGTATGGTGGCACACACACACTGTCATCCGCGATGGGCCCAAGGAATCACCCGGCCGCCGTAGCGATGTCTTAACTACGGGCGGCTCCGGCGCGGCACTGGGGAACCGCGCAGGCGCGTCGACTCGCGGCACCGGGCCTGAAATCATACGACGAGCGGCAGAGACTCCTCGGCGTACAAGGCGCATCTGGTTCTGATGCCGGCACACCTCTCCAGATGGGCCAGAAACGACGTACAAGACGAAGAAACCGACCTTGTAACCAGCGACGAATGTTGCGAAAAGATACAACGTCTTCGGGCAAAAACTTGGGAATCAGCCGTAGCGCAGACACACACTTCGGTGGATGTAGCAAATTGCATCAATGTCCGATGCGGACGACCGTGTAACAATTCAGCCGCTGACGAGCCAGAGCGTGGCTATGACCGGTAAGAGGCCAAAAACAGTAGTACTGCAGCTTCCCGAGAATGCGACTCGCGCAACTTAGACATTTGCGTCTTCAATGTGCGAACAAAACATTCATCAGCACCGTTCGACAGAGGCGATAACGGAGCAGAAGTGATATGCTGACCACCTTGCGAGTCACAAATATTCTCGAACTCGGAAGAGACAAACTGGGGTCCATCGTCGGTAACGATAACTTGATGCCTCAATGCAAAAAATTGAAGTGAAGGCACGAATCGTAGCTGATGAAGTCGTTGATGGCATCTGCACAACGAAGTGAAAATTGAAATACGAATCGATGACAATCAACCATCGTGCGTTCCAAAATTCAAGCTTTGCCTAGGTGCGGTGGCACGGGGCCAAGAGAAAAATGTCTGTGGCGGTGCAGATTGATGGGTAGTACACGCCGTGCAAGAAGAACAAAGATTGTTAATATCAGAATCGATACCAAACCAGGTACAGGGACGGCGAGCTAACTGTTTCTGCCGGCCGGGTGGCCGAGCGGTTCTGGGCGCTACAGTCTAGAACCGCGTGACCGCTACGGTCGCAGGATCGAATCCTGCCTCGGGCATGGGTGTGTGTGATGTCCTTGGGTTAGTTTTGTATAAGTAGTTCTAAGTTCTAGGGGACTGATGACCTCAGAAGTCAAGTCCCATAGTGCTCAGAGCCATTTTTTTTTAAACTATTTCTTCCGTACAAGACCGTAATGACCTCGATGTAGCAAGCGGAACACAGCGGATTTCAAAGAAAGTGGGACGACAACACGGGACTGATCATTCTCCGTGCGGAGCAAAAGAACACCACGTTGTGTGCAAAGAAACGGCGAGCAACAGAATCTGAAACCCGTGAACTAGAAGAAGGCCAAATCAAGTTTAAGAGAAGAATCGGCAGCAGTACCGGCCGCTACGAGACGATAGTCGAGCGGAAAACCTTCAACAACATCATCGTTTTGTAAATCAATAAACATACAAGTCTGTTCAGATGCATCAAAAGTTAGGTCTTCAGAAATGGGAAGACGAGATAACGCGTCATCGTTACTGTGCTGAGCAGCAGACCGTCGTAACGGTACTGCGAAATAAATGAAGACCAGCGAATCAATTTTTGCGCTGGACGTGGAGGTACGGGCTTCGATGGGTGAAACAACGAAGTCAATGGTTTATGATCGGTGATGAGAATAAACTTGTGACCATACAAGAAATCATGGAATTTTGTCACACCTAAAGCTTCCTTCTCGATATGCGAATAATTTTTCTGAGCAGATGAGAGCAATTTAGATGCAAAAGAAATTGGACCGGTTTTATGGGCAAGAACCGCCCCGATCCCAAGATTAGAAGCATCAACCATGAGAACTAATGGTTTCTGTGAATCGAAGGGTGTTAAAGAAGTACTAGATAACAACGATGCTTTCAGCTTCTGGAAAGCCTTGCCACATTCTGGTGACCAAACAAACGGATCGTTTTTCCGTCGAAGACGGTGAAGAGGAGCTGCAAGAGAAGAGGCATGGGGTATATTGCGGTGGTAGTAATTGATCATACCTAACGTCGCTTGCAGTTCATTTACCGTCGTTGTAGCTGGCAAATCGGCGATGGCTCGGAAATGTTCCGGCGATGGGTGTATGTCCTGAGAATTGATTACATGTCCAAGGAAAGTCAGTTCACTCTCGAAGAAGGTGCACTTGTCTGTTTATTTTCAGTCCATTCTCCTGAAGCACTTGAAACAGATGACGCAAGTTTTGTAAATGGTCCGTCGGTGTCACTCCAGACATGACAATGTCATCTAAATAGTCAAGGCAAGAGGGTACCGATGCACAAAGGGTTTGTAGATAAGGTTCAAATATAGCTGGGGCAGAAGCACATCTGAAAGGAATGCGTTTGTATTTGTACAACCCGAGGTGAGTATACACTACCAAGAACCTTTGGGTTTCTTCATAAAGTGGTAATTGAAGATAGGCATCCTGCAAATCTATCTTGGAAAAAAACATTCTGCCAACCGACCAAACAAGTCTTCCGGGCGAGGCAATGGAAATGTTGCTATAACAGTTTGTGGGTTGACTGTGGCGTAGTAATCCAGAGGAGCTGCAAGAGAAGAGGCATGGGGTATATTGCGGTGGTAGTAATTGATCATGCCTAACATCGCTTGCAGTTCATTTACCGTCGTTGTAGCTGGCAAATCGGCGATGGCTCGGAAATGTTCCACAGACCCGAACTTTTCGACTCTGTAAGCATAGAACAGGGAATCAGTGATCATAAGGCCGTTGCAGCATCCCTGAATATGGAAGTTAATAGGAATATAAAAAAAGGGAGGAAGGTTTATCTGTCTAGCAAGAGTAATAGAAGGCAGATTTCAGACTACCTAACAGATCAAAACGAAAATTTCTGTTCCGACACTGACAATGTTGAGTGTTTATGGAAAAAGTTCAAGGCAATCATAAAATGCGTTTTAGACAGGTATGTGCCGAGTAAAACTGTGAGGGACGGGAAAAACCCACCGTGGTACAACAACAAATTTAGGAAACTACTGCGAAAGCAAAGAGAGCTTCACTCCAAGTTTAAACGCAGCCAAAACCTCTCAGACAAACAGAAGCTAAACGACGTCAAAGTTAGCGTAAGAAGGGCTATGCGTGAAGCGTTCAGTGAATTCGAAAGTAAAATTCTATGTACCGACTTGACAGAAAGTCCTAGGAAGTTCTGGTCTTACGTTAAATCAGTAAGTGGCTCGAAACAGCATATCCAGACACTCCGGGATGATGATGGCATTGAAACAGAGGATGACACGCGTAAAGCTGAAATACTAAACACCTTTTTCCAAAGCTGTTTCACAGAGGAAGACCGCACTGCAATTCCTTCTCTAAATCCTCGCACAAACGAAAAAATGGCTGACATCGAAATAAGTGTCCAGGGAATAGAAAAGCAACTGGAATCACTCAACAGAGGAAAGTCCACTCGACCTGACTGGATACCAATTCGATTCTACACAGAGTACGCGAAAGAACTTGCCCCCCTTCTAACAGCCGTGTACCGCAAGTCTCTAGAGGAACGGAGGGTTCCAAATGATTGGAAAAGAGCACAGGTAGTCCCTGTCATCAAGAAGGCTCGTCGAGCAGTTGCGCAAAACTATAGACCTATATCTCTGACGTCGATCTGTTGTAGAATTTTAGAACATGTTTTTTGCTCGAGTATCATGTCGTTTTTGGAAACCCAGAATCTACTATGTAGGAATCAACATGGATTCCGGAAACAGCGATCGTGTGAGACCCAACTCGCTTTATTTGTTCATGAGACCCAGAAAATATTAGATACAGGCTCCCAGGTAGATGCTATTTTTCTTGACTTCCGGAAGGCGTTCGATACAGTTCCGCACTGTCGCCTGATAAACAAAGTAAGAGCCTACGGAATATCAGACCAGCTGTGTGGCTGGATTGAAGAGTTTTTAGCAAACAGAACACAGCATGTTGTTATCAATGGAGAGACGTCTACAGACGTTAAAGTAACCTCTGGCGTGCCACAGGGGAGTGTTATGGGACCATTGCTTTTCACAATATATATAAATGACCTAGTAGATAGTGTCGGAAGTTCCATGCGGCTTTTCGCGGATGATGCTGTAGTATACAGAGAAGTTGCAGCATTAGAAAATTGTAGCGAAATGCAGGAAGATCTGCAGCGGATAGGCACTTGGTGCAGGGAGTAGCAACTGTCCCTTAACATAGACAAATGTAATGTATTGCGAATACATAGAAAGAAGGATCCTTTATTGTATGATTACATGATAGCGGAACAAACACTGGTAGCAGTTACTTCTGTAAAATATCTGGGAGTATGCGTGCGGAACGATTTGAAGTGGAATGATCATATAAAATTAATTGTTGGTAAGGCGGGTACCAGGTTGAGATTCATTGGGAGAGTGCTTAGAAAATGTAGTCCATCAACAAAGGAGGTGGCTTACAAAAGTCTCGTTCGACCTATACTTGAGTATTGCTCATCAGTGTGGGATCCGTACCAGATCGGTTTGACGGAGGAGATAGAGAAGATCCAAAGAAGAGCGGCGCGTTTCGTCACAGTGTTATTTGGTAACCGTGATAGCGTTACGGAGATGTTTAATAAACTCAAGTGGCAGACTCTGCAAGAGAGGCGCTCTGCATCGCGGTGTAGCTTGCTCCCGAGGAGATCACGAATGTAAAATTAGAGAGATTAGAGCGCGCACGGAGGCTTTCAGACAGTCGTTCTTCCCGCGAACCATACGCGACTGGAACAGGAAAGGGAGGTAATGACAGTGGCACGTAAAATGCCCTCCGCCACACACCTTTCGGTGGCTTGCGGAGTATAAATGTAGAAATGTAGATGTAGACACACAGTATCAACTTTCCGGACGGTTTTGTTAAGATAACAACTGATGAAGCCTATTGTGTTGCTGAAATATGTACTATAACATCTTCAATTTTTTGGTCCTGTCCTCCTCAGTTGCGCGTAATACTACGGTATGTTGATGATTTTCACTTATGGACCGTCTGACAGCAACTGAATGAAACACAATGTTAGTGCCATACGCGTTTCGCCTTTATTTTCTGCAAGGCATCATCAGTGGCCTGTAATATGTACATATGTTAGCTATTTTATTTACATTTTTGTCACTGTGCCTATAGGTTATAAACAGTTCTGGTGGTTGGTATTTCCTATTAAGTAGTAATGTTTTGAACTGTACTTACAGGTTGTGTAGACAGTTTCTTACATATTACGCTCCTGTTGCATTTTTGGTCTTGTTCTTCTTCCTATGAGCGCCAATTTGCTGTTTTTTCTGCATTCCACAGCACTATGCACTGAACGCTTTTTTTTAATGCAATGTTTTGGTTTCTGTTGCCGACTGTCAAATGTTTTTGCCAGAGATCGAATATTACTGCCAAACTTACGAGTGTAACTATCGAAGTATCTGTGGTCTGTTCGTTGTTCGTGTATGCATTTGTGTATGCGCTTGTGTGTGTGTGTTTTTGGTGTCATATTAATTTAATTTAATTTTTTTGTATTTAATTATTTATTTTTGTTTATGTCCTTTGTATGTGTGTGTGTGTTTTGGTGTGATATATATATATATATATATATTTTTTCCTTTGTGCTGTGTATGTGTGTCTGTCTGTATTTTGGTGTTATGCATAATTTTTTTTTTTTTTTTTTTTTTTTTTTTTGGGGGTGGGGGTCAGCTGTGTATGTGTGTGTGTGTGTGTGTGTGTGTGTGTGTGTGTGTGTGTATTTTGGTGTTATATACTTTTCTTTTATGTTATCATTTCCTTTATTAATTGTAGTAAGGAGCCTGTGCTGATGTGTGTTTGTTCATTTATCACATGTTTGTTTTCTGCTATGGCTTTCTGGATGTGGAAGTTTTCTTGCATTTGTATAAGATGTTTGTCATGGTTGCTTATTCTCATTATTTTCATTTCTTGTTCCATGTTTGTAGGATGATGGTTGTAGTGTTTTAAATGCTCTGCAAATGTGGAATGGTTTGTTTCATACTTCCAACATCTGATATGTTCTTTGTATCTTGTTTCAAAATTCCTGCATGTCATGCCTATGTATACTGCATCACAACTTTGACATTCAAGTTTATATATTCCTGATTGTTGGAATTTGTCCCTCTTGGTAGCTGGCTGGCTTAGGTGTGATTGAAGGGTTTGCCCAGGCTTATATGCTATTTTGAAGCCCTGTCTCTTTAGGATGTTTGCAACTCTGTGTGTTAGTTTATGTGTGTAGGTCATGGTGTACCATCTGGTTCTTTTCTGTGTGGTGTTGTCATTGTGTGTGTTTGTTGAGTGTGTTTGTAAGTTTTCATCTTGTGAGTTCTTTTGTATTGTGGAAATGTTGTGTTTGTTTTTTATTTGTGTTTTTATTTTTTGATTGAGCCTGTGTACCACATGTGTGTCATACCCGTTGTTCCTAGCTATTTGTATGATCGTGTTCATTTCTTGTTCATAGTTTCTCTTACTGAGTGGGATTCTGTTTAATCTATGTAACATGTGTCTTAGTGCTGCAAATTTCTGGCTTTGGGGGTGGTTGGATGTGGAATGTATTATTGTGTCCGTGGCTGTTGGTTTTCTAAAGATGTTAAATGTATGTTTTCCATTTTCTTTTTTAATTGTAATGTCAAGAAAATTTATTTGATTTTCTTTTTCTTTTTCAAGTGTGAATTTTATGTTCTTATGAGCTTTGTTTATTTCTGAATGGAGTTCATCTATTTTTTCACTTGGCTCGTCTATCAAACAAATAATGTCATCCACGTATCTGTACCAATATATGATTTTGAAACTTTCATTTGTGGTTATCTTATCAAATATCTGATTTTCAAGGTGACTGATGAAAATGTTTGCTAGTGTTCCTGATATTGGGGATCCCATGGGCAGTCCATCAGTTTGTAGATAATATTCTTCCTCAAACTGAAAGTAGTTTTGTTCAGTTGTCAGTCTGAGCATATCTGTTATTTCTTTTATTGCGTCTGTGGTGAGGTTGCTGTGGGATGAGAGATTTTGTTCTATGATTTCTATTGTTTCTGTGATAGGGATGGAGGTATACATATTTTCTATATCGAATGAAATCAGTGATGCTGTGTGTGGTACCTGTATGTTCTGTATATTTTCTATTAGGTTTCCTGTGTTTATCAGTGTTCTGTTGTTTTCTACTTTATAGTGTTTTGTAACTAACTTTTGGAGGTGTTTGGCTATGCGGTATGTTGGGGCTTTCTTGAAGTTGATAACAGGTCTCATTGGCATTCCGTCTTTATGTACTTTTGGTTGACTGCGGAGTGTTGGTGCTTGAGGGTTTTTCTGCGTCAAGTAGTATTTTTGTTTGTCTGTGAGTGTGTGTTCAATGTTTTTCAGTGTTCGTTTCACATTTGCCTGGAATCGTGTAGTAGGATCTGACTTCAGTTTTTGTATTGCGTTGGTGTTTATGTATTCCTTGGTTTTTGTGATGTATTGCTCTTTATCCATGAGTACTGTTACATTTCCCTTGTCTGCTCTTGTTATTAATACGTTGTTGTTTGTTAACTTTTGTTTTAACCTTTTCATAGTAGCTGCTTCTGTTTGGTTGTTCTTATTGTGTGTCTGCTGTGTTTGTTTTATTATGCCTTTTATTTCTTCTTTTACTAGTTCTCTTGTCAGTCCTATGTTTATTTCACAATTATTTTGTTGTTCTTCACGTGTAAGGATGTGTTCGGTTTCTACTATGAGATTTTCTATGTATTGATTGTTCACCTTGCTATTGGTGCAGTGTTTCAAACCTTTTTCCAAGAGCATTTTTTCGTTTTCGTGTAGTTCTGTCTCTGTTAGGTTAACTAAGCGTGGATGGAATGAGTGTTGGTGTTCATGTGGTTTCACATTTAAAATGTAAATGTATTTTTGCGTCTTTTTTACTGTTAGTTTCATTATCTTGTGTTTATGTTTGTTTTGTAAATGTTTCATTGCTATGTATGTGTTGTGCTCAGTTTTTTCTACTAGTGCCATGAAAACTGCGGCGTTTCCTACGTTTTTTGCCAATTCTAGATGAGTCTCATAGAGCATCATGTTTAGGTGCTGTTTTTTCGAATAGAGCATCTTAATTTCATGTAGTAACCAATATCGTTCTGCAAATGATTTCGACTTTTGTGCCACTGTAGAACTGTTTTTAACCTTTACATTAATGTAGCTTGGAATTAAATCGTTCTTTTTGCATGTTCTGTTGAATTTTATATGCTGTATCGTCTTATGGAGTCTCAGATGTATTTTCTTGAACCTGTTGTACACGTTGACAGGGAATGCTTGACATAGCTGTATTGACATCTTCAATTTTTTGGTCCTGTCCTCCTCAGTTGCGCGTAATACTACGGTATGTTGATGATTTTCACTTATGGACCGTCTGACAGCAACTGAATGAAACACAATGTTAGTGCCATACGCGTTTCGCCTTTATTTTCTGCAAGGCATCATCAGTGGCCTGTAATATGTACATATGTTAGCTATTTTATTTACATTTTTGTCACTGTGCCTATAGGTTATAAACAGTTCTGGTGGTTGGTATTTCCTATTAAGTAGTAATGTTTTGAACTGTACTTACAGGTTGTGTAGACAGTTTCTTACATATTACGCTCCTGTTGCATTTTTGGTCTTGTTCTTCTTCCTATGAGCGCCAATTTGCTGTTTTTTCTGCATTCCACAGCACTATGCACTGAACGCTTTTTTTTAATGCAATGTTTTGGTTTCTGTTGCCGACTGTCAAATGTTTTTGCCAGAGATCGAATATTACTGCCAAACTTACGAGTGTAACTATCGAAGTATCTGTGGTCTGTTCGTTGTTCGTGTATGCATTTGTGTATGCGCTTGTGTGTGTGTGTTTTTGGTGTCATATTAATTTAATTTAATTTTTTTGTATTTAATTATTTATTTTTGTTTATGTCCTTTGTATGTGTGTGTGTGTTTTGGTGTGATATATATATATATATATATTTTTTCCTTTGTGCTGTGTATGTGTGTCTGTCTGTATTTTGGTGTTATGCATAATTTTTTTTTTTTTTTTTTTTTTTTTTTTTTTGGGGGGGGGGGGTCAGCTGTGTATGTGTGTGTGTGTGTGTGTGTGTGTGTGTGTGTGTGTGTGTGTGTGTGTATTTTGGTGTTATATACTTTTCTTTTATGTTATCATTTCCTTTATTAATTGTAGTAAGGAGCCTGTGCTGATGTGTGTTTGTTCATTTATCACATGTTTGTTTTCTGCTATGGCTTTCTGGATGTGGAAGTTTTCTTGCATTTGTATAAGATGTTTGTCATGGTTGCTTATTCTCATTATTTTCATTTCTTGTTCCATGTTTGTAGGATGATGGTTGTAGTGTTTTAAATGCTCTGCAAATGTGGAATGGTTTGTTTCATACTTCCAACATCTGATATGTTCTTTGTATCTTGTTTCAAAATTCCTGCATGTCATGCCTATGTATACTGCATCACAACTTTGACATTCAAGTTTATATATTCCTGATTGTTGGAATTTGTCCCTCTTGGTAGCTGGCTGGCTTAGGTGTGATTGAAGGGTTTGCCCAGGCTTATATGCTATTTTGAAGCCCTGTCTCTTTAGGATGTTTGCAACTCTGTGTGTTAGTTTATGTGTGTAGGTCATGGTGTACCATCTGGTTCTTTTCTGTGTGGTGTTGTCATTGTGTGTGTTTGTTGAGTGTGTTTGTAAGTTTTCATCTTGTGAGTTCTTTTGTATTGTGGAAATGTTGTGTTTGTTTTTTATTTGTGTTTTTATTTTTTGATTGAGCCTGTGTACCACATGTGTGTCATACCCGTTGTTCCTAGCTATTTGTATGATCGTGTTCATTTCTTGTTCATAGTTTCTCTTACTGAGTGGGATTCTGTTTAATCTATGTAACATGTGTCTTAGTGCTGCAAATTTCTGGCTTTGGGGGTGGTTGGATGTGGAATGTATTATTGTGTCCGTGGCTGTTGGTTTTCTAAAGATGTTAAATGTATGTTTTCCATTTTCTTTTTTAATTGTAATGTCAAGAAAATTTATTTGATTTTCTTTTTCTTTTTCAAGTGTGAATTTTATGTTCTTATGAGCTTTGTTTATTTCTGAATGGAGTTCATCTATTTTTTCACTTGGCTCGTCTATCAAACAAATAATGTCATCCACGTATCTGTACCAATATATGATTTTGAAACTTTCATTTGTGGTTATCTTATCAAATATCTGATTTTCAAGGTGACTGATGAAAATGTTTGCTAGTGTTCCTGATATTGGGGATCCCATGGGCAGTCCATCAGTTTGTAGATAATATTCTTCCTCAAACTGAAAGTAGTTTTGTTCAGTTGTCAGTCTGAGCATATCTGTTATTTCTTTTATTGCGTCTGTGGTGAGGTTGCTGTGGGATGAGAGATTTTGTTCTATGATTTCTATTGTTTCTGTGATAGGGATGGAGGTATACATATTTTCTATATCGAATGAAATCAGTGATGCTGTGTGTGGTACCTGTATGTTCTGTATATTTTCTATTAGGTTTCCTGTGTTTATCAGTGTTCTGTTGTTTTCTACTTTATAGTGTTTTGTAACTAACTTTTGGAGGTGTTTGGCTATGCGGTATGTTGGGGCTTTCTTGAAGTTGATAACAGGTCTCATTGGCATTCCGTCTTTATGTACTTTTGGTTGACTGCGGAGTGTTGGTGCTTGAGGGTTTTTCTGCGTCAAGTAGTATTTTTGTTTGTCTGTGAGTGTGTGTTCAATGTTTTTCAGTGTTCGTTTCACATTTGCCTGGAATCGTGTAGTAGGATCTGACTTCAGTTTTTGTATTGCGTTGGTGTTTATGTATTCCTTGGTTTTTGTGATGTATTGCTCTTTATCCATGAGTACTGTTACATTTCCCTTGTCTGCTCTTGTTATTAATACGTTGTTGTTTGTTAACTTTTGTTTTAACCTTTTCATAGTAGCTGCTTCTGTTTGGTTGTTCTTATTGTGTGTCTGCTGTGTTTGTTTTATTATGCCTTTTATTTCTTCTTTTACTAGTTCTCTTGTCAGTCCTATGTTTATTTCACAATTATTTTGTTGTTCTTCACGTGTAAGGATGTGTTCGGTTTCTACTATGAGATTTTCTATGTATTGATTGTTCACCTTGCTATTGGTGCAGTGTTTCAAACCTTTTTCCAAGAGCATTTTTTCGTTTTCGTGTAGTTCTGTCTCTGTTAGGTTAACTAAGCGTGGATGGAATGAGTGTTGGTGTTCATGTGGTTTCACATTTAAAATGTAAATGTATTTTTGCGTCTTTTTTACTGTTAGTTTCATTATCTTGTGTTTATGTTTGTTTTGTAAATGTTTCATTGCTATGTATGTGTTGTGCTCAGTTTTTTCTACTAGTGCCATGAAAACTGCGGCGTTTCCTACGTTTTTTGCCAATTCTAGATGAGTCTCATAGAGCATCATGTTTAGGTGCTGTTTTTTCGAATAGAGCATCTTAATTTCATGTAGTAACCAATATCGTTCTGCAAATGATTTCGACTTTTGTGCCACTGTAGAACTGTTTTTAACCTTTACATTAATGTAGCTTGGAATTAAATCGTTCTTTTTGCATGTTCTGTTGAATTTTATATGCTGTATCGTCTTATGGAGTCTCAGTTGTATTTTCTTGAACCTGTTGTACACGTTGACAGGGAATGCTTGACATAGCTGTATTGACATCTTCAATTTTTTGGTCCTGTCCTCCTCAGTTGCGCGTAATACTACGGTATGTTGATGATTTTCACTTATGGACCGTCTGACAGCAACTGAATGAAACACAATGTTAGTGCCATACGCGTTTCGCCTTTATTTTCTGCAAGGCATCATCAGTGGCCTGTAATATGTACATATGTTAGCTATTTTATTTACATTTTTGTCACTGTGCCTATAGGTTATAAACAGTTCTGGTGGTTGGTATTTCCTATTAAGTAGTAATGTTTTGAACTGTACTTACAGGTTGTGTAGACAGTTTCTTACATATTACGCTCCTGTTGCATTTTTGGTCTTGTTCTTCTTCCTATGAGCGCCAATTTGCTGTTTTTTCTGCATTCCACAGCACTATGCACTGAACGCTTTTTTTTAATGCAATGTTTTGGTTTCTGTTGCCGACTGTCAAATGTTTTTGCCAGAGATCGAATATTACTGCCAAACTTACGAGTGTAACTATCGAAGTATCTGTGGTCTGTTCGTTGTTCGTGTATGCATTTGTGTATGCGCTTGTGTGTGTGTGTTTTTGGTGTCATATTAATTTAATTTAATTTTTTTGTATTTAATTATTTATTTTTGTTTATGTCCTTTGTATGTGTGTATGTGTTTTGGTGTGATATATATATATTTTTTCCTTTGTGCTGTGTATGTGTGTCTGTCTGTATTTTGGTGTTATGCATATTTTTTTTTTTTTTTTTTTTTTTTTTTTTTTTGGGGGGGGGGGGGTCAGCTGTGTATGTGTGTGTGTGTGTGTGTGTGTGTGTGTGTGTGTGTGTGTGTGTGTGTGTGTGTGTATTTTGGTGTTATATACTTTTCTTTTATGTTATCATTTCCTTTATTAATTGTAGTAAGGAGCCTGTGCTGATGTGTGTTTGTTCATTTATCACATGTTTGTTTTCTGCTATGGCTTTCTGGATGTGGAAGTTTTCTTGCATTTGTATAAGATGTTTGTCATGGTTGCTTATTCTCATTATTTTCATTTCTTGTTCCATGTTTGTAGGATGATGGTTGTAGTGTTTTAAATGCTCTGCAAATGTGGAATGGTTTGTTTCATACTTCCAACATCTGATATGTTCTTTGTATCTTGTTTCAAAATTCCTGCATGTCATGCCTATGTATACTGCATCACAACTTTGACATTCAAGTTTATATATTCCTGATTGTTGGAATTTGTCCCTCTTGGTAGCTGGCTGGCTTAGGTGTGATTGAAGGGTTTGCCCAGGCTTATATGCTATTTTGAAGCCCTGTCTCTTTAGGATGTTTGCAACTCTGTGTGTTAGTTTATGTGTGTAGGTCATGGTGTACCATCTGGTTCTTTTCTGTGTGGTGTTGTCATTGTGTGTGTTTGTTGAGTGTGTTTGTAAGTTTTCATCTTGTGAGTTCTTTTGTATTGTGGAAATGTTGTGTTTGTTTTTTATTTGTGTTTTTATTTTTTGATTGAGCCTGTGTACCACATGTGTGTCATACCCGTTGTTCCTAGCTATTTGTATGATCGTGTTCATTTCTTGTTCATAGTTTCTCTTACTGAGTGGGATTCTGTTTAATCTATGTAACATGTGTCTTAGTGCTGCAAATTTCTGGCTTTGGGGGTGGTTGGATGTGGAATGTATTATTGTGTCCGTGGCTGTTGGTTTTCTAAAGATGTTAAATGTATGTTTTCCATTTTCTTTTTTAATTGTAATGTCAAGAAAATTTATTTGATTTTCTTTTTCTTTTTCAAGTGTGAATTTTATGTTCTTATGAGCTTTGTTTATTTCTGAATGGAGTTCATCTATTTTTTCACTTGGCTCGTCTATCAAACAAATAATGTCATCCACGTATCTGTACCAATATATGATTTTGAAACTTTCATTTGTGGTTATCTTATCAAATATCTGATTTTCAAGGTGACTGATGAAAATGTTTGCTAGTGTTCCTGATATTGGGGATCCCATGGGCAGTCCATCAGTTTGTAGATAATATTCTTCCTCAAACTGAAAGTAGTTTTGTTCAGTTGTCAGTCTGAGCATATCTGTTATTTCTTTTATTGCGTCTGTGGTGAGGTTGCTGTGGGATGAGAGATTTTGTTCTATGATTTCTATTGTTTCTGTGATAGGGATGGAGGTATACATATTTTCTATATCGAATGAAATCAGTGATGCTGTGTGTGGTACCTGTATGTTCTGTATATTTTCTATTAGGTTTCCTGTGTTTATCAGTGTTCTGTTGTTTTCTACTTTATAGTGTTTTGTAACTAACTTTTGGAGGTGTTTGGCTATGCGGTATGTTGGGGCTTTCTTGAAGTTGATAACAGGTCTCATTGGCATTCCGTCTTTATGTACTTTTGGTTGACTGCGGAGTGTTGGTGCTTGAGGGTTTTTCTGCGTCAAGTAGTATTTTTGTTTGTCTGTGAGTGTGTGTTCAATGTTTTTCAGTGTTCGTTTCACATTTGCCTGGAATCGTGTAGTAGGATCTGACTTCAGTTTTTGTATTGCGTTGGTGTTTATGTATTCCTTGGTTTTTGTGATGTATTGCTCTTTATCCATGAGTACTGTTACATTTCCCTTGTCTGCTCTTGTTATTAATACGTTGTTGTTTGTTAACTTTTGTTTTAACCTTTTCATAGTAGCTGCTTCTGTTTGGTTGTTCTTATTGTGTGTCTGCTGTGTTTGTTTTATTATGCCTTTTATTTCTTCTTTTACTAGTTCTCTTGTCAGTCCTATGTTTATTTCACAATTATTTTGTTGTTCTTCACGTGTAAGGATGTGTTCGGTTTCTACTATGAGATTTTCTATGTATTGATTGTTCACCTTGCTATTGGTGCAGTGTTTCAAACCTTTTTCCAAGAGCATTTTTTCGTTTTCGTGTAGTTCTGTCTCTGTTAGGTTAACTAAGCGTGGATGGAATGAGTGTTGGTGTTCATGTGGTTTCACATTTAAAATGTAAATGTATTTTTGCGTCTTTTTTACTGTTAGTTTCATTATCTTGTGTTTATGTTTGTTTTGTAAATGTTTCATTGCTATGTATGTGTTGTGCTCAGTTTTTTCTACTAGTGCCATGAAAACTGCGGCGTTTCCTACGTTTTTTGCCAATTCTAGATGAGTCTCATAGAGCATCATGTTTAGGTGCTGTTTTTTCGAATAGAGCATCTTAATTTCATGTAGTAACCAATATCGTTCTGCAAATGATTTCGACTTTTGTGCCACTGTAGAACTGTTTTTAACCTTTACATTAATGTAGCTTGGAATTAAATCGTTCTTTTTGCATGTTCTGTTGAATTTTATATGCTGTATCGTCTTATGGAGTCTCAGATGTATTTTCTTGAACCTGTTGTACACGTTGACAGGGAATGCTTGACATAGCTGTATTGACATCTTCAATTTTTTGGTCCTGTCCTCCTCAGTTGCGCGTAATACTACGGTATGTTGATGATTTTCACTTATGGACCGTCTGACAGCAACTGAATGAAACACAATGTTAGTGCCATACGCGTTTCGCCTTTATTTTCTGCAAGGCATCATCAGTGGCCTGTAATATGTACATATGTTAGCTATTTTATTTACATTTTTGTCACTGTGCCTATAGGTTATAAACAGTTCTGGTGGTTGGTATTTCCTATTAAGTAGTAATGTTTTGAACTGTACTTACAGGTTGTGTAGACAGTTTCTTACATATTACGCTCCTGTTGCATTTTTGGTCTTGTTCTTCTTCCTATGAGCGCCAATTTGCTGTTTTTTCTGCATTCCACAGCACTATGCACTGAACGCTTTTTTTTAATGCAATGTTTTGGTTTCTGTTGCCGACTGTCAAATGTTTTTGCCAGAGATCGAATATTACTGCCAAACTTACGAGTGTAACTATCGAAGTATCTGTGGTCTGTTCGTTGTTCGTGTATGCATTTGTGTATGCGCTTGTGTGTGTGTGTTTTTGGTGTCATATTAATTTAATTTAATTTTTTTGTATTTAATTATTTATTTTTGTTTATGTCCTTTGTATGTGTGTATGTGTTTTGGTGTGATATATATATATTTTTTCCTTTGTGCTGTGTATGTGTGTCTGTCTGTATTTTGGTGTTATGCATATTTTTTTTTTTTTTTTTTTTTTTTTTTTTTTGGGGGGGGGGGGGGTCAGCTGTGTATGTGTGTGTGTGTGTGTGTGTGTGTGTGTGTGTGTGTGTGTGTGTGTGTGTGTGTGTGTATTTTGGTGTTATATACTTTTCTTTTATGTTATCATTTCCTTTATTAATTGTAGTAAGGAGCCTGTGCTGATGTGTGTTTGTTCATTTATCACATGTTTGTTTTCTGCTATGGCTTTCTGGATGTGGAAGTTTTCTTGCATTTGTATAAGATGTTTGTCATGGTTGCTTATTCTCATTATTTTCATTTCTTGTTCCATGTTTGTAGGATGATGGTTGTAGTGTTTTAAATGCTCTGCAAATGTGGAATGGTTTGTTTCATACTTCCAACATCTGATATGTTCTTTGTATCTTGTTTCAAAATTCCTGCATGTCATGCCTATGTATACTGCATCACAACTTTGACATTCAAGTTTATATATTCCTGATTGTTGGAATTTGTCCCTCTTGGTAGCTGGCTGGCTTAGGTGTGATTGAAGGGTTTGCCCAGGCTTATATGCTATTTTGAAGCCCTGTCTCTTTAGGATGTTTGCAACTCTGTGTGTTAGTTTATGTGTGTAGGTCATGGTGTACCATCTGGTTCTTTTCTGTGTGGTGTTGTCATTGTGTGTGTTTGTTGAGTGTGTTTGTAAGTTTTCATCTTGTGAGTTCTTTTGTATTGTGGAAATGTTGTGTTTGTTTTTTATTTGTGTTTTTATTTTTTGATTGAGCCTGTGTACCACATGTGTGTCATACCCGTTGTTCCTAGCTATTTGTATGATCGTGTTCATTTCTTGTTCATAGTTTCTCTTACTGAGTGGGATTCTGTTTAATCTATGTAACATGTGTCTTAGTGCTGCAAATTTCTGGCTTTGGGGGTGGTTGGATGTGGAATGTATTATTGTGTCCGTGGCTGTTGGTTTTCTAAAGATGTTAAATGTATGTTTTCCATTTTCTTTTTTAATTGTAATGTCAAGAAAATTTATTTGATTTTCTTTTTCTTTTTCAAGTGTGAATTTTATGTTCTTATGAGCTTTGTTTATTTCTGAATGGAGTTCATCTATTTTTTCACTTGGCTCGTCTATCAAACAAATAATGTCATCCACGTATCTGTACCAATATATGATTTTGAAACTTTCATTTGTGGTTATCTTATCAAATATCTGATTTTCAAGGTGACTGATGAAAATGTTTGCTAGTGTTCCTGATATTGGGGATCCCATGGGCAGTCCATCAGTTTGTAGATAATATTCTTCCTCAAACTGAAAGTAGTTTTGTTCAGTTGTCAGTCTGAGCATATCTGTTATTTCTTTTATTGCGTCTGTGGTGAGGTTGCTGTGGGATGAGAGATTTTGTTCTATGATTTCTATTGTTTCTGTGATAGGGATGGAGGTATACATATTTTCTATATCGAATGAAATCAGTGATGCTGTGTGTGGTACCTGTATGTTCTGTATATTTTCTATTAGGTTTCCTGTGTTTATCAGTGTTCTGTTGTTTTCTACTTTATAGTGTTTTGTAACTAACTTTTGGAGGTGTTTGGCTATGCGGTATGTTGGGGCTTTCTTGAAGTTGATAACAGGTCTCATTGGCATTCCGTCTTTATGTACTTTTGGTTGACTGCGGAGTGTTGGTGCTTGAGGGTTTTTCTGCGTCAAGTAGTATTTTTGTTTGTCTGTGAGTGTGTGTTCAATGTTTTTCAGTGTTCGTTTCACATTTGCCTGGAATCGTGTAGTAGGATCTGACTTCAGTTTTTGTATTGCGTTGGTGTTTATGTATTCCTTGGTTTTTGTGATGTATTGCTCTTTATCCATGAGTACTGTTACATTTCCCTTGTCTGCTCTTGTTATTAATACGTTGTTGTTTGTTAACTTTTGTTTTAACCTTTTCATAGTAGCTGCTTCTGTTTGGTTGTTCTTATTGTGTGTCTGCTGTGTTTGTTTTATTATGCCTTTTATTTCTTCTTTTACTAGTTCTCTTGTCAGTCCTATGTTTATTTCACAATTATTTTGTTGTTCTTCACGTGTAAGGATGTGTTCGGTTTCTACTATGAGATTTTCTATGTATTGATTGTTCACCTTGCTATTGGTGCAGTGTTTCAAACCTTTTTCCAAGAGCATTTTTTCGTTTTCGTGTAGTTCTGTCTCTGTTAGGTTAACTAAGCGTGGATGGAATGAGTGTTGGTGTTCATGTGGTTTCACATTTAAAATGTAAATGTATTTTTGCGTCTTTTTTACTGTTAGTTTCATTATCTTGTGTTTATGTTTGTTTTGTAAATGTTTCATTGCTATGTATGTGTTGTGCTCAGTTTTTTCTACTAGTGCCATGAAAACTGCGGCGTTTCCTACGTTTTTTGCCAATTCTAGATGAGTCTCATAGAGCATCATGTTTAGGTGCTGTTTTTTCGAATAGAGCATCTTAATTTCATGTAGT
Organism: Schistocerca serialis cubense; assembly: GCF_023864345.2. Lineage (NCBI taxonomy): Eukaryota > Metazoa > Arthropoda > Insecta > Orthoptera > Acrididae > Schistocerca > Schistocerca serialis. Next base: position 351,186,155 of record NC_064640.1, on the reverse strand, counting down.
AACCAATATCGTTCTGCAAATGATTTCGACTTTTGTGCCACTGTAGAACTGTTTTTAACCTTTACATTAATGTAGCTTGGAATTAAATCGTTCTTTTTGCATGTTCTGTTGAATTTTATATGCTGTATCGTCTTATGGAGTCTCAGATGTATTTTCTTGAACCTGTTGTACACGTTGACAGGGAATGCTTGACATAGCTGTATTGACATCTTCAATTTTTTGGTCCTGTCCTCCTCAGTTGCGCGTAATACTACGGTATGTTGATGATTTTCACTTATGGACCGTCTGACAGCAACTGAATGAAACACAATGTTAGTGCCATACGCGTTTCGCCTTTATTTTCTGCAAGGCATCATCAGTGGCCTGTAATATGTACATATGTTAGCTATTTTATTTACATTTTTGTCACTGTGCCTATAGGTTATAAACAGTTCTGGTGGTTGGTATTTCCTATTAAGTAGTAATGTTTTGAACTGTACTTACAGGTTGTGTAGACAGTTTCTTACATATTACGCTCCTGTTGCATTTTTGGTCTTGTTCTTCTTCCTATGAGCGCCAATTTGCTGTTTTTTCTGCATTCCACAGCACTATGCACTGAACGCTTTTTTTTAATGCAATGTTTTGGTTTCTGTTGCCGACTGTCAAATGTTTTTGCCAGAGATCGAATATTACTGCCAAACTTACGAGTGTAACTATCGAAGTATCTGTGGATCTGTGGTCTGTTCGTTGTTCGTGTATGCATTTGTGTATGCGCTTGTGTGTGTGTGTTTTTGGTGTCATATTAATTTAATTTAATTTTTTTGTATTTAATTATTTATTTTTGTTTATGTCCTTTGTATGTGTGTGTGTGTTTTGGTGTGATATATATATATATATATATATTTTTTCCTTTGTGCTGTGTATGTGTGTCTGTCTGTATTTTGGTGTTATGCATAATTTTTTTTTTTTTTTTTTTTTTTTTTTTTGGGGGGGGGGGGTCAGCTGTGTATGTGTGTGTGTGTGTGTGTGTGTGTGTGTGTGTGTGTGTGTGTGTGTGTGTGTGTGTGTGTGTGTGTGTATTTTGGTGTTATATACTTTTCTTTTATGTTATCATTTCCTTTATTAATTGTAGTAAGGAGCCTGTGCTGATGTGTGTTTGTTCATTTATCACATGTTTGTTTTCTGCTATGGCTTTCTGGATGTGGAAGTTTTCTTGCATTTGTATAAGATGTTTGTCATGGTTGCTTATTCTCATTATTTTCATTTCTTGTTCCATGTTTGTAGGATGATGGTTGTAGTGTTTTAAATGCTCTGCAAATGTGGAATGGTTTGTTTCATACTTCCAACATCTGATATGTTCTTTGTATCTTGTTTCAAAATTCCTGCATGTCATGCCTATGTATACTGCATCACAACTTTGACATTCAAGTTTATATATTCCTGATTGTTGGAATTTGTCCCTCTTGGTAGCTGGCTGGCTTAGGTGTGATTGAAGGGTTTGCCCAGGCTTATATGCTATTTTGAAGCCCTGTCTCTTTAGGATGTTTGCAACTCTGTGTGTTAGTTTATGTGTGTAGGTCATGGTGTACCATCTGGTTCTTTTCTGTGTGGTGTTGTCATTGTGTGTGTTTGTTGAGTGTGTTTGTAAGTTTTCATCTTGTGAGTTCTTTTGTATTGTGGAAATGTTGTGTTTGTTTTTTATTTGTGTTTTTATTTTTTGATTGAGCCTGTGTACCACATGTGTGTCATACCCGTTGTTCCTAGCTATTTGTATGATCGTGTTCATTTCTTGTTCATAGTTTCTCTTACTGAGTGGGATTCTGTTTAATCTATGTAACATGTGTCTTAGTGCTGCAAATTTCTGGCTTTGGGGGTGGTTGGATGTGGAATGTATTATTGTGTCCGTGGCTGTTGGTTTTCTAAAGATGTTAAATGTATGTTTTCCATTTTCTTTTTTAATTGTAATGTCAAGAAAATTTATTTGATTTTCTTTTTCTTTTTCAAGTGTGAATTTTATGTTCTTATGAGCTTTGTTTATTTCTGAATGGAGTTCATCTATTTTTTCACTTGGCTCGTCTATCAAACAAATAATGTCATCCACGTATCTGTACCAATATATGATTTTGAAACTTTCATTTGTGGTTATCTTATCAAATATCTGATTTTCAAGGTGACTGATGAAAATGTTTGCTAGTGTTCCTGATATTGGGGATCCCATGGGCAGTCCATCAGTTTGTAGATAATATTCTTCCTCAAACTGAAAGTAGTTTTGTTCAGTTGTCAGTCTGAGCATATCTGTTATTTCTTTTATTGCGTCTGTGGTGAGGTTGCTGTGGGATGAGAGATTTTGTTCTATGATTTCTATTGTTTCTGTGATAGGGATGGAGGTATACATATTTTCTATATCGAATGAAATCAGTGATGCTGTGTGTGGTACCTGTATGTTCTGTATATTTTCTATTAGGTTTCCTGTGTTTATCAGTGTTCTGTTGTTTTCTACTTTATAGTGTTTTGTAACTAACTTTTGGAGGTGTTTGGCTATGCGGTATGTTGGGGCTTTCTTGAAGTTGATAACAGGTCTCATTGGCATTCCGTCTTTATGTACTTTTGGTTGACTGCGGAGTGTTGGTGCTTGAGGGTTTTTCTGCGTCAAGTAGTATTTTTGTTTGTCTGTGAGTGTGTGTTCAATGTTTTTCAGTGTTCGTTTCACATTTGCCTGGAATCGTGTAGTAGGATCTGACTTCAGTTTTTGTATTGCGTTGGTGTTTATGTATTCCTTGGTTTTTGTGATGTATTGCTCTTTATCCATGAGTACTGTTACATTTCCCTTGTCTGCTCTTGTTATTAATACGTTGTTGTTTGTTAACTTTTGTTTTAACCTTTTCATAGTAGCTGCTTCTGTTTGGTTGTTCTTATTGTGTGTCTGCTGTGTTTGTTTTATTATGCCTTTTATTTCTTCTTTTACTAGTTCTCTTGTCAGTCCTATGTTTATTTCACAATTATTTTGTTGTTCTTCACGTGTAAGGATGTGTTCGGTTTCTACTATGAGATTTTCTATGTATTGATTGTTCACCTTGCTATTGGTGCAGTGTTTCAAACCTTTTTCCAAGAGCATTTTTTCGTTTTCGTGTAGTTCTGTCTCTGTTAGGTTAACTAAGCGTGGATGGAATGAGTGTTGGTGTTCATGTGGTTTCACATTTAAAATGTAAATGTATTTTTGCGTCTTTTTTACTGTTAGTTTCATTATCTTGTGTTTATGTTTGTTTTGTAAATGTTTCATTGCTATGTATGTGTTGTGCTCAGTTTTTTCTACTAGTGCCATGAAAACTGCGGCGTTTCCTACGTTTTTTGCCAATTCTAGATGAGTCTCATAGAGCATCATGTTTAGGTGCTGTTTTTTCGAATAGAGCATCTTAATTTCATGTAGTAACCAATATCGTTCTGCAAATGATTTCGACTTTTGTGCCACTGTAGAACTGTTTTTAACCTTTACATTAATGTAGCTTGGAATTAAATCGTTCTTTTTGCATGTTCTGTTGAATTTTATATGCTGTATCGTCTTATGGAGTCTCAGATGTATTTTCTTGAACCTGTTGTACACGTTGACAGGGAATGCTTGACATAGCTGTATTGACATCTTCAATTTTTTGGTCCTGTCCTCCTCAGTTGCGCGTAATACTACGGTATGTTGATGATTTTCACTTATGGACCGTCTGACAGCAACTGAATGAAACACAATGTTAGTGCCATACGCGTTTCGCCTTTATTTTCTGCAAGGCATCATCAGTGGCCTGTAATATGTACATATGTTAGCTATTTTATTTACATTTTTGTCACTGTGCCTATAGGTTATAAACAGTTCTGGTGGTTGGTATTTCCTATTAAGTAGTAATGTTTTGAACTGTACTTACAGGTTGTGTAGACAGTTTCTTACATATTACGCTCCTGTTGCATTTTTGGTCTTGTTCTTCTTCCTATGAGCGCCAATTTGCTGTTTTTTCTGCATTCCACAGCACTATGCACTGAACGCTTTTTTTTAATGCAATGTTTTGGTTTCTGTTGCCGACTGTCAAATGTTTTTGCCAGAGATCGAATATTACTGCCAAACTTACGAGTGTAACTATCGAAGTATCTGTGGTCTGTTCGTTGTTCGTGTATGCATTTGTGTATGCGCTTGTGTGTGTGTGTTTTTGGTGTCATATTAATTTAATTTAATTTTTTTGTATTTAATTATTTATTTTTGTTTATGTCCTTTGTATGTGTGTGTGTGTTTTGGTGTGATATATATATATATATATATATTTTTTCCTTTGTGCTGTGTATGTGTGTCTGTCTGTATTTTGGTGTTATGCATAATTTTTTTTTTTTTTTTTTTTTTTTTTTTTTTTTTTTGGGGGGGGGGTCAGCTGTGTATGTGTGTGTGTGTGTGTGTGTGTGTGTGTGTGTGTGTGTGTGTGTGTGTGTGTGTGTGTGTGTATTTTGGTGTTATATACTTTTCTTTTATGTTATCATTTCCTTTATTAATTGTAGTAAGGAGCCTGTGCTGATGTGTGTTTGTTCATTTATCACATGTTTGTTTTCTGCTATGGCTTTCTGGATGTGGAAGTTTTCTTGCATTTGTATAAGATGTTTGTCATGGTTGCTTATTCTCATTATTTTCATTTCTTGTTCCATGTTTGTAGGATGATGGTTGTAGTGTTTTAAATGCTCTGCAAATGTGGAATGGTTTGTTTCATACTTCCAACATCTGATATGTTCTTTGTATCTTGTTTCAAAATTCCTGCATGTCATGCCTATGTATACTGCATCACAACTTTGACATTCAAGTTTATATATTCCTGATTGTTGGAATTTGTCCCTCTTGGTAGCTGGCTGGCGATTCGCCGCAAAATCTAATGTGTCCTGTCTTTCAAGAATGTCTATCACTTGATCCAGGGAGGGATTTGACAATTTTAAAATTTGTTCCCTGATTCTGGAATCCGCAATACTCTGAGCTATGGCATCTCTAACCATGCTATCTCCATAGTAAATTCCACACGAGCAAGAAAAATTGCTGTCACGAGACAGTCCATGCAGTTCCGCTACCCACTCCCTCTTCGACTGAAACTGTTTACAGGAGGTTCGGAAAAATTGAAATCTCTGTGCGACCAGACTGATAGTGTCTGCGAAGTATTTGTCCAGTTTTGCTATAACTTCTTCGAACGTTAGTTCGTCTAGAGAGGTTCGTGGATATATGTTACACAACACTCTGTAGGTGGTTACTCCCACTCCAGATAAGAAATAGTGGAGATGACATTTACCTGTTATGTTGAATGCGTGGAGGTGGTGCTGCAGTTGAGCCTTGTATTCCCTCCACGATTCAGCCAGCGGTGGCGTCGAACGGGCGAAATTGCAGCACTGGCTGCTGTGGCGGCGGAGGCGGAGCAGCAGCAGGCGGCGGCTGTGGCTGAGCGAGAACTTGTTGTTGTAGCAAGGACCCCAGTGCCTACAGTAAGGCATTATTCTGCTGCGTCTGTTCATGAACAAGATCTGCTAGCGTAGTCTGTTCGTCGTTTGGCGAAGTCATTTTCACAATAAATGGGGAAGCAAAGGAAAATGTACATGCAGTCAGTCATTCACACCAGGCAAGGGAAAGGAGGCGCCGCTATGGGGGAACATACACCAACATAGAAATACACTGCAGCCCCCAAAAAGACAAAATGCATGTAAATCAGAAGGAATGTTCCACAGTTTCCGTAACAGTTCCCTCTTAACTGAAGCATCTTCTCTATCCCAACCTCGTCGCCAATGGTGTGAAGGTCGATGGCAGCATGTCATGACCTCACACAAATGCAGGATGCTTTTTGATCGGTACCCCTGGGATTTGCAGTGGGATGATAGAAGTTAATACGAGTGGGGTGGTTGTAGGAATCTGGACCATTCTATAATAATTAGTACTGGAATACTTTAGTAAATAACTTTTACTTAACTTTGTCCTGCTACTGCACTCCAGGAACGTAACTAATAACAACTATCTTTCTTGAATACAAACGATTCATTAACAAAGATTAACTGGATTATACAAAAAGCATAGTAACACAATTCTGGTATTACGTGTGTAATACATGCGTGAACTAGAGGCTGCGAACCTCGCGAGCTGAAGGCTATTCTAATATTACTTTGCTCACGACCTGTAGCTGACTCGGCCGGTGCGATCTGCAAGTCTCTGTCCGTTCCATACGGCGGCGCTGCAAGCACCAGAGAGTCCAGACAGGATGCAAGTGCTGGACCTCTATCGATTATCGCAACCTCTAGCGTGGTGTCTAACGTTGACACCACAAAATTTTATATAATCTGGAAAAAATGAAACTCAGGCCTAGTACTACAAGATTTACATCATCGGAGAAAACATTGGTAGGGTAGTTTCAGATATCGAAATTGATAGCGCAATCATAAAAGCCTACACAATGGGCTAACTTCTCGTGAAACTATGTTTGATCAAAGCTGTCGAAAAACCACGATCAAACCAGCTCGAGTTCAATGTATCTCAATTGATATCAAAGAACAACATTTTTCAAGGATTAACAAGTCGCCCTGGTTTGCTTTGCATTGTGATGAATCAACTGACAATTCTAAATGTTATCAGTGACTCGTACTGTGCTTATTACACAGCAACAACATAATCAAAGAAGAATAATTGATTCCGCGGGGACTGAAAACGACATCAAAAGGTAAGGATGTCATGAAAATAATAAAAGAATAATTCCAAACCATAACATTCTGGGGAAAAGTCGTCCGTTTCTGTACAGATGGCGCTCCAACATGGTAGGATCACGCTCCCGTCTAGCGACGTTAATAAAATAGGAGTATCTTTCGGTAGTAACAACGCACTGTATCGTACATCGTCAGGTATTAGCTACCTAGACTCTTCCTGCATGGCTTAATAACACAATGCACCTGGCCATAAATGTGCTAAATGTTATCAAAAACAGAGCCTTAAGTACAAACCTTTTCAAAACACAGTGCACTGATATGGACTCCGACCATGAGACCTTCGCTTTCACGCAGAAGTTCGTTGGCTGTCGAAATGTAACATACATGAAACGATAATACGAACTCAGACGAGAGGCCGAGTTGTTCCTAGGTAAGAAAGAAATGAAAGATTTACTAGAGCAGTTTTCTGATCTGACATCACAAATGCAATTGGCTTATCTTGTGGATATTTTCACACACGTGAGTAAGTTTTACTTGCAGTTGCAAGGTTCCTGGAACAGACATTTATAAGGTGTTGCCAATATATTTATCTTTGAATATTAATTTCATGCCTTTGTTTGGGAACTTCAGTTACACATGGGTAAAATTTGCGAAAACAGTTAGTCTGCTTTCGTTACATTAAAACCATAATGATTAAGGCAAACATACAAGGAAACATCAAGAGCCATCTGCAAATGCTGGCCGACGAATTCAGACATTGCTTACCAGAATATAACAAAACAGAAGCTAAAGTTGACCAGAAACTGATTCGCAACTCTTTTAGCACTAATGGTGGAGAAGTTTCAGAAAAAAACTCACGAAAAGCTCATTCAATTCCGAAATGATAGAACATGTAAGGACGCATTTGAATCTGGTTCTCTTGAATAGCTTAGGTGTAAAGCAGTTTCATACACTAAAACTCTAAAAGTTTCCTTGCCCTATCTTAAGCTTTTCTCCACGACTTATTTATGTGAAAAAGGATTTTGTTCTTTGCTGGCAATTAAAAACAAGCACAGGAATCGATCGAAAGTAAATGATATTATGCGTATACCTTTGAGCAATAACACTACCCCCAGGATTACCAACTTGTAGAGAAGATGCAAGCTGAAAAATCACATCGATGCAAATCGAATTTACTTTTCTTCTGAAAATGTCGCGTTTTGTATTACAATAGTACTTTTTCTATTACAACAGTACTGTTAATGCATATTACTTTTGAGTGTAACGAATATGTTAAACGTTTTGTTTAGAGTTTATCACCTTAATGCCGAATGTTGAGAATTCGCATCATGCCAGTGCTGTGCTGATAACTGGAAGGTTAACTGTTTTTGAGCGCCATTTCCGGTAGGTGCTGATTCTGTTTGAAGCTACCAACGCTTATGACAAGTGCTGCATTCTCCTGAGAGGTTTTGGTATCTCTAAAGAGCCACGATTTGTGATTTTTATCTTTCATCTAGAAATTCATTCAAATATTAACAGATTACTTTTGGATTGACGCAGTTTACTTTTCTCGAACCTTATGGTCAAAGAGATAAAGTGTTCGTCCTTCTGTTTTCACCGAACGATAGATGGTAATAAAAACTTACGGCAATTTCGGCTGCCTGAAGAGTTTGCCAGGGATATAGTCTATTATTGCCTAGAATACTGAGATAATACTTTGCAACACCAGTGAGTTTTATGATGTATGGGAAAGACCAACCAGATTTTAAACGGAAGTAGTTACGTGATCGATAAGCTAAGATATAGTAGAGAGTGACAGGCATACAATTCAGTCCATATCACGCCTCAGGAAGATGCTTCCCAGTGAAAGGCTTCTGTGCGGACGGGACAATGAGTTCTCCTCAGCCTTAGTGACATACTCTGCTAACGGAACGGCTCACACGGTATTCTTGTATGTTTATTCCTTATCTGAAAGCACGCTGTGTTCTCAGCCTCCAACAGTGCCATTTCATGACCTGGCACTGAATGAATGGTGATGTCTCCAAATTCCTCTTCAGACTAAGGCATGTTAAGTGTTTATCTTTTCCTCTGTTTTCCGCCTAGTATATTTAGTAAATTTCACGCTTGTGTTTCTGTTTTAGAGGTTTAACCTCGCGTTTCTGTGAGTGTAAATTCTTTCAGTCTGTAGCGCAGTAGTTGTTCATCTTTTTTGAAGACAAGCTTCCGTTCGTTTAGTAAGTCAGCCAATAAGGCTCCAGCTCTCGGCTGATACACACCCACAGAGCGGCAAGTTAATTGTTTACCTCTTCCTGTCTTTTCCTCGCAGTGTATTTCTAAAATCTTGTGCCCATTTCTGTTTAAGATGTGTAAGCTCGCATTTTGTAAATGTAAATTCGGGCAGTCTGTAGCGCAGTTTTCATTTCTTCTGAACGGCCAGCTAGATAGGTCATTGAGGCATCAACATTCGTTTGTGAGACTTCAGGAGAGTATCAAGTTGTTAGTTGGCTGCTTGGTTGGTTGGTTGGCTGACGTCGGGGGAGAGGACCAAACAGTGAGGTCATCGGTCCCATCATACTAGGCAAGGATGGGGAATGAAGTAGGCCTGTTTTTTCAAAGGAACCATTAAATCATTTGCCTGAAGCGATTTAGGGAAATCACGGAAAACCTAAATCAAAATGGCCGGAGGTGGGTTTAAACCGTCATCTGACGAATGCGAGTGCAGTGTGCTATCAACTGCGTCACCTCGCTCAGTATACCAAGTTGTATATTTAGAATTCTATCTGGTTTTGTAGTTTTCTTCTTCAGTTAGTCTTGCTAGAATGGGTAAGGTGTGTGCATGCTGTGTGCTGACGCAGGAGGAGCTCGCCGCAGTTCGCGAATAGCTGAATGTGATGTGTGTCAGTAACTTTCAGGCTGCAGCCTAGGGGTGTAGCGGTGGTGGAGAATCTGGTGCGTCGCGTGTGACACTCATATGTTGCTTGTTTTGCCCACTGGCCCTGCTGTCGAGGCATCTCCTAGTGTACCCGACACAGTGGATCCGCTCTCACAACAGTGTGAGTGACGAGTGGAAAGGCATCCGTGTCGCTTGAGGCGGAGGGCCAATGTGGAGACTGGTCGTCTGGTCTCGTCCATTCAGGCGGTCAGTGGAAAGATGGCCGCTTCTTCAGTACGGTCCGATCAGGCAAATGGGAAGGGGGAGGGGGGTTACTAGCTATCGGGAATTCCAACATTAGGTGCGTCATGGAGCCCCTTTGGCAGACAGCGTTCAGTGGTGGAAGGAAAGCCAACGTGCACTCGGTATGTCTGCCGATGGGCCTCATCCGAGGCGCGGAGGCGGCCTTGCCTGCTGCTATCCAGCCTGCAGGGTGCAGCAGTCTGCAATTTGTGGTTAACATCGGCACCAGCGAAGCCTTTCACGTGGGTTCTGAGGCCATCCTCAGTTCATACAGGCGGCTGGCGGAACTGATTAAGGCTGCTGGCCTCACGCGTGGGTGCAAGCAGAACTAGCAATTTGCAGCACTGTTCCCAGTGTTGTCGGGATCCTTTGGTTTGGATGCTCGTTCACATACGGCTGCTGTGACGGAACGTGCTCTTCATGGTCTACATCTGACCTAGCCAGCAGGATCACCAGATCTCTCACCAACTGAACACATGTGGGACATGGCGAAGCAGGAACTTACGCCTTCTCCAGACTCTACAAGAACCATTTACGAATTGCACCAAAGGGTGAAAGGTGCTTTGGAGACTCTATCGCAATATGTCATTCAGCGCCCATACGATAGTTTTCATGCGAGAACACACGCCTCCTTTGCCGCTAGAGGGGAGGTGCACTGTGTATTGATGCGACTGTTACGGCACTTTTTGCTGTGACATGTGTGTTTCATTTGGCCTGAATATATTCCTACAATGATAAACTACCTGTCATACCGCTTGTCAATAGAAAAGATCAAGTCCTTGATGACGTTGCATTTTCATTCCGGCAGTGCGCAATGACGGTTAGTTAAGTTGTTGGATGACAGAAACTGGCAATGATTCAGAACTATGTTGCTTAATCCGACTAGAGCAACAGTTTTGAACATCAAGCGACTGTATCCAGCAATAACAACTAGTAACTTCTCTGCAGCATGATAGCACAAGCTTCGAATTTTTCGCTCAATGAAAATGAAAAAAAAGGAACAACTTCCAGTGATATTCCCACAGAAACAAAGTTTCCTTATGCGGGTAAACTGTTTTGTGCCTTACTGTGAACACTTAAAACCATTTTCATTCTGAAATCTCCGTCACTAATTGTAATGAGTTGCTACTAGGATATGCAAAAATGTTTCTCATTGCCCGCGATTGCGAAATGGTATTTACTGTCAAAGAAAAGTTGTAACATCATACTGTGCTCAAGAAGACACATTATCAAGATTTACGCTGTTGTCAAGAAAGCTGTGTAAGTAATTATTTCTGGAGAAAAAGCTCAATTCATGTAGACTGAACGTGGCATCATGTTTCATTTGCAGTTCACAACGCTGCTAAATAATTCTTTCTTAAGATATTGCTAGAATCATTCGTAGGCAGATAAATAATCACGCAGTTATTCTACTACCGAACTCTCGTGTAATATACTCGATGTAGTGACTGTGTTGACGATTATTCAATCAAAAATGCATTCATTTAATTTCATTATAAAGTTATGCCAATATATATTGTTGCATACAGCTATTTGTTTCAAATATTTAAGGTAATTAGCTCTGTTATTCAATTAAAATGCACTTATTTCATTGCATTCTAAAATTATTTCATCCCCAGTAACCATAAATATTGGACTCGTTTAAGCGACCATCGTGCAGGGCGCCGGGGGAACGTTGCATGTCACAGGGAACGGAGATCACGGCTTAAGCAACTGCAGCCGAAACCCATATGGGACGAAGAGTCGTAATGTGATCTCGCTGCCAACCAGCCTGTTCGTTGATGATCACTGCAGCTCAGCTGTTCGGATTAGATGTGTGGCTCTGTGACTTTTTACTTCCGACTAACAGCGGAAAACCTCGGGGCCATTCGGTTAGCGAGGGCCAAATCTCGACGCATAATCAAGAAGAGCAAGAAAAGGTCGTGGCAAGTGTTCCTGGACTCTATCGATGGTCTACATGTTCTAAAAAAGCGTGGAAGACCATCAGAAGAACTTCCAGTAAATGTCGTCTGTCACTTGAAGCAGCGGTGGTGAAGCAGGGCTGTCCCCAAACAATAGCAAAAGACATCATCCAGTCTTTGACTGAGCGTTTTGTTATGGCTGATACCACTGCCGATACCTCCTAATACCGAGTCGGAGCTCCTTCTCGCGGCGCAGGGCAGCAACTGGACGTGTTATGGACTCAAAAAGTTATTGGAAGTCCTTGCAGAAATATGAAGCCAATGCTGCTTCTACAGCTGTCCATAATTGCGAAAGTGTTGCCGTTGCAAGATTTTGTGCACGAACTGACCTTTCGATTATGTCCCATAAATGTTCGATAGGATTCGTATCAGGCGACCTTGGTGGTCAAATCATTCGCCCGAATTGTCCAGAACGTTGTTAAAATCCAACCGTGAACAATTGTGACCCTGTGACATTGTGCATTGTCATCCACAGAAATACCATCGTCGTTTGGGAACATGAAGTCTATGAATGGCTGCTAATGGTCTCTCAGTAGCCACACATAACCATTTCCAGTCAAATATCGGTTCAGTTGGGTCAGAGGACCCAATCCGTTCCGTGTAAACACAACCCACACCATTATGGAGCTACCACCAGATTGCACAGTGCCTTGTTGACAACTTGGGTCCATGGCTTCGTGGAGTCTGCGCCATACTTTAACCCTACCATCTGCTCTTACCAACTGAAATTGGAGCTCATGTGGCCAGGCCACGGTTTTTCAGTCGTGTAAGGTCCAACCGATATAGTCACCAGCCCAGGAGAGACGATGCAGGCGACGTCCTGCTGTTAGCGAAGGCACTCCCGACAATCGTCTGCTGCCATAGAACGCTTTTCTGACGTATACGTTCGTTGTAAGTGCCACACTGATTTCTGCGATTATTTCATGCAGTGTTTCATGTCTGATAACACTGCCAAGTCTACGCAAACGCCGCTGCACTCGATCGTTACGTGAGGCCGCCGGCAGCTGCGTGTTCGTGTTGAGAGATAACGCATGAAATTTGGTATCTCGGAATAATGAATTCCCTATCAGTTTCCGAAAGGGAGTATCTCATCATCTAGTTCGAACTACAATTCTGTGTTAAAAGTTGATAATTCCCGTCGTGCGCCCATAAGCACGTCTGAAATCTTTCTGCATGAATCACCTGAGTACAAATGACAGCTCCACCAAATTACTGCCCTTTTATACCTTGTGTAGACGGTACTACCGGCATCTGTATATGTGCATATCACTATCCCATGACTTTTGTTACCTCATTGTATATCAGGGCCGCAAATATGTAGCTGCATTCACAGGTGGTTCTAAGTAGAGGTCTCCCTTGGCTGATGTGCCGTTTTCTCTGACCATGTCAGCAAAATTCATTTACCTAACTAATTAACTGCATACGATGCAAAAAGACATACGATTTTGATGAATTGGAGCAGAGGAGATGTGTTAAGGGAAGGGTGTATGCTTCTGCAGGGTATCAGGGCACATAGGAATGCATGGGAATCGATTAGCAGATGTAGCAACTTAGAAGGCCTGTAATAAAATGGACCAGTGTTGCGTCACTCTAAAATCTAGCACCTCGTTGCTTAGGACAGAGTTATGCATAGTTGGGAATAAAACTGGCTAGAGAATAAGCTACGGCTCGAAAAGTAAGGAAGGCGGCCTTGGTGAACGACCTTCCAGCTGCAAGGGCTTCCTTCTCAGTCGACTTCGCATAGGACACAGCTCAAGAACGCATAGCTTCTTGTTTCAGCGAGAGGACCCTCCAGTGTATGGTGATTGTCGCGTGCAGGTCACAGAGCATCAAACTTTAGTTAAATATATTATTTTCTGATAAGAGGGCAGCGGCTAATTTAATTGCAAATATACTCTCTGTTGCCCTGACAATGAGATGAATGTGGTACGACTTTTAAGATCCCGTGAAATGTCCTACATCCTCCCTAAAGTACAAATGAGAACTTCGTAATATATTTTTAGCAGGGTATTAGCTCATACATGTTTTTTTGTAAGTGATTTGCGAACCATATACCTCAGCGTAGTCGTTTTAGCGTTCTCTTATTATATGTGTTTTAATAGGAAATTTTAGAACATACTTATAAATTTACAGTGCTTTAAAGGATGATAGTGTGATTGTCCAGGTGAACCTAAGTGAGATTCGGAGAGAAAGAGTACAATTTTAAATAAAATTGCCTTTTATCTCTTTTTAATATTTCAGACGTTTTAACCACGTTAATTGCTAATTATTTTAGTAAGGACGCTGATACCTCGTCAGGAGCCCATAAACCACGGCACGGTAGGTCACGGGGCATGACGGGAATTAGTATGCTCATGCATGATTTGGTTTAGCGTCGAAGCCCTCTTTCATTTGGATGGGTTGGTCGATAAGCAAAATTGGCGCATTTGGACGACTGAGAATCTGTATTTCGCGATCGAGAAGTATCTTCACCCTAGACGGGTGACTGTGTGGTGTGCAGTGTCCAGTCAGGGAATAATAGGTGCGATGTTCCTCGATAGCACGGTGACTACTGAACGATACGTGAAGGTTTTGGAAGATTATTTCATCCCCGTTATCCAAAATGACACTGATTCCGACAAGATGTGGTTCATGCAAGACAGAGCTCGACTCCATCGAAGCAGGACAGTGTTTGATGTCCTGGAGGAGCATTTTGGGGTCCACATTCTGGCTCTGGGATCCCCAGAGGTCACTGGCATGGGCCTCGATTGGCCGTCATATTCTCCAGGTCTGAACACGTGTGACTCCTTTTTGTGGAGCTGTATCAAAGACAAGGTGTATAGCAATAATCCAAAAACTATTGCTGAGCTGAGAATAGCCGCCGGCCGTGGTATCCGAGCGGTTCTAGGCGCTACAGTTCGGAGCCGCGCGACCGCTACAGTCGCCGGTTCGAATCCTGCCTCGGGCATGGATGTGTGTGATGTCCTTAGGTTAGTTAGGTTTAAGTAGTTCTAGGTTCTAGGGGACTGATAACCTCAGAAGTTAAGTCCCATAGTGCTCAGAGCCATTTGAACTATTTTCGAAAATAGCCACTCACGAGGTCATCGACAGCATCGATGTTCCGAAACTTCAGCAGGTCATGTAGAATTTCGCTTTTCATCTGATCCACATCATCGTCAATGATGGCAGGCATGTAGAACATGTTGTAACCAAAATCAGAATATGTGTAGTGATTTTCATGTTGACTAAAGTGAGTGAACGCCGTAATTTGTAACTAATTTCCGTTTTTTCATTATAGTTCAGTAATTGTAATCCTCAATATTGCTGGCAGGATGACAGAAAACGCACGTCGAACTGCATCCTTGAGTTCATGAACTGTCTCGTAACGAGTGGCAGCAACGTTCTGTTTAATGATCTCCCGTAACGCATTGTCGCGGGCTGACAGATCAGGACTTCTGGGTGGCCACTTTGAAGTTACAGGTAAATGGATATGGTCACGTCCAGTCCATTTATTGATAAATATATCGGGTAGATATTACTTAACGGCAGTAACATGGCTAGCTGGTGCTCCATCCTGCTGGAACCATACACGATCGAGCAGTGCCCAATCTTACAGATGTTGAGTAAACCAATCACATAACTTGTTGAGATACGCAATGTGATTCACAGCCCCATCAAAGAAACATGGACCTTCCAAGTGAGTTGCAGACATTGCAGACCAGATCATGACATGTGGTGGGTTGTGTTCGACTTGTTCTTAAAAATGTCGATTTTCTTTACTCCAGAAATAAATGAGCCTAGGTTTCGCAGTGCGATATATTACAACTCGTCCGAGAGAAACACTTTCCCTCGTAAAGGAAGACTTTTAAAGACATCGAACATTCGCTGATGACGTTTTTGCATGTCATTATCATTCAATTTGTTTACAAACGAAGATTTAAATGCGTTTAAATTCAAATCATTCCTCATATGTTTGTGTAATATCGAATATATAACTGCCAGTTTCTTTAACCGCATACGAATGGATCGTTTGGACGAACGTCCGATAGACGCTGTAGCCTCCGTATACATTTGCAGTCGTTGTGGTGGTCGTCCTGAGCGGGGCTTATCTTTTATGCAACCGGTTGCAAAGAGCTTTTTCTCCTACCGGAAAATTGTTGCTTTTGGTGGGGGAGATTGCTGAACCCTTACAGTCAAATTATGCTGAATATCTCTAATCAGATTAAGAGCAGCCGACCAGTTGCAAAGGATAAAGTAATCTTTACCTAGGTTTCAATAGATATAAATCTATCTTCTTCAGAAGACGGCCTGGGGACAATGAATACCGTAATTTATATTAAGGTATGAAACATGAGTCAAGGATAAAGTTTAACATATACTAGAAAAATATTGTATTGCAAGATGTGAGAAGGGTTCCTGGTACTTACAGTATTACATTAACATGAAGCGATATGTCCTTATCGTTTTTACAAACATCTGCATAGTTTTATTAGTCAAATAAAATATAGCCCTGAGAACAGGGTTTGTCAGACAAATAAAATAGGTACATGGAAGTTGGAGAGCGCATAAGCGACTGAGTAAAATCGGCCAGCGTAGTAGCACTGCGGCCAGGGCAGGTGGCGCTCAGGTCGCGAACTATGTGCCGATTGGCGTACTGAAGTAACATTTGAAATATCAATATTAAATGCGTTCTTAAATAGAGTGACAATAAATAAAAAGGAAAGCATTTAACACTCCCGTTATGACATTGTGGGAGGTATAGGAACAATAACGTAGATACATACATCAAAAAGACAGTTGGCGCTTCCGCCGTGAGTTACATGCAGTGGCCTATACAGCCAGAATATAAAAGTTATATTACCATATTAGTGAAGCACATAGAACATACATAAGTCAAAACTTTAAGAACAATCAGTAATGGCTCTTAAGACATAAATTACGAAACCTGGTCCACAATCCAGTTACTACATATTATAGAATAAGAGAAAATTACATGAGGGCCGCTGTAGTGGCAGCCATACATCGTGAGAAGAACACATTATATAAAAGGTAGTGAACTGAAAGATTTGAATCCTCTGTTATGCCAGCGTCGCCTGGATCTCTGCCCCCACCCGCTTTTACAAGGCTCTCCAAATCCTTGAACGCCATGCGCTCCGCCTTGCCTTTCGTATCCGCCTTCCTTCCCCCACACGGCTCCTGTATGAACTGATCCCCTTCCCCCACCTCCTCTTGTTCCTCCAACATCTCCGCATCCTTTACATTGTTCGCAGGGTTGATCCCACCCACCCTCTGGTTTCCTTGTTCCTCTCCACCACCCGCCCGTTGCCGCGCCTCTATCGCTGTATCCCTCCCTCTCTCCACCTCCACACCCTCCATCTCCTTCATCAGGGCAATTTCCAACGCCTCCCCCTCCCGGATGACGAACTTCGCCGTGACATATACCCTTCCTTCCAACTATAACCCGGCCTTGTTCCCCCCCCCCCCCCTCCCCAGGGCCCCCTTCTCCTCTTTCCTCCTTCTCCCAGAGTGGATTTTCCTCCATCTCCCCCTCCCCTGAGACCCTGCACCCCATACATGCCTCTCTCCTCCCCACATCCCTCCCTACCTGGCCCTCTTCCATGCGCCCCCCATTCCCCTCCCCCATCTCTTCCCCTCCCTCCCTTCTTCAGGTCTCCCTCATCTCCTTTAACCTGGCAGATCCTCTGTATTGATCATCATCAGTGTGCCACGTCAGTGTTGTGTTTAGTGCTGTTTCTCGTGTGCGTCAAGAGGTGTGATTTTAATTGTGTACTGCCTTGAGGTTCGCCATCAGTGTTACGTTGTGTGCTATGCCATCCGTCAACACCTTTATGCTCCAGTCATACTGTGCCTTGTGTTCTTTTAATCGTCGCAATGTGTGGCTTTTTGTGTGTGCTACTTTTAAACAGTTTTTTATCTCCATTTTACAGTCACCCCGTTTTTTTTGTATATTGCCTTCCATGATGTTCTCCCTTTTTTATATCTATGTTCGCCTTCTTCTCTCCTTTGCTGTTTTTAAATGTCTTCTCTTGTTTTGTTCTATGTCTTTCGGCTGAAGAGCAGCGCATATGCTGCTGCCAGCCCGCCCCGATGGGGAATTGAAATACAATAAAGGAAAAAAAAAAAAAAAAAAGATTTGAATCCATCCTCTCTGACCTTTCCCTCGGCAGGTCCCGCCTGGTAGTTTTATTCTTCGTCGTGTGTGCTCCCAGTGGGTTTTAAGTATGTTGTTTCGGAGTGTTTTTAATACTGTGGCCAACTTTTAACCTGTGCATGCACATCCAGTGTCTTCTCTGTGTTTTAAAAATCGCCAACTGTGTTTTTTTAACTTTCTGGTGACTTTTTTAACTGTCCCCAATGAACGTCTACATGTCAGTGTATTTTTACCTCCATTTTCTCCCCTTACTCTGTTTTATGTTCCCCGTTTTTACCTCCTTATGTATGTATTATTTTATTCTTGTTTTAGTTGTCATGTCACTCGGCTGAAGAGCGGCGGATTGTGCTGCTGACAGCCCTCCCCTGCCCATATGGGGCAAGGGCATGAAATCACAATAAAGGAAAAAAAAGAAAAAAAAAGATTTGAAAGTGCATTATAGCTTCCTGAGGAAGACACGGTTATCCTACACAGACAGGTCAAAGGACGGAGACTAGATCTGTGGGAAGAGCTATTTATTTTTAAACATCTAGAGCTCAAAGACGGCAATATACTGAATGATCAGTTGAACCTTGCCTGTAGACAATTTTTCGAAGGCTTCAAACCCGTACTGTTTAATATATAACATTAATGCTAGTAACCTCAGTAATCTATTTCCTCAGGAAGCTATAATGCACTTTCAAATCTTTTTTTTTCTTTTTTTTTTTTCTTTATTGTGATTTCATGCCCCTGCCCCATATGGGCAGGGGAGGTCTGTCAGCAGCACAATCCGCCGCTCTTCAGCCGAGTGACATGACAACTAAAACAAGAATAAAATAATACATACATGAGGAGGTAAAAACGGGGAACATAAAACAGAGTAAGGGGAGAAAATGGAGGTAAAAATACACTGACATGTAGACGTTCATTGGGGACAGTTAAAAAAGTCACCAGAAAGTTAAAAAAACACAGTTGGCGATTTTTAAAACACAGAGAAGACACTGGATGTGCATGCACAGGTTAAAAGTTGGCCACAGTATTAAAAACACTCCAAAACAACACACTTAAAACCCACTGGGAGCACACACGACGAAGAATAAAACTACCAGGTGGGACCTGCCGAGGGAAAGGTCAGAGAGGATGGATTCAAATCTTTTTTTTTTTTTTTTTTACTTTATTGTTATTTTGACACCTGAACAAACAGGTAGGCTGGCAGCAGCACAATACGCCGCTCTTCAGCCGAAGAGAGTACTAGGAGATAAACAAAGAAGAGACATCACTTAGAAAAAACGGCGGGTAAAAACAGGAGACATAAGAACATAAAAGCACAAGAAGCCGTTCACACTTGATGACAATCCACACTACGAACTGTAGACCCGATGCACAAACACTCAAGAAGACGATGGCACTGGTGAACAATGGAGCGTGACGGCGAAACTGAACACTAAACATGACGGCACACACGATACACTGATGGCGGTGATCTCCGGCGCGCGAATGTCCACTGAGCGTGTGCGAGTCCGGGGACCTGCCAAGAGGGGAACAGGGGTGAGGAGGGGGAGAGGGGAGGAAAAGAGGATGCCATGGCTTAGGAGGCGGGGACAGGAGGTGAGGGACAGGGGAGGGGAGGCCCGGGGGACGAGGGGGGAGAAAAGGAGGAGGGAGGGAAAAGGGAGGGAGGGTGCCCAGAGGAGTAAGCACAGGAGGAGGGCGAGAGGATCAAAGTTGGTAGGAGGGGTAGATGGAGGGGAGGAGGGCATCATCAGGGAGAGCGAGCTGGCGGAAGCCACCTTGGGAGAGGGTAAGGAGGGTGGAGAGATGGAGACCAGGCGGGACGTGGGAATACAGGTGCGGCAGCGGGCGGGGGTGGGAGAGGATCGGGGAGACGAGCGGGTGAGGAGGATCAAGTTTACGGGAGGTGTACAGGATCCGTATCCTTTCAAGGAAAAGGAGGAGTTGGGGGAAGGGGATGAGATCATACAGGATCCGTGTGGGGGAGGGGAGACGGATGCGATAGGCGAGGCGGAGAGCATGGCGTTCCAGGATTTGGTAGAATTTATAAAAGGTAGGGGGAGCGGAGATCCATGCTGGACGGGCAAAACAAAGGATAGGGCGGATGAGGGATTTATAGGTGTGGAGGATGGTGGAGGGGTCCAGACCCCACGTGCGGCCGGAAAGGAGCTTGAGGAGATGGAGGCGGGAACGTGCCTTGGCTTGGATTGTCTGGAGATGGGGAGTCCAGGAGAGGCGACGGTCGAGGGTGACGCCAAGGTACTTAAGGGTGGGAGTGAGGGCGATGGGACGGCCATAGACGGTGAGATAGAAATCAAGGAGGCGGAAGGAAGGGGTGGTTTTGCCCACAATGATCGCCTGGGTTTTGGAAGGATTGACCTTGAGCAACCACTGGTTGCACCAAGCGGTGAACCGGTCAAGATGGGATTGGAGAAGGCGTTGGGAGCGTTGCAGGGTGAGGGCAAGGGCAAGGAAGGCGGTGTCATCGGCAAACTGGAGAAGGTGGACGGGGGATGACGGCGGTGGCATGTCCGCCGTTTACAATAGGTACAGAAGGGGGGAGAGGATGGAGCCTTGGGGCACACCGGCGGAGGGGAAAAAGGTGTAGGAATCTGTGTTATGGATGGTGACATAGGAAGGACGGCGGGAGAGAAAGGAACCGATCAGACGGACATAGTTAATGGGAAGGGCGAAGGTTTGGAGCTTGAAGAGGAGACCGGAATGCCATACGCGGTCATAAGCGCGTTCGAGGTCAAGAGAGAGGAAGATTGCAGAGCGACGGGAATTGAGCTGTTCGGAAAGGAGATGAGTGAAGTGAAGGAGGAGATCGTCAGAAGAGAAGGACGGCCGAAAGCCACACTGGGTAACGGGAAGGAGGCGGTGCTGGCGGAGATGCTGGTGGATGCGTTGGGTGAGGATAGATTCCAGGACCTTGCTGAAGACCGAGGTAAGGCTGATGGGACGGTAGGAGGAGATGGCGGACGGTGGTTTGCCGGGTTTAAGGAACATGAGGATACGGGAAGTTTTCCACACATCGGGGTAGTATCCGGTGGACAGGACTACATTGTAGAGCCTGGCCAGGGCGGAGAGAAAAGAGACAGGAGCTTCACGAAGGTGACGGTAGGTGACACGATCATGACCAGGAGCGGTGTTGCGTTTTGTGCGGAGTGTAGCAATGAGATCTCGTGTAGTGATTGGAGTATTGAGGTCCTTGTGTGCAATGTTGTCCAAGTACTGGAAACCAGGAGCGAGGGGAGGGACAGAGGTGTCAGTTCGATCGCGGATATCCGGGAAGAGGGAGTAGTCGAACTGGGGATCATCGGGGATGGAAAACACATCGGACAGGTAGGAGGTAAAGTGGTTAGCCTTACTAAGGGCGTCAGGGAAGGGGTGATCATCATGGAGAAGAGGATAGTAGGGGGAGGGCTTAGTTCCGGTAAGGCGACGGAAGGCGGACCAGAACTTGGACGAGTGTATAGGGAGGGTAGCATTTAAACGGGTGCATGTCTGTCGCCAGTCCCGGCGTTTCTTAGCCGCGAGCAAATTACGAACGTGTCGCTGGAGTTGCCGGTGGCGTCGTAGTGTGTCCGGGTCACGCGTGCGGAGGAAGGCACGGTAGAGACGATGGGATTGACGGAGGAGGAGAACGGCCTGTGGGGGTAAGGTAGGACGGT
This sequence comes from Schistocerca serialis cubense, assembly GCF_023864345.2. Lineage (NCBI taxonomy): Eukaryota > Metazoa > Arthropoda > Insecta > Orthoptera > Acrididae > Schistocerca > Schistocerca serialis. Next base: position 351,164,552 of record NC_064640.1, on the reverse strand, counting down.
GGGGGTGGATGGCGACAGTAGGAATGTGGGCCTCCACGGCCTCAGACAAGGTCTGCTGGAGAAAGGAGGCGTCATGGGTGACATCGTCAGGGTGGTGGTAGGTGAGAGGGTGGCTATCGACCTGGGTGGAAAGGGTATCCCGGTAGGCATTCCAGTCGGCTCGGGAATAGTCGTGGACATACTTAGGGGGAGGGTCAGTACGAGGATCAGGGCGAGGGCGACGACCATCTGAAACGGTGAGGAGGACAGGGAGATGGTCGCTACCAATAGGCTCCAGGACATCCACCGTTATGCGGCCAAGGAGGTTGGGGGAGGAGAGGATAACATCAGGAATGGAGTAGGATTCAGGACGGGTATGCCGGGGGATGGGGACGAGGTCACCTTGAAGGGTGGAGAGGAACCGATGCCATCGCCGTAACTGGCAGCGGAACGACTATGGATGTTGAGGTCGGCAGCGATCACGTAGGAGGAAAAGGTACGATCGACGTGGGAGAGGAAGTCGAAGGGAATAGGAGCGTTGGGGCGGACATAGATGGTGGCGCAGGTAACGGTAAGGCCGGGGAAGAAGAGACTAAGGATCAGGTGTTCGGTGGGGTCGGGAAGGAGAGGTTGGAGCCGAACGGGGATCTGGCGGTGGTGACCAATGGCAACTCCGCCACGCGCAATCGGGAGGGGATTATCGGAGCGGTGGAGGAGGTAGGGCGAAGTGTGAATGGTGTGGTGGGGTTGGAGGAAGGTTTCATTAAGGAGGAAGGCATCCACGCGGTGGGTGGCAAGGGTGTGCAGGAAGAGGTTCCTGTTGGCGGGTAGGGAGCGGATGTTGTTGAAAAGGATACGTTGCTGTTGCGACATGATAGGGATTTAGACTAGGGTGTCGAGGCGGGAGAAGGTGAAATGGGCCTGGTTGTTGGAGTAGGTGGCGTGCATCTTGAGTTGGAATATGGAACGGGCGGCGAGGGAGATCTGTTGGAGGGTGTGTGGGCGCTGAAAGGGATGAACATTCTGGAGGACGATGGTAAGGAACCTGATGATGTCCTCAGCGGTGGGGGGGGGGACGAAGGGAATTGCCAGGAGGGGTGGGGGCGTCCAGGGGACGGACAGGGACGGTGCATTCAGGAGTGGTTGGAGGGGGTCGGGCTTTACACTTTTGGGAGTAGGTGGGATGGGGGAGATTGCAGGTATTGCAGGAAGGAGTTGATTGGAGGTTGGGGCACTGCCTGAGGAAGTGCGCTTGCCGACAATGCGGGCAGGTGGGGGCCTCGCGGCACTCAGCTGTGGGGTGCGCGTTATAGCGGAGACACCTCTGGCAGCACAGGGATTGAGGAGGGGAACGGGAGGGGTCGACCTTGTACCGCTGGTTAAAAAGGAGAGCACCCTCCTTCAGGAGACGGTCAATGGAGGGGGCGTGCTCAGAAAAAACCCGCATAAGGTGGGTGGGGCCGGCAGCGTTATGTATGCGGCGAACCGCACGCACCTCCAAATGGGGATGCGCCTGGAGCTCCGCCAACACCTCCTCCTCCATGATCACTGGACTAAGCCGAGTGATCATGGCGGTGAGAGTTGGCGGGCGACGCGGAGGTTGGGGTTGGCGGTAGGGAGGTGGTGAAGGAGCAGGGGTGAGAGAGGCATGAGGGCCAAAGTGGGTGACAGGGATACGGGAAAGGAGGTAGGTGTGGAGGGTTGGGCTGGGGGAGGAGATGAGGACCGAATCTCGGCGAGGAGTGAGGAGGGAGATGGGGGCACCAGGACAATGCTGGCGAAGGAAGAGGGTGAGGTTCCGGGCTTCAAGGAGAGAGGGATCAGGACAGGAGAGGAGGTAGCGGTAGGAGGAAGGGGGAGAGGAGGAGGATGAGGGGGCAGGGACAGGTGGGGAGACTTCCATGGCATCATGGGTGGGGGAAGGAGGACGAGGCGCAGCCTTTTTGGAAGCAGAGGAAGCAGGAGTGCCACCGGGGCGCTTGACGGCGGTGGAGGAGGTGTGGGGGATGGGAACAACGGGAATGTGGCGGGGAGGGGCAGGTCCCGGGGCCGGAGTCGGCGCCGGAGATGGTGACGGTGACGGTGAAGGCGAAGGCGACGGCGACGATGACGATGACGGTGGCAGTGGCGGCGGTGATGGCGAAGGTGACGGGGAGAGCTGGGCGTGGGCAGTGGCCACCACCCGAGCCGGAGCTGCAGTGACAGGCTGGGGGAGTGGGGGGAAGGGATCAGAACGAGAGGAGCGGGAGGAAGAAGCGGGAGAGGGGGCGACAAAGATAGAGGGTGAAGGGAGAGTGAGGAGAGATGGAATGGAAGGAGGGGGGTGGGACTGGGCACACCAAGTTATAGTGGTGGAGGCGGCGGAAGGGGAGGTATAGACAATGGCGGTGGTGGTAGTAGTGACAGTGGTGGTGGTGGCGGACATGACGGGAGAGAGAAACAAGAACGAATAGAACGAAGAGGTGAGGACAGAAACTGGGGACAGACAAAGACGAAGACGGATGGAGACGAAGACGGCCGTAGACCAGGGTCAGGACGGCGGCGATGGCGGCGACCAGGCGGCACCGGATGGCGGCGGCGGCGGCGGGCACCGGCGGCGGCGGCGGCGAGCCCCGGCAGGCGGCGACGGCGGCGGCGGCGTCGGCAGCGATCAGCAGGCGGCGGCGGCGGCGAGCACCGGCAGGCGGCGACCAGGCGAAGGCGGCGAGCCCCGGCAGGCGGCGGCGGCGGCGGCGAGGACCGGAAGGCGGCGACCAAGCGGCGGCGGCGGCAAGCAGACGACACGGCAGGGATCTTCCACGTCGAAGGCGCACCCTGAGAGTAGCCCAGGCAGTGAAACTCTTCGATGAAGAAAAGAGGGAATCCAACCCTCGAATGACATGAGTCAAGGATAAAGTTTAACATATATTAGAAAAATATTGTATTACAAGATGTGAGAAGGATTCCTGGTACTTACAGTATTACATTAACATGAAGCTATATGTCCTTATCGTTTTTACAAACATCTGCATAGTTTTATTAGTCAAATAAAATATAGCCCTGAGAACAGGGTTTGTCAGACAAATAAAATAGGTACATGGAAGTTGGAGAGCGCATAAGCGACTGAGTAAAATCGGCCAGCGTAGTAGCACTGCGGCCAGGGCAGGTGGCGCTCAGGTCGCGAACTATGTGCCGATTGGCGTACTGAAGTAACATTTGAAATATCAATATTAAATGCGTTCTTAAATAGAGTGACAATAAATAAAAAGGAAAGCATTTAACACTCCCGTTATGACATTGTGGGAGGTATAGGAACAATAACGTAGATACATACATCAAAAAGACAGGTGGCGCTTCCGCCGTGAGTTACATGCAGTGGCCTATACAGCCAGAATATAAAAGTTATATTACCATATTAGTGAAGCACATAGAACATACATAAGTCAAAACTTTAAGAACAATCAGTAATGGCTCTTAAGACATAAATTACGAAACCTGGTCCACAATCCAGTTACTACATATTATAGAATAAGAGAAAATTACATGAGGGCCGCTGTAGTGGCAGCCATACATCGTGAGAAGAACACATTATATAAAAGGTAGTGAACTGAAAGATTTGAATCCTCTGTTATGCCAGCGTCGCCTGGATCTCTGCCCCACCCGCTTTTACAAGGCTCTCCAAATCCTTGAACGCCATGTGCTCCGCCTTGCCTTTCGTATCCACCTTCCTTCCCCCACACGGCTCCTGTATGAACTGATCCCCTTCCCCCACCTCCTCTTGTTCCTCCAACATCTCCACATCCTTTACATTGTTCGCAGGGTTGATCCCCCCCACCCTCTGGTTTCATCCTTCCTCTCCACCACCCGCCCGTTGCCGTGCCTCTATCGCTGTATCCCTCCCTCTCTCCACCTCCACACCCTCCATCTCCTTCATCAGGGCAATTTCCAACGCCTCCCCCTCCCGGATGACGAACTTCGCCGTGACATATACCCTTCCTTCCAACTATAACCCGGCCTTGTTCCCCCCCCCCTCCCCAGGGCCCCCTTCTCCTCTTTCCTCCTTTTCCCAGAGTGGATTTTCCTCCATCCCCCCCTCCCCTGAGACCCAGCACCCCATACATGCCTCTCTCCTCCCCACATCCCTCCCTACCTGGCCCTCTTCCATGCGCCCCCCATTCCCCTCCCCCATCTCTTCCCCTCCCTCCCTTCCTCAGGTCTCCCTCATCTCCTTTAACCTGGCAGATCCTCTGTATTGATCATCATCAGTGTGCCACATCAGTGTTGTGTTTAGTGCTGTTTCTCGTGTGCGTCAAGAGGTGTGATTTTAATTGTGTACTGCCTTGAGGTTCGCCGTCAGTGTTACGTTGTGTGCTATGCCATCCGTCAACACCTTTATGCTCCAGTCATACTGTGCCTTGTGTTCTTTTAATTGTCGCAATGTGTGGCTTTTTGTGTGTGCTACTTTTAAACAGTTTTTTATCTTCGTTTTACAGTCACCCCGTTTTTTTGTATATTGCCTTCCATGATGTTCTCCCTTTTTTATATCTATGTTCGCCTTCTTCTCTCCTTTGCTGTTTTTAAATGTCTTCTCTTGTTTTGTTCTATGTCTTTCGGCTGAAGAGCAGCGCATATGCTGCTGCCAGCCCACCCCGATGGGGAATTGAAATACAATAAAGGAAAAAAAAAAAAAAGATTTGAATCCATCCTCTCTGACCTTTCCCTCGGCAGGTCCCGCCTGGTAGTTTTATTCTTCGTCGTGTGTGCTCCAAGTGGGTTTTAAGTGTGTTGTTTTGGAGTGTTTTTAATACTGTGGCCAACTTTTAACCTGTGCATGCACATCCAGTGTCTTCTCTGTGTTTTAAAAATCGCCAACTGTGTTTTTTTAACTTTCTGGTGACTTTTTTAACTGTCCCCAATGAACGTCTACATGTCAGTGTATTTTTACCTCCATTTTCTCCCCTTACTCTGTTTTATGTTCCCCGTTTTTACCTCCTTATGTATGTATTATTTTATTCTTGTTTTAGTTGTCATGTCACTCGGCTGAAGAGCGGCGGATTGTGCTGCTGACAGCCCTCCCCTGCCTATATGGTGCAGGGGCATGAAATCACAATAAAGAAAAAAAAAAAGAAAAAAAAAGATTTGAAAGTGCATTATAGCTTCCTGAGGAAGACACGGTTATCCTACACAGACAGGTCAAAGGACGGAGACTAGATCTGTGGGAAGAGCTATTTATTTTTAAACATCTAGAGCTCAAAGACGGCAATATACTGAATGATCAGTTGAACCTTGCCTGTAGACAATTTTTCGAAGGCTTCAAACCCGTACTGTTTAATATATAACATTAATGCTAGTAACCTCAGTAATCTACACTCCTGGAAATGGAAAAAAGAACACATTGACACCGGTGTGTCAGACCCACCATACTTGCTCCGGACACTGCGAGAGGGCTGTACAAGCAATGATCACACGCACGGCACAGCGGACACACCAGGAACCGCGGTGTTGGCCGTCGAATGGCGCTAGCTGCGCAGCATTTGTGCACCGCCGCCGTCAGTGTCAGCCAGTTTGCCGTGGCATACGGAGCTCCATCGCAGTCTTTAACACTGGTAGCATGCCGCGACAGCGTGGACGTGAACCATATGTGCAGTTGACGGAGTTTGAGTGAGGGTGTATAGTGGACATGCGGGAGGCCGGGTGGACGTACCGCCGAATTGCTCAACACGTGGGGCGTGAGGTCTCCACAGTACATCCATGTTGTCGCCAGTGGTCGGCGGAAGGTGCACGTGCCCGTCGACCTGGGACCGGACTGCAGTGACGCACGGATGCACGCCAAGACCGTAGGATCCTACGCAGTGCCGTAGGGGACCGCACCGCCACTTCCCAGCAAATTAGGGACACTGTTGCTCCTGGGGTATCGGCGAGGACCATTCGCAACCGTCTCCATGAAGCTGGGCTACGGTCCCGCACACCGTTAGGCCGTCTTCCGCTCACGCCCCAACATCGTGCAGCCCGCCTCCAGTGGTGTCGCGACAGGCGTGAATGGAAGGACGAATGGAGACGTGTCGTCTTCAGCGATGAGAGTCGCTTCTGCCTTGGTGCCAATAATGGTCGTATGCGTGTTTGGCGCCGTGCAGGTGAGCGCCACAATCAGGACTGCTACGACCGAGGCACACAGGGCCAACACCCGGCATCATGGTGTGGGGAGCGATCTCCTACACTGGCCGTACACCACTGGTGATCGTCGAGGGGACACTGAATAGTGCACGGTACATCCAAACCGTCATCGAACCCATCGTTCTACCATTCCTAGACCGGCAAGGAAACTTGCTGTTCCAACAGGACAATGCACGTCCGCATGTATCCCGTGACACCCAACGTGCTCTAGAAGGTGTAAGTCAACTACCCTGGCCAGCAAGATCTCCGGATCTGTCCCCCATTGAGCATGTTTGGGACTGGATGAAGCGTCGTCTCACGCGGTCTGCACGTCCAGCACGAACGCTGGTCCAACTGAGGCGCCAGGTGGAAATGGCATGGCAAGCCGTTCCACAGGACTACATCCAGCATCTCTACAATCGTCTCCATGGGAGAATAGCAGCCTGCATTGCTGCGAAAGGTGGATATACACTGTACTAGTGCCGACATTGTGCATGCTCTGTTGCCTGTGTCTATGTGCCTGTGGTTCTGTCAGTGTGATCATGTGATGTATCTGACCCCAGGAATGTGTCAATAAAGTTTCCCCTTCCTGGGACAATGAATTCACGGTGTTCTTATTTCAATTTCCAGGAGTGTATTTCCTCAGGAAGCTATAATGCACTTTCATCTTTTTCTTTTTTTTTCTTTATTGTGATTTCATGCCCCTGCCCCATATGGGCAGGGGAGGGCTGTCAGCAGCACAATCCGCCGCTCTTCAGCCGAGTGACATGACAACTAAAACAAGAATAAAATAATACATACATGAGGAGGTAAAAACGGGGAACATAAAACAGAGTAAGGGGAGAAAATGGAGGTAAAAATACACTGACATGTAGACGTTCATTGGGGACAGTTAAAAAAGTCTCCAGAAAGTTAAAAAAACACAGTTGGCGATTTTTAAAACACAGAGAAGACACTGGATGTGCATGCACAGGTTAAAAGTTGGCCACAGTATTAAAAACACTCCGAAACAACACACTTAAAACCCACTGGGAGCACACACGACGAAGAATAAAACTACCAGGTGGGACCTGCTGAGGGAAAGGTCAGAGAGGATGGATTCAAATCTTTTTTTTTTTTTTACTTTATTGTTATTTTGACACCTGAACAAACAGGTAGGCTGGCAGCAGCACAATACGCCGCTCTTCAGCCGAAGAGAGTACTAGGAGATAAACAAAGAAGAGAAATCACTTAAAAAAAACGGCGGGTAAAAACAGGAGGCATAAGAACATAAAAGCACAAGAAGCCGTTCACGCTTGATGACAATCCACACTACGAACTGTAGACCCGATGCACAAACACTCAAGAAGACGATGGCACTGGTGAACAATGGAGCGTGACGGCGAAACTGAACACTAAACATGAAGGCACACACGATACACTGATGGCGGTGATCTCTGGCGCGCGAATGTCCACTGAGCGTGTGCGAGTCCGGGGACCTGCCAAGAGGGGAACAGGGGTGAGGAGGGGGAGAGGGGAGGAATAGAGGATGCCACGGCTTAGGAGGCGGGGACAGGAGGTGAGGGACAGGGGAGGGGAGGCCCGGGGGATGAGGGGGGAGAAAAGGAGGAGGGAGGGAAAAGGGAGGGAGGGTGCCCATAGGAGTAAGCACAGGAGGAGGGCGAGAGGATCAAAGTTGGTAGGAGGGGTAGATGGAGGGGAGGAGGGCATCATCAGAGAGAGGGAGCTGGCGGAAGCCACCTTGGGAGAGGGTAAGGAGGGTGGAGAGATGGAGACCAGGCGGGACGTGGGAATACAGGTGCGGCAGCGGGCGGGGGTGGGAGAGGATCGGGGAGACGAGCGGGTGAGGAGGATCAAGTTTACGGGAGGTGTACAGGATCCGTATCCTTTCAAGGAAAAGGAGGAGTTGGGGGAAGGGGACGAGATCATACAGGATCCGTGTGGGGGAGGGGAGACGGATGCGATAGGCGAGGCGGAGAGCATGGCGTTCCAGGATTTGGAGGAATTTATAAAAGGTAGGGGGAGCGGAGATCCATGCTGGATGGGCATAACAAAGGATAGGGCGGATGAGGGATTTATAGGTGTGGAGGATGGTGGAGGGGTCCAGACCCCACGTGCGGCCGGAAAGGAGCTTGAGGAGATGGAGGCGGGAACGTGCTTTGGCTTGGATTGTCTGGAGATGGGGAGTCCAGGAGAGGCGACGGTCGAGGGTGACGCCAAGGTACTTAAGGGTGGGAGTGAGGGCGATGGGACGGCCATAGACGGTGAGATAGAAATCAAGGAGGCGGAAGGAAGGGGTGGTTTTGCCCACAATGATCGCCTGGGTTTTGGAAGGATTGACCTTGAGCAACCACTGGTTGCACCAAGCGGTAAACCAGTCAAGATGGGATTGGAGAAGGCGTTGGGAGCGTTGCAGGGTGAGGGCAAGGGCAAGGAAGGCGGTGTCATCGGCAAACTGGAGAAGGTGGACGGGGGATGACGGCGGTGGCATGTCCGCCGTGTACAATAGGTAGAGAAGGGGGGAGAGGATGGAGCCTTGGGGCACACCGGCGGAGGGGAAAAAGGTGTAGGATTCTGTGTTATGGATGGTGACACAGGAAGGACGGCGGGAGAGAAAGGAACCGATCAGATGGACATAGTTAAAGGGAAGGGCGAAGGTTTGGAGCTTGAAGATGAGACCGGAATGCCATACGCGGTCATAAGCACGTTCGAGGTCAAGAGAGAGGAAGATTGCGGAGCGAAGGGAATTGAGCTGTTCGGAAAGGAGATGAGTGAGGTGAAGGAGGAGATCGTCGGAAGAGAAGGACGGCCGAAAGCCACACTGGGTAACGGGAAGGAGGCGGTGCTGGCGGAGATGCTGGTGGATGCGTTGGGTGAGGATAGATTCCAGGACCTTGCTGAAGACCGAGGTAAGGCTGATGGGACGGTAGGAGGAGACGGCGGACGGTGGTTTGCTGGGTTTAAGGAACATGAGGATACGGGAGGTTTTCCACACGTCGGGGTAGTAACCGGTGGACAGGACTACATTGTAGAGCCTGGCCAGGGCGGAGAGAAAAGAGACAGGAGCTTCACGAAGGTGACGGTAGGTGACACGATCATGACCAGGAGCGGTGTTGCGTTTTGTGCGGAGTGTAGCAATGAGATCTCGTGTAGTGATTGGAGTATTGAGGTCCGTGTGTGCAATGTTGTCCAAGTACTGGAAACCAGGAGCGAGGGGAGGGACAGAGGTGTCAGTTCGATCGCGGATATCCGGGAAGAGGGAGTAGTCGAACTGGGGATCATCGGGGATGGAAAACACATCGGACAGGTAGGAGGTAAAGTGGTTAGCGTTACTAAGGGCGACAGGGAAGGGGTGATCATCATGGAGAAGAGGATAGTAGGGGGAGGACTTAGTTCCGGTAAGGCGACGGAAGGCGGACCAGAACTTGGACGAGTGTATAGGGAGGGTAGCATTTAAACGGGTGCATGTCTGTCGCCAGTCCCGGCGTTTCTTAGCCGCGAGCAAATTACGAACATGTCGCTGGAGTTGCCGGTGGCGTCGTAGTGTGTCCGGGTCACGCGTGCGGAGGAAGGCACGGTAGAGACGACGGGATTCACGGAGGAGGAGGACGGCCTGTGGGGGTAAGGTAGGACGGTGGGGGTGGATAGCAACAGTAGGGACGTGGGCCTCCACGGCCTCAGACAAGGTCTGCTGGATAAAGGAGGTGGCATGGGTGACATCATCGGGAAGGCGATAGGTGAGATGGTGGCTATCGACCTGGGTGGAGAGGGTATCCCGGTAGGCATTCCAGTTGGCACGGGAATAGTCATGGACGTACTTAGTGGGAGGGTCATTACGAGGGTCAGGGCGGGGGCGACGACCGTCTGAAACGGTGAGGAGGACAGGGAGATGGTCGCTACCAATAGGCTCCAGGACATCCACCGTAATGCGACCAAGGAGGTTGGGGGAGGAGAGAAGAACATCGGGAGTGGAACTGGATTCGGGGCGGGTGTGCTGGGGGATGGGGATGAGGTCGCCGTGAAGGGAGGAGAGGAACCGATGCCACAGCCGTAACTGGGCAGCGGAGTGACTATGGATGTTGAGGTCGGCGGCGATCACGTAGGAGGAGAAGGTACGATCGATGTGGGAGAGGAAGTCGAAAGGAAGAGGGGCGTTGGGGCGGACATAGATGGTGGCACAGGTAATGGTAAGGCCAGGGAAGAAGAGACTAAGGATCAGGTGTTTAGTGGGGTCGGGAAGGAGAGGTTGGAGCTGAACGGGGATCTGGTGGTGGTGACCAATGGCAACTCCGCCACGCGCAACTGGGAGGGGATTATCGGAGCGGTGGAGGAGATAGGGGGAGGTGTGGATGGAGTGGTGGGGTTGGAGGAAGGTTTCATTGCGGAGGAAGGCATCCACACGGTGGGTAGCAAGGGTGTGCAGGAAGAGGTTCTTGTTTGGCGGGAAGGGAGCGGATGTTGTTGAAAAGGATACGGTGCTGTGGCGCCATGACAGGGATTTAGACGAGGGTGTCAAGACGGGAGAAGGTGAAATGGTCCTGGTTGTTGGAATAGGTGGCGTACATTTTAAGGTGAAAAATGGAACGGGTGGCGAGGGAGATCTGTTGGAGGGTGTGGGGGCGCTGAAAGGGATGAACATTCTGGAGGACGATGGTGAGGAACCTGATGATGTCCTCAGCGGGGGGGGGGGGGACGAAGGGAATTGCCAGGAGGGGTGGGGGCGTCCAGAGGACGGACAGGTACGGTGAGTTCAGGAGTGGTTTGAGGGGGTCGGGCTTTACACTTTTGGGAGTAGCTGGGATGGGGGAGATTGCAGGTATTACAGGAGGGAGAAGATTGGAGGTTAGGGCACTGCCGGAGGAAGTGCGCTTGCCGACAATGCGGGCAGGTGGGGGCCTCGCGGCACTCAGCTGTGGGGTGCGCATTATAGCACAGACACCTCTGGCAGCGCAGGGATTGAGGAGGGGAACGGGAGGGGTCTACCTTGTACCACTGGTGGAAGAGGGCACCCTCCTTCAGGAAACGGTCAATGGAGGGGGCGTCCTCAGAGAAAACCCGCATGAGGCAGGTGGGGCTGGCCGAGTTGATCAAATCTTTCAGTTCATTACCTTTTATATAATGTGTTCTTCTCACGATGTATGGCTGCCACTACAGCGGCCCTCATGTAATTTTCTCTTATTCTATAATATGTAGTAACTGGATTGTGGACCAGGTTTCGTAATTTATGTCTTAAGAGCCATTACTGATTGTTCTTAAAGTTTTGACTTATGTATGTTCTATGTGCTTCACTAATATGGTAATATAACTTTTATATTCTGGCTGTATAGGCCACTGCATGTAACTCACGGCGGAAGCGCCAACTGTCTTTTTGATGTATGTATCTACGTTATTGTTCCTATACCTCCCACAATGTCATAACGGGAGTGTTAAATGCTTTCCTTTTTATTTATTGTCACTCTATTTAAGAACGCATTTAATATTGATATTTCAAATGTTACTTCAGTACGCCAATCGGCACATAGTTCGCGACCTGAGCGCCACCTGCCCTGGCCGCAGTGCTACTACGCTGGCCGATTTTACTCAGTCGCTTATGCGCTCTCCAACTTCCATGTACCTATTTTATTTGTCTGACAAACCCTGTTCTCAGGGCTATATTTTATTTGACTAATAAAACTATGCAGATGTTTGTAAAAACGATAAGGACATATCGCTTCATGTTAATGTAATACTGTAAGTACCAGGAATCCTTCTCACATCTTGTAATACAATATTTTTCTAATATATGTTAAACTTTATTCTTGACTCATCCATTCGAGGGTTGGATTCTCTCACTTCCTCATCGAGGACTCGCACTGCCTGGGCTACTCTCAGGGTGTATCTTCGACGTGGAAGAGCCCCAACCGTGCTTGTCGCGTTGTTGCCTGTCTGCACGCCGTCAGTGCTGCCCGCCGCCGCCGCCGCCGTCGTCGCCGTTGTCATCTGTTCGCCGCCGCCCGGTGCTTGCCGCCGCCGCCGCCGCCGCCGCCGCCGCCGCTTGGTCGCCGTCTGTCGGTGCTCGCCGCTTCCTCTTCTGCCGACGCCGCCTGGTCGCCGCTTCTTCCGCCGCCGCCGCCGCCACCTGGTCGCCGCTTCTTCAGCAGTCGCCGCCGCCGCCGCCGCCGCCGCCGCAGCCGCCGCTGTCGCCGTCTCTTGGTGCTCGCCGCTTCTTCTGCCGCCGTCTCTCGGTGCTCGCCGCTGCCGCCGTCTCTCGGTGTTCGCTGCCGCCTGCGATCATGGACGCCCCAACTACCACCATCATCTACACCTCTCCTTCACCTGCCCCCACTGTAACGTCATGGAGTGCTTCCTCTGGGATTCACCCGTCTCATGCACCTCCCCTACTCACAGTCTCCTCCCCATCTATCTCCTCTCCATCGATGTATCCCGACCTGTACGTCACTCCTGCTCCTACCCCTGCTACTGCCCCTGCTGCTTCTCCCGCTCCTGCCTCTGTCCCTGCTCCCAACCCTCCTCCCCCTCCTGTCGCCCGCCGAGACGACTTTCCCCCTCTCCCCCCTGCAACTACCGCTGCTTCCCCTGCCAGAGTCTCCGCCCGCCGCGCCACAGTCGCCGCCACAGAGCGCCCTACCCTCTCATCCGGTGCTACTGCCTCACAGGAGGGCCCTGCCTCCCACCACCTACCCATCCATCCAGTCCCTCATCCCTCCTCCCAGGCAACACCCGCCAAAAAATCTTCCAAACGGCACAGTGGCGATCTCTCCTCTACTCCTTCCTCCAAAAAGCCACTGCCCGCCCCACCTCCCACTGACCCCGCTATGGATACCACCCTACCTCCCTCCTCTCCAGCCCCCTCCCTGTATACCTTTGTCCTAGCCAACCCTGATCCGAAATTCCTGGATGCCCGCACCCTCACCCTTGAAATCCGGAAGTACATCCCCAGTGCACCCATCACCCAACTTATCCCTCGCAGAGACTCTGTCCTCATCAAGTCTCCCTCTCCGTCCTTCCATACTGATCTCCTCCGGCGCCTTCCCCGCATCACCTTTGGGCCCCAAGCCTCCCTTACCCCATTCCTTACATTCTCCTCTCCTCGTCAACCCCAACCACCTCGTCGTCCGCCGACCCTCACTGCCGTCATCACAAAACTCAGCCCTGTGGTCACGGAGGCTGAGGTGTTGGCGGAACTGAATGCCCACCCCTCCCTGGAAGTCCGCTCTGCCCGCCGTATTTACAACTCCTCTGGCCCTACTTTCCTCATGCGTATCTTTACAGAGTCCGCCTCCTCCATCGACCACCTCCTCACGCAGGGAGCCCTGATTTTCAACCGCCGCCACCCTGTTGACCCGTCCCGTTCCCCTCCTCAATCCTACCGCTGCCAGCGTTGTCTTCTGTACAATGACCACCTCACCCAACACTGCAAGAACCCACCCACCTGCCCCCATTGTAAGGCCTCCCACTTCCTCAAACAGTGTCCCAACCTCGCCTCCCCCCCATCCTGCAACACCTGCAATGAACCTCACCCCACCTATTCCTCCAAATGCAAAGCCAAGCCCCCTCCCACCAACCCTGAACTCACTGTCCCCGTTCGCCCCATTGACCCACCTATCCACCCTAACAATTCCCTCCGCCCTCCCCCTACAGCAGAAGACATCATCCGGTTCCTCATCGTCGTCCTTCAGAACATCCACCCCTTCCAGCGCCCCCACACACTCCAGCAGATTTCCCTCGCTGCCCGCTCTATTTTCCACTTAAACACCTACGCCACGTACTCCCACAACCAGGCCCACTTTACCTTCACCCGCCTAGACACCCTCGTTTAAGCCCCTCTCTCCCCTTCCCACACCCTTCCCACACCCAACCCCATGGCTCGTCAACAGTATCGTCTCCTCTACCTCAACATTCGCTCCCTCCCTGCAAACAAATACCTCTTCATGCATACCCTCTCCCAGCACCAGGTTGACTCCTTCATCCTTAATGAAACCTTCCTCCAACCCCACCATGTGGTCCGCATCTCCCCTTATCTCCTTCACCGCACTGACAATCCCCTTCCCCTAGCTCAAGGTGGGGTCGCTATCGGCCACCTCCGGCATCTCCCTGTCCGGCCACAACCCCTCCTCAATGACCCAACCGAACACCTTCTCCTCAGCCTCTTTTTTCCCTCCCTCACCGTCACCTGTGCCACTATGTATATTCGCCCCACAGCTCCTCTCCCCTTTGACTTCATTTCCCACGTTGACCGTACCTTCTCCACCTATGTGATCGCCGCTGACCTCAACATCCACAGCCGTGACCCTGCCACCCTTCGGCGGTGGCATCAGTTCCTTACCACCCTCCATGGTGACCTTGTTCCTCTACCACAGCACACCCGTCCTGAAAGTAACTCCACCCCCGATGTTATCCTCGCTTCCCCCAACCTCCTTGGTCGCATTGCCATTGATGTCCTCGATCCCGTCGGTAGTGACCATCTCCCTGTCCTTCTCACCATCTCCTCTACCCGTCCTGCCACTGCAGCCATCCGCCCACCTGCCCCACCAAAATCTGTCCATGACTACCACCGTGCCAATTGGGATGCCTACCGGGAATCCATTGCCTTACAGGTTGCAAGCCACACCCTCACTTTCCACCACCCTGATGACATCACCCATGCCTTTTCCTTCCTTCAGAAGACCATTTCTGACGCTGTGGAGGCTCATGTCCCTACCAAACTCATCCACCCTCACCGCCCTACGCTTCCTCCACAGGCTGTCCTTCTTCTGCGTGAATCCCGCAGGCTCTACCACTCCTTCCTCCGCACTCGTGACCGGGATACTCTCACCCACCACCGGCAATTACAGCGACATATCCGGAACCTCCTTACAGCAAAGAAACGCCGGGACTGGCGTCAGACATGCACACGCCTCAACTCCACCCTCCCTGTCAACTCCTCCAAGTACTGGTCAGCCTTCCACCGCCTTACTGGTAGCCATCCCACCCCGCATTACCCCATCCTCCATGACGATCGACCCTTTCCTGACAACCTCAGTAAGGTTAACCATTTTGCTTCCCACCAGTCCGAGGTCTTCTCCATTCCTGACGATCCCCATTTTGATTACTCCCTCTTCCCCACTGTCCTTGACCGCATTGACACCTCTGTCCCTCCGCTCGCCCCTAGCTTCCAGTACTTGGATTGGCTACCCCCTCCGACATCAACACTCCCATCACCATGCAAGACATCACACTCATCCTCCGCTCCAAACGAAACACCGCCCCTGGTCATGATGGCGTCACCTACCGTCACCTCAAGGAATCCCCTCCATCCTTCCTGTCTGTCCTTGCTACGCTGTACAATGTCCTCCTCTCCACTGGATTTTACCCTGACCTGTGGAAGACTTCCCGTGTCCTGCTGTTCCCTAAGCCAAACAAACCCCCCTCTGCTACCTCTTCCTATCGTCCCATCTGCCTCACCTCCATGTTCAGTAAGGTCTTTGAGGCCATCCTCTCTCGCCGTATCCACCGCCACCTTAACCAGCACCGCCTCCTTCCTCTTACCCAATGTGGCTTCCGGCCTTCCTTCTCTGCTGACGACCAGCTCCTTAACCTTACCCATCTTCTTTCCCTCCAACTTAACTCCCGTCGCTCTGCTATCTTTGTTTCCCTTGATCTCCAGAATGCCTATGACCGTGTCTGGCATCCCGGGCTCCTATTCAAACTCCAGATCTATGCTCTCCCCATCAACTTCGTCCGTCTTGTTGCTTCCTTCCTCTCCCATCGTCCCTCCTATGTGACTATCCACAATTCCAACTCTCGTACTTTCTACCCCTCTGCCGGCGTGCCCCAAGGTTCTGTCCTTTCCCCTCTCCTCTATCTCCTGTACACTGCTGATATGCCCAAACCTCCCCCTCCTGTTCATCTTCTCCAGTTCGCTGATGACACCGCCTTCCTAGCCCTTTATCCTACCCTTCAACGGTCCCAACGTACCCTCCAAATCCACCTCGACCAATTCACCGCTTGGTGCAACCAGTGGTTCCTCCGTGTTAATCTCTCCAAGACCCAGGCGATCATCATAGGCCGCACCACCCGCTCCTTCCGCCTCCATGATTTCTACCTCACCATTTACGGCCGTCCTATCCACCTCACTCCTACCCTCAAATACCTTGGCCTCACACTCGACCGCCACCTCACCTGGACTCCCCATCTCCTTACCATCCAAAACAAAGCTCACAACCGCCTCCGCCTCCTGAAACTCCTGTCCGGCCGGACGTGGGGTCTGCATCCTTCCACCATCCTTCACACCTACAAATCCATGATCCGCCCCATCCTTTGTTATGCCAGCGTTGCTTGGATTTCCGCCCCTCCCTGGTTCTATAAAGCCCTCCAAATCCTCGAACGCCATGCACTCCGCCTCGCCTTCCGCATCCGCCTTCCGTCCCCCACGCGCATCCTCTATGACCTCATCCCCTTCCCCCACCTTCTCCTTTTCCTTGAACACATCCGCACACTATATATTGTTCGCCGCCTTGATCCCCCCCACCCCCTGGTGTCTCTCTTCCTCTCCACTCCCAACCAATTGCCGCGCCTTTACCGTTGTGTCCCTCCCTCTCTCCATCTCCACACCCTCCATCTCCTTTCCCAACACAACTTCCACCGTCTCCCACTCCCGGATGATGAGCTTCGCCCTGACATCTACCCTTCCTACCAACTCTAACCCCCTCTTCCTGCCTCCTCCTCAGGGCTCCCTCTCCTCCCCCTCCCTCCTTCTGAGCGGATTTCCCCTCCTACTCCCCGTCCATCTCTTGTGCCTTCTTTCAGTGTCTCTGCACTCCCTCCTGCCCAGTCTTCCCTTTTCCTCTCCCGCCCCATGTGTCTCCTGCCTCTTCGTGAACCCACGGTTGCCCCTCCTCTCTTCATCCTGCCGCTTCCCCAGCTGCCCCGTGCTCTCCCCTCCTTTTCCATCCTCTCTGACCTTTCCCTCGGCAGGTCCCGCCTGGTAGTTTTATTCTTCGTCGTGTGTGCTCCAAGTGGGTTTTAAGTGTGTTGTTTCGGAGTGTTTTTAATACTGTGGCCAACTTTTAACCTGTGCATGCACATCCAGTGTCTTCTCTGTGTTTTAAAAATCGCCAACTGTGTTTTTTAACTTTCTGGTGACTTTTTTAACTGTTCCCAATGAACTTCTACATGACAGTGTATTTTTACCTCCATTTTCTCCCCTTACTCTGTTTTATGTTCCCCTTTTATATCTCCTTATGTATGTATTAGTTTATTCTTGTTTTAGTTACCATGTCACTCGGCTGAAGAGCGGCGGATTGTGCTGCTGACAGCCCTCCCCTGCCCATCTGGGGCAGGGGCATGAAATCACAATAAAGAAAAAAAAATCTTGACTCATGTTTCATACCTTAATATAAATTACGATATTCATTGTCCCCAGACCGTCTTCTGAAGAAGATAGATTTATATCTATTGAAACCTAGGTAAAGAATACTTTATCCTTTGCAACTGGTCGGCTGCTCTTAATCTGATTACGTGGAACCGTTGCTGTAGCGCAGCTATGTTTAAAGTACTGAATATCTCTAATTGATTTTACTGTACGGAGTCGTTCGTGAGTCTGCGCGCTCATTACGAACCGTTTCTCCATGGTGTAAGTAAATTCATCAGACATGATTTAAATTTATATCAACATCTGCAACTACAACAAACAACAATTGATTAACATTAATGTAATATACAGGGCGTAATAGGACTATGTGATCACTCTCTACATCTACATACAGGGTGAGTCAGCTGCCCCTACCGCTGTCGTTTTATCCAACCTACAATGTTATAGCTGACCTTAATAAACCTCGCGAGAGGTTCTCATATTCTCTCGCTCGCTACGCGCAAATTATTAGCCCTACAGGAAAAATGAGCTGGACTTTCTTTGTAGGAAATTTAATGAAGTTAAATTTTGTACTGGGACGCGCTATCGCTGGAGGCCACGGCTTGCGAGTTTTTAAAAAAGAAGGACAAAAATATTCTTGAAACGCATCTCCACTCCACACTCATCCCTCCTACCACCGTACAAAAAGTTCCTACTACACCAGCTATTCCCGATATTCGACCTCTTTTGATCTCTATTGATTGTGCTATTACGCCACCAGCATAGGCGGCTACTTCGTTAACATTATTAATTTAAACGTGGTCATGAGGGTAATGAACGAAAGACGACTTTTGTAAACGTTACGCTAAAAATAATTACTTTGACTCTTCGATCCAAACTTGATCCTTACAAGCACAGAAGTTTCCTAGTCCGAATGCCTCACGAATACCACGATGTCATCGTTTATTTTATGTTGTTAAAATTCACAGAATATATATGTAAAATTTACACAAACTTCAATTTGTAAGCGCTTGACTAAGCCGTTGGCATAATAAGGTCAAGTCACCGAAGACTAAAAACGGTCGAATATAAGAAATAATTCTACAAGTCGCAAATATTTGTACAGTGATAGGAGGGAGTGTCGTGAACAATATACTAGAAATCCTGACCGTTGGAGGCTGAGTGTGGAAGTGGGGATGAGTTTGAAGGCCTCTTTTGCACGTTTTCCTTGAAAAACTCGAAAATTGCGGCCTCTAGCGAAAACGTATCGCAGTACAAAATTTAACTGGATTAGATTTCCTACAAAAAGCTCCTGTTAATTTTTTCTGTAGGGGCTGCTGAATTGCCATGTATATACTCAGCGATAAGTACGTCATGACCTACCCATGTTAGTGACTTTCCGACCTTTTCCATTTGCATTAGAAGCGAGGGAAAACTGTCTGTATGCATCCATACGCCCCGTGATTCTCTTATCTCAGTCTTAGGATCCCTGCGGGAAATATGCGGTGATGGCAACAGAATTGTTGTAAAGTCTTCCTCGTATATTGCTTTCCTAAATTCACAGAGTTCCGTAGGAGCAAGATCCCAAGATTTCGACGTAAGTCCCCTGAATATCTCTTTCACACTTTCGTCTGACTCCACCTCCATAGTAGAGCGTCAGCGCTACTGACTTCCCTGCGGAGGACTCAGATTCAATTCCTGGAACTTGGGTTGTTTGGGGGAAGAGACCAAACTACAAGGTCATCGGTCTCATCGGATTAGGGAAGGATGGGGAAGGATGTCGGCCGTGCCCTTTCAAAGGAACCATCCCGGCATTTGCCTGGGGCGATTTTAGGGAAATCATGGAAAACGTAAATGAGGATAGCCGGACGCGGGATTGAACTGTCGTCCTCCCGAATGCGCCACCTCGCTCGGCTCCTGGAACTGAAAGGGACTTTTCCTTGGTGGGTGGAATGCAGGGTATTTCTCTCAGTCTCATTAGGTCAGTTGAGGAGTTACGTGAGTGAAAAGTAGCGGTTCCAAGGTCTGGAGAGCTAACAAAGATTGGAAGAAAGGCGTGTTGAGTCCATTCCCATCCACACCACATCAAAACGACGCCATCTGCAGATGATACGGAGGTTGGTCACTGTTACGACACTAGCAGCTTGTATCTTCAACCGTACGATGTCTGTCACGCATACTTGAATGCCAAACTTTGGAATTCTAGAAATGGTCTCACTAGTAGGTCGTTTCGTTTCGAAATCTCCTCAGAATCCTCTCACCGTATTTGTTGTTGATGTGGTAATGAGTCCGAAGACTGGTCTGGCACAGCTCTCCGTGCTAGTTCAAAATGGTTCAAATGGCTCTGAGCACTATGGGACTTAACATTTGAGGTCATCAGTCCCCTAGAACTTAGAACTACTTAAACATGACTAACCTAACGACATCACACACATCCATGCCCGAGGCAGGATTCGAACCTGCGACCGTAGCGGTCGCGCGGTTCCAGACTGTAGCGCCTAGAACCGCTCGGCCACTCCGGCCGGCTGCTAGTCTATCTTGTGCAAGCCTATTCATCTCTGCATATCTACCGCAACCTACATCCATTTGAATCTGCATACTGTATTCAAGCCTTGGTCTCTCTTCACAATTCTTAACTCTCACACTCCCTTCCTCCGATATATTTCAGTCTTTTACTCCCGTTCCCTAGTTCTGATTACATATATCACTCCCATTTCACATCACTTCGTATTATTACATCCTGGATACATCAGAGTCGCTCTTTTACATAGGCACTTATCTAGTAATCAGATATTATTGGTATTTTTCCCTTTGTTATAGACATTTTTTGTGTCTATCAACATTTAAAGACGGCTGCCATTCAGTACACAGAGTAAAATACTATGTAATCTGTGCTTTTTTCGTTACGACCATACACCGACGATACAGTCCACTATCGGAAGATACGCCGCAAGAAAGTAAGACGTAATGTGTTTCTTAAATCATTTCGTGACAAGGGCTCTAGGAATTTCTGGTTCTATTACCAAAATTTTCTTCGAGTCAAACAAATATTTTTCATCACACTCCGTATTATCATATCTTGGTTATGAGACGACAAACTGGTAGTGATAAACATCTTTGGAAACCCTATGAAGAGGAAGTCTACTTGTCCTCTTGAGCCTACTATTTCCAAGTTGTTGCTGTGCCTTATTAACTGAGTATTATGGAGGATCTGAGAAAGTAAAGTCGGCGGATTACTGTTATCTGATTTGTGTCCATGAACTAGTCTTCAGTTAACCGGTAATTCAGTAACGTACTGGTCGCCCCTATTTGGCTCCTATGGCAGGAAATAAAAACTCTTTGTTACCTCCAAGATGGCAAATGTTCATGTCAGGTCATCTGTAGACAACAGTCACCTGAAAACAGGTGCAATATTTCAGAAAGAAGACAACTACTTAAAAGATTTTCCTTGCGGAGCTGCTCTTTAAGTTCACCCAGAAGTTGTCTTTAGGGGCCTACTGCCAGAACTCTTGGAAAACTTTACTGCCCGGAGTGAAGATATGGAAATTGTCACCACATTTCAATTACCTTCCTGCACGTAAAGCAAATCCGACCTTACTTAGAAACTAAACCTGTATCAGAAAACGCAAGAAAACAAAGACGTCGCGAAAAATGTTCCGTTGATTGCACGCCGGAGTAGTATCACAAACCTACGTCGTGCATTTCTTGCTCTGATACTAGACGAATTGCTTAAAGTGATGAATATTAATGTTTCACTCGAAGACTCAAATAATGAAACGTCAATATTCAGATGACACTAGAAACGCAATAAATATGCAAATGTCTGCAATAACTCGGTGACGTCTTCTGCAGCATTCGATTTCTCGAATGCCATTTAAATTTATTTATTCCAATCCACAGAAACAGATATGCCCAAGTTTGTTTTGACGGCCCGCTAAAATTAAAACTGTCACTTTACAAATAGCTCGACCACGAGGAAAGAAAATGAAAAAAAAATGGCGCTGTCAAGTTTGAAAGTACTCAGACTTCCACAATGAATGTGGTGATAAGAAATCACCTGTCGTATGCAAAGTTATGTCTGCCGCAAGTACATTCGCGAGTGATTGAAAACAGAGTCTTGCGGAAAACAGATCACCCAGCTACTTCTACAGTTATTTCGGAATACGTAAATGACAAACGTAGATTATACTAAGAGCTTTGTTGTTGACTTTGGCCATATTATACCACGAAGAGTGGTACTACAGTGTGACTGATCTAATTTCCTTTTCATTTATTTCTTTTATCGAACATAAGACTGCATAACAAACATTTTACTTATTTTTTCGTATGATAAATGAGTGAAACTGTGAAATCAATGTTTTTTTTTGCAGTTAGAACTATCCTTTCTATCACACGTTATTGAAGGTGATACCAGTTAACGACTGAAGATTAGATGTACACAACTACGTTACTTGAAGTAAAAGGTCTTTCCTTGACACGCTATACTGGGATGTCGTTAAACCTTTACTGCGAAAAGAAATAATTTTATAGCCGTCTGAAATGCTTCTGAGATATTACTTGTCGAATCCCCTGTTCAGAAGTCCTGACTGCTGCAAGGTAGTTCCAGTACAGTTTCCAAGTGACCATATCTCAAATTATATCCACTATCGACATGCTAGAAAGCAAGGAAACAAACGATGTCTGTCATGCAGTAATTAGGGCTCCCATATAATTGTTACGGCATGACCATGGTTTGTTGTGAAAAATATGTGACCAAGAGTATAACTTCAGTTCATTTTACAAGTTTTGAGAAGCAGCAATTCTCGAAGGGAACCCTTAAAGTACGTAGAAGATAATAATTTCAATAATGTCCAATGTAAAATGCATCATATCACATGTCAATGAAGTGACATCATTTTATGTCACTGATTTCATTCCAGTTAACCCATTCTTTCTCGACAGAACACATAATTAGGGTTAAAATTCTTTTTATTTCCAGGCACAAACTGTCATATGGATATCTATATACAGTACAGTAGGCGTAGTCCCCTTTGAGGATTTCACATTGTCACTAACCTCAACGAAGCTTAAGTCGACTACGCCACGCTGTGACCTGAAGGTGAAGGTTTAATACACCTCATGCTGGTAATACAAAAATATAATTATGATTGTCTCTGGAAATAAAAATCGTTTTGACAAACGTAGTAATCACGATCACATCCACATGGTCAACATGCTGTTCTTCAGGATCCGTGCAGCTGTACATGTTGCCAAAAGCCGAAACCGTGAAACTAAACTAACAACAGAGAGGTAATCTACCCAATTATAGCTGTATGGTAGTGAATTATTAAAGACGACACCGGGACAATATTGCATGTCCCAGAACTAAGATCCCGCATCAACAAAACTTACGAAGTAGTGCCGTGGTATAACACTTCGCGAGATCAGCGGTTCAGATCCCTGTCCAGTCATCGAGATTCAGGTTTTCCATTATTTCCTTAAATTCCTTAAGACGAATAGTCCCCTGGGAAGATCAAAGCCGATTTCGTTTCTCCATAAAGCTTGTGCTCCGTCCCAGTGGCCTCGTCGTAGACGGGATGCTAAAGCCTAATCTTCCTTCCTCCCTTCCATTCCCGTCTAAAATGTCTTCTACATGTTTATATGAACTTATGATGGAGTGACAAAATCACGGGACAGCGATATGTACGTATAGATATGGAGATAGTGTGCCGTACACAAAGTATAAAACGGCAGTACACTGTCGGAGCTGTCATTTGTACTCAGGTGATTCATGTGAAAAGGTTTCCGAAGTGATTATGGCCACAAGATGAAAATTAACAGACTTTGAACGTGGATGGTAATTGGAGCTAGACCCATGGGACATTAAATTTCGGAAATAGTTAGGGAATTCAATATTCCGAGATACATCGTCACAAGAATGTGCCCAGAATACCAAATTTCAGGCATTACCTCCCACCAGGAACAACTCACTGGCCGAAGGCCTTCACTTAACGACCGAGAGCAGTGGCGTTTACGTCGTGTTGTCAGCGCTAACAGACAAGAAAGACGGCGTGAAATAACCGCAGAATCAATGTGGAACGTGCGACGATCATATCCGTTAGAACAGTGCTATGAAATTTGGCGTTAATGGCTACGGCAGCAGACGACTGACGCGAATGCCTTTGCTAAAAGTGGGACATCGGCAGCAGCACCTCTGCTGGGCTCGTGGCGATATTGATTGGACCCTAGACGACTGGAAATACGTGAGCTACTCAGATGAGTCCCGAATTCAGTTGGTAACAACAGATGGTAGGGTGTGAGTATGGCACAGACCCCACGAAGCCATGGACCCAAATTGTCAACAAGCATGCTGGGAGGGTGGTTTCGTAATGGTTGGGACTATGTTTACATGGAATGTACTGGGTTCTTTGGTACAACTGATCCGATCACTGAAGGAAATGGTTATGTTCGGTTACCTGGAGACCACTTGCAAGCATTCATGGACTTCATTTTCTCAAATAACGATGGAATTTTATGGATGACAATGTGCCATGTCAGAACATTCTGGACAGTCCGAGTGAATTATTTGGCCACCCAGATCACCCGACGCCAAACCCATCAAACATTCATGGGACATAATAGAGAAGTCAGTTCCTGTACAAAATCCCGCACCGGCAACACTTTCGGAATTATGGGCGTCTGTAGAGGCAGGTTGGCTGAATATTTCTGCGAGGGGACATCCAACGACTTGCTGAGTCCATGACACATCGAGTTGCTGCACTACACCCGGCAAATGAAGGTTCAAATTGGGTTCAAATGGCTCTGAGCACTATGCGACTCAACTGCTGAGGTCATCAGTCGCCTAGAACTTAGAACTAATTAAACCTAACTAACCTAAGGACATCACACACATCCATGCCCGAGGCAGGATTCGAACCTGCGACCGTAGCGGTAGCCCGGTTCCAGACTGTAGCGCCTAGAACCGCACGGCCACTCCGGCCGGCTGGCAAATGATGGTCCAGCATGATATTAGGAAGTATCTCGTGACTTTAGTCAACTCACCGTATTACATTTGTAACTGTCGGGCCTGGGGTGGGGGGCGGTTAGAGATGATGGGAGGGCTTAAATATATGTAATAACTAATGACAATGATCCTATTTGAATAATCTGGTATGTGTGGAAATGTTACTTCATTGCACCCAAGCTCTACGCAGCGACAGTTATGACAATGTAGGAGAAAACTGCCGTATGCAAGGTGGATATGAGGGACACTACTGATTACTACTGGTAATAACAAGCCACCTAGACTGACGCAATATCGAATTCCACATATTCAGAGTGATTAAATCGACCTATGTAACAGTTAGCTTTTAACATTATTTTTATTTGTGGGACATCCACAAATGTTCTGCAACATGTTCATGGTAAACAAATCCGCTACAGTTGTAACATACTTTATTGACCGAAGTCTTGCAAGAAAGAAGTCGCTATACTGTACCACGGTTTTGGGATCTTAGCTCAATTGTTAGGTGCATCTGAAATCTAGCAGTGGTGAGGTGTCATGTCCGTGCCCTAACAACTAACAAGCAATTATCTACCTTAGGTGGACCGTCAAATAACATCCAAAATTGTGGCTGCAAAGAATTCCATCTTTCAAGAGCGGTCTGCGCCCGGTCGTATTTTTGGACAAGAGGAATTTTCCCAGACCGCGATTGAAAGCTGGAGTACTTGGCAGCCACAATTTGGGATGTTATTTGACGGTCTACCTACGGTAGATGTTTGCCTCTTAGTTGTTAGGGCATTGGACATGACGTCCTACTGCGATTTACCGTGAACAGGAAGTTTTTGCTGTCAAATGGATCAGTGCTGGTTTGAAAAAATGTATCTGAAACAAAATTTTGTAATATTAAATATGGTGAAAACGTTAACTCTGACAGTTTACCCTCTCAGTAAAAGATTGTTAATACCGTCAATTGCAGATATCAGTGTACATTCTGCACACAAGAAACATTTTATCGCACTCGATCGCTGACGGGCTGAAACAAGTCACCTGTATACGCAAAAAATAAACGAATATTTCGCCTGCTTACAGCACCAGTACGTAATTGTCAATGATGAACCCACTTTCCTGTTCTACAGTTAAATTGTCGAATAGTAACTGATGGAATTCGTTTCTAATAAAAATTTGTGTGGAGTTACACTTGCTGTCACGATGGTAATCCTTCACAAAATCAAGTTTATGTTTATTGAATTCTGTTTGTTTGAGTACTAAGAATGCTAGTTGTTTCTTCAGTGATAACTGTTTCTTATGAGCTACTTTACAGAGATATCTAATACCATGTTAGATATCTATAATAATACAGCTTATTTGGATGTGCGTTACAGTATCGTTTTTTATTTACTGATCTCTTAAATTCATCAGTGAGAAGAACCACTGCACCATACGACATTTTTACTTCAGAACATTTCTAATCAAAAATAAAGATGAGCCAGAGATAATATAACACACTTTCAAGGCGCTGAATTTAGAATAGGGGTGTCAGTGACAACGTTTCTCATCTCGAGAGATGTGCTCACGACAAGTAAATTTTATAATGTCGCCGTCTCAGTGGCGATGGAGCAAATGTTGAATTTCAGATAAATAACTTAAAAAACAAATTTACTTTTCTACAGTAAATAAAGTATCTGAACCTACTACAAATCGTTGGCTTCATTTTAAAGCAGTGTCCAATTTTAAATGTATTTGCATCAAATTCGTGTCGCTTTCTGCCACTACTGTTTGCGCACTTTCCTACTTTGTTACTAACTCTGTAATATTTAAGAATCGGTATCTGATTACACACCTTGTATAAAAACTGGTCAGTATGTATCATTCTGCAAAATGTCTGAGGCAATAACCTGAATCTATGTAGATTCAGCAAATCCGCATCACGCATACAAATACATGTGAAATGTAGAAACAATTGTGCACTGTTATATAGTTATTAAATTTAATAGTTTTCAGCAGTGTTTCGTGTCGTTTGTGGCGAAATAACGATTTAATAAACGTTCGCTCGCTGTGTTTTTTTAGAGTTTTCTGTGTTTGATGTCGTTTAGTAAATTTCGTGCTTTAGTTTTCAACTGACGTTTCTTATTGTTTCTAGTGGAATATTTCAGTAAAATTTTCATTCAGTGTTTTAACTTCGTTTAGTGTTCCCGTGGCATTTTGAATTTTTTGGTTTTAGCTAAAAATTTTGTGAAGTTTTGTAGTTATTGCATCAGCTGTGGTGTAGTAATATTAGTACAAGTAGTTGCTTTTTTAGTAGATAGGGAATTTCGAGACCATTATTGTGAGTCCTATAAACAGTTCTACTGGTGTCACTGAACTTTGGTAACATAGACGTATAGTTTTCCTCAGTAACTGTAAAATTTTACCATGAGTGAGAAGTGTGGGCTCTGTTGTAGGTTTGTGAGTAGTGGGTTACGGTATTTTCATTGGGGGAGGGCGGGGGGGAATGCAGAGGTGAAGGCAGTGGTCACTTTAATGAGATCCTCTCCTGGGAATGCAGAATCTGCAGTAGAAATTAGTTGATAGAGGAGCAGGAGCGTAAGATCTGTGCCCTTCAGGTGCAGTTACAACGCACAAAGGAGGAACTAGATACGTTGAGGAGGGTGAAGGGTGGTGGGGAATGGGAATTGGCAGTTGGCAAGAATGAGGCTAGGAAGAGGAGGTATTCAGACAGTTTTGCTTTGCGTATATGCAATAGATTTGACCAACTGTCAGAGTTGAGTGGAGAGGAGCCTCGTGTAACTGTAGATGTAGGGAACATGCAGCAGTCCTCAGCAATTAGGAGGCCTAGGTTAGTTGCAAAGTCTAGTAGAAAGAAGAAGGTTCTGCTGGTAGGTACTTCTCACGATAGGGGTGTGGGTCAGCACTTGCAGGAAGTGGCTCAAATGGCTCTGAGCACTACGGGACTTAACATCTGAGGTCATCAGTCTCCTAGAACTTAGAACTACTTAAAGCTAACTAACCTAAGGACATCACACACATCCACATCCGAGGCAGGATTCGAACCTGCGACCGTAGCTGTAGTAACCAAAACAAACCGCGGGAACGCCTTGGGCTGCAGATCGGAGCCGCCAGGCGGGGAAGCCGCCGGCGGTGGAGCACGCACCACCAGGTAAACACCAGGACGAGTCGGACGACAGACCAACGACAACCGACAACAACCGACAATGACCGACACAACAAGGAAGAGAGAAACAATGGAGGCTTGTAGAAACCACAACACCAAACACCAACAGTAAATCCACTCGGAACCAGAGACAGGCAAACGTCAACAACGAGCAACGACCAGAACGCAGTACCGCCGAGATATAGACGCAATCCAGAGCGAGTACCAGACTGACTGGACTAGGTTTTTTTTCTTTATTGTGATTTCATTCTCCTGCCCCATATGGGCAGGGGAGGGCTGTCAGCGGCACAATCCGCCGCTCTTCAGCCGAGTGACATGAACTTAAAATAAGAATAAAATGGTACATACATAAGGCGATAAAGGGGAACTTAAAACAGAATAATGGGAGAAAATGGAGGTAAAAAATATAGACTAACACGGAGACATTCATGAAGGACAGTTAAAAAAAAAGTCACCAGAAAGTTAAAAAACACAGTTGGCGATTCTTAAAAACTCAGAGAAGACACTGAATGGACATGCACACATTAAAAGTCGGCCACAGTAGTAAAAACACACGACGAAGAATAAAACTGCCAGGCGCGACCTGCCGATGAAAAGGGCAGCGAGGATGGAAAAGGAGGGGAGAGCAAGGGGCAGCAGGGGAAGCGGCGGGATGATAAGAGGAGGGGCATCAGTGGGTACACAAAGAGGCAGGAGACACGTGGGGTGGGAGATGAAGAGGGAAGACAGGGCAGGAGGGAGTGCAGAGACACTGAAAGGAGGCACAAGAGATGGAGGCGGAGTAAGAGGGGGAAGCCGCTCAGGAGGAGGGAGGAGGAGGAGAGGGAGCCCTGAGGAGGAGGCAGGAAGATGGGGTTAGAGTTGGTAGGAAGGGTAGATGTCAGGGCGAAGCTCATCAACCAGGAGGGGTAGACGGTGGAAGCTGCCTTGGGAAAGGAGATGAAGGGTGTGGAGATGGAGAGAGGGTGGGACACAACGGTAAAGGCGTGGCAATTGGTTGGGGGTGGAGAGGAAAGGAGACACCAGGGGGTGAGGGGGATCAAGGCAATATATAGTGTGCGGATGTGTTCAAGGGAAAGGAGAAGGTGGGGGAAGGGGATGAGGTCGTAGAGGATGTGCGTGGGGGACGGAAGGCGGATGTGGAAGGTGAGGTGGAGCACATGGTGTTTGAGGATTTAGAGTGCTTTATAGAACCGGGGAGGGGCAGAAATCGAAGCTACACTGGCATAACAGAGGATAGGGTGGATCAAGAATTTGTAGGTGTGAAGGATGGTGGAAGGATGAAGACCCCATGTCCGGCCAGACAGGAGTTTCAGGAGGTGGAGGCGGTTGTGAGCTTTGTTTTGGATGGTAAGGAGATGGGCAGTCCAGGTGAGGTGGCGGTCGAGTGTGAGGCCAAGCTACTTGAGGGTAGGAGTGAGGTGGATAGGATGGCCATAAATGGTGAGGTAGAAATCATGGAGGCGGAAGGAGCGGGTGGTGCGGCCTATGATGATCCCCTGGGTGTTGGAGGGATTAACACGGAGGAACCACTGAATTGGTCAAGGTGGGTTTGGAGGGTACATTGGGACCATTGAAGGGTAGGATAAAGGGCTAGGAAGGCGGGGTCATCAGCGAACTGGAGAAGATGAACAGGAGGAGAAGGTTTGGGCATATCAGCAGTGTACAGGAGATGGAGGAGAGGGGAAAGGACAGAAACTTGGGGCACGCCGGCAGAGGGATAAAAAGTACGGGAGTAGGAATTGTGGATAGTCGCATAGGAGGGACGATGGGAGAGGAAGGAAGCAATGAGACAGATGAAGTTGATGGGGAGAGCATAGGTCTGGAGTTTGAAGAGGAGCCCGGGATGCCAGACACGGTCATAGGCGTTCTGGAGATCAAGGGAAACAAAGATAGCAGAGCGACGGGAGTTAAGCTGGAGGGAAAGAAGATTAGTAAGGTTAAGGAGCTGGTCGTTGGCGGAGAAGGAAGGCCGGAAGCCACATTGGGTAAGAGGAAGGAGGCGGTACTGGTTAAGGTGATGGTGAATACAGTGAGAGAGGATGGCCTTGAAGACCTTACTGAACACGGAGGTGAGGCAGATTGGACGATAGGAAGAGGTATCAGAGGGGGGTTTTTTAGGTTTAGGGAACAGCAGGACACGGGAAGTCTTCCACAGGTTGGGGTAAAATCCAGTGGAGAGGAGGACATTATACAGGGTAGCAAGGACAGACAGGAAGGATGGAGGGGATTCCTTGAGGTGACGGTAGGTGATGCCATCATGACCAGGGGCGGTGTTGCATTTGGTGCGGAGGACGAGTGTGAACTGGACTAGGGCAGAGCCGGTCCCTATATACAAAACTGGAGGGAGCGGCTATTGGCCGTTGTCTGCACATGGCGTAGCAGTGACGCCCACGCTGCGCGAGTGCCGCTGCTTGGAATAGCCGCTGCGGACGCGGAGCCCTCTATGGGCTGACCACGTCCATTTGTTCTGGCGCATGTTCGACTTTCGGGGCGGGAGGTATGAAGTGTTGGCAGAAGAGCCAACACTGTTTTGCTAGAGGAGGCCGAAATGCACGCTGTTAAGCTCACGCAGATTGGCGTGAGGTCTGGAACAAGGTAAAGTAATTATCCTATAGAGAAAAGAACGTAGTTCTTGGAATACTTAACTTTAATCCACAATTGGTGTACATCTCTCGTTACTGTACAAGCTTCACAATATTAATTATCAAATGCTATGGCGCCTTTCTAGGTCGTAGCAAATGACATAGCTGAAGGCTATGCTAACTATCGTCTCGGCAAATGAGAGCGTAATTGTCCGTGATCCATCTCTGGCTAAGTCGGCTGTACAACTGGGCGAGTGCTAGTAAGTCTCTCTAGACCTGCCGTGTGGTGGCGCTCGGTCTGCAATCATTGACAGTGGCGACACGCGGGTCCGGCGTATACTAATGGACCGAGGTCGATTTAAAGGCTACCACCTAGCAAGTGTGGTGTCTGGCGGTGACACCACAAGGTACTAGAGTAGCGGTCGCACGGTTCCAGACTGAAGCGCCTAGAACTGCTCGGCCACACCGGCAGGCTAGTTGCAGGAAGTGTTCGGAAGTGGGTACCAGGTCACCAGCATTGTGAAGCCTAGTGCAGGGTTGGCTCAAGTGACTGACAGCGTAAGGGAGTTATGTAGGAAATTTACGAAGGAGTATCAAGTAGTGATAGTGGGTGGATCAGGGAACAGTCTTGATAGGGACAGGGAAAATAATGCAGGTGGTCAGTAGTAGGGCAACCTTCGTACCAGGCCATGCTGCAGTGTTGCCAAATTTATTCAAGATCGCGGCGACGACGTCATCCAAGATGGCGGCTTTTGGCAGGAAAATAGGTCAATTGTGCTATGTCCACTAACCTAACCTCAAGAAAAAAATGGCGGGAATTTTGAATTTTGGCGGGAAAATAGTCCAATTGCGCTATGTCCACTAACCTAAGCCTCCAGAAGAAAAAAAAATGGCGGCAAGTTTGAATTCCAACATGATAATGCATGCAAAACCGTACTTCTCTTTATTATTATTATTCATTATTATTGATTATCATTTATAATATTCATTATCATTTATTTGTATTTATTATCATTTAATATTATTTATTATCATTTACTATTATTTATTATTATTGACCTGCTTCCACAAGAAAATACTCTCCAAATTCAAATTCCAACACGATAATGGCTGCAAAACTTTACTTTTGTTTATTATTCATTATCATTTATTGTCATTTATTATCATTCATTATCATTTTATTATCATTCATTATCATTTATTTTTATGGGCCTACCTCCACTAGAAAATTGCGCCAAATTCAAATTACAACACGATATTCTCTCGAAAACTGTACTTCTATGTATTATTATCATTTATTATTTATTCAAGATGTCCGATTTTCTCGGTGAGAAAGCCATTCTCCTTACATCCATAACAAAAATCTATCACAAGTTCAAATCCCCAAACCCACAATTGATCACATGTACGAGCTTTCTCCGTCACTTATCTTTTTTTTCACTGGTAGCCTATCATAATCGCGTCGAATAATAAACTGTACTTATAGTAATGTAATTCACGTCCTTTGATTTTGCAGGGGGGAAGAGACTGAAGTCTTTATTTCAAGCAGTACGGCCAACACTTGTTCTCCAACACAGTCAGCACACACATCTTTGATATCGCAGTGCAGTCACCACGATGTCCGCGCTCCAACTGAATTAGTTCAAATCCTTGCCACCCCCTGGCCAGTGGGCAGAGACACTGCCCACACCTGTCACGTGAGTCGGCCGGCCACTTGTGCGGGGGGCGAGCCCAGCGATTGCTCCCACGTCGTAAACATGTTTTTGCTGGACACGCTCGAACTCGTCGAGTTTGACGTCACAGCGGCCCCTTGTCCGCACACCAAGCGCATTCGTCGCCTCCACATGTTTCCCACCAACATTGTCTCCCTCGGAGCTGAATCGCACAACGGTCGGCCGTTTCCCTTCAACACTTTCGGCACCACGTTCAAACCTGTTGATGCCGACCTCACACCGCCGTTCGCCACGTGTCTCTGTGCGAGCGAGAACGCAGTGCTACACTTTTGGCCACAAAGCTTGCTCGACACTGGAATCCGCCATGACTATATAAGCCCACCTTTGGACCGCACTAGAATGCCCGCTAATTGACTCGCTCTCGCGCGCAGGTAATAACAGTACAATCGCTGCTCCACCGTCACACACCCTCCATACACACGATGGACATAGCCTTCTGTAAATACCTGGAAAATGACTCTTCATTTCAGACATTACGGTCATGCAGGTGTGTCAGAACTGACTTCTCCATGCCCACACAGCGAAACTCCAGAGCGCAGCTGGCGTACACGTGGCTGGCTGAGCCCGCTCCCTGGCCCGCTGACGTCAAGCACACCCCCATGAACAGCGCGCCAGGTAGGCGGCGGCGAGCGGCGCCTGATCGTCCCGCCACAAACGGTCAGGCGCGCGCGCGAGCACTTAACGCCGGACACAATGGAACCTGTCGACTGCGTGCCGTACAAAGGATACATTTAGCGCCAGAGTTTGACCGACAGTGGATCCACCATGACCGTATAACAGCGCATTTGCTCATCGCGAGAATGAACACTAATTCACTCTCACCACGCCATTATATTAAATAATTCCATTTAAAATTTCATATACATATTCAAACGTGTTCAACTACCTAATTTCAACAATTTTTCGAGGACCGCCACCTCAGCCTCCTCCTAGGAACCAGCGTCAAGTTTCAAATTTGTCAGTAAACAAAGCTCACTTGCACTTCTGCCACCAACCTAAGAAAATTGTTTCAGACTAGGCCACCAGCATTCAACCTCTCCCTACACGTTTCTGGTACACGGACTCACCCTGCTCTATGTCCATGGATGGAGGAACGAATTTACTTTATTTAGGAATGGAGTATATGTATCACGCCGACATGTCCCACATCATACAGACCTGCAAAACACTCCTACATAATTCATTTATAATGTTCTACACACACGTTTGCCAATTGTAAACAGTTAAAAATAACTCATAGCACAGCCTACAGACATGCGAACTGCTCGTAAATAATGCAAACATTTACCTCCAAATACCCAAACAACTGCTAATTTTCGGAAATAATTTCAGTTCATAGGCTGATGGTAGGAGGAACGAGTGTACTTTATTTATTTGCAACATATCTTTTTGAAACTTTTACTTCTCATAGGTTTCGATATGTAAGGATGGCATAAGGCAGTTTCTGAACTCCAGTAGTGCACTACACTTGGCAACACAACCACACCCATGAAGATATTTATTCCAATCCAGACCTGTAACTCGTCTACAGACAAATTTGTCCAGTTATTTGTCTACTCACTCACATTCTGACCAGATTGCCGTTATTGAGCATAAACAGCTCAGACATCACAGTGCTGCTCGGGGAAGTAAGGAAGGGCTGCACTCTATTTATTTGGAGCCCTTTTATTTAGTCGTAGAGTATATTTGTCACAAAACACCCGCACTGATCCCACTGTGGTCATCTGACACAGGCCACAAACACGTAAACAACTCCTAATTTCACCACACAATACCAAACAGCTCTTAAATAATGCAGTACACAATATCAGCAGACGAGCTCTGTACTCTTAAACTCTACAAATAAAGCACTGCACAGTGCACAGACATGCTCGCATAATAGTGCAACAGACGCGCCCAAACACCACCAGCCGCCATATCGACCAAAAGTCTCTGCTCGGCCTCCCCCAAACATGACCTCAACACAGTCACATCCGCACCTATCACCGGAGAAATTGATATCACCTATGCGCCTTAGATTACACTCCAAGGCAGGCTGCGAGCGCGTGCGGTCGGCGGGGATTCCAGAGTCTCCAGCCAAGTTCAGCTTCCGAGCGCTCGTGACAGCCGACACATGTGAAAGCTGCATTGTTCTTCTCATGTATACCGCCGGCGTCTCAGGTCTGGACCTGCCTTCATGTCTATTCTCAGAATAGCTCATAGCTCGTTGACACACTCGATTAACGCGGCCGGGAAAACATTTACTACTCGCATGCAACGAGATGGTGACGGAAAAACCAAATCACTCTGATCTGCACTGCAGGCGCGTGTAATCATTGAGAACACTCTATTTTTTTTCGAACAACTTATTTAATCATACAGTGTATCTATCACGCTATCACAAAACGCCAATCCCAGATGTGTCCTGGGCCATGTTGCACAGCCCACAGACACGCACCCAATAATAATTTCAGTACACACTATAGCTAATTGCTACTAAATAATACATCACACAGATGTGTAGATACGGTCAGTACTCGTAAACTATCCTAATAACGCGTAGCAGAGCCTGCAGATCCACTCACAAAATAACTCAGCAGACGTGCGCAGGTACCCCCACTCTGCACCCTGCCCACAGGATCATGGAGTCACCCATCCGTCTGATTTCAGACCTCACACATCCCCTGCTCGGCTTCCGCAAGCGTGAGTTGGCGCGGTCAACGCACTCGTCAGCGGTCAAAGCACAGACATACGTTCGTCCAGGACCACGATCCCGAGCCGCGACCACCGAATGCGGGTGAAAGTCAGCTTTATATCAACGTAGCATAATTCCAAAGCGCAGCCTCCATACGCTAGACACATCATAGCAGCACCTGTCTTTACCTCCTATGACACTGTAGCACACTACACATTGCTCCTTTTTAGCTGTTTACAATTAGCAAGCGTGTGTGTAGAACATTATAAATGAGTTATGTAGGAGTGTTTTGCAGGTCTGTATGATGTGGAAATGTCGGCGTGATACATATACTCCATTCCTAAATAAAGTAAATTCGTTCCTCCATCCATGGTTGTCGTGCAGGGTCAGTCCATTTACCAGAAACGTGTTGGGAGAGGTTGAGTGCTGGTGACTTAATTTGAAACAATTTTCTTAGGTTGGTGGCGGAAGCGCAAGTGAGCTTTGTTTACTGACAGATTAGAAACTTGGCGCTGGTTTCTAGGAGGAGGCTGAGGTGGCGGTCCTCGAAAAGTAGTTGAAATTAGGGAGTTCAACACGTTCGAATATGTATATGAAATTGTAAATGGAATTATTTAATATAGTGAGGTGGTGAGAGTGAATTAGCGAGCGTTCACGCGACGAGCAAACACGCTGTCGGTCAAACTCTGGCGCTAGACGTATCCCTTGTACGGCACGCGGTCGAAAGGTTCCATCATGTCCGGCGTTAAGTGCTCGCGGGCGGGGCCGACCGTTTGTGGTGGGACCCACAGGCGCCGCTCGCTGCCGCCTACCTGGCGCGCTGTTCGTGGGGGTGTGCTTGACGTCAGCGGGCCAGGGAGCGGCTCAGCCAACCGCGCGTACGCCAGCTGCCCTCTGGAGTTTCGCTGTGTGGGCATGGAGAAGTCAGTTCTGACACACCTGCATGACCGTAATGTCTGAAATAAAGAGTCATTTTCCAGGTATTTACAGAAGGCTATGTCCGTCGTGTGTATGGAGGGTGTGTGACGTAAGCGGGGCGGCGGCGCAGCGATTGTACAGTTATTACGAGCACGCGAGATTGAGTCAATTAGCTGGCATTCTAGTGCGATTCAAAGGTGCTGTTATATATTCATTGCGGATTCCGCTGCCGAGCAAACTTTGCCGCCAAAAGTGTAGCTCTGCGTTCTCGCTCACACAAGGACATGTGGCGAACGGCTGTGTGAGGCCGGCATCGACAGTTTTGGACGTGGTGCCGAACGTGTTGCAGGGAAACAGCCGACCGTTGCGCGATTCAGCTCCGATGGAGACAATTTTGGCGGGAAACGTGTGGAGGCGACGAATGCACGTGGTAAGCGGACAAGGGGCCGCTGTGACGTCAAACTCGACGAGTTCGAGCGTGTCCAGCGAAAACATGTTTACGATGTGGGAGCAATCGCTGGGCTCGCCCCCCGCACTAGTGGCCGGCCGACTCACGTGACAGGCGCAGGCAGTGTCTCCGCACGCTGGCCAGGGGGTGGCAAGGATTTGAACTAATTCAGTTGGAGCGCGGGCGTCATGGTGACTGCACTGCGATATCAAAGATGTGTGTGCTGACTGTGTTGGAGAACAAGTGTTGGCCGTACTGCTTGAAATAAAGACTTCAGTCCCTTCCCCCCTGCAAAATCAAAGGACGTGAATTACATTACTATAAGTACAGTTTATTATTCGACGCGATTATGATAGGCTACCAGTGAAAAAAAAAGATAAGTGACGGAGAAAGCACGTACATGTGATCAATTGTGGGTTTGGGGATTTGAACTTGTGATAGATTTTTGTTATGGATGTAAGGAGAATAGCTTTCTCACCGAGAAATTCGGACATCTTGAATAAGTAATAAACGATAATAATACATAGAAGTACAGTTTTCGAGAGAATATCGTGTTGTAATTTGAATTTGGCGCAATTTTCTAGTGGAGGTAGGTCTATAATAATAAATGATAATGAATGATAATAAATGATAATGAATGATAATAAATGACAATGAATGATAATGAATGTTAATAAATGATAATGAATAATAAACAAAAGTAAAGTTTTGCAGCCATTATCGTGTTGGAATTTGAATTTGGAGAGTATTTTCTTGTGGAAGCAGGTCAATAATAATAAATAATAGTAAATGATAATAAATAATATTAAATGATAATAAATAATAATAAATGGTAATTAATGTTCATAAATGATAATCAATAATAACGAATAACAAAGAGATTACGGTTTTGCATGCATTATCATGTTGGAATTCAAACTTGCCGCCATTTTTTTCCTTCTGGAGGCTTAGGTTAGTGGACGTAGCACAATTGGACTATTTTCCCGCCAAAATTCAAAATTCCCGCCATATTTTCTTGAGGTGAGGTCAGTGGATGTAACACAATTGACCTATTTTCCCGCCAAAAGCCGCCATCATGGATGACGTCATGCGATGTTGCCAAGTCTACGTGCCGCCATCTTGGATGACGTCATCGCCATCATCTTGAATAAATTTGGCAACAATGCAGAGTGGCCTGGCGCGAAGGTTGCCCTACTACTGTGGTCACCTGGTAAAGATAGCTACTCAAATTGGAGGCACTACTGTGCATATCGTGCAACTGTTTCAGTGTCATGATCGGCCTCGCGTTAATGCGGCTGTTAGGCGCATTAACAAGGAGCTGCAGAGGGCGCTGATGGCAGTGGGCATGGGTCATCTACATCTACATCTATACTCCGCAAGCCACCTGACGGAGTGTGGCGGAGGGTACCTTGAATACCTCTATCGGTTCTCCCTTCTATTCCAGTCTCACAATGTTCGTGGAAAGAAGGATTGTCGGTATGCCTCTTTGTGGGCTCTAATCTCTCTGATTTTATCCTCATGGTCTCTTCGCGAGATATGCGTAGGAGGGAGCAATATACTGCTTGACTCCTCGGGGAAGGTATGTTCTCGAATCTTTAACAATAGCCCGTACCGAGCTACTGAGCGTCTCTCCTGCAGAGTCTTTCACTGGACTTTTCTATCATCTCCGTAACGCTTTCGCGATTACTAAATGATCCTGTAACGAAGCGCGCTGCTCTCCGTTACATTTTCTTTATCTCTTTTATCAACCCTATCTGGTACGGATCCCACACTGGTGAGCAGTATTCAAGCAGTGGGCGAACAAGAGTACTGTAACCTACTTCCTTGTTCTCGGAATGCATTTCCTTAGGATTCTTCCAATGAATCTCAGTCTGGCATCTGCTTTACCGACGATCAACCTTATACGATCATTCCATTTTAAATCACTCCTAATGCCTACTCCCAGATAATTTATGGAATTAACTGCTTCCAGTTGGTGATCTGCTATTTTGTAGCTAAATGATAAGGGATCTGTCTTTCTATGTATTCGCAGCGCATTACACTTGTCTACATTGAGATTCAATTGCCATTCCCTACACCATGCGTCAATTCGCTGCAGATCCTCCTGCATTTCAGTACAATTTTCCATTGTTACAACTTCTCGATATACTACACCATCATCCGCAAAAAGCCTTAGTGAACTTTCGATGTCATCCACAAGGTCATTTACGTATATTGTGAATGGCAACGGTCCTACGGCACTCCCCTGCGGCACATCTGAAATCACTCTTACTTCGGAAGACTTCTCTCCATTAAGAATAACATGCTGCGTTCTGTTATCTAGGAACTCTTCAATCCAATCACACAATTGGTCTCATAGTCCATATGCTCTTACTTTGTTCATTAAACGACTGTGGGGAACTGTATCTAACACCTTGCGGAAGTCAACAAACACGGCATCTACCTGGGAACCCGTGTCTACGGCCCTCTGAGTCTCGTGGACGAATAGCGCGAGCTGGGTTTCACACGATCGTCTTTTTCGAAACCCATGCTGATTCCTACAGAGTAGATTTCTAGTCTCCAGAAAATCCATTATACTCGAACATAATACGTGTTCCAAAATTCTACAACTGATCGACATTAGAGATATAGGTCTACAGTTCTGCACATCTGTTCGACGTCCCTTCTTGAAAACGGGGATGACCTGTGCCCTTTTCCAATCCTTTGGAACGCTACACTCTTCTAGAGACCTACGGCATACCGCTGCAAGAGGGGGGGAGGGGGGGGCGGCAAGTTCCTTTCCGTACTCTGTGTAAAATCGAACTGGTATCCCATCAGGTCCAGCGGCCTTTCCTCTTTTGAGCGATTTTAATTGTTTCTCTATCCCTCTGTCGTCTATTTCGATATCTACCATTTTGTTATCTGTTCGACAATCTGGAGAAGGAACTACAGTGCAGTCTTCCTCTGTGAAACAGCTTTGGAAAAATTCATTTAGTATTTCGGCCTTTAGTCTGTCATCCTCTGTTTCAGTACCATTTTGGTCACAGAGTGTCTGGACATTTTGTTTTGATCCACCTACCGCTTTGTCATAAGACCAAAATTTCTTAGGATTTTCTGCCAAGTCAGTACATAGAACTTTACTTTCAAATTCATTGAACACCTCTAGCATAGCCCTCCTCGCACTACATTTCGCTTCGCGTAATTTTTGTTTGTCTGCAAGGCTTTGGCTATGTTTATGTTTGTTGTGAAGTTCTCTTGGCTTCCGCAGCAGTTTTCTAACTCGGTTGTTGTACCACGGTGGCTCTTTTCCATCTCTCACGATCTTGCTTGGCACATACTTATCTAACGCATATTATACGGTGGTTTTGAACTTTGTCCACTGATCCTCAACACTACCTGTACTTGAGACAAAACTTTTGTGTTGAGTCGTCAGATTCTCTGAAATATGACTTTTGTCACTTTTGCTAAACAGAAAAATCTCCCTATCTTTTTTAAAATTTCTATTTACGGCTGAAATCATCGATGCAGTAACCGCTTTATGATCACTGATTCCCTGTTCTGCGTTAACTGTTCATGTAGTTCGGGTCTGTTTGTCACCAGAAGGTCTAATATGTTATCGCCACGAGTCGGTTCTCTGTTTAACTGCTCAAGGTAGTTTTCAGATAAAGCACTTAAAAAAATTTCACTGGATTCTTTGTCCCTGCCACCCGTTAAGAACGATTGAGTCTCCCAGTCTATATCGGGCAAATTAAAATCTCCACCCAGAACTATAACATGCGGGGAAAATCTACTCGAAATATTTTCCAAATTATCCTTCAGATGCTCAACCACAACAGCTGCTGAGCCAAGGGGCCTATAGAGACATCCAATTACCATGTCTGAGCCTGCTTTAACCGTGACCTTCACCCAAATTATTTCACATTTCGGATCTCCGTCAATTTCTTTCAATACTATTGCACTTCTTATCGCTATAAACACGCCTCCCCCTTCACTGTCCACCCTGTCTCTGCGGTATACATTCCAATCTGAGTTTAAAATTTCATTACTGTTTGCATCTGGTTTCAGCCAACTTTCTGTCCCTAGTACTATGTGGGCATTGTGACCGTTTATTAATGAGAGCAGTTCTGGGACCTTTCTATAGACGCTCCTGCAGTTTACTATTAGCACATTAATATTGTTATTCCCTGTTGCATTTTGCGTACTCCTACCTTGCCGTGTCTCAGGAGGCGTCTTGTCTAACCTAAAAAACCCACATGTGCACTCCACACGAACTCCGCTACCCTTGTAGCCGCTTCCTGCGTGTAGTGCACGCCTGACCTATTCAGGGGGACCCTACATTTCTCCACCCGATAGCGGAGGTCGAGAAATTTGCACCCCAGATCTCCGCAGAATCGTCTGAGCCTCTGGTTTAAGCCGGCCGGGGTGGCCGAGCGGTTCTAGGCGCTACAGTCTGGAACCGCGCGACCGCTACGGTCGCGGGTTCGAATCCTGCCTCGGGCATGGATGTGTGTGATGTCCTTAGGTTAGTTAGGTTTAAGTAGTTCTAAGTTCTAGGGGACTGATGACCTTTGAAGTTAAGTCCCATAGTGCTCAGGGCCATTTGAACCATTTTTGAACCTCTGCTTTAAGCCTTCCACTCGGCTCCAAACCAGAGGACCGCGATCGGTTCTGGGAACGATACTACAAATAGTTAGCTCAGATTCCACCCCGCGAGCGAGGCTTTCCGCCTTCACCAACTCCGCCAACCGCCTGTATGAACTGAGGATGACCTCTGAACCCAGACGGCAGGAGTCATTGGTGCCGACATGAGCAACAATTTGCAGTCGGGTGCACCCAGTGCTCTCTATCGCCGCCGGCAGGGCCTCCTCCACATCTCGGATGAGACCCCCCGGCAAGCAGACAGAGTGAACATTGGCCTTCTTCCCCGACCTTTCCGCTATTTCCCTAAGGGGCTCCATCACCCGCCTAGCGTTGGAGCTCCCAATCACTAATAAACCCCTTCCCTCATGTGCCTGCTCGGACCTTGCTGAAGGAGCGGCGACATGTCCACTCACAGGCAGAGCGGGCGATGCCACACGGCCAGCCTCCACATTGACCTTCCGCTTCGTGCGTCGCGAACGCCACTGAACCCGCCACTCCCCTTGGGGAGAGGGTGGCCCAACCGCGCCCGGTACCCGCGAAGATGTCTCGTCAGCAGGGACAGTGGGTGAAGCATGTAACACCTGGGGTGTACCATGCGATGCACCAGACTCCCCACTGCTGCTACACTCCGAGGCAGCAGCCTGAAGACGGCTGACCGCGGCCAGTTTCGAACAGTGGCCAGCCCTTCCTGCGTCCGTACACAGCAGTCACACATCCTATCCATCCTAAGAAATCA
Organism: Schistocerca serialis cubense; assembly: GCF_023864345.2. Classification (NCBI taxonomy): domain Eukaryota; kingdom Metazoa; phylum Arthropoda; class Insecta; order Orthoptera; family Acrididae; genus Schistocerca; species Schistocerca serialis. The sequence goes on along the minus strand of NC_064640.1, from coordinate 351,123,241 downwards.
ATTTACTGTAGAGAGTTAATAAGCTTTTAACTAGACTGCTAATTCACAAAAAGCGGCTGATAGTTGACTAAACTGTGGTTACTAGACACTTCTTGTAGAAAACAATGAAAATAGCGCTACCTGTCTCTGGACTGTATTCAAAACAAACACGAAATCTATGGAACATTATGACTAGCACTCGACCATGAAAGCTTCCTAAAAGCAAAAACACGCAGAAGAAGAAGTGACAAGAAAGAAAAATACAGTTAATATTTAAATTAACATAGCTCGCTGCACAGCAGACGGCAGTTACGACATCTCAGTGGTGCCATTTGGGTCTATCAGTAGATCGGATTTCACTAGGCATGGCCTGCACTGCAATAGGTATGGGAAGGGAAGGCTGTTTAAGCTTACAGGTGAGAGTGTAGTGGGTGGTGGTGGTGTTGGGGTCACTCATGGATAAATTCCTGAAGTAGTTGTCGTTAGAGCTGCACCGTCTTCACACTGAAGTCAGCTGATAGGTATACCTGCTTAAAGGAAGTCCCTCTAACTAAGAGCTCACCTTCCGAGGATGTAATGTTTCCAAGTAGAGAAGGAATTGGCATCTTTCATCAAAATATAAGAGGTATTAGAGATAAAGTTAGTGAACTACTTATAGATGATGACTCTGAAATTATTGGTGTATCAGAGCACCACTTAAATAATTTGACATTTCAGAGGCTTCCTTTACCAGGATACAGATTAGCTGTCTGTTCCTCAAGCAGTTCCTTGCGGGGGGGGGGGGGGGGTTATGTACATAAAAGACAGTATTCCATTTGAGTATATAGATGTATCACGATACTGCACTGAACAGTTATTTGAATGGTGTGGAAGGGCAGTTGAATTTAGTGAAACTAAACTTCTAATTGTTGTTGTTTATAGGTCCCCTAACTCTCACTTCAGAGGATTTCTGCTCAAGCTAGAGAAGGTTCTTGATTCACTTTGTAGGAAGTACCAGAAATTAGTTATGACTTCAATATTAATTTTGTATATGATGGTGCAAGAAAAAGGAATTTGGTAGATCTCCTAAATTCATATGATCTGATGCAGACTGTGGTCTTTCCCGCTAGGGCGTAGGGGAACAGTAGCACAGCCACAGACAATATTTTTATTCATTCTTCATTGCTAGATGGGCATTCTGTTAGTAAAAGCGTGAATGGCCTTTCTGACCATGATGCACAACTTTTAACACTAAAAGGCTTTTGCATGCAAACCAGTGTCATATTTAATTACAAACTATGTAGGAAAGTTAATCCAACGGCAATGGAGAGTTGTTTAAACCTTGTCAAGGAACAAGAGTGGCAGGATGTTTATAGTGCTGATAACATAGATGATAAATACAATGCTTTCCGTAATACATTTCTCATGCTCTTTGAGAGTTACTTTCCATTAGAACATTCTAAACGGGGTACCAGCAGTAAGAGGCTGCTCGGGTGGCTGAATAGTAGGATAAGGGTATCTTGTAGAACAAAGGGGGAATTATATCAAAATATTAGAAGTAGTCACAATCAAGCTATAGTAGCCCACCACGAACAGTATTGTAAGGTGCTTAAATTGTTATTAGGAAGGCAAAGAGTATGTGGTATGCAAATAGAATAGCTAATTCACAGGATAAAATTAAAACCATATGGTCAGTTGTAAAGGAAGTGTCTGGTCAGCAGCATAAGGTCGATGATATGAAGTCAGTTCATAATAAAAATATTTATGTTACTGATAAATCAGATATATATACAGTATTTAACAATCATTTTCTGAGCATTGCTGGTGAATTAGATAAAAATTTAGTTTCTACAGGAAATCATGTAACTTTCTTGGCAAACGCCTTTCCGAGATTGATGTCTGAAATACTCCTCTGTGATACAGAGAAGAGGGAGATTGAGTCAATAATTAAATCACTTAAGACTAGGGACTCTCATGGTTATGATGGAGTGTCTAGCAGAATATTAAAGCACTGTGCTGCACATGTTAACCCAGTATTTAGCCATATTTGTATTTTTCCTTTAGGAATGGTCAGTTTCCTGAGCGATTGAAGTACTCAGTAGTAAAGCCGCTTTATAAGAAGGGGGAAAGGGATAATGTAGATAATTTTAGACCTATTTCTATGCCATCAGTGTTTGCAAAAGGTATTGAATAGTCTGTGTATGTAAGGATAATTTATCATTTCATATCACATTATTTGCTATCAAATGTACAGTTCGGCTTTAGAAGTCGTTTAACAACTGAAAATGCTATATTCTCTTTTCTCTGTGAGGTACTGTATGGGCTAAACAAAAGGTTTCGAACGATTGGCATATTTTTTGATTTAACTAAGGCATTTGATTATCTTGATCACAAAATATTGCTCCAGAAGTTGGACCATTACGGAATACGGGGAGTAGCCCACAATTGGTTTACCTCTTACTTTAGCAACAGGCAGCAAAAGGTCATTATTGATAACGGTTGTGATGTAGGGTCTGAGTGGGGTACTGTCAAGTGAGGGGTGCACCAGGGATCAGTGTTGGACGACTCCTGTTTCTTCTTTATATAAATGATATGCCTTCTAGTATTACGGGTAACTAAAATATTTCTATTTGCTGATGACACTAGCTTGGTAGTAAAGGATGTTGTGCGCAACATTGGCTCGGTTTCAAATAGTGCAGTCCATGACCTAAGTTCATGGATTGTCCAAAATAAACTAACGATAAATCACAGTAAGACTTAGTTTTTACAGTTTCTAACACACAATTCAACAAAACCTGACGTTTTAATTTCACAGAACGGGCATATGATTAGAGAAACTGAACAGTTCAAATTTCTAGGTGTTGAGATAGATAGTAAGCTGTCGTGGAAAGCCCACATTCAGGATCTTGTTCAAAGTCTTAATACTGACATTTTTACTATTCGAACGGTATCTGAAGTGAGTGATCGTTCGACACAAAAACTAGTCTACTTTGCTTATTTTCATTCGCTTATGTCGTATGGTATTATATTTTGGGGTAACTCTTCCCATTCTAAAACGATATTTTTGGCTCAGAAACGGGCGATTCCGGCAGTAAGTAGTGTAAGTTCACGAATCTCTTGTCGACCCCTGTTCACGAGTCTGGGTGTTTTTACATTGGCCTCTCAATATATATATTCCTTCCTGTCAATTGTTATTAACAATATTAGCTTATTCCAAAGAATAAGCAGCTTTCACTCGGTTAATACTAGGTAGAAATCAAACTTGCATTTGGATGGGACTTCCTTAACTCATGTGCAAAAAGGTGTGCAATATACTGCTGCATCCATTTTCAATAAGCTACTACTCACATTCAAAACTCTTAGCTATAATCCAAGCGCTTTCAAATCTAAACTGAAGAGTTTCCTCATCGGTCCCGCCTTCTATTGTGTCGAAGAGTTCCTTGAAAAATTAAACCGATTCTTATTGTATTGTTGACAACGTTTACTTAAACTTATGGAGTGACTTTTTTCGGGTTCACAAAGATTTAATTTTATCTGTTATTTTTATGTTGTAATTTCATGTACTAACACGTTCCACGACCTCGGAGATTTGCTCCTCAATTTGGTCCTACGGAACTTGACGTGTAAGTACAAATAAAAAAGAAACCGTCACCTGTTACATGTTCTTTCTCCACTAACTGCATAGGTGAACAACGTAAAAATATCCGAACTCTCATGCTGTTAAATGTAATTCTTTATGTACTCTCTGTAGCAGTGACAATAAGAGGCAACACTTACATTTAAAAAGTTTTTTCTGCCAATAAATCACTGCTGCCATTTTCGTTACAAGACATAGACATTTTATGAATGGGTGGTGCCTGTTCTTCCTGACATGTACGTAAGAACTCATACCACGCCTTCATATAACTGATTCGCCTAAATGTACAATGGATCCACCTTCTGCAGTGGGGATACGCAAGTACGTCCAAACTCAGTCGGGAATCTCAAAGTAGCGAGGATGGAGGAAATGGACAAGAACTGCGGGTAAGTGGTGTTTGGTGGGATTGTAGTTCGGCAGTGAGGCATGCCGAGATAATCCACGCAGTTGCGATAACACAGTGTCCCGGATGGCTGAGTGGTTAACACACCTACCTAATAAGCACGCGATCCCGGGTTCGAATCCTGCTACGGTACACATATTCACTGGTCGCCGCTGATTCCGAGTAAATTCCCGATGCGGCTGACATCAGTAATCGCTTCCCTTTCATTTCCTTTCTCCCTTCGTCACCTTCAAGTTCCACGTAAAGCTACAGACAAATTGGCAGCGACGCTCTGGAGTCAACCGCGCACACACCGACTTGGACGTAGCCTTTAACGCATGGTTCTGCAATGGACCGTCAATAGATCACAGAACTACCAGATATTTCCACACTCATCCTAGGGAGGAAGCCGAAACCCAGGATGATCGTCGGTATACGAAACTCCTTCGTACTGCGAGGACTACGACTCTGCATCCCGATAGTCTATTTTCTAGCACAGACTGCCGCCTAGCCCAATTGTTGCAACAAAAACTGTAAAGTATGATGTAGAATAGTCGAGATAGATTCTGATGAGTAGACAGGCGTAGGGACAGTTGAAAATCATACTCCTAATCGGAAGACGGCTGGTTCAACCTAGCCATGTAATTAAGACAGTGAAACATCTCAGCTCTCAGGTGATAAGTACCATACTATCCTTTTACGTCTTTATACCATTTTCACACCATATTTAACATGAGATCTCAGTTCCGCATTTAAGATCAAGGAAATAATGTTTCTGGTACATGTTGAGTGGAATTTGATATCCGTAGAATTCTATGGGTTAAGTTCACTGTGGAATCATATGTGGGACGAGATGGACATGACGGCAGCTTTCCATCCATGTAGCGACGGTTGAATGAAAATCCAAAGGAGAATATCCAAATAATCCCACTATAAAGAACTGCATATGTTCATAATATTATATTAACAAAAACAGCCACTACGCATTACTTAAACCAGTCTGTAATAGACTGCATCTTGTTGCCAAAGATACAGGGAATATTTCAGAAATCACAAGGTTTAATAGACTAGATATGGTTGTTACCTCCGTGATAAAGTGCCTTAATTGAATGTTTCCGAATTTTACGACAAATGAGCATGCTAAACACAATCCGAATGGCACGTGAAACAAAAATTGTAGGAATAAGATTTCACACTTTTTCTCACTAGATGGCGGCACTGAAAAGTAGCTATAAATTATATTCATCAGTAACGACCACATCTGAACCACTTGGTCCTCGCTCTACATTTGCATCACCTGTATGAATAATTCCAGAATCTTTCTTCCTACCAACGACTAGAGACAGTCCCTCTAAGCCTGACATTACTGCCTCCCTTCATGTAGTAACCTCCAGATAGCCTGTTCATGTACTGCACAGGCTTTCCGCTTAACGCCTCCGCATTCAGCGAACCGAGCACAGCACTATACGAGTTCGTTGACATCTGTTCGCCAAGCTCGCCACTCCAGGCCCTGACTAGAACCGCCCTTTTGTTGTTAAAACCGTGCATTCTACCTCATCACGCGCAGTAGAAATCCGCTCTTGTGTCTATTCTTACCCAAATTTCGCAACACGTTTCTATCACAGCTCCAACAGATACAGAGCATTATGAAAGCCAAATCTGGAAACGGAAATATCGGAAATTTCGTCAAATATATGTGAATTAAAGGACTCATTGCAACTAAAAGTAAGAAAATTTTTGAAGGGCTGGTGAAGATGTAGTTCAGATGACCACAACTCGAAATACACGGTCCTGTCACATTAGTGTGACCACTATCTATGTTCGAGGTCTGCGTGCAATAACCACTTACACGGTCGGCAGGCGCAGTGAGGCAAGACGAGATAATCTGCGCAGTTGCCTTTGCCTAGGTATGGAGGGTACATAAAGCGTCGCGGAGGGTGAGGGGTGGGGGGGAGGTAGGGATACGGAAACAGTGAAGTGGAAACGGAGAGATTTCTATGACGTCCAAAAGGGCATGATTATCGGTTTTCGGGCCAATGATGGAAACATGTCTGAAATGGCTATGTTTTTAAACTGTGGCGTGCTACCGTGGTTAGAGGGTACCGAGCTTAGCAAAATGGCGCTATCCAAAACAGGCGCCGAGGCGACTCTAGTGAACCACGATCCGCGTATGACGTGGGTGAACGACGGCTGCGGAGATGTGCTTGGGCGAATAGGCATGCAGCTGTCCAGATGAACCAAGGGTCTACTAACAGGGTCTCTTCACTGCCCGTTGCTGCGTATGGGCCTCTGTAGCAGTCGCCTGGTTCATACACCCAGACTGACTGCTGTTCATCGACGAGGAAGGCTGAAATTTGCAGGCCAGTACCGCAACTGGACGTCCACTAAGTGGCGACAGGTGACCTTTTCAGGTGAATCACGTTTTATGCGCCATTTGACAGATGGCCGTTGGCGTGTACGGCCTGAAACTTCTGAAAGCAAACAACCTACAACAACAGTCGGAAGGCTCCAGGCAGGAGGTATTCCTTGGGTGATCTCGTCGTTGTGAAAGGCACAGTGGATCAAAGCAAGCATGCATTTGTCCTTGGAGACCATGTCCACTTCTACATACAGTTTGTTTTTTCTCGACACGATGGCATCTACCAGCAGGACAATGTAGCGTGTCACACAGCTCGTAGTGTACGTGCGTAGTTCGAAGAGCACCACGACGAGTTTAACGTACTCCCCTGGCCGCCAGCTCCCGGGATTTAAATGCAGTAGAGAATCTGTTGGGCCACCTCTGATTATTCGCGCCACGAATGCTCAATCGAGAAACCTAGAGCAGCTGACCACGGCATTGGTGTCGGCGTGGCTCTAAATGCCCGTAGGTACTTTCGAAACCTCACTGACTCCCTTCCCGCACTTCTGGTAGCTCCCCGCGCTGCAAAGGATGGTTATTCGGGCTTTTGACAGGCTGTTACTTTAAGGTGAGTGGACGACGTATTAAAGTTCCAGCATCAAAAAGAAAAATTAACTATACCTGAGAGGCGCAGTGGTGCGCGCAACGGTAGGTACTTATCTGTCTCCAAGATCTGTTCTTTTCTAAATGTGTGCTGTGGATACGTCTCTGGGTGGAGACTAAAGTTTTGTCTTGACGGGTCGTACGAACTTTGGCGCGAACCAACCAACAGGAGAGCTAAGCGAAAGAATTAGTTTTTTGAGGCCTCGTGACCGGTACATAAGGATACTCTCTTCTTCCTGCTGCCGTGCGTAAGACCTGCCGATCTGACAAGGGGTAAAACGCTTTGACTTGTGATAGTGAAATGGGAATACTCATCCAACTTCGTTTTGGAGTATGGTGAGATTGCATATACGTGATTGTACATTCCGTGGCTTTGCAGATTGTGAAATAATAGATTTCTTTCCACGATACATTTTGCAGTCGTATGGAATGTTGGAAATGTTAGAATTTTTGTGTGTATAAATTCTTTAGAACACGTGTGGATCAATATCCAATTACCATTCAGTCATCCTTGATTTCATGTGGCTTATATCGTTGTTCTTCGAATCGTGAAATAACATTTCAGGCATCAGTATTAATACGTGGTTAATTTCTTTTGTCTGTTGTATCTGGCGGCAATGTAAGCGCTCATAATTCGCTGCATTGTATATGCCCATGAAATAAACCATCTGATCAGAAGTGTCCGGACACCTATTGGCCGGCCGTTGTGGCCGGGCGTTTCTAGGTGCTTCAGTCCGGAACCGCACTGCTGCTACGATCGCAGGTTCGAATCCTGCCTCAGGCATGGATGTAGGTTAGTTAGGTTTAAGTAGTTCTAGTAGTTCTAAGTCTAGGGGACTGATGATCTCAGATATTAAGTCCAATAGTGCTCAGAGCCAATTGAACCAATTGACTGACACCTATTAATTTACGTTGATGTGGGATATATCCACCCCTTTGCCTTTATGAAGGCTTTAACTTCGTTGGGGCACTTTCAATATCTGTGGGGGAATGGCAACCCATTCCTCCTGAAGAGCCGAGACGAGAGATGGCAGTGATGTTGGACGTTTGGGTCAGGAACGACGTCGACGATTCAATTTATCCCATAGATGTTATAGTAGGCTGAGGATGAGACTTTGGGAAGGTCATTCGATTTCATGAATATTATTGTTCACAAACCATTGCCTCAGAGATGCTGTTTTGTGACAGGGTGAACCGTCGTGCTGATACGAACGATCGTCATTTCCTAACCGAGCCTCAACTGGACACAGTACACAGTGGTGTGAAATGTGTTAATATCCTTCGGAATTTAGCGTGTTCTTAAACACAATAATTGGACCCCACCTTAACTACGACAAATATCTCCATAGAATAGCACCATCTCCTCTGTACTCCAGGGCTGACACTACACGTGGTGGCAGGTAACGCTCTCCAAATGTTCGCAGAACCCAAGCATTTCGATCGGTGTACCATAGGGTACAGTGTGATTCATCACTTAAAATCACTCGCTTAAATTTGTGTACTCTCCAGTGGTGGCGCTCACTACATCACGGGAACCTGCGGCTTATGTAGAGATGCTCCACCGTTGTACCCTACTCTATTTAACTTCTTACGTGCAGTCATTGTGCTAGCTGGACTGCTGATGGTTCTTTCGAACTAATGAGTGAGTCCTTTCTCTGATTTTATTTAGACTTTTTACAAACACCCTCCGCATCGCAGGAAACTCCCTGGTCTTGCTTTGGCTGTGGTTGTTCCTTCACGTTTCCGCTACACAGTCACATCACCGACAGTCGATGTGGACAGCTTTAGAAGAATTGAAATGGCCCCGATGGTTTTGTTACTCAGGTTACATCCGTGGCTGAACCACATCGAAACCACTGAGTTTTCCTAACCGAGGCAGTCTGCTATTACCGTTTCTCTACTCACTACACAATACTCCCCGCCTACTTTTATATTGGCAGATTTTCCTCTCATCATCCGGTGGTCAGTTCTGCATTACATGGGGGTCTCCGGAAACTTTTGATTAAGTAGTATACGTTTCTTGTTTTCAAAATACAGGTCACTGTTTTAGGTTGAGCATTACTGAGATTTTTAAGGGTTTATTATCACTTTCCCTGGTCTGCGTTCAAGTTAACCTTCAACGTTTTGCGTATGTCCACTTGTGTTCATTCAAGAACCACGTTCTCGAAACGTACCACATGCCTTTTAATTGTACTTGAAACTCCGAGGAAACATCCTGTCTTATGCAGAGATTGCAGTTTTATTAAGTAAACTTTTCAAATATACGGGTAAGTTTGTCGTGCTTTGAACTTCTACACAGGAGCCAGTGGAAACGCAGATATTGAGACATTTCCGCTACTACAGAGTTTTCAGGATATTATTGTTGGATGATACAGGGCACACAAATTGCGAAAACATTTGAACTGTACGAATTATATCTGCAATATGCAATTCCTTTAGATGTATATTAAGTAGTGGCAGGAGGTCAACAGTGATAATTATGATTTCAGTTCTGTCTTGGTTAACTCTGCCTGAACTCTCTCCTTTTTTTTAATATTCCGTGAACTTTGCGAAAGTCCTTGCCACTCTGAAAGATGAATAATCTGAGTCTCATTACGTTTACCCTACATCTACATCTGCATGTACATTACATGGATACTCCGTAAGCTACCGCATGGTGCGAGGCGGAGGGTACCCTGTACCACTACTAGTCATTCCTATCCTGTTCCACTCGCAAATAGCGCGAGGGAGAAACCATTCTGTATATGCCTCCGTATGAGCCCTAATTTCTCGAATCTTATCTTCTTGGTCCTTATGCGCAATGTATGTCGGAGCAGTAGAAACGTTCGACAGTCAGCTTCGAATGTCGGTTCTCTAAATATTCTCAATAGGGGTTTGTAGAAAAGAACGCCGCCTTCCCTCCAGTGATTCTCATTTGAGTTCCCGAAGCATCTCCTTAACACTTGCGAGTTGCTCGAAGCTACCGGTAACAAACCTAGCAGCTCGCCTCAGAATTGCTTCGATGTCTTTCTTCACTCCGACAAGGTACTTGATCAGTACCCAAGAACAGGTGCACCAGTGTCCTATATGTAGTCTCCTAAACAGGTTGTAATGGTACTTTAATTATGCAACCATGACGGCACCTCACCTCAACCTCTCGATACCAGTAATATTCTACTGTGTTTCTGCAGAATAGTTAACATATTTCTGTGACAACATTCAGATTTGATTTCATTAATGTAGAGGTACTTTGATACATCGATATGTTTATATTGCAATGATATTATTCTTATGTGTATTCTTTCTTTGGTCACAATGATATTTGACGTACTTGTAACTCTGATTTTTGGGCGCGTAAGTGGTTATTAGAAAATCAAGTCTTGGTCGTCATGTTGAAAAGACGCAAATTGTAGTCAGTTTATGAAATGTGAACTTTAACAGTGAAGAAGATATTTTCAAGTATGTTTTACATTGTGAAGTGATGTTTTGTGAGTTACGTGATATTGCAACAAAAGTAATAAAAAAGAAGTGTAATTTAAATTCGGAGTGCTGATTACTTTTTTACATCACCATTGTCCTAACTTGCAAAAGTTTAGTCTTCAACACGCATCTATAAAACTTTTGAATATCACAGAATAACACCTAGGCCTCTTTGCATCCGAGCTTGGAATCATCACCACCTAGATTTTCGACGATTGAGCCATGAGTTCACAACGAGACCAGCGTGGGAAACACGAAAAGATGAGTGCCTAGTTTATCCATTATTTCGTGAAATGACTTTATTAACTGTGCTCTAATGACACCTACCACATAATATAACTTTGTTGTTGCCCGAAAATGCAATATTTAGCAGCGTGAGCAACACTACAATCATAATTAATTTTTGACCTTTGTTGTGGTAGGGTTGTTAGAAGGTGAACGACTCCTTCCTAATGTTTTCCCGTTAAACCGAAGTCAACCATTCGCCTTCGCTCTTACAGTTCCCACAAGCTCGTTCCATTTACTTTCGCTTTGCAATGTTACGTCCAGATATTTAAACGGGACACTAGTAACACTGTAACCGAACATTACAGGTTTGTTCTTACCACTTATCAGCATTAACTTACATTTTTCTACATTTAGAGCAAGTTGCCTTCATGAGACCAACTAGAAAATTGGTATCAGTCGTCTTGTATCTTCCTACAGTCACTCAACTTCGACACCTTACCGTACACCACAGCATTATCACCAAACAACCGCAGATTGCTGCCCACCAGGGTTATTACAAATGATTGAAGCGATTTCACAGCTCTACAATAACTTTATTATTTGAGATATTTTCACAATGCTTTGCACACACATACAAAAACTCAAAAAGTTTTTTTAGGCATTCACAAATGTTCGGCAGACATCAAGCCGATAATCAAGCTCCTCCCACACTCGGCGCAGCATGTCCCCACCAATGAGTTCGAAAGCATCGTTGATGCGAGCTCGCAGTTCTGGCACGTTTCTTGGTAGAGGAGGTTTAAACACTGAATCTTTCACATAACCCCACAGAAAGAAATCGCATGGGGTTAAGTCGGGAGAGCGTGGAGGCCATGACATGAATTGCTGATCATGATCTCCACCACGACCGATCCATCGGTTTTCCAATCTCCTGTTTAAGAAATGCCGAACATCATGATGGAAGTGCGGTGGAGCACCATCCTGTTGAAAGATGAAGTCGGCGCTGTCGGTCTCCAGTTGTGGCATGAGCCAATTTTCCAGCATGTCCAGATACACGTGTCCTGTAACGTTTTTTTCGCAGAAGAAAAAGGTGCCGTAAACTTTAAACCGTGAGATTGCACAAAACACGTTAACTTTTGGTGAATTGCGAATTTGCTGCACGAATGCGTGAGGATTCTCTACCGCCCAGATTCGCACATTGTGTCTGTTCACTTCACCATTAAGAAAAAATGTTGCTTCATCACTGAAAACAAGTTTCGCACTGAATGCATCCTCTTCCATGAGCTGTTGCAACCGCGCCGAAAATTCAAAGCGTTTGACTTTGTCATCGGGTGTCAGGGCTTGTAGCAATTGTAAACGGTAAGGCTTCTGCTTTAGCCTTTTACGTAAGATTTTCCAAACCGTCGGCTGTGGTACGTTTAGCTACATGCTTGCTTTATTCGTCGACTTCCGCGGGCTACGCGTGAAACTTGTTCGCACGCGTTCAACCGTTTCTTCGCTCACTGCAAAAAAAAAAAAAAAAAAAAAAAAAAAGGCTCTGAGCACTATGGGACTCAACTGCTGAGGTCATTAGTCCCCTAGAACTTAGAACTAGTTAAACCTAAGGACATCACAAACATCCATGCCCGAGGCAGGATTCGAACCTGCGACCGTAGCGGTCTTGCGGTTCCAGACTGCAGCGCCTTTAACCGCACGGCCACTTCGGCCGGCCGCTCACTGCAGGCCGACCCGTTCATTTCCCCTTACAGAAGCATCCAGAAGCTTTAAACTGTGCATGCCATCACCGAATGGAGTTAGTAGTTGGTGGATCTTTGTTGAACTTCGTCCTGAAGTGTCGTTGCACTGTTATGACTGACTGATGTGAGTGCATTTCACGCACGACATATGCTTTCTCGGCTCCTGTCGCCATTTTGTCTCACTACGATCTCGAGCGCTCTGGCGGCAGAAACCTGAAGTGCGGCTTCAGCCGAACAAAACTTTATGAGTTTTTCCACGTATCTATAGTGTGTCGTGGCTATATGTCAATGAATGGAGCTACAGTGAATTTATGAAATCGCTTCAATCATTTCTAATAGCCCTGTATATACAGAGGAACAGTGGTCCTATCACACTTCCCTAGGGAACTCCTGATATTTTTATCTCTGATGAATATTCACCTTCGAGGACAATATACTGGGTTTTATTATTTAAGAAGTCTTGGAGCCACTCACACGTCTGTGAATTTATTCCATATGCTCGTAACTTCGTTAACAGCCTGTGATGGGGCACCGAGTGAAACGCCATCCAGAAATTTTGAAACTGCCTGTTGCCATTTTTCCATAGTTCGCAGTATATCATGTGAGAAAACGGAAAGCTGAGTTTCCCACGAGTGACGCTTCCTGAAACCATGTTGAATCATGGATATAAGCTTCTCAGTCTCAAGAACGTTAAATATATTCGAAATGAGGATATGTTCCAGGATTCTGCAGCAAACCGAAATTAGGGATATTGCTCTGTAATTTTGCGGGACCGTTCTTTTACTTTTCTTATACTAGAGTCACCTGCGCTTTTTTCCATTCCCTTGGGATTGGCGCTGGGCGAGAGATTCACGATAAATGCAAGCTAGATAAGGAGCCAATGCCGCAGAGTGCTCCTTGTAAAATCGGACTATGTGATTTATTTGCATCCAAATTTTTCAGATGTTTATCTACGCCAGGGATTCTGATTACTATGTCGTCCATACGGGACTCTGTCCAATGGTTAAACGACGGTATGCTTGTACGATTGTCCTGTGTGAACGATATCTTGAACGTGAAATTTAAAACTTCGGCTTTCGTTCTGTTATCTTCAACTGACACACCAGACTGGTCTTCAAGGAATTGAATGGAATGCTTAGTTTTTTTATGTATGACCAGATTATTCTCGTATTCTGCGCCAGTTCTTTTGCATAGGTGTGACGGAGGCAGCTTTTGTATGCTTAGCGCATAGATCTTTTCACAGAGGCACGAATCTCTACTAACCTTTGCTTGTTGTCATTTGTGTGTTCTCTTTTGAATCGCGAGTGCAACAGCCTCTGCTTACTCAGCAGCCACCGAATTTCGTTATTAAACCATGGGTGGGAGGGTGGGGGGTCTTTTGCATTCTTTATGCACTTACTAGGCACATAACTCCCCTGACCACGATTTATAATTTGCTTAAGCTTTGCCCATAATTCCTCTGCGTCCACCTTAAGCGAAATAAGTGATGGCAATTCACTGTCTAAGTGACATGCTACGAACTATGTATCTGCTCTATCTAGCAAAACACTGTCCTAGCCTTCTTAACTTATTTATTAACTTTCGTAACCATAGTTGCTATAATGACGTCATGATCGCTAATCCCCATTTCTGTATTGACATTGTCGATAAAGTTCGGTCTGTTTGTAGTTCCAAGATGTAAAACGTTTCCATTCGTGTGGGTTGTCGAGCTAGCTATTGAAGATAGTTCTCAGAAAACGTGTTCAAAAGTATGTCGCATGACTGTCCGCCTATACCGTGCACCCCCCCCCCCCCCTCCTTCCCCCGGCAATGAATCCATAAATATTCCAGTCTGCGCTCGGTAGGTTAAAGTCGCCTCCAACTAGTATTAGTATTTCATGATCTGCGTATTTCCGCGCCACTGTCGGTAGACTTCCTTTGAATGATTGTGAAAGTGGCACAGCGGAGTTTATTGTGAAAATATCACAGTGGTAGAAACGTAACTTCACTATCACACTTAACTGCCTCCTCAATAGTGACAATATTTTTGTCAACTGCAATTAACATTCCATCTCCTATGGCCTCTAATCTGTCTTCCCGATATATCTTCCACGACTCGCTAAATATCGCAGAGCTTTCCACTTCGGGTTTCAGTCAGCTCTCGGTCCCAAGAATAACTTGAGTGCAACAACTTTCCTGGAGGGCAGTAAAATTGGAAATTTTATTAGGAATACATCGACGGTTTATTGATAAAATTTTGCCAGTCGAAGTGTCTTTACTCTGAACGCCATCTGACTTCTCTTGCTGCGTGTCGACCGACGAGTGTTCATCAGAGCCCCCCAAACTACCGTCTAGACGAAAAAACCCTGTTGTGCACTCCACAAATACTCTGCTATTCGAGAAGTTGCTGCCTTTGTGTACTGCACCCCTGACCTATAGAGGGGAGTCCCACAAATCCACACACGATAACGCATGTGTAGAAATATTCACGTATGTGCCAGATTTAACGTAAAGGAGTAACATTTCAGGGCACAAAAATCCGGGCTCGTAGTCTTTTATGAGCTCCCAGATATGAGTGAAGACATTCAAGCGAAAGCGCAAGACGGTAGTGGGAACGCCAATAACACGAATCGATCAGCAGTAACGTGAAATATTGTAAACAAATGAAGTACAGAAGAACTCCACTAATTAGAACATCGCAAACACGATATTTCGGATTTTCTTTTTCGGTAATTTTCTTTTGCCGTATAGAACTGAACATGCTTAACGATGCGATGTTGTGCCTCTGTGAGATGAAAATCAAATCGTTTGGTGTGGCAACAGTCTACTATTCTGCATGGCGTAATGCCAATTACAAGGTTCAAAAATGGCTCTGAGCAGTATGGGACTCAACTGCTGTGGTCATAAGTCCCCTAGAACTTAGAACTACTTAAACCTAACTAACCTAAAGACATCACACACATCCATGCCCGAGGCAGGATTCGAACCTGCGACCGTAGCGGTCGTGCGGTTCCAGAGCCAATTCCAAGGCATATGCAGCGTCAGAATGTGACACCATATACTTAGTGGTGTCTTCTCCTTCACTATGTCCGTCTTCAGAGTTGCTCAAAATGGTTCAAATGGCTCTGAGCACCATGGGACTTAACATCTGAGGTCATCAGTCCCCTAGAACTTAGAACTACTTAAACTTAACTAACCTAAGGACATCACACACATCCATGCCCGAGGCAGGCTTCAGAGTTGTCATCAGATTGAAACTCGACTATAGACACAATGGCTTCCTCACTGATTTCTTGATGACCGTTATCCTCGTCTGATATCCTGTTCTTGAAGGCAATTTTCTCACGTATCTTCACACCACAGGGATTCTTGGAGAAGCTGAAAGATATCATTATTGTCCCATGCCGAAATGGATACACTTTTATTCATATTTAAATAATGATTTGCATATGTCTTGCTATCACCTTCAATCTCTGTTTCGACTGAGACGGTATTTGCACTTCTTGATCAAACTATTTTCACGCTCATGATAATACTGGCTACTGAATTTCTTTGCCTCTCTGTGGATGTTCGAAGGAAGGATCGTTTTCTCGAATACGTCCGGCTTCTATCAGCTTTACTTTGATTTTTGTAATAGAGATGGAAAGGGTTCATATTCATGTGTTTTAGAGCTCGTGGTTTCGCAGACTTTCCGGTTACCACACCGTTTGTTGCAGCGGCGTTGCTAAAGGCTAAAACAGTAAGGCGTTGTTTATTCATTTTAAAACCTGGTAAGCCGGCCGATGTGGCCGTGCGGTTAAAGGCGCTGCAGTCTGGAACCGCAAGACCGCTACGGTCGCAGGTTCGAATCCTGCCTCGGACATGGATGTTTGTGATGTCCTTAGGTTAGTTAGGTTTAACTAGTTCTAAGTTCTAGGGGACTAATGACCTCAGCAGTTGAGTCCCATAGTGCTCAGAGCCATTTGAGCCAAAACCTGGTAAAGGCGACCCTTCTTTCGAAGCACGGCAGCATCAGCTGGTAACTTTTCTCCACTTGTCGGTAATTGTCATATCCCGTGTTTCTTCTTTCAACGGTGTAGCCAACCATCGCTGGCAGCAAATCTTGAATCACTATTCATGAGTTTGTTCAGTTGCAATGCCTTTTCTTGAATCAATGTATCGCTAATAGGAACGCCTTTTTGTCTTTCCTGAGTAAACCCACAAGAATGTGAGGTAAAAGGGCCTGATGACGCTGTAGTTTGGTCCCTGTATATCAAATGTTCAAATGTGTGTGAAATCCTATGAGACTTAACTGCTAAGGTCATCAGTCCCTAAGCTTACACACTACTTAACCTAAATTAGCCCTAGACCGCTCGGCTAATCGCGCGCTGCCCCTTTATATCCCAAACTAACCAAACCTATCAATTTATGCACGAAAACATGACCACAGGATCCACCGCAAGTGCTATGACAGTTAGGCAGGTGGTGATAAAACATGTATTTCATGGTCGAGCGACTGCTCATAAGCCACACATTACGCCGGTAAATACTAAACGACTCCTCGCTTAGTGTAAGGAGTGTAGACTCTGGACAGTGGAAAAACATTGTCTGGAGTGACGAATCACGGTACACAACGTGGCGAGCCGTTGGTAGGGTGTGGGTATGGCAAATGCCCTGTGAACGTCATCTGCCAGCATGTGTATTGCCAACAGTAAAATTCGGAGGTGGTGATGTTATGGTGTGGTGGTGTTTTTCATGGAGTGGGTTGGATCCCTTGTTGTTTTGCGTGGCACTATCACAGCGCACGCCTGCCATGACGTTTCAAGCACCTTCTTGCTTCCCACTGTCGAATAGCAATTCAGGGATGGCGATTGCATCTTTCAACACAATCGAGCACCTGTTTATAATGCACAGCCTGTGGCGGAGTGTTTACACGACAATAATATCCCTGTAATGGACTGGCCTGCACAGAGTCACGACCTGAATCCTATAGAACACCTTTGCGATGTTTTGGAACGCTGACTTCGTGCCAGGCCTCACTGACCGACATCGATACCTCTCCTCAGTGCTGCACTGCGTGAAGAATTGGCAGCCATTCCCCAAGAAACATTCCAGCACCTGACTGAACGTATGCCTGGGAGAGTGAAAGCTGTCATCAAGGCTAAGGGTGGACCAACACCATATTGAATTCCAGTATTACCGATGGAGGGCGCCACGAACTTTTAAGTCATTTTCGGCCAGGTTTCCCAATATTTTTGATCATATAGTGTATGCTAGATAGTCTGATATCTTTTTACTAATAAAATCCTTCATATATTTACTGTTCATTTTTACAACCCTATGATATTCCTCATCTTAGACCCTTTTCAACCATTACAATCATATCATAATCATGTAATAAGTCAAGTGGTTGTTTAGTCATTTTCAACACTGCATCCCAAGGTAAGCCTGGTGCAGTAAAATACCAAGATCGATCTAAATTATATGCTTTTACACAAGTTTTTCTAAAATTTTCAAGTACATCAGACAATAACAAATACATAAATTTTAAGATACAGATCTTGATAGTCACTTTGATTTGTAATATTAAATTTTTTCCAAACTATTTTTGTATGTTTACAATATTTATCACTTATTTCAAAGCCATACAGTTTATTATAGAATTCTTCTTTTGCTGGTAATTTTGTCTGTTCAAATTCTCTTCAAGAGTCCCTGTAATCATATGGACATATGCCTTTCCTGGTCACTAAATTAAACAACCCTTCTGGGACAAATATTCTAATGTTTTTCATTTGAACTCTCTTCAAATTTGATGCAATGTTTATCAAGTGAAGAAGGTGTCAATAAATCTTTTTTTGTTTTTTTGAACTTTCTGTTCTCTTACCAGAACTAAAATGTCTATCTTCATTATTTGGTATAAGGCAGAGTTAGAATGGAAACATTTTTTTTTACAAACTTTCAGATTTTTATCTCATAAAATTTGCAATTTTCCGAATAAAATATATATATATATATATATATATATATATATATATATATATATATATATATATATATATACAGGGTGTCCCAGCTATCTTGTCCACCCAAAATATCTCTGGAACAATTACAGCTATTGGAAAACGACTTTCACCGGTATCAATGTAGGGCTGGAGTCCATGAATGTACATATTTGGAAACATTTTAAAACGAAAGCGTATGTGTTTTTAACACAAACTTATGTTTTTTAAGTGGACCTCCTATATTTTTTCTACAGCAATCCATATCATGACAAAGCACATACACAATGGCGTTGATTGCATCGCAATATTCCCATTACATCCCGAGATATTAAGATGCGAAATTGACGCTTGAAACACCCGACATGCGCTGCTAGCGCACGTCCTGAGGCTCAGGCGTGAACCCCATGCTGCCCGTAATCGCGATGTGATTGACTTGCGTAATCACACTTCCATACTTATCAAGAGGTCCGAACGAATAATTTGGTCTGCTGCCATCCTGCATTAACGTCGTACATTCCAGCAGGTATTTATCCCATAGGCTAGGGGTGATGCGCTTCTGTAACGTATCTGTGTACCGCAACGTTAGTCACAAAGTTAACTTCGCTTGTCGTTAATCCGTTACTAAAAAGGTAATGCCGTTCAACGTTAAAACTTTACTTTACTGGAGATCTAGCGCAAGTGACAGTTAATCATTCACTCGTAAAATTCATATTGATGGTTTTAGTGAAACGAGCAAGTGGACTAAAAGTTTTACCGTTGTTTTGGTAAAAATATTTTGATTTGGGAAGTTCAGTTAGGACATAGAGGATGAATGTAAACATGTTCAACGAATTGGTTTTATTATCACATAATTATCAATGTTATGTTTATCTAATGCGTTAAATGACAAATTGTTGCAAACACATGTTTCTTAACATCACTGGGTAAAATGGCCCTTTGTAGAAACTTCCACTGTGATACCAGCACTACATACTAAACATAGCGTTCACATCTCATGCTCAAAGTAATGCCCATTGGCTTGCATACATAGGGTCACTCTGCGGATGAAGGATGCCCTACATCGTGCTACCGTTTCCTCTTTGATGGCTATGCAAGCATCAATAATGCGTTGCTTCATGTCCTCTGGTGTTGTTGGTTCATGTTGGTAAACACCATCCTTCACTGCTCCCCAAAGAAAATAATCCAGCAGTGTAAGGTCCGGAGATCGGGCAGGCCACCTAACTGGGCCACCTCGTCCAATCCACCTACCAGGGAACTTACGGTTCAGAAGTCGTCGTGCTCGTAAGGCGTTATGTCCAGGGCATCCGTCATGCTGATAACACATGACCATTCTCCGGTTCAGAGGTACGGTGTCCAAGAGAACAGGAAGATTGTGTCGTATAAATCTGGAGTATTGGCTGCCATTTCGGATGCGATTTATAAAGAAAAAGGTCCTATAATAGTATCTCCAATAATCCCACACCAAACATTAACTTTCCACGGACGTTGATGCTCTACCTGACGGAGCCATTTTGGATTGTCTGCGGACCAATAGTGCATATTCCTCATATTGACAATTCTTTTGTTGGAGAATGATGCCTCGTCGGTAAAGAGAACATCTGCAAAAAAATTTGGATTAGTCAGAAGTTTTTGCTGAGCCCACCGACAAAATGTTACCCTATTGTGGAAGTCATTTCCGTGAAGATCCTGGTGTAAATTAACATGGTAAGGATGAAATTTATGAAGCTTAAGAATACGCTGTGCACTTGATTTCGACACACCAACTTCACGTTCAATTTGACGTGTGCTGATTTGAGGATTCACAGCTATGGTAGCGAGCACAGCAACTTCAGCACGTTCATCTGTGCGTTTTCTGGGACGATGTCGAGGTCTTGGATGTACGCTTCCCGTTTCACGTAGACGAGATGTGAGGCGACCAAACATCCGGCGCGAAGGCGATGGTTTGTCAGAGAATCGTCTTCTGTACAGTCGTTCTGCCTGAACAGCATTTCGTCCACCTACAACAGGGTACAGTACAGGTATGTAGAGTAGGGTAGAAAACAGACATATTAGTAATACTAATGTTCACTAACAGTACTATCAACAAACAAGCAATCTCATAACGTATTTCCCGTCAACGTACATTCTCCATAGATCAGCAGCATTTCTACCATATCTTCATGTGTGTACATTATACTGTCCAGTATAAGTTCCACAACACAACGTTTATTCACAATGTGTACTACCTCCGTGCCGTCACTAGATTACTCTGATGCACGACTACACTGGCAAGCGGTGTACTGCACGCCAAAGCAACAACAAATGGGATGCTCGGAGGGTGGTGGAGTACAGGAGTTTGCATGGGTCGCAAATCATAAACAAGGCGAAGTGGTAACTGTGGCAATAGTGGGAACTACGTTGGACACTTGACTAGGTAGAGCCAGGCCCTGCGCGACAGGTACAATGGGTCATATAACGCATTAGGTAAACCTTATTTTGGGTGTGCAGGATAAATAAGACAACCTGACGGGTGTACACCGATCGGTACTGGTTCACATTGTGTACATAGATACGTAAAACGTGCAAGAGGGAAACCATTATGTGCTTATGAGAGTTGATGGCAGCACACCGTATTATTCGTTTCGGACCTCTTGATTAGTATGGAGGTGTGATTACACATGTCAATCACATCGCGATTACGGGCAGCATGGGGTTCACGCCTGAGCCTCAGGACGTGCGCTAGCAGCGCATGTCGGGTGTTTCAAGCGTCAACTTCGCGACTCAATATCTCGGGACGTAATGGGAATATTGCGATGCAATCAACGCCATTGTGTATGTGCTTTGTCATGCTATGGATTGCTGAAGAAAAAATACAGGAGGTCCATTTAAAAAAAAACATAAGTTTGTGTTAAAAAACACATATGCTTTCGTTTTAGAATGTTTCCAAATATGTACATTCATGGGCCCCAGCCCTACATTGATACCGGGGAAAGTCGTTTTCCAATAGCTGTTATTGTTCCAGAGTCCAGAGATATTTTGGGTGGACAAGATAGCTGGGACACCCTGTGTATAACTCACATGGGAAGTATCTCATTGCATTTTTTCAATATAATCTACGCCAGTTGAAAATGTTTTAATTTTTATGTGCATTACTTCAAGATCTCATAAAATCGGTAACTTTTTACATAGAAGGCTGTAGATTGCTGTGTTATAAAGGTCATGTGCAGAAGAGGATGGGCACCAGGTCGAGGAAGCTGAAACAAAGTTTGACAGACAAGATACTTTCTGATGGTAATGCCATAAGAAGCAGGCTGACAGACAAAATGACTGAAGAACTACAGCAATATTATGGGATGGCCGTTAGAAATAATACTGAGGATTTGTTGACAATGAAGCAGGCAGTATGGGCTACCTTCTTCCACAGACTGTCAACTAATGGAAAAACCAGTACAACACCTCTTCGCTCCTGGACCTGATTCATGGTGCAATTACTGCAATCCTCAGTGCTCAAACAGTTCATACAGCCATAAACATTCCATCCGAGCAGCAGTCGTGGATATCATAAAACTGATTTACAGAGACCTGGAAAAACCTGAATTACTGAAGAAATGTCTGGATGGTCAGACTCAAAATCCTGATGAGTCTTTCAATAATGTTATATGGACTCACATACCAAAACATGTTTTTGTTGCAATGAAGACACTAAATTGGGGAGTCAGTGATGATGTTATTGCATTTAGTGATGGCAGTATTGGTAGGGTGAAACTGCTACAGCATATGGAAATTAATCCTGGAGCGAGCTGCATCAGAGTTCTTGAATGGATGGACAAAGTTCACATTGATATATCAGAGTATGCTGCACAGTTGGCCACTAAGGAGTCCAGAAAGAAGAAAAGAACAAAAAACTAGGAAAAAGATCATGGTGATGATGTACAGTATGGTGCAGGGTGCTTCTGAGTTCTGATCAAGATAAAGACCAACATTTTTACATTTCGTAACTCTTTCTGAATTTTTATCTGTAGGATGTAATGCACATTTTATAGCCCATAGAAAACACTTTTGATCTTTATTTTTCACATTAATACTTGCTTTTTTATTTTTATTTTATCTGGTAATTCGGTGTAAGGTGGTCTTCTCAAAGGAATATCTGTTAATTCCTAGTGGAAAACCAATGATTCTATTTAATGTCCATACTGACCGATATGCTTCCAAATCACCCATTTTGATAAAATGTTTTGTTTACAGATCATAAATTTTTTAATTATCTCTCAATTGCGATCCTCTAGTATTCTGTCTGAAACTGTAATTCCATAATATTTCTGCTTGTCTGCAGTTGGTACTCACAAAAAAGTCTTAAAGTTATTTTTCAATCCTAGATGTGTTCTTTCATTATCTTCTACAATTTTCGTAGTTTTCGGTTTTACCACAGTTAAGAAATGATTAGGTTCAACTGAGTTTATAATACTTTCAAACTTAACAGCTTGTAATCTGTTTTCATATGCAGTATCAACTAGATAATCTCTAACTGTTCTTCTGTCTCTTGGTTTCTCATATAAATTAGTATAAAAAAGAAATTTTTCTTTACCAGTTCTAGTCTGCTGTTTTGCAAATACATTGGAGAAAATGGAAATATTTTTTAAACATTTTTCTTCATTAGTTCTAGATTTCTTTTCATGAACACATCAGTAGAAAATGGAATTATGTTTTTCAATGGTTTATCATCATTATTATCCCTACTTGTTTGTTCCTCAAACACATCGTTAGAAAATGGAAAAGTTTAACAAGTGTGAATTGCTCCATTTGGCCTAATATATACAGAAAATAAAATTCATTATATTTGTAAAAATTTTCTCATAATTCAATCAGTGAGACTTCTTATTTAATATACCGTATATTTAAAATTGAATACTAGATTGTCTGTTCTTATTTTTCATATATTCTGAAAAATTTCTTACAATTATTGGTATGCTTATCTTTATGAGAAGAATCTTTGTAAAAACAATTTAAATTTTTCATCTCTTAACAAGCCTCTCATTTCTTTGCCACTGTCAGTTTTTTTTACTTTACATTGACAACAATATTTTCGAATGTTCTTCATGCAGAATTAGTTGTAAATGATTTTTATAATAATGTTTAGAAATATTTTTTCCACATACACAAGGAATCAGATTATTTTTGTAGTTTTATTACATGATATTCATTTATTATTGTATACACATCGTTCTATGTCCATCTTTTGTATATTTCTGTGAATTAAAATTGTCAATTGACTTATTATTACAATACTTACAAAATTTCGATTTGACACCACACGACTGCTCTGTTTGTTGTCGAACCTGCTTCATTTATATAGAACATATTCACTAGATATACGAAAAAGTAAAATCCTCTAATTTTTCTCTTGTACCTTTTAATACTTTTATTACATTGTGCAGTAATGTTATACATTTAATACCAAATAAAGATAATTCAACTGTACCAGTTCTAACTACCTTTTTTGTAAATTCATTATATTTATGAAAGTATCATCTTTGAAAAAGTACAACAATCCATTAATGCATCTGAATGCAGAATTCATAATGGTGGGCAACCCTGAAAATTTTCTAATTATAACCCTTTCTCATTTATATGTAAAATTACACTCATCGAATTCCTCAAAGGAAAGTTCATTAAATAATATAAAATTCTACATGAATAAACGTTGACTACACCATTTAATAAAACGTTTTTACACAGTACTGTACTAGATATTGACTTTGGACATCTACGACTTAATTGTAATGTTTGAAAATTTGTCATAAATATCATATTGTCAACAAATAACACAGCTTTACCACTTGCTCTTTTATATCTTCAAGCTTTTTTTGTAAATTTTTAGGTAAAAATTTAAACCTATTAGATATTAAGGGGCTCCGGAACGCCCTATACTTGCAATGTTAAAATAACGCTTATAAATTACATCTTTCCTCACAAAGTATTTGAGGTAGGAAGTTGAACTTTTTACAGATTATTTATTGGAATATGGGCTACAACTTAACACAGGAATTTTACAAAATTTTAGTTCAGTTATTAAAGATGATTTTTTCAATTGTAATGAAAATTCACAACATTTTTTGCAATTTTTTATTTATATATTCAAAAATATACAGTTTTTTGGAAAAAGGCTGTGTTAAATTATGCAGAAGGTACTGTGTAGCATTTACTGAAAGTTTGAAACAAATATGTTTGGAAGGTCCATAGAAAACATGTAATTAGTATGAGAAAATAAAAGTTTTGGGAATCGAGCGACAAAGATTGGATTAACTTTTTAGTGCATTCCAGGTCCGTGGATTATCTTCATCCTCTGCAAACTCCTCCTCCAGCTTCCTCTTGTTCCTCCTCCTGTTTACTCTTGCTTGTATTTCTAGACTCTTTACAGCCCTGTCTGCAGCCCGAAGGCGTTCCTTGTCTAAAGCAAGCATCGCTCGTTGTTGTGTTTGTAGATTTTGCTACCGTTTTCTTCAGTTGCAGTTACTGCAACACAGTTCCAAAAGGTGGTCATGTATGAACACTTATCACATTTCAGTTGTATTTCACTAGCAAGTCCTACGTGCTTTATTATGGAGAGTTCCAGACCAACTTCACTACAATGAATACATCTTACACAGTTTGAAAAAATTCCTTTGAGAACCGACATATCAAATATTTCATTCACATCCGATTCGCCCATAAAACATTCATAGTTTTCACTCATTGAACCAAGCTTCTTCTGTGA
Source organism: Schistocerca serialis cubense (assembly GCF_023864345.2). Classification (NCBI taxonomy): domain Eukaryota; kingdom Metazoa; phylum Arthropoda; class Insecta; order Orthoptera; family Acrididae; genus Schistocerca; species Schistocerca serialis. The sequence goes on along the minus strand of NC_064640.1, from coordinate 351,098,150 downwards.
AGTATTTTCTTTCCCACTTTGACTGCTATGGGCAGGTGTACTTGAGAGGTTAGGTTCACTCACTTGGTTATCGTCTTTATTGTTTACAGTAATAACACATACCTTTGGCTTTCCAACATTTCTCCTTTTCTTAAAAGCCTTCAGAGGATTTCTAATAACTTTACTTTTACTCATTATTATATTTCAACAAAACAGAGACTCAAGAAACAGAATTAATTACGAATATTTTCGAGATAACGACAGAGTAAATAAACATGAAACAATCGACAATCACACCAGCGATATATATTGAACCATCACAGGTTAGCCACAACACATACTTTATCTCACATCACTAAAATGTACCTGATGAACACGGACGTTAATAATAACACCATTTGAAAGCAGTTTAACAGCGCCATAGTGGGTCACGCCCATGTAGAACACATTTTAAAAAAATTTAAAAATAGTTGTAGTCTTCAGAATTGAATAAATTATATATCTATTAAAAGGTAATAGTCTGCAGATTCAGAAAACGCAAAAAAGTAAAAATTGAACTTTTCATGATTTTGAGCCTTTCCGGAGCCCCTTAACTTAATTCATATCACCACCTATCCATACCACCTTCTGATAAAAATATATATAGAACTTAATTCATAATTAATAAAGTATCTTATTTATTACTTTCACATAGTCTTCAATCGATTTACTTAAATTAACTGTTGGTATAACTGGTGTAGATTTATTTTACCATATAAACTTCAAACACTATCAATATCATCTTGAAATAATTCGAAATGTGAACCATTATATAATGGATACATTATTCATTCATGAACATCTGACTGGTATAAACCTAATGAATGTCCAATTTCATGAACTAAAATGTCAAATTTATTTGATATTTGGTGTGTTTTTTTGTCAGTTTCCATGTACCAATTCTCATCTTCATCCATATGTATTTCTATAGGATCATTATTCTTATTGGGAAAGAATGTATGGCCTAACATAATTTCTTTTGTAACTAGTTCCTTTGATATCGATGACCAGATATTCCGTGTTAATTTACTTATTTTTCACTTGTAATTAAAATATCAATATTATTAATTTTATGAGCAAACTAAATATTAATATATGTTTCACATATACGAAATGCTGCTTCTGTTACTTCGAATGTTTTTTTTATTTGCTCCTTGTAATTTAATTTTATATTTTTCTTACTGCCTTTACACATACTAGTTCTACATCTACCATAAAAACCTTTTTCACCACATCTAGGTCTGTTAATAAAATTTAAAGTTTCTTCATGTAACTCACCAGTTACCTCAAGATTGTGTGTTAGTTAGGGTAACATTATTGATTCTCTTAATAAATCATCGCTCACTTGAGTAAGTATTGTTTCATACTGTATATATAAGTAACAAAAATCATTCAATAATTTAATTGCTATATTCTTATCATCTGGTTACAGGCCTACAGCTGGTACTACTGAAACTACTGTTTTCACAATCAACAATACCAGAGCTGTCTTCATTTATATACTGTTAAAATACCGTAAGATTCGGAATTTTACCCCCCCCCCCCTGTAAATTTACATGCAAATTTGTGTTTTTACAAGCAGTCAAATTCTTGACAACTTGGAAATCTTTATAAGTATAGTATAAAATCATCTGGTGATATAGTCATACCTCCTGCAATTCCATATAGAAAATGAAAACTCAATTTCTTCTAGAAAAATATTGCATCATCGAAGCTAAATTCCTGTAGTTTCTTTGTCCTCTCCTCTTCTTGCAATATTAATTTTATTAACTCTGCTTTTCGAATACTGTCATTACCATTAACATAAGAATATCTATAAACTTTATATTCTTTTACTATTTGTTTCAGTTCCATAACTTTCTTTTCTAAATCTCTTGGAAATGGTTTTTCTAATACTAATTTACATTTTTTATTAAATGTATTAGTTATTCTGTACAGTAGTTATAATATTTTTGTATCTTTAAGATCTTTGCAACATCCAGTTGTTATACATTAAATAATTCCATTTCTGAGTCTTTAGGATATATGAGTTTCTTCAAGTTGATGTGATTACTCTGTACTTCACTGACACAGTCTATTAAAATTCTTTTACGTTTGCAAGAATAATCTCTTATGTGTAAATCTTTTGTTACTTCATGTAAATCTAAATATTCTTTCTTTAAAAGTTGTTTATTCTGTACTTCACATTGTTTATAACTTTTGGAGAAGTTATTGTTACTATCTGCTAATTCACCTATATTATTGTCCACTTACATCAACAAATTTTTATTAAAAGTTGAATTTTGTTGAAAGGACTGAATATGAGCCTTCCTTTTTTTATTGAAAAGCTGAATTTTTGTTAGGACAACGAAATTACTGACTACCATATTTTTATTAAGAAAGTTGAATTTTTTGTGGGAGAAGCAAACTGGGGTATCCCTATTTTGATTTATTCTTTTTTACTCGTTTTAATATATTTTTATGTATTCTTTAGATAACATAAAAAATATTGAACTTTCCCTCATCATAATTAAGTAGAATAAATTTACAATTCAGTTGTTCTGTAAACACCATTATACAATTTACAGATCCTCCACCAGCTTGAACAGACCCCACTGACACGTCGGGTCCATGAATTCATGAGGTTATCTCCACACTTCGTATCATCCAAGTTTGGGTGGTACATTTATCTCACTATAAACAGTTTTATTACAAGAGGACAGAAATTTGAATTTGCCCACGAATTTTTGAATTTCCTGCCAATAGGAATAGGGGAATTAGACTGCACCAGTGTTCTGGATTTGTCATTTTGGAGTGTGATGTCATAATTAGCCTGCCTCAGTAATCCAATGATATGCAAATTGAATTTCTATAAGCAACGAATATGTTATGTTCTCTGCAATACTGTCAAAATTTGATTTTACTACGAAATTTTGAATTTCTCGCCATATTTGAATTTCCCGCCCTTTATTCTGGGTGGGGATGGGAGGGGAGAGGAGGGGCAAAGCAAGGATTTCCCAGAGGGGTGGCGGTGGATAGGGACATTTGTCAGCTGGGAAAAACCCATGATGTCATCAGGATCAGGGGTGGGGGCAATTAATTGATCAAGTAATTAATTTGCATAATTAATTTGATATCAGTTTGATATCCATAACAGCCCAACAGTGTTTCTAACTCAGATACAAGTCCAATTTGATAGAGAGGGAATCCCTGATCCATAATGGGAAGAAATCCGTGTTGCGCTAAAGGCCCTCAAGAACAACAAGGTTCCAGGTGGTGGTAGTGTCACAGCTGAAATGCTACTCCTGGGGGATGAAGCATTGGCGGAGGTGTTGAAGCGGTTAGTATCTACCATCTGGACATTAGATGTCCCATCTTCAAGAGGGGAGATGCCACACAAGAATCTAGTTACCACAGGATTTCACTATTTGAGATTGGGTACAAAATATTTAGAATGCTGCTAGTAAACCTCTTGAAACCATAGGCTGAAGAAATTATAGGCCCTTATCAATGTGGCTTTATCTGTAGATAGTCTACTCTTGATCGCATATTTAACTTGAGTCACGTGACAGAAAAAGTTTACAGGTTTGACTGGAAACTAAAACTCATATTCATAGATTTTAAAAAAGCGTATGACAGCATTGACCGCTCCATGCCATGGAAAACGTTAGAAGAACTTTAATTCCACCTAGATACATTGGAGTAATAGGAGCTTGCCACTCCCAATCAACTTATAAGGTCGGCAGCCAACTGTCATCACCATTCGGTATTCAAAATGGATTGCGACGAGGAGATCATTGGCGCCAATACTACACGACTTGGCCTTGGAAAAAGTAAGCTGCCACACTGGTTGAAACAGAGGAATAGAGACGGTGGCAACAGACACAATCCTGGCATTTGCTGACGATGTTGTGATCCTTGGCGACACCCAGGAGCAAGAAAGTGCTGACACTTCACGATTCCTCCGCAACGCAAAATAAATAGGGCTGGCTTTGAACGGGAGTAAAACAAAATATCTTGTTGTCTCGCGACCTCAAGCTCGTCTCCCCTCCGTTATTGTTGAACGAGTAAGAGACTTCAAATACCTGGGGTCCATAATGACTAACAACAGTGAAGTAACGAAAGAGGTGCAGCAACGAATAACAAACGCCACTCGCATGTTCTTCAGCATAAACAATCTATTCAACACCCTGCTGACAACGCTAAGAAACAAGATTCGACTGTACATGACATTAGTACAGCTGTTACTTTTGTATGGTTGTGAAACCTGGGCAATTTCAGCAATAACTAAAGAAGGAATTTGTGCATTCGAGAGGAAGGTACTTCGGAAGATATATAGACCCGTCTACAATACCCTGGAAAGTAAATAGCAACTAAGAACAAAAGACGACCTTTACCAGTGGTATGGAAAGCCACACATCGGCCGAATATTGGGGCAGAAGAGGATACAGTGATTTGGCCACATCTCGTGAGCCAGTGGATCCCTCCCTAACCATGTTCTCCGTTAACAACCTGCCGGGAGACGCCCAAAGGGGCGACCGAGGATGCGATGGAAGGCTCGGGTACTGGTAATACTCAAACAAGTGGAGTCTACAGCGGTAGAAGATGAAGCTGGGGACCGACAACGATAAGCTGTCATCTGCAATAAATATAAATGTCTCCGATACTGGGATTGTGACTGACTGGTGTTTTTTTTTTTATAATGTGTACCTTTGCAAATTTTTATAATGTACTATTTGTTGTATTCTTTTTATGTTGTGATTTGTATCCTTTTTTATTCTGCTGTAGGCCTTAAAGGCCCGTAAATGCTATAAATGATGATGCTGATCAATTTAATATAATGTTGCACAGAGGAACAACTGGTCAATGTCTGACATGAAGCAGAACAATAGGTAGAGGCATTACGTCTTCATATATGCTTGCCCCTGTTGTAGGCGGCCGTCAGTGTGTCATGACACTACCCTTGCCCCACTACCGGTTTCACAGAGACCTGAACTGCGCTTCCTGAGAATAAGCCCACTGCTAGACTATACCTCCTCGTGGCGATGTAGACAGTCCGTACCTTGCCCCAGTGTCAGTTCGTGCTACTCTTGTAGTGATACGTCGGAAGTGTTATTATAGAAGGGGATTTCATCCACGTCATCTACACAAAGGTGGCGGTTCAAATGGTTTTGAAACCCCACCAAAAAATGATACCATATTTGCCGCTTGTATCTCTGTCGCACTGCAAAGTATGAAGTGGTCTCAGATGGTCAGGAAGGTTCCTCAACAGTGAATTGCGATACAACTGCCTCGAAATTGTATGAGATCGTCTTACTGCAGTGAATTATGCTCCATTCCTAAAACCATACTGAACCGCACTAGGTCACACAGGTAGCAGTGGCAGCTGGCGGAGGGTACGCCTCCTACCAACCAACCCAGCTATCTGATCCGAACTACCTGTTGTCCGAGATACGCTGCGATAAAGTGCCTGTCATTTGCGTGCTAATTGGCCGTCGTCCCGTCGCTTCAGCCCGACTCACGTAGCCAGGCGCATGGGTGTCAAGTGTTGCGGTTCCCTTTGGCATCGCGTCTCCACACCGACTCCGTCTGTAGGTCAACGAACGCGTTCAAACACTAAGGGTGGACGATCATTAGATTTTCCGAAGAATACTGTTTACTCCTAAGTGTCATGTACGAGAATGTATGCTGTCTCATTACATACATAGTTAAAAAAAATAATACAGCAGTTTAAAAAAATAAAGGTCACAGAAGAATGGATAGGGGATACTGAGCGAGATTTAATACTGGATGATAGTTTGATAAAGACACTGATTTAATTTTCACATCCTCCAGCGACCTAAATCATTCTGTGGACAACTGAAAGAGGTAACAGTGCACATTTATTCAAGGTTAAAACGATCGTAAAAAAGCAAATTGCTAAGTTTTTTAGCTTCACGTTGCTAATAATGTATAGTTATCGAATTAACGTCAAAGGTACGAGCGTTTGTAAACCAAAGAAGCACTCATTTTAATCGTTTAAACAACATTTTGGAAAAAGAAGATAACTGTAGATTATTTAGTATTTATTCCTTTACTTAAGCTACAAAATTTTGATCTTATCTTGATGTCTTCATCATTGATTAAATTTCGTAGAACATAAAAGGTACCACTGGGAGTATGTAAATAAGGTCTTTTTACTGTCGACTGAAATAGCAAGAAAACATGTGTCCCTATTCATAAATAGTGTGCTCCTCACATTGCTTCCCCCATTGCACACATCCCTTATACAATATTTGTTGTTCTTTACCTTTTACTGATTCTTGTACTCGTCTGAAGAGATCAAAAGAAGGAAAAATTATAGTGAAACTGAGTCAGCATCCTTCTACAACGAGTGAAATGTTGAATTCAGAAAGAGGATAATGGGGTAATATTACATGTTTCATAGCTTTGGCAGTAGGTTTTCCAGTAAACAAAAAAAGAGCGAAAAAAATGTAGTGTCAAAGTGTTATCTGGAATGATAGATATTTTATTATTGGCATTATTATTTGTTTGTGTTACATCTTTTTTCCAGATCCCTACTCTCTGTTAAGTAATCAGTCAATGTATAGAATGTATTCCTTAAGAGGTACCGTTTAACTGCCTTTTTAAATAAGTTTGTTTTAGCAATTTCTTTAATCTCCCTTAGCAGTTTATTCTTCAGTTTCATTCATTGGTAGAAAATGCTGTTTTCAGTTTTATGTTTATTGTTTCTAGATAAAAATAAGTTTTGTCTAGAGCTGCTTGTACGGCCATGGACAAAGCTAGCGTGTAGTAATTATCAATGTTATTTTTTCTATTTACAACTAGTTGGTATACATACACGATGTGGTTAATATACCAGTGTTTTGAACAAATATTTACAGTGAGTTCTACTACTCGGTTTGGTTATTATTCTTATTGCTTTTTTCATATTTTTTTGCATTTGTTCCCCAAGAAAGATTTTCATACATAAGAACTGAGCGTACATTTTAATAGCATGTAAGTAAAGGACACTGGCTGTTACACACTGATGACAGAACTCTAAGTGCATAACGTGCTGATGACATTCTGTTTGCGAGTATCTGTATATATTTATACCACTTCAACAGAGAATCAATATTCATTCCTAGAAATTTAGTTTTTCTTCACAGTCTATAGGTGTGCCATCCACATTTAATTTAACAGCGACATTTTCCCTCTTCAAGTTGAAGTTCATGGCATTAGATTTCTCTATGGCCTTCGAGTTTTCTCAATGGCTGTAATATTGCTGTCATCAGGAAAGACGATTTTTCCCCTTAACTAACACTACTGGTAAAGTCATTGACGTAGATCAGGAACAGTATTGGTCCTAATAGGCTACCATATTAATGTGTTTTTGTTCTGATAAGAGTTTATTTTAAAAGTTTAGACATATTTGAGATATGTGTTATTTCTGTTCTTTGTACCCTATCTGTAATCTGTCACTAGAACCAGTCTTTAGCTTCCGCCTTATTTAGTACAATCTTATGGTCAACAATATCAGAATTCTTAGAAAGATCTAAAGATATGCCTGTAACACTCTTATCTCTGCCAGCAGCATCAGGTACCACATTTGAGAATTTTACTATGGCTGATTCCTTACCTCTACACCTTCGGAAACGAAACTGTGATACAGTTAAAAGATTGTTCATACCCAAGTAATTCATTAATCTGTCTTCCATAACTGATTATATTAGTTTTGAGAATGATGACAGGTCTGAAATTTTCTGTTTCTTTTTCGTTGCCTTTCTCTAGCAGAGGCACAACTCTTGGTTCTCGTTGCACTGTCTCGGTACAAACATTGGTAATTCTTCTAAGCCTACGAAATTATTATTTTTTAGTTTTTGTATAGTTTTATTTTCATTTCCTAACAGTTGGGTTAATATTACATAAAGTGAATGGGTGTCCAGCCCTGTGAGCAGGGTCTGATACTCAAAGCTTACTTTCGTTGTAAGAACAAAAAGATGGTATGGGTAATTTTCTGAATAATCTACATCTACATCTACATTTATACTCCGCAAGCCACCCAACGGTGTGTGGTGGAGGGCACTTTACGTGCCACTGTCATTACCTCCCTTTTCTGTTCCAGTCGCGTATGGTTCGACGGAAGAACGACTGTCTGAAAGCCTCCGTGCGCGCTCGAATCTCTCTAATTTTACATTCGTGATCTCCTCGGGAGGTATAAGTAGGGGGAAGCAATATATTCGATACCTCATCCAGAAACTCACCCTCTCGCAACCTGGTGAGCAAGCTACATCGCGATGCAGAGCGCCTCTCTTGCAGAGTCTGCCACTTGAGTTTGCTAAACATCTCCGTAACGCTATCACGGTTACCAAATAACCCTGTGACGAAACGCGCCGCTCTTCTTTGGATCTTCTCTATCTCCTCCGTCAACCCGATCTGGTACAGATCCCACACTGATGAGCAATACTCAAGTATAGGTCGAACGAGTGTTTTGTAAGCCACCTCCTTTGTTGATGGACTACATTTTCTAAAGGACTCTCCCAATGACTCTCAACCTGGTACCCGCCTTACCAACAATTAATTTTATATGATCATTCCACTTCAAATCAAAATGGCTCTGAGCACTATGCGACTTAACTTCTGAGGTCATCAGTCGCCTAGAACTTAGAACTAATTAAACCTAACGAACCTAAGGACATCACACACATCCATGCCCGAGGCAGGATTCAAACCTGCGACCGTAGCGGTCACGCGGTTCCAGACTGAAGCGCCTTTAACCGCACGGCCACACCGGGCGGCACTTCAAATCGTTCCGCACGCATACTCTCAGATATTTTACAGAAGTAACTGCTACCAGTGCTTGTTCCGCTATCATATAATCATACAATAAAGGATCCTTCTTTCTATGTAGTCGCAATACATTACATGTGTCTATGTTAAGGGTCAGTTGCCACTCCCTGCACCAAGTGCCTATCCGCTGCAGATCTTCCTGCATTTCGCTACAATTTTCTAATGCTGCAACTTCTCTGTATACTACAGCATCATCCGCGAAAAGCCGCATGGAACTTCCGACACTATCTACTAGGTCATTTATATATATTGTGAAAAGCAATGGTCCCATAACACTCCCCTGAAGCACGCCAGAGGTTACTTTAACGTCTGTAGTCGTCTCTCCATTGGTAACAACATGCTGTGTTCTGTTTGCTAAAAACTCTTCAATCCAGCCACACAGCTGGTCTGATATTCCGTAGGATCTTACTTTGTTTATCAGGCGACAGTGCGGAACTGTATCGAACGCCTTCCGGAAGTCAAGGAAAATAGCATCTACCTGGGAGCCTGTATCTAATATTTTCTGGGTCTCATGAACAAATAAACCGAGTTGGGTCTCACACGATCGCTGTTTCCGGAATCCATGTTGATTCCTACAGAGTAGATTCTGGGTTTCCAAAAACGACATGATACTCGAGCAAAAAACATGTTCTAAAATTCTACAACAGATCGACGTCAGAGATATAGGTCTATAGTTTTGCGCATCTGCTCGAAGACCCTTCTTGAAGACTGGGACTACCTGTGCTCTTTTCCAATCATTTGGAACCTTCCGTACCTCTAGAGACTTGCGGTACACGGCTGTTAGAAGGAGGGCAAGTTCTTTCCCGTAATCGAATTGGTATCCCGTCAGGTCTAGTGCACTTCCCTCTGTTGAGTGACTGCAGTTGCTTTTCTATTCCTTGGACACTTATTTCGATGTCAGCCATTTTTTCGTTTGTGCAAGGATTTAGAGAAGGAACTGCAGTGCGGTCTTCCTCTGTGAAACAGCTTTCGAAAAAGGTCTTTAGTATTTCAGCTTTACACGTGTCATCCTCTGTTTCAATGCCATCATCATACCAGAGTGTCTGGATATGCTGCTTCGAGCCACTTACTGATTTAACGTAAGGCCAGAACTTCCTAGGATTTTCTGTCAAGTCGGTACATGCAATTTTACTTTCGAATTCACTGAAGGCTTCACGCATAGCCCTCCTTACGCTAACTTTGACATCGTTTAGCTTCTGTTTGTCTGAGAGGTTTTGGCTGCGTTTAAACTTACAGTGAAGCTCTCCTTGCTTTCGCAGTAGTTTCCTACCTTTGTTGTTGAACAACGGTGGGTTTTTCCCGTCCCTCACAGTTTTACTCGGCACGTACCTGTCTAAAACGCATTTTACGATTGCCTTAAACTTTTTCCATAAAAACTCAACATTGTCAGTGTCGGAACAGAAATTTTCGTTTTGATCTGTTAGGTAGTCTGAAATCTGCCTTCTATTACTCTTGCTGAACAGATAAACCTTCCTTCCTTTTTTTATATTCCTGTTTACTTCCATATTCCAGGATGCTGCAACGGCCTTATGATCACTGATTCCCTGTTCTGCACACACAGAGTCGAAAAGTTCAGGTGTGTTTGTTATCAGTAGGTCCAAGATGTTATCTCCACGAGTCGGTTCTCTGTTTAATTGCTCGAGGTAATTTTCGGATAGTGCACTCAGTATAATGTCACTCGATGCTCTGTCCCAACCACCCGACCTAAACATCTGAGTGTCCCAGCCTATATCTTGTAAATTGAAATCTCCAGCTAAGACTATAACATGCTGAGAAAATTTATTTGAAATGTATTCCAAATTTTCTCTCAGTTGTTCTGCCACTAATGCTGCTGAGTCGGGAGGTCGGTAAAAGGAGCCAATTATTAACCTAGCTCGGTTGTTGAGTGTAACTTCCATAATAATTCACAGGAACTATCCACTTCAACTTCACTACAGGATAAACTACTACTAACAGCGGCAGACACGCCACCACCGGTTGCATGCAATCTATCCTTTCTAAACACCGTCTGTGCCTTTGTAAAAATTTCGGCAGACTTTATCTCTGGCTTCAGCCAGCTTTCTGTACCTATAACGATTTCAGCTTCGGTGCTTTCTATCAGCGCTTGAAGTTCTGGTACTTTACCAATGCAGTTTCGACAGTTCACAATTACAATACCGATTGCTGCTTGGTCCCCGCATGTCCACACTTTTCCCCGCACCCGTTGAGGCTGTTGCCCTTTTTGTACTTGCCTGAGGCCATCTAACCTAAAAAAAACGCCCAGTCCACGCCACACAACCCCTGCTACCCGTGTAGCCGCTTGCTGCGTGTAGTGGACTCCTGACCTATCCAGCGGAACCCGAAATCCCACCACCCTATGGCGCAAGTCGAGGAATCTGCAGCCCACACGGTCGCAGAACCGTCTCAGGCTCTGATTCAGACCCTCCACACGGCTCTGTACCAGAGGTCCGCAGTCAGTCCTGTCGACGATGCTGCAGATGGTGAGCTCTGCTTTCATCCCGCTAGCGAGACTGGCCGCCGGAAGCCAGAGAGGATATCTTCCGATCCATAGCGACACAAATCATTGGTGCCGACATGAGCGACCACCTGCAGATGGGTGCACCCTGTACCCTTCATGGCATCCGGAAGGACCCTTTCCACATCTGGAATGACTCCCTCCGGTATGCACATGGAGTGCACATTGGTTTTCTTCCCCTCTCTTGCTGCCATACCTCTAAGGGGCCCCATTACGCGCCTGACGTTGGAGCTCCCAACTACCAGTAATCCCACCCTCTGCGACCGCCCGGATCTTGCAGACTGAGGGGCAACCTCTGGAACGGGACAAGCAGCCATGTCCGGCCGAAGATCAGTATCAGCCTGAGACAGAGCCTGAAACCGGTTCGTCAGACAAACTGGAGAGGCCTTCCGTTCAGCCCTCCGGAATGTCTTTCGCTCCCTGCCACACCTCGAGACGACCTCCCACTCTACCACGGGTGAGGGATCAGCCTCAATGTGGGCAGTATCCCGGGCAGCCACAGTCGTAGTCCGATCGGGGGATGCGTGGGTCGAGCTGGCCGTCCCCGACAAACCCCCATCCGGACCCCCACAGTGATGCCCATTGGCAACAGCCTCAAGCTGTGTGACCGAAGCCAGCACTGCCTGAAGCCGGGAGCGAGAGGATGCCAACTCAGTCTGCATCCGAACACAGCAGTTGCAGTCCCTATCCATGCTAAAAACTGTTGTGCAAAGAACGTCTGAACTAATCTACAGAGAGCACAAACAAATCGACACAAAATTTAAACGGTTATTAAAATACAAGATTGCCTAGTAAATGCAGTAATGCTGCTACTTGCGCGCTGCTGACACACTGCTCGGCGGCGGAAGGAGACTACGCGATTTTACACTATTCAGGTACTAAAACGCGATGCTACAACTCTCAAATACTATAATACGCCCGAAATTTATAAATTAAACAATGCAAGTACAAAAATCACGCAAAGAAATTAAGAATTAAACTATGTAACAAATAAGTGAGCTAAGAGTATACGACTTGCTGCTGGCAGCTGCTTATCCAACGGCGGCAGGGAGCACACTGGCTGTGACCAGCCGACACTGGCCGTTCAAAACAAAAACAGAAGACAGACGACTACGTGAATTTACACTATTCAGGTACTAAAACGCGATGCTACAACTCTCAAATACTATAATACCCCAGAAATTTATGAATTAAACAATGAAAGTACCAAAAACACGCAAAGAAATGAAGAATTAAACTATGTAACAAATAAGTCAGCTAGGAGTATACGACTTGCTGCTGGCAGCTGCTTATCCAACGGCGGCAGGGAGAGGGCCTGACGGACCTGCATACTCAGCGGAAGAGAAAGCAGAACTAATGGCCCGAACACTCGCAGCGTCATTCACACCGAACCTGGTACCATCAGATCCAGTGTTCACACTTGCTACTGGCCAAGAGGTTACACACATTCTAGCCCAACCATCCCGCGACGACATTCGACATGCTATCACAGCCGAAGTCTCCTGGGCTATAATGCATTCCTCTGCTAGGAAAGCCTCTGGTCACGATGGCATTCAAAACCGTGTCCTCCAGGAGTTCATGGATAAAGCAACTGAGCACCTAACACACATAACGAATGCCATACTAAAACACCAACACTTCCCCGCCTTTTAGAAGACGGCCAAGGTCCTGATGTTCAGGAAGCCGGGGAAAGACCACAGCCTCCCACAAAATTACCGACCCATCAGCCTTCTGAGCTCGCTCAGTAAGATTGTTGAGAAAGTGATCCTCAAACGCATCACTAGGCACTGCATAACAAATGACATCCTGAGACCGGAGCAATTCGACTTCAGGAATCACCACTCCACAACACAACAACTCCTACGGGTCGATGAACATGTAACACATGGCTTCAACATAAACAAAGCTACAGGGGCAGTGTTCCTGGACATCGAAAAGGCTTTCGACCGTCTTTGGCACAACGGCCTCATCCGCAAACCCAGCGACGCGGGATTCCCCGACGGGCTACTGCGTCTAATACACTCATACCTCACAGACAGGAGTTTCAACACTGACGTGCAGGGAAAACAATCAACACGACACGGTATACACGCGGGAGTACCCCAGGGAAGCATCATAGCGCCCCTACTGTTTAACCTCTACATAAACGATCTCCCAACCACACACAACACAATGATGTCAATCTACGCGGATGACACAGCCATCCTTGCGCAAGATTGGAAACCATCAAACATTACGTCACGCCTACAGACTGCACTCACAGTGGCCGAGCCTTGGTTGGAGGAATGGCGTAAACGTCGACAAGTGCGAAGCCGTTCTGTTCACTAGAAGACCGAAGCAACTGCGCAAACATCGCTACTGCAGACCAATAACTCTATATGCACGTCCAATACGTTTCCGCGAGAAAGTCAAATACCTCGGTGTCTGGCTGGACCGGAAACTACTCTGGGGGGACCACATACAACACATGACCACCCGAGCTAGCGCGAGGCTCAAACAGCTCTATCCTATGCTCAACAGGCGTAGCACACTGAACAGAAGGGTGTCGAGGTCCATGTACATGACACTTATCCGACCCCTGATGACGTACGCAGCCCCTGTCTGGGGATACGCTGCGCCTACACGCCTGCACCGTCTGCAGCTCATACAAAACAAAGTACTCAAAATCATAAGCAATGCTCCACGATACACATGCATCGCGGACCTTCACCGGGAATACCGACTTGAGACTCTCACGGAGGTAATCCACAAACTCACCACAAGACTATACAGAAACTCCAGACATTCGCAGAACCCGTTCATTCTGAATCTGGGAAACTACGACCACACCCATAGATGGAAACATAAAAGACCAAAAGACATACTTGTAAGGACATAACATCTATGGCCAAGCACACGCAAACATAACGGCACAGGCGAGCCCCTGTTAATCAGACGCCATTACTGGATATCCAGCTGAAATACACTGCCGAATAACTGGCACCACACAGGGAAGCCGTACCGTACACTGCATGCAAACAAGCTACACACATCCCCCACACAGTGAGATGATCTATGGCCGATCTCCCACTGCTGTATAACGATCTTGATTGTTCCAGGAATGTAGCAGCTGCAGCAACTGTGCCACATCGCCATCGCTTGTCACGGTAATGGTGCATGATACCTATACTAACAAATCCAACCTAGCATGAGCTATCGCAGCTAGTAAGCCACTACTGCTCTTACTACCCATCCCACTGTCGCAGAGGTTTTTTTCCGACGGCACGAGCCATGGCACTTTTTCCCTCTGCTCTTCAAATCGCCACCCTCACTCGCGTTTCGTCCACTATCTATCACCTGATGGACCGTGTTAATGCATAGTCTTACCCAGACGCACGGACAACATCACAGCCCAGCATCCTGTGATCCACTTACTAGATAACTAACATGTTTACAGAGGCGACAGTAGAACTTTTGGTTTGGTCACCACGTTGGTGCGGGCGTGGAGGGGCCCCATCTCTATAAGACGGCAGGGAGCACACACGAAAGTTAATTCCATTCTGAAACATTCTCACTCTCTCGTTTTGCTGACATAGACGAGAGAATGTCAATTACAGTGTATTAACTACCTTAACTACCTTGTAGTAATGTCACGAATTTGAGAGAAACATACACTCCCGGAAATGGAAAAAAGAACACATTGACACCGATGTGTCAGACCCACCATACTTGCTCCGGACACTGCGAGAGGGCTGTACAAGCAATGATCACACGCACGGCACAGCGGACACACCAGGAACCGCGGTGTTGGCCGTCGAATGGCGCTAGCTGCGCAGCATTTGTGCACCGCCGCCGTCAGTGTCAGCCAGTTTGCCGTGGCATACGGAGCTCCATCGCAGTCTTTAACACTGGTAGCACGCCGCGACAGCGTGGACGTGAACCGTATGTGCAGTTGACGGACTTTGAGCTAGGGCGTATAGTGGGCATGCGGGAGGCCGGGTGGACGTACCGCCGAATTGTTCAACACGTGGGGCGTGAGGTCTCCACAGTACATCGATGTTGTCGCCAGTGGTCGGCGGAAGGTGCACGTGCCCGTCGACCAGGGACCGGACCGCAGCGACGCACGGATGCACGCCAAGACCGTAGGATCCTACGCAGTGCCGTAGGGGACCGCACCGCCACTTTCCAGCAAATTAGGGACACTGTTGCTCCTAGGGTATCGGCGAGGACCATTCGCAACCGTCTCCATGAAGCTGGGCTACGGTCCCGCACACCGTTAGGCCGTCTTCCGCTCACGCCCCAACATCGTGCAGCCCGCCTCCAGTGGTGTCGCGACAGGCGTGAATGGAGGGCCGAATGGAGACGTGTCGTCTTCAGCGATGAGAGTCGCTTCTGCCTTGGTGCCAATGATGGTCGTATGCGTGTTTGGCGCCGTGCAGGTGAGCGCCACAATCAGGACTGCATACGACCGTGGCACACAGGGCCAACACCCGGCATCATGGTGTGGGGAGCGATCTCCCACACTGGCCGTACACCACTGGTGATCGTCGAGGGGACTCTGAATAGTGCACGGTACATCCAAACCGTCATCGAACCCATCGTTCTACCATTCCTAGACCGGCAAGGGAACTTGTTGTTCCAACAGGACAATGCACGTCCGCATGTATCCCGTGCCACCCAACGTGCTCTAGAAGGTGTAAGTCAACTACCCTGGCCAGCAAGATCTCCGGATCTGTCCCCCATTGAGCATGTTTGGGACTGGATGAAGCGTCGTCTCACGCGGTCTGCACGTCCAGCACCAACGCTGGTCCAACTGAGGCGCCAGGTGGAAATGGCATGGCAAGCCGTTCCACAGGACTACATCCAGCATCTCTACGATCGTCTCCATGGGAGAATAGCAGCCTGCATTGCTGCGAAAGGTGGATATACACTGTACTAGTGCCGACATTGTGCATGCTCTGTTGCCTGTGTCTATGTGCCTGTGGTTCTGTCAGTGTGATCATGTGATGTATCTGACCCCAGGAATGTGTCAATAAAGTTTCCCATTCCTGGGACAATGAATTCACGGTGTTCTTATTTCAATTTCCAGGAGTGTATGTCTTAGAAAATATCAGACGTGGAGGGATCAAAGAACTGTAAACAAATATGCAAAATTATTTACAGAATGTCTCCGTATGAAGATAGTCCCGAAAAGTGGAAGAATGCTATAATTACATCGCTGGCTGTTAATGTTCCAACACGGAATGCAAACAAACATCCGACTGTGATGAAGTGTACTACATGCTCGGACATGCAAATTATTGTCATTTCAGCACAGCAACACTATGTATGCAGAAGAAACTTTGTGCTTTCAATACATAAGGAAACATTACGAAACAGGTTTCTCTTTCAGATTTGCATCTGAATATTGTTTGTTTGTAGGAGATCGCGTTGTACCTAGTGTAAGAAGGGAAAATGTTTATCAGTAACTGACTGAAATTGACAGTGGCAGGATCGTGATGTATTGAGATTCCAACTTATCGTTCAGCGATATTGCTCCTCGTATTGGCGGGAAATTCATGGAAGTCATGTGAATACAGAGTTTATGTGTTACAGAGACCAATACTCAACACTGGATCCAAACGACTCCATGTAACTACGCTAGAGAGGACATATTTATCGCTCGGACATGCATGACGTGTCGTTTCTTTCATTATGTCCTTACTTTCTGCATATGTTAATTTGTTTTTGTTAATGTTATATTTAAGATCTATCCTTAACAGTCAGTGTTCAATTCAATAAGTTTTATGGCTTATGAAGTGGCGTTGGATAAGTGTTCTTGTATATGTTGTAGGTCTACTATGAAAATGATTGACAGGCAGTAGTAATTTTGTTAGTATGTTGTTGTGTCTAGGGATGCTGCATACTCGGTCCGTTAGACAAACAAACAACTGGTATTAATGAGTTTCATTACAAACCAGACAAGTACAAAACTTAAATCATATATATGTGTCACAAGCAAAGGGCGGCATACAAAACAATCAATCTTCTTCAGATTAGACAACTACGAGTCTGAGCTACATAGAGATTCCTAACGAAGTGCGACCCACCAGTCTGGCGCTACGCTTATGTCCTCTTCACATAGGGGCCGCTGTTGTCGCGTTGTCGTCCTGTAGGGAGGCCGGTATGCGTGCGATTGGCTGACCATTTCTCACAGCCGTCTTTTCTCTGTCGTTTCCGAATGGCATGCCGGCGCTGACTTTACGCCGTAACATGTGTGAAGCTATTCTCACCAGTTGCTTCTTCAGCTATATTTATGACTAACTTAAAATATTTCTTCACATAAACCGTCATAATACGAAATAAAGCCAAGTAGAATACTATACTTGCTGTGCCAGGATACAAAGTCCACCAGCATAACAGACTACTGCAGTGGGTCGCCGAAGCGCTGATCAGTAGGCGTCACAGTATCATGAGCTAAATACAAACAGCTCTGGAGAGCAACAGAAACAATGGCCGGTTGCCACGGGCAACTCCGGCAGCCATCGCTGCGATCAGAGGCGCCCGCTTCGTTAACAGGCGGCATCCAGACGGCCGATAGCAGGCGCAGCAATTGTGAGATTAGCTGCGTCCACGAAGTCTCGTGGCTACAACTGGACTGTGCATATCCATCCACTGACACTCTATTTAGGACTCTCCACAGCTACAGCAAGACCAATTGAAGCCCTTCGCACCATTCTGAACCCCATTGCCTTCGAAGCCTTCTACGAGCCACCAGCCTCCTACGATGAGATATGCCCACCGACCTTGGCCTCTCAGGACTCAGACATCAGGGTTTATTATCTACCGGTTCTTTGACTTCCCTGTGGCTGTGGTTTCTGGACAGCTGTCCAAACTGTGGTTCGTCTGGATATAGACTTTATACTGCTAGATTCTCCGTGATACTTTTCCACCACAAACATCTATTTCACACATGTCGTTCATTGTCAAGGTATAAGACAGTTTTCCAGTTCAAATCTACCCAGAAGTCTTCTTGTGTTTATGTGTCTCTTATTTTATGTAGAACAAAGTGTATTATTATATGTCTAGCTGAGAGCTTGTCCTTGCTTAGTGAGCCCTCGTCAGGTCACTTCAATCAAATGTGACGAGGTTTTAAGTGACTTTAACTAGAACTTTTTAACAGCTCCTAGGGTGGACACTGGCCATGAGATAATTTTCCATGTACCTGGTGATCAACACGTCATTATGTATGTTTCAGTATACCACTTCAAAACAAGTTTCTTGTGCAGGTCATGGAGGATCAAGGAATATCGACCGGCTGCCCTGTCATCCTCTGCTTCGCAGCGTTATGCAAAAGCGATATGGTGCGGCACTACCAGCCGCTTTGCTGACTTTCCAGACCGTAGAGCTGCTACTCCTCAGTTAAGTAGCTGCTCATTTGGCATCACAAGGTTGAATGCAACCTGTACCGGTCCTTCCACAAAGGAGAAATGCGTGGCAGTATGGAGAATCGATCCCAGATCCTCCTCGTAGCAGCCGACTACAGTGACCACTCTACTACGGAGGCGGAATATATAACCAACTTTCTTTCGGGATATCCAGTGCGCCAGGCACCTACCAGCATTACTTGGGGCGGTAACGCAGGAAATCCCAGGAACTGCTAATTACTTACATGACGTTCTCGTCGTAGGAACAACAGGTACCTTGTTACGAATTTAAAAGCATTCTCCCATATTAGCACTTCCGTGATTTTCCCCACGTGACACAATGTGGAAGTTATGCAAATGTTGCTAGCACCACAGTACATTGAACAGTTAAAGTCGGCACTGGGATAACACAATTACTATCGTAGATTCATCCTCATGCAGAACCATTGCACAACCAGCTGCGTAAAAGCATCCAGTGAAGCTGGTCCACCAGCTACAATAATTCTTCCAAGACTTGAAGCGGGTTCTCCTGCAACCAACGTGTTTAGTGGCGTATGAAAAATCCAAATTTGTCATTTGGGCAGCTAACGCATTGGACTTTCCCTTCTGGGCGGTTCTCTGTAATAAGGTACGTGGTCTAGAACGCGCTACCACCTTTGCATCAAAATTGCTGACAAACAGTTATAGCCAGATTAGAAAGGAGGCCGTGGCCATTATATTCGCCTTAGAAAAGTTTCACTGTTATGTATATTGCCAATGATTTAATCTCATCACTGAACACAAACGACTGCTGCTTTTGTTCAGTGCAAACAAGGGGTTCCTACCAAAACGGCAAGGCGACTGCAGCGTTTGGACTAAGTTTTTGTTTCGATACACTTATGATGTTCAGTATCGTCCCACGACGCAGCATGCCAACGCAGAGGCGCTTTCATGTCTCCCAGTGGGGAAAGGCCCGGTCTTCGATAACGTACCTGAAGTTCATTTCCACACAGACTGCAAATAAGAGGCTGTCATCTCGCGATTCAAAGTCAACGCCAAGTCGATCGCAAATTAATGCCAGAAGACGTCGTCCTCCAAGACACCATGCGGTATGTACAACACAGTTAGCCAGCAAACAAAAAACTTCTGCGAAACCAAAAAGTGATTGCCTACTAGCCCCGTCGCCACGACCTCTCGATGTTAAACGATATCTTCCTCATACACGGTGTAGACGGGAAGGCCAGGGTCATATTCCGAAATTTCTACGGTCCCACGTTTTAAACTTAATCCATCAAGGCCATTAAGGTACGTACCCATAAAATGGATGGGCAGCCAAAAAGGTTTTCTGCAGAGGTATTAGTAACGATATAGAGTGTACACTCGCAAATTGCCAACAGTGCGAGCACAAGTGAGCAGCTCCTGCACACAAATATTTCCCGTGACTTCCAGCAATGCAACAGTGATCCAGGCTCCACCTTAAGGTTGCAGACCCATTTCTGGGATTGAACTGACTAATACTAGTAGACTCAGAGAGTAAATTCTCTTGTGTTAATAGTAAGCACTAAATAACGATTGCCAAAATCATCCGAGCACTGATAATGATCTTTCCTGTCGAAGGCCTACCAGAAATTACTGTTATCAAGAATGGACTCCAGTTGATATCTATGGAATACCTCCTGTTTTGTGAATTTAACGACATCCAACTGGTGTTAACAGCATCGTTTCATCCATCGTTTCATCCATCTTCATGAATTTTATATCGCAAATGGTGAAACTACAACAAAACCACAACATCGATGATGCTCTGGCACTGTTTCTGTCATAATATAGTTCCATTTAACAGAATGGGACGAGTCCAGTGAAAAGACATATTTTATTTCTTTTTCTGCAAGTCAAGTTCCGTAGGACCAAATTGAGGAGCAAATCTCCAAGGTCATGGAACGTCTCAGTACATGAAATTACAATATAAAAGTAATAACAGATAAAATAAAATGTCTATGAACCCGAAAAAAGTCAGTCCATAGGTTTAAGTAAATGCAATCAGCAATGGAACAAGAATCAGCTTAATTTTTCAAGGAACTCCTCGACACAACAGAAGGAGTGAACCATGACGTAAGTCTTCAGTTTTGATTTGAAAGCGCGTGGATTACTGTCAAGATTTTTGAATTCGAGTGGTAGATTATTGCAAATGGATGCAGCAGTATACTGCACACCTTTCTGCACAAGAGTTAAGGAAGCCCATTCCAAATGCAGGTTTGATTTCTACCGAGTATTAACTCAGTGGAAGCTGCTTATTCTTGGGAATAAGACAATACTGTTAACAAGAAATGACAGTAAGGAATATATATATTGAGAGGTCAATGTCAAAATACCCAGACTCTTGAACAGGAGTCGACAAGAGATTTGTGAACATAAAGCACTTATTGCCTGAACTGCCCGTTACTGAGGCAAAAATATCGTCTTATAGTGGGAGTTGCCCCAAAATATAATACCATACGACATGAGAGAATGAAAATAAGCAAAGTAGACTAGTTTTCGTGTCGAACCATCACTCAATTCAGATACCGTTCGAATAGTAACAATGGCAGCATTAAGTCTTTGAACAAGATCCTGAACGTGGGCTTTCCACGACGATAGTTTACTGTCTATCTGAAGACCTAGAAACTTGAACTGTTCAGTTTCACTAATCATATGCCCATTCTGTGAAATTTAAACGTCAGGTTTTGTTCAATTGCGTGTTAGAAACTGTAAAAACTGAGTCTTACTGTGATTTAACGTTAGGTTATTTTCTACAAGCCATAAACTTAGGTCATGAACTGTACTATTTGAAACCGAACCAATGTTGCACACAACATCCCTTACTACAAACCTAGTATCATCAGCAACGAGAAATATCTTAGAGTTACCCGTAATACTAGAGGGCATATCATTTATATAAATAAGGAACACGAGTGGCCCCAACACTGATCCCTCGTAGAGCCAGAAAAGTAAGGAGAGCGCAGGCTCTACGGCGATCATAGAGAAGTTTACTCCTGCACGTGACAGGCTCATAAAAGCACCTACTGAAGCGCTGCTGGTGAGTCTAGGGGAATATGATAAGGTAAAGGAGATAATGAGTGCAAGAGCCACGTGAAATAAGAGCATGCACTGACATCGAATGTCAAGAAATACGAGGTAGTATGTCATACCATCATCCGTCGAAGGGAGCTGTACCCTGCCTATTGGGACATTGTCCATATCCCAGCTAATAACTGAAAATACGAAAATGCACCATCATGTGGAGCAGTAGGCACACTGGACCACATTGTCTGGAAAAGACGTCACAGACAAAAAAGGAATCTAGCTTGGTTCTGATACCAAACACAGCAGTGTCGTTTAGTGTATTGTACTATTATGAATTACAAAATTTGTGTTAAATCAATGTAGCATAGTTCAGGAGACCAGCAGCATGTGTCTTCTGGTTTCCAGATTAACATATCTGTGTACCAGATGGCCAACGAGTAGCATGTAGATTCTTAAAATTTAAAATATTGTTACGCAGACGCCTTACGTAGCTTTTTCCCTAATGAATACCACAATGCTTAGTTAACCTAAAATATTTGGTCTGTTCTTGTATCTAGTTAATACACTAAAAGAAAATAGCAAATAAATGAATAAATAAACAGACCAACTACAGCCACAGCAACAATGTCCTCAGGAATGGGAACCCATCAGTCAGCACGACGCCGGCATCGGTGACAGTATATCAGCCACTGCCAAACCCCCATTTCCACGGACGTCGACGGCGAGGGCTCAGTGACTTCGCTTCTGGCGGTGGTCGACAACTCCTCCGGACTCCGAGACGTTGAGACAGTCAAGACCTCCGAGGAGGGAGGGATGCCGCGTCGGGACACGAAGTCCAGCATCATGACAGGCCAGTGCGGCAGGTGGCCGCAGCATGGACCTGTAGACAATACACCATCAACCAAACACAAACAGTTCTGGGCGAAGACAGAAAAATTCAGTTGTTGCCATGGGAAGCTTCGGCAGCCACCTCTTCCATCAGTGGCGCCTGCTTCGCCAACAGGCAGCGTCCACGTCGCCAATAGAAGCCGCTGCAATCGTAATACTACCGGCGGCCGCAATGTCACATGGCCGCAAGTAGACTGTTGTTTCCGTCCGTTGGCAATGTATAAGGGGCATTCAAATGAAACCCGGTCACTAGTGTAAAGTAACGGGAACGATTTTATCAACTCAAATATGCAGCTATACACAGTACACATAGGCCCTACTCAAAAATAGTCGCCAAAAACTGTTGGCACATTTATCCCATTGCGACACTGGCCGGTCGATTCCATCCTTAAAGAAGTTATTAGGCTGCTGTCGGATCCAGGTCTGGACCCAGTCACACACTTCGTCGTCCGTTGCCCACGCTGATACCCAGTAACCGATGTACCTCGTCCACAGTGATTCTGTAGTTGTCCAAGACTCAAGCATTCACTTTCGCAACCATTTCCGGTGTGATGACACGATGAGCCCGTCCAGAACCATCATCGCCTTCCAGTGACTCGTACCTCCAGGAATCGTGTACGTCTTTCCACAACACTTGAACGACTCAGACTGTACTCAGCCTTCATCTGTCGATACATTTCACGGCCTCCAACTCCCTCCGCCACCGAAAATCGAATCACTCCTCGTTGTTCCTGCTTACTCGCCTGCTTGTTCGATGGTGGACGCTAACTTGTGCGAACCCTTCTCTTCGGTGTGGAACCACATTGGCGCTATGCAGCATCAAACGGCGTGCACGCGTCAGTCTCTCAACCAAAATATGGCCCGCAGTCACGTTGTGCCACCTTATGTGTAACGCAAACGTAGACGCACTGACCAGGTTTCATTTAAATGGAACTGATATTTAGAACACTGCACAGCTTTCGCAAGGCCAGTTGAGACCCACGCACCATTCTGGACACCGTCGCCTCTCAGAGCCTTCTACGAGCCACCAACCTTTTACAATGAGCCACACTTAGCGACCTTAACCTCTCAGAACTCGGGCGCCAGAAACGTCTTTATGTTACACCATATAAAGTGGTTATAGTTGTAATTCTACCTGGGAACTTAGCCTTCCATAGTGAGACCTTTTCAACTCACTTCAATACTTTTGTCTCTCTGCAACGTCTACGAGGTCAACACACAGATTTAAACATGTACTGCTCAATAACGGCTATACCGAACACAGAAAGTCTAACAAAATAAGCCAGTAGTGTCCTCTCAAACTGCTCACAGTATGTTTCACAGATTTAGACCACCGTAGTACGGAAATCTACATACATTATACAGTTGCCAACACAACTGGGCGAAAATGTGTTATGCCCCGCCAATCCTTGCCATAGGAAGTTCCCTGATTTTTCATATTTTTAAGAAATAAATCAGAAAAGGGACATAGCATAAGGAGCTGAGAAATGTAATTGGATGATCTGATACGGCAGTAAAGGACTGAGCTTCGATAGGGAGAACTAAATGTGTTATGCGTTTGGCTTATAAGCTGCCTTACCTGCAGATTTCCAGAAAATGGTTTTGGCTTCGGAAAGCTGAGCAAGGGAAGGGGCTTGTCTTAGGAATGGAGGGATGAGAGATGGGTGAGTAGGAGAGGAGGGTTGAGGGTGTAAGTTAGGGGGCGATAATAGGACAGCGAAAGTCGAGGGGCGGGCGTGGTTAGAGGAGAGGTTCGAGGGGGAATTAGGTTGTGGTGGGCAGAGAGGCAATGGAGAGAGAATATCGAATGCCACTAGGTACGCAACCTGATCCCCTGTGGTTCGCACAGCAGGTCATTAGGACAGCAGCTAATATGGTTCAAATGGTTCAAATGGTTCAAATGGCTCTGAGCACTATGGGACTCAACTGCTGAGGTCATTAGTCCCCTAGAACTTAGAACTACTTAAACCTAACCAACCTAAGGACATCACAAACATCCATGCCCGAGGCAGGATTCGAACCTGCGACCGTAGCGGTCTTGCGGTTCCAGACTGCAGCGCCTTTAACCGCACGGCCACTTTGGCCGGCTGCAGCTAATATACTCATGCTGTGTTATGCGATGGCACTGCCCTATCTTTGAGGTCTCTATGACGTTACTTTTCAACAAGATAACAGAAGACAGCATGTCGCCCATGCTATTCTGCCCTACCTATATACAGAAGATAATCGACCATTCTCCTTGTCATCACACTCTGTAAATCTATCTCTCACTGAAAACACCGTGTCATGCGTTGCTAAGAGACTGGTAAGCCACCTCTCGCAAGCTACTATATTTCCTCAACTCTGGCAGACAGTTAGGAAGTTGACTGTCACATGTTCAACTTTCAGTATTTGATTACTTAGCGTATTGGTTACAATAGGTTTACTACGAAGACAGGCCTGTAATTCTCTACCTAGGGTCAGTTTATTCGATGTTAAGGAAGAGCTCTGAGTTTTGGCTTAGAGGACAAGTCATGTCACAGTCTGTCTCATGACGAACTCTGGGTATGGTATTTGTGAAGACACACTTTTTGTTCTGGTGAGCTTAGCGGAGGCAGATGCGCAAGATGAGCATAGTTGTAGTATGAATTTGCTGCTCGTTCACAGAAATAGTGTAGTGCATGCGAGCTTTGCAACTCTATGCGCCAGATATTTCCTCACCATTAATATTACACTCGCTTTTTGAGACTATTATATGGATTAGTATTCCAACATTCTTTTAAAGTAATTTTTCCTTGCTATCAATTCTTTACCTAGAGGAGTTTAACGAATCTGCACTTATGAGTTAGGGAATAGCCATTCTATGTGAAGCTTACTCTTTGCTTTCAGCGATAGTAAAATTTTTCTAGAATCTTACTGTAATTAATACCAAAACTAGAGCCAATCACCGTGAAAATTATATTCATAACTCACGCGAATAAATTTCAGTGTCACAATTCTGGGAGCTTGAAATGTGGATGAAATAAGTGACAGCAGTGAATTACATGACTGCATGACTGTATTTATTTTTACACAGTAAAGCAGCTAACACTTGCGTACCAATTGTGGGGGTGAGGGGGGGGTGACCAGTAACTGACCCCGACCCCGACATAAATTTTGGGCTACAACTCCCGTTGTGTTCAGTATTTTATTTAATGCATACATGGATTTATCATAATAATTATTGCTACAGTTGATAATAAGAAGAGCTTTTGGTCTATATTAATTGTTGAGTTACAGCGATTGTTGTAACTGAAAGTGTAGCAGCTCAAAAATCACCACCCGCAGTAAACCGGTAAACAGTGTGATGAGTGGAATCTAATATTTCTGTGGCATATTGACAGAACGTACAGAAAGATGAAATAGACACAAGACGAAATAAGAAAGTTGCTTGAGAATTCAGATAATGAATTTAGTGGGGAACTATCCGAAAGTTCAAGCAGTGAAACTGTAGATGTGGTCGTGGAAATTCCAGATCAAGTACTGTCTAAGAGCAGCGAGTAGGATGAATGTGCACAGGGTAAGTATTCATTTTTATTACTTTTTGCAGATATTTTGGAGTATATTAGGATGTCTGTTTCTGTAGGTGAGTGTTGTGTGTGCTAGTGTTCGTCTCTGCTTTCACATTTTTATACACTCCTGGAAATTGAAATAAGAACACCGTGAATTCATTGTCCCAGGAAGGGGAAACTTTATTGACACATTCCTGGGGTCAGATACATCACATGATCACACTGACAGAACCACAGGCACATAGACACAGGCAACAGAGCATGCACAATGTCGGCACTAGTACAGTGTATATCCACCTTTCGCAGCAATGCAGGCTGCTATTCTCCCATGGAGACGATCGTAGAGATGCTGGATGTAGTCCTGTGGAACGGCTTGCCATGCCATTTCCACCTGGCGCCTCAGTTGGACCAGCGTTCGTGCTGGACGTGCAGACCGCGTGAGACGACGCTTCATCCAGTCCCAAACATACTCAATGGGGGACAGATCAGGAGATCTTGCTGGCCAGGGTAGTTGACTTACACCTTCTAGAGCACGTTGGGTGGCACAGGATACATGCGGACGTGCATTGTCCTGTTGGAACAGCAAGTTCCCTTGCCGGTCTAGGAATGGTAGAACGATGGGTTCGATGACGGTTTGGATGTACCGTGCACTATTCAGTGTCCCGTCGACGATCACCAGTGGTGTACGGCCAGTGTGGGAGATCGCTCCCCACACCATGATGCCGGGTGTTGGCCCTGTGTGCCTCGGTCGTATGAAGTCCTGATTGTGGCGCTCACCTGCACGGCGCCAAACACGCATACGACCATCATTGGCACCAAGGCAGAAGCGACTCTCATCGCTGAAGACGACACGTCTCCATTCGGCCCTCCATTCACGCCTGTCGCGACACCACTGGAGGCGGGCTGCACGATGTTGGGGCGTGAGCGGAAGACGGCCTAACGGTGTGCGGGACCGTAGCCCAGCTTCATGGAGACGGTTGCGAATGGTCCTCGCCGATACCCCAGGAGCAACAGTGTCCCTAATTTGCTGGGAAGTGGCGGTGCGGTCCCCTACGGCACTGCGTAGGATCCTACGGTCTTGGCGTGCATCCGTGCGTCGCTGCGGTCCGGTCCCTGGTCGACGGGCACGTGCACCTTCCGCCGACCACTGGCGACAACATCGATGTACTGTGGAGACCTCACACCCCACGTGTTGAGCAATTCGGCGGTACGTCCACCCGGCCTCCCGCATGCCCACTATACGCCCTCGCTCAAAGTCCGTCAACTGCACATACGGTTCACGTCCACGCTGTCGCGGCGTGCTACTAGTGTTAAAGACTGCGATGGAGCTCCGTATGCCACGGCAAACTGGCTGACACTGACGGCGGCGGTGCACAAATGCTGCGCAGCTAGCGCCATTCGACGGCCAACACCGCGGTTCCTGGTGTGTCCGCTGTGCCGTGCGTGTGATCATTGCTTGTACAGCCCTCTCGCAGTGTCCGGAGCAAGTATGGTGGGTCTGACACATCGGTGTCAATGTGTTCTTTTTTCCATTTCCAGGAGTGTAGATATTCAGGCAACAAGAAAGCGACCCAGGCCGAATGCACAAATTGATCAGCTTGAAAAAGACATGGTGGCCCCATCAGGTATGATATGGAAGAGAGATCTTTCCGTAAATCAAAGGAGGATGTCTGCTGCTAACGTAATGAGGACCCCAAAAGGAACTAAGCCAGGGATAAAACGTGATACATCAGGTAAAGCTTTCCTGAAGTACCTTGATGATAACATCTTGGATGACATTTTGATGTATACCTACCAAAAGCTAGACAATCTTAGGGAAGGGAATCATCTGAAGATATTTCCGTGAAAAATTCGAAAGCATTCGGGAAAAGAACCGTAACAGTGGCCCTGAAATAGTGCGAAAGTTGACTGAAATGTCTAACTTGTTCCATTAGCATCCGATCTTTTGAAAGAGAAAATAACTGCAGTTGGTACTATTCGAAGTGACAATTGCGATGTTCCTACAAAATGGTTCAAATGACTCTGAGCACTATGGGACTTAACATCTGAGGTCATCAGTTCCCTAGAACTTAGAACTACTTAAACCTAACTAACCTAAGGTCATCACACACATCCATTCCCGAGGTAGGATTCGAACCTGCGATCGTAGCAGCCGCGCGGTTCTGGACTGAAGCGACTAGAACCGCTCGGCCACCGCGGCCGGGGATGTAGGAACAGAACTCCGTCCTGTTTCTCTAAAAAAATTTACTCTGGGAACAGTCTGGTTCTCCCTTAGTGATGATGCCACTTTAGTCAGTTATGTGCCTAAGAAAAAAAATGTTGTTACAGTATTGTCAACTCAACATCAAGACATGAATGTGACGGAACAGAAGCCAGACATCATTCTATTCTACTACTGTACAAAGTCTGGAGTGGATACATTCGATAAGTGTGTAACAATGTACAACTGCCGTCGAGCAATGCGTCGATGGCCAATGACGGTGTTTTCAACTTGATTGCAATTGTAGAATATAATTCGTATGCTGTATTTCAAGACACACAATGAGCAAAGAATGACCCGACGAAGAGTTCTGGAAGAAGGTAGTACCTGAAAGATCTTGCTCGGGAACTATGCGATCTCAACATGAAAATACGCACTCAAAATGCTGGTGGCCTATACTCAAAATACACTACAGCGTTATCAACTTTTGGGTATGAGTGTAATTAACATCAAGGTGCTGTAAGCAGAGGATATATCATTACTTTGCCGTGGATAATTTGAAAACAAAAAAACAAACAAAGAACGCTGTTACTTATGCGCCAGAAGCAAAGACAGTAAGTACGTGAAGGCTTGCAATTCTTGCAAGAAATACATCTACCCTGCTCACACCAAGAAAGAAGAAGCAGCTCGTATTGTAGTGTTCCGAATGTGAATCTGAGTAACCCTTGTAATTGTGAAATTAACCCTTTCGCGGCTACAAGGGCCGAACGTCCTGGCTGCCCAGCCGGCTGACGGGAGGAAACGCAGTGTGCACCCGGCCGGCAGGCGGCGGACTCAGCCCTGTGGTCGCTGTAGGCTGCGGCCACTGCAGGCTTCCCGCACGTTCCGGAGTACACAGAACCACTGTTCAGTAATGTTCTCCCTAAAAACAGTATATCCTGTATGGTCACAGTGGTTATAGTTCCTGATAAGTATGAAAGAGAGCTAACCAACACTTCCAGTTATATGTTTATTATGGGCTGAAAAACAGTTGGTTTAGAAAAATGATGGGAACTTTTTATTAGTAATTCCTGCAACTTGAGACATACACCGTCGATGTATGAGTCTACAACATTACAAAATTTCGTTAACATCAAACAAATATGTTTCAATATAAGATTTTTAAACTGAGTAGTGCATAGCGAAAACGCCCAAATGTCGGACAATTCTTGATACTTTCTTAAGTAGAAAATAATTACAGAAATTTAAAACCAAATTGTGTCGTGTATCCGGGCTCGGATTTAAACAAAGAATGTATCTGGATAATTCATTTTGCGGTAGGGTCCCTGTTACTGAATGGTTATACTAGCATAAAAATTTGATTTTTATTTTTCACTTTATGTTCGTCAGTGCCTTCTGCCTGGCAGTAAGTTGCAGCGTCTCAGTCACGTTGCCCAAAACCTAATAGAACCACCCTGAAACTCACGTGTTGAACCGTGAGCAGCTAAACTCACGTGTTGCCAACGAGGTAACGCTACCGAACTGCGCGTCTTACGATCTGACAGACCAATAGGGAGCCTTGGAGGTAGTCGAGTGTGGGTGGAACCGCGACCAGCTGCCGGAACTGGACACACTGTTCGCTCTCTCCTGCTGGCAGCTTCCAAACCGACCCGACGCCCTCCTCATCTGCTCTCTTGAGCGGCTGCCCAGTCAGTCTCGGTGGCTTCTCCAGGCCTACCTTTCCTTTTTACGGCATTAAAACTTCATACCGTCAAAACTATGTTTGATTTTTCATCTCAACGGGTGCCTACTGCTTTCCCCTCCTGGCCAATCCTGACTCATTAACATTACGTAACGGAAATGGTAAACTCTGTATCTTACACTTGCAGCAGAAAGAGATTCACATGTTTTTCGTATGTATTTCGAGTAATATGATACAGGTTATTTCGTTATATCATTATGCCAATCACACAAAAGCACTGTGTGCATTGAGGCTATCATCCCACCGACGCACCAGTTTTTTTTTTGTGGGGTTTTAGGGCGATCAACTACTGAGGTCATTAGCGCCCAGTCACAAATGTAAGCGCACATATAATCTGGTAAAACTCAAAGGGGGGGGGGGGACACCAGAAAGTTCTTACAAAGACGCAGATAAAATAATTAAAAGAGTTAGACGTCTTTGGACAAGTCCGTCAAAGTAATAAAACGAAGAACACGAGCAGCTGCTCGAGCGTCATCAGCTAAAATTTCCTCTAAAGTAGATGGCAGAGACAGGACAACACGAGATTGATTAAAACGGGGACACGACAATAAAACATGGCGCACTGTCAATGCATGACCGTTTGGTGAAACACCGTTTTCTCCTAGAGAGAAATTTTAAGTAACGCAAAATTTTTTTTTTAAAACTACAAAATTTATGTATCTGTTTCTTTTCTATTTCATGAGGGGCACAACAGCTAAGTGGCAGCCGAAGGTGATCTTCTGTTCTGATGCCGCATGACTGTCTTTAACGAAAAATGGTAGCAGGAAAGAAGAATATGACGGAAACTACGCTTATTTGCTATGTCCATTGTTTCAACACTGTAAACCTGTGAAAAAATTTATATGACACGATATACACTGAGGTGACAGAAGTAATGGGATAGCGATATGCACATATACAGATGGCGGTAGTGTCGCGTAAACAAGGTATAACAAAAAATGGTTCAAATGGCTCTGAGCACTATGGGACTTAACTTCTGAGGTCATCAGTCCCCTAGAACTTAAAGAACTACTTAAACCTAACTAACCTAAGGACATCACACACAACCATGCCCGAGGCAGGATTCGAACCTGCGACCGTAGCGATCGCTCGGTTCCAGACTGTAGCGCCTACAACCGCTCGGTCACCCCGGCCGGCAAGGTATAAGAGGACAGTGCATTGGTGGAGCTGTCATTTCTACTCGTGTGATTCAACTGGAAAAGTTCCCGACGTGGTTATGGCCGCACGTTGGGAATTAACGAACATTGAACGCGGAATGGCAGTTTCAGCTAGACGCATGGAACATTCCATTTCTGAACTCGTTAGGGAATTTAATATTCCGTGATCCACAGAATAAAGCACGTGCCGAGAATACCAAATTGCAGGCTCAACCTCTCGTCACGGGCAAAGGAGTGGTCCACGGCCTTCAATTACCGACCGAGAGCAGCGGCGTTTGCGTAGAGATGTCATTGCTAACAGACAAGCAACACTGCGGAAATAAGAGCAGAAATCAAAGGGGGACGTGCGACGAAAGTACCCGTTAGGACCGTGCGGCGAAATTTGGTGTTAGTGGGCTATGGCAGCAGACGGCCGACACGAACGCCATTGCTAACAGCGCGATATCGCCTGCAACGCCTCTCTTAGGCTCATGACAATACCTGTTGGACCCTAGACAACTGGAAAACCATGGCCTGGCCAGGTGAGTCCCAGTTTCAGTTGGTAACAGGTGGTGGTAGGTTTCGAGTATGGCATAGACCCCTAGAAGCCATGGATCCAAGCTGTCAACAGGCACTGTGCAAGCTGGGGGTGGCTCCATAGTGGTGTGGCCTGTGATTACATGGAATAGACTGGGCCCTCTGGTCGAAATGAACCGATTATTGACTTGAAATGGTTATTTTCAGCTACCTGGACACCATTTTCAGTCGTTCATGGACTTCATGTTCCCAACAGATTTCGTGCAACTGTTTCAGCGTCATGATCGGTGTATCTTAATGCAGCTGTTAGGAGCGTTAACTTGGGGCAGGAGAGGGCGCTGATGGCAGAGAGCATGGGTCACATTTCAGTGGTGCCACTTGCGTCTATTAGTAGATCGGGTTTCACTAGGTATGGCCTGCACCTCAACAGGTGGGGGAATAGGAAGCTGGCAAAGCTTATAGGCGACAGTGCAGTGGGTGGTGGCGGGATCACTCATGGAAAAATTCCTGTAGTAGTTGGTGTTAGTACTGCACCTTTTTTAGATTGATGTCAGCTGATAGCTGATGCTTAAAGGAAGTCCCACTAACTAAGGGCTCATCTTCAGAGGACGTCATGTTTCCACGTAGAGAAAGAATTAGAATATGTCATCAAAATATATGAGGTATTAGAGATAAAGTTAGTGGGCTGCTTATAGATGTTGACTGACATTACTAGTATGTCGAAGCACCACTTAATTTGAGAATTCAGAGGCTTCCTTTACCAGAATACAGATTGGCTGGCTGTTTTTCAAGGAGTTACTTGCGGGGTGGGAGAGTGGCCATATACGTAAAAAAAAAAAAAATAGTATTCCATTTGAGTCCATAGATGTATCAAGGCACTGCACTGAACAGATAACAGATATTTGAATGTTGTGCAGGGAAGTTGAATTTAGTGAAACTAAACTTCTCATTGTTGTTGTTTATAGATCACATAACTCTGACGTCAGAATATTTCTGCTCTAGCTAGAGAGGATCCTTGATTCATTTTGTAGGAAATACCAGAAATTAGTTATATGTGATGACTTCAAAATAATTTTTTTATATGATAGTGCAAGAAAGAGGATGTTGTTAGATCTCCTAAATTCATATGATCTAATGAAGACTGTATTTCTTCCAACTAAGATGCACGGGAACAATAGCACAGCCATAGACAATATTTTTATTCATTCTTCATTACTAGATGGGCATCATGCTGGTAAAAAGGTGAATGACCTTTCAGACGGTGAATCACAAATTTTAACAGTAAAAGGCTTTTGTACTCAAACAGGTGTCACATAATTACAAACAATGTAGGAGAGCTAATCCAACAGCAATAGAGAGCTTTATAAACCTCATCAAGGAACAAGAGAGGCGGGATATTTATAGTGCCGAAAATATAGATTATAAATATAATGCTTTCCTTAATACATTTCTCATGCTCTTTGAAAGTTATTTTCCATTAGAACGTTCTAAACGGGGTACTCCAGGAATAGGCAGCCCCGGTGGGTGACTAGTGGGATAAGGGTATCACGTAAAAAAAGTGGGAATTACATCATCATGTTAGAAGTAGTGTGTGTGTGTGTGTGTGTGTGTGAAATCTTATGGGACTTAACTGCTAAGGTCATCAGTCGCTATAGAAGTAGTCATAATCAAGCTATAGTATCCCATTACAAACAGTACTGTACGGTGCTTAAAAATGTTATTAGGAACGCAAAAAGTATGTGGTTTACAAACGTTATAGCTAATTCACAGGATAAAATTAAAACCATATGGTCAGTCGTAAAGGAAGTGTGTGGTAAGCAGGACAAGGTCGAAGATATAAAGTCAGTTAGTAGTAAAAGTATTTCTATTACCGATAAACCAGATATGTACAGTATGTATCTATTTTCTGAGCATTTCTGGCGAATTAAATAAAAATTTAGTTTCTACAGGGAATCACGTAACTTTCCTGGCAAATGCCTTTTCGAGATTGTTGTCTGAAATTCTCCTCTGTGATACAGACAAGTGGGAAATTGAGTCAATTAAATAACTGAAGACTACGGACTCTCGTGGTTATGATGGAGTGCATAGAACATTAAAATACTGTGATGCACATGTTAGCCCTGTATTTAACCATACTAGTAATTTTTCCTTTAGGAATGGTCAGTTTCCTGAACGATTAAAGTACCCAGTAGAAAAAACGCTTTATAAGAAGGGAGAAATGGATAATGTAGGCAATTTTAGACTTATTTCTATGCCATCAGATTTTGCTAAAGTTATTGAAATCGCTGTGTATGTAAGGATAATTGATCATTTTATATCACACGATTTGCTGTCAGATGTACAGTTCGGCTTTAGAAGTCGTTCAACAACTGAAAATGCTATATTCTCTTTTTTTCTGTGAGGTACTGGATGTGTTAAAGAAAGGTTTCGAATGCTAGGCCTAATTTTTGATTTAACTAAGGCGCTTCATTTGTGTTGATCACAAACAATTGCTCCAGAAGTTGGACAATTACGGAATACTGGGAGTAGCTCAGAATTGGTTCACCTTTTACTTTAGCAACAGGCAGCAAAAGGTCATTATTCACAATGTTGAGAATGGCTGTGATGTGGTGCCTGGGTGGAGTACGGTCAAGTGAGGGTGCCCCAGGGATCAGTGTTGCGGCCACTCGTGTTTCTTATTTATATAAATGATATGCCCTCTAGTATTACGGGTAACCCTAAAACATTTATATTTGCTGATGACACTAGCTTGGTAGTAAAGTATGCTGTGTACAACATTGGCTCGGTTTCTAATAGTGCAGTTCCTGACCTAAGCTTTTGTTTTTTAGAAAATAAAATAATGCTAAATCACAATATGACTCACTTTTTACTAACACACAATTCGACAAAACCTGACGTTTTAATTTCACAGAATGGGCATACTACTAGTGAACTTGAACAGTTCAAATTTCTAGGTGTTCAGTTAGAGAGTAAACTGCCATGAAAAACCATCGTTCAGGATCTTGTTCAAAGACTTAATGCTGCCATTTTTACTATTCTAACGGTATCTGAAGTGAGTGATCGTTCGACACGAAAATTAGTCTACTTTGGTTATTTTCATTCACTTGTGTCTTATGGTATTATATTTTGGGTAATTCTTCCCACTCTGGAAGGATATTTTTGGATCAGAAACGGGCGGTTCTGGCAGTAAGTGGTGTAAGCTTAGGAACCTTTTGTCCATCCCTGTTGACGAGTCTGGGTATCTTGACATTGACCTCGCCCACTAGATGGCGCTGCCATAGGTCAAACGGATATCAACTGAGTTTTTTAAAATAGGAACCGCCATTTTATTACATATTCGTGTAGTACATAAGATATAAATGTTTTAGTTGGACCACTTTTTTCGCTTTGTGATAGATGGCGCTGTAATAGTCACAAACGTGTAAGTACGTGGTATCACGTAACATTCCGCCAGTGCGGACGGTATTTGCTTCGTGATATAATACCCGTGTTGAAAGGAGCGTTTACCAATTGCAGAAAAGGTCGATATCGTGTTGATGTATGGCTATTTGGGTTAAAATGCCCAACGGGCGTGTGCTACTACATGCTGCTCGGTATTCTGGACGACATCATCCAAATGTCCGGACCGTTCGCCGGATAGTTAGGTTATTTAAGGAAACAGGAAGTGTTCAGCCACATGTGAAACGTCAATGACCTCCAACAAATGATGCCCAAGTAGGTGTTTTAGCTGCTGTCGCGCCTAATCCGCAGATCAGTAACATACGACCTGCGCGAGAATCGGGAATCTCAAAAAAAAAAACGTCGGTGTTGAGAATGATACATCAACATCGATTGCACCCGTACCATATTTCTATGCACCAGGAATTGCATGGCGACGACTTTGAACGTCGCGTACAGTTCTGCCACTGGGCACGAGAGCAATTACGGGACGATGACAGATTTTTTGTACGCGTTCTATTTAGCGACGAAGCGTCATTCACCAACAGCGGTAACGTAAACCGGCATAATAGGCGCTATTGGTCAACGGAAAATCCACGATGGCTGCGACAAGTGGAACATCAGCGACCTTGGCGGGTTAATGTATGGTGCGGCATTATGGGAGGAAGGATAACTGGCCCCCATTTTATCGATGGCAATCTAAATGGTGCAATGTATGCTGATTTCCTACGTATGATCTACCGATGTTACTACAAGATGTTTCACTGCATGACAGAATGGCGATGTACTTCCAACATGATGGATGTCCGGCACATAGCTCCCGTTTGATTGAGGCGGTATTGAAGAGC
Organism: Schistocerca serialis cubense; assembly: GCF_023864345.2. NCBI lineage: Eukaryota > Metazoa > Arthropoda > Insecta > Orthoptera > Acrididae > Schistocerca > Schistocerca serialis. The sequence continues at coordinate 351,062,061 of NC_064640.1, read as the reverse complement.
ATATTTCATGACAGGTGGATTGGTCGTCGAAGGACCATACCACGGCCCGCACGTTCACCGGATCTGACGTCCCCGGATTTCTTTCTGTGGGGAGAGTTGAACGAATTTCCTATCTTGATCCACCGACAACGCGTGACAACATGCGTCAGCGCATTGTCAATGCAAGTGCGAACATTACGGAAGGCGAACTACTCGCTGTTGAGAGGAATGTCGTTACACGTATTGCCAAATGCATTGAGGTTGACCGACATCACTGAGCATTTATTGTATTAATGTGGTATTCACAGATAATCACGCTGCAACAGCATGCGTTTTCACAAATGATAAGTATACAGAGGTACATGTATCGCATTGGAACAACCGAAATAAAATGTTCAAACGTACCTACGTTCTATATTTTAATTTAAAAACATCCCTGTTGCCAACTGTGAGCCCTTTGTGATTATTACAGCGCCATCTGTCACAAAGCGAAAAAAGTGGTCCAACTAAAACATTCATATTTCCTTATGTACTACACGAATGTGTGGTAGAAATGGGGGTTCCTATTTAAAAAACGCAGTTGATATCCGTTTGACCTATGGCAACGCCATCTAGCGGACCAACCATAGGGCCATCTGGTTTCCCCTTCAAGCTAGACAAATTTCGTTCTTTGCAGTTTTTTCGTTTGACGCTTATTTCGTGAGATATTTGGCCCGGTCACGATCAATTTTCCTTCAGTTAATACTCGGCAGAAATCAAACTTTTATTTGGATCGGACTTCCTTAACTCTTGTGGAGACATGTGTGCAGTATACTGCTGCATCCATTTGCAATAATCTACCGCTGTGATTCAAAAATCTTAGCAGTAATCCACGAGCTTTCAAATCCAAACTGAAGAGTTTCCTCATGGGTCACTCGTTGTATATTGTCGATGAGCTCCTTGAAAAATTAAGCTGATTCTTGTTCTATTGCTGATTGCGCTTGACTTTTTTCTGGTTTATAAACATTTTATTTTTTACTTATTACTTTTATGTTGTAATTTCATGTACTGGCACGTTCCATGACCTTAGAGATTTGCTCCTCAATTTGGTCCTACGGAACTTGACATGTAAATAAATAAAAAATGGATGACAATGCGCTGCGTCAGCTGGCCACAACGGTTTACGATGGTTGTAATGAACATTCTGGAGAGTCTGAACTATGAACTAATGATTTGGCCAGCTAGATAGCGTGACATGAATCCCATCGAAAACTTATGGAACATAATCGTGAGGTCAGTTCGTGCACAAAATCCTGCACCGTCAACACTTTCGTAGGTGTGGACTGCTAAATAGGCATCACGGCTCACGGCTCATGGATCATGAGACTTCAGTCGACGTGTTGAGGCCATGCCACGTCAAGTGGCTGCAGTACATCGGACAAAAGAAGGACCAGCACGGTATTAGGAGGTATCGCATGACGTATCGGCTCATTGTAGGTTCAGTACTGACTGAGCTTTGTATCGATAAATTACTGTATTAGACACAAGTACTTCAGTGTTCTATATAACTGACTTCAGATTTTACGTGACAAAGAATGTAAATTTCCTCACGAATAAAATCGCTGAAAGTGTTGTAGTGAATACAGACCTACTCGTAAATCCTTTTTATAGTGTGCTATTATTGGGAATACTTTGAGACTCATACTACAGCATTCTTAATGTTCACCAATCACAGAAAATGAAAACAATAATTAATGGAGACGTGCAGGAATTGACAGACTACTATTTCTGATCATACAAAATTAAGAATGCGCAAAAATGATGCTCCATTTTTGAAGTTTTACAGGAAAGCTACAAGACAGTACTAAGTGAATCAGGTGCGTTTCCTGTAAATTCATTGTAATACACACGGTATTAAATTAAAAGGAGTGGAATTATCTAGATAGATTTATTCTCTTTATCAGTGACGTGCCGAATTATACACCGCAGTCAGGAACTATCTTTGACTGTCTAACATTACAATGGACTGAGTTTACTAACTCAAAATTTGCTGTTTATGAAAGAATAGGTCTATACTTTGCACATAATTGAAGGCGAAATGAGATTTACCGATTACAACGAGCCTATCCTCAGTTCAGAACTTAAAATAATAACTATCTTCCATGAACATTCATACAACACGTGCAGATACTTACTGTAGACGGATATGAAGCAGCATTTGAGTATCTCTCTGACATCGTAATGGAATCAACATTGCTTATTAATCGCCAAGTGTTACGTGATCACACAGACTATTCTTTTCCAGAAAAAGAAAAAACGAATTAGTGCCCTCAATTCGGTCGCTAGAGCGAATTTTGTATAATCAGAGATAGTAGTCTATCAATTCTTGCACGTCTCCATTAATTATTGTTTGCATTTTATGTGATTGTCAAAGTATTCCCAATAATAGCACACCATGAAAAAGATTCACTCTGCGGATTTCAAATGTGTGCGATCCTCGGAACCAGGTAGGGAAATTCAATCGGGAATCGGCAATAAGTAAAATATGTATGGCCAAATAGTTAAATACACTACTACCAAAATAGATCTAGCCGCTGCACTGAACGAGACATATAATGGAACCACATGAAACTTTATTGCTTCGTAGTCTTTTGTCCCTACTTTGACCATCTACTACTGTTCATAACACTGATTATAGTACACATTAACAGAAAAATTTTCGTGGATTTTCTCTAACATTTGCACATTCTTCGACTCAGTAGGAAATAAAATATTCACAAAGTTTAATACAAGTGAATACTGAATATAATCATCATTCACTGACTGAAAATGTATCACAGCATTCATTTTGTTAAACACTTTTGATAATTTTCTATGTGTTGCAGCATGAAGGACATTATTTAGAATTATGATAGTGCAAAGGTTTATAATTTATTTTCACATCCAACAAGAGCTGGGAACTAGAAATTTTTCAATTTTTTCAAATGTTGGTCTGTAACATTTTCTGAATATGTTCAGTCAGCAACAGAGGCGCATTCTTGATGTTCACATACATTTCTCTAAGCTAATCTCATTTGGGAAATGGGGATTTACAGACAAACAAGACATTTATCTTCGAAGGCCGATTCAGTTCCCCCGCATCCATAGCGGAAACAGAAATATTAGGAATCCTTAAACCCATAACGACTGGCTATAACAGCTGTAGAGATTCAACTTTTTAAAAGTGAATCCACATAAACCCATTCTACGCTATTATCACGCTTTGTGCATGGAACATTTATTAGAATTATATGTAAAGTACAACTTAGTTAGTTTCAAAGTCGATGATTTTCAGCCTACCGAGAGACTTGTCCTTCAGTCTTCGACCACTTCCTCAATCATATGCTAAACAGTAAGTGCCCCAGATTCTGCACATTGAATCGGAAGAGTATCCCTCCTTTACAGCAAGTAATAATTAGGTCAATCTTGAAAAGACACCATAGTTGCATCTGTAGATATGTGTGTAAAAAAGAAGGCTTACGATACTGTTAGAAGGTAGGCGATATGGCAGAATCTGAATAAACTAGAAGCTGTCAGGAGGAACGTAACTCAGAATCAGAAACTTGTATAAAAATGCCTGAATTGTGTAATAAAATACGGAAAAAATTATAATGGCAGGGAGTGGATAAAAAGAATTGAAATATAAAGAATCACATCAGATCAGTTCTCTGAAAGGGAGTATGGAGAAGAGTAAGCTGAAATCGATTCGCCACATTCAAAGGATCGGAAAAGAAATTCCGACAAGAAGAATGCATAAAAGATGGAGAGATTTGGTGAAGGATGGTGTGAAGATGACCACGATGGGACGAAATGCTGAACGCTAGACAGTAGTAGGAAAGAGAAGATTGGAAGAGGCTTTGTGAACGACCAGCGTAATCATAAAGTTTCAGAATGAAGAAGAAATAGATGAATAAATCTCTGAAAGATAGTTAATAGTAGTATATACATCAGACCTACATTCTTTTTTGTTGCGCGCGTGCTCTAGAAGAAAAGCGCCGAATAAAGATGATGGCTTTGATGTCACGACATCAGTACCTTGCTTCTAGCGACAGCCTTACTTTTGTAACACCTGTCTGCTGATTCAGTAGATTAACTTCGAGTGATTCTGACTATTTTCGACCAGTTACCCGTTGTTCCACTAGAGCTACTGACAGCCTTGGGAGAGCCAGTCCGGACAAAACTCTACCATCTGGTGAGCAAGATGTATGAGAAAGGCGAAATTCCATCAGACTTCAAGAAGATTATAATAATTCCAATCCCAAAGAAAGCAGGTGTTGCCGCACTATCAGTTTAATAAGTCACAGCTGAAAAATACTCACGTGAATTCTTTACAGACGAATGGAAAAACTGGTTGAAGCCGACCTCGGGGAAGATCAGTTTGGATTCCGTAGAAATGCTGGTACACGTGAGGCGATACTGATCCTACGACTTATCTTAGAAAATAGATTAAGGAAAGGCAAACCTATGTTTCTAGCATTTTTAGACTTAGAGAAAGTTGTTGACAATGTTGACTGGAATACTTTCTTTCAAATTCTGAAGGTGGCAGGGGTAAAATACAGGGAGCGAAAGGCTATTTACAATTTGTACAGAAGCCAGATGGCAGTTATAAGGGTCGAGGGACATGAAAGGGAAGCAGCGGTTGGGAAGGGAGTGAGACAGGGTTGTAGCCTCCCCCCGATGCTATTCAATCTGTATATTGAGCAAGCAGTAAAGGAAACGAAAGAAAAGTTCGGAGTAGGTATTAAAATCCAGGGAGAAGGAATAAAAACTTTGAGGTTCGCCGATGACATTATAATTCTGTCAGAGACAGCAAAGGACTTGCAAGAGCAGTTGAACGGAATGGACAGTGTCTTGAAAGGAGGATATAAGATGAACATCAATAAAAGCAAAACGAGGATCATAGAATGTAGTCGAATTAAGTCGGGTGATGCTGAGGGAATTAGATTAGGAAATGAGAGACTTAAAGTAGTAAAGGAGTTTTGCTATTTTGGGAGCAAAATAACTGATAATGGTCGAAGTAGAGAGGATATAAAATGTAGACTGGCAATGGCAAGGAAAGCGTTTCTGAAGAAGAGAAATTTGTTAACATCGATTATTGATTTATCAGTCAGGAAGTCGTTTATGAAAGTAATTGTATGGAGTGTAGCCATGTATGGAAGTGAAACATGGACGATAAATAGTTTAGACAAGAAGAGAATAGAAGCTTTCGAAATGTGGTGCTACAGTAGAATGCTGAAGATTAGATGGGTAGATCACATAACTAGTGAGGAGGTATTGAATAGAATTGGGGAGAAGAGGAGTTTGTGGCACAACTTGACCAGAAGAAGGGATCGGTTGGTAGGGCATGTTCTGAGGCATCAAGGGATCACCAATTTCGTACTGGGGGGCAGCGTGGAGGGTAAAAATCGTAGAGGGAGACCAAGAGATGAATACACTTAGCAGATTCAGAAGGTTGTAGGTTGCAGCAGGTACTGGGAGATGAAGATGCTTGCACAGGATATATTAGCATGGAGAGCTGCATCAAACTAGTCTCAGGACTTAAGACCACAACAACAACAACAACAACAACAACAACCCGTTGTTCCGACTTGTTTAAACTTGTTCCAGCGATTAGTCAGCCAGTTGTGTCGGGTACTGTATTGTCGACATCTGTCTTCGAGGAATTTTCATCTTTCATTGAATCAACACAAATGCATGTGTATTTGCATATTTCAAAGAACTGGAAACAGAATCTCTAAGGCAGGAGTGTGCATATCCAAGCAAAATTTAATGCAATCTCAAATACAAGTGTTGCTTCTTCACCTCTACGTAGCTAAATCAACGAAAATGCTTTCACTGACTAATTTAATAGCAATAACTATAATTTTAACCAGAAAATTAACTGTCGCTGTCCAACTCGTGAACGCACATTCAGAAATAGGTCTTGTGAGCCCCGGCAACAGTCTCATATCGCACGCCGCGCACTGGCCACTTGCACTGCTGTCTGCTGCCCACAGAGGAAGTACTCGTTGTCAGAGGTCTGGGGCTATGGGCTATAAATTTTATGTTACGGAAACGGCTGTAGCTTCGAATTAAAGCGTAGAAACCATTTGAATACATTAAAACTGATGACACAAAAGTGTATTACTTTTCTAATGCGGATATTTTGTGTAACGTTTTGTGAAAAACGTAAACGGCAGCTCGAGATAAGGAGATGGAATGTGCATTCTATGCGCCCATTAATTACGAAAACCACAATTTTTCCTCGTCCACAGGAGCTAACCTTTCCATCGGTTTATACCAAAATATTACTTAAATTACAGTAGTTTACAAGAATTTTTAAATTTATTTACTCACCTAGACACGTTCACATTTTAAAAAGACTTCTTAACTTGGTGTACAGGAATACTGCATGAGTTTTCATCTTCAGTTTGAAATGAGGGGTATTTACAGTATAACGAGTAATTCACTATTTGTTACCGAGGAGACACAAGCAAATACAATAAGAAAATCTGTCATAACAGAGGTCGTGTGATTCGGAGTGAGAGATAACGCACATTTAGTGCGGTTCATGAGAAAATTGCGACATCTACGGTATGTATAAAGGACTGTCAGAAAGTCTCCGTCTGAGAGCGTTGATGGAACGTGATTGCAACGTAACGCGACTCCGATGCGGATATATAGGCACCGACATGTAGGCAGGGGATTAGTGTGGCATTCGTGTCTTTCTGGCGTGGGTTCGTCAAATACGGAAACGTGAAGCATGGCGATGTTATCAAATACGTCCAAAGAGGTTCTTTTCTTAGCTGCCGAAGGAAAAATATCGGTAGACATCCATCGGAGAATGAGGAATGTGTATTAACAGTCTATCGAAAACTACGTTTGTGGAATAGTGTGCAAAATTCCGTGCTGATCGCGATTCGACACGGGACGTCCCGATATCGCAACTGTCGCAACGCGGAACGTAACGCCAACTGATATGGGAGACACTTGAGCATCCACCCTGTAGTCTTAATGTCTCCTCATGCTATTATCACACCTACGGTCCCTTAAGAAAGGTCTTTAAGGTTCGACAGTTCCTGTCGGCCGAGGATGTGCAACAGGCAGTTACAGGCTTCTTCACGCAAGAGGACCGCGTGTTTTACCAAACGGGTATCTTCAACCTGGTGCATCGGTGGGATTATTGCCTCAATGCTCACGGTGATTCTACCTGACTGGAATACCGATTCTGGACGACCTTCGAACGGAAACTTTCTGGCCTGCCCTTATAATGTGCTCGGATTTGAGACCTCGATCTGGATGCGTGTGATTCATAATGCGATCAAAAGTATCCGGACACCTTCGTGAAAATGACTTACAAGTTCGTGGCGTCCTCAATCGGTAATGCTGGAATTCAGTATGGTTGGTTGGTTGGTTTTGGGGTTTGATGGGGGGCTAAACATCGAGATCATCATGTAGGGAAGCTGCCTACTCACACCGTATAAAATTCACATCAGTCTTTCCATTGTGTGCCAGCCTAGTCCGCTGTAACTAGCTCTGACGTCATAAATGTTGCGCAATATTTTAAAAATCAAGTAAATAACCTGAAACGTTTCTACCATGTCAGGAGTAATACTAAATCAATATGTGTTGAATATCAGTTCGATAACTTTAACCATTTTCGAAATTTGGACGTTTTTCTGTAAAAATCATTGGCGCAACAGAAATGAGCTAGAAACTTAAAAATTTATATTTAGATTCCTTTTGCATAATAATTTAGTAGAAACAGTATTCTGACATCTTGGGTTGTCGGGTGTTCTGCCGGATATCAGCGTCGTACTTGCACGATATTTCGGTCACGTAGCTCGAGACCATCAGGTGCGACCTGAGACTGCTCCTCGAGTGGACCTGGTCCAGTATTTATGCCTATGGACTTCCCCCTCCACCAACGGCTGCAGGCGCTTCCTCTGTGGTCCGCGCCCATTCCCTGTGACCTGCTGGAGCGTTGCTGCTCCGTTTTCCGTCCGCTGCGGTTCTAGGTGTTCCCTCTGCGGTCCGCGCCCACCAAACCCGCTCCTGGGGGTTTCATCTACGGTCTGGGGTACCAGGCGTTCCCCCTGCGGTCCGCGCCCGCTCACCACGACCTGTTGGAGCGTTGCCGCCCCGTTTTTCATCTGCTGCGGCTCTGGATGTTCCCTCTGCGGTCCGCGCCCACCAGTCCCACTTCTGGGTGTTCCATCTTCGGTCTGGTGCTCCTGGCAGTCCGTCAGGGGCTCGTTTACCATCTCCATGTCTCTGGTTCTTCTGTTTGTGTAGTGTTGCAGCTGGCCCCGTTGCTCCTTTAACAAATCCAGAGCCGGATCCCAGGCTCTGCTTAGCTGGTACCCTGTGTCACGATTCATAAGATCGTCAGCCATTTTAATCTCAATCGATTCTCTTATGACACTGTCCCAAAATCTGGGTGTTTGTGCTAGAATCTTGGTGTCCTCATACTTCATGGCATGATCTAGCTCTAGACAGTGTTCAGCAATGGCTGACTTAGTCACCTGTCTTAATCTAGTGTGCCTCTGATGTTCTTTGCACCTGATCTCCACAGTTCTTGTCGTCTGGCCAATGTAGGACATGCCACATTGACAAGGTATATTGTAAATCCCTGGTTTTCGTAACCCCAGGTCGTCTTTGACACTCCCCAGCAGTCCCCCGATCTTGTTGGATGGAGAGAAAACACACTTGATATTGTGTTTACGCAGGATCCTACTGATTCTGGCAGAAATAGAGCCAGCATAGGGCAGATATGCCACCTTCCTTGCTTCATCTTGGTCTTCTTCAGGAACCTGTGGTATAGGGGCTGGTCGGAGTGCCCTCTCAATTTGTCTGTCCATGTATCCATTCTTGGAGAAAACTGTTTTGAGACGTTCTATCTCTATGGGTAGATTCTCTTGGTCTGATAGGGCACGTGCTCTGTGGACCAAAGTCTTCAGAACCCCATTCTTCTGTGCAGGGTGGTGACAACTGCTGGCCTGCAGATATAAATCAGTGTGTGTAGGTTTTCGGTACACACTGTGGCCAATTGATCCATCTGCTTTCCTCTGGACTAGTACATCCAGAAATGACAGCTGGCCATTCTTCTCCAGTTCCATGGTGAACTTGATATTAGGGTGGCATGAGTTAAGATGTTCAAGAAACTCATTGAGCCTGTCCATCCCATGTGGCCAGATCACGAAGGTGTCATCCACATACCTAAAGAAGCATGTGGGTTTAAATGTTGCTGTCTCCAATGCCCTCTCCTCAAAACTCTCCATAAACATGTTGGCAACCACAGGGGACAGTGGGCTGCCCATAGCTACACCTTCAGTTTGCTCGTAATATTGGTTTCTGTACAGGAAATACGTGGATGTCAGTGTATGACTGAACAGGTCCAACAGAGCACCATCAAATTCCTCAGAGCTATAAGCTGTAGCTATAAATGTATTTCTCAGATGAAGTGGGCACTAGGAATTCTAATTACAGGCTTCACGTTTTGCTAATCACTTTCTGGTTGCCAATATTGTTGTTAGAGAGCCAGTGTTGAGAACGGCAAACAACAGCATAAATACAAAACATTTTATAACAATTATTCCACCCACAAAACATTTTTATAACAAAAATTTCCACCCGCCACCCCACAATCAGTCCCTTGTACCAGACAGACATTCTTGTAAAAGGCTTATACAGTAAAAGCGTAACCTCTGCCCCAGAGGGGGGAAACACCAAGGGGTACAGAGCTAAAATGAACACCGCAGTAACACAAAATAGAGGATACTTAATAGGAGCAGAGTAAATAGTTGACTAGAGTTAAACAGACTACAGTGGTTGATGGATCAGGTAAAAGGTCAACAACTACAAACGAAGGACCTTCAGCTGGAAAGCGTTGATAGAGGTACCAACACAACTTGTTACCATAAAAGACACTATTTTGGAATCCACGTCACAATTAAAAGTCGTTGGAGTGGGTGTAGCGTGAGAAATCATGCGCGTGCGCCCACACCAGAGCGAGTGATAAAACCCAGCTGCACGGATAAAACGTAAAACTGAGTCAGCTATAGAGACATCGTTACCGAGAATTGAATTGCAGCTAAATTAAAGGACTGCCGCAAGGGGGCTAAAAGGGGGCAGTCCATCAAAAGATGGACCACTGTCAGCCCTGCATCACAGCGACACTTGGGCGGGTTCTCACGACGAAGGAGATAGCTGTGGGTCAACCACGTATGTTCTATTGGGAGACGGCAGAGAACAACTCAGTCCCTACGCGTGCCCCTCAAGGATGAGTTCCTTACGGCCGTGGACGACTTGACCATGCGGAGCTTGTTTGGCGTGTTCAAGAAAGACCACTCAGAGCTCCAGACATCGCGAACCTTGCGATGTAGGGCTGACCGGAGGTCTCTTTCCACGAGATCAAGCTCCAGGGGTGGCGAAGTGGTGGCCTGCTTGGCCAACCGATCGACACGTTCGTTTCCTGGAATGCCGATGTGGCCCGGGGTTCACACAAACGTCACTGAACGACGACACTAGGCGAGAGGATAAAAAGTATCTTGAATACCGCGCACCAAAGGGTCCCGAGAAAAACACTGGTCAAGTCCTTGCAATCCACTCAGGGTGTCACTGCATATGACAAATGACTCCCCAGGGCAGGAGGAAAGGTGAGCGAGTGCACGATAAAGAGCAAGTGAAAACACTGCTCCCACAAGGCAGGGAATGTTGCTCAACGTAGTCGCCGTGGATGAAAGCAAACCCAGTGCGTCCGTCGACCACAGACCATCGGTATAGACTACATCTGCATCGCGAAACGAGGCAAGAAGAGTCAGGAATTGAATTCAGTATGGTGTTGGCCCTCCCTTAGCCTTGATGACAGCTGCCACTCTTGCAGGCATACGTTCAATCAGGTGCTAGAAGGTTTCTTCGGGAATGGCATCCCATTCTTCATGGAGTGCTGCATTGAGGAGAGGTATTGTTGTCGGTCTGGCACGATGTCGGCGTTCCAAAATATCCCAAGCGTATTCTATTCGATTCAGGTCAGAACTCTGCTCAGGCCAGTCCATTACAGGGATGTTATTGCCGTGTAACGACTCCGCCACAGGCAGTGCGTTATGAACAGATGCTCGATCGTGTTAAATGCTGCAATCCTCATCCCCGAATTGCTCTTTAACAGTGGTAAGCAAGAGCGTGCTTAAAACATCAATGCAGGGCTGTGCTGTTACAGTGCCACGCAAAACAACAATGGGGGGGGGGGGGGGGGCAAGACCCTTCCATGAAAAACACGACCACACCATAACACCACCGCCTCCAAATTTTACTGTTTGCACTTCACACGCCAGCAGATGACGCTCACCGGGTATTCGCCATACCCACACCCTGCCATCGGATCACCACATTGTGTACCATGATTCGTCACTCCACACAACGTTTTTCCACTGTTCAATCGTCCACTGTTTACGCTCCTTACGCCAAGCAAAGCGTCATTTGGCACTTACCGGCGTGATGTGTGGTTTATGAGCAGCCGCACGACCAAGAAATCCAAGTTTTCCCACCTCCTGTCTAACTGTCATAGTACTTGCAGTGGTTCTTGATGCAGTTTGGAATTTCTATATAATGGTCTGGATAGATGCCTGCCAAATACACATTACGATCCTCTTCAAATGCAGGCGGTCTCTGTCAGTCAGCAGATGAGGTCGGCAGTACGCTTTTGTGCTGCACGTGTCCCTTCACATTTCCACTTCTCTATCACATCGCAAACGGTGGACCTAGGGATGTTTAGGAGTGTGGAAATCTCGCGTACAGACATATAACGCAAGTGACACCCAATCACCTGACCACGTTCGAAGACCGTGAGTTTCACGCAGCGCCCCATTCTGCTCTCTCACGATGTCTAATGACTACTGAGGTCGCTGATATGGAGTACCTTGCAGTAGGTGACGGCACAATGCACCTAATATAAAAAACGTATGTTTTTTGCGGTGTCCGGATACTCCCTCTCCCTCTCCCTCTGTATGTGTGGGGGGGGGGGGGAAGGGGGGGGCGGCGCACGCGCACGATCTACTTGAGCCATGAACACAGGCTTAAATTTGTGTGTTAAAAGGATCGTGTATTTGTTTTGTTTTAGGCTATTCATTCTCGTCTAATTGGGTAGGATGTGCTATGGACAGCTTAGAATGTCACCTGCTGGTCTTCCTGCAAAACACATTCCAAATATCCTTTCAATTGAAAGAGGAGAGTGATGGAAGTTGGCTGATACATTTGCAGCTTTCAATACTTACCCATTTGGCGTATCTGTTACAGCAGGTTTACTGCAAAGAGATGCATACAATTCCTTACCCAATTATCCACTGCGACCACCATTGCTTATCTTCTGGTCTGTTTGTACGGAGTTCAGGAAGAACTCTGAGTTATGCCTTGGTGGACCAATCAGATCATAGCTGCCTCATGGTGAACTCTGGGTACGACCGTTGAAGCCATACCTGGAGTTCTGGTGAGCTTAGGGGAGGCCTGGGTTTGCAGTTAACTGTACTTGGTGTAAGACGTAGTTCTGCAGCATGCAGGATGACCACCTTTGAAGCATGAGTTTGCTGCTTGTTCACAGAGACTGTGAACTTGATGCGTACTTATTATCTTGATTCACATCGCAAAATCAAATGTAAATAATTTCACTTATGCTTTCATGACTTTGAAGTATATCTCCCATGTGGAAATCCGTTCTCTTGGGAGTAGAATAGGTTTTGTGGCGCGGTACAGAATCTGATATTATTTCATCTGAATGGTAAAATATTTTATTTCGTTACACTCGCTACTATGAATTTTTGTCAGCATTTACCAAAACGTATGGACTTTGATTTTCTCCCAAGTTGCAACTCTCTATGCCAGATGTTTCCTGAGCATTAATGTTAAACTCGGTTTCGGAGACAGTTATTTCCATTAATATTCTAATATTCTTTTAATTCAACTTTTCTTTGCCATCAGTTTTCTATCTAGACAAATTTATACCGATTTCCACTTAGCAATTATCTGACATTCAATCGATGCGGAGCTTACTCATGCCTTCAGCGATACTATAACTTTCTCGGATCTTACTACTATTAATATCAAATCTAGAGTCACTCTCAATGAAAACTATATTTCGATTTTCTTTGCATTAGTTTTCAGCATGAAACGTAGGTGATAGAATTGACGCATCTGGGAGAGTCATTATAGTTCATTCCACAGAAAGTATGGTGATCTGACGTATGGTATTTGTGAGCTATCATAACGCACTGGTACCCAATGCCAACTACCAGGCACAGGGATATAAGCCATGTTTCTACAGATGTTTTCATGTAACGTGAGAGGTTACGACTTCTCAGGTTCACGTAAATTCAATTTCTTTTTGCTATGACCCTGTAAATCTTTGCACAAAGTAAGCATTCCCTGTCTAGGTAATCCTTATCTACACAGTCCAATCGCATTAATGTGAGCGCCGGCTATTTTCGACGTCAACGTACAACAACTCTCAACTGGTAGGTGTCAACGCTAGTAGTGGAGGTTACATAACGCGTGTCGTGGGGGGACTCGGAAAACATTGCAGTAGTTGTCGTAATGCGGATACAGAGTAATTAATCTGTCGTCCAAAAGGGCGTCATCATTGGTTTTCGAGCTCGGAATGGAAGCATTTCCGAAACAGTTAATTTTCTAAACTGTTCGTACGCCACCGTGCGTAACAGATGGTGCTATCCAAAACTAGCGCCGAGGAAACTAAGGTGCAGGAAGGGCCATAGGCGACAGAGGTGAATGATGGCTGCGGAGATATGTACTGGCGAGTAGTCGTGCAACTGTTGAGCAACTGACCACCCAGATGAACCAAGGGGCTATCAACAGTATTTGCTGAACGACCGTTCAGCATGTGGGCTTCCGCAGCAGGCGCCTGATTCGTGCACGCATGCTGGCTGTTGTTCATCGGCGAGGCTGGAATTTGCACTCCAATATAGCAAGTGGACGTCCACTGAGTGGCTACAGGTATCGTTTCTCGATGAATCGCGTTTCATGCTCCATTGGACAAACGGCCATTGGCGTGTTCGGCGTAAAACTCTGAAAGCAAAAACCCTGCAACCAGGAGGGAGCCTCATGGTCTTGGGAATGTTTTCATGGCATTCCCTCGGTGATCTTGTCATACTGGAGGGCACAATAGATCAACGCAAGTACGCCTCTATCATTGGGGACCATATCCTCCCCTACATGCAGTTTCTCTTCAACAATATGGCATCTACCAGAAGGACAACGCATCATGTCACAAATCTCGCAGTGTATGTGCGTGGTTTGAAGAGCAACAGGATGATATTGCTGCACTCCCCTGATTTCCAAACTTTCCGGATTTAAACGCAATCGATAATCTGCGAGACCACCTCGATCGTGCTGTGCACACCATGGATCCTTAACCTAGCGCAGCTGGCTGCGGCACTGGAGTCAACATGGCTCCACGTCCCAGTCGGTAACTTCCAGAACCTCATTTACTCTCTTCTTGCATCTCTTGTGCTGGAAACTGTAGCTTTTGACAAGTAGCCCTTCTCCCATCCTCCACCAATACTGTGCTGCTATTGACCATGCCCCAACCACTGCCCCCACCTCTCCTTACGGTCCTCCAAACATCCTGGGTCTGTCATTTTTAATCTGTATCAGCAGGATCAGTATATTCTCATGTTATTGCAACCGTCCAGGGTAGCATAGTACCCAGGCATAGTGGTCTAGTTTTAGTGAACCTTCGGCGCCCACGTTATGTTCTGCAACATACTACGCTATTTACGGTTTCATTACTAATTTTACAGGTCTGTTAAGAAGACGCACATTTCACTGCTATTTTACTTATTCCGCCCCTCCCCCCCCCCCCCCAATTTTTAAGAAGGTACTTGTAAGCAAGGGTTTCATGACTAACTTTACCGATATCTTAAGGCGATGTACATAAATATAGGTTTCGCTGCTATTTTATCGATTTTCAGGAAACACATGTAAAATAAATATCTTTTAAAGACTTATAAGTGCTTCCATATAACGCTATTTACAACTTTTAGCAATTCATTAAAATTTTATCGATTTTTCATCCCTATATTCCACAGACATATACTTTTCGAAGAAGATTCACTTAAACATGAAGCTTTCAACAAGTAGCAACTAACACCATCAGCCATGCCCTGCAAGCACAAATATATAACACTGATTGCTGCTTTTATGGGATTCGTTAAAATTTTGTCGATTTTCTTCGAGTGTTCCACAAATAGCCACTTTTTCCAGGAAGACACATCACAACAAGATAAGCAGGAGGCCTATGTTTTGCTTAAAACGAACTTTATCAGCAACGCATTTAGAATGTGACATAATTATCAGATCCCCTAACATTATATCATTATACTGGATTGACAAAATTACGAAGTGAACATTTCTACTTCGCTAATACGCTCCACACTTGCCCCGCTAGCAGGTATCACAAAGGGTGCGGGAAGACGGCGACAATTACTTCTTTATCTAAAACGGAAAAATTTCAACGGGACCCTTACTGGTACGTCCGCAAGGTACCAATTGGACCCTCCGTCACTTCAGTGCTTATCGAAGCCCGCCTGCTGCCTGTATTAGCGCACGTCGATAAACAGAACTGTTAAGAGTAGAGAACTCGAGTTGTCTTGACCGGCGTCTGGGCGCTCTATCCACAATTCAGCCATTCTGGTCACGCGCCCAGTGCACCTGGGCCAGAGGAGCGAGGTGCCTGCGTTGCAGCCAGCCTCTATGAGCGATGACCGTATCTCGATTAAAAAACCAGTAATGCACTTTCTTTCCACTAGCCCTACATATTCGAGCAGACCGCATGCAGGTGAATTTGCATCCCTCCTAGCCGCTTGTAGTGTTATAAAAACATCCGGACACTTTTGCCGTGAAACTGCAGGTCCAGCGCTTGCGTAAGAGCGCGAGACACACATACACACGCACGCACATACACACACCAAGAATTTTCTGGGCGACTTGGCTCTTAGCTCCTGAAATGGAATGTTGTTAATATCCCATCACCTCGGCACTATTTTCACCGCAACAAGAGACATACAGTAAGCTTGTTATATCGTCTGCACTGTAATTTGTAAACGAGCATTGATGTCATTGCGGTAGCAAACAACGTACACCTTAAAAGCACATACGCTGAATACAAATGGTTCAAATGGCTCTGAGCACTGTGGGACTTAACATCTGAGGTCATCAGTCACCTAGAACTTAGAACTAATTAAACCCAACTAACCTAAGGACATCAAACACATCCATGCCCGAGGCAGGATTCGAACCTGCGACCGTAGCGGTCGCGCGGTTAGACTGAAGCCCCTAGACCCGCTCGGCCACAGCGGCTGGCCAATGAATACAACATCAGTCCTATATCACACAAAGCATTTATACGTTTTTAGAGGTATATGACTCCATATGTTTTACAAAATTCACGTTCAATTATTGTTTGACAATTCCAATATTCATTTTCTCTTATTCCGACAGAATGTGTTTCAATTACGTTCCAGTTACGTTAGAATGCTGTCCGTTCATTTCAGTTCCACTATCGTAGCAATCACATATACACTGTGTCACTGCTAGGAGTCGTGAGGCGTATTTGTTTTTCGTCTAACTAAAACCACCTGTAAATTGCATACAGAATGTCTCTCTGCCGGTCAGCATTTTTGTGCTGCAGCGCAGTTCCATAACTTTATTCGCCGTATTTTATCTACGAGTCAACAACGTAAATTCAGTCTGGCTGTTAGCATGTCAGTCCACCCACTTATAGACAGACAAAAGTCACGGAAAAATGAGCACTATGCAGCCAGTGTTCTCAGTCACTGACTGAGTCCCTAGTACTTTACTTACCCTATAGCAACTTATCGTTAAATTGATGATAATTGTCGAAGTAACGTAATTATATTCCATAAATGGGCAGTTGATAAAAGGAGCTAAATTCCTAGCCAAATCTGTATTGGTGATGTGTAATATTTTCTCCCATAAGTCATCAAAAACGTTGGAAGCCTTTGACTATTTAGCTTGACGTCACATGCCGCCTCAGGCTATTTGTGCAGCGTCCTGTATTACATAATAGTCATTTAACGGATTTTAAATATAAAGAAAATACGTTAAGACCTCTTTCGTTCCCGGGTAGTACATTCATTAGCTCTTTTTTAGGGGGTGGAAAGAATGTCTGTCTGTCGATCAAAATTTATTGAGCTGCAGAGCAACGCCATAACTTTATTCATTGGACTTTATCTACAAGTCAACAGTGTAAATTTAGTTTACCTGTTAAGACGTCAGTCCATCTATTGATAAGCACGCAGAACTCATTGAAGAATGTTATCTCTTACTTATCGAGAAAATACAGGACGGAACTTATGCTACTGAATGACTCTCGGTAAAAACCTTTATATTAGCCCCTAATTTTCTCAGTGCAGTCGCTTTAAGAAACTATGTGGGAGGGAGTAATATGTTTGCTCACAACACTTAGAAGAAGCGGTATAGAGATCACCTCTCACTCCCCCTTGTGTCAGGCTATCGCTTAACCCTCAGTCACGCCACTCACGAATCTTTCAGTCTTTGAATATATGGCATTTGCATTGCAATGACCAAGGAAGCCTTACTGCTGCATTTTTAGTATACGAGGACTGAACCCAGAAATCTGATGCTTAACACCCACCAGTCATGAAGCGACTGTCTTTAAACATATATCTGTATGTGTCCTAATCACCTTTATTGTATTCCTACGACCACTTCGCTAAATATACGATGTTGGTGGTATTATGGTCTTAGAGTCCTAGTTGACAGCATAGCGCTGTACGAGAAATACATCGTCTTTTTAAATTGGGATACACCGACGTAATGCTATTTTAACCGTGTCACAGAGCTTCATACAATTCAGAGCTGCTGTAAGAGTGGCGAAAAATTTAGGGTATAATCACAGTATTGTACGTCTTTCCCCACAGGCGATGTTCGAGAGTGGACTGATCATGATGTCGAATGCCGGCTACAGCAGTGGGCAGTGCGCATACTTATTTTATTTTCTTTAAGGGAGAGAGCTGGCCGAAGTGGCCGAGCGGTTCTAGGAGCTACAGTCTGGAACCGCGCGACCGCTACGGTCGCAGGTTCGAATCCTGCCTCGGGCATGGATGTGTGTGATGTCCTTAGATTGGTTAGATTTAAGTAGTTCAGAGTTCTCGGGGACTGACGACCTCAGCAGTTAGGTCCCATAGTGCTCAGAGCCATTTGAACCATTTTTGAACCATTTGAACCATTTTTAAGGAAGAGACCCAGCAGTACTTATACCTCGGCCCAAGTTACAGTGTTGCAGTCAGTACGTGACACGCGGAGGGGAACTGCGGCTGCCTGTCTGCCACACATAAGTCGACCTATCAGTTTTTAGTGTTTGGGTTACTTTTCCTAAAATCCCTGCAAGTGAATCGGTGCCAAACACACGTATTCTGCTTCATCTCGCTCCAGATGCTTACTGCTTCGCATTTTTACTGCAGTTAATGCTTCCAGTGAGAATGTAGATGATTTCTAGTCCTATTGATGTGAAATTAATGTGCAATATTTCCTACAGGAAAACCAAAGAGGCCTTTGGAGAAAAAAGAATATGCATAGCTCAGATGGAAAACCAGTCCTAAGCAAAGAAGGGAAAGCAAAAAAGGTAGAAAGAGTAAACGAGGTGTAATTGGAAAGTTTTAAGAGTGGATTTGCTACTGCTTACTGGTATGGCGGGCAGGTAAACGGAAGGTGGGAAGTGAGTCATTGCCTCGTCCTTTAACGCCCTCTGCCAGGAAACTGCGCTTCCTTTATTCAGTTTGTTGTGGCAGCTGGCTGAATGCAGTCTGTTAGGGCTTGTTGCCGGATTCTGTCTGCATGAAAATGGACGTAAAAACGGAGCAACGAATTTTTGTGATACTTTGTTTTAAAACCTGGAAATCGGCTTCTGAGACTTACCAACTATTGAAAACACTTTTTGGAGATAATTGTATGAGCCAGTCAAATGTCTATCTGGTTCAACAAATTTAAAAATGGCTGCGAATCATTTGAAGATGTACCACTGTCCGGCCGGCGGTCCTTCCACCTCAAAAACGAATGAAAATGTTGTGAAAGTTCGCCACTTAGTGCGCTCTGATCGTAGACTTACGATTAGGGACATAGCTAATTAACTTAAGTTTCTACGCAGTTCAGTCAATTTTAATTGAAGATCTGAACATGTGTCGAGTGTCCGCAAAATTCATTCCAAAAGTGTTGTCAAGTGACCAGAGACAACACCAACTTGAAGTGAGCCAAGAACTGATGAATCGGACTAAAACTGATCCAGATTTGTTAAATAGGGTAATTACAGTGGAAGAATCGTGGGTATATCGATATGATCCTGAAACCACAGTGCAATCTGCACAGTGGAAGACTCCAGAAGCACAACGACCGAAAAAAGCACGGCAAAGTCGATCAAAGGTGAAGACAATGTTGGTGATTTTAATCTAGTATACCGGTAATGAGCATCATGAACTTACCCCTTGAGGGCAGACAATTAAGCAGGAACACTACAAATGTTTCCTTGGGCGTTTGCACGAAAAGGTGCGGAAGAAAAGGCCTGCATTGTGGAAAAACAGGAGTTGCGTGTTACACCATGACAATGCTCCGGCTCATTGTGCCTTCTCCACCACTGAATTTTTGACCAAATTCAAAATTTCTGTGCTTCCAAAACCGCCATATTCCCTCCTGCGGACTTTTACCTGTCTCCTAAAATGAAATTTTCACTGAAAGGGAAGCGATTTGACTCGATTGATGCCGGCTGGAGTGGCCGAGCGGTTCTAGGCGCTATAGTCTGGAACCGCGCTGCTGCTACGGTCGCAGGTTCGAATCCTGCCTCGGGCATGGATGTGTGTGATGTCCTTAGGTTAGTTAGGTTTAATTAGTTCTAAGTTCTAGGCGACTGATGACCTCAGAAATTAAGTCGCATAGTCCTCAGAGCCATTTGAACCATTTTTTGACTCGATTGAAGACATCCAGGCAAATACGGAGAGCGTCCTTAACACACTTCAGGAAAAAAACTTCCAAGAATGTTTCCAAAAGTGGAAACACCGTTGGAGTCGGTGTGTTCAGACAGAGGGGGACTATTTTGAAGGAGATGTATCACAGTAGTATGTAAGTACCACCAATGTGCAATTACAAGCCCATTCTTAAAACTTTCCAATCATACCTCGTATAGAGGGTCCATGCAACAGAGATGTACTTGAGGACAGTATTATTGAAATGGAAGAGGACATAGATGAAAATAAGATGAGAGATATGACACTGCGAGAAGAATTCGACAGAGTACTGAAAGACATAAGTCGAAACAAGGCCCCGAAAGCAGACAACATTCCGTTAGAACTACTGAGAACCTTGGGAGAACCAGTCATGACAAAACTTCCATCAGATGAGCAAGATGTATGAGACTTCAAGAGGAATAGAAAATTACTAGTTCCAAAGAAAGCAGGTGCTGAAAGACGTGAAAATTACTGAACTATCAGTTTAATAAGTAACAGCTGAAAAATACCAGCACGAATTATTTACAGAAGAATGGAAAAACTGGTAGAAGCCAACCACGAGGAAGATCAGTTTTGATTCTGGAAAATGTAGCAATACATGAGACAGTACTGACCCTACGATATACCTTAGAAAATCTACATCTACATCTACGTGATTACTCTGCAATTCACATTTAAGTGCTTGGCAGAGGGTTCATTGAACCACAATCATACTATCTCTGTACCATTCCACTCCCGAACAGCGCGCGGGAAAAACGAACACCTAAACCTTTCTGTTCGAGCTCTGATTTCTCTTATTTTATTTTGATGATCATTCCTACCTGTGTAGGTTGGGCTCAACAAAATATTTTCGCATTCGGAAGAGAAAGTTGGTGACAGAAATTTCGTAAATAGATCTCGCCGCGACGAAAAACGTTTTTGCTTTAATGACTTCCATCCCACCTCGCGTATCATATCTGCCACATTCTCTCCCCTACTAGGTGATAATACAAAACGATCTGCCCCTTTTTGCACCCTTTCGATGTCCTCCGTCAATCCCACCTGGTAAGGATCCCACACCGCGCAGCAATATTCTAACAGAGGAGGAACGAGTGTAGTGTAAGCTGTCTCTTTAGTGGACTTGTTGCATCTTGTAAGTGTCCTGCCAATGAAACGCAACCTTTGGCTCGCCTTCCCCACAATATTATCTATGTGGTCTTTCCAACTGAAGTTGTTCGTAATTTTTACACCCAGGTACTTAGTTGAATTAACAACCGTGAGAATTGTACTATTTATCGAGTAATCGAATTCCAACGGATTTCTTTGGAACTCATGTGGATCACCTCACACTTTTCGTTATTTAGCGTCAACTGCCACCTGCCACACCATACAGAAATCTTTTCTAAATCGCTTTGCGACTGATACTGGTCTTCGGATGACCTTACTAGACGGTAAATTACATCATCTGCGAACAACCTAAGAGAACTGCTCAGATTGTCACCTAGGTCATTTATATAGATCAGAAACAGCAGAGGTCCCAGGACGCTTCCCTGGGGAACACCTGATATCAGTTCAGTTTTACTAGATGATTTGCGTCTATTACTACGAACTGCGACCTTCCTGACAGGAAATTACGAATCCAGTCGCACAACTGAGACGATACCCCATAGGCCCGCAGCTTGATTAGAAGTCGCTTGTGAGGAACGATGTCAAGAGCTTTCCGGAAATCTAGAAATACGGAATCAACTTGAGATCCCCTGTCGATAGCGGCCATTACTTCGTGCGAATAAAGAGTTAGCTGCGTTGCACAAGAACGGTGTTTCCTGAAACCATGCTGATTACGTATCAATAGATCGTTCCCTTCGAGGTGATTCATACTGTTTGAATACAGTATATGCTCCAAAACCCTACTGCAAACCGACATCAATGATATAGGTCTGTAGTGCGATGGATTACTCCTACTACCCTTCTTAAACGCTGGTGTGACCTGCGCAATTTTCCAATCTGTAGGTACAGATCTATCGGTAAGCGAGCGGTTGTATATGATTGCTAAGTAGGGAGCTATTGTATCAGCGTAATCTGAAAGGAACGTAATCGGTATACAATCTGGACCTGAAGACTTGCCCGTATCAAGCGATTTGAGTTGCTTCGCAACCCCTAAGGTATCTAATTCTAAGAAACTCATGCTAGCAGCTGTTCATGTTTCAAATTCTGTAACATTCCATTCGTCTTCTCTGGTGAAGGAATTTCGGAAAACTGCGTTCAATAACTCCGCTTTAGCGGCAAAGTCGTCGGTAACAGTACCATCGGCACTGCGCAGCGAAGATATTGACTGCGTCTTGCCGCTTGTGTACTTTAAACAAGACCAGAATTTCTTCGGATTTTCTACCAAATTTCGAGACAATGTTTCGTTGTGGAACCTATTAAAGGCATCTCGCATTGAAGTCCGTGCCAAATTTCGCGCGTCGGTAAATTTTAGTCAATCTTCGGGATTTCGCGTTTTCTGAACTTAGTATGCTTTTTCCGTTGCCTCTGCAACAACGTTCTGACCTGTTTTGTGTACCATGGGGGATCAGTTCCATCTCTTACCAATTTATGAGGTATGAATCACTCAGTTGCTGTTGCTACTATATCTTTGAATTTGAGCCACATCTCATCGACATTTGCTTAGTCAGTTCGGAAGGAATGGAGATTGTATCTTAGGAAGGCTTCTAGTGACACTTTATCCGCTTCTTTAAATAAAATTATTTTGCGTTTGTTTCTGGTGGATTTGGAAGAAACGGTATTGAGCCTAGCTACAACGACCTTGTGATCACTAATCCTTGTATCAGTCATGATGCTCTCTATTTGCTCATGATTGTTTGTGGCTAAGAGGTCAAGTGTGTTTTCGCAACCATTTACAATTCGCGTGGGTTCGTGGACTAACTGCTCGAAATAATTTTCGGAGAAAGCATTTAGGACAATCTCGGAAGATGTTTTCTGCCTACCACCGGTTTTGACAAGTGTTTTTGCCAACATATCGAGGGAAGGTTGAAGTCCCCACCAACTATAACCGTATTAGTGGGGTATTTATTTGTTACGAGACTCAAATTTTCTCTGAACTGTTCAGCAACTATATCATCGGAGTCTGGGGGTCGGTAGAAGGAGCCAATTATTAACTTAGTTCGGCTGTTAAGTATAACCTCCACCCATACCAATTCGCACGGAGTATCTACTTCGACTTCACTACAAGATAAATCACTACCGACAGACACAAACACTCCACCACCAATTCTGCCTAATCTATCTTTCCTGAACACCGTCTGAGACTTCGTAAAAATTTCTGGAGAACTTATTTCAGGCTTTAGCCAGCTTTCTGTACCTATAACGATTTCAGCTTCTGTGCTTTCTATTAGCGCTTGAAGCTCAGGGGCTTTCCCAGCACAACAACAACAACAACAATTTACAACTACAATTCCGACTGTTCCTTGATCCAAGCACGTCCTGTATTTGCCATGCACCCGTTGAGACTGCAGCCCACCCCGTACTTTCCCGAGGCCTTCTAACCTAAAAAACCGCGCAGTCCAAGCCACACAGCCTCCGCTACCCGCGTAGCCACCAGCTGATGGTTGGTTGGTTGGTTTGTTGGGGGAAGGAGACCAGACAGCGAGGTCATCGGTCTCATCAGATTAGGGAAGGATGGGGAAGGAAGTCGGCCGTGCCCTTTGAAAGGAACCATCCCGGCATTTGCCTGGAGCGATTCAGGAAAATCATGAAAAACCTAAATCAGGATGGCCGGACGCGGGACTGAACCGTCGCCCTCCCGAATGCGGCCACCAGCTGAGTGTAGTGAACTGCTGACCTATTCAGCGGAACCCGAAACCCCACCACCCTATGGCGCAAGTCAAGTAATCTGCAGCCAACACGGTCGCAAAACCGTCTGAGCCTCTGATTCAGACCCTCCACCCGGCTCTGCACCAAAGGTCCGCACTCGGTTCTGTCAACGATGCTGCAGATGGTGAGCTCTGCCTTCATCTCGTAAGCAAGACCGGCAGCCTTCACCAAATCAGATAGCCGCTGGAATCCAGAGAGAATTTCCTCAGATCCAAAGCGACAGAAAACATTAGTGCCGACATGTGCCACCACCTGCAGCTGGCCGCACCCTGTGCTCCTCATGGCATCCGGAAGGATCCTTTCCACATCAGGAATGACTCCACCCGGAATGCACACGGAGTGCACACTGGATTTCTTCCCCTCCTTAGCCGCCATATCCCTAAGGGGCCCCATTACGCGCCTAACATTGGAGCTCCCAACTACCAATAAGCCCACTCTCTGCGATTGCCCAGACCCTGAAGGCTGAGAATCATCCTCTGAAAAAGTGCAGGCAGCTGCATCTGGCTCAGCCAGAGACAGTACCTGAAACCTGTTTGTCAGACGCACCAGGGAGGCTTTCTGATCAGCCTCCGGGGACGTCTTTCGCTGCCTGCCACGCCTTGGAATGACCTCCCAATCAACCACAGGCGAGGGCTCAGCCCCACTGCGGGCAGCAACCGGGGCAACCACAGCGGCAGACCGATCTGGGGACAGACGGGACGACGTTGACATCCCCGTGATTCCCAAGTCCGGTTCCCCACAGTGATGCCCATTGGCAACAGCATCAAGCTGCGCGACCCAAGTCAGCTGTCCATTCTAATCGATGTTGAACAACAGTTACTGAAACGCGAGTCTGTGCCTAGGTAACGCAAGGGAAACACACAAAGAATGTGTGAACTAACCTGTACAAATGCCTAACGACTGCGCTACAATTTGCCTGAATTTACAATTACAGTAACTAAAACTCGAAATTACACCTCCTATACGAAACTCACACGCAATTTAAGTAAGAATCTACGAAGTAAACACAGAAAAGGAGCTATGTAACAAGTGAGCTAGGAGTATACGACTTGCTGCTGGCAGCTGCTTATCCAACGGCGGCAGGGAGTACACTGGCTGTGACCAACCGACACTGGCCGTTCAAAACGAAAACAGAAGCCGAATTTACACTATTCAGGTACTAAAGCGCGATGCTACAACTCTCAAGTACTATAATACGCCCGAAATTTATGAACTAAACAATGCAAGTACCCAAAAACACGCAAAGAAATTAAGAATTAAACTATGTAACAAACAAGTGAACTAGGAATATAGGTTAAGAAAAGTCAAACCTACATTTATAGCACTTGTAGACTTAGTAAAACCATTTGACAATGCCGACTGGAACACTCTCTTTGAAATTCTGAAGACTGCAGGGGTAGAATACAGGGAGCGAAAGTCTGTTTAAAAACTTGTACAGAAACCAGACGGCAGTTTTAAGAGTAGAGGGGCATGAAAGGGAAGCACTATTTGAGAAGGGAGTGAGAGATGTTTGTAACGTATCTCCGATGTTTTTCAATCTTTACACTGACCAAGGAGTGAAGGAAACCAAAGAAAAATTTGGAGTAGGAATTAAAGTTCAGAGAGAGACAAAATAAAAACCTTGAGGTTAGACGATGACACTGTAATTTTGTCAGAGACTGCAAAAGACTTGCAAGAGCAATTGAATGGAATGGACAGTGTCTTGAGAGCAGAATGTGAGATGAACACTAACGAAAGCGAAACAAGGATAACGGAGTGAAGCCTAATTAAGTCAGAGGATGCTGAAGAAATTATGTTACCAACCGGTACATGTATAGTAGTAGGTAAATTTTGCTATTTGGGCATCAAAATAACAATGGTCAAAGTTGGATGACTATAAAATTTAATCTGCTAACTGCAAGAAAAGCGTTTCCGAAGAAGAGAAATTTGTAAACATCAAATATGGACTTAAGTGCTAGGAAATCTTTTCTGAAGGTGAAACTTCCTGGCAGATTAAAACTGTGTGCCCGACCGAGACTCGAACTCGGGACCTTTGCCTTTCGCGGGCAAGTGCTCTACCATCTGAGCTACCGAAGCACGACTCACGCCCGCTACTCACAGCTTTACTTCTGCCAGTACTTCGTCTCCTACCTTCCAAACTTTACAGAAGCTCTCCTGCGAACCTTGCAGAACTAGCACTCCTGAATGAAAGGATACTGCGGAGACATGGCTTAGCCACAGCCTGGGGGATGTTTCCAGAATGAGATTTTCACTCTGCAGCGGAGGTAGGAGACGAGGTACTGGCAGAAGTAAAGCTCTGAGTACCGGGCGTGAGTCGTGCTTCGGTAGTTCAGATGGTAGAGCACTTGCCCGCGAAAGGCAGAGGTCCCGAGTTCGAGTCTCGGTCGGCCACACAGTTTTAATCTGCCAGGAAGTTTCATATCAGCGCACACTCCGCTGCAGAGTGAAAATCTCATTCTGGAAACATCCCCAGGCTGTGGCTAAGCCATGTCTACGCAATATCCTTTCTTTCAGGAGTGCTAGTTCTGCAAGGTTCGCAGGAGAGCTTCTGTAAAGTTTGGAAGGTAGGAGACGAGGTACTGGCAGAAGTGAAGCTGTGAGTAGCGGGCGTGAGTCGTGCTTCGGTAGCTCAGAAGGTAGAGCACTTGCCCGCGAAAGGCAAAGGTCCCGAGTTCGAGTCTCGGTCGGGCACACAGTTTTAATCTGCCAGGAAGTTTCATATCAGCGTACACTCCGCTGCAGAGTGAAAATCTTTTCTGAAGGTATTTGTCTGGAGTGTAGCCATGTATGGAAGTGAAAGATGGACGATGAACAGTTTAGGTAAGAAGAGAATAGAAACTTTTGGAATGTGGTACTGCAGAAGATTGGATGGGTAGATTACGTAACTAATGATGAGCTACTGAATAGAATTGGGAGACAAGAAATCTGTTGCACAGCTTGACTGAAGAAGGAATCGGCTGAATGGACACATTGTGAGACATCAAGGGATCACCAATTTAGAATTGGAGGGAAGTGTGTGTCTCTGTGGGGGAGGGGGGTGTAAAATTGTAGAGGGAAATCAAGAGATGAATACAGAAAGCAGGTTCAAATGGATATAGGTTGCAGTAATTACTCGGAGATGAACGGACCTGTACAGGACAGAGTAGCATGGAGAGCACCAGCAAACCAGTCTTCAGACTGAAGACCACAACAGAAAAATATATTTATTTACGTTCATGTCAAATACCAGCCCCACCACAGGTCTTCCTGCCTTCTTGTAGAAAGCTCCATCACCTGTGATCATCCTATAACTAAAGCAAATATACAACAAACCGCTGTACACTACATGGTAGAGAGTACATCGCACCGGTATTATCAGTTATTATCCTTGAACCCCACTCTCACGCACTGACAGAGTAAAAGGTGACTGTCTATATACCTCCATACATACTCTAATCCACCCTTATGTTTCTAGGGAAATACGTCCTCTCTCCCAGAGAGTAGGAATACATACATATTCGAATGCCAACCTACACGATCTTAGGAGCATCCACATAACGCGTTTGCTTCACAGATCAGCCACATAACACGACCAGATGGGGAGTCACATTGAGAGGTGATCATTGTCTTCGGCACTGGCAACTCTCACTTAAATTTCTAATAATGTAACAATTTTTCATGCAGTTGATCGTCGTGTTCTTCTGAGAGCACGATCCCAATCGTAATAACATATTTTGATCGTAATAATATTTAATTTACTTAGCACAGACTTACTGTCGGTGTCTGCAAACCAATACAAAGTTATAAAAGAATGACCAGAGGAATCAAATTATTTTTATTGATTGAGTAAGTTAAGAATGCCCACTGTTTCCTATATTTCCTTATCCTATTGAGCCCACAGCAGGAGGGAGAAAGAATTGAATGTATGAAAAGAATTGCAGGAAGAATGTTTGGGGAGAGAATAAGGATCGAACGACATTTAGCGACTATGGGTGTACGATAGGGAACAACTAGTCTATAGACAGCGATTATGGAAGCTCTGAAACTTCAACCTTTGGCTGTAGCGAGGTGTAGGAAGGTTAGATAGTGTGCAAAACTTACGTTTCTGTCTTTGGGAGGCAAAGCGCGGGGTCTTTCCCATTGCGTAGAAGGGAGGTTTGACCGACAACTTATAACCGGGGAAATTCTGAGCTGTGATTGGTTGGGAGCCGCCCCCACCTTGAGCGGTCAGGCTAGCAGAAAAGTAGCGTGGGTCAGAGTCGACAACTGCTGCTTAAGATTTCTACGAGAGAGGACGCTTTTCTGAGACAGGTCGAGCGATGCTCGATTTGAGTGTGGGAAATGTGCTATATTTATGATTAATGGTTTCACATTAGGTGAACAACCCTCTTTTTACAGCTAGACCTAAAGTAACATTAATATTTTGGGGGAACGAAATTTATTTAGGTAGATAATGTGCAATAGTAGGTGATGTAGAAATGTTGCTTTGCTTTGTGATAGTAATTCGCAGTTTTGGGGTTTTATAACAATTTCGCGGTGAATAATTTAACCTTAATTTGTTGAGCAAGCAAGTTCATTTGGAAAAATGAAATTTTTAAGTGCGTGTAGCAATTTACTTCGTTTTACACCTGGCACTCACAACGTGGGGCTGATCAAGAATCTTGTAACTAGTGGAGACACGAGTGCTAGGGACCTATAGCATGTAAGTAGGAAGTGTGCTATTACAGGAAATATGCGTGTGGAATTAAGTACTGTTATAATTTTTCAATTTTCTTACATATCTGCAATATTGAAAGATTTAGTAACGTGAATCCTTTGTTAAAGACACGTGGTATGTCGTGTGAAAGCGTGTGTCGAATTTTAGCAAACCAAGTGAAGATCATGCTAGCTTATTCATGTTTATTGGAATGTAGAGTCACGTGTAGAAATTTTCTGAATAATTAATATTGCAAAGCGGGCAAGAAGATTAGTAAAGTGATAACGTAGCCATGAACTTTGACTGCAACAAAGTACGTAGTTCAACTTGAGTGTGTGTATTTCGTATGTGTAATTTTGGAAGGGATTTCATATTTCAGTGGGTGAAGTTGTGTCGGGAGTAGGCAGCAGTAAAATAGTGGCTATTAAAGTAAATGTTCAAATAGGCGCGGAATTTATACGTGAAAATTTTGGTTTTCGATGGGATAATTTTGAGTACAGATAGTTATTTAATCGTAAATATCGGAACTGCTAAAGGCTCGATCCTTACGTTTCTCCTGTGCATATGTTGGTGCAGCAATTGTGTGTGCATGTTGATTATTGGATACAGTTGTGGAATATCCTTTTCTTCCGATCCAAAAGTGGGCATTTGTGGTAAAAAGAGATACCATTCTGTAGGAGACCATAGTTTTAGTAAAAACGTCAGATGCGTTAACGATAAATTTAAATACAAAGACAGACGTGTTAAATTTTACATTGTAAATAAGAAAATCAGATGCGTTTAATTTACATTGTGGAATCTGATGCCAATTTCATGCTGTTTAAAGATCAGATGCGATAAGATTTGTTTAAATAACTGAATTTTCTTGTTCTTATAATTATCTGAAATGTTTAACGAGTAAACCATTTCTTATATAAAATTCAAATTCGAGTCAGAACATGCTTTCTATAAGAGTAGAAAAACCTTTATTTTATTATCCCTTGAATAAAGATAATTTTATTTAATGATTTTACTATATGTTTGATTGTCAATCATTGGGCCAAGCAGAATTGACATGGCTTTCAAGTTAGGGCATTTATGCAAAGGTCCCGCAAATAAATCCGTTGCGTGTAGTGTTAAACTTAAGTAGTAGAGGGAATCTTTCAGCATGATTGGTAGACAGCGACTACGTTGTAATGAGCTGTCGAATCCATGCTACTGCTCACCAGTACGTATCATTCAACTACCAACGAGTCTATGCGTGTTAATCTCGGGATAGCAGCGACAGTGACCTAAAGGTTATTGTGGAAACTGAGGGTGTATGTTGAGTTACGAAGGTGGGGCTCGTTCTAATAGAGTGGGAGAAGCTATGAGGCAAGCTTATATTTATTGAGGGCAATTGATGGCTAAGTACAGCACATTCTGTCTTCGACAACTGCAGTGTCTGTGCATCAATACTCATTGTTGATATTGCTAAGATAAAGTTAGCAGCTCGAGAGTCACCGCAGACCGTATTCCTAAAGCATGAAAGCATTCTGAATGCACGGGATTTGCAGGAAGCGGCATGTGCTGCAGTGGAGTGAGAATAGCTCTGTGGTGTTGTCTTGCTTAAGATAGTGGAAGCATTGAGAGGAAATGTGCTGTTTGTGTTTTCTGTTACGAGTTATTCTAAAAAACAACTAAAATTCAATTATAGATGGTACACCGACAAGTGTTGGATGCAAGAAATACAAGTTTTCATACTGTCTTCTTAAATTTTATTTGCTTATGATGAGTAGCCAGTTATCCACTCCTACAACCTATGGCATATAGACTCCCAGGTTATTTCGAAATGTAATTTCCTTATGAAGAAATATTCAGTCGTTCACAAGAGCAATGGAAACAGATGTGTATCTAAGACAGTTTCCAAACGTCTGTCAGTGCTATTTAAGTACAGTGATGTATGTGGTACCCCCACCCACCATTAACAAATGGTCCATTAAAACTAGTCTTCAATGACAAACACATGCATATAAACTTCCCCCTGACTTCGAAATGCGATTTGCTTACAAAGAAAATACACAGTCATCCACTGGAGCAATGACATCAGATGTGTGTAATAGTTTCCAAACATCTGTCAGGGCTATCTATATCAGCCTATTGAAGCTGTATAGGGCACTCCCTGCCTCCATTAACAAAATGTTCCACTAGAATTACAGTCTTCTGCACCATGTTCATCCCAGACTGTTTCTTGAATTACGAGGGCTCTTCAGAACGTAAGTCCGGATCGGTCGCTGTGAAAATAAAAAATGTTTTATATGCAACATGAGCTACACCTTGCACTTATTTCTCTACATAGTCGCCGTTCCGACTTAGACCCTTATCGTAGCATTGTACCAACTTTCCAATACCCTCTTCATAAAAGTCTGCGCCTGTGATTTCTGCCAAGTCTCTATGCTGGTCTATACCTCGTTGTCTGTGATAAAATGTTGCCTTCATAGCAAGCGGTTCATGTGAGCAGAGTTGAAACTCAGGGGCTCAATTCTGGTCTGTATTGTGGGTGATCAAACACTTCCCATTGAAAACGCTGAAGGAGGAAATCATTGCCCCTGCAGAGTGCAGCTGAGAATTGTCATGAAGGAACGGCGCGACAGTTGTGTTACGTGGGCTGCATGCAATCCGGCGAAATTTCTCACTGGACCCTCATCTTGGCGGGAGACACTATCCTAAGCATCTTTAAGTGCTCACTGTACACTCAGAACTGAAACGAGCGACGTAATGCGATCGATGGGTGTACTAGAGACACTGACCAATATCTCTGCAAAACTTCATTTGATTTTGACAGTGGTTTCCATTTCACGACGGATCGGAATTTAATTTGTAAAATGATTCAAATGGCTCTGAGCACTATGGGACTTAACTTCTGAGGTCATCAGTCCCCTAGAACTTCGAACTACTTAACCTGACTAACCTAAGGACATCACACACATCCATGCCCGAGGCAGGATTCGAACCTGCGACCGTAGCGGTCGCGCGGTGGCACCTAGAACCGATCGGCCAATCTGGCCGGCTTTCATTTGCAAATAACCCTCGTATACTTCCATATCGCTAGTATTTCACACATTTATACAATCAGACTTAAAGAGTTTATTTCCATAGTTATAAATGAGAGCTTAAAAACTATGTTTGTAGCTGATGATGTAAACACTGTCAGATGTTAGATCCATTGTGTTAAGAAATCTCGTGTTTTATCCGAATTCACAAGCTAATAGCCATCTACAGAATGCCATTGCAATATTGTAGGCTGACAATTCGTTTCAACGTCAACCAGTTCTACTGTAGACAGATTTCTTACATTCCCACTAACTATACCAATTTCTCCTAATACGACTCCTGCTCCTGATTAACGGAAATGGTAGTGTCTCTAGAATGTAGACGTCCCGTTATTAAAGTACTGATATGCGACATCATTCCTCTGTCCTACAAATA
Source organism: Schistocerca serialis cubense (assembly GCF_023864345.2). Classification (NCBI taxonomy): domain Eukaryota; kingdom Metazoa; phylum Arthropoda; class Insecta; order Orthoptera; family Acrididae; genus Schistocerca; species Schistocerca serialis. Next base: position 351,030,066 of record NC_064640.1, on the reverse strand, counting down.
GTGCATACATTAGGAAACCAAGAACCTACCACCAATTCTAATTAGATTTGCTGTGTAATTCTCTTTACTGAAGTAGGCCATAGGCAGCACGCAGATTTTATCTCCCTGCAGTACACCCCAATACAGAATTTAGTCGCTACTAGCTTAGTGTTGTGTACACGTCACAGAACACTTGCTATTGGATCGTATGGATCTGTGTAGTCTTAACAGTAGTTCTTCGCACAGGGATGAAATGACGTTCTTTTAACCCCATATGAGACCGCATACGTTGATAAAACGTTGGTATTGTCTCTGAAGTCTATATTTAGATGCTAAAAAATCATGATTCTTCAATATAGGTACGGAGGAGTTAAGATCTCACTGTAATCATAGGTGTCAATTAAGAGAAAACTTAAGTATGCTTGATGCAGGAAAAAACAAGAAAATCAGTTTTAAGGATAATGCTTTATTTTTCACAATGTGTCTTACGACATCGGTATTTTCGTCAAAAATGATCTTACTACTTACTTACTGTATCTGATATATAGCATACAGGGAAAGGGTAGGTCCATACCTAACGCAAGCAGCAATATATCTGCAGGGAAAGAATAATATTCGCATTTCTTTCTGGATGCAAATTTTATACAGGTGAGCACTGCCAGAAGCTCTCACAATCACATGACTTTTTATTACTGCTTTCAGAAGATTTGATCGAGGTTTAATATTAGCTGTATACCTCGCAATAATTTTTGCATCTATATTCTGACATATTATCCACAAAATTCTTACCCTCCAAGCACAGACAAGCACTTGTAAAACCACATGACATGTTCAGCCTATAGAATGTTCGTTTCGTCCCAATATTTCAGCCCTACACTACAATGGGAGCACATAGTTTCATCAACACCAGCATAAATCAATCCAGCTTCACTTTGTCAAGACGCTACTTAATAGCTAAAGACCAATGTTCAAAAGATGATACTCTCACGTCAGTAAATTATATACTTAGGGTGAGCTAACCTAATCTTCCACACATCACATGCTGAAACGCATAACGATGGTGATTCAGGAGATGAATGTGGGAGTATCTCCATCTTACACAGCTTACAAGTATCATGCTAAAGAAACAGTTCGACCCACCACAGACACACTTTCACAGATATACCTCCCAACACTCTCAGACAATCACTTTGTTATGGAGAAAACTGCGTTCAAAGCTGCTCTGAAGGTCCAAGATGCTGACACCTCCACTCACGTCATTATAACATCACATTTAGTCATGTGTTATACTTATTCTTGTAAGTGCAGTACAATCGTAAACTCTTAGCGCAGCTACACTACTTTTCTGTACATGTGTGAATCAGTTTGTCATTGAGGGGCTCCCTTGGCAGGTCCGGGGTATAATTCAAAGCTAGTTCCACCTGTGATATATCTGGTGCAGTGTACAAAGGTGGATCCACCCACAGTACATTTGGGACAGTATCGGAAGGTGGATCGATCAGCAATACATCTGGGGCGGTGTCTGAAGGTTGATCCACCAGCAGTAGGTCTGGGGCACGCTCAGAGGGCCCCTTATGACAAATTCGTGTGTGTGTGTGTGTGTGTGTGTGTGTGTGAGTGATGCAAATTCACCCACATATCGCCTGATCGAATACCTAGAGCTAATAAAACGGTTATGCATTACTGGTTTTTTTAATCGACATACGCTCATAGCGGCTGGCTGCAGCGGTAGACACACCGCTTCTTTGCCCCCTGTGGGCTGGGCAGGTGAGTAGGATGGGGGGGAGATGGCGGGAAAAGCCCAGTCACCGCTCAAGCCAACTCAGGCTTTGTATTCTTTCTGTTTTGTCTATCCGTGTGTGCTAATACTAGTAGCACGAGAGCTTCGACAAGCACTGCAGTGACGGTGTCAGTGCCTATGTAGTGATGTGGATGGACTAATAAAGATCCTGCCACCTTTTGTTCAGTTTTAAATAAGAAAGTAATTGTCACCTTCTTTGCATGGCCTTCATGGTAGTAGCGGTGCAAGTGTGGGGCATATTAATGATAGATACACCATTTTCTGTAGAAATGTACATCGTTATTTTTTGCAAGTCCAGTATAATCAGATATAGCTACACCACACACGTAAAGTGTGAGGGATAACTTTGTTTTAAGTGAAATGTAGGACTGCTGTGTATTTCTTGTTGTTGTGTGTCTTTCTGAAAAAGTAGCTGTTTGCAAAATACTCAGAGAAAATCAACAAAATGTTGATGAATCAGCTAATAACAGTAAATAGTGACATATGTTTGATTGCTTGCAGTGTATGTGCTGTGGTGTTACTTCCTGCACACTTAAAATTCTGTATTTACGCTCATCTTCTTCTGGAAGTGTGTACGGAATAATGGGGTGAAAAACGATAAAATTTTAATGAATTGCCTGGAAGTTGTAAATAGTGTCATATGGTGGTAGCTATTAATCATCCAGATATTTTAGGTGTGTTTCCTGAAAATGTATATAATAGCAGCGAAAGACATTTGTGTGTGTAATCTTAAAAAAAAATCGGTAAAATTAGTCATGAAATCCTTGTTTACGTCTTTTTTTTCTTTTTGCTTGAGCCTTTGTCGCGCAGTTTTCACAGGGTTGGCACTGTTGCAGTCGGATTTGGCGTAGTTATTTCGAAGGGGTGGCCAGATGCCCTTCCTGCAGCCACCCCGTAACCCCCAGGATGGAATCAGTGTACCCAGCAGTCTCGTCTAGTGTGAAACACGAAATAGTGCGAACGTGTTTCAAATGTCTGCGAGTCATGTAACTGAGGCGGGACGTGGTGACCAGCCCAGTATACACCTATTGGGATGTGGAAAACCGCCTGAAAACCACATCCAGACTGACTAGCATACTGGCCCTCGTCCTTAATCCGCCGGGCAGATTCGATCCAAGGCTGGAACGCCTACCTGAGTCCAGGAAGCAGCACATCAGTGCTCTCGGCTAACCTGGCGGGTAAATCCATATTTACGTCTATCGCGGTAAAAATTGATAAAACAGCGATGAAATGTGCATCTTCTTAAAAATCTGTAAAATTAGTCACGAAACTGTAAATAGTGTGGTATATTGCAGAAAATAACGTGGCTGCCGAAGATTCACGAAAACTAGGCCAATATCACTAGGTGTTGTACTATGATGGAATTTTAAAAAAATTGTAAATTTGTGGTAAGATCTTATGGGACCAAGCTGCTTAGGTCATCGGTCCGTAAGCTTACACACTACTTAATCTAACTTACACTAACGTACGTTATGGACAACACGCACACCCAAGCCCGAGGGAGAACTCGGACCTCTGCCGGGGGGGACGCTTGAAACCGCACGGCTTGAATTTGCAATATCACCTGAATTTACTGGTGCTGATTGTGTTAGGTAAAGAGTAAGAATGACAGTCTCAGGGTTCTGGTAGGATTGTAAGCAGGGGTGTGAGGCAGCGATGTGGGCTTGGCCAATAACAGCACAGTAGTGGTGGGGGAGCGGAGATACCATTTTTTGGGTCATAAATTACAAGCATTAAAATGACAATTATCACTGTACGTTAAAAGGAATTGGTGAACATAGCCCAAGCCTACCACACACCCTCCATCTTGCCCATAAATTGTGATTATCCTGACAGTTACTGACCATTCATTGTCATGACTGTTATTGCCCATTAATTACGTCCTAAATAAAGGAAACGTACGCCCAAGTGGTTTATTTACATAAGGGTCATTAAATTAGGCTAGGGCAACCAGGCAGTTTGTCTACTTAATAGATCAAAGGTCGGTGCCGAAACTGCTAGACCTACTACCCACGTAGCGCTATGAACCCACAATCACCATGCTTGGCAGATAAATGCACGAACAAATAAGACATGAGTTGAAGACTATCGTAATCTATATTGCTCTGATACATTAGGATGTTTATGTACAGTTTATCTAAATATTACCGACTGCTACTATTTGAGAATGCGGCTGATTAATGTGAAAGGTCCAGCTCCGTTGCAAATATGAGAACTTTCGACAGCGTGGGATGCCAGACATACAGAGAAGCTTGTCGAAAACTTTGTTTACTCAAATGGAATGAACATTGGGAAACTAGATTTCTATACGCCCCTGTCAGCTGCCATCCGCCACAAATACGAACATTATTCACTATCATTTTGACCACATGTTCGCCATTCAAACCAAACGATATGAGGCAATTCAGATAGGACTTAAGCGAAGATATTTTTCACCGTATTCGTACTGTCAAGAACTGCAACGCCATTCTACGTACGGAAACATTTTTACCGAAGCTCTCATGGAAATATGAGACATACGCTTAACCGTCAACAACGAAGCAAGCTTTGTTGCAACACAACATTCTGCGTATTACCGAAAGAACAATTCAGTGCTGATGATTTGCGTGCATTTACCGTAACAGACGAACAATTCTTACTTGCAGATCAAAAGTTGACGCACGAAACAATTACAAATTCGGTGACCAATGGTAATGACGGTATATTTTTCCTTGATGCGTCCGGCAGAAAAGGAAAACGTTCCTCATCAGTTTTTCGAGGGCTGCCTGTGTTAGACTACAGAACTAACAATGAGCTGGAGGAGCTGTTGGCAGAAGGAACGAATTTGGTGCGGTTAACTGGAAAGAAAAAACAGTAATATTTCTCTCGGAATTAAGATTTTTTGTTACAGCTTAACTTTCACAATTTTGAACAGTTGTTTAGAGGACTTATTCTTGAGAAATTGCTGAAATTTCTCAAGGTGGAAGTTTTAGGCTAGAGTGAAGATATAGTGTTTCTGTCGCAGTAGCACGAATTAAGAATTTGCCTCAATATATTCACATTGCTACAGAATTCAAATTGGTGGTGGCTCTTAAACACTGTCCCCTGCGCTAACTTTTTTAAACAATACCGCTAGTATAGGAGTGTATTTTTATTCATTTCATTAACTTTTATTCAGATATAAATCTTTGTCATTGACACAAAATATTAAAATATGAAATACCCGTAAGATGTAACAATAGGGAACTGAATAATATATTTTCGAATCTTGAAATGCCGGAATGAACATAATAGGCAACACACAGTACAGAAACTTACATCATGTTACAATGGTCAAAGTAATGGGAGACCAAGTCCTCCGCTAAATGTTTCCTTTATCGGCCGTAAATGTATCCTTTATCGTAACTACGCCGCTAAACGAATTTGCGGGTATCGTTCTTTAACTGGACCGCCGTGGACGACGACAGCGTTGACTTTACTTTCGTTGCTTCGTGGCAACAGGAGCTGCAGGAACAGTTGGTGAGAAGAAAGAGAAATAAAATTTTGCTAGAGGAGAAAGGAAGGGAACAGCCAAAATCTTGAAACAAGCGAAACTAATCAAAATACGGAGGATAATTTAGAAAAATTGGCACATTTTAATTTCGCAGGGCCTGCTTTGTAATGAAAAGCTCCGTGGATATGAATGGACAACGCGGTTCTTCAAGCGTAAAAATGTCGTAAAAGTGATGTCGCAGCGTAGCGTTGAACAATACAAAAATTTTTTAGCTCTACTCGTAATACTTTAGCACGCTCCCGAACTGCAATAGATCTTCGAAAGGGGCAGACGTTCAAGAAAACGCTCATGTGCAATAATTTGAGGATTTATAACAAGAAGATTTCGTAGTGTTGTTCTTGGTTTCAGCAGTGCTTAAAAATTGTATGAAGTGGAATGCACGGAGATACAGGGTTCATGGAATGCCTGATTAGAAAAAAGAGATTGTGATTGTCTGGTGTCAAGTACCCGAGGCTGCTGAAGACTGGGGAAGCTGAGGCCGCACCATCTCCATCCAGTAAAGCCATATGGTGTTTCACTCCACACTGACGTCTTCTTTCCAATTTCAAATTTATTTGCTAGATATTGATATTGCTCCGCGTTGTTACCGAGGAAAAGTGCTTGTACATAAATACTTTACTCGAATTATATGGTTACTTGCTGTAGATTTGGTAACTCCTCGAGCTCGGCGGTTATTGAGGTAAGAAGAGCCGTTTCACAACGAAGCTGCATCGAACGACCACAGCTACTGAACAGAAATAAAGTGAGATATTGATTCTACCACACAAAAACAAGGTATACGCTCTTCCTTTGGTTAGTCATTGTATCCGTAACTGTTCTGAAACTGCTTAACTAATACTGGTACTGCCTGTGCAAGTATTACAAGTCGAATTCTGTCACTTCTCCAGTGCGATCTAGTCTCTTCCGCCTATTCCCATCCGTCACTGCATACAAGTGTGAGAGAAACTCAACAAGAGACATCTTCCTCTCGTTATAGCCTCTGTTTTTTTAACTCTTACTTTCTCTTACTTCAGTCTCTTAACACTCTTGTTCAAATTTATTCTGTCTGTCGAATACCACATACACTACTGGCACTTTTTCTTCTGATGCCCATTGTGCCCTCACACACACCACCACACCGTTTGGTGAACGACTCCAACTGAAAAAAGGTCACAAATGCAATGCAGTGATTATTCCACGATTTGAATCAAGAACAGCTGCCAACATAAGTATCCGGGAAGTATCCGGGAAGTATCCGGGAAGTATCCGGGAAGTATCCGGGAAGTATCCGGGAAGTATCCGGGAAGTATCCGGGAAGTATCCGGGAAGTATCCGGGAAGTATCCGGGAAGTATCCGGGAAGTATCCGGGAAGTATCCGGGAAGTATCCGGGAAGTATCTTGGAAGAGTCTTGGAAGAGTCTTGGAAGAGTCTTGGAAGAGTCTTGGAAGAGTCTTGGAAGTAAGGCCTCCAGTCCACTTTGTGTAGCAGTTCGGTTCGTTTTGTTGTATGCTAATAGAATTACTCATTCTTTAGCAATAATATATAACCGCTAGTTCGAGGAATGATCCACACCTAAAGACTGGGAGTATGCACAGTTCATACCAATACACAAGGAAGGAAATAGCAGTAATCCAATTAACCCGTATTTGGGAGTATATACTGTACTCTAACATTATAAATTGCCTTGGACGTAATTATCTATTGACACAGTTGGCACAGGTTCAGAAAGTATCGTTCTATTGGAACAACTAGCTCTTTATTCACAAAAAGTAATGAGTGCTGTCGACATGGTATATCAAGTAGATTCCATATTTCTTGATTTACAGAAAGCTCTTAGCAGAGATCCTCATGAACAGCGTCTAACCAAATTTCGAGCCTATGTGGTATCGCCTCAACAGTAAATAAAACGTATACAATAATAAATGCTCATGCCCCAACAAATGAAAAGAATTGTCTAACAAAAACAAAGGAAGAGGTAGATAAATTTTGGGACCTTCTAGAACAAACTGTGAACAGAGTAAATAAAAGGAATGTAAAAATCTTATTGGGAGATTTCAATGCTCAGTTGGGAAAAGAAAGGAAATATAAAGATATAATTGGAAAATGGAGTCCACATAAATTTACGAACAAAAACGGTCAAAGACTTGTAGAACTCTGCAGAGAACACAACCTTATATCTAAATCAACATACTTCAAGAGGAAGCTAAGTAAACGTAAAACATGGAAACATCCAGACTGGAGGAAGGGGGATTGGCAGCTAGACCATGTCTGTATGGACCAACATTTTCAGAATCAGATCCACAATGTTAAAGTACTGAGAGGAGTAGACACCGGCTCAGACCATTATATAGTTAAAATTAAAATCAAATTCACTCCGTTAAAGAAGAGGTCCGGAAAAACTAATAAAATAAAAAGGAGGTTTGACCCACATCAGCTAATTAAAAATAATAAACACCAACAAATAACACAAACCATCAAATTAACAGATGATCTAGAACAACTAGTGCCTAATCTTAAAAAAGAAGCAGAGAATCTAGCTCCCTTGAACCCACGAAGGAAACATACATGGTGGACATCAGAATGTGATAAATTCCATGAAGATAGACACCAAGCATGGTTAAAGTTTCAAACACATAAAACTGAAGAAAATGCCATCAACCTAAGAAATGAAAGAAAAAATACAAAATATTAGAAGAATCAAGTGAGGATTCAATAAAGATATTATAAACTCTATAGAAGGTAATTATCATAAAACCAACTCCACGAACTACTATAAAATCTTTGGGAAACAACTACAACAATATGAGGCTCCTACTCTAATGCTGAAAGATGAAGATGGAAGAATGACACACAGTAACAACGAATATGCAGAAATCATGGCAAAAGCATTTAACAAACTTCGGAATTGCGAGGAACCCAAAGAACCCTTACAAATCAACATAAATACCCCAATAAAAACCAAACCTAACAAACTAGACCTTCCAACTTTCCAAGAAGTAGAAAAAATTCTTAAAGAACAAAAAAATTACAAGGCATGTGGAGAAGATCAGGTTTTTGTTAAAATGTGGAAATATGCAAGTGACACAGTCAAGACCTCCTTACACATGGCTCTAACAAAAATTTGGGTAACAGAACGATTCCTCGAACATTGGACCATAGCTATCATCCACCCACTACACAAAAAGGGAGATAAGAGCAACCCAGACAACTACCGAGGAATCGCTCTCCTAGATTGCACATACAAAATTCTATCCAAGATCCTATATGAAAGAATCAAGGAGCAATTCGAACAGGAGTTAGGGAAACATCAGAGAGGTTTCAGACCATGGAGAAGCTGTGCAGAGCAGATAATTAGTTTAAAATTGATTATGGCATACTACAAGAAACTGGACAAACCTCTGGCAATAACATTTGTAGATTTTAAGAAGGCATATGACTGTCTCCACAGACCTTCAGTATTAAAAATTTTAAGAAATCTAGGACTCCACCCAAAACTAATTAAAATAATACAACTCACTCTAAACAACACCAAATCAAAAGTGAAGTTTAGAGGAGAAATCTCGAAACCATTCCTCATAAAAACAGGCTTAAGATAAGGTGACTGCCTATCACCATTATTGTTCAACTGTGCACTGGAATACATAATGAGAGAATGGTACAAGAACAATCCAAAGATAAGAATTGGAAGTGCAAAAGATGATATTAGCTTAAACTGCTTGGGACTCGCTGATGATCTTTCTATCCTAGCCAACACCATTCAAGAAGCCAGGCAACAAGTGAAATCACTACAAGATAAAGCAGAGAAAGTAGGCCTTAGAATATCATTTGAAAAAACGGAGATTATGCTAATTGATCCACCAACTGCAAACAAAATTACAATAGGAGAACAGGAAATCAAAATTGTTGATAAATTTAAATATTTACGCGAAATAATAACATACAATGTAAATGAGAAGCCATCATGGCATAATAGAATAAAAAAACTGAACTACGCTAATTACATTACCAAAACCACATACAATAAAAAAAGCCTATCTATAAATGCAAAATTAAAACACTATAAAACAGTTACAGAACCAGAAATAACGTATGCAGCTGAAACTATCTTCAAAGTAACTAATACAGCAGAAAATGACAGAATACTAAAAATAGAAAGAAGAATAATTATGACATGTATAAATAAACAGTATAAAATGAATGGACATTGGAGAGTAGCATCAAATGAAACAGTATATGAGAAAATAGAACCAGTCATGAGCACGATCAGGAAGAAACGCATCTCATTCTTTGGACATCTAATGAGAACTCCAGGAAACAGAATTATTAAAAAAAATAATACAAAAATTGTGGAATAGCAAGAGCGACATTAAATGGATCACAGAAATTAAGTAAGACATAAAAGAACTCCAAATTACACTAGATGACCTAAAAAGCAAGACAGGGAAAACCAGAATACTGCAAGACCCGCAAACCAGACTACAAATGAAAATCAATGAAAGGAGTACAGGAAGAGTGGTCTCAGATGAAGAAAGAAAGAAAATATCAAAGAATGAAGAAATATTGGGCAGACAGGAGAGCAAAACACGTTTCATATAAGAATAGACTATTATATTACCTAAATATCTTATTAAATTATTGTTGAGCCAAATTCTATCCCTGTGTAACAACTTGTTTTCAACTTTTTATTTTTGACTAGAGTGGTCCAATGAAGGCCATAAAATAAACAATAAAACTTACAAAATGAATTTAAAAGTTAATATCTCAATAAAGTCTTAAGCGATTTTCACAAACTACGGATACGTCTCTTGAGAACTATTGGACTGTTATCGTGCATTTTTTTAAAAACAACCTATTTTGAATGACAAGCTGAATGTACATTTCGTGTATAAAAACGAATTTTTACACTAATGAATAAAACACTAAACATAGCAACAACATTACGAACTAGACACAGATACGGAAGTATGAACGTATTTGGTTTTAACTGTTTATATTTATAAGTAACAGAACAATTTAAAGTAGATTTTACCTGAATGAAATCACTGTCAACACATTTACGCTAGAGAAAAACTAAGAACAGCAATAGAAAGGCGAGGAAATTTACGTGTATATTCAAATATGATACATGTATATAACATTTAATTTATAGTTTTTAAGTATGTTTCGGAAGCCAGAAGTGTTTACGTTTTACTCATGTCAGTCGTCAATCGTGAAACTATAATTTTAAACTTGCGCTAAGAGAACAGTGTTTTCCGAAAGTTTACATGAACGTGAGTTACTGTTCAATTCCCTGGAAGCCCTCGCTCAAATATTAATGAATTCGATGTTAAACCATTACTAACTTGTAGAAAACGTTACAGTGATCGAAAAACTTAGTTTTGTTAATCTTTAAAAAGCTGTAAGTACTGAACACTATTTCCATCGCAAGTTTCTGCCTGTATTAATTTTTTTAGGGGTAACTTGACACGTGCGTTGGATCGCCTCTAGACTATCGTAGCTAACAGCAAAAAATCCAAGCATTCGGAGGCCCTATAAACGACGACTTTCTATTTGATAGTTTATTATTCGTGCAGATGCACGTAGGGCTCACCAGCTGGGAAGTTACTGAACAGTTATTTTATGGAATCAACAAGACAGCACCATAATTTTTATTTCGTTGTGTCGCATAATGCTGTAGTTAACTGTCTAGTAAAATCATTAGAAGATAGCAACGAATTCCAAAATTATATATACAAGGTGTCTATGGCGTGAAAGGTGACACCAAACAAATTTTGTTGTCTTTTACGAGTACCAGAAAATTCCGATAAATTTCAGTTGCACTATAAAGGATATCAAATTAAAAGTTGTCGAATAAAGCAAATACCTAGGAGCTGCAGTTACGAATAATTTAAATTGGAACTACCACATGGAACATGTGGTGGGCATGCGAACCAAAGACTGCATTTTGTAGGAAGAATACTTAGAAGATGCACCAACTATACTAAAGAGACTGCCTACACTACATTTGTCCATCCTCTTCTGTAGTATTGCTGCGCTATCTTTACCTGACACGTTTGGCCGAAATCAACGAAAAAATTCAAAGAAGAGCAGCTCTTTATGTATTATAGCTAAGTAAGGGAGAGAGTCACGGATATGATATGCGAATTTGGATGTGCAGTCATTAAGGAAAGATGTTTTTCGTTGTGGCGTCATCTTTTCACGAAATTTTAAACACAAGTTTTCTCCTTCGAATGCGAAAGGATCTTGTTGACTAACTTACACAGGGAGAAATACCAAGGTAATAAAGTAAGAGAAGCCAGAGTGCACACGGAAAAATCTAGATGTTCACCTTTTCCACCTAATATTAGAGAGCAGAACGAACGATAAATAAACAATGTGACTGAACCGTCTGCCACTCACGTAAGTGCAAACCGCAGAGTGGTGATGTACATGGAGATGTAGAAATTATTTTGAAATGATCTAGCAGATAAAATGGTTATAAGTTTACAAGAAACAGGCAAAGATGAATGCCACTTAATTTTATAAGCTTTTAATTATGGGATTTACAACAGAAATAAACTTTAAAGTTAATATAATTTTATTAACGAGTGATATTTTACGTGAATAAAATGAGAGATGTTTTGTAGCATTATTGCCGTTACACATACAGTAGCTGTAGTAATAAAGTAAAATAAAGTATCTTTATAGCCGCAAATTTTGCATGAATTGGAGGAGCGAAATCTGACGAGTCACAAAGAGTTAGAAAAACGGGATAAAATACTCGTCCGTTCTCTGTAGCACTGGAGAACTCAATAGTCTTATGTAAATGTTTCGAGGAGTTGTAATTAGGAGTCACAGACTAGAAAACAAAACCAGCTCTCTGAATCAGAAATTCTATTTCTGTAGGTATAATGCTTGCGCTGCGCAAGTAAACTTGTTATGGAACTTTTTTAACGTTAATACGTCCATTATTACAAAGTAAAACAGTAAAATTTCCATAATCGCATTTTAGAGACGTTAGACTTGAGACTAACTGAACGTCGCCCTTGCGTGCTTTTGTGCATCCTCATTGTCTGAGGAGAAAGTAATCTGTGAAAGACGAGGTTTCAGATTAATTATACAGATCTGCGCTCCAACAGGCGCACTTCTTCCTGCAGGCATCAGATAAATCGGGTTCCTTTCAAAGAAAATGGCCCTTTTCACGCCACGTATGTTAGGCAGTATTGATTTCCTAGTCTTTTTCTTCCGTCAAACAGCTGTACGCACAGTACAGGTCCCGAGGAATTTTGAGCCATTCAAAAATATATTCTGAAATGAATTGTGAAATGCAATTAGATTTGTTTCGTTCCACAGAACTCAGGTTAGGCTTTTGCTACGATTTACTGCACATCACACACTTTAAAACGACCGTCTGTCCACCATGGATTGTAGCACTGTTAATTCTGTAATTTCCTCTTAGAGTTTTACACATTATCGATGTTCTTAGGAATATATCTAAATTAAATATAAAAATTCAGAACCTGACAAAAAGGGAATAACCTAGGAGGAAACGAAATGAAATGGAACTTTAAAGGTTGAGAGGGATTGTGCTGTAACTGTAGCGATTCGAAAAAGGAGTGAAATTTACAAAGAATGCTTATACTTATCAGTATGAAGTTACACCCCCCCGCCCCCCTCCCTGGCCTAGATGCATGCACTGATGCGGTTAGTTAGGATGCAATGAAGCCGTTGTATCTGCTCCTCTGGTAAGCTGTCTCACAACTGCTCTAAATGATCCTTGATATCCTAGATACTCGCAGTGGGATGGGGTTGGTGTCCATGCTAGTCCCACACATGTTATACCGGGACAGATCTTGAGATCTTGCTGGCCATTGGAGTACCTCAACAGCAGGTAGACAGTTAATAGAGACACGTCCAAAGTATGGACGAGAAGTGCGCTGTTGAAAAGTGGCATTACGATACTGTGACATGATAAGTAACAAATGAGGGCGTCTGATGTCTGACATACCATTGCGCCCTCAGAGTTTCCTCGATCACTAACAACGGTGGCCTGAAGTCATACCTGCTGGCTTCTCGCACCATGAAGCCAAGAGAAACTGCATACTACGCTTGGGACGATAATTCTCTAGTCCCGCTAGTGGTAGTCTCAGACAAAAGGTGTGGGATGACTTAGAATTTTGCATGGAGTCCATTACTTAATTTTATCACGCAGGAAATTGAAGGCGAAAGCCAGCAAATCTCTATCTCGTCGCCGGGCACTACCTAGCACAACCAACACTCAAGTAAAGGAAGAATTTCCATAGAACGACTAAGGTTCATTTTGGAGCAGGTTAGTACAGCAGTTGTGCACCAGGAGCCGGTGCTCCAAGAACTGGTTGTTGTAAGATGTAACACTGCCCCCATGTCGCACAGAAGACTGGCCATTTGAACATCACTTAACCACGTGCATAGAGATACCCCTACAACCGGTAAATTGTGTGCGAACATCTCTCACGTGTAAATATTAATCACTTCGTTGGAGACGATTCTTGTTTATACAGTTGAGTGTTGACCATTAGAAAGAATTTTGCACTTATTTAAGTAGCCATTGTTGTCTATAATAGCATCAGTGATGCTGAGTTTCGTGTAAGTGTTTCGGAAAATATATTTTTGATTATCATTTCTTGTAATGAATAATTTCTTATAGTACTTCAGTTTTTTGGTTATAATTCATGACGTTCATTGCTATCAGTTTTTTCATCATGTATATCTAGAGTGCAGAAGGTCAAGACGTTTCTAATGCAACGTCCTCGTAAGTAAATTTCATTCTTGTCATCTTAAGGGACGCAGGTAAGAAGTTTGTTGTGTGTCCTAAGAAAAACAATGGTCTGCATCTGAAAGCATTCATCATCATCATCATCATCATCATCATCATCATCATCATCAGTTATCTGCTATATTAGCAGGTCCTTTGCTTCTCCATTTTCTGCGATCCATTGCTTCCTTCTTAAGGCTGCTGTATGTTGTACTGTCCATCATGTCATCCAGTATCTGGAATCTCTTCCTTCCTCGCTTCCTTTTCCCTTCTACATAACCTTCTAAAACTGTTTTTATCAGTCCGTCATTCTTTCTTAATATATGCCCAATCCAATTTCTTTTTCTTCTCTTTATTAGATCTAGTAACTGTCTTTTCTCTCCCACTCTTCTCAGTACCTCTTCATTTTTTACTCTGTCCATCCAACTTATTCTTTCCATCTTCCGCCATGTCCAGATCTCAAAAGCCTCCAGCCTCTCTCTGTCTTTTTTCCTCATAGTCCATGTTTCAGCGCCATGTAGAAGAACACTCCATACAAGACATTTTATGAGTCTCTTTCTGAGTTCTCTGTCCAGACCGCTGCAGAAGATTCTCGTTTTTTTATAAAACGCCTCTTTTGCCATTGCTATCCTTGTTTTAATTTCTGTGGTGCACTTCCAGTCGGTGTCTATCCTGCTTCCAGGATACTTAAAATTTTGCACCTGTTCTAGTGTTTCTCCATTCAGCATAATTTTTATTTCCTTATTTCCTCCTAGTGCCAATAGTATTGTTTTATTTGTGTTAATTTTCATTCCATATTTTTTTCCGTTAGTTGCAATGGTGTCCACCAAATCCTGTAATGCTTTTTCCCCTGTAGCTAGGAGGACCATGTCATCAGCAAATCTCAAACACCCTACTCTTCTTCCTCTAATTTCTACTCCCTTGCCATCTAATGAGCATTGATCAATCATATTTTCCAAGTAGAGGTTGAAAAGAGTAGGTGATAAACAGCATCCTTGTCTTACTCCTTTTCCTAGTCTGATCCAGTTCGTACTTTCTCCTCTCACTTTAACTGAAACTTTTTGATTAAGATATAATGAGTTTATAAGTCTTCTGGTTTTCCAGTCCACTCTCTTTTCCCTCATTATAGTCGCCAGCTTGTCCCAAACCACATTGCCAAATGCCTTTTCTAGATCGATGAAGCACATATATAGGTCTCTTCCTTTTTCAATAAAGCATTATGCGCAGGTTAATGAATAAGGTCAGGAGAAGCAACTGTTAAATATCTGAGAAAATACACTCCTGGAAGTGGAAAAAAGAACACATTGACACCGGTGTGTCAGACCCACCATACTTGCTCCGGACACTGCGAGAGGGCTGTACAAGCAATGATCACACGCACGGCACAGCGGACACACCAGGAACCGCGGTGTTGGCCGTCGAATGGCGCTAGCTGCGCAGCATTTGTGCACCGCCGCCGTCAGTGTCAGCCAGTTTGCCGTGGCATACGGAGCTCCATGTCAGTCTTTAACACTGGTAGCATGCCGCGACAGCGTGGACGTGAACCGTATGTGCAGTTGACGGACTTTGAGCGAGGGCATATAGTGGGCATGCGGGAGGCCGGGTGGACGTACCGCCGAATTGCTCAACACGTGGGGCGTGAGGTCTCCACAGTACATCGATGTTGTCGCCAGTGGTCGGTGGAAGGTGCACGTGCCCGTCGACCTGGGACCGGACCGCAGCGACGCACGGATGCACGCCAAGACCGTAGGATCCTACGCAGTGCCGTAGGGGACCGCACCGCCACTTCCCAGCAAATTAGGGACACTGTTGCTCCTGGGGTATCGGCGAGGACCATTCGCAACCGTCTCCATGAAGCTGGGCTACGGTCCCGCACACCGTTAGGCCGTCTTCCGCTCACGCCCCAACATCGTGCAGCCCGCCTCCAGTGGTGTCGCGACAGGCGTGAATGGAGGGACGAATGGAGACGTGTCGTCTTCAGCGATGAGAGTCGCTTCTGCCTTGGTGCCAATGATGGTCGTATGCGTGTTTGGCGCCGTGCAGGTGAGCGCCACAATCAGGACTGCATACGACCGAGGCACACGGGGCCTACACCCGGCATCATGGTGTGGGGAGCGATCCCCTACACTGGCCGTACACCACTGGTGATCGTCAAGGGGACACTGAATAGTGCACGGTACATCCAAACCGTCATCGAACCCATCGTTCTACCATTCCTAGACCGGCAAGGGAACTTGCTGTTCCAACAGGACAATGCACGTCCGCATGTATCCCGTGCCACCCAACGTTCTCTAGAACGTGTAAGTCAACTACCCTGGCCAGCAAGATCTCCGGATCTGTCCCCCATTGTGCATGTTTGGGACTGGATGAAGCGTCGTCTCACGCGGTCTGCACGTCCAGCACGAACGCTGGTCCAACTGAGGCGCCAGGTGGAAATGGCATGGCAAGCCGTTCCACAGGACTACATCCAGCATCTCTACGATCGTCTCCATGGGAGAATAGCAGCCTGCATTGCTGCGAAAGGTGGATATACACTGTACTAGTGCCGACATTGTGCATGCTCTGTTGCCTGTGTCTATGTGCCTGTGGTTCTGTCAGTGTGATCATGTGATGTATCTGACCCCAGGAATGTGTCAATAAAGTTTCCCCTTCCTGGGACAATGAATTCACGGTGTTCTTATTTCAATTTCCAGGAGTGTAGTTTGTTTTAAAATTAATTAGCTACGGAAGGTTCTCCGATGAACTAACAGACGAAAAACAGCTGCTATGTGAGCTTTTTAGTTTAGAAATATCTGACGGTAATCT
This sequence comes from Schistocerca serialis cubense, assembly GCF_023864345.2. Classification (NCBI taxonomy): domain Eukaryota; kingdom Metazoa; phylum Arthropoda; class Insecta; order Orthoptera; family Acrididae; genus Schistocerca; species Schistocerca serialis. Next base: position 351,013,195 of record NC_064640.1, on the reverse strand, counting down.
TTCGAAAATGGTATTTTAAACAATGTGCATTATTTTTACTTAAACTTCGAATGGGGGCAGGAGTATCGTTGTTGGTGTTGTTTCTCATAATAGCGTATTTGACTGTTTTGTGGAAATTATCTTAAATGATTAATTACGTCGTTTTATGCTCCTAATATGCATTTTGTCCTCTTTTAATTTCAGTATTCTTTTATAAAAACAGATGAAATTTAAATAATTTGAAATCCCAGTGAAACACTCTATTGGAGTCATGTGATGCCTGTGACTTCACTGGCTAGCTCGCAGCTCCTACTGTCATACTGTTGACACAGTGATGTCTTGTTTTGGAATTTACGTTTCGGAAAATGGGTTACAAATGGTGTGTAGCACCATAGTGTACAAATACATCTATGAAAACTCCTGAAAAGTTTTTTAGTGTTACAATGAAGGATAGCGTCATTCAATGAAATTAAACTCTTCACGAAAATTGTTTTACTCACTTCTATTGCTCCGTAGAGCGGCAGACCGTCGAATTTTATGAGATGATCTCCATAGATAGCTGGTTCGCATCTAACACAAAATCTATTTTAACAGTTCTCTCATTTGAAAACTTAATCATAATTACAAATCTTCACACCGATCAGAAAAAGAAAATTATTCTGTTTTCCTTGCTGTTTACATATACTTACATTTGCAGTCGCTGTTCACACACTACCATTCTATTAACTTAGAGTTATAGACTCACCGCTGGACAGATTCATTTGAAGACTCCTCAAGAAATGTAATCCATCAACAAAGGAACTAGCTCACTAACAAATTTTCTTGACATACCTCGTGGTAACCGAAAAGCGGTACAGCTCGAAAGTGTTTAAAATTAAAATGCAGCGTAGCGACAAACCACAAAAAACAAAAATCTTGCCAAGTTCAATGCAAGGAAAAGAAACTATGTCATGCACATCATGCTTCATGTTTTGAGCTACATGTTCTATCAAGTGCAATTCAGCGACACAATTACAAAATTAAACTTTCTTGATCAGACGGTAAAAGGAACTTTTCTTACGAAATGACTAAAAAGAGGTCATATTTCAAAACTGTTTTATCAACCCCATTCCTTAACAAATACAACCATCTATACAAAATTCGCTTGTTACAACAAATGTAACTGCCATGAAATTAGTTAACAGAATGGTTATGGAGCGGTGTTCCAGAGAATGAGAAGATGCGTAAAATGTGGTTGCACTGTACCGGCAAATTGCCACCACGTCGAAGCACAAGTTCACTAAATTAAAAATGTGTTGCACAGTTAAGCTAAAATTAATTTACCTCTATCCCACTTAGTCTAGCGTATGCTTTAATAGCGATTCGATTAATTTTATGTGGTTGTTCCACTTCAAGTTACGATAAATTACGCGTGAGCAAGAAATGTAGCGACAACATTACCTGAATATCTTCACACTTCTCAAATCAGTGTTTACAAAATCATATTTCCATAAAGCAACATAATCTGCGTTTGAATCTCTGTTCTGCTACTAATTTCCAGACCGCTCGTGACCAACACCCGAATCTCTCAATTCTCACCGAAAGTTACTCTGGCAACAAATGCTACTGACTACCACTCAGAACCTATGTGGCGTCACATATCGATTACTAAAGACTTCTTTTTGAAAAATATCCAGTGTACATCGAATGAAAGGAGAGCTCACATCACTTTCATTGAACACCAAAAACTATGTAGAAACCTTACAATATTTGTAATTAACGCGGGCCTCTGTAGTAGCCATGGAGATCCCCTACTACGCCCCTGGCCTTGGACGTTAATGCCATTAACCTGGAGAACCTCAAGGCTCTGCCCACACAGATCCCAAATGTTCTTGTAGCCTGTGTACGTGACGCACCAGTGGTGGCCAGGCAGCAGGATTGAGACATGCGATTTTGGAACAGTAAGTCCTGTGTGCTTGGCATTCTATGATGAGTCATTAGAATAATGAACTTGCACTAAAGCTATATTATTAAGAAAAATAAGTACTAGGAACTGGAGATTAACAGCACGTAAAGCTTTTCAGAAACTACATAAGCGAAAACTGCCTGACTGCATAATAGGCAATTTTCCTATGTTAAAAATATGGTTAGGTTTGTTCTGATTAATTATAGCATTTAAATAGCATTTACGATCAATTTTCTCACAAAATATCTTACTTTTATGTAATTAACAATTTCAAAATCATTAACTATCAAGATCTGATCATGTGATCGAAAACGCTGTGTTATTGCCTGATGCTCTCGTGACGTCATAGATTATGTGTAAGACAAAGTTATACGTGCGTTATAGGAGCGTTAACCGAATGTTACGAGCTATTAACGTACTTTTTCGGCAAACAGATTAGCTACTTATTGATGGAGAACGCATTGTAATTTTTGAGTTACAACAGAACAAGTTTTAGAACGCTGATAATGGACGCCTTGCGAAAGTTGATGCGTTTATGTTCCACCCATTTACAGCGGTGATATGTGCAACGATGGACATTCTTTCCACTGCCCCTTGCATCATTAAACTCTGAAAACTAATGATTGTAGAACTTTTGCAGAGTGGTCCTTTTATTATAACTGGATTATCGAATATCAGTCATGAGATACGACACGAACCACAATAAAATTATTGTTGGCAAAATTTATTGCTGATTTCCTTTGTGGAAGACAGTACAGACATCGCATCTAACAGGCACTCGGTAGAGCAATGGAAATCGCATCAGATTGCAGATAAAGAGGGCACATTTTCGAATCCTGAATGAGTCATATGTTTTTAAAGTTTTACACGAAATACGAAAATAGTTTTAGCAAGAACTGATTGCAGCAATTGTTTCGATTGTGGGATGAATAATCTATAACTTCACATCAGCCAGTGTGAGAAATAAACAGAATAAATGGTTTTACTTTCTGAAGAAAGAGTTCACTTTCTTGGGAAGCATTGCTAGTACTGAAGATATAACCATACGCCTCAGTACGAGGTATGGGACATAAGGTCATAAGGAGACGAAAAGTGTATACAATATGCAGGTGACACGTTAGAGCTGTGATGTTTGAGAGAGTACACTGATACGTCAACACGGCACGGAATTCAATTTTTACACAACGACACAAGCTCAGCACAATAGGCTTTCGGGTGGACCAAGTGACATCAGGGAATCACTATCGACAGTTGCTCTTAACATTTATTTGGCACATTTAAACTAGACAAATAACATAAAACCATCAAAACATTTTTAAAACTACCATTTAGTTGAGAGCAAGTTACTCCCAAAGTTAAACATCCATAAACCACGGCACTTATGGCCTATTACACGTTTAGTGAAATTAGTTAAAAATTATTTACTCAAAACCTATGATCAACCTGAACAATTTACTGAAAATTTAACGAGGAAATATAGTCTTTCGTTACTGCAGTGATTGGTACTACCAAAGTAATTCAGAATACAGGCAACAAATCAGATACCATGGCACACAACCACGTTACTTAAATGGCAGGCACCCTACAATGTAGGATATAAAATATAAAATTTCATGTGACCAAGCAACCTCGTGGACTCTAAACTATCCCCAGAAGCGGACGCCCGCCCACTCAGCTGTTTCCAATACAGGCTCGGCATGGACCCCCAAACGGGAGCAGCAACGGTCACGAAAAATCCCAGAACCAGTGGGTGTCTACAACAGACTGACATCTACCTTAACTAGAAACAATAATTCATCACAGCACATCATCTGTAGAATTAACCTATTAATGAACATCAGCTAAGCACTACAAATCTATTATCTTATATGCGTAAGGCCAATTATACATTAAGCAGAGAGCGAACTAGATACACAGCCAGCCGTCACGCGCGGGCAAAGGGGAGCGGAAAATACAAAACAGCGCAAGCAGGACGCAACCCAAGACCCCGCACCCGCTAAAAAAAAAAAATAATAATAAATAAATAAATAAAATAAAAAAAACAGAAGTCTCGATAAAACGAAATAAAATGCAAGTAACTAGCGTGCAGGCTAACGGTATATCGAGACCGCCCCCACCCGACGCGAAACACAAGGTGACTTACAGCAAATAACCACCCTTAAATTTGTGATTAAATCAGAATTACCATATCCACATAGCGTCATTAAAGGAATTCTTATACTTTCATTAATAGAATCAGTTTCAAACTATTGAAACAATAACTGGCCTCTCAGTAACTTTTAAGAATTTATGAAACTACTCATTTAAAATTAGACACGTGTCTCTCAGACATTATCACTTCAGATAGAAACGTAACAGTAATGTTATTGCAATTAGCAGCAAAATATATCCAGGGAAAATTTTATCCATGTACATCTATAGCAACTGGCCAGTTTAACTCCGTCGTGTAATATGAATACAATAACCAGGCGGCACTTAGACAAGGATCAGCCAAACTGTTTTCAATGGCGGTTAACACTGACAGTAGCAATCTATCAACAGAATTTATCAGCACTCCAGGCCCTAGTGAATGTTAATCATCACATCACATCCAGCTCTCATTAGAACTTGCGTACTAAGCAAGTTGAAATCAACACATTCGAAGACAGACTCAGGAGTAACAACGGCAAGCCAAGAAAATGAAGTCAACAGCACTGAACCCAGTAGTCGATCCCGGCCACATTTTACAGCACAAGCAAGGCCGTTACCCTCTTGCTTGTTTGACGAAGCCAGCCGCTGCAGATCCCGGTGCCAGGAGACATGCAGGAAGCGAAGTACACCAACGGCTTCCACGCGTAACGTGACTGCTTCCACGCCGGCGATATTTCCTACGGCGCTGTCCCCCGGGTAACCACCCTCTTTTAGACATACTGTACCTTCCGCGTCGCACAGCGCCTGTACTGTCCGCTAGACTTCCCAAACAACGTTACTACTAGGCGTCACAAAGCAAAATCCTTGCTACTTGCTAGAGCTTACCCCTCGCTCCCCGATCGGCCCGGTAGGTGGGGCCATTGTGCGCTCTGCGCACACCACCGGAAAGATGACCCATCCCGCCCTCGGGAATATCGCTGATCGAGTCACATGACTCATAAACTAATGTTAGAGTCTTGAAGCAGACTTATTTCATCTTTGTGTAAGATGATGAAATTGCGAAAGTTTAAACAATAAGGATCCTAGGTGCGTATTACGAAGATAAAAACATGGTTCCTAATAAAGTAAAAAGTGTGTTGTCACATTAACTAGAAAATATCGTTTAATATGACGTGTGTGAACAGCGATTTCAAATGTAAGCACATGTAACAGCAAGGAAAACACAATAATTTTCTTTTTCTGATCTGTGTGAAGATTTGTAATTATGATTTAGTTTTCACATGAGAGGAATGTTAAAATATTTATTGGGTTAGATTCGAACCAGATATCTATGGAGATCATCTCATAAAATTCGACGGTCTGCCGCTCTACCAGCTGAGCTACGGAGTAATAGAAGTGTATGTGAGTAAAATGATAATTTTCGTGAAGAGTTTAATTTCACTGAATGACGCTATCCATCATTGTAACAGTGGGAGAGCTGTGGGAGAGAGGTAAGTTAATTATATTTCCACACTGCAATACATTTTTAATTAAGTTAGTGAACTTGTGCTTTGACATGGTGGCAATTTGGCGGTATAGTGCAACCACATTTTACACATCTTCTCATTCTCTGGAACACTCGAAAACTGCTTTTCAGGAGTTTTCATAGATGTATTTGAACACTATGGTACTACACACCATTTGTAACCCATTTTCCGAAACGTAAATTCCAAAACATCACTGTGTCAACAGTATGACAGTAGGCGCTGTGAGCTAGCCAGTGAAGTCACAGGGATCACATGACTCCAATAAGCGTTTTAACGGGATTTCAAATTATTTGAATTTCATTTCTGTTTTTATAAAAGAATACTGAAATTCAAGAGGATTAAAAGCGTATTAGGAGCATAAAACGGTGTAATTAATCATGTAAGACAATTTTCAGAAAACAGTCAAATACGCTGTTATGAGAAACAACACCAACAACGATACTACTGCCCTCATTAGGAGTTTAAGTAAAAACAAAGCACACAGTTTAAAATATCATTTTCGCAAGATCACTGTCAGATATTTCTAAACTAAAAAGCTCATATAGCAGCTGATTGTAGTCTGTTAGTTCATCGGAGAACCTTCCGTAGCTAATTAATTTTAAAACAAACTATTTTCTCAGATATTTAACAGTTGCTTCTCCTGACCTTATTCATTAACGTGCGCATAATGCTTTCAAATGCAGACCATTGTTTATCTTAGGTCACACGACAAACTTCTTAGCTGCGTCCCTTACGATGACAAGAGTGAAATTCAGTTACTAACGTGGCGCTGCATTAGAAACGTCTTGACTTTTTGCACTTTAGATATACTTGATGAAAATGCTGATAGCAATGAAACTCATCAATTATAACCCAAAGACTAATGAAGTACTATACGAAATTATTCGTTTCAAGAGATGATAATCAAAAATGTATTTTCTGAAAAATTTACACGAAAATCAGAATCACTGATGCTATTATGGACAACAAAGTGTGCTACTCAAATAAGTAGAAAATACTTTCCATTGGTCAACACTCAACTGCATAAACAAGAATCGTCTCCATCGAAGTGATTAAAATTTACACGTCAGAGATGTTCGACATAATTTACTGGTTATAGGGGCGTATGTATTTCACCAGAGCTACAGGAGACTCAGCTGTTCAAAGGCTGCAAAACCTAAACATATCTGTTTTTGTCATGCAACTGCATCACGTAAACAAATAGACACTAACGTAAATATTTCAAATCTCGGACGAAGGTAAATACACGAAGAGACTGAAAGTTTCAGTGACAGCAGTCAAATTATAAACGATTTGCTCAATAAACAGACAGAATAAAGAAGTAAAATGTTTCTAGCCAGTTTTCTTGAAATACTATGCAAACATTTTCCCAAATATCCACTCGAATGTGCACATTTTATATATTATGTCTTAAAAGCCAAGTGTAATAGGCAGTTTAGTCACTACTATGCATGCCCTTGACAACAGAAAATCTTTTTGATGACTTTAAAGTACTAGTCTACAGTTTAAATCAATAATCACAGTTTTATATCTCATAAGGACACGGATAATAGTAACTGTTCGTGCGACTGTCTATTTTTTATTATATCCAAAGTAACGCCATTATGTGATCGTTCAGATCGACTGTGCTGTGTCCATAATAATGATAATAGTGACCACAGGAAGAGCATTACATATTCAGTCTTTGTTACGAAACTTTGTAAGATTTCATGACTATGTGATAGCCTTTGTTGTGATTCAACATTATCTAAAATTATCTATAACTTTAGTTCTCATTTACGTAGTAGGAAAGGACATACACCACATGTCACATGACAAACAAGAAAATGAACTGTATTTTTTTGGATGCGAAGATATATCTGAAGATAAGCTGCACTGTCTTGAAAACAAGTACAGAAAGGTAAATGAAAATCAAAAAGCGGTTTCTGCTGTTTTCCTCACATGTTCCATATTGAAACATCAACCACTGAGTGTTCATGCCAACCAGAATATATTGTGAAATCATAGGTCACTGAAGCTAAACCAGTGATTTTCTCACATGACTTCCTGAAAGCCATGGATCAAGGCAATGAGGCGCTTGCAGTAATTCTTGACTTCAGAAAAGCATTTAACCTAATCTACATCTACATGGATACTCCGCAAATCACATCTAAGTGCCTGGTAGAGGCTTCATCGAACCACCTTCATAATTCCCTATTATTCCAATGTCGTACAGGGCGCGGAAAGAACGAACAGCTATATCTTTCCGTGCGAGCTCTGGTTTCTCTCATTTTATCGTGGTAATCGTTTCTCCCTATGTAGGTCGGTGTCAACAAAATACACTCCTGGAAATTGAAATAAGAACACCGTGAATTCATTGTCCCAGGAAGGGGAAACTTTATTGACACATTCCTGGGGTCAGATACATCACATGATCGCACTGACAGAACCACAGGCACATAGACACAGGCAACAGAGCATGCACAATGTCGGCACTAGTACAGTGTATATCCACCTTTCGCAGCAATGCAGGCTGCTATTCTCCCATGGAGACGATCGTAGAGATGCTGGATGTAGTCCTGTGGAACGGCTTGCCATGCCATTTCCACCTGGCGCCTCAGTTGGACCAACGTTCGTGCTGGACGTGCAGACCGCGTGAGACGACGCTTCATCCAGTCCCAAACATGCTCAATGGGGGACAGATCCGGAGATCTTGCTGGCCAGGGTAGTTGACTTACACGTTCTAGAGAACGTTGGGTGGCACGGGATACATGCGGACGTGCATTGTCCTGTTGGAACAGCAAGTTCCCTTGCCGGTCTAGGAATGGTAGAACGATGGGTTCGATGACGGTTTGGATGTACCGTGCACTATTCAGTGTCCCCTCGACGATCACCAGTGGTGTACGGCCAGTGTAGGAGATCGCTCCCCACACCATGATGCCGGGTGTTGGCCCTGTGTGCCTCGGTCGTATGCAGTCCTGATTGTGGCGCTCACCTGCACGGCGCCAAACACGCATACGACCATCATTGGCACCAAGGCAGAAGCGACTCTCATCGCTGAAGACGACACGTCTCCATTCGTCCCTCCATTCACGCCTGTCGCGACACCACTGGAGGCGGGCTGCACGATGTTGGGGCGTGAGCGGAAGACGGCCTAACGGTGTGCGGGACAGTAGCCCAGCTTCATGGAGACGGTTGCGAATGGTCCTCGCCGATACCCCAGGAGCAACAGTGTCGCTAATTTGCTGGGAAGTGGCGGTGCGGTCCCCTACGGCACTGCGTAGGATCCTACGGTCTTGGCGTGCATCCGTGCGTCGCTGCGGTCCGGTACCAGGTCGACGGGCACGTGCACCTTCCGCCGACCACTGGCGACAACATCGATGTACTGTGGAGACCTCACGCCCCACGTGTTGAGCAATTCGGCGGTACGTCCACCCGGCCTCCCGCATGCCCACTATACGCCCTCGCTCAAAGTCCGTCAACTGCACATACGGTTCACGTCCACGCTGTCGCGGCATGCTACCAGTGTTGAAGACTGCGATGGAGCTCCGTATGCCACGGCAAACTGGCTGACACTGACGGCGGCGGTGCACAAATGCTGCGCAGCTAGCGCCATTCGACGGCCAACACCGCGGTTCCTGGTGTGTCCGCTGTGCCGTGCGTGTGATCATTGCTTGTACAGCCCTCTCGCAGTGTCCGGAGCACGTATGGTGGGTCTGACACACCGGTGTCAATGTGTTCTTTTTTCCATTTCCAGGAGTGTATTTTCGCATTTGGAGGAGAAAGTTGGTGACTGGAATTTCGTGAGAAGATTCCGTCGCAACGAAAAGCGCCATTCTGTTAATGATGTCCATCCCAAATCCTGTATCATTTCTGTGACACTATCTCCCATATTTCGCGATAATAAAAAACGTGCTGCCCTTCTTTGAAGTTTTTCTATGTACTCCGTTAGTCCTATCTGGTAAGGATCCCACAGTGCGCAGCAGTATTCTAAAAGAGGACAGACAAGCGTAGTGTAGGCAGTCTCCTTAGTAGATCTGTTACATTTTTTAAGTGTTCTGCCAATAAAACTCAGTCTTTGGTTAGCCTTCCCCACAACGTTTTCTATGTGTTCCTTCCAATTTAAGTTTTTCGTAATTGTAATACTTAGGTACTTAGTTGAATTTACGGCTTTTAGATTAGACTGATTTATCGTGTAACCGAAGTTTAACCGATTCCTTTTAGCACTCATGTGGAAGACCTGGCACTTTTCATTATTTAGGATCAACTGCCAATTTTTGCACCATTCAGATATCTTTTCTAAATTGTTTTGCAATTCGTTTTGATCTTCTGATGACTTTATTAGTTGATAAACGACAGCGTCATCCGCAAACAACCTAAGACGGCTGCTCAGATTGTCTCCCAAATCGTTTATATAGATAAGGAACAGCAGAGTGCCTATAACACTACCATGGGGAGCGCCAGAAATCATTTTTGTTTTACTCAATGACTTTCGGTCAATTATTACGAAATGTGACCTCTCTGACAGAAAATCACAAATCCAGTCACATAACTGAGACGATATTCCATAAGCACGCAATTTTTCTATAAGCCGCTTGTGTGGTACAGTGTCAAAAGCCTTCCGGAAATCCATAAATACGGTACTGATCTGAACTCCCTTGTCAATAGCACTCAACACTTCATGTGAATAAAAAGCTAGTTGTGTTTCACAGAAACGATGTTTTCTAAACCCATATTGAATGGATGTCAATAGACAGTTTTCTTCGTGGAAATTCATAATGTTACTACAAAAACACTTATCATCATTCGGGCCATCTAATCAAATTTTTGAATTGACTGAGGATTTATTCGTAGGGGGGGGGGGGGGACGCAGTATGTTATCTTCGATGGAGACTCGTCGGCAAATGTAGAAATAAATCCAGGCTATCCCCAGGGAAATATGTGGGGACGCTTACTGTTCATATTGTATGTTAATGAAGTGCCACACAATATTACTGTTAAATAATCTCAAAATGTTTTGCAGATGATTCCGTTATCTATAGTGAAGTCGTAACTGCAAAAAGAGCAAAAAACGTAGTATCCTATTACTGCATTATTAACGAATCATAGCTGTAATAATTCAATTCATACAAATACCGGGATGTAACAATTTGTAGTTGCACGAAATGGATGAAATAAATAGGCTTAAACATGGATAAAGCGGGTGGAAGACTTCTTTTTATCGATAGGATATAGTCCACAAAGGAGACTGGTTACAACAAATTCCTGCAAACTGTGCTTATGATGTTGCTCAAGTGTGTGGGACCCGCACGAGATAAGACTATGAGGTGTATTGAACATTCGAAACGAATGGCAGCACGACTGTCACAGATTTTGTTTGGCTTGTTAACGAAACTATTGGAAAACCTGAACTGGAAATTTGATTAAATATGTCCACTATTCTGCTAAAGCCTGCTGCTATAGTTTCCAGAATCAGCATTAAATACGGGAACTAGCAACATAAATGAAATGTGTTGGCAGTTGCGAATATGGAAACCTTCACCTATACAATGGAACGACAATATTGAAAATTTGTGCCAGACCGGGACTCGAACCCAGATTCTACACTTGTCGCAGGCAGTCGCCTTAACAACTTCTAGTTCCGGTCAAGAACAAATTTTCAATGGCGTCGTTCCATTGTACAGCTGAAGGTCGCCCATATTCGAACTGCGAGTACATTTCATGACAGCTTTAGTCGCCTCAATGCCTGTTCCTTCGGACATGCATGCACAGTAATATCGTAGATTGAGTATAACCTAATAGCGTCCGCTACGTTTCGCTTCCGCAGACTAACTACTGCGTGCACGGGGGGATTTAAGCTGTCAGGCTTGCTGGGCTCCAACACGAATCAAACGAGAACAAACACTAATACGTGCTACATTGGGAAGTACCTTCTGCCACGCACTTCGCAGTGGATTACAGAGTATGGATGCAGATGTAGCGGTGGAGTCTCTATAGAAAATGAAAATCCAAAGGAATTTTTTGAAACATTGTTCATGGAAATAACAACGGTCGAACAGTACTACTGAAATTTAAAAAAAAAAAGAAAAACAGTCTTCGAAAGGGACGTAAGAAGGAAATGACAAGTATTTTAGACAGGTCAGGAAAACTACTGGTGAATCCCGTTGATGTCTTGGGCAGATGGAGGGAATATTTTGAAGAGTTGCTCAATGTAGGTGAAAATACGATCAGTAATGTTTCAGATTTCGATGTACAATGGGATAGGAATGATGATGCAAATAGGATCACATTTGAGGAAGTGGAGAAAATGGTCAATAGATTGCAGTGCAATAAATCGGCTGGGGTGGATGAAATCAAGTCGGAACTCATAAAATACAGTGGAATGTCAGGTCTTACATGGCTACACAGGATAATTGAAATGGGATGGGAGTCGGGACAGGTTCCATTAGACTGGACGAAAGCAGTAATCACACCAATCTTTAAACACGGAAACAGAAAAGATTTTAACAACTACAGAGGTATCTCTTTAATCAGCGTTGTGGGTAAAATCTTCTCAGGTATTGTTGAAAGGAAAGTGCGAGTATCAGTTGAGGACAAATTGGATGAAAATCAGAGTGAGTTTAGGCCTCTTAGAGGTTGTCAGGACTAGATCTTTAGTTTGCGGCAAATAATGGAGAAGTGTTACGAGTGGAACAGGGAATTGTATCTATGCTTTATAGATTTAGAAAAGGCATATGACCGGATTCCTAGTAGGAAGTTATTGTCTGTTCTACTAGATTATGGAATAGGAGGCAAACTTTTGCAAGCAATTACAGATCTTTACATAGATAGTCAGGCAGCAATTAGAGTTGACGGTAAATTGAGTTCATGGTTCAGAGTAGTTTCAGGGGTAAGACAAAGCTGCAACCTGTCTCCATTGTTGTTCATATTATTTATGGATCATATGTTGAAAACAATAGACTGGCTGGGTGAGATTAAGATATGTGAACACAAAATAAGCAGTCTCGCATATGCCGATGACTTAGTTGTGATGGGAGATTCGATTGAATGTTTGCAAAGTAATATTTCAGAGGTAGATCAGAAATGTTAGGGCTATGGTATGAAGATTAGCATCTCCAAAACGAAAGTAATGTCAGTGGGAAAGAGATATAAACGGTTTGAGTGCTAAATAGGAGGAACAAAGTTATAACAGGTGGACGGTTTCAAGTACTTAGGATGCATATTCTCACAGGATGGCAACATAGTGAAAGAACTGGAAGCGAGGTGTAGCAAAGCTAATGTAGTGGGCGCTCAGCTACGATCTACTCTCTTCTGCAAGAAGGAAGTCAGTACCAAGACTAAGTTATCTGTGCACCGTTCAGTCTTTCGACCAACTTTGTTGTATGGGAGCGAAAGCTGGGTGGATTCAGGTTACCTTATCAATAAGGTTGAGGTTACGGATATGAAAGTAGCTAGGATGATTGCAGGTACTAGTAGATGGGAACAATGGCAGGAGGATGTCCACAATGAGGAAATCAAAGAAAAACTGGGAATGAAATCTGTAGATGTAGCAGTCAGGGCGAAAAGGCTTAGATGGTGGGGTCATATTACACGCATGGGAGAAGCAAGGTTACCCAAGAGACTCATGGGTTCAGCAGTAGATGGTAGGAGGAGTCGGGGCAGACCAAGGAGAAGGTACCTGGATTCGGTTAAGAATGATTTTGAAGTAATAGTCTTAACATCAGAAGAGGCACCAATGTTAGCACTGAATAGGGGACCATGGAGGAATTTTATAAGGGGGACTATGCTCATCTTAAATGATGATGATGATGATGATGATGAGAAAAACAGTGTTGGCCGTGTTAAATAATTAATTTTCATTTGCAAGGTTAACCAGTTTTGATATGTCTGAGATTGTCTTCAGACCAGTTACTCGATGATGACTGTTGGAGACGATAACATGGAGCAGTAACCGCTCTGGGATGGCATGAAGATCAAATGCTTGTATCTACTAGCCGCTCTGGTTAGAGCGAGCTTAAGTGGAATTACCTCATAAAATAAATAGTAGGAAAAGCAGATGTCACACTGAGGTTCACAGAAAGAACCTTAAAGAAATGTAACTCAACCATGAAGGTAGTGGCTTACAAGGCGCTACTTCGACCGATTGCTGATTATTTTCGTCATTGTGGGATCTTTCCGGGCAGGACTGATAGAAGAGATAGCGAAGATCCAACGAAGAGCGACACTTTTCGTAACGGGGTCGCTTAGTAGGCGTCAGAGCGTAACAGAGATGCTCAACAGACTTCAGTGGTAGACGTTACAAGAGAGGAGATGTGCAGCTCCGAGAGGTTTGCTATTGGCATTTCGAGAGAGCACTTTCCGTGAAGAGTCGGACAGCGTATTACTTCCTCCCACATACTTCTCGCGAAATGACCACGACGAGAAAAGTCGAGAAATGAGAGTTAATACAGAGAGTTACCGACAATCGTTCCTCCGACGCTCCGTTCGCGAGTGGAACAGGGAAGGGGGGATCAGTTAGTGGTACCAGACGTACATCCGACACTCACCGTTCGGTGGTTTCCGGGATGTGGTGTAGATAAATTCTATGACAGAGAGAGGGAAAGTTTCGTTGACAAAATCATTAAATGTGGTAGTTGATTCGGAAACCAATTAATATAATTTCAATAGACGCTAGTCAATAAATCAGAAAATGAACAACCAAAGAGAGTTCCAGCTGTGCCCTCAGTATCACCTTACAGAATGAAATGTGTATGATTCTGTAACTAAAGCACTTACTAATCAAAAAATATTTTATTCCAAGTTTGGGTTATTCATTCTAGTTACACCACTGTTATTTGCTATATTAGTCGTATCGTTGCAGGATACGTAAAAAGTCATTAGCGAATTTGTCTGTCAAATTTAGAAAAAGAAAACAACGGAGAAATTGACTTGCAAGTCAATGAGTTACGTTTCTCCCGCCACCGCAAATTTTTCTTTTCGCTACTTTTTGTTTAGTGCTTCAGCCTGTGTTTAAGAAAAGAAAGGAATTTGGTCGTTGTCATTATTGTGTACATTCATCTGCTACAGTATGAAACTATTACATCTTCCAGGTAAGCAAAATATCTACTTATCTTCTTACTTCTTACTACGAGGTGTACACACAAGGAAAGCATTGCACAGTGAAACAATATTGCAGATATATTCACACATATAAGTATTCGTACTCTTCTTAATACAACGTTTATACTTATTGCGTATTTTATAATCCATATATATACTTTTTCTTCATTTGTGTGGCCATAGTGTCCACAGTTGCTTTATAATTCTTGAGGGTATGTTTGTTCTGTCGTTGCAACTACAAAAATGCGTGATTTTTTTTTCACCAGACGCGTTTCGCTGCATTGAGGTAAAGCATCATCGGTGGCCTGTAATTTATTTACATTTTGATTTGCTTTTAAACCGAAAAAAGTTCGTTAAGAATAGGTTGATTTGTACTCACGGTGATTTTTCGGCTGATTTCTCGCTTACATCGGGAAATGCCGTTTGTTAGCACATCGTTGTTTTTCTGTGTTAGACACTGATAATGTTGGTCTAATTTTTAGATGCTCTGCAGCACTATACATTTCTTATGTTTTTCAAAACACTCTTTTATGCACACCACTGAATTCAGTTTGTTCTGATACTTCAGGTTTGTGTTGTTGTTTGTGTTTTGTAGTGTTGCCAACATAAGCTTTCCACTACTTTTTGTTTGACCGACAACATTAAAAAAAAATTAGATTACTGTATGTGTGTACTTCTATTTAATTTTGTTTCTGTGTATTTATGTATTGTGGAAAAGTATAGAAAGAACAGAGATGGAGATTTTTTTTTTTCGTTAGCGGAGGGGGAAACCATGATGAGTGGAGATAAGTATATAGCAGTGTGATGGAGTGTGAGTTAGAGGAGAAGGTGAGGAGCGAGAAGGGAAACAGACCAAGAAATTTCGAAAACGATATGAATATCACAAAAATCAGTAAAGACAGACACCTCCTCCCTTTCGAAGAAAACTTCCACATACAAAATAAACAGTTGCTCAATGGCCACATAAATATTGCAAACCAGACTCTATATAAAATAATTGATGAAATTACATGAAAAAGAAAAAAGCCCTTTCCATCCTTCACCCCCCACCCACTCTCTCACAACCTCCCCCCCCCCCCCCCCCCACTCACAGTTTCATTTCACCTCTCGCTCCTCACCTTCTCCTCTATCTCACACTCCATCACACTGCTATATACTTATGTCCACTTTCATGGTTTTCCCCTCCCATAAGAAAATAAAAATCGCCATTGCTGTTTCTTCTCTACTCCTCCACAGTACATAAATACACAGAAACACAATTAAATAGAATTACACACATACAATAATCTAATTAAAAATGTTATAGGTCAAGGAAAAAGTAGTGGAAAGGTTATCTTGGCAACACTACAAAACGCAAACAACAACTCATACTTGAAGTACAAAAACAAACAGAATACAGTGGTGTGCATAGAAGAGTGTTGTGAAAAACATAAGAAATGCATAGTGCTGCAGAACATCTAAAAATTAGGAAAACAGCGATGTGCTAGCAGACGGCATTTCACGATGTAAGCGAGAAATCAGCCGAAAAATCACCGTAAGTAGAAATCAGCCTATTCTTAACGAATTGTTTGTCGATATAAAAGCAAATCAAAATGTAAATAACTTAATTAGAGAATACTGATGATACTTTACCTCAATAAAGCGCAACGTGTGTGGTGAAAAAAAAATCAGGCATTTTTGTAGTTGCAACGACAGAACAAAAATACTCTCAAGAAATATACTTTTCCCCTCAGATATAACGTCAACAAATGTTTTCCCTCTTTCATACGTAAGGCAGTTCTCCAACCAGAACCACCAGACGATACGTAACCAAAACAATGTGTTAAATTGCCTTTTTACAACTTTGATTCCGTCTTGAATTGTATTTCATTCGAGTAAGCGACGCTACTTATATATTTGATTTAATAAAGGAAATACTATTTTCTGAAAATCGTGAAACGCTAATCGCCTTGGCAAAGATACGTAAGACAGTGACTCAATAAAAAATGTTACCGACCGTAATAAGGCTGCCAAAATTATTACAACTTATTTTCAAGTTTTACCCTACTTTTGTTTCTTTAGCATCTTGAGTTTGGTTCCAGATTCATTTCAAGGAGGCAGAAGGTTAAAACGAGGGACATTGGATGTGTTCCCCGAGTCCTCAGTTCAGATGTCCAGTTATACCAAGGCACACACTACTCAGTTTCAAGTAGTGTACCTTTCTGGAGGGTGTGCCATTTTAAAACGAAATTTTATCACTAGTGGATGCTACATCTGAAATTGTTTCTTATTGCTTTTACTATAACATTTTATGAAATATGCGAACAATCTATAAAGCAGTCAGGAACGCAACCTAAATTGTAAATTAAAGCTCAGTTGCTTCTTGACAATATAAGACTGTGCTGCGTATGCCTGCTGTCTCTGCAGCCTGTCTCGGAAAGGCTCTTACTGTCCAGTGTGGGAGAGAGGAGATGAGAAGTGCTGACAGCTGGGGGCACTTCACTCGCTCGCTGCTCACAAGGCTAGAAATGGCTCTGCCTCGCTAACATATTCAAGGCACGTTTAAGAATACGGCACACCACCCTCACGCCTGTTCTTCACCTAAGATTTTTCGTTTCCTGACAGCTCAGGATAAGAAATATTCGGCTGCGAATCCAATTCCATGTGTTTCATTGTCTCTGAAGAGTATGCGATAGGTGGCACGAAGCGCCTACATTTTTCCACGCATTTATAGCCTTCGTTTTTACATGTTTTCATAAAAAAAGCATACCTACCGACGAAAGGAGGTTCATTTACAGGCCAACAGACGAATACAAGTTGCTCACTATAAAACGACTGTTCAGAAATAGTACCCGAACGGAATGAGATCTCAGATGACTTAGATAACACGAACGCCTCACTAAACACGAGGATGAGTAATTTATGGACACGGATGATTTATTGTTCAGTAAGAGCAGAAAACAAATACCAAACACAACTATTTACAGCTCCTGATCACGAGTAAACTCATATGAAACTTTTGAACGTAAAATCGAATATGGAGACTATTTCCTAAAATAGCAAAGCAGGTGGTCTAGATCTTACGAAGACGTCATACAGGCAGTTAATATACTCAAATACAGATTTTAAAAAAAATTAAACTAACAAAGACAGAAAAATCTGTGCAATATACGTCGTCTCGCAATTGGAAGGACGACGGCTCAGATCCCCATCTGGCGATCAAGAACTACATTTTCTACGGTTTATGAAATCCCCTTAAGCCAAATAACAGGATTCTTCAATTTTAAAATGGAGCTTCCAATTTCCTCCCATATGCTTTCCTTATTCGATATTTTCGTTCATATTTAATAACATTGTCGTGGACAATTTCACGGTAATTTTGTTATCTAGGTATCATATTCATCTGAAATGTTATGTTTATTTCATAAATCGTATTGTCATCTATGAAACAGAATTGGGATATATTAGTATCTCCTCCTAACCTGCTACTATGTTTCAATTTGCGAAGAGAATTGTGAACTTCATTAACTTAAATATTTGTCTCAAATTGTACTTGTCTTCTGGAAAATCTTAGTTTCGTCAGTTATTTATTTCAATTTATGGTCAAATACCAATGAATCCCGTTTGTTGTTTACCTGTCTGAAAGATAACAACTATAAAGAAAGCCATATAAAATTGATCCGAAATGTAATAGTTCGTAGTATCTAATCTAAAGATTTTTTCCGCTAACAAGTGCTGCTGCTGTATGTAGGAAATAGAAAGATATTAGAATTGAAAGAGTTTTTTATTCTAGCTTCTATATATCATAACTCATAGTCACTGGTCGTATTTAACAATTGAGACACAAAATCCCGTAACTTTGAAAATTATTGTACTTAGTGTCCGAAGAGAACTACCGTCATTTCCATGTCCTCGCTTACGTGCTGCATCTCCAAGGAAAACTAAATGCCAAATTAGCTTCTCACGGTGTTTTGATATCCTCCAAGAATTAATAATGGGTACAAAACTTCACTCAGTTCCTTTTGAAATTTTTTACAATTGATTATTATAGTTTCTAAGCAATACTATCTTGAGTAGAAGATTTAAGATAAAGTAAAACTGTTAAAGAAATACTCGTACCTTGTTATTCAGTCTTTTAAAGAATATTTTTTATGTTCTTGGTCGTTCTAACACATCATACCTGTGCAGGCCAATTATCTATCAGTCAGCAGGTCTGGTAATGAAAAAGAAAATATGAATATGCATGTGCATGAAGTGTTTTAAACAGGATAGTGAACATTTATTATAGCCAAAATAGGATAAAATCCATGACTACCACGGTAGTACAAGTATATAATCCTACCAGCGCTGTAGATGAGAAGGAGATTGAAAAAGAAAGTATTTTGAGACAAAGGAAAAAATTAAATACATTAAGCGCGATAAATATCTAATTGCGGTGGGGAACTGGAATTCCGTAGAAACGGAGAGAGCCAACGCGTTGTTAGAAACGGAGCACAAGCTCGGATTGGTTCAAGGTTGGGGCAATCAGCCGTGCAATTTCGGAGAAATGTCCCAGCACTTGCCTGGAGCGATATAGGGAAATCACGGAAAACCTAATCCTGGATGGTCGGACGCGGATTTGAAAGCTCGTCCTCCAGAATGCAAGTCGAGTGTGCTAACAGCTGAGCCCCCTCACTCGGCAAATTCGATATCGTGCAAATAAAGAGAAGATATCCAAGTGAGAAACAGAGAATGGGTATAGAAACAAATGGAAACTTGTCTAGTAGAACTGGGCATAGATCACAATTTAGACGTTGTAATAAATTGGTTTAAGAATTATTAAATTATGAAAATTTGTTTAAGTGACCTGGGACCGTTTCAAAGTTTCAAAAAATTTATATAATGGTAATACAAAGGTCGAAAAAGAGGTTTTAAACTTTAAAACAATTGTAGGTGCGTGCTTGAACCCTGAACTTAAATTACTACTAATGAAATGCTGAGAAAAGCTGACTAAACTTCGGAAATTGACGACATTATGGAGGTGGAACCGGAAAAATAGAAAAACCAAGACAGTGGCGAGAGTTTAAAAGGCAATATTAGGTAATGGCTGACTAAAATAGGCCAGGATGTGTAGCAAGAATGATTTAATAGAGGAGCAGGAGCGTAAGATCTGTGCCCTTCAGGTGCAGTTACAAATCGTAAAGGAGAAGCTAGATAGGATGAAGAAAGAGAAGGGGGCTTGGGAATGGGAACTGGCAGTTGGCAAGAAGGCTTTTGGGAGAAGGTGATATTCAGATAGTTGTACTCTGCGTGTTACCAATAGATTTTACCAACCGTCAGGGTCTACTGGAGAAGATCCTCGTGTAGCTGTAGGCGCAAGAAGCATGCAGTAGTCCTGGGCAGTTAGAGAGCCTAAGTCAGTTGCAAATTACAATAGAAAGAAGAAGATTCTGCTGCTAGGCAGTTCTCCTGGCAGGGATGTAGGCCAACAGTTACAGGAAGTGTTGGGGAGTGAGTATCAGGTCACCAGCATTGTGAAGCCTAGTGCAGAACTGGCTCAGGTTACCATAGGGGAGTTATGCAGGAATTTTACAAATGAGGCTCAGGTAGTGATGGTGGGCGGAGCTGGGAATAGCCGTGATAGGGACGGGGAGTGACCTGGAAAATATAGCTACTTAAACTGGTGGCACAAATGTACATTTCGTACAACTGTTTAGCGTCATGATCAGCCACATCTTAATACAGCTGTCAGGCATATTAACATGAGGTTTGAGAGAACATCGATGGACCGTACTTCAGTAGGTATGGGAACGGGAAGTTGGCAAAGCTTATAGGTGACAGCGTAGTAGGGGGTGGAGGGATCACTAACGGGAAAATTCCTGTAGCAGTTCGCGTTAGAGCCGAAGATTTTTTTAGACTGAAGTCTGCTGATATATATTGCTTCTTGAAGGAAGTTTCTATAACAAAGGAATCACTTTTGACAAAGGATAGGCATGCAAGGAATATGGGAATTGCCATATTTCATAAAATACACAAGATATTGGAGATGAAGTTAGTGAACTGCTCATAGATGCTAACTCTAACGTTATTGGCATATCAGAGCGCTTCCTAAATAATATGAAATTTCAGAGGCTACTTCACCAGGATACAGTTTAACTGGCTTTTTTCCTAGGAACGTGAAAAACGGTATTGCATTTGAGTCCACTGATGTTTCAAAGCACTGCATGAAACAGGCATTTGAATGTTGTGTAGGTGTGGTTGAATTAACAGGAAATATACTAATACTTACTGTTATTTATAAGTTCCCAGACTCTGATTTCAGAACATTTCGGCTCAAGCTATAAAGGATTCTTGGTTCACTCTATAGGACGTACCAAAAATTAGATGTATGTGATGAATTGAGTATTAATTATGTAAGTGAGTGGTCAAGAAAGAGGATGCTGATAGATTTCCTTAATTCACATCATCCGATGCAAACTGTACTCTTTCCAACGAGACAGCAGGGAAACAGTAGCACAACCATAGACACCATTTTTGTTCACTCTTCATTATTACAGGCGCAAAAAGGTGAGTAACTTTTCAGACAATGATGCACAAATTTTAACTCTGAAAGGGTTTTGTGCTCAGTCACAGGTTAAATATAATTATAAACTATTTTGAAAAGCAAATCCAGTTGCAATAATGACCTTTTCAAACCTAGTTAAGGAGCAAGAGTGGCAGTATATTTATGGTGCCGGTAACCTAGACGATAAGTATAATGCTTTCCTCAACGCATTTCTAATGCACTTGGAAAGTTGCTTTCCATTAGAACGTTCAGAACAGCTTACTAGCACTAACAGGCAGCCTGGGCGGCTGACCAGGATGAGGAGAATGTCATGTAGAACAAAGTGGGAATGATATCAAAATGTTACAAGCAGTCACAATGGAGCTGCAGCAGACCACTGCAAACAGTATTGTAAGGTGTTTCAAAATGTTATTAGGAAGGCAAGCAGTATGTGGCACGCAAATACAATAGCTAATTCTCAGTTTAGAGAACAGCTTTCCGAGACTGTTACCTGAAATTCTCTTCCATAATACTGACAAAGGGGAGATTGAATCAATAATTAAATCACTAAAGATTTAGGACACTCATGGGTATGATGGATTATCTAGCAGAGTACTAAAGTACTGTTCTGCATATTTTAACCCAGTACATAGCCATACCTGTAACTTTTCCTTTAAAGTAGTCAGTTGTTAAGCCGCTTTATAAAAAATGAGCAATTGATAACACAGACAATTTCAGACCCATTTCTATGCCATTGGTATTTGCTAAAGTTATTGAAAAAGTTTTGTATACAACGGTACTTGATTATTTCCATTCACATAATTCGCTGTCAATTGGTTCTAGAAGTGGTTTAACAACTGAAAATGCTATAATCTCTTTTCGCTGTGAGGCTCTGGGCAGATTAAATAAAAGGTTGCGAACGGTAGTCGTCTTCTTGGAGTTAACTAAGGTGTCTGACTGTGATGATCACAAAACATTTTTGCAGAAGTAAATAAGGGGAGTAGCCCACAATTGGTTCACCTCTTACTTTAAGAACAGGCAGCAGAAGGTCACTATCTGCAGTACTGGCAATGGCCATGACATGGAGTCATGCCCTAGGGGGCACAATTAAGTGGGGTTGCCGCAGGAGTCAGTGCTGGGGCAGGAACTGTTTCTTGTTTAAATCAATGATAATCCTTCTAGTATGACAGCTGATTCTAGAATATTTATGTTTGCTGATGACACTAGCTTGGTAGTGCAACATGACACAGTACCAAATAATGCTGTTCAAGACATACGTTCATGGTCTTAGAAAATAAATTGTCGTTCAATCACGTGGGACTCAGTTTCTATCATTCGATTAAACAAAAACTGACATTTTGATTACATAGAACGCACATATGGTTAGCGAGATTAAACAGTTCAAATTACTAGGCGTTTAGATAAATAGCAGGCTATTGTGGAAAGCCCATGTTCATAATATTGTTCAAAAATTAAATGCTCTTTTGTTTACCAATAGAACAGTAACTAAAATAAGTGATTGTTCAGCACGGAACGTAGTCTGCTTTGGTTACTTTATTCACTTATGGCGTATGGTATTATTTTTTGGAGTAACTCATCTGATTCAAAAAGAGTATTTTTGACCCAGAAGCGGGTGGAGAGAGTAATACGTGGTGCAAGTTCGTGACCCTCTTGTCGACCTCTGTTCTGTAGTCTGGGAATTGTGACACTGGCCTCTCAATACATATTTTCTTTAATGTCGTTTTTTGTTAATAGTATCAACCTATTCACAAGAGTTTGCAGCTTTCACTCAGTTAATAGCAGGCAGAAGTCCAATCTTCATGTGGAACTCATCTCCTTGACTCTTGTGCAGAAAAGTGTGCAGTAATCTGCTGCATCCATTTTCAGAAAGCTGCCAAAAGAATTCAAAAACCTTACTTAGTATTAATCCACGCATTTTCAAGTCTAAACTGAAGAGTTTCCTCATGGCTCACTTCTTCTATTCTGTCGAGGAACTCCTGGGAAAATTAAAAATTTAAGCCAACTCCTTTGTTAGGTTGTTGATTATTTAAATTCATGGCTCGTCGTCTGCATAGGATTTATATACGTTTCATTTTATCTTTTATCATTCTTCCGTTATAATTTCATATACCCATTCGTTCCACGGCCAGGGAAGCTTGCTCCTCAATTTGTCCTACGGAGCGTGACATATAAAACATACACATCAAAAACAGTTTTGCATCAGCCCAGTTTCCAGAACTCTTGAACATAGACGTTGGTTGTTGATATTGTATCACAGACACAGTCCCTTTGACTGTTCAGAGATGCCACTAAATCCGCCCAAAGATGTAAACTACCATGCATGAGCAGCACCTATTAGACGGAGGGAGTCCGACTGCAGATCAGTTCCAATCATTCCACCAGCAAGGAGGTACACGGCTCATGATGTCTGTAGTTCAACCATGCCTATACGGTCAATACCGCCGTTCGATCGCATTCGCATTGTTACTTTGTGCCAGGAAGGGCTCTCAACAAGGGAAGTTAGTCCAGTCAAATTGCAGATATACCTTGCAAAAGGTGGGGTAGAAGATTTTATTTTTTCAACTCGTTCATATGGTTGGAAAGATTAGAAAACCGAGTTTTGCCAATAAAATTTCGCTTGGGAAAACTTTCTGCAGTCAAGAAACTTGGAAAATTTCGGCCTTTTCTCAGTTTTTTCAAAATATCTCAGTTTCATTTGCTCCAATCGCTTTAACGTCTATTTTCTTTTTTAAAGAGCACAAAATTCTCTACAAATTTGATTCTTGCCATTTTTTTCTACTCCTAATATCTAAGACGCTACAGCGCCTATAAAAATACCAATTTTTCAAATTTTGAGCATAGTGGCAAGATACCTTATTTTTGAACACTATTTTTTCTGTTTCTGTTTGTGTAGTATAAATACATTATACATCATGTTATATGTTGGAATTTACCACCTCACTTTCAGGTATTCAATTTCTCTGTATGCAACATGAGGATTGCTGGGCACCCAACTATTGTGATTCTTTTATCACTACCTCAAGTTCACTATGGGGCACCTCTGCCCTGGTATTTGTAAAACTATAAATATAAAAATACATCATTAAGAGATACACACACACACACACACACACACACACACACACACACACACACACACACACACGCACACACACACACGTACACAAAATAATTTGTCTCAGGAAACTGAACTATTATTAGCTGCATAAGGCAACGTAATTAGGTAGGTAATTATTCTTGTGTATAAAAGCCACGTAGTTGACATTAAAAATAAGTAGCTTTATTACAATTAAAATGCACTGTCAGCTACTAAAAAATGTTGACAGTTCTGGGTGTGCAATACTTGTAATATCGCACTTTAGCGCACTTGAGACAGATATGAGCATCACCTCCAAAGTTTTGATGGGCCAGGTTCCTCAGTTTCACCAGAAATACCTTGAGGTACGGATTCAGGGTCTGTACATAGAGCTGATCCTAGATTGACTGTTGTGGCTTGGCAAGACAGCCAATCGCTCGTGTCGGTATATGTTTTACAGCATCTATAGTAACTGGTAATGGCGCCTTGCTAGGTCGTAGCAAATGACGTAGCTGAAGGCTATGCTAACTATCGTCTCGGCAAATGAGAGCGTAATTTGTCAGTGAACCATCGCTAGCAAAGTCGGCTGTACAACTGGGGCGAGTGCTAGGAAGTCTCTCTAGACCTGCCGTTTGGCGGCGCTCCGTCTGCAATCACTGATAGTGGCGACACGCGGGTCCGACGTATACTAACGGACCACGGCCGATTTAAAGGCTACCACCTAGCAAGGGTGGTGTCTGGCGGTGACACCACATTGACCTCTTCTTTAAACAGCGAGTCAGCCTCAGCAAGTTCGTTGATTTCGTCAGCGGTTTCCTCAACATCCTCCATAACATCTTCTTCACTGTCTTCACATAAAAATTTTGGCATGTTTTCACAGTTGACCCCAATACATTTCTTAAAATTGAAGAACATTTCAAACCCGCTTTTCTGCAGGAGCACGCTCCGCCACAGTTCAGGTTGCATGATGTGAAGAAGTGCTTCAGGTGCTGGATCTTGGCTCATTATAACGGGTATTGGACCGTGGTCACTGTGATTCCAGCTCCATTTTTCAGGAGATTTCCAGTTTCCCATCCAACTTTGGACTTGTTGGTAAGTCCGCAACGAATGATGTGCAGCATCTTGTGTAGGTAGCAACCGTGCAAGATTCAGTTTGCTTTTTGTGGCAGACTTGGTGAATAGCTGGTACCGCAAATGGTCTAGTGTGTGGGAACTGCTGACACCTCCACTATACAATGCGATAGTAACCTGTTCTCCTGCTGTTATTATTTCTACACGGGTAGCATGTGGTTTATTGAACGTGCAAAGGGCTGAGGTTAGGTGTTCATTTTTCGCAACAATATTGCAGCACTTAATTTTTCCTTTACCAAAAAAAGCGGATGTTGTATCACATCCGCTAAAGGCGTAAGTGAACAGAATATATTCACTGTCAAACTTGTAAGCTGCAGTTGAAAACCACTTGTCTTCTGCATTTCTTCTTCCTGACTTTAAGAAAAATAAGTTTTCAATGCCTTGCCCGAAACCGGTCATGAGCACAAGCAGGTCAACATCTTCTCCTACAATGACAACACTTCCAAAACCTTTGGTTCTTGAAATGGCAGATGTTACAATCATAAAGTCAGCATCTTCTTGTGCCTGGAGCAATTTAATGCTACACTCCAGAAATTCCTTTTTAAGAAGTGTGATCAAACGCATCTTGTTTCATTCGTTGTACAAGAACTTGTCCTGAGGGACTTGGTTCACCATCTCTGATTCAATCACAACGTTAACCGAAGAATGTTTTTTGGACCTACGAATCCTCTCAGCACTCTTTGTGCTACATTTGTCTCCCTCACATGGATACCCATCAAATACAATAGCAAATTGAGATCCAAAATGACGTTGCAGGTAAGAAACATAGCTTTGGGCTATTGACTTGAAGCAAACATTTCGAGTCCAAGTCACTTTGTGGATAAGGTACCCTCCATCAATGACAAAAAATTTACTCGGTCCACCTGACTTCTCATCTTCCACTGGAACGAAGGCCAAAGAATAAAGACACTTTTGTCCGCTAAAGAACAATTCCTACACACTTTTTCTTATAACTGATCATTAATGTCAATCAACTGTAGAAAATATACGGCACCTGCATGCAATCGTATTACATATTGTAACACAAATAAACTTCACGCAATCCGACGTGAATGTGTTCGTAGTTACTGAATATGACGCTGTATGTCCTGGCCCTGCAGCGGAGTGAGATGGTAAATTCCAATGAATAACATGATGAGTAATATGTTTATACTACACAAATAGAAACTGAAATAACAGTGTTCAAAAATTAGGTAATTTGCCACTTTGCTCAAAATTTGAAAAAATGGTATTTTTTGACGCGCTGTAGCGCCTTAGATACTGGGAGTAGAAAAAAATGGTAACAATCAAATTTGTAGAGAATTTTGTGCTCTTTAAAAAAGAAAATAGGCGTCAAAGCGATAGGAGCAAATGAAACTGAGATATTTTGAAAAATCTGAAAAAATTCGAAATTTTCGAAGTTTTTTGACTGCAGAAAGTTTTCCCAAGAGAAATTTTGCTGGCAAAACTTCGTTTTCTAACCTTTCCAACAATATGAACGAGTTAAAAAAATAAAATCTTCTACCCCACCTTTTGCAAGGTACAGGCTTTTTTTCTGACAGTTTCACTGGACTAAAGTGTCCAGGCGTCTCGCAGTGAAAGCAAGTGATGTTGTTCGGACATGGAAGAGATACAGAGAGACAGGAACTATCGATGACATGCCTCGCTCAGGCCTCCCAAGGGCTACTACTGCAGTCGATGAACGCTGCCTACGGATTAAGGCTCGTCGGAACCCTGACAGCAACGCCACCATGTTGAATAATGCTTTTAGTTCACACACAGGAAGTCGTGTTACGACTCAAACTGTGCGCAATAGGCTGCATGATGCGCAACTTCACTCCCGCGTTCATGGAGAGGTTCATCTTTGCAACCACGACAGCATGCAGCGTGGTACAGATGGGCACAACAACATGCCGAATGGACAGCTCAGGATTGGCATCATGTTCTCTTCACCGAAGAGTGTCGCATATGCCTTAAACCAGACAGCCGTCGGAGACGTGTTTGGAGGCGACCCGGTCAGGCTGAACGCCTTAGACACACTGTCCAGCGAGTGCAGCAAGGTGGAGGTTCCCTGCTGTTTGGGGTGGCATCATGTGGGGCCGACGTACGCCGCTGGTGCTCATGGAAGGCACCGTAACGGCTGTACGGTACGTGAATGACATCCTCCGACCGATAGTGCAACAATTTCGGCAGTATATTGGCGAGGCATTCGTCTTTATGGACGACAGTTCGCGCCTCCATCGTGCACATCTTGTGAATAACTTCCTTCAGGACAACGATATCGCTCGACTAGAGTGGCCAGCATGTTCTCTTGACATGAACCCTACCGAACATGCCCGGGATACTTCGAAAAGGGCTGTTTATGGCTTTACTAACTGATTGTGTTGCATCTTCTGTACGGCCTCTTTAATGTGCGAAACATTGTTCCATCGAACAGTGCGTCATTATCACGTAGAATACACTTTACTTCATCTATTTCCTTCTGTATGTAGCAGTTTTCTCTATGGTAAGCCTTTGATATAAGATGTGGCTGGATTTAAGTATTTTGAAATGTCTATTAACATCCTGACCACAGCAGAAAGCCGTCATGACATAATTTAAAATGTGATAATACAGAGTCTCGCGTTGGTGACACCGGATAAAAGTTCTCGGGTTTCCAGAGGCACTTAGTGGTTAAAATTTCACTAGCTTTCCTTGACCCTTGTCAAGTTGTATGACTGCCAATCGGCTGCTGGTACGCCCTTATATTCATCGGATACCGGCTGTAACGTCACTGGTGCTCCTGACTTCACCATACATGAGCATACGTTAACTCGGTGTCCGCTGTGTCCGCTTCAACCTCGTCATTGCTGGATTCCATGCCGCGCTGAACTGCAGGCCGTCGTCTCTATTAAGAGTGTTATTGGTGATTTTTATTTCAATGGCGTCTTTAATTACATAGTTCCAGAAAGTGTTAGTGCGAGACACGAGAGAAGTTTCGTCACATTTGATCTGGTGACTGTTTTATAAAGCATGTTCAGCTAAACCGTATTTCTCGGGGTAACGTAGGCACCTTCCTGCGTTGTTCTACGGTGCGTACTATCTCTCCGATTTAAGACTGGTCCCATGTGTTCTGGAAGCTGTTGCATCTTTAACTGCTGTCAGTAGTGAGGATCAATTTGATCTTGTGCCTTATCAGCAGACGGCTTATCTTGCCCGAAGAGAAGCCACAGAACGGCTGGAAAATAAGTTTATTTTCCTGCCCCTCTTTAGTTGTGTTACAGCTATTCTTGTTTGAAATCACTTCATTTATTTGGTGACCGTTGTAGCCGGTGGCTCACCCCATGGGGCAGGTTAATAGCAGCTGATATCATTATTGCACAATGCATCAATGTTTATAGCACAGTGTGCATCTCTGCTGGGTGATGGCTCCACGGACGTGAGAAACTCGATGATATCTTGGAACATATCAGCAGCAGTAACAGCAACATCCAGTTCACCATATAGGTAGTAAAAGACAATGCACTGCCCTCCATCGCCGTTCTGGTCCACCACATCATAAATGAATTCCTTGGACACAACGTATATAGAAAATCTGCTCATGCCGATCTGTACTTGCGTGTCATCAGCCATCATCAGCAGTAAGATAAATCAGGAACGAGCACCATTTGTTTGCGCAGGTTACATACATTCAGACGCAGGTATACATTCAGGGCCAAACCTGTTGTTATTTCAATTGATGTATGACCCCTGGGGGTTGATTTATCACCCCCTATGGATAATCCATCCTTCTAAGAAATCAACCCCACACCCTACCCTCCCCCTCCTCCTCCCTGACACCAATAAAATTCCTCTCACTCATACAAACATACTTTTGATGTCAAATTAATTGTCTAATTAATTAAATTGAGCCATTAATTACCCCCTCCCCCTCTTAGGAAATCCCCCAGCCTTCCCCTCCTCCCCCGCACTCCCCCTCCTCACCCCTATCTGGAAATTGGTGGGAAAAAGACTCGGTCTGTGCTGGAGAGAAAGGACCTCATTACACAAATTTGAAATCAGTGCTAATTACATAGCAGAGGATGTACTGTTTACTTATAAAATTAAATTCGCAGGGGTTGGATCTCTCTTTTATTTGTTGGGAAACGCTCATCATTCTCTGCTGTTTTGGAAGATGCTTGTCTTGTAAAATACATCGAAAAGAAATAATTAAACACATCACTTTTTTACAATCGTGCAAGGAATAAAGTCACGAAACACTCAGCACGCGTAATTACACGGTCACAGATGATGTTAAACATATCTGGCGAAAATACTCCTGATCATTTCGCTGATTGCTAGGCCAGTCGCACTGCTTCACACACACCACAGAGGCATGTCTGCAGCTGAAGAACTGCGCTAATCCTCCACAAACAAAGCATCAAGTTGTGGCATCCCTTTAAAACTTGATGCCAGACTCACCCCTTGTCTTTCTCTCTCCCTTTCTCTCCCTCCATCTCTCATTCTCATACTGGTAAGAGACGAGGGTCGCCTTGACTTCGGCTACATTGTTTCAGCTACTTTCCAAGGTCACCCAGCTACCCACTCTCTGCTGCTTTGGACTACAGCCATGTGAAAGTCCAATGTGGTTTATCAGATAGAAGACCATTTATAGACTTTTGGCAGGGCAAGGTGTTCTTGAAAAGCAGAAGAAAGTGGGAGGTTGGATGACCTTGAAAAGCAGCCAGAACTAGGTAACTGAAGGAAAGGCAACCATCAGTTCTTACTTATATGAGGTGGTAGGAATACATATAAGTTGACTGCTGAATTGGATGATTTCCTAGAAAGTTGTTTCGGGTGTGAGTTAGAGTGCTATCTACCCGCAATCCTTAACAGCAAATCTCTCCATATCACAGCCAGCAGAGGACTTCCCACAAATGTGTGCCTGCTCTTGTCCATCAAATCGACGGAAAACCAATTTAGGCCCCCTCCAGCAGACGAAGGAAGATGCATATAAAGTACAACATTTGTCAGTCACACTTTGGTGGACATGAATCGAGCAGTCAGTTTCCTAACTACTGTAATTCTAAGTGACTGACATACATTTATGAGGTACTGCAAACCCTGAGTGTGCATTTGCACGACAGTTTTCCTGTTCACGGAGTTAGTGCATCATGGTGCGTTATTTAAAATGTCAAATACCGCTCCTATGCACTTGTCTGTTTCCTCATAACATGCATTTGCCGCTGCTGGTCATCATTTTATAGCACTGATGCGAGCATAGCATAATTTCTGGACCATAATCAGATGTGAACGGTGGTTACTATAGACCTCTAGGAAGCTGTAGTGTGTATGTATCGCAAAGAACCCATGTTTTTCTTTGGTGTAGAAGGAAGTAGTTTTATCATCTAAAAGTTCGCCATTGTAGTGACTGGGATAGATAATTGTCAGGATGGACGTATGTCAGATGTTGCATATGCATGTCTCGCATTACAGCATTAAGAGCTTTGCATTCTGCATGACTAATATTTCAGAAACAACATAGCTTCAACACTGTAGCGTGTTAAAGTGCAAAATTGTGTAGCCTTATGAATGCATGTGTTTACGTTCTATGATCATTTTCTCTTGCGAATAACTTCTTGGCAACGACTATAGACATTAGAACAATACTCCAGAACTGATAGCACAGTTGATTTACGTATAATATTACGTCCGGAGCTCCATCATGAATAAATAATTCATTTCTTCTTAAATGTCTGTTAAATTATCTCAGCACTCTCAAATCTACTATACACCAATATTGGGTGATAACCTCCTCGACAAGCACCTCTGTAGAGATCTTGTGCACTTGGATGGGTGCCGTGAGTAAGACTGGTGCAGAATACACTTTACTGAACAACAGTGTTATGCTCTTTGCAAAAGAAAAATATGAAAGTTTATTGATACCTGGAATTCAGCTCGCTCTGTTCATTCACGAGACATGGAATACAGCAGGTATAGTACTCTCCTACTTCTGGTCAGTTGCAAATTAAATCGGCGACAGTGTTGCAGTGAGGGTTGGTCGGAGTGCAGGGACATCTTCCAAGCTCCAACTTTACCCCATGAATACGAGGATACCCTGTCAATCCCATCCACATAGGGAAAGATGTCCAATCGTAATCGTAAATTCTGCGCTATAATCGAAGTGCTAGAAATATGTAGATAACCTAACTGCATCGGCGTAGGACCCTGTCGGGTATACTTTGGTCTATATGTTGGAGAATTAAGCATGAATAAATGTACAGTACAGTGATCTGTCTACATACGCAATCTAGTATACGGTACTCGCAAAGTAGTGGAGGCGTGGTTTAGCGATGATACAGAAATTGGGAAGCATGCTGCTATGTCATTGGTTGACGTTGGTAAATTCGCTAAAACTGATTACACTACCAACTGTGGTGCTTATTACAGTACATCATCCCACATCAATGGTGTCTTTTGCATCCCACCCAACCACTGGTATGCTGTTCTTTACAACATAATGATTGACTGACTACCAGTTGCTCCAAACGGCGAGAGCCTTGGTGGAAGCAACACCTTCTGGGGATGGCAAGTACCGAAACAGTGATCATGTACATGGTTGCAATATGACGAGTCAATTTCCTTGGTCTCTTTTAAATGCAACACCCAGACATCTGCCACCCTGTCACTGTAGAAGAAGAGATTGAACATAGAGGTCATCGCCTTTGGGCAGCTGTTTGGAAACGGTCCACAATGTAGTAAACTCTTCCAGTTTCCACATGTTGTGATGTCTTCCACATTTTTGCCAATGAGAAGCACCGTCTCTGTCTTTTATTTCAACCATCCTGTGTGTTGTGGGAGCAGCATGGATTACACCATGTTATGGCTAGCTTTCTGTGAGAGTCAATGGATTGAAACGTGTTGATGCTGGTTAAGCACCTGACACAGACCTCAGAGTCGTAGTAGAAAAACAAAATGTATTGCTGTGTACACAACTGTAGTCATACACCGCTTTGATGTGGTAGAGCAGAAAACAGTGTATCAAATGAAACGACAACATAGGAACCCTCTCCTTATGATTGATAGTCGATTTGGTCTTTCTCCAGTATAGGCAGCAAAACTTTACATAGGTCCATGGAAGCAACTTCGATCAATGGTCGCCAGCTCCAGTGGACCACTACACGTATATTTAATGGGATACCCATACGGTTGACGTCAACACGCAGTCAGTTCCTTGTATATCAGAAGACAGTGACACAGTAAAACCTTATTGAATGCTCTACCAGGTGACGTTGGCCAGGGTTTTACAGTGTGTAGTTTTACTCTGTTGGATGTTACAGAAATAATGAAGGGAGAGAGAGAGACAGAGAGAGAGAGAGAGAGAGAGAGAGAGGCAGAGGCACTACGTATGTATACTCTGTGTGGTTGTGAATTTTATCCTGTGTGCCATATTTCTTGTTGTAATAGCTCTCTACCTAGTCAGTGATGTGTGGAGGATTAGACAGTCTTTTTGCTAATGGAAAAGCGCAGTCGGAATATATTGGATTTCGATATAATTAGCAGGTGTCTGTAAATTTGCGGTGGATATCTCTTACTCATCAAAATCAGGTAGATTCAAATGCTGTACATCAAAGACTCGAGGATTCGTGAGAATGCAACAGATAAGCAATACTCTAACGAAAGGGGTCTTGAGATATGAGCTCTATACCGTTTCTTCTAATTATTGTGAGCAAGCACATTACAAATGTTTCAAATGGCTCTGAGCACTATGGGACTCAACTGCTGTGGTCATAAGTCCCCTAGAACTTAGAACTACTTAAACCTAACTAACCTAAGGACATCACACACATCCATGCCCGAGGCAGGATTCGAACCTTCGACCGTAGCGGTCGCGCGGTTCCAGACTGAAGCGCCTAGAACCGCTCGGCCACACCGGCCGGCACTAAATTTACAGCTACATTTATGAGCATGCCTCTCAAACCATCATGCGGTACGTGGCGGAGGGTAATCTGTACCACTAGTAGTCATTTCCTTTCCTATTCCACTCACGAATAGAGTGAGGGTGAAAAAGACTGTCTGTATGTCTCTGTAGAGCGCCCATTTCTCGCATATTAGGTTCGAGATCCATACGCAAAATGTATGTTGGTGAGAGCAGAATCCTTCTACAGTCAGCCTCAACTGTTGGTTCTCAATAGCCATCCTTGAAAAGAACATCGCAGTCTCTCCAAGGATTCCCACTCGAGTTCTCGAAGTATCCACCCGCTAATTTGGAGGGAATCAATGGGACCACTTCAATAGGGCTGTATTCTGAGGGAAACCTAGGTCTAAAGACTCATACACATTTGCCATGTGATGGTCAGTAGGCAGGTCGTTTGTTATTGCTCTCTGCATCAGCCTTTCCGGAATATTTCGTAAATACAACTCAGAACGTTTCAGTTTGCAGGAGGGATGAGAGGAAGCATATTGCTCAACATCCTGGTATTTACCCCAGCGATATTTAAGCGCCCAGTCTTTCTGAGAAGGATAGGACAACTTTTCTGAGTGAGGAATCATTAACAGCTGTCCAGTACGGTGAGTGGTGGGTTGTCAGCCGGGAGTGGTACAGCACTGATGCATGGGCAGAGGTTCGTGACCTAGTTGTGGTGATGGCGGCAGTTGATCACTTGCCACCTGATGGCGAAGGCGTTGCAGGGCTGAAAAAGAGGGTGAAACATCCTACTGCCCCCATAGACCGACAGGTCTCAGCAGGATTTGTTTGGGAGCAGTATACCATAATTCTAAGTGACAAGGTAACCGAGAGAAAGAACACATTTAGCGTTGGATGTCTTCCAATATTTGAAACCGGTTACTCCAATTTTGGCATCGGAGAAAGTGACTACATAGCCTGTGTAAAGGCTCCAGAGATGTCATTGAAGCGTCTGTAATGGTTTATCTGGCGAGTGTAATCCGACTGCAGGAAAAAGTTACTTACCATGCAAAGGGACTCACGTGATCAATTTAATTACTTAGTCAATCAGTCTGATATCAGTGACTTGCCGCAGGATGGTAGGAAGTGAGGGTGAGAGTAGCACAGATATGATCCGAGAGTTGGGGCAGTGAACAGGTGTTTTTTCGTTGTGATGAGACCTTTTAATGGAATTGCAGTCTTTTACCTACACGGGGAAAGATTATCGTCATAACAAAATCAGCTGTACTATCGAATTTATAAAGCGATACGTAGTATAAACCTGAAATTTGCAGCTCCTCTGTGTTGCTACCTTGTGGGACTTTGTAGGTGATGAGGCATTTGATTGCTTTAAGAGAGTTCGGAAATGAGGAGGCATCCTGCCGCAGAAGCTCTTAGCACTCCATCATGAGCCAAAAAAGAGCGTAATATTATAGTCCTATGACGCAGGGCATGGCAGATATAAAACTGATAATAACAGATTTTTCTGCCTGATGAGAGAAAAATTAGAGGAAATATTGTCTATGCCATAGTGTTGTACAAGATTTCCACAACAAGTAACGATACTTTAGCGATGTGAAAACGCGTGTATGGTCCAATTCCTTCTGTCTTCGAAAATAACTCATATAAAAGGCAAGAATCTATGTTTCACTTGATAAATTCAAGGTGTATTGACAAAAACTGATTCAGATTAGGTAAAGTGGATTTTTTTTAAAACTGAGGAGCCGGTTTCAGGAGTGGAACTGCATTTAATCCAAGTCGCTGCTGCTTGTCTCACATTGTGCCACGACTAGTGGCAGTTGTGGTCATGAGGGGTCAGCGACCAGAAGTACGGGCTTAAGGCTGTGGCGAGTGGTAGCTTCCTAGCTGGCCAGCTCTTCAGGTACCCAATGCACTTAGCGGATGATGCAGAGTAGACTGGATGTGACTGGTTAGTTTTTTCGTCTTCATATGCTGTGTTCAAGTAAGATAATGAGCAGCACAATTGCAAAAATAATTTATGATGTATTTCCCACATCGTTTTAGCTAGGATGCGATTTGCGACTCGTAAATAGGTATAAGTGTGTTTCATTCCCCAATGATGTTGCTACAGATGTGCTGTTTATAGTGGCAGGGATTTATAGCCGCTCTGGGACACTGGGATGCTGTTCTAATATTATTACCCAGCCTTATTTTCCTACCACGACCCCCCCCCCCCCTTTTATCTTAGTGAAAGCTTGCTGTCCCGTTATTGTTACCCATTCTTCTCACATAGGGATATTGTCTAGACTAGCAGGAACAACTGTTCAGTCCTACACTACTAACAGAAATGTCCTCTCTACACTGGGTGGAGCTACTGTCTAGAGCTCAGTCAATGGCAACTACCCCTGCTCAACTCAAACTGTTTAACTAAACGATATTCCACACTGTCTTGGCTTCTGCAAATTTTAAATAAATAAGTAAACAAATAAACAGCATCCCAGACTTTATCTGAACAATATTCCAATCACTGCAAATGACAAGATTAGATATTTCCCAACAATAGCAAGAGGGGAATTAGACTGCACCAGTATTCTGAGGCAGCCATCTTGCATTGTTATGTAATAAGTAGACTGCAATAGTATTTCAAAGACGATATGCAAACTGAATTTCTATAAATACAGAACTTATTATTATTATGTCCTCTGCAGTACAGTGAAATTAGCATTTGATTTTACCGCAAAAATTCGAATTTACCAAGCAGACATGTGCCGGTTGGGAAAATTTGTGATGTCATTGGGACTGGAGACAATTAATTGGTTAATTAATTAATCTGATATCAATTTGATGTCAAAAGTCTGTTCATACCCCCTTTACGCTACTACTATCGTCACCTGGCACAGAAGAGTAAACACGTTGCAACATGCAAGAATGATATCAGACGCCAACTACTTGCCCAATGAGATGAGCCACCTACGCAACGACTTCAAGAACAATGGCTACAACGGTCACCAAATAAAGGAAGTGGTTTCAAGCAAGAATCGTTATAGGACAACCGAAGAGGAGCGCGAAAAGAAACTTGCTCTCTAGCTGTTCTGTGGATCTGTGTTGTGCAGATAAGTCACCTGCTGAATGATGAAGTGGATATTCAGTCCTCCGACAATAATCAGGCGAATAATGAGACCAGCTAAGGACGCAGAAGGTCTCAGAATGCATGGGATATAAAAGATACCACGCGAGTGTGGCCAATATTACGTAGGACAAACAGTACACGCAATAGAACAACGCAAGAAGGAGCATGAAAGGCTTTATAGCGTACGCTATCCCGAGAATTCTGATTTAGCCGAGTATGCTTCAGAAAACCTTCACTAGAACAAATTTAATGAAAATTCAATCGAGGCTCGCACTAACAGCTTTTGGGATTGTGTAATCAAAGAAGCCATTTAAATAAATATCACTGGCAATACCCTCCATAGAGACGGAGGTCTGCAGTCCACGTGGCGTAGGGTCCAGCAATCGCGAGGTTGAAGTGGGCACATGGACGCCGAGTCAACGTGTGCTCGTATATGGTGATGCCGCGGGCACCAGTCACATCAGAACTGGCAGCTAACGTATTTAGGGGCGTACCAGCAGCCCACAGGCCGTCATAACACTTGACTATGGCCAAAGAGTGCTTGGCCGAAAGCTCCTGTATTTTTCATCACTTGACGTGGCTGAAAACCCAAGAACTTTTATTTCATGATTTAAATTGTTTTCAAATGCGTTTATATTTTTGTTAGGTAGTGGTCATTAAGTGTGGTATGTAAGTTTTGTTAGTTAGATATCTTATGTTTTGAGAATATAGTTATAGTTGCTGCAAATATATCCCACAAATAGACATTGACGAGACTCACAAAAAGGTTGATAAATGCCTAAATTATCGAATTTAGTTGTCGGTTTCATATGTTCTAAGTTTTCTCCTCCGTGTTGTCTGTTTGGTATCCCATTAGAACTTACGGTTTCTTTCATATGTTCCCCATTTTATGGACTAATATGTAACTTTTAGTATATAAGCGTTACAGAAAGTGAGACATCAGATGCAAAATCATTTTTGTTGAAAGTAAATCTGAGCTATATCTTTTATTAAATAATGTTATATTTTAACGTTACTAGGTATGGGCTTTTTTGGTTTGTTGATTGAATATTCAGCCATTAAGTTTGTATTATGTTCACATAATATTATAAATCATCTTCCACAATTTTTTTGTTATCTTCATCATCGGTAATAGTAATTAACTTCCTATGATTTTAATTCATTACAGCAAATATTTAGTTACTTATACCATTCATTGCAGTTTTCTTTTATGTAATAAACTTCATAAATCAGGAATTAATCTTATAAATACTTTTACTTATGCTAACAGTAGCTGCATCAAACATTAGATATAGGTTACCAAGATATTTTTCATTTGCAACGGATTTTAATTCAGGTATGGTATCTCTATTGTTGCGAACATATTTTATTATTTTTTTATTCAGATTTAAAATGTCAGCATTTAAATTGCTTCTTGTAACGTTCTTCTTATATTCAACTTTTTTCCCACTACGAGACTGGTGGAAGAAAGCATATGATACAGATTCGCATGTATTTGTATCAGAACTACAATTAAAAATTACTATGAACTGTATGTGATGTGTGAAACATTCCAAGTTTATGGCTAGAATGTGTATATATTTACTGTGATTAACATGTTTAGCTTCGTCGTTGTCTTAGAATTAATCATGTGTGACTCAAGATGGAATGCAAGTCACCGCTACTGCGAAAAGCCAAACATTAAAAGTGTTCTGTGATTTAAATAAATGACTGTATATTACTACACTATTACAATGTGCAATCACAAATATAAAGCAAACAAAAAATTACTGTGATATGAATGCTATAAAAATAATGTAAGCCTAAAACATAACGACATCAATCGCAAAACTATTTTCATGGTTTTATATGCAGCTGATTACGCTAGATGAAACAAACCAGTTGGCCCTCGCTATTGGATAAGTGTGTGACTCAGTTTTAAATAGTTACCCGCTATTGTCGCAAGGTCGAGTTGTACACCGGCTGCTTTACGTTCAGCAGCAAGTTTTGCAAATTAATTAAAATAAAAGCCGGGTAATTGATAAATTAAACGGATATGATAAATTATTATATAATTTTAGATAAATAATGGTAGACTACACCAAAGGTTTTGATTTTGAACGAACTGATTATTTACTCATGTGATAAATCATGCAATAAATAAAAATGATGGTCCTACGAAGTATGCATATGAAGCAGAAAATAAATTTACAATAATAAACAAATGCTGCTAAGAGCTCCTGTAGTGAGTGAAATACAGTCTCCCATGACACTTAAATGATCATAAATGAATCAACAACTCACAAATATTCAAATTTCAATTGTGCCGTTAACATGTCTCAAATCCCCCAAAAAATCGTATATGGTAAACTATCAGGTTAACCCTTAGCAGCCAGTATATGGAACTGAAATAGTTCAAAGTCCAAAGCAGCACATCGCTAGACACTTACAGAAAGTTACAGTCCCGACCGGCTCCCTGACTGTAATGACCCAGTGAATGTTAAAGTATCGATGGCCACTTGCCGCCCAAAACTTACCACTTTGTAAGTTCAAATCCACCCGAACAGACCCTCGAAATAGATATTACCTCTTCCGAGGCTCCGAACAGGATAAGCAGGAATACTGTTTGCAAGTTTCTACTCCCTTGCATGCCCTTATTAACGTACCAAATACAGTTATGGAACAAAATGAACAACCATTTAAAATATAAACAATTCACAAATACAATACACAAGCTAAAAAGAGTGCCCCTCTCTCCAATTTCTTCTCGTATCACACACAGCATTCTAGTTCTAATACTTTAGTAGTAAAACGTTTAAACACAAATTTTCCACACTCATATTCCGTATTAATAATAAAGAAACGTCACTTAAACAGTTAACAATAAAGAAAGGTGGCCTGCTCAACAGAAGCGCCTCTTTCCATTCTATTCAATGGTGTTGTCATAATTAACATACGAATTACCACTTTCATATTACTTGTGTCTTTAGCAATTAATCAATAATTTGTCAGCAGTTCGTGGCCTTGTGATTAATGTTGATCGCTCTCGATCTCGGTGCCCCGGGTTCGATTCCTGGCCGGTTCGGCGATTTTTTCGGCTCAGGACTGTGTGTGCTTGTGTGTTGTGTGTTTGTGTGTGTGTGTGTGTGTGTGTGTGTGTGTGTGTGTGTGTGTGTGTGTGTGTTTTCCTCATCCACACTGACCCGCAAGTCATCGAAGTGGCGTCAAATACTCTGATAGAAAAAAAATCACAACAATGCAAACAAGAGCTGGTAGGCGTGTTTCTACATCTGAAACATGATGCCATTAGTAGCGCCTCTACGAGAATGCAGATCAGGTTTGTTTGACATACACCCTGTAACAGTCTTGAGTGTTAGTCACTTTTGACACTGGACTTGGTGAGATTATTTTAGTAAATAATGACTTTAACGTTGCCGGCCGCTGTAGCCGAGCGGTTCTAGGCGCTTCAGTCCGGAACCGCGCTGCTGCTGCGGTCGCAGGTTCGAATCCTGCCTCGGGCATGGATGTGGGTGATGTTCTTAGGTTACTCAGGTTTAAGTAGTTCTAAGTCTAGGGGACTGATGACCTCAGATGTTAAGTCTCATATTGCTTAGAGCCATTTGAACCATTTGAACTTTAAGGCGACAAAGGTTCTATGGGGGATGTTTTCTGATGAAAACTGGTTCAGCCTCGGTGCCAGTGATGGCTCTGTGCTGGTTAAAAGGCCAGTTGAGGAACTGCACCCAACCTTTCTGCGTGCTAGCCACACTGGACCTACACCTGGAGTTATGGTCTCGGGTGCAATTTCGTATGACAAAGGGAGCACTCTCTTGGTTATCTCATGCACCTTGACTGCAAATTTATATGTCAATCTGGTGATTCGACCTGTTGTGCTCCCATTCATAACAGCATACGAGAGACTGTTTTCCAACAGGATAAAGTTTTCCCACATACCATAGTTGTAATTCAACAAGTATGGACACTTTGTCTTGACCTTCTCGATCACTGTCTCCAATCGAGCACGTATGGGACTTCATAGGACGACAACTCGAGCGTTATTCACAACCAGCATTAACCGTCCCTCTATTGGGAGACGTGCAACAGGCATGGGACTCCATGCCACAAACTGACTTCCGGCACCTGGGAAAGACAATAAATGCACGTTTGCATTCAACATTCTGGTGGTTACATCGGTTATTAATGTAGCACATTTGCAATGGCTTATCATGCGCTTACACTAATATGAGATCTAGCAATGTTAATCGCCTAAATATGCTGCCAGGACAAATGTAGTAGCGAAATTTCATTATTCTATATTAATTATTTTTTGGCGTTCCGATTTTTTCCCCGTCAGTCTGGCAAAATTTTCACCAGGCGCCTGAACTCCCAGAAGGGAACTTTCGGACAAATATGCCATACCCAAATTTCAATCAACAAATCACTCTTTAGACTTTCCATACATCATGAAGCTACATAGATAACGACTCACGGTATAACATGCTTCACTTTTAGTGCGTGTGTGTAGCGTAGTCTTTGTTACATTTGCATTATTAACAATAACTAAAACATGGTATAAATCAGTAAATACACTAAATATAGAAGTTTAAACATTCATGTTTATAGCTGAAGACTTCAGCTGTTGTCCAACATCCTGCTTGTAAAAATCGCTCCATGCGTTTCTGAGATATTAATTTATAGGGTGTTGGGTAATATTGTTCGTACACAGTGAGTCTTCTGAGGTAGCCAAACACAATCCGCTGTCTGTGCTGGCGACAAAGGCCGCCTGGTTGGCTCGGCTCTCAACCTAACAAACTTAGGTGTTCACGAACTCTGCGCTGCTGACAACTCGCCTAGGTGGACGTAAGTTTATATGTTCTACTAGACTAGCTATACATTGATAAGCCAAAACATTATTACCACCTGCTTAGTAGCATATAGGTCCTGTTTTAGAATGCTATACAGTAGTGATTCTGCATGACATTGATTCTGAAAGTCCTTTGTTGGTTTCAGGAGGCACGTGGCGACAGATGCACACATGCAAGTAACACTGTTGCCGTCAATTACGGAATGGACGTTTTTGGGAGCAGACCTGGCAGTTAATAGAGTCCCAGACGTGTTCCATCGGGTTCAAGTCAGGATAATTTGGTGGCCGAAACATCAGCATGAGTTCATATTACGCTCCTAAAGCCACTGCAGCAAGATTCTGATGTAACACGGTAATTATCCAGCTGGTAGACGCCACGGCCGTCAGGAAAGACGTCAAATATGGAGGGATGCAGATCGTCCGTAATAATGGTCACGTACTGAACAGCTGCCATTATGCCTTGGATTACTACCACAAGTACATGTAAGCCAGTGCGACTGGCCCTCTTAGCTGGATGCTGCCTCCACGAGTATGCTTCAGTGGAGCGTTGCATGTTTCGAGCAGACGTTTGTCTGGATGACAGCGTGTCTGGACATGACCATCGACCAGATGAGCCGGCCGGTGTGGCCGAGTGGTTCTAGGCGCTTCAGCCTGGAACCACGCGACCGCTACGGTCGCAGGTTCGAATCCTGCCTCGGGCATGAAAGTGTGTGATGTCCTTAGATTAGTTAGATTTAAATGGTTCTAAGTTCTAGGGGACTGATGATCTCAGAGTCATTTGGACCAGGTGAAACAAAAGCCTAATTCATCCGACTGGCTGATACGTTTCTATTGACCTAAGGTCCAATCTCGATGATTCCACTGCAATCGTAACTGTCGATGGGTCAGCTCGTAGGGTTCATCTTGCTCTGGAGCCACATGTTCAGAATTTGCGCTAAACAGTGTTGTCCAAGACCCTTGTGTCTACTCCAGAATTCTTCTCTGTCGTCAGATCTGCCACTGATCGCCGTCTATCCTGCGGCCCGCATCATCGCCAGAATGGTTCCTCATTCACCTCCGCTCACATGCTTTCCTCGCCGTGTCACGTGCCAGCAACATCAGGCAGTATTCAGTCTCGCGGTGGACAGTAGTCATTATGTTTTGGCTCATCAGTGTATTTGCAACATTGTGGGGTATAGGTTATGATATTGGACGACTCTTAGACCAAACTTCTTGGCTGAAAGTAAGAATAATAGCATCACTTTATATTCAATACCCCCAAAACTGCACTTTCGGGCAAGATTTGAGAGGTATATAATCCATGATGGATATGTTTCACACTAAACTGATTAAAATGAAAATGAGCTACCACAAGGTGAGTTTTCCGATCAAAATGGTGAGTCAACAAATGAGAAATATCGTTTAAGTTAGTACTATTATGGTTAGAAACCGACCATTGTCTCTGCACCACGTCATAGAACTCAGTACAAGAAAACAAAAACAACTGCATTTCTCTCTTAGAGGCGGCACCAACTACTTTAGTAATCTCACGGTGCCGGCCGGTGTGGCCGTGCGGTTCTAGGCGCTTCAGTCTGGAACCGCGTGACCACTACGGTCGCAGGTTCGAATCCTGCCTCAGGCATGGATGTGTGTGATGTCCATAGGTTAGTTAGGTTTAAGTGGTTCTAAGTTCTAGGGGACTGATGACCACAGATGTTAAGTCCCATAGTGCTCAGAGCCATTTTGAATCTCACGGTAGAGTATGATTCGGTGTAAATAAGTTTCCGAAGTCTCGTTAGACTCGTGAAAATTGTGGAACGACATCGGTGTAGGAGAATATGTTGCAACATTTTGTAGCGCTAGCTGTTACAATACCACCATTTGTTGTTCCACTTGCTGCTACTGCCGCTTCTGTTGGTGTTCCTGCTGTTACAGAAACTGCTGCTGAAGCTGCTGTTGTTATTGTTGTTGCAGCTGAATTTGCTGCCTCCACAATTAAAAAAATTGATTGTTCACTACTGCACACTGCGTATTTTCTCGTCGCTAACACTCGCATCTCTGCAGATACAAACGGAGTTATAGCGTATGACGCACGGAAGTGCAGCGAAGTTGCACAAAGTTGCCGCCGCAAGAAGTTTGAAGAAACATATACTATACATGACTCATGTATGCCAAAGAAGTTTAAGAATAGCCAAGACGTCATGATCTTGCAAGAACAGTAGAAAACAACAACCGAGGAAGGACTCGGAATACAGTAGCAAAGTCAATACAGCATGCAGTAAACTCAGAGATGGGAACAGCTTAATAGATTACAGTGCAGTGGTTTGTTTGACCGTAGCTAGCGCCGTGCTGAAATAGCGAGATACCTATACGCATAACGGATCCGACATACAGCAATCTTAGCAGGCATAGTGCAAACCGCTGTCGGCACGTGTCAGCTGCGGTGTAATTTCTCTGGCGGTCAGGGTGTTCACTTCCTCTTCGCTAGCTGCGGCATGTGCGAAACAGTTCACACACTCAAATGAATACTAACTGCGAAGACCAGGTCACAGTGACGTACCTTACAGTTTTAATTCACAGTCCAAATTACACTTGTAACGCCGGAAATGCATATCCTCCTATTTCCATCTATTGCACTGCAAATTTTTTTCCTTATTTTGTTACCTGAAGATATAACATTTCTGTGTCTTTGTATATTGTAATTGTTTTACTATTTGTATATATATATGCATTTATGTCGATGTATAATTGGTTTGTTTTGTGAATATTATTTGTATTTATACGCTGGGTCTGGCCTATGGAAAACTATTATATCGAACGAATACATCGATAGGTCGTGTGGAGAACCAAAGTGTTTAGGATCTTTGGTAGTGTTAACTCTGTCGCGTGGAGCGCGGGCAGAGGGGAGTCTGGCTGGAGTAGTGCAGTGAAGCAGGTGTGTTGTGTGAAGCTCCCGCGAGTTGCCGCGCTTTCGGGGTTTGGCAGCATGTAATTGCGCTCGAATTGCTATGATAGTTTCTGACACGGTGTCACGGACGGGAAGCGTTAGCTGGCGCACACCAAGAGCCCGTTTCGCCTGGTGACCGTGTCGAGAAGAAGGCGCGCCAACATCCAGCTTCTGCAACAGCGACGGTCGACAATGAGTGTCTGTCGCCACCTCCTCGATCGACGACTTCAAACTTTCAATCAGCCAACAAGGAAGACTAAAAGCATGTAAAGTTTTAGAACTGTATGGCAGACCTCAGCTTTTCAAACTGTTGCATCAAAATTACAGCAACTTAGCATGAACCTTTGTTGCTCATTGTCCCAATGGCATTACCAAGCCGGGTCCCTTCTTTTTCCGAAATGATCCCGAGTGTCGTTGAAATTCAAACGCCAGCATTAAAGTAATATCATTCCATTTCACTGCTTTAATTTCAAAGTTCAGTTAAAGTATTCATAGCTGGCTACAATATTTAGATTACTCAAGCACAAATTAAGAGTGCGAGTTTTGTTACCATATTTTAGCTTACCTGTGACTGCAGCTCAGCTTGGTACGTACTAAATTTTACTATTGTTAATTGTTCAGAATCATTTAATTCAGGTTCAAAGTTAAATCTCTTATTTCTAAATTGCGTAGATTCAAGTAGCTTTTGAAATGATTGTTGAGGTAGCCCAAGACTAACCGTATTTTACTGAATTTCGATGTACTTCAGGAACAAAGCTCACTGTTAATTTCAGTCACT
Organism: Schistocerca serialis cubense; assembly: GCF_023864345.2. Taxonomy (NCBI): domain Eukaryota; kingdom Metazoa; phylum Arthropoda; class Insecta; order Orthoptera; family Acrididae; genus Schistocerca; species Schistocerca serialis. The sequence goes on along the minus strand of NC_064640.1, from coordinate 350,968,287 downwards.
AAATTAACTTTCAATTTTTCGGTTTTATTAATTCTTTTGCTAAATTAAGTCAGAGTGTAGCGAAATTTATTACTTCTGACAAACTTTCAGTTTTCCACACTACACGTGTCAAGCTTCAGTTGCCACGCTTCTAGTGCTAATTATATGTGTAATAACCTTTCTTTTTCAGTTACTACAGTAATTGTCCATAGGACGGGCGACCGTAATTTCCCCCAAATCTCAAGTATCTAATTACCGCTAGTTAATTGTTAACGTAACGGCCGCACACTTACTTTCTTTATTAACTTTACACCTTTTCAAAATTAATTTCCACCAGTTTCATTTGTATTTTTCCTTTCATTTAGATGTAACCCTTTCCTCCCTCTTTACCGACAGATTAACTTCGGTGACGATTGCTTTTCCCAAATTTCCATTAGGTACACGCGGTTTAATTTTTCACTGTCATTAAGGTCAATAAGTGAGGGGGAGGTTACACACTGAGGTGACAAAAGTCATCGGATAGCAATGTGCACGTATGCAGATGGCGGTTCAATCGCGTACACAAGGTATAAAAGGGCAAGCATAGGAAATGCTGTCACTTGTACACAGGTGATTCACGTGAAAAGGTTTGCGAAGTGATTATGGAAAGACGACTGGAATTAACAGACTTCGAACGCGGAATCGTAGTTGGAGCTAGACGCATGGGACATCCCACTTCGGAAATCGTTAGTTAATTCAATATTCCGAGATCCACAGTGTCACGATTGTGTCGATAACATCAAATTTCAGGCGTCTCACCACAGACAATGCAGTGCCGACGGCCTTCACATAACGACCGAGAGCAGCGGCGTTTGTGTAGAGCTGCCAGTGCTAACAGACAAGCAACTTTGTGTGAAATAACCGCAGAAATTAATGTGGAACGTATGACGAAAGTGTCCGTTGGGGAGTGCTGTGAAATTTGGCGTTAATGGGCTATGGCAGAAGATGACCGACAGGAGTGCCTCTGCTAACAGCATGACATGGCCTGCGGCTCCTCTACTGTGCTCATGACCATATCGGTTGGACTCAAGACTGTTGAAAAGCCGTGGCCTGGTCAGATGAGTCCCAGTTTCAGTTGCTATGAGCTGATGATAGGATTCGAGTGTGAATCAGAGTCTACGAGGATATAGACCCAAGTTGTCAACGAGGCATTGTGCAAGCTGGTGGCTCCATAACGGTGTGGGCTGTGTTTACATGCAATGGACTGGCTGCTCCGGTCCAATTGAACCGATTATTGACTGGAAATGATTATGTTCGGCTACTTGGAGACCATTTGCGGTCATTCATGGACTTGTTCCCAAACAACGATCGAATGTTTATGGAAGACAATGCGCCTCGTCACCGGGTCACAATTGTTCGCAGTTGATTTCAAAAACATTCTGGACAATTCAGGCGAATGATTTGGCCACCCAGATCGCCCGACATACTTCTCATCGATTTTTCATGGGACATAATTGAGAGATCAGTTTGAGAACATATCTTGCATCGGCAACAGTTTCGCAATTATGGACGGCTCTAGAAGTATCATGGCACAGTATTTCACCAGGGGACCTCCAATGACTTGTTCAGTCCATGCCACGTCGAGTTGATGCACTACGCCAGGCAAAAGGAGGTCCAACACAACATCAGGAGGTATCCCATGATTTTTGTCACCTCAGTGTAAGTCATATTAAAATGTAGTTTTGTTTATTTGAGAGATACTTTAAAAGGCCTCAAGCTATACCGGGTAGTCGAGATAAATAAAACTTCGTTATTTAGGTACTTATTGCACCGTAGCTAATATAAATCGTTCAGAAAAGGAGATTAAACTCAGTTATGGCAGTGCTACTCGTGAAAATTGATGGCACGGAAATGTGTCCTAAGACAGTAATAACGGATGAGAAAATAGTGGAAGAGGGCAATATCGTTCTAACAGGACACCATGGCGAAATGTGTGACGTCTATGACACATGTTTCCAGTATCAATTTTTACTCTGCAGCAGAGTGTACGCTGATGTGGAACTTCCTTGCAGATTGAAACTGTTTAGTGGACCGGGACTCGAACACGGGACTTTCGTGTCTTGCGGACACGTGCTCTGCCACCTGATCTACCCGCGCACACAGCTGTTGTTCCACCAGTAGCCCATGTCCGTCCTTCCAGGAGTGCTTTTGATGTCCATCCTTTTGACTGGAGGTCTCGGATACCACGGCCGTTCACTACTGTAAGAAAATGAAACACCTACAGCAGTCCTTATGATCTTATTTACTGTCTAGGTACCAGTTTTGGCGCTTCAATTCGCCAACTGCCGGCCTCAGTTGATGATGGTGATATCACGATCGATACACACGCTGCACCTGTGGCCAACGTAACTGGTTTATGCTGACTATCTGTGATTGTGATGTCAGCACTCCAACCATCAACCAGTCAGCGCCGAATCTGGTAACTACACAACAAATAAGATCGTAAGGATGGCTGTAGGTATTTTCATTTTCTTACAATTCCAGGAGTGCTGTTCCCACAAATGACGCACGAGTTCCAAGGTAGGAGATGAGATACTGTAGGAAGGGAGAACTGGCAGTGAGTCGTGCTTGCGTGGCTCAGTAGGTAGAGAAATTGCACGCGAAATGCAAAGGCCCTGGGTGCGAGTCCCGGTCTGGCACACGGTTTTAATCTGCCGGAAAGTTTCAGGACACAAGTGAATTTAAATGACATAATTACAAACCCTGGACAAAGCCTCAAGTTATCTCACTGTAACACAAGCCCAGCGATCGCTAGTACTAGGCTACCAATCATAGGAAACACCCTCGGGCAATGCAGCGTGTCCAGCCAATCATAGCGACGAATAGGAAATCTCAGAAATCAGATTGAAGATACGAACATCTGATCCACGCGCGCGCGTAAAGCACACACACACACACACACACACACACACACACACACACACGCACGCACACACACACACACACACACACACACACAAACACACACACTGATATTCCTTCAAAAATGAGGTTATTACACGTTTTGATTTCCAGGAACTAGGAGAGATGTAGACAGAGTATGGATTTGTTTGGTGTATATTGCAGCAAGGTTAGATGACTGTATTGTAGTTTTCTTGTAGAGGACGTCGAGTGGATGCTACAACATACATAAAATTTTAGCTAATGTTTTTAAAACTCTCATACTTAACTTGGATGCAGTCCATATACCCATGCATGACAATATACTCTACTGGACATTGAAATTGCTACACCACGAAGATGACGTGCTACAGACGAGAAATTTAACCGACAGGAAGAAGATGCTGTGATATGTAAATTATTAGTTTTTCAGAGCATTCACACAAGGTTGGCAACGGTGGCGATACGTACAACGTGCTGACATGAGGAACGTTTCCAACCGATTTCTCATACACAAACAGCATTTGACCGGCGTTGCCTGGTGAAACGTTGTTGTGATGCCTCGTGTAAGGAGGAGAAATGCGAACCATCACGTTTCCGACTTTGATAAAGGTCGGATTGTAGCCTATCGCGATTGCGGTTTATCGTATCGCGACATAGCTGCTCGCGTTGGTCGAGGTCCAGTGACTGTTAGCAGAATATGGAATCGGTGGGTTCAGTAGCGTAGTACGGAACGCCGTGCTGGATCCCCAAGGCCTCGTATCACTAACAGTCGTGCTGGATCCCAACGGCATCGTATCACTATCAGTCGAGATGAAAGGCATCTTATCCGCATAGCTGTAACAGATCGTGCAGCCACGTCTCGATCCCTGAGTTAACAGATGGGGACGTTTGCAAGACAACAACCATCTGCACGAACAGTTCGACGACGTTTGCACCAGCATGGACTATCAGCTCGGAGACCATGGCTGCGGTTACCCTTGACACTGCATCACAGACAGGAGCGCCTGCGATGGTGTACTCAACGACGAACCTGGGTGCACGAATGGCGAAACGTCATTTTTTCGGATGAATCCGGGTTCTGTTTACAGCATCATGATGGTCACATCCGTGTTTGGCGATATCGCGGTGAACGCACATTGGAAGCGTATATTTGTCATCGCCATACTGGCGTATCACCCGGCGTGATGGTATGGGGTGCCATTGGTTACACGTCTCGGTCACCTCTTGTTCGCAATGACGGCACTTTGAACAGTGGACGTGAAATTTCACATGTGTTACGACCCGTGGCTCTACCCTTCATTCGGTCCCTGCGAAACCCTACATTTCAGCAGGATAATGCACGACCGCATGTTGCAGATCCTGTATGGGCCTTTCTGGATACAGAAGATGTTAGACTGCTGCCCTGGCCAGCACATCCTCCAGATCTCTCACCATTTGAAAAAGTCTGGTCAATGGTGGCCGAGCAACTGGCTCGTCACAATACGCCAGTCACTACTCTTCACGAACTATGGTATCGTGTTGAAGCTGCATGGGCAGCTGTACCTGTACATGCCATCCAAGCTCTGTTAGACTCAATGCCCAGGCGTATCAAGGCCGTTGTTACGGCTAGAGGTGATTGTTCTGGGTACTGATTTCTCAGGATCTATGCACCCAAATTGCGTGAAAATGTAATCACATGCCAGTTCTAGTATAATATATTTGTCCAATGAATACCCGTTTATCATCTGCATTTCTTCTTGGTGTAGTGATTTTAATGGCCAGTAGTGTATATTTATGGTACTTTCGCAGAACACAGTAACTGTGTTTTACTACGAATTTGCTAGATGTCAACCAGTTATCTCATAAACAATAAACTTTTGTATACTGTTCTGACTAATAATAGTATCTCGCTCCAGGATTTGAGCTATGCTGATGCTACTATCATAGTTGACCATTACAGTGTGGGATGAGCGGCGGCAGTGGTGGCGTATGGAAACTCTTGAAGGTGCGTCTTCGTCGACGTCCTTCATTTATGGCTGTGTCTGGCAGCGACTGTCTTTACCCTAGGTTCCTTCGTGAGGTATCAACTTCACGATAGGACTTCACTCTTCGGACGACACCACATTCCTTCCAGACTTGTGCGCACTCCTCGCACAGTGCCGGTTCATGTGACGACGGTAGGGGGACGACTGTCGTACCTAACCATGAGAAAGGTTGAACCACCTGAAGATGTCGGACAGTTGCTCCGAGGAAATATTGTGGAATTTGCACAACGTGATCCGGCGGCAAACCCGTGAAGACTATTTGCAAAATTTCTCAAGTTGAGAATAACTGCCAACAATCCATTAGAGCTGTAAAAAGTGAATTAACAGATGTCTTGAAGAAATTTGCTATTGGAAACAAACAAAGTGTAGATCTGATACAATAAAGTGTGCAGAAAGCAGAGGTCAAAATAGCGGTAGTAAAGTCTATGTGTGTAAATGACCACAAATTGTTAGACAGTAAAATCAGTTCTGAATATGCCAAATGTATGAATGAAGCAAAAAGTGTGTCTGACCGAGTGGATGTGTCTGAAGAAAATGTTCTTCAGCTAACTAACCAGGTAGAAGAGGTTTAAAATATGTTGGATGAGCATAGCAGTAGATTATGCCAAGTTGAAACTAACCTCAGGTATGGAACTAACAGTAGTGGGTGTAGTTTTGTAGAAGAATCGTATGAAATAGCATATGTCGCTAACAGGCAGTTCTTACGTTTTGATCCAATAGGAGATGCACATCCAAAAGAATTTTGGAATGACTTTGAAGGTGTTCTACCTAGTTTGTGGTCAGATAGACAAATATAGGGTTTAATACGTCTAAATTCTTAGGAGAGGCTAGAACTTGGGGGTTTATCATTGCTGACCAGTACGATACTCTAGATAAATTTAAAGAGGTGTTTTTTAAAGAGCATTGGGGCAAGCAAACACAAATGGTGTTGTTAAATAGCTTCTGTGAATGGGAAAAGTTTAATCCCAGAAAGTAAATGGTAAGATAGTTCGCGTTAAAGTGGATGACAAATTTGTCATATTTTAACAATAAAGTCGAGCCAGAACAAATTGTTATGGGCCTGGAAGATAAACTGCCCATGAACTGGCGAAGAAGCACAGTGTTTAGCAGATAGTGGCTGTGTGCTGTGAGTAAAAGTTAGTTAGAATCGTTGCCAAATAGAAATGAAGTCGTAATAATGCCAGTAATGGGGGTGCAGATAATTGTAGCTACGGTAAAATTTAAAAAAACCTGTTGCCAGTAAAAATAAATGGTAAGCAAATACTCCATAACTTCCTTATAACCCCTGATTTATGTGTAAAAATCCTAATTGGCGTAGATTTCTTTAACCAGTTCAAAGGGAGATTAAATTTTTATGAGAATGTAGTAATTTTTGAAATAAATGGGAAAGATGTGGTTGTACCATTTTTCGAAAACATAATTTGGCCAAAGAAGAAGTAGCCAGTATACCAATTAGGTATTGAAGAAGGATGCACGATTAAGAGGGCTACAATGAGTATGGGGATGATGTGGGGGTGGACCCTGAGGAAATCAGGGATTACAGAAGTTCCTATGCTTTGACCCATGACGTCATCAATATGGCAGAAATGGCTATGCTAAGCGTCTCCAATATGGCGCCTATGACGTCAGGACATACACACGGCAACAAACAGGAAAATAAATATAAATAAGGCAATAACATCTGCCCCCAAAATTACAATCAGACTAACGGGGCAACGGAGGGAATTGGGGGCTTTAGGGTGCCGACAAGTTAAATATAATGGTAAAAAAAACACACCATGATTCCAAAACACAAAATGACGAACAAAAACAAAAGAAATACAAAATTATAACATTCCGCTATACCAACCAAATCTGCAGGAATCAGACACTTCCATTCATCATTCATCTATATATAGATGCCCTGCCCCCCCTCACAAGCACAAATTAAACGCCTTACCACACTACTACAAACAACAAACCAATAACACCTAACGAAAACACCAAACACATAAACAAAAAAAAAAAAAATTGATAACTCATTGAAAAAACTTCCAAACCTTACGTTTGGAATTAAGGACACTGCCAACGACTTCACACATCCAACACCAAGGCTCAAATGAACCCAATACAACACATTATACTCAGCAGATACACACACATACATACACACACACACACACACACACACTCACACACACACCACCAGAGGGCACGATGGAACACAGCAAGACGACATCTCCAAACACAACCAACTCATAAACATAGTGCCGTAATGATGTCACACACCACAAAAATATCGAAGCAGACGGGTGGTATCGGACGCTTCCACTGACCAGGAAATCAAGGTGGTACAAGAAAAATTAGAGCAAATAGAAAAAGAGGGGCAGACTTAGTGGAGCATCACAGGGACAAATTAAAAGAAGTCCCACTAGATCACAAAAATGTTTTCTTTGATCAACGTGGCTTAGTCAAGGAATATGAATGCTAGATAAATGTAAAAGATGCCACTCCTTTTTTCAAAAAAGCCAATATCTATCGCTGAACGACACAGGGAAGCTGTTAGAGATCTGAAACAGAATGTGATTAAATGGGGAATTGTTGAAAAGTCTGAGGGCGTACATAAGCCCCGGTGACTGTAGTAACGAAAAAAAAATGGATCCATAAGATTAGTGCTGGACACTAGGGCTTTAAATAGTGTTACCGGAAAATGATCGGCCAGAAAACACCGATGAGTTACTGCAACAATTTAGGGGATCTAATTATTTTACAACCATGGACGTGACGTGTGGTTATTGGAATTTCCCATTGACCCCTTGAATCTAGAAAATATACTGCGTTTTTATTTGAAGGCAAATGTTATCAATATAAGGCGGTTCTCTTTGGTTTAAATATAACTATGACAGCCAGATGTTTTCCACTATAGCCTTACCTCAGTTGGTGTAATTTATACCCAAATATGGCTGCATATATATTTATGTCACCCTTATCTTTATCACTATTATTTAAGACACCATATAGCCTACACATTATCACATCACCATCAATCATGGCTGCTTAATATCTATAGCCACAGTTCTCGCGCTTTCGTTGGCGTTGGAAAGTAAACCGATTTTATGACATATTAAAAGTTCCTAATCAGCGGCGAATTATTTAGTTTCACCTGAGTGCTTCGGTAGTTAGGTTTCTGAATCTCTGCGTATTGTTAGACACAGTTCCTGCGCTTTTGTCAGGGTCTACAGTACAGTTGCGCAGCACGTGCCGATAGTCAGTTTATCTGCATAGGTTTGTTTTCCACTGTCTTTAGGATAGGCAGGGACTGCGATTGTTGTGTGCGGATGCGAGCTGAGTTGGTGACACTTCGCTCTCAGCTTCAGGCTGTGATGGCTTCGGTTACACAGCTCGAGGCTGCAGTGAATGGGCACCACTGTTGTGAGCCGACCGTGGGGATCCAAGGGACGTCCAGCACGTCCGAGTCTTCTGATCGGTCCTTACCGGTGGCCATCCCAGTTACTGCTCGCACTGAGTTTGACCCCTCACTTGTGGTCGAGTCGGAGGTCGCCCCGGGGCGAAGCAGGGGACGAAAGACTTCCCAGGCGGCCGCACGTAAGGATTCCCCTGTTTGTCTGTCAAACAGGTTCCAGGTGCTGTCTGTGGCTGACACTGCCACTGTGTCAAATGCTGTCGCCTGTCCTGTTTCAGAGGAAACCACTCAGCCTGCAAGATTCGGGAAATCACAGGGGGTGGGATTATTGGTAGTTGGGAGCTCCAACGTTAGGCGCGTTATGGGGCCCCTTGGGGACTTGGCTGACAAGAAGCGAAAGAAAACTAATGTGCACTCCGTGTGCATACCGGGTGGAGTCATTCCAGATGTGGAAAGGGTCCTCCCGGATGTCATGAAGAGCAAAGGGTGTAGCCAACTGCAGGTAGTTGCTCACGTCAGTACCAATGATGTGTGTCACTTTGGATCAGAAGAGATTTTCTCTGGTTTCGAGCGGCTAACAGAAGTGGTAAAGGATGACAGTCTTGCTTGCAAGATGAAAGCAGAGCTGACCATTTGCAACATAGTCGACAGGATAGGTTGCGGACCTCTGATTCAGAGCCGAGTGGAGTGTCTGAATCAGTGGCTCAGACGGTTCTGCGACGGTGTAGACTGCTGATTCCTCGACTTGCGCCAAAGGGTGGTTGGATTTCGGGTTCCGCTGAATAAGTCAGGTGTCCACTACACACAAGAGGCGGCTACGCGGGTAGCACGGGTGTGGCGTGGACGGGGCTGTTTTTTAGGTTAGAGGGTCTCGGGAGAACACAAGAAGGGCTTCAGTCACAAAGGGTGCAGGCCGAAAACAGGAAGAACGTAGATACAGGAATCGTCAGTATAACAGTTGTAAATTGTCGTAGCTGTGTTGGGAAAGTACCAGAGCTCCAAGCGCTAATAGGAAGCACCGATGCTCAAATCGTTAGAGGCACTGAAAGCTGGCTGAAGCCTGATATAAGCTCAGGCGAAATATTTGCGAAGAACCTAACGGTGTTCCGAAAGGACAGGATAAACACGGTTGGTGGTGGAGTGTTTGTTGCTGTTAAAAGTAGTTTAACTTATCGCGAAATTGAAGTAGATACTTCCTATGAGTTAGTATCGGCAGAGGTCATTGCTGACAACCGGAATAAAAAATAATAAGATCCTTTTACCGACCTCCCAATTCAGATGATACAGTTGCTGAAAGGTTCAAAGAAAAGTTGAGTTTGATTTCAAACACGTACCCGCCTCATACGATAATAGTTGGTGGTGACCTTAATTTACCCTCGATATGTTGGCGAAAATACATGTTTAATTCCGGAGGTACGCATAAAATATCATCCGAAATCGTGCTAAACGCATTCTCTGAAAATTATTTCGAGCATTTAGTTCATGAGCCCACGCGAATAGTAAACGGTTGTGAAAACACACTTGACCTCTTAGCAACAAATAATCCTGAGTTAATAACAAGCATCAAAACTGATACAGGGATTAGTGAACATAGGGTTGTCGTAGCGAGATTGAATATTGTAATCCACAAATCCTCCAAAAATAAGCGAAAAATATACCTATTCAAAAACGCAGATAAAAATTCACTTGACGCCTTCCTGAGAGACAATATCCACTCATTCCAAATTAATACTATAAGTGTAGATCAGTTGTGGCTTGAATTCAAAGAAACAGTATCGACAGCAATTGATAGATGTATACCAAATAAATTAACAAACGATGGAGCTGATCTTCCTTGCTACACAAAACGGTTAAGAACACTGTTGCAGATAAAAAGAAACAAACATGCCAAATTTAAACAGACGCAAAATCCCCAAGATTGGCGATCTTTTAAAGAAGCTTGAAATTTAGCGCGGTCGTCACTGCGAGATGCATATAACAGTTTCCACAACGAAACTTTGTCTCGAAACCCGGCAGAAAATCCAAAGACATTCTGGTCGTATGTGAAGCATGTTAGCGGCAAGAAACAATCAATGCCTTCTCTGCGCGATAGCAATGGAGATACTATCGAAGACGGTACTGCCAAAGCAGAGTTACTGAACACAGCCTTCCGAAATGCCGTCACAAAACTAGACGAAGTAAATATTCCAGAATTCGAATCGAGAACAGCTGCCATAATGAGTAACGTAGAAGTAATATCCTCGGAGTAGTGAAGCAACTTAAATCACTCAATAAAAATAGGTCTTCTAGTCCAGACTGTATACCAATTAGGTTCCTTTCGTAGTATGCTGATGCATTAGCTCCATACTTAACAACCATATACAACCGTTCGCTCGATGGAAGAACCGTACCCAAAGACTGGAAAGTTGCATAGGTCACACCAATATCCAAGAAAGGTAGTAGGAGTAATCCACTAAATAACAGGCCCATATCGTTAACGTCGATGTGCAGCAGGATTTTGGAACTTATATTGTGTTCTAACATTATGAATTACCTCGAAGAAAACTGTCTGTTGACGCACAGTCACCATAGGTTTAGAAAACATCGTTCCTGTGAAACACAACTTGCTCTTTATTCACATGAAGTTTTGAGTGCTATTGACAAAGAATTTCAGATCGATTCCGTATTTTTGGATTTCCGGAAGGCTTTTGACACTGTACCACACAAGCGGCTTGTAGTGAAATTGCGTGCTTATGGAACATCGTTTCAGTTATGTGACTGGATTTGGTATTTCCTGTCAGAGAGGTCACAGTTCGTAGTAATTGACGGAAATCCATCGAGTAAAACAGAAGTGATTTCTGGCGTTCCCCAAGGTAGTGTTATAGGTCATTTGCCGTTCCTTATCTATATAAACAATATGGGAGAAAATCTGAGCAGCCGTCTTCGGTTGTTTGCAGATGACGCAGTCGTTTATCGACTAATAAAGTCATCAGAAGATCAAAACAAATTGCAAAATGATTTAGAAAAGATATCTAAATGGTGCGAAAATTCGCAGTTGATCCTAAATAACGAAAAGTTTGAGGCCATCCACATGAGTGTTAAAAGGAATTTGTTAAACTTCGGTTACACGATGAATCAGTGTAATCTAAAAGCCGTAAATTTAACTAAACACCTAGGTATTACAATTACGAACAACTTCAGTTGGATGGAACACATAAAAAAATGTTGTGGAGAAGGCTAACCAAAGACTGAGTTTTATAGGCAGGACACTTAGAAAATGTAACAGATCTACTAAGGATACTGCCTACACTGCGCTTGTCCGTCCGCTTATAGAATACTGCTGCGCGGTGTGGGATCCTTACCAGATAGGACTGACGGAGTACATCGAAAAAATTCAAAGAAGGGCAGCACGTTTTGTATTATCGCGAAATATGGGTGAGAGTGTTACAGAAATGATACAGGATTTGGGCTGGACGTCATTAAAAGAAAGGCGTTTTTCGTTGTGACGGAATCTTCTCACGAAATTCCAATCACCAACTTCCTCCTCCGAATGCGAAAATATTTTGACACCGACCTACATAGGGAGGAACGATCACCACGATAAAATGAGGGAAATCAGAGCTCGTACGGAAAGATATAGGTGTTCGTTCCTTCCGCGCGCTATACGAGATTGGAATAATAGAGAATTGTGAGGGTGGTTCGACGAACCCTCTGCCAGGCACTTTGATTTGCAGAGTATCCATGTAGATGTAGATGTAGATGCCCAAGATAAGTCCAACACTATGATATTAGAGTCATACCCCAACCAAAAATGGTGGTAAATTTAAAAAATCCAAGCGAGATAGCAGGATGTATCTATGTAGGATTAATTCTCCAGAATGTGTGTACCATTATTAAGTTTAAAACCACGCTGCGGGTAGCAGAAGACATTGATAAATTCCACTGTGGAGATGCGTACGAAAAGTACACTTATAGCCCCTGGTTCCGTGTTTAACAACAACCAAAGGCTTTTTTTTATGCCGTCACAAGATGCCAGCACCCAGTGTAGTAGTGCCACTTCCACAGTCCATGTTACGTCCATCCCGGCAGGTTTATTTGTAAATGCGGTCACCTCGACACACCACTGGACGAGGACAAGCAGATGTCACATCTCACAGGCCATGCTCTGCTCAATGTAAGAGCCGCTATGCCTTTGCCTCTGCCATGTGAGGTCAAATTGAGGCCTGAACAAACACATTAAGCACTCTATCCCGTGTTTTTTTTTTCTTGCCGTAGTCATCTCACTTGCCCCTGAACCCTAGACATTAAACACTTAGATGAATCCTACAGCCTAGCTCTGTAAGCTGCTTTCTTTCATATTTATTAAACAACATCTTCTAAACGCCATGAACTGCACTTGAAAAGTTTATTTGCCAGACTGGTATTGGAATGTACAGCCCTTCGTCAGCCTTGTCTGATACAGAGGAACAAACAACTATATCTACATCAGTTTCTACAAAATGACAACTATTTATACAGTAGCAGTTATACTGGGTGTTACAAAAAGGTACGGCCAAACTTTCAGGAAACATTCCTCACACACAAATAAAGAAAAGATGTTATGTGGACATGTGTCCGGAAACGCTTAATTTCCATGTTGGAGCTCATTTTAGTTACGTCAGTATGTACTGTACTTCCTCGATTCACCGCCAGTTGGCCCAGTTAAGGAAGGTAATGTTGCAATTGGGCAATCACCTCATCAACACAGATTTTCTGTGAACGTTTGGGCAGGCATTGTTGGTGATGTCTTGATTGGGCCCCATGTTCTTCCACCTGCGCTCAATGGAGCACGTTAGTATGATTTCATACGGGATACTCTACCTGTGCTGCTAGAACATGTGCCTTTACAAGTACGACACAACATGTGGTTCATGCTCGATGGAGCTCCTGCACATTTCAGTCGAAGTGTTCGTACGCTTCTCAACAACAGATTCGGTGACCGATGGATTGGTAGAGGCGGACCAATTCCATGGCCTCCACGCTCTCCTGACCTCAACCCTCTTGACTTTCATTTATGGGGGCATTTGAAAACTCTTGTCTACGCAACCCCGGTACCAAATGTAGATAATCTTCGTGCTCGTATTGTGGACGGCTGTGATACAATACGCCAATCTCCAGGGCTGCATCAGCGCATCAGGGATTCCATGCGACGGATGGTGGATGCATGTATCCTCGCTAACGGAGGACATTTTGAACATTTCCTCTAACAAAGTGTTTGAAGTCACGCTGGTGCGTTCTGTTGCTGTGTGTTTCCATTCCATGATTAATGTGATTTGAAGAGAAGTAATAAAATGAGCTCTAACATGGAAAGTAAGCGTTTCCGGACACATGTCCACATAACATATTTTCTTTCTTTGTGTGTGAGGAATGTTTCCTGAAAGTTTGGGCGTACCTTTTTGTAACACCCTGTATCAGCCTACAGACATTACATATTTCTATAGGAATGACATGCAAGTCAGTTATAAATTCCGTAGGATGTTCAGCTTGGTGTACTTCCAGAAAGAAAACAGCTATGTGGGTTCATAGATCACAATTACTGTCATGTCTTTGTTAATACAACAGGATATTAAATCCATCCAGTCACATAGTACACAAATTGTGATATATGTTACTGCTGTGAAATACTACGTAGCGAAAATTCTTTATCACTCCTGACATACACTACATGATCGAAAGTATCTGGACACCTGGCTGAAAATGACGGACAAGTTCGTGGCTCCCTCCATCGGTAATGATGATGGTGCTGGCTCACCCTTATCCTTGATGACAGCTTCCACTCTCGCAGGCATACGTTCAATAATAAGGTGCTGGAAGGTTTCTTGGTGAAGGGCAGCCCATTCTTCACGGAATGCTGCACTGAATAGAAGTATGAATGTCGGTCGGTGAAGCCTGGCACGAAGTCGGCGGTCAAAAACATCCCAAAGGTGTTCTATAGGATTCAGGTCAGGATTCTGCGCAGGCCAGGCCATTACAGTCGTGTAACCACTCCGCCACAGGCTGTGTATTATGAATAGGTGCTCGATAGTGTTGAAAGATGCAATCGCCATCCCCGAATTGCTCTTCAATAGTGGGAAGCGAGATGGTGCTTAAAACATCAATGTAGGCCTGTGCTGTGATAGTGCCACGCAAAACAACATGGAGTGCAAACCCCTCCATGAAAAACACGACCACACCATAACATCATCACCTCAGACTTTACTGTTGGCACTACGCACGCTGGCAGATGACGTTCACCGGGCATTCGCCATGCCCACACCCTGCCATCGGATCGCCACATTGTGTATCGTGATTCGTCAGTCCAAGCAATGTTTTTTCACTGTTCAATCGTCCAATATTTACGCTCCTTCCACCAAGCGAGTCGTTTGGCATTTACAGGCGTGATGTGTGGCTTACGAACAGCCGCTCGACGATGAAATCCAAGTTTTCTCACCTCCCGCCTAACTGTCATAGTATTTGCAGTGGATCCTGATGCAGTTTGTAATTCCCGTGTGATGGTCTGGATAGAAGTCTGCCTATTACACATTACGACCCTCTTCAAATGTCAGCGGTCTCTGTCAGTCCACAGACGAGGTCGGCCTCTACGCTTTTGTGCTGTACGTGTCCCTTCACGTTTCTACTTCACTATCACATCGGAAACAGTGGACCTTGAGATGTTTAGGAGTGTGGAAACCTCGCTTACAGACGTATGACACGAGTGACACCCAATCACCTGACCACGTTCGAAGTCCGTGCGTTCCGCGTAGCGCCCCATTCTGCTCTCTCACGACGTGTAATGACTACTGAGGTCGCTGATATGGAGTACCTGACAGAGGTGTCAGAACAATGCACCTAATATTAAAAACGTATGATTTTCGGGGTGTGCAGATAGTTTTGATCACATAGCGTACTTCTCATAGTATCAAAACAGAACTGACAGGTTCGGTTTGGTGTCCGACATAACTATCATCTTTTGTAAACATGGAAGTGACAGGTGAAGGAGTCTGCATTACGTGTTTTTTTATTTTTTTTTATTTCTGAGGTCATATTGATATACATCTGTAACATGCACTCATTTACGTAAAATAAAATCTCAGAAAATTGGTATATTAGGGTAGAATATGAATATACAAAAAAATAATCCTACTTACCATGTCAAATTAGAGAACTTTATTTGCATAGTATGGAGAGGCTCTAGATCGATTCTGTCAATCCTGTTTTGACACTGTCTGAGAGTATGTCAGATGTGATCAAGAACTGTCACAACTTGAGACTTGACAGCAGTAAAATACGTGACAACCTGTGTACTATGTGTTAGGATGAATTTCATATTTAATCGTATTAACATAGATATGGTTGTAACTAGGTTATAGGTGTCCACATGACTGTTTGCTTTCTAGATGCACGCCAAGCTGACCATCCAAAGTATTTGCATGTGACACCCTTTCATTGCTATGTAGATAAATAATATAAGTAGACCTATATTTATGCTGTTGTATTAAACAGCTGTCATATTGTAGAAATTGATGTATATACTGATGTTTGTCCCTTTTTATCAGATGACGGTGATAATGGGCTTTACACAAGAAGACCAGCATGGCAGATAAACATTTCAAGTGCAGTTAATGGTGTTTACAAGATGTCCTTTAATAAATACCTTAAAGCTCTGGACCATTCAGCATTCAAGTATTCCTTACATATTATTAAAGTGCAGGAAATGACGGCTTTCATGATGGCATTGCGGCCATTCACCGCATGCAACCAGGAAGGCTCTGGCGGCGATCACTGTGATGAGGCATTCTCTTAAAATTTGACCTTTTTTTTAACACATCTAAGGTGATATTAGGTGTTACAGATAGATCATAAGAGCAGTTGGAAGTCGTAGAGCTGTCAGGCCTTAATTTATCTGGGATATTTTCAGGAATGAGAAGTTATTAACATTCGAGCTCCATGGCAAAGTTCTCTGATACAGAAATTCAAACATTTCAGTTGAGAACTTTTAGAAAATGAAAGACCTGTAGATAATAACCACATAGGAGCTACAATGGCCACATACTTATTTCATATACATCACCGATCTCTGTTATATATATATTACAACGATACTACAAAGCATAATCTTTCCTCTATTAAAGCACGCACATGTTGTGTTCTCTGCCTCTTATATTTAGTGTTTATGTCCCACAGCTCTTATATTGTAGTGTTGACTTAGTTGACATCAAACGCTTACATTACTAATTCAACCAATGCATTATGTGATTTGATGTATAATCCTTCTGACAATGCTAAGTAGTCCGCAGTTAAAGAAGAAAATCATTACTGCAGTAAAAAAATCTTTATTTTACCACCGTGTCAATAATTCCTATGGAAGAAAGGAGTGCGACGCAGACATATTTTTTAAGAAAATCATACTTCTGTCAGTGCTTTACAGTCTGCACATACTGTACATGAAACAGAAAATCGTGACTGGCTGTAGGGAAAAAGCGAGTTAGTAAAAAAAAAAACTCATTGCTTAAATTTCGTTCTGAAGACGGAACTTTTGCTGTCTCTACCATTTAACCTCTATCCCTATTGTAATAACGATTGGCAAGTGGAAAGAACGATTTTTAGTAAACTTCCTTTTTAGCAGAACTTCTCGAAGTTTCTTGTCGTGGTGATTTTGAGAGACATATGTGGGAGGAAACAATAAGTTGCCCAACTCTTCCTACGTTGTACTCGGTCGGATTTCTTTCAACAATAAACGTTCCTGTAATGCAAAATGCCTTTCTTGTAGCGTCTGCCTTTGGAGTTCGTTTAATATCTCCATAATGCCATGTGTCAACACTCGCATGATTGCCGCTAAGCATTGGTTCTTCTCTAGCTCTTATATTAATGAAGATTGCTAAGGGTTGGATACTGACGAGCAATACTAAAAAATTAGTTGAACAAGTGTTTAGGAAGCCACATTTTTAGTGGACTGATTACATTTTCCTAAGAGTCCTCCAGTGAATCTGTGCAGGGCGTACGCTTTTCCCTAAATTATGCTTTGTGTAGCCATTCGCTTTTCGGTCGCTGCGGATGGTTACTTCTAGTTATTTTAGAGTTGCTTGTGTTTGCAGCCATTTATTACCGACCTGTGATAGAAAAGTGTGTGTCTCTTCGCGCATTTATATGCAGAACATTACATCTACTTTCATCCAGGTCGAACACCCAGTAGGAGTTTATCGACACTTCTCTCTTCTTATCGGCATCTGCATCATCTGCGACTGGCCTCACGAAGCTACTGACATTATCCAATGAATCATTTAGACCGCTACCACTTCTCTGAAAGTCAGCCACAACTAATCAATAATATATTGCTATTTTATCAGCAACGTCAACATATGACTGATAAGTATTTTTTGTTTAGATGTGGCGCAAATATTTTACGTAAGTAGCGCCTTGTGTGTTTTGTAGTGGAAATATAATGTCATGTTATAGATAATAATACATACAAATTAATTTTGACCCAAGATAGAATTTATTTAATTCATAACCAGAGGTGTGTAACTATAATTGCTTATTACAACCAGCAACCTGTCCGTGTTTTACGCGCATACCGTTGCTCTGCACCCCAGAATACTTACTTCTGGAGAAAATTAGCTTTGCATATGTATTGAAGTGACACCCCCCCCCACCCACCCTCCTTCAACTTATACTGAAGTTTGGTTGTGATTTGGCACCAACATTGCACCCATGTCCATAAAGAAGTACACACTGTGAAGTACAAAGAGGGAAGCAACTGAAAATCAGACAGATGGGAAATAAGTAATAGAACTGTATTATTTCAAAAGTAATCGCCGTAGCTGTTATTACATTTATCTCAGTTTGAGAACAGGTGGTGAAAGCCTTCTTGGTAAAATGTCCGCAGTTGCTCATGGAACAATGATGTATAATGCGTGCACCTCTTTATCCGAAGCAAATCGACGTCCACGAATGTCTTTCTTCAGAACTCCAAAAATATGGAAATCACATGGGGAGGGATGAGATTTAGGGGGACAGTGTAAAACGTTTTTTATTCCTGTCCTTGATCACAATATCAATTCTTTTGATGATGACCGGTTTCAGTCAGTAATGATCATCCTCAGATCTACAATATAAAAATGTATACACCTAGTCAGCAGTGTGTCTTTCAACACAACACAGCATTACGTACCACAATATACTATCATATAACCAGGGAAATGTACCGATAAAATACGGTAAAACGAACCTTTTCTACACCATGTCCTATAGTGATAAGGCCGTAATGGCATCATCAAAACATATAAATATACTCGGCACAGCATCGTCACATAGATCTAAGATAAGGTTTAGAATAGGCCACGTCGTTAACACAGTCATTTTTGCAATTGGCTACTGAAGTACAGTAGCTGCCGGCCGGTGTGACCGAGCGATTCTAGGCGCTACAGTCTGGAACCGCGCGACCGCTACGGACGCAGGTTCGAATCCTGCCTCGGGCATGAATATGTGTGATGTCCTTAGGTTTGTTTGGTTTAAATAGTTCTGAGTTCTAGGGGACTGATCACCTCAGAAGTTAAGTCCCGTAGTGCTCAGAGCCATTTGAACCAACAGTAGCTACCAGAAATATGTTTGCCTACATCCTACATAGATGTCGCTACTGCGGGCTTAGATGTGGTCATCATTCACGTAAAAACATAATCTGATAAAACACATTAGGTAAAATACATGTAGCAGACTTTTAAATATTGGTAACTATTATAGAAGCAAATTCTCATACAGTAAAAGACGAATACAGTTAGCTGTATAAAATTTTTAAAAGGAAATATATAAAGATAATAGGTCTGACACTTTTATCATGAATTTAGGATCAAAAATTAATAAACTTAATACATTGCCTGTAGCAACCTATGAATTACCTATGAAAGATAAAATGTCTATATGACAGCTGAAAAAAAAAAAACAGATCAATGATCAGCGCCCTCTGTTGGGTCGGTCGCCAGGACGTTATGTAGGAGCGCACCGATCGTAAGTACTTAACGACTAGAGGGCTTTACATAGTGATATGACTCCCACAGAAAACGTTTAAACAACATATTAAAGTCAATAAATAAAATTATCTAGTCTGGCCATACAATCCATGAATAGGAAGGACATAATCTGTTACAGGATTAGAGCGACGAATGTATGGTAGTAAGGCAAATGCCTACTGTTCTCAACATAAACCATCAAGCAAGGCTAGGTATAAATACGCGAGGCATTATTTGCTTATCATAATACGTTATCAAACAAAGCAAGCTAGGCGTTGAGCACGTTAGTGGGCTCATGTTTTTTTGGCATTGTAAATCTTCAACTCCTCCAACAAGTCGAGAGCGTGACACTTCCATGCTCTGTGCGTATTTTAAATTTATGTAACGATGCTGTGCTGAGTGTATTTATGTGTTTTTGTTGTGTCTAGACAAGACAGCCTAGACACAATGAGAGGAAGCCGAAAGGCACGCGCTAAGATAAAGCAGGGTGCGTGAGGTCTGAAACAGGATACGTAATGAATGCTATAAAGAAAAGTACGTAGCTTCTGGAATACTTAACTTTAATCCATCCTTTTGGTACATCTGGAGATTGTGGCGATACAAGTGAGTCTCTTTGGATACACGCAATGTTACTAATGGCGCCTTGCTAGGTCGTAGCCATTGACTTAGCTGAAGGCTATTCTAACTATTGGCTCGGCTAATGAGCAATGCTTCGTCCATGTAGTCGCTAGCAAAGTCGTCCGTACAACTGGAGCGAGTGCTATTCCGTATCTCGAGACCTGCCTTGTGGTGGCGCTCGGTCTGCGATCACACAGTGGCGACACACGGGTCTGACATGTACTAATGGACCGCGGCCGATTTAAAGCTACCACCTAGCAAGTGTGGTGTCTGGCGGTGACACCACAGTTTTGACGATGCGATTACGGCCTTATCACTTCAGGAGATGGTGTAGAAAAGATACGTTTTACCGTATTTTATCGGTACATTTCCCTGGTTGTATGATAGTATATTGTGATACGTAATGCTGTGTTGTGTTGAAAGACACACTGCTCACTAAGTGTATATATTTTTATATTGTAGATCTGAGGATGATCATTACTGACTGAAACCGGTCATCGTCAAAAGAATTGATACTGTGATCAAACACTGGAATAAAAAACTTTTGACAGTATTGGATAACTGTTCATATACGCGGCTATGTCGCAGCTGGTGACGAAAGTGTAAAGGCTTCCCAGAAAAATTTCTGTAGCGTAGTCGAAACAATGGCAATTCCGGGGAATGTCATTATGAGCTTTTTCTTCAACTGCAAGAACCCGCTGCTCATTGTCTTTTTGGAATATTGTATATACTGTTTGTAGCATTTAATACACATATACAGTCTTACAGCCCCCTCCATTCAATAGTTACAATAGCTTATAGTATAATAACATCATGTTATTTAGCCAGGGATGATGTAAAAGTTTCTTGTAGAGGCACCCGAGGACATTTTATGAGTCGATAAGATG
The DNA here is from genome assembly GCF_023864345.2 of Schistocerca serialis cubense. Lineage (NCBI taxonomy): Eukaryota > Metazoa > Arthropoda > Insecta > Orthoptera > Acrididae > Schistocerca > Schistocerca serialis. The sequence continues at coordinate 350,947,451 of NC_064640.1, read as the reverse complement.
GTTCCAGATAACTTTCTTCATCTCTAAGCTTGTGAGTTCAATTTAAATTTATTATAGGTCTTCACTCTACAACTGGAGCTCGTTGACGTTAAGTAGACTGTTACAACTGTCTTATCGTTGCTTACAATGATATTGCCATTTCCTTGGTAGTCTTCTTGCAGCCAGAAAGTCGTGGTTTGATGTTAGGTAGTCAGATTTTATATTTTGTTAAAAATCCCAGGAATTATTTGCGTTATACCTAGGTCCATGAGATAACAATCGTCTGCATGATGATACTACAATATTATAGGTAAATAAGAACATCCATTTTAATGTCGGCCAAGTCCACTTTACATGGTATAGCCACAGGATTTTTATATTTCCTGGAAATGATATCCAGGGCTCCTATGCCAATTTTTCCAGTATCCCTCTTGCTGCCACATCATTGCTCCTGTGTAGGACAAATAACAGCTTCATCTGAACACCACGTCCTTCATAGACGATCTTGATAAAATTATAGTACTACTCTTCCCTAATTGTTCTTGACCGTCCACTTGATCAGATTTTAACCACCATAATATTATCACAAAACGGTTATATGTTAGGAGTAAGCAAATATATATTCTTCTTGCTAACGACTGTGCCATTTTGTGTGAAATTTATGTTACCAATGTCAGTAACAAGATCGCCCAAATTCCCGAATAATTACCACAGACCAGATTGTCTCATCTTCTTCCGTAATAGCTAAGAGATGTTTAGCAATTTGGAATGAAACATGTTAACGCTTTCCACTTCCACAGAATACTGATCAATTATGGTCACGAAGCCACGTCATATAGATAATTTTAAAACTGAGGCAACCACAGTTAAAACAGTTATACATGATTGATTGACAAGTCATTCAGTGAACAGTTGTTTAAATATAGGTGTTAAAATTATTATAAAAATGCTGTATCATATGGTCTAGGTAGTAGTTACGGAATGCCGCAGAGTAACAGTTTGCCTAGCCACGCTAGCTGTTACTCTGGGGGATTCTGTAACTACTCCCTGTACCATATGACATAACATGTATATAACCAGAAGAGGCAACTCAAAAACAGCGAAACCCGTTGTGTGGGTTTCTAATCGACTTAAGTAAATACAGCTACAGCGGGCTATTGGGCTTTTCATTCAGTTTTATATTTTAATAGTTTTTAACTCCTATATTTAAACAACTGTTTACTGTATGAATTGTCAATCAATCAAGTATACCTTGTTGTATACTACTAAAGACCTGAGATGTTGGGCACTTGCTGTCACATGATTATGACATCACTTCGAGTTATACCTCCTAATTTTAGAAAGGTACTGGTGGTTGTCCCCTAGTTTCACTAAATTAAAAAGTCGTTACATAGTGTATGTGTAGCCAAAATGTATCAGAAATCAATAACTTTTTAAAGCATTTCATTATTTTGTTAATGTTTACTTCAATAAATATACATTCCTATATTTCGCTTAAGGGGGTGTTATGAGGTAAATAGAGTAACAGTACACATACAGTGGCAAGTGTACTGCACGCAGTCTAATATCACATTCCTGCTCAGCGCCTCAAAATACTTGAAGAATGACAACTGACATCTACGGAACAAAATCTTTACATTTAAGAGTTGTCTTTGAAAGTATTGCGTTCACGTGCGTTTGTGTGTGTGTGTGTGTGTGTATGTGTGTGTGTGTTTGTGTGTCTGTGTGTGAAACTCCCAGAACAATAGACTCCAATGATGAAATTTTAAACTTCATTTTATGACGTATTACATATTAAAAAAATAGGGGATTCAAGAACTATAACTCATGTAATATTTCAGTTTCCAGCGATTTTCTCAGTTTAAGAGAAATATTTTATCTATGTTAAATAGCATTTTACCTACCGTAACTCAAACTTTTTCTTATACGGTTCTAAATTCACGTTGTTGCAGGCACGCAGCGTGCGTGGGAAGCTATGGGATGGGATAGTGAGCCTAAGCGCCAGACATAGGTAGCGAGTAGTGGGTGAGTATGCTGAGGCAGCGGAATGCTGTGGCAACTTAACAACGGCTGGCGTCAATGATTTTCTTGCTGGTGCAGGTCAGGTGTCAGCTCCACAGCAAGACCTCGCTGCTGGGCTAGCGTACACCGCTCGTGGCCCGGCACAGCTGGCAGGGCGTGCAGGCACTACGAGCTGAATCCGGGTTCCGTGAAACTAGCTGGTGTGTCAGGCGGCGACACCCAATAGCCGTCGCAGCAGACGGTTCGTAGAGCAGCGGCTTCGCACTGTTGATGGCGCTGCTTGATGAGGCTGTAGCAGCTTGACCACACATTTGACCGATGACTGGTGTGGAGAATGCACAGATCGGAAGCACAGCCCCGATAGAATACCAGTACGCCTTAGCTGGGAGCATATACACTCGCTCTAGCCGTGGGAGCTATGACAGGAGCTACGTTCTCGACAAGTAGGTGGCTGCAGAAATGCTGTTCGTTGCCACAACATAGTAATCTCGTCCATCGCTGATGCACGACGCCGCATTGCAGAATGCTACGACCACGTTATTGCTGTTGGCAGCTGCAGATTACGTTGGTTGCTGGCCTGCACAGCCCTCGTCTGGTAGCTGAGTCCTGACAGAAGCTGATACCGCGACACCAGTGCCGAGACTGTGTTATGCCAAGTTATGTGTAGGCACGAATTTGAAGGAGAAAATGTCAGTGTCAGAATTACATTGTCATTGTCATCATCATCATTATCAGCGAATTCGATCACTTGGTGATGTAACCTCTTTGAGTCGGCGTGCAACTTAGGATCCCTGCAGATTCTTCCATTTTTTGCGATCCAGAGCTTCCCATTGCCATTTCAGTCTGACTGTCTTCTTTAAGTCTCTGTCCCATCTATCCGATGGTCTTCGACTTGTTTTTGTTTTGGTAAACTGAACTCCAGTCTAGTACTCGTTTTGACCACCTGCCATCTTTCTTCGAGCGACATGACCAGCCCACTGCCATTTCAGGTATTCACGCATTCCATTATGTCACTGACTGTCGCTATATGCTTTCTTTCTGTCATTTTCGTACAGCCCAGCATTAATCATTCCATTTCTCTTTGGGCTACTATTAGTTTTTTGACAGTGGATTCATTTAACGTCCATGTCTCACAGCCGTAAGATATTAATGGCGGTATACATTGGTCAAAGACTGTTTTCTTTATCTCCGCCCACACTTGGACTTCAAAACTCAAGAGTATCTTACATAAGATTGCCAGCCTAATTTAATACGTCGAAGTATTTCCGGTTTTGAGGTCTCCTTTCATATTTAGCAGCTGACCCAGAAAGACATATTCTTTGAAGCTGCATACTTCAACAAACATATTTCCCTCCGATGTCCGTTCGTTCATCATGATCTTGCTTTTATCAAAATTCATTTTTAGACCAATTCAGAGCAGGCTGACGAAAATTCACTAACCAGTATTTGAAGTTCTTCAATACTATTTGCAAATAGTACAATATCATCAGAGATTCTCAGATTGGTTAATCTCTTTCCCAGAATTTGGATCCCTTTGTTTTCCAGTCCAATATAGATATCGCTTTTTCGAGGACTGCTGGGAAAATTTTGGAAATGTTAAGTTGCCTTATTTTACTCCCTTTTCTATGGGAAACTCATTGATTTTTTCAACTATATTAACAAACGCTGTGGAGATTCTGTACACTATAGAGCCAAAGAAACTATTACACCTGCCGAATATCGTGTAGGGCCACTGCGAGGATGCAGAAGTGACGCAATACGACGCGGCATGGACTGGAATAATGTCTGAAGTAGTTCTAGAGGGAATTGACACCATGAATAATGCAGGGCTATCCATAAATTCCTAAGAGTACGAAGGGGTGGATATCTCTTCTGAACAACACGTTGCAAGGCATCCCAGATATGCTCATTAATGTTCATATCTGGGGAGTTTGGTGGCCAGCGGAAGTGTTTAAACTCAGAAGAGTGTTTCTGGAGCCACTCTGTAGCAATTGTAAAAGTGTGGGTTGTCTCATTGTCCTGCTGGAATTGCTCAAGTCTTTCGCAATTCACAATTGACATGAATGGATGCAGGTGACCAGACAGGATGCTTACGTATGTGTCACCTGTCAGAGTCGTATCTAGACCTATCAGGGGTCCCATATCACTCCAACTTGTAAGTCATCAGCCAGGTGACAGGATATTTTTGATCACATAGTGTACTTCTTGACAACTTTCATGCTCTTTCTCGGCCAAGCAATGTTCTGTATATTCTGTCTTATCTTTATCTATTTCTATTTTCATTTTTCTTCTTGTCCATCGAACTTACCGTTTCATTTGTCAGCTTCTTTAGTTGGTTTTGAGATTTGCCCTACCCGCCAAGCTCTTCAGCTGTTGTGGTCATTATCCTTGTTACTGCTTCTGCTTCATATTCTTTTAAATTTCTCTTAATTCTTTCTTCAAATTCTTCTTTCCATTCCTCGAACTTTTTGAAATTTAAAATTTTCCTTTTTATTTCAATTTATCTCAGTCTTTCATCTTTTGTATTGAACTGATATCTTGCTCTTATTAATCGATGGTCACTCATTGTATTGAACTAGTTCAGCTCAGAGACCTCTACCGTTTTGGGGCCTGTTGGTAAGAATGAAGTCTACTTGTTTGTGCTCTTCACGGGTACGCTGCCGGATATCATCGTCTTCACTACACATATTTCGGCGATCCATCTGGCCGCCATCTTCAGGTGCGATTGCTGAGTACACAATCACTCCGGAACACGACGGAAGCACATGAAGTCTACTTCATTTTTCACTTCAAAGTCATGACTTCTGCAAGTGCATCTGCGATTAAATTGTAAGTATGTTTAACGTGTCATACGACACTACGAAGGAACACATCTATACGCATAGGCATAATATAATTTGTCACGATGGTGAAGTGAAAAAAAAGAGATGTTACGGTACAAAGAAAAATCTGTTGACAATTTCAGAATCACTAAGGGCCGGACGGATCCTAAAAGTAAGAGCCTGTTAGGGAAGGATTCAAGATATTTAAAAAAATGTAATAAGAAGAAACGAAGATTGGTATTTCAAAAACTCACACAGAATAGCTGATGACAGATTAAAGGATGTAGTTTCAAGTTCGTCACGAAAAGGAAGTTAAGAACAAGATGTATCTGTTCTTTTAAATCAGTTTCACGCGAAAGCTGTATAAAGCAAATAACTCCAATGTTTTCTAGCAGAAAGCAATAAAAATAGGTGTACTATGTATAGAAGAGATACAAAACATGAATACAATAGACTTTCTAACAAACTAAAACCGTCTATTAGATGGGGAAACAACAGTTCTTGATCTTCCGTAGTCAATGTTCTTATAAATGAGCTATCAAAGCATATCTTGTTCGGTCAGTACTTTTGTATGCTTATCCATTACTGATATTTTAGAACCGTGACTCTATATTGAATGTAAATAAGTTATACAGAACTGCAACCAGTCACTTTTTTGAATAATTATGTTTTATTCCATGAACCGGTTTTCGAAACTTTTCAGGTTCATCTTCAGATGGTTTCAGGAAGTTACATTATTACTGGCAGTAGCAAATTACTGTGTGCTGGCTCTATGGCAGAAACATGGGTCACACTTTAATGTATCGCCATGACTATAGCTTATCTGTCGATATGAATGTAAATTTAGTTTTTTGCCTTATTTTGGAAACTCCACACGCATTTTCCAGCGACAGTGTTCTAGCAGCTCCTCAGGGAGAAAGACTGGACAGAAATTTTCTTCTTCACTACCTAGGCAGGAAGGCCGAGCCGGCCGCTGTGGCCGAGCGGTTCTACGCGCTTTAGTCTGGAACCGCGCTACCGCTACGTTTGCAGGTTCGAATCCTGCTTCGGGCATGGATGTGTGTGATGTCATTTGGTTAGTTAGGGTTAAGTAGTTCTAAGTTCTAGAGGACTGATGACCTTAAATGCTGAGTCCAATAGCGCTCAGAGCCATTTGAAGGAAGGCCGAAGTCCTTTGAGTATAGGATGAAGTATTATTTCATACATAATGCGGCATAATTAGAGATTAAGCAAATGAATATCGCAGTAAAAGGAAACAACGAATTGGAAACATCTGTAATTGTCCATAGCGAAAGTTAAACGCGTGGCTGAATACGGCCCCTCCCTCCCCTCCCCCCCCCCCCCCCGCCCTTTGTCTCTCTCTCTCTCTCTCTCTCTCTCTCTCTTTCACCACACACACACACACACACACACACACACACACACACACACACAGACACACTGGCTGCTCTCTTCCAAATGCACTCTGCTAATGCCTCTCGTAAACTAATTATTCCGCCGGCTGCCGCTTATTTTGATCTACTAACACACCTATCGATCCTTGCATGAACACCTACAGAGTTTATGTACCTAATCAAATCGACTGTTCATAACTAGCTGTGCTAATAATATATAGCTTGAAACTAAATTTAAATCAGTTTGAAATTTTTTACATGTTATGTTTCATAATGCCTTTTCTCTCAGAAATTTTTAGGTTCGATAATACCTTCTTGCGAATGCCAAAATATGGAGAAAATTTCATTTAGATTTCACGCAGTATATTTTGAAGAATATAATATGAAAATGAAACTAAGGTACACAGATAAGAGAAAAAGTCATACCTGTTCATCGTTACACGAAGAAAACACCTCACTTTATGACTCCTATGTAGAGGAAACTAGAACTGTAACATCTTTAATTAAAAAAGTCGTGTTTGGGCAAGTAATATTAAATATAGACAATCGATCATAGCGCAATAAACCTGTCAGCTGTAATTCCGTGAAGCGTTGTCTAATTCACTGACAGTTCTCTTTGTACGACAGTTAATGTGCTTACAACTGTAAAATAGGCCGCTAGCTAATGCCTTTGATCCGTTGTCAAAGGTGCACCACCCCAAAGTTCGGTTCTCCCCTCGGGCGTCCTGTGTCTCCCCATACAAAGCATGTCAATTAAAGCCTAACCAGCGTCCTCTGTTCGTCCTCGGAACGACACGAGATTCGACAGCTGACATTTCTGCTGTTGTTCTATGTTGTCAGCATTTCTGTTTCATTCGACGACAGGTAACGAAGCGTCGTGTAATTTAACTACTACGCCTGCCTGCAGAGCCGTTCGTGAGGATCCTTATTATCACAATATTTCACTAACATTTTACGTGTATTACTGTCGCCTGCCACTACCAGATGACTATAAGCAAGTGGATTAATATTATAGCGGCATTGCGGAAGCTGTACGGTACATCATTTTCTATGAGATGCCCCTAATGTCCGAGAACGTCGATACTGAAATTTTATGGGTATCGCTTGTATCTGTAGTTTTTGTAAGTATTTGATCATCGTAATGTAGCGCAGTGGTTAAGGTTCACCTCTACCATGCTGGCGCTAAGGTTTCAAATTTTGCCTGTAAACCTTTCTTTCCTTTAATTTAATCGTACAGAACATCATGAAATAGTATTTGTCACGCAAAAGTATTCAATAGCAGTCATAGTCACGTAGTAATTTAATCAATAAACCAAACATTACAGCAAACGTCCTTGAAACGTGTATTCCGTTTGTTACAGAACGGATTATAAAATCCTCTTTTCCACTATAGTTTGCATCGCTTGCTGTGCTACAGCAGAATTACGAATAGTATTTGTTGTAGAAACAATCGAAACACAAATTCATAGAGTGCCGCACACTTTTAATGATAGTTACTGGCTTGCACACGGATTTTTCAGAAGCAATACCGGGAAACACAGTTCGTTTCGCTTCAAGCAGACCGATCTTTCCCCGATCAACATCGATGCGAACCACGCGTACTTGATCCTTCCTGTGAAGGCAGGTGTACACTAAATCGATATAGAATGAAAGAATACATTTTTATGAAATCTTTCCTTGAAGTGATTTCTCCATCAGCATTTAGTAAGTCGGACCATTTTGAATTTTTTGTAATTATTTTATCCTGCATGTAAAAGTGAACATCAAAGGATTGCCTGATCCGTACGGCTAGCGCGATAGCTCTGAATCTTAGCCAATGCACTATGCTCGCTTAGGTGAAACACTACGAAATAGGAGCTATGTACTAAACTTCAGCATCGATTTTCTCGAAAATAAGGGGCTGTCGCATGAAAAGCCGTTAACCAGGCAATGAAGACAGGTCTCTCTACAACACATCTAAGCCTAATCAAAATCCGTATTAACAAGTCTGACGGTCTCTTCGTCAACCCACTGCTCCGTTGACCAAAAAGCGCATAAATAATGATCATTATGTGCACCTGTCGGACGCATAATGTCTGTGTGATGCAAGTACTTAACTCCACCTGTCAGCTGGAGCCTAGTCCATGTCCGCACCACATCACTTTCATGCCGGTGGATGCACAAAATAACTTGCCTGATTGACAAGCCTTCTGCACGTAACCTGATGATGCGGGCCCGATCATTAGTCGGGATTGTCCTTCGTGGCGTGGTGGAAGTTTACTGCTCCACAGACATCTCTAATACGTCCCTACTGGTGCTTTACTTTCCACTTAAATGCTGCAATCCATTAGAGTGCGGCATTCTACACGTAGTTTGCGCTCATCGTAACTATGTGTTTGTTTACAAACAACGTGAGGGTTGACTTTCCGAAAAAAATAGTTACCCAAATTTCAGGGAAATCGGTAGATGTGATGTACAAGTACAAACAAATGATTGCAATACAAAAATTGAATGATTCATTCAAAAGAAAGTGCTTCACAAATTGAACAATTCAGTAATGCATTGGTCCACCCCTGGCCCTTATGCAAACAGTTATTTGGCTTGGTTTTGGTAGACAGAGTTGTTGTATGTCCTCCTCAGCGATATCGTGCCAAATACTATCCAATTGACCCTTTAGATAGTCATAATACCGAGATGGTTAAAGAACCCTGCCTACAGTTCTCGAATCGTTCTTAATGGGGAAGATATCAAACGACTTTTCTGACCAAGGTAGGCTCTGAAAACCACGAAGATAAGCAGTGGAAACTCCCGCCGTGTGCAGGCGGGCATTACCTAGCTGAAATGTAAGCCCAGGGTAACTTGCCAAGAAGTATAACAAAACGGGGCATAGAACATCGTTGACGTACCGCTGTGCTGCAAGTGTGCCGCGGATGACAACCAAAGAGGTCCTGGTGTGAAATGAGATGGCACCCATACCATCACTCCTGGTTGTAAACCTTTATGGCGGCCAACTATCAACATGGTATCCCACCACATTCAAGGACCGTCTCCAAGCAAGCCTCCGGTCTGGAACCTCAATGAATGGAGTTAGTGATGAGTTCTGCTTCGAACTGAGGCTCGATTACCTGCGAAGACGTGTCTGGAGATGCCTCCCGACAACCGGGAGTGATGGTCTGGGGTGCCATTTCATTTCACAGCAGGGCGCCTTTGGTCGTTATCCGCGGTACCATTATAGCATAGCAGTATGTCGATGATATTCTACGTTCTGTTTTGTTGCCCTTCGTGGCAAGCCATCTTTGGCTTGCATATCAGCAAGATAATTCCCAATCCGCATGTGGCCGAGCGATTCTAGGCGCTACAGTCTGGAACCGCGTGACCGCTACGGTCGCAGGTTCGAATCCTGCCTCGGGCATGGATGTGTGTGATGTCCTTAGGTTAGTTAGGTTTAAGTAGTTCTAAGTTCAAGGGGACTGATGACCTCAGCAGTTGAGTCTCATAGTGCTCAGAGCCATTTTGAACCCAACCCGCACACAGCGTGAGTCCCTACTACTTGTCTTCGTGCTTGCAAAACCCTGTATTGGCCAGCAAGGTCGCCGGATCTCTGCCAAATTCAGAACGTTTGGAGCATTATGGGCAGGGCCGTCCAACCATCTCAGGATTCTGACGATATAACGCACCGGTTGGATATAATGTGGAACGATATTCATCAGGAGGACATCCAACAACTCTGTCAATCAATGCCAAGGCGAATAACTTCTTGCATAAGGGCCAGAGGTGGACAAACGCGTTATTGACTTGCTCAGATTGTAAAGCACTTCCTTTCGAATGAATCATCCAATTTTTCTGATATTATAATGACTTGTTTGCCCGTCCATGTGCATCACATCTACCTATTTTCGCCCAAGTCTGATAATTCCTTCGTGGTGCTTAGTTTCTTCCTCTTCTTTTATTTTTATTAGATTATAGACGCTATGTTAGTAATTTTTCACGGTGATATTCGGCCAAGAAACCCGATGTATTAAACAGAAACAATATTTATGCCACTTACGATTTCCGTCACATATTAAAATGTGTGGGGTTATCAAGCACACCAACTAAAATATTATATACTTTTATGGATATGGTGTCTGTTCTTTCGGACATGTCCGAAAGAACAGACACCATTGATGACCCGCAGCCGCCTAGAATGAAATTAGAATTGTATTAATACCTCCAGCTGCTAACGGGCGTTGATACATATCAACGTGGACAGGTGAAAATGTGTATATGTATACAGTTCTGACAATGTCGACCATGACCTTCTTCTTCTGTGCATACCCACACATATTCCCTCAACTCTTACGGGACTTGGTAAGAATGTCTTCCACGAGTAATGAGTGTGTTAGGGTGGGACACTACGAATGTAGTGTGTGGACATACAAGGTGAGAATGAGGGTCTCGTGGAAAGCGTGCGCGAGATAATCCCTGGTGTCGCACGGCCCTCTGTGCCCTCGGTAGCTCAGATGGATAGAGCGTCTGCCATGTAAGCAGGAGATCCCGGTTTCGAGTCGCGGTCGGGGCACACATTTTCAACTGTCTCCGTTGATATATATCGACGCCCGTCAGCAGCTGGAGGTATTAATATAATTCTAATTTCAACGAAAATATTAGTCGCCCTGGGAGATATGAAGCTAATGACGGTAACATCGCCTCCGTCCTTGATAATGGCATCACCTCGCGAGGAACAGAATCTATAATTTCCATCAGATGTGCCACATGCATCTGTAGCTTGTTGGAGATGATTAGATCCTGTAGAGATACCAGAACGCAGAGCTGTTTTTTGTTACGTCTCACCTACTGTTTCAAATAGTTATAGATATCTTCCATTGCATTAAGAGCATGAAATTTTTCGGGCTAATAGAGATGGGATAGGGTGCCTGAGAGTTCGTCAAATCAGGAGTATATGCGTATAGTCCCGTGAAAGCGGTTGTTGTCATTCTGGAAGACGGGAGTGTATCCAGTATTCTAACTATCAAGATGTAGAAGAAAGTGTAATACTTGGTCACTGGGAATGTCGGGATAAACATCCTGGTTTATGTTTACTGTAGCCTTTATTAGCGGGCTCAAGCTAAGGTGCGAAAAGCATCCCGATATCAGTACAGAGCCCCCTCGGAGAAAATCTGCACTTTCCTCCACTGCGGTTTATACGCTTCAGTGGGCCATCGTTGCACTGGCCGGCTAGCACCATTTGAAAAGGGGCGCAATCGCGACTTACCAGAACCCCTCAAAACATCTGCACTCAGAAACTGTCAAGCTTCTGCATTCTCTGGCCCACTGAAGACATGTGTTGTTTCTCCTGCAGTAAGCAATGGTCTTTTTAGAGGGATCAAGTACCAAATATCTATTGCATTCATTTTCTTCTAGAATATTCGTTCGGAAACTAGTTGAGATTGACGATCACGTAACTGATGTATTTATCGACCTTGAGAAGGTGTATGATACTTCTTGGTGGCGTAATCATCTCGGAAAAATTCGCGCATGAGGTTTCCGGGGATGTATTCCCGTTGTTATTCGCTCCATTCTCTCCCATTGTATTTTAGATACAGAGTGGCATATGTTTTAGCAGACCATTTTATAGGTATAGGTAGCGTTATGATCACATTACGGAATCTCTCCAGTTATCTTCCTTTGTGGACGACTTTTCGATTTTTTTTTTTTTTTGTATCTTCCAATCTTCCAGCATGTAAATATCAATGCCAGATGAGTCGTAAGAGGGTGGAGGAATGCTCGCTAAACAGGTTTTTAAGTTTTCGTCAGAAAAATCTGTATGTGCTATCTTTAATAGTTTTGATCCTTCTGTTAATCATCCAGAACTTAATCTGAGGGACGTTTTCTTGAATTCAGTTTAGATCAAAAAGCTTATTCGGCTTGCGTACCTCAGGCGCTTGTGAAGTTGATCTCTCAAGGCCCTTAAGATTTTAAAATGTGTTGCACACCGGGTATGGAAGTCTGACCGATTACGTACGCTATAGTTTCATAAATCTTTAGTGCGATCGTGGCTTGATTTTGGATGCACATTGCACGTGTCCGCTAGATCACCATACGTTGCAGTAATAGACACAGTCTATAAAGAGTGACCACAGGGGCGCTTAGAACGAGCCCCATTCACAGTCTGCGTCGAAGCTGGTGTGCCATCACTTCAAGTCATAGACTACCGTTGTTAAAATGGCAGCACCAAGGATACATGTAACTACAGTGAAATTTATTTCACAGATTAAGGGCATGATAATCAACAAACGATTAGAATCACGGAACTATTCATGCACTTTGATTGTGATAATTCAATATGGTGTGAGGCCGCCACGAGCCGCCAGTCAGACCCTCAAGATGTTGTAACATGGAATCAATGTGGACGTGGATCTGCTATTGGGGAACACCCTGCCACGTGGTTTGTAGGCACCTCAATAAGGCACTAACACTGGTTGCAGCAGGACCAGACCGGAGAAACTGCTGACCGACAGCACCCCAGCTATGTAAGATGGGGAACAGGTCAGCCTAACGCACAGGTGGGGGAAAGCAATTATACTACTCGTTCTTCGATGATGATGTTTGGTCTGTGGGACGCTCAACTGCACGATCATCAGCACCCTCACAAAGTCCCAATTTTTACGCAGCACCATTTTTTTTCACGGTCCAATCGAGTCGCTGTCACGAATGACGATGATGATGAAATGATGAGGACAACACAAACACCCAGTCCCCGGGCAGAGAAAATCCCCAACACCGGCCGGGAATCGAACCCGGGACGCCGTGATCCAGAGGCAGCAAAGCTAGCCACTAGGCCACGAGCTGCGGGCACACTCGTTCTTCTAAGGCGGCTTGGACATTCGTTTCCACATGTGTCCGGGCATTATCCTGCTGAAATATGTCATGTTTAACTGTCTTCAGGAGGAACGGTTTCATGTTCTCTAAAACCTTCACGTTTCTGCGGTTGCGATTCAGATTGACCTCAATACGCACCACGCGAGTAATCTATGCATAGGCATTCCAGTGCGCTTTGCACTTAAATGCGGTATTAAAGTGTGTGATACAACTAAAGGCATACTTCAAGATAGCGGCCCCTTGTCCGTGAAAACCCCAAGGGTTATTATGGTTTGACTACATCTGGGACAATCCTAACGGTGGTATCAACATCCTTATTAAGCCATGTCCCCACCCATCCCTCTCCTTCTCCTCTGGAGCCAAACACATTGTAATATTAAACTGAGTCAGTCAGTCAGAGTATAGTTCCCGTAAATAAATGAATAAATAAGTAAAATAAATTAAAAAAACCAGAGATGGTGGAACTAGCCCAGCTATTCTTTGTACCCCCTCACCCTCTCCTCCTCTCCTGCCAATATCAGCGGAGTATTAAAATAAGGCAGTCATCCGCGTATAAACGGCGGCACATTTGCCTCTGAATTGAGCACTGAGCACACACACACACACACACACACACACACACACACACACACACACACACACACACACACATATATATATATATATATATATATATATATATATATATATATATATATATATACTGTAGCCCAATCTGTAAATTTAAGGCCGGCCGGTGTGGCCGTGCGGTTCTAAGCGCTTCAGTTTGGAACCGCGTGACCACTACGGTCGCAGGTTCGAATCCTGCCTCGGGCATGGATGTGTGTGATGTCCTTAGGTTAGTTAGGTTTAAGTAGTTCTAAGTTCTAGGGGACTGATGACCACAGATGTTATGCCCCATAGTGCTCAGAGCCCTTTGAACCATTTTGTAAATTTAATTGATTTTGTACCTTACACTGTCAACTAGAACCTTTAAGTTTCTATAGTACCATTTCACTCATGTTCGATCAAGTGTTTCAATATGGTCAACACTCTAATGTGTTACACCAACGCTCAGCCTACTGTTAAACTGAATGAACTTTCAGCCGAAATAAATTTATTTGATGTATTATATGTTTCTCATTTTCCACGTAGTAAATCAGTTACAGATCACATTTAATCTGCTGATAGTGCTAAATCATGCATTCGCCCAGTGGAAACTGCGTGACACTTTGATGAAACAGCACACTGAATAGCACATGGTGACTGCCATCAGCCCAATCGCGGTGGCTGTCATTACCCCGTTCAGTGACTGACACTACTCAAGTCATGATGAGTTCTATTGTTCTGAAAGGTGACAGCCATTGCCCCTATCATGGTGACTACCACTACCACAAATAGTTACTGCCATTACTCCAAATCATATCACCGTGACTACCATTACCACGAATGGTGACTTCCATTAGCCCATATCAGATATTTGTAAAAGTCGTGTTGCCTGAAGTCGATTTCACCCGATCCAGAACTAAAGAGCCTCCTTCAGGACGTTGTGAAAAAATAGTAGATAAGCCTGGTACAACATTGTTACTGTAATTTTGTGAACAACACCTGTGGGAATTAAATGTAAAATCATATAAGATAGCGTCTCATGAAACAGCACTATAACTCTAGATAACGAATTTAAAGCAATGAAGACGTGTCGAGAAACACTCTACTGCTGCGTGAAACTTACAACGATAAACGACAAGCAAATGCATCAAGAAATACTCGTATCTTACGAATTATCAAATAACTACCTGCTTATTGACTGTTGAAATACTCATACGCTACAGATAAAACTTCGAAAATCTAGTGAACAATACGCACATTCTGTTTATGCTCCTAACATTCTAATGTGGCAGGGTCTATGTCGCTCATAACCTGTATCTGCTGACGTTAGAAGTTCCATCATTTAAACATCTAGGCCCCCTGACATGTCGACGACATCGGCAGCTTTCCATCATCAACGAGCAGGATTTTTGTTATTCGATCGTAAGTATATAGTACTTGATTCAGCTGCAAACATTTGACAAATACCATGGTATTCTTGCATATTTCAGTCGTGCTGATTTTTATCCACATGCACGACAAACAACATATGTTGCCCACAGTTTAACACCACGTAGGATTAGTAACATCTCTCTTCAGATTTATCAGGTCTGATCCGAAGCTCAGTATTCGATGAGTATTCCAGAGCCCGCGATTCTCTCTTGTCTCCACAGAGTCTAACGTTTAGTGGCGCTCTAATGACAATTATTCTGCAGTCACTCGACGACAAAATTAATTTGAAAATAATCAAAAGGTATATAAAAACAACTGACGAAGGTTTACCTTGTACAATTTTCTTACTGACTGAATTACAACTGTCATCCGATCTCTAGTAGCAAGACTCGTATCAGATGACGCGTTTCTATTTTTCCGTGTGTCAGTTACATAGGGAAACAGAAACTTTGGAGAAAAATCCGAATGGTGTAAGACCTATTACACGTGAGACGGGTGTGACCTGCGTGCGTGCCGAGGCTAGGCCTCTATCGGCTTTGCTCGGTTCTCCTTGTAAGTACAGCGCCTCATTTCATTTAGTAGTGCAGTGCGGCAGTTTTCGGTCGGTACTACTCTCTTCAGTTCGAAAGAATCGTGAAGTCTGCGTTGTTTACCCTTCGCTGTATATTCGTGGTATAGAGAACATTCGCAGGTCCAGTGGCTGTTCGCACAAAAAGAGGTTGTCTAGCGATCTACCATCACCAGCATTAAAATACATGGTAATGACAGAAGGGAGGGATGAGAATTCTCAATATCTATTACGAAGTAGCATAATCGACGGGTATCGTAGAGTTGTTACAATACCATACAGTAAGAATTTAAAGATCCACTGTGTGCGAAACTTGCGTGAAACTTGTATATAGCAAAGGACTCTGATTTATGTTGCATGTCGCCCATCGCTTGAGACACCCTTGTTAATACAAGTTAAGTACTGTTAATCTCCTTTATTGAAATAAAACTACTAATGTTATTTGCTTGGATTGTTGTATAGCATTCCGAGAACGCAGCCTCCTTTAGGCACCCTATACGAGACAAGTGGGCAAGACCACACATTCTGTACGTGCTGTAAGGCTACAGATATCAATTCTCTACTGGAGGCATCGAATCTACCCCTACTCTCCTTTGCTATAGCGAGCGGTATCGGTGACGGTGATACCCCATATTTCTAGAAGGGAGAGATTTACGCCTAGAGATTGTCTGTCGCGAAGGAGTGAGACAGTCGAGCCTAGAAAAGCCTGAAAGGCGGGTCCCAGGGGCTTGCACTCCCGCACATCGCGCGTAAAAGTGAAGTATTTTGTGGAAAGATTATACTTAAAGTGGGGCCAGAGTTAAAAAGATAGTGGAACGCGTTGAGTTAAGTGAGAATTTTGGAGCTCAGATTTTAATTTCTTATCCGGGGAAGTTGTTATACAATGAAAGGGGATCGTACAGTAATGAACCGGCAACGGTAAACTCACACCAGCTCCTGATAAATGATTAACTGCAGTTGTAGAGTCACTGCAATCAGAACAAGTAGTGACGTGTTATGTGAATTTAAAGTGAAATAAAATTACATGTTTTGTTCAAAATTTTCACCTATTACAACATTTTCATTATTAATAGAATATTTTAGAAGGGATAGAAACATAGAACAGTGTGGGAGGATAGATAGGGCATGTGTTATATGCTCTGGGCGATAACTTTAGTTATCAGCGGATGTACCTTTGCAGTAAGTTCGTCCTCTGTATTTGGCTTCTTATTAAAGTCTGATGTCCACTTTTCCTAACCAGCCACCCTACAGAAAGTTTTAAATTAGCTATATTCACTGATAAAAGCAAAAAAAAAAAAAGACGGGTGACTTACGATATACAACTAAATCCCATCTAGTGATTTCCATCCCTTTGGGTAACTCCTTCGTTGTGTGTCTTTTCTTGTTTTTCTTTCTTTTTCCTTTCTTAGAGTGTACCTCGTATGTTCACCTTCTTCCATAGTATTTCCAATCTTTTGCTTGGCAGAGTCTTCAATGAGTTTCTTCACTTCATTTCTTTCCAGTCCTTTTATTTTACTGGACGTAGTCGTTAATGAGATATTTATATTTTACACTTCTCATTCCTGCTGAATTCGATTAACACTTGATCTAACTTTGTACATTTATCTATTGGTTAAGAATGTGGCCTACCAGTTTCATTAATGAATTACTCAGGGCTTTCTGCTAACTATCGTGATCTTTATAGTCCCCTTTATGTAGTTTTACATTATCTACAGTTAGTTTCCTACATTCAAGCACAGTAGGTTGGAATTTGATATAAGTTACTACTGTCTTATTATTTGTTTTTGACCTGAAGGTGCAGATATTACAGCCTGCACAAAAAAGAACTCAGATTATAGTCTTCACCACACATCAGCAGAAGTAAGATATAAATATTTATGAAGTACGTTACACATGATTTCAAATTTCATAAAAGTTTACCGTAGTACTTAAGCGAGAAGACAATAACATTCAATACTTGACATGTTAAGTTTTTGTTTTTAAAAAAAATAATGTTTACCAGAGTCTCTTTCATACTCGGGGTAACATATTGTACGGGTTTCATTTTATTGGTTTTATTTTTACAATTTAGTGATTGATGGTATTTGGTATCGCCTTTCAAGACACGTTGACAGGTACAGAAACTTCATGCCTTCTTGTCCAGGAAGATCTCGATAATTCCAGTGGTGGCAAAGAGCCTGAAGATGATTGATAGTCACAGTAACAGAAATAAAGCCGGCCGTTGTGGCCGAGCGGTTCTAGGCGCTCCAGTCCGGAACCGCGCTGCTTCTACGGTCGCAGGTTCGAATCCTGCCTCTGGCATCGATGTTTGTGATGTGCTTAGGTTAGTTAGGTTTAAGTAGTTCTAAGTCTAGGGGACTGATGACCTCAGATGTTAAGTCCCATAGTGCTTAGAGCCATTTGAACAGAAATAAAATTTCTGTAAACAACGATCATTTGCTGAAGCACGACTAGCAGTTCCCATTTCTAAGCAGGAAATTTCACCCAAAATGAACGGCAAATTGCATAATAACCTGGATCCACAATCCACTCAACAACGACCACTAGTTGAAAAAAGAAATCGTTTGTGGATTAAATGGCCGTTTACTTCGCAGTATCCCTATGCCTGATATTTTCCATTGTGCCCTACAGACGCCTATACGAATTACATTCAAAAATGTTTTTCAAACAGCCGACGGCGGTGGCCGAGTGGTTCTAGGCCCTTCAGTCTGGAACCGCGCGACTGCTACGGTCGCAGGTTCGAATCCTACCTCGGGCATGGATGTGTGGGATGACATTAGGTTAGTTAGGTTTAAGTAATTCTAAGTTCTAGGGGACTGATGACCTCAGATGTGAAGTCCCATAGTGCTCAGAGCCATTTGAATTTTTGTTAAACAGACAAATTTCTGCAGCTTGAATCAACATGGAGAAAATATACCGTTTGTCTAAAAGGGGAATGAGTGATGTGAATGCAACATAGAATCTGCTTAGTAGTCTCTAGGGCCTAGATTTAGCGCCATTATTTGTGACGTGAATAATTAGAAGCTAAGTCTATGTAGATATAATCTGATCAGCCGGAAAAAGCAATTATAGAAGTATATTCTGCAGCGGTGGATACAACCGAAGGGCAAGATATATCTTGAATGAGATTTTCACTCTACAGTGGAGTGTGCGCTGATATGAAACTTCCTGGCAGATTAAAACTGTGTGCCGGACCGAGACTGGAACTCGGGACGTTTGCCTTTCGCGGGCAAGTGCTCTACCAACTGACCTACAAGACACTTCGTATTTCTCGCTGTGAGTCAATGTTCGCATGTTTGTGACAAAACACAGTTGTTGTTTGTCTGCCCCTCTATTCATACAAAACGTTATATGCATGGATAGGGTCGTGACGCGTGGCTCGTGTTAGTTTAAGAGCCAATTGTTGTCATGTCTTGCAGTGAAAGTGAAGAGGCCGACAAGACCACAGTTAACACAGCGCTGTCCGTCAAGTACGATATCTGAGCACATGTATCTGTATTACGAAAATGTATACTGAAGGTAGTTTCAGAAAAGAAGAGTGCATGGAATTCTGTAGCACAAGAATACTTCCATGCAACTGGAAAACAGTACAGTGTTGCACAGCTTCATAAACTCTTCACCAATATGAAGAGTCAAATAATATCGAAAACCAATCTGAAGAAAATAGGAAATAAAATGATTAAGCTTAAAAACTGAGAAAAGGCAGTGGGCCTTGATTTATATCAATGGGAAAAGCTGAACATTTGTGGCGGACCAGGATTCGAACTCAGGCGTGCTAGGGTAGTCCCTGCAGTGTGTTGATCATTGTGTTCGGATGGCTTAGTGGTCAGCGCATCTGCCTGGTAAGCAGGAGACGTGGGTTCGAATTCCGGTCTGGCAGCAATTTTCAACTTTTCTCATTGACACAAATGCACGCCAATTGGCAGAAAATGTTTTTAATTTCATTGTGTTCATAGTGGCTGCAGGATCAAAATGGTGTCTGTTCTCACGCACATATCCGAAGGAACAGATATCACATTTATATTGGGACGAGGGTTTATTGGTATTGCTCACCCAACAAGAGAATCGTAGTTCTAGAAAGGTTTCAGGAGGTTTTTTTTTACATGGATGCGTTTCAGTGATTAGAAATAACAGTCAAAGCACAGCACAGCAAAGCACAAGTGTATTATACCTTGACCATGGTTTCGTCGGTTTTAAAACCGTCTTCCTCAGAAGATATTGTACGTAGAATCATGTTATCTATAGCCAACGTGGAAGTCCTAGATTCTGTCTAATAAATGTCATCCACTTAACAACCTTTGAAAATGTATTATATAAAAGTAGTAGTCGTTTTAAGACCTAGCCCTACAGTCTCCTGACTGTATTGAAAGTATTAATTAGTTATGTAAAATTTTCCTAAGACTGTCATTATTTCTATTGTCACCGTGTGTTCGTCACAGAGTTGATGTATCTTTGTCACCGCTATGTCTTTACCTGGCACAACAACTGCGGTCATTGGCTGTTGACCTGTTGATATGATCTGTTTTGTAACTGGCATGTGGGGTAATGACCCGTTTCTGTAACATGGCTCATATATACATAATATGTGTAATTCCAACTCCTCTTTCACTTTCCCGAGTTCTTGCATCACCGTGGCACCGCGCATCTAATTTGTCTGTCCGATTTTAACCATATGTCTCTGTTCCATTGCCACTGGGATGTAATTTGACTCTAAGCGAATGCTACGGGAAGCTAGTGAGCACTTATCTATGGGGCCGGTCTAACCAGCAATCGTAGACATTTCGGCTGTGTGCCATCAGATGATTAGATGATCAATATAAAGTGTCTTCTGTCTCCTCTTAATGATGACGTCATATAGAGTTTCTATTCTCTTTGTCTTTGTAGGCAAATAGATGACAAAGAGCTAAATATGATCAACTTCCTCCATGACAGGAAAATTTATGGTACGGCCTTTCGAATGACTGTGCCTAACCAGGTGTCTTATTGCTATAGTAAAGACATGCATATGCTCTAATTTAGCCAGGCTCATTGCTTTTTCACACATTTCGTGAACAGGAAGCGGGTCCGGCCATAAAATTCTTCCATTGTTCATGTCATTCCATCACTGTTTGTATCATTTTCGTGATTCTCGTTGCTATCTGTAGGTTCTATGATCTGCGTATTTTCATAATCTTCTTCTATTAGCGCCGGCCGCCGTGGTTTCGCGGTTAAGGCGCTCAGTCCGGCACCGCGCGGCTGCTACGGTCGCAGGTTCGAATCCTGCCTCGGGCATGGATGTGTGTGATGTCCTTAGGTTAGTTAGGTTTAAGTAGTTCTAAGTTCTAGGGGACTGATGACCACAGAAGTTAAGTCCCATAGTGCTCAGAGCCATTCTTCTATTAGCTGCTGCGTGCTGTCACAATTCTCTACCACAACGTGTTGTGTGGTGTCTCACCTTGTACTAGTTGCAATTTCAACTGTTTGTGAATTAGATAGTATGCCCTTCTTTAAGTCTTCCTTGTATAGAGGTAGGCATATTGTCCGTTCCTTGCTTTCCTTTCTTCTTGGCCACTTCCAGAACCTCCTCTCCTTCTCTCCATTATTCTTAGTGTTGGTCTTTTTATTAAAAAAAAAAAAAAAAGGTTCAAATGGCTCTGAGCACTGTGGGACTTAACATCTATAGTCATCAGTCCCCTAGAACTTAGAACTACTTAAACCTAACTAACCTAAGGACATCACACACATCCATTCCCGAGGCAGGATTCGAACCTGCGACCGTAGCAGTCGCGCGGTTCCAGACTAAGCGCGTAGAACCGCTAGACCACCACAGCCGGCAGGTCTTTTTATTCCCCATCTCTTTATCGCTCTTCTCTGTACGGTCAGTCACGTTTCCGGTTTGCATTGCTGTGTCTCTTCTCGTTCTGCCCTTCACGATGCACCAGAATATATTGGCTCTTTCTGCATCTTGATTTCTTTTAGATGGTGGTTTCCGTTTTTTACAAAGATAACACATAATTTTATGGCCAGTTTGATCAGTGGGCTCGGTTGTAATAGTTTTCTTCCTGGACGGTGTTTCATCTTCTTCGACTGTCAACCTGCATTTGTGTTTACTCTGTGGTTTCCTGTGATGCTCGCCAGTGGATTACACATTGGTTCAGAATCTATAATATTTGGTGCTTTGAATTTCCCGCTCCGAGAACATTTGGTCCGTCGCACAGTCTTTACCTCGTTGGCTGCATGATTTCTTCCTTTTCGCATCTGGAATGCACGCTGGAGCTGTCTTGGAATTTTTACGGTTCTTTTCTAAATGGTCACACTCTCCACTGTGGGAGCATGTCGGTTTGTATTTCGTAATGTACGGCACGAATATATCCCGTTTGGATGCACTGTTGATTGTATGAGGTAAGATTCTGGTCATGATGGGCCAATCGGCCACCCTCTACCAAAGGCGTCATCGGCTGCGATATGGAGGGCCAACTGATCAGAACACAGCTCTCCCGGTCGTTGTCAGGTTTCTTGACTTTGGAAGCACTACATATCGATCGAGTAGCTCCTTAGTTGTTCTCACGAGTCTGAGTGTACCACTTACCATAGTCTCTCACCGAGGAAATATCCCTGGCAGTACCGAGAATCGAATCCGGTTCTTCCTCGTGTCAGTAAGCCGAACTGACCATTCAGCTACGGAGGCATTATTGGCTAATATAAATGAAGGTAAAATTGTACTGTTATTAATTTGGTTGTTACAATATTTTGTTTTAAAATATTCTTCTACAATGCCTGCTGTCTTTTTCACAGCATCTGATATTACATCCAAGGGAACAAGAAAAGTGAAAGGAAGAAATCCGGGAAATGGGGAATATGGATTTCATTCACAGGATGTACGCCTGCTATGGAGTATTTGAGTTTACAGTAATTTTTTTTCGTATTATAACACTACGTCTGTTACTTCCATGCGATATTTTCTGTTTGATGAAGGTGGTATTCTGAAAATACGACCCATCTCACTGGCATCCGTTACATATTTTGCTCTGGCTACGTAGCGCGGACTCTGTGCGGCTTTTATTATTAGTTCCTTTTATTCGCTGTACTGCCACAGCGTTATTAAAACGTCAAAGAGCATTCGTGAGTGATATTTACAATCTGTGTAGCGTTATTGTGGTTTTACTGAAACAAAGCCTTTGTTACACAAGTACTGAGAGAGACTCATCTTTAACCGCCAATATGGCTGTCCTGGTACGCAGTTTTTGTACTGTTTGTTTGTTTGTTGTTACTTCCAAGCTTTTTCAGCATGTTTGCCAATCAGTGAAAAGATGTCCGGTGAATTTGTTCATCTGTTTAGCCATTAATTCCCCAAAAAGGGAAGTAATGAAGCTGCCACTATTTTCTCAGCTCTTGATGTGACGTTTATATCTTTTTATGTGAATACTGGTAAAGCTTTGTACATAAAACAAGCATTGTTAGCATTCTACATGTTTATTATTCGTGTCCGCATATTTGTTTCTCATCTTAGTCACGCCGGCGACGAACACGTTTCTCCCAACGATATACCAGTTTGTTGATACCGTCACTAGTCGGCGCGGTGGCCGAGCGGTTCTAGGCGCTTCAGTCCGGAACCGCGCTGCTGTTACGGTCGCAGGTACTAATCCTGCCTCGGGCATGGATGTGTGTGATGTCCGTAGGTTAGTTAGGTTTAAGTAGTTATAAGCGTAGGGGACTGATGACCTCAGGTGTTAAGTCCCATAGCGCTCAGGGCCATTTGAACCATTTGATACCGTCACTGTAGAACGTTTGACATTTTTGATGGGGCCACAACCTCACCTCTGCTTGCGCCGCTTCATCACAATCGAAGTGAAGTCCTCGAAGGTGTTCTTTAAGTTTCGGAAGAGATGAAAACTGGATGGGACCAAGGCGAGGTTTGCACCACCGGTTCATTCATTACGATCACGAACATTCCAACATTGCACATTATTGATGTCGATACAATCACCACTGTATGCAGCTAGCATTCTTCTATGGATGCCTGCTGGAGGCACGTTTTCTGCTGTTGGAAAGTCCATTACAGCCAGCTGTTTCTCACGCAACAATATAATTACGTTACATACCACCATGATACATACGAGGGCTGTCCAGAAAATAAGTTACGATTGATCGCGAATGAAAATCACAGTGAAAATCAGAAATGTTTCATTTCTAACAGTTAGCTACACCTTTCAGCTACTTCTCTACGTAGTCGCCGTTCTGACTCAGACATTCGTCGTAGCATTGTACCAACTTTCCAATACCCTCATCATAGAAGGTAGCCGCCAGTGCTTTCCGCCAATTCTCTACGCTGGCCTAAAGCTCGTTGTCTGTGCCAAAATGTTGTTTTCATAGGCAGCGGTTTGTTTGAGCAGAGATGAAACTCAGTGGGAGACAATTACTGGCTGTATTGTGGGTAACCAAACATTTCCAATTGAAACGATGCAGGAACATCTTCATTGCCCCTGCAGAATGAGGCTGAGGAATGGCTCTGAGCACTATGGGACTTAACATCTGTGGTCATCAGTCCCTTAGAACTTAGAACTACTTAAACCTAACTAACCTAAGGACATCACACACATCCATGCCCGAGGCAGGATTCGAACCTGCGACCGTAGGGGTCACGCGGTTCCAGACTGAAGCGCCTAGAACCGCACGGCCACACCGGCCGGGTATTAGAATGAGGCTGAGAAATGTCTTGAAGAAGAAACCGCACGACAGATATGTAATGTTGGTTGCATAGCTTCAGGGGAAAATTCTCACCAGGCCCTCGTACTTGGCGGGAGACACTATTTTCTATAACACTTTTACGCGCTCACTAAGAGCTCAGGAATGAAAAGAGCGACATAATTCTACCTACAGTCGTACTAGAGACACTGCCCAACGCATCTTTGCAGAGCTTTATCGGATTTTCATAGTCGTTTCCATTTCGCGACCGATCGTAACTTACTTTCTGGACAGCCCTCGTATTACAATCCAGTTACCTCTAGCGGCAGAGGGCTCAACTTCCGACAGCGAAGTGGGAAAGTCGACCAAGTAGTACAAGTAATATGGCTGAAATGTAATATGCCATCTGATACTGAGAACTGAATAAGGGATTCGGAAGCATTACATGTCAGTAGGCACTCGTACGTATACCTTATATTTGATTTGATTTTCCTGAGAAATCAACAGCATAACAGTGTCATATTTTGCATATTACGTAGTACTTTAGTTCGGGTACACATTTCGTGCGCCATATCTTCCCCACGCAGTTCGAGATCCCACGACTCCTCCCTACTTTCTATGCATACCTAGTTTCTAAATATTATTCTTAATTTAACATTCGCACGATCCTTCATAGGTTCGATATTAATCTTTGCACGTAAATAGAGTCATATTGTTTATAGAACATAACAGTACGTAATTTCTCGTGTACAGTTTGCCCCATAGTTCTAGCACAAATTTTAACTAAAAGTCTGCATAGAAGCTTCCTGCAGTTACGCTATAAAAACTCTGTGCCTGGATCTCAGATTTTGTGTTTAGTTCTTGTCGTGCCTTGAGCGTGTTCACATGGCAGTAGAATTTTGTGTTAAGAGACTACCTATTCGAAAGTTCAGTTACTTTCATTCCTCAACCATAACTGCTTGGAGTAATTGTTTTTGCCGTATAATCAAGAATTACTGGACTTCGTTATTTGTATCTCTACTGCAACAGTTATCATGCGTTCCGGTTATTGGTTCACGAGATTTTGATTTGGATTTCATATGGAATATTTTAAATGAATGTTTTCGTTCAATGTTAGTAAAAGAACAATTCCAATTCATAGGATGTATTAACTGCAGCTGTTTCCGATAAATCGAATTCTGTTGTAATTTCCTCATTGTAAATTAATGAAACACATGTTAAGGCAGACGTGAAATTGCTCTGAATTAGTCACCTGTCTCTGTTTTATGCAGGTTGGCTTTGTTACGACAAATGGAGCGCAGGAAGTTAATCAAAACGTTGTAATTTAAGCATTTGCGATACACAGCCAATTTAATCAGTCACGAGACTGTGAATAATTCAAAGAATCCCGGCGCAAATCACCAGTTATTATAACGCAGCCGATCAAAGCCATATTTTCGTTCAGTGTAATGACACTATGTTGTTGTGGAAACAGAAACTAGTTTCAGCGTCCATCCGATATGCCGTGATGTATCTGGTCAAACCAGCATCGCAGTTTTGCTAATTTTTTATCTACTTTGTGATATTTCTTTCATACACGGATTATTGTGGTTCAGTAACGTCATCGGCATCACTTGCCTGTGACCTACATGGCAATGAGC